>NC_134571.1:191240255-192459422 GCF_050947875.1 Dermacentor variabilis
GGAGCATCGCATAATAAATAGATAGCTACGTCTGTCTTGATTTCAGAAGCCAAATACAGATATTCTGCACTGAGGCTAAAAACTGTAACGCTATCTCGTCATTGTGTCTTGGGATAAAAACAAATTAGAGTTCAGTTTTGAGTCGGGGCTGCACCTTTTTTTTTTAATAGTTAGCTATTACGTATAAGGTAGTCTGCATCCGATGACTGGTAGCTATTCGTGCTTGTAGTGCGCAGTGTTCGAGGTAGGGCTCGGGCTTGCAACTACAGCCGACACGAGCCGCCTGTAGAAATTCTGAAAGCCAAGTGAAAACAACCAATCGGACCAAGTTTAATTTTTTCTCGCAGGTTTCCAAAATTAGCGAATGTTTTCTTTTGGGCAAAGTAACTTGTATTAGTGCAAATGCACGAGCTCGAAATGAACTCAACTAGTTGTAATGGAATTTAGGTGTGTGCTCAGTGTCGGAAAACAAACTAGCAGCGCTGTGCGCAGGTCAAACGCTCCAAAGCTAGAACGACCGTTGCTTGCGGCTGCTTGTAAATTTCTTGCCAGCAAATAAACTGACAATTGAACTCATTGAATGAGGAAACGCAATCTTCTGCTTGCACTGCTAAACTTAAGGATGCTATGAAAACGATCTGTCGCCTCGCTGCATAACATGTATCATGATCAACTTTAGATCTTCCGAGACAGTTGTCATTCCTGCTACCGTGCCTGCAGACAAACGCACATTAGCGAGAATATTCCTGCTACTTAGAGCATTAGTAATACTAATGCTGGAGCAGAAAGCTGTATAGAAACAAAGCCAAACGAAGCTTAAACCTACATCACTACTATTTATCATATCGCCTACCTAAGCGAATCACACTCCGCTATTTGAAACGCCAGCAAGATGTTGAAAGCAGTGTTCTGCTCGCAGGGAAGAAGTCCCGATTGAAGTGTTTCGAACAAACTGGCATAATATTAGTTGTCACCTTTCTCGATGCGAAGTTTCTTTCCTATATCTCTCTCCGATGCGCGGCGTCTGCTTTTTTCGTCATATATATATATATATATATATATATATATATATATATATATATATATATATATATATATATATATATATATATATATATATATATGTTTCGTACATTTCTGTGTTTTCACCTCTATGGCACACATAATTGTACACAGCAAATCTTTCGACATGCGTTTTTTTTTCATTTTCGGGCTTGTTAGCGGCGGCATCCCGACGATTTGAGAACTACGAGACATTCAGCGCATGCGGTGATAGGAGGGCTTCTTTCGCTTCAAACCTGAACCAGGATCAGCTGTTTCTCGACGCGGCCACTTGGGGGCGAGCATTTAATTCGAGTCACCGGTAGGCTCAATAGAAAATTAGTGCCCTAAACAACCACTGCGACTGCACCGCATGGCTGTACAAAATTTTTCTTAAGTGTCTCAATGACTACGGCCTTCTGCCACTCAGGACGGCCTCTTGTGTTCGGGTAGCGGCTACGTTCTCAAGAATAGGTAATGTAGAAACGCTTGTGTACAGCTTTCCAAGAGCGTTAATAATCTCACGCGAGCGCCGACCGGCACGATTCTCTGCGCTATGTCGCCGAACATAGCCGCGAAAATGTCGACGGCCGGTGCATCGGCACTGAACCGTAGTCTTATCTGAGTATTGTGCGCTATGATATTTCGGTATTCTCCTCATAGCTCCCGGTGCTTACCCGCTTCAAACATAGACAGACGGGTGCACACATGCTGCTGCGCGCATGATGGTTACATTAAGCGGTTAGAAACGATAGACGCGCTGATAAAAGGCAGGGCCTATACGCCGGGGTCATCAGAATAGCGAACGATGCTCTGACACTAGGACGTTCTGCGCGCATTCGGCTACCCTTGCTACTTTCCAGCCGTGCTGCTAACTCCAACGAAATTTCACGAGATTTGTATGCAGAGAAATAGGAACTTTTGTCCAAACCTAGGCAAATTTAGCGCTATGAACCTGAGACGGTGAAAGTGCTGACGCGACAGGGTGTTCTCATTTCAGTCACCGAAAACTTCCTTCATATTACTAAGCGAACTATGACTTTAGATCATACTGTAGAGTAGCGAACGCATATGGCGCCCGTAAACGTCAAGCTGTGGACCCCTGCGCCCCTTAAAGTATACTAATACTGCGATTCTGCCGCTCTTACCTGTATCTGGGTTGTCAGTGTCAGTTCACTCTGGATGAAATACTTAGCTGCAAGCCACGACACAGAACATATACTGGAACACAAAGCAAAGTAAGATATTTTAGAACGAGCTTAGAAATAACATCAAACCGTATAATTTCCCGTTTAATTTTATAGCAGAAGCAAAAATGTGTCATTACAGAAGTCAGTCATGTTGAAAAACTCAGCAACCATACTTTGGTGAAAGCAAGGGCAATCTAGTATTTATTTCTATCCCAGTTAGCTAAAAGATGGCTTTGGAAGTTGGCAGTACAGAGATTCCATTCAATCTCCCGGGGCATAGCATGCCATGTCTGCTACCGAACAAAAGCAAGACACCCATGAAACCTAAAGGAAAGCCTCCCGCGTGGCATCCTCACCTGTGACCATCGGACTTTGCAGTTTTCCAAACGCTGACGCTCACTTCGTGATCACAGTTTGTGCACGCGTCCATGCAGGTGGATGCAATACGGACATTGGCCGCGGCTGCTAAGAATGTGATCGCCCATCCGGTAGCAGCCTTGAAAACTGTTCTTCGTATGCTTTGGATCGATGCTCACCTGGTCGTCCTCATGGCAGATCAACGTATGGACGCGGTATGTACACAGCCTCCGTGTCTCCATGTATGCCGATCTGTCGCATTGTTGTCGTTCGGTGAGTGTCATAAATTGACCCCCTTATTCTCACACAATCCTGGATTCGAAGCTGTTCACCCCCCATGATGATGATGATGATAATTTAATGGCATCCCCATGGAAACGGGGCGGGGCCACATATATAGTCAAATAGCATGCGTGATTTAGTCAGGTATGCTATATATGCTTTTTATCTAGCATTTCTTGTATGAACTTTCTACCCGCCGTGGTTGCTCAGTGGCTACGGTGTTGGGCTGCTGAGCACGAGGTCGCGGGATCGAATCCCGGCCACGGCGGCAGCATTTCGATGGGGGCGAAATGCGAAAACACCCGTGTGCTTAGATTTAGGTGCACGTTAAAGAACACCAGGTGGTCAAAATTTCCGGAGTCCTCCACTACGGCGTGCCTCATAATCAGAAAGTGGTTTTGGCACGTAAAGCCCCAAATATTATTATTATTATTGTATGAACTTTCTGAAAGTTTCTTTTCCCCCTTGAAGATCTACATTGTACCGCTAACTATGACTGTCCGAGATTCGGCCGTATCAATCTTTCCCTGCTCTTGAAGCTTTCTATGTTTCACTGATTCGTCAGTGAGCGCCGAATACGCACTGCAGGAAAGCCAACTTACACATTTGCTACAGCTTAGATTCGCAGTACCGCGCCAGCGTCGACTGGCCAGCTGGTCAGTGCCTGATAACGACGCGAAGCGACGAGCTCAGCAAGAGTTGCCCATGCGCACAAAGTTCACTAGAAGCGCAAGTTGCGTCTGCTAGGCATGGCACCACCCCTGTCGCGATTAACTGAGCTTGCCTGCTTATCGGAGACAGCAAGCGCGCGTGAACACGGGCTTCTCTTAGGATCTGGGAAAAGAAATCAAAGCCCCTTTCTAAAAGAAAGATGGTTGAACGCCACGCTACCCAGGTGAGCTGCCTATCTCTGCATTGCATTACGCGCGTCGCGCAGTGCATTCCCCGTCGTCACCAGGGTAGGCCCCGGGTGCAGCGAACGGCAGAAAAAGAGGCTGCCGTACGCGAACGTAAGCGTGAGCGCAATCATGCCCGTAAGGCGGATCCCGTGTATCGGCAACGGCATGCAGAAGCCATGTGGGATACGCTTGCCCAGTCAAGATGCCCACTGGTCTTGTGATTGTCAGCGTGTACAACAGACCAAACACGTCTCGTTGTGATGCGGAAACGTTCCTGGCAGAAATGATGAAGACCTTAAAGCCACTTAGCAAGCCGATCCTCGAGTGCCGTGACATTAACATCGATGTGGTGAAAGAGCAAAGAGCACGGCAAATAGATCGAGATTTTCATACTAGATCGCTACTCGTTGAAACTGAGGACGCTGCAGAGTCCCACGACGCAACACCGTTCCTGCATTGATCTCAAGTTTGCAAGTAGGCTGTGTCACGTTACGATGGCAGAGCCTTTGACCGTCTACCACAGCGATCACAAGGCAATACTGTGCAAGTGTAGAGTCGTCCGGGAAAGTGTGTGCGTGTGCGTGTATTCAACGGCTACATGATCTAAAATAAAGGCTATGTAACTTAACGAATGTGTCTTCATTCAACGTTAGAAAAATATAATTCTAAACAAACAATTAAATCACATATGCATAGCATCGGTTCGCTCAGAATTTACTGGGTTCGTTGCGTGGTCGCTGGCTTGGGCATTCACTTTGATTCACGTTGCAATGGGAGAAAGCTTCGCGTTCAACCATCTTTCTTTAAGAAAGCGGCTTTGATTTCTTTGTTCCAGCAATACTGCAAACGTTCCTTGCTTATCTCGACTGCTGAGCGGCTGTCGCTTCCAGTTAAGTCTAAACCTTTGAAGGGCGTTCGTTACCAGCGGTTCTTACTGGGTGAATCCCTTCGCATTGCAATGGGATGTGCTTACTGGTCTCCGGATTGACAACAGCGCCGCCCCTTGAGTGGATAAAACGCTACGTTCTCAAGACATGGGCTCCGAGATTGCGCGCTGGCCGGATTTTCTACAGCCGGCCAATTCGAACGGAGAGAGTGCAAGTTTAGGGGTGGACATGGCCGGGTCCGTCTGTGCACTGCGGTGCTTGCAACCGAGCACTTTTCATGCGTCGGGGAGGCTATCGAGCGTTCCGGTATTGTTACTGCGGATTGTATGACTCGAGAAAAGGATGCTTTTGCGCTGCTATGTGATCCCTTAGATTTGTAAATGACCACTGATAGACTCTCCAAGGGGCAAAGGGCATGCTGGTGCCTATTCATTCTCAAATGTGCTTATTTTTCTCTACACACAACCTCTCACAATGCATTCACGTTGGTACGTAGAACTGTGATGAACCTGCAAAAGTTCTCATGCCGGAAAAGCATTCTTCGCAATTTGAGGGTTATATAACGTGTGAAAGCTGAGATAGTTGGTAAGGATTCATAATGCAAAATAGGGGTAAGGCGTGCAGACATGGATATGAGAGAAGTGGACAGCACGAGCGCCGACTATCAATTGAAGGAAGCACTGAGGCGAAGAAAGAAAAAACACACTGATCTGCGCATGCTCTGGAATGGTAGCACCACGTGTCAATCGGGTACGCGTGCCGGTCTACGTGGGAGATAACTGTTAAGGCAATTTATCTCTTCCTTATGTAAGGTAGTCGAAGGCTGACTCACGCACGCACTTCCACCATTACTGATATGCCATGCCTCGGCCAAAAGACGCCTATCTTCATTGCTATGCATATACAATATCGCGCATTCATCTTACTCAAGTGTGCAGTTACGATCTTGGCATTCTTGGCAATGTAAGAAAAGACTGGAAGGCGATCCACCGGTTAACGACATTTTATGTTCCATTAGCCTCCGATTGATACACCGCCCCGTTTGCCCTACGTAGAAATGGCTACAGCTAAAGGGAACTTTATATACCGCACCCATACGACAGTCAGTAAAATTGTTGTTCCTTATGTACTTCACTGGACAAATATTTTCTTTTCTTGCCTTTCACCTGCTCCTTTTTCCTCTGCACGGCAGCACATACTTTGCCTAGCTTATTGGGAGTAGTCAAACAACACCTTATCTACTTGCAGCGTTTTTGAGCTTTTGCGATACTGAATAAATGTAGGGAATAGCCACTACTATTTTTTTCTTTGCTATTACTGCTTTCTGTAATCACGTCCGTTCCCCTCAAAATCGACTTATTCAGGCGTTCAGCCATAGCGGCCACTGCCAAGTTAGGACAACCTGCTTGTAATAGGCGCCGGACCTGTGCATTAACACTGGCGCTCATTTTGTGCGTACACAACCTGTTGAGGAAAGACTTCAGGCACGACATGGCAATTTTTTTTGCAACTTTTTACTGGCAACTTTTTTTACTACTTTGGAATGCTTGGATTGAAAGTTTGACAATGGCTTCGAAGATCTAGGGGAGTACTGCTAACACACGTGATTTTTTTTCGAAGACCAAGGAAATGTCTAAAAACTGTATTACGCGTCTCTGTGGAAATTCCGTGATAAACTTTTTTTAGGACGTAGCATGATCCGCCCACGGAAACATGCTGCAATCGCTCGTACGCATAGATTTGGGTGCATGTTTGAAAATCGCAGCTGGTCAAAATTCATCTTGAGCCTCCCACTGCCACGTGACTCTTAATATATCGTATTATTGGCACGTACACCCCTAAAAACTTTAGAGCGCAGATCTAAGGCGCCCGTTCCTGCGTGTAACGCCGGCGTAACCGAGCGAACGAGCACAGCGAAGGATGAAAGAGCGAACGCGGGGCGCAGCGGGGGTGAAAGACGGCGATAGTGAAGAGAGCGCGAAGAATAAAGCGGTGGAGGAGGGTGCAGCGGAACCATGATGGGGAAAGGGGAGTAGGAGGGTAGGGCGAAAGCGTGAGAAGAAAAGCGTAGTGTCGCGCAAAACAGGCTCTGCGGCAACGACCGCTACGAGATGGCGCCATGGTAGCACGCCTTCGTACATTCACCGATACCATGTATGGAAATAAAGCTCTGGAGGAGGAGAGGTCTGTCCGCGGTGGTCGCTGTGAATCGCGTCCCTGCGTCACGCACGCGCCGCCTCTCGCGATCTCCCGATTGCCCTCTAAAAAAGTTTACACCCATTGGGTTGCATATCTGCCGCAGAACAATAATCGTAATCTGCCTTGCTTGCGTTTCCTTTCTTGAAAACGCCGCACCCGCTACTTTACTGTTGGCAATGCTATGTCATGCTGATAATGCGCAGGCCGTTCCTTACTGAGAAGTACCGGGCTCGCAGCGTTAAAGAAAGAAAATTCGGACAAGACAGATGACGTTTATTGTTGTGTGTCTAGATACAACTCAAAGGGTGTAAACCTTTCTTTGAGTGTGGCGATGCAGTCGCTCCACACTTTGATCCATTTGCAATGCGTCGCTAGAGACAGATTGTCCTCGCCCGCCTATATATCGCCAAATGAAAACACTACAGAGCTGCGCTCAAATTCCGCTTTACGCAGTATCGTAATCGTCGGTGTATTCTATTTTTCTTCGCCGCAATTGCCACAGTAACGCTATGTTGAGTTAAGTGACCAACTGTAATGAGGGTCCCTTGGCCATTTGATTTAGATTTTGAACCCTTTTCACTAAGAGGAACCAATGTTGCGCGTATTGGCACGCATCAGCTCACAAGCGCAATCATTCAAAATTACTATACTATACTATGTAATTACACTATTATACTAGGTAGAGAAAGGAAACGTTTATGCTTGTCTTTGTATCTTGAGCTCCTTTTTTCAGCAAACGGAAAAACGTAAGTCGCACTATTAAGTATGCCAGTCTGGGCCTGCGTCGCAGTGACTTGTTTTTACATTCCTTGTGGGTCAGTCGAGGAAGCACGTTGATTTCACTAATACAGAGATGTCCCAACGTAAAATGCGCCACACTGCACCTAAGTTTTGTGTGAGGCATGGGCCCCAAAGGAATTTTTGTAGAATAACTTTCGTACTCTTTTTGTGATATTGCTCGAAAAATGAACTACTTAATTCAAGAGCTGTGGATAACAGAACTACAATGCATGCTCGCAGAAAATGCGTGGCAACTCGAACCAAAGCCATCGCCCCATTCTTGGTACGCGCCATCATTCTGAAACAAGCAGCTGCCTTAGGTGGCTGCGATGATCGGCGCCGCCCCGTCGAGCCCACTGCATACGCTGCAGGGAGCCTAAATTGGTGTCTTTCTTCGTCTCTTCAACAAGCAAGTTACTCTCACCTGCCTCTTGCTGTGGCCTTATCCCCAAAGTTATAACAGCTGCGTCGAGTGTTGTCTAGGACAACGTCTCTCGTGTGGCGCACGCAGATAGACGTGTCGATCATTTTTTATTGAACGCGGTAACCGTCAAGAGCAAGAGATACCGAGCAGCCAGCCTCCGCGCTGTGCGAGTGCATTTGGGGTATTTACTGCAGATCTCACGAACTGTGAAAACCAATTATATTGTTATTGTGCACTTGGACAGGACCGCGCCCGCAGTAGAGACGAAGAGGAAGTGGTCAGCTGTCTACTGGAGCTGCGACCTTTGTACCAGCCTGCGCGTTTGCCGCTATCTTCCCCCACGTAAATAATTGTATATGCGTTTGTGCGCCGGGTTTCCTCTCCGTTGCTTCTTTTCGACAAACCGACGAAAATAGGAGCATAAGCCCACGAAGCTGCGCGCATCTTCTGCTGAGCAGGATACGGGAAAGTTCTTCACTGCGTGAATCTTGTCAGCATAAATTTGTATGCTGACAGCACTGACAAGGTGGCCAAGAACTTTGACTTCGCGGTGTCCAAAATGGCACTTAGAAGAGTTAAGTTGAAGGCCAGCCTCCTTAAGGACTTCAAGACTAGCAGCCAAGCGACTGAAGTGGTTGTCGAACGAAGGGAAAACACGATGACACCGTCGAGTTGACAAAGGCAGGTGGACCAATTATATAGCCCCGAATGAGAGAATCCATGGTTCTTTCCTAAGTTGCTGAGACATTACAAAGTACGAAAGGCATAACCTTAAAATGGTAAAGGTCGTCCGGTATAACGAAAGCGGTCTTCCCATGGTCAAGTTCATCAATCGAAATCTGCCAATTAGCGGATCGGAGGTTGATTGAAGAGAAGTATTTCGATCCGTGAAGGTAGTCGAGAGCGTCATCAATCCGCGGGAGAGGGTACACATCCTTATTCGTGATCTTGTTCTGTTGACGATAATGGACACAAAATCGCCAGCTGCCATCCTTCTTTTGGACAAAAACAACCGGCGATGCCCACGGACTCGAAGAGGGCTGAATCACACTTTTGCTTAGGATGTTGTCTACTTCAGCTTGGGTAACGTGGTGCTCTGCGTGCGACACGCGATAAGGTTGTCGGTGGATAGGACTAGCATCACCAGTGTAATTCCCCCGCGGGCGTCTGCGTCAGCAGGCGTTTGGTGTGTTGCGACACCACGTACCCGAGCACACGAGGGTTGGACCCTCCCGCGTGTAGCCGTGCGCGGCTTAGCCGTGTCCGGGGAAAGGGGGATCCTGGGGGTTGAGCCGATGCCGGGTGTTCGGACCTTTAAGGCCCCCGGCGGAGGCAACACACTCCTTTGGCCTCTGCTTCACGTAGACGGCACCTCCGGTCTGACCCGACCGGGGGAAATCGGCAGTCACCTTTTCCTGTCCTCCCCTCCATCTTTCACTTTCCTATCTCCTTTCTCACAACTCTCCTGTCACCTCCTCTCTCCTCGGTTTTTCCTTTTTTCTGGGTGGCTAGGGTTAATCTTGTGTGGCGAGCTGTCCTGAGTTCAGCCATATTTGATTATAGTTGCGCTGTGCAGCTGGCGTGGGTAGGACTTTCTTACAAGTTCCTCTCCCGCCCCCTTGTAGGACTCCATGGTGGGTGGCTGGCACCGCGGCCGAACTATACAATTTTCCCATGGCACCTCCTCTCTCCAAAACCAGATCGCCCTCACAAAAGAGGGCGGACCGATGTCACAGCCGATTTTTTTCAAAAAACCAAAGAAATCTTCCCTAAGTATCACGTGATACACAGTGAAAAGCCAGAAAAACCGGCTCGAAAAATATCCCCGTTCACAGTAGCAGGATGTCTGCAAGAAGCCATAGGCACCAACTATAAAGTAACAAAGCTTGCTAGCGGTGACCTACTGCTAGAAATCCAAAGCAAAGCTCAAGTGTGCAAACTTGCTAATATCGTGTCGTTTGAAGACATCCCCGTCTCAATTTGAACCCACAGATCGCTGAACACAGTGCGTGGGGTGATTTCTGAAATTGACGTTTTGGATCTCTCCGAAGAAGAAATGCTAAATGGGCTTTCCGAACAAAATGTCAGCAATGTTCGGAGAATTAAAATAAGAAAAGACAACAAAGAGTTACCTACCAAGTATCTAATTTTGACTTTCACTTGCTGCACACTTCCAGAGACAACTGAAGTTGGGTATACAAAAGTTGCAGTTCGCCCATACATTGCGAACCCTCGACGTTGCTTCAACTGTCAGAGATTGGGCCATGGCTTCCAGAGTTGCCGTGGTCGCAAAACCTGCGCGAAATGCGCATCCAAAGACCATGCTTCTGAAATATGCGAAGCCGCACCTCGCTGTGCGAACTGTGAAGGAGAGCATGCTGCATACTCCAGACCTTGTCCCTCATGGAAGAGAGAAAAAGAAATCATTACATTGAAAACAATTGAGAACATTTCATTCAATGAGGCTAGAAACCGCATCCTAGTTAAAAACAAATTTTAACTCAAACCGAACATGAACTTCGCCGATGTGGTGCGACAGGGCGATCCACCACACCGGCCTCCGGCACCTGCCCAGACCACTCATAGTGAGGCTGGGACCGAGCCGTCCTCGCCCCCGGTGGTAGCAGCTCACGCTGCTCCACCAGCCGCAAAGCAGGCTATGCTGTCCCTCAAGTTGGCAAGCCTCAAGGCCTCTGCCCACGAAGGGAGGTCTGAAAAAAGTGCCGACGTGCAGTCTGGACGACCTTCCAGCGCCTCTGATGAGGTAATGGAGACGAGCCAGGGTGGTTCCGTGCCGTCAACGTCACAGGGACGGCGGAACTCCTTGGATAGTACTAGTAAAGAAAACCCCCGAATTACGGGGCGAAAACCAATTAAACGTATCCCGACCCCACACACATAAATCAATATGGCGTTCCTAATACACTGGAATTGCAGAGGACTCCTAAATAATTTTAGTGACATAAAAGACATCATAAATTCTTTCTCTCCTGTAGCAATGTGCCTACAGGAAACGAACTTAGGTCCTCAGCATACAAGTGTACTAAAAAATACAAAGTCTTTCGCCGTGACCGAGAGCAAGCAAACAGGCTCTCAGGAGGGGTAGCCATCATTGTACAAAGTGGCATTGCATCTCGTGAAGTCAAAATAAAAACTAAATTTGAAGCTGTGGCAGCCACTTTGCTCTCATACAAAACGATTACGGTGTGCTCAGTGTATTTAGAACCACACCTAAAAATAACCCTTCATGAGTTAGAGAACCTGTTCCAACAATTACCAGAACCCTATCTGGTAGTTGGGGATTTTAATGCGCATTCCAATTTTTGGGGAAGCGAGAAAACAGATGTAAGAGGACAAATTATAGATTTTATTTTGAGCAATAATGTTTGTTTGTTGAATTCTGGCAAATAAACATACTGCTCCCCAAGCTCAGGAAAGATGAGCTGTATCGATTTATCTTTTAGTTCACCTTATGTTTTTAACGATTTTAAATGGGACGTCATAGATAACCTATATGGAAGCCATCATCTACCAGTCATAATCACTCTTCCATCCTCACCTGCAATTATTCCAAACAAACCACGACGATGGAACCTCCAAGCAGCTGTCTGGACACTGTTTAGAGAAAAGGCCAATCTAGATGAAGTGTTTTCTGAAGACCTTAGTGTCGATGATCTAAATGAACAACTCAGAACCTGTATTTTAGCCGCTGCCCGTTTAGCTATCCCCCAGACTTCAGGAGTGGTGAGACAAAATCACAAGGCGTGGTGGACTCGGGAGTGCAAAGAAGCAAAGCAAAAACAAAATAAAGCCTGAGGTGTCTTTCGCCGATATCCCACTCAGGAAAACCTCCTAATCTTCAAAAAGGCACGAGCTAAAGCACGATATGTCCGCCGTAATGCCGAAAAGACGTCATGGCAAGCATACGTTTCATCAATAAATAGCACAGTCACATAAAAAAAAATGTGGGAGCAGGTACGTAAGCTCCATGGTAGCTACTCCCCATTTACAATTCCTCTCCTGACAACCCCTGGCATCCAAACAAGTATAGAGGAACAGGCCAACATATTAGGAGAACATTTCGCTGCAGTCTCTAGTTCTTCACACTACACTGAGTCATGTTTAAGATATAAAAACGTGGCTGAAAAGCAAAGGCGTCCGATTAGTGGCAGCATAAATGAGCCGTATAATAGTTTAATCACTCATCAAGAAATCACTAGAGTATTGTCTGCCGGGAAACAAACTGCACCAGGGCCCGATGAAATTCACTATGAAATGCTGGCACATCTTTGCGAATCCGCTATAAATGTACTTCTGCTTTTTTAACAAGATACTGTTGCAAGGGAAAATACCGGAGGCCTGGAAAAAAGCTATTATTGTACCCTTTTTGAAAACCGGAAAGCCAACGACATCTCCCGGTAGTTATAGGCCAATAGCCCTTACCAGCTGTCTGGCGAAATCTTTCGAAAGCATTCTGAATATTAGATAGATATTTTTTCTAGACTCCCGTGAACTACTCGACATCCATCAGTGTGGTTTTAAAAAAACGTGCTCTACAACTGATCACCTCATACGACTTGAAAACACAATCCGAGAGGCATTCATCCATAGACAACACTGACTTGCCGTTTTTTTGATCTAGACAAGGCGTATTATACTACGTGGAGGTTTGGCATTCTCCGCGACCTAGTAGATCTGGGCATTCGAGGCAGGATGTTAAACTGCCTGCGGGACTTTTTGTCCAACCGTTACTTCCATGTGCGCCTCGGTTCAACTCTCTCAAGGAAGTTCAGTCAGGAAAACGGGGTACCACAAGGGTGTATCTTACGTACTACCCTCTTTATTGTAAAAATGAACTCCCTAGCACAAATAATTCCGAAATCCATTATGTATTCAGTTTACGTTGATGATCTCCAGATTGCTTGCACATCATCAAACGTAGCAACATGCGAGAGGCAAGTACAGTTAACAATAAAAAAAATTATCAACTTGGGCAGATAAAAATGGATTCCAGTTTTCCCCGCAGAAAACAGTGGCTGTTGTGTTCTCACTGAAACGAGGTTTACAGCCTGATCCCACCCTACACCTTAATGAAACCGAACTCCCAGTAAAAAACGAGCACAAATTCCTTGGCATTACTTTTGACAAAAAGCTCACTTTCCTACCTCACATAAACGCTTTGAAAAACAAGGCCTCTAGAGCACTCAACATACTTAAATTTCTTTCACGGAAACGCTGGGGCTCTGATAGGGCATGCCTTCTATAAGTATACCGCTCCGTCATACGCCCCTCCTTGGACTACGGGTGTATAGTGTATGGCTCTGCCAGACCATCATATTTGAAACGATTGGACCCAATACACAATTTAGGTTTACGCTTGTCAACTGGTGCCTACAGGACGTCTCCCATAACCAGTTTGTATGTAGAAACTAACGAACCCCCACTTGCCGACAGAAGAAGCATGCTGACATGCTCGTATGTTCTAAAAATCCGTTCCTTGCCAAAACATATATGTTACCCAATAGTTAACAAATGCCCATCTAGAATATTATTCACAAACAAACCCCAGGCTACCAGACCACTCCTTCTCCATTTTGAAGAGAAATTACAAGATTTAGATGTAACGGACATATTGCCTAATATTGCCCAGAAACCCGATCCACTGCCACCATGGTACTGCCTGCCCTCTGTTTGTGACTTCTCATTAACACGATTTCAGAAAAAACTAACGCTGCAGGAACATATATTACAAGAATATTTAGCACTAAAAGAAAAATATGTGGAATATACAGCATTTTATACCGATGGTTCCAAAGCTGCAAGCTACGTGGGATGTGCTGTGATACAGAATAGCTGTGACAAAATAGTACGGCTGCCGCAATGTGCATCGATTCTCACTGCAGAGAGTCATGCAGTTTCCATGGCTGTGGAAAGAATAATAAATGAAAACATTGAAAACAGCATCATTTATACAAACTCACTAAGCATTCTTACAGCACTTCAGCCTAGGAATGCAGTTCTGCCAATAATCGGCGACATCCTACACAATATAACACGAGCCACGAGGCGGGGACAAAACATCAAATTTTGTTGGGTGCCGAGCCACGTAGGAATCTGTGGAAATGAGAAAGCAGACGAGAGCGCAGTGAAAGCTCGAAATAAGGAAATCAAAAACATAAGAATTCCTTACAGAGATTGCACGAAATTAGTGTGCCATAAACTGAAAGAAATATGACAGTCCGCATGGAACAATCAAATGAACAATAAGCTACGCCTTGTAAAACCCATCATAGAAGAGTGGAAGTCATGTTCACACCAAGAACGTTTTATTGAAGTTGTCTTATGTCGCCTCCGCATTGGACACACACACCTTACCCATAATTACTTGCTGACAAAAAAAAAAACGCGGGATCGAATCCCGGCCACGGCGGCCGCATTTCGATGGGGGCGAAATGCGGAAACACCCGTGTGCTTAGATTTAGGTGCACGCTAAAGAACCCCAGGTGGTCAAAATTTCCGGAGTCCTCCACTACGGCGTGCCGCATAATCAGAAAGTGGTTTTGGCACGTAAAACCCTAAATATTATTATTATTATTATTATTATTGCTGACAAAAGAAGACAAGCCTGTTTGTAACAAATGCGGAGAGGAACTTACAGTAAACCACATTTTACTCTCCTGCAGACAACTTGAGACATTGAGAAAAAAATGTTTTACGCCATTTTACAGCGAACGCATTCCTTTTCATCCTTCATTGATTTTAATAATAATATTTGGGGTTTTACGTGCCAAAACCACTTTCTGATTATGAGGCACGCCGTAGTGGAGGACTCCGGAAATTTTGACCACCTGGGGTTCTTTAACGTGCACCTAAATCTAAGCACACGGGTGTTTTCGCATTTCGCCCCCATCGTTCATCGATTTTAAGTGAAGATGCACTGGTTGGGACAATTCACGTATTTAGCTTTTTAAAAGAAACCGGTTTTCTTGAACAATTGTAAAGCCTGACCTTGTTCCCTTTCACATCCACTGACACACCTCATCCACCTTGTATGTCTGAGAAGAATGCTGAGGTGTTTATTTAATTTGTTGGATTCCTCGGGGTCCTCTATCAAAAAAGGACTTTTTGAGGTTACCCAGGTTTTTCCTACATTATACCTTGCGATTGGCGCATGATGGCCTTAGTTGCTTATGCACCATTAAACTCAACATCAACATCAACCAGTGTAATTCTTATGGGTCACAACGGAAGTCTGTCCCAGCGCGCGATCCTCAAAGTCGCAGACGTCGCGATAAGACACCAGGACGCGACAGAGCTACGCAGCCTGTTCAAGAAGCAGGTCATGAGCGATCACCTTTGAAAATAGGCTGGGATCGAACTTTGTGGAACTGATCGGACAGCAGGTGGCTGCAGATGAGGACGGAACATTTAATCGTTATCGTCGAGGGGAGAAGCGTTGCCGAGCGACATGCCTCTCAGAATAACTTGCGTAAATATACCAAAGCTTAAAACAATAAGAAATAAACGGTTGTCAGTGATAATCACAGTGGTATGAGAAATGGCTACTGTGCTTAACAGGAAAACATTGATATTAGGAGTGAACAGATAGTCACTGTCCGGTACAGATCGGCAGCAAGTCAAAGGTATATACGTGGCGCGCCTCAGCAGCAATCTTATGAAATCTGCGGAACATAAACGAGGCTCAGCTGATTTTGGAGCACAGCATTGATTAGGCAGCTCGTTTTGGAGGAGTCCACCAGCGCAGTCAATCAGTGCTGAATGGGCCGATAAAAGGCCGAAGGTCAATCATGGGAACACCGTTCAAGAACAGCAAGTAAAACAAAAGTGTTGAAACCAGCAACAGTTATTGCCAAAGATAATGAGCGTTGCTCAATCGGTGACCTGGCTAACACGAGATGCGGCAAATGTAAGGACCTTCTTCAGGCAGAAGCGAAAATGGTTGCTCATCACGGAGATGTGGGATCCAGTATCAAGAAATGAACAAGTGCTGTCACATATGCACCGTAAACTTGTACATCGACTATATGCCGTCTAGTCGGCAAGGTGAGAGGCTTTGGCGGAGACGTCGACAATGCAGCGTCACCTCCGGGAGCTGCATCTTTTAGATTCCCGGATGTACGCACCGAGGTCAGAAAGACGGCGACAGGCGACGGGACTGAGTTGATGTAGGCGGCGACGGTGAACGAAAGCGCCATGGAGTCGTACCGTCATTCGCGTGCAGGTTGAGCTCGGCTTGCGGCTGCAAATGATGAAAACTGGTTCCTCAACGAGGGCTGTTCGAGAACGGCATCGAGGACCAGTTGTTGCGGCAGTATAGGGCGACTTGACCAACGCGGCGAATACTGAAGCAAATAGGTTAGTCATCTGGTGTTTGCCGCTGTACCATATTGCGAGAACTCCGAAGGATCCTTATGCACGAGTGAAGGACGTTCGCCTGGCCGGAAACTGGCCACCGTGCAAACTGAGTGAGCCGAAGCTCAGTAAGTTTGCACGGCTTTCATTTATTACGAGAAAGCGCTTGATTCAGTCAAAACTACAGCAGTCATAGAGGCATTACGGAATCAGGGTGTAGACGAGCCGTATTTAAAATACTGAAAGATATCTATAGCGACTCCACAGCCACCGCAGTCCTCCATAAAGAAAGCAACAAAATCCCAATAAACAAAGACGTCATGCAGGGAGATACGATCTCTCCAATGCTATTCACAGCGTGTTTACAGGAGGTATTCAGAGACCTGGATTGTGAAGAATTGGGGATAAGAGTTAATGGAGAATACCTTAGTAACTTGCGTTTCGCTGATGATATTGCCTTGCTTAGTAACTCAGGGGACCAATTGCAATCCATGCTGACTGACCTGGAGAGGCAAAGCAGAAGAGTGGGCCTAAGAATTAATCTGCAGAAAACTAAGGTAATGTTTAACAGTCTCGGAAGAGAACAGCAATTTACAATAGGTAGCGAGGTACTGGAAGTGGTAAGGGAATACATCTACTTTGGGGCAGGTAGTGACGGCGGATCCGGATCACGAGACGGAAATAATCAGAATAAGAATGGGCTGGGGTGCGTTTGGCAGGCATTCTCAGATCATGAACAGCATGTTGCCATTATCCCTCAAGGGAAAAGTGTATAACAGCTGTGTCTTACCAGTACTCACGTACGGGGCAGAAACGTGGAGGCTTACGAAAAGGACTCTACTTAAATTGAGGACGATGCAACGAGCTATGGAAAGAATGATGGGTGTAACGTTAAGGGATAAGAAAAGAGCAGATTGGGTGAGGGAACAAACGCGAGTTAATGACATCTGAGTTGAAGTTAAGAAAAGAAATGGGCATGGGCAGGACATGTAATGAGGAGTAAAGGTAACCGAAGATCATTAAGGGTTACGGACTTGATTCCAAGGGAAGGGGCGGCAGAAAGTTAGGTGGGCCGATGAGATTAAGAAGTTTGCAGGGACAGCATGGCCACAATTAGACCATGACCGGGGTAGTTGAAGAACTATGGGAGAGGCCTTTGCTCTGCAGTGGGCGTAACCAGGCTGATGATGATAATGATTAAACTTAGTGAAAGCCGACATTGGCGAGTCTCAACAAAAACTGTAGGAGCGCATGTATCGTTGACAGGTTGGTACAGAGACCCGGGACGCATGGCTTCGAGCTCACGGCGCACAATCTTCGCCAGCTACTCCCAAGGCTGCTGCTCTCGTGTAGGAGAGTCCTGTCGGTCTTCACAAGACGATGTTGCAGCCGTATTGGGAAGTCGTGGAAATGACTGATAGATACGACGGATTTTTATCTGCTCGAAGCGCTTGCACTCCGTGATAGTGTCATGAACCGAAATACAGTTCTTACAAATCAGTAGATTGAAGCCGTCGTCGGCGATACCTTTTAAGAGATGCCCGACTTTGCCAAACTCTGGCATTCGAGCGTCGGTCTTGAGGCAGTGTGCCAGCATGCCTTGTACATAGGTGACGTAGCCTTCTGTAGACGTTTGAACTCTTGATGCCAACTCTTTCTTGGCGACGACCTTCCGACTATGGTTTTCCGAAGAGATCTCTTAGCTTGTGCTCGCAGGTCTCCCAGTCACGGAGTTCTTCATAGTTTTGAAACCAGATTCGCGCTGTTCCCGCCAAGAAAATATGTTCGTCGTTATCCCTGTGGGATCCTATTTGTTGTGGCTGCTCACCCGCTCATACACCTCCAGCTAGTCGTCGACATCGGCGGCACCGCTGCCGCAGAAGGTTCCTCGATCACGCGGTTGCGTGAGTTGACAGTCGACGTTGGTCTTGCCGCAACAGACACCGCCTCTAGAGATATGGGTGAAGAACAGAAGTGGTGACCACTACGAAGCTCCGTTCTGAGCCGTTACCCCGCACCTCCAGCAAATGTTACGACGAGGAAGCCCGATGCATGAACGTATATATAACTGTTTACACGAGGAAAATTTTGTGGTAAATGCGCAGGCTGGAACAAAGGTCACAAATCCAGTAGACGGTGTACCACGTCATCTCCGTCTCTCTGGCGCGCACAGCCCTGTCCTAATGTACCATGGGTCCAACAGACAAACAAAATCAAAGGGTAAATTTTTTAAAAGTGAAATATATAAAACGTCGCAGTTTCGCATTAAAAGTGCAGCACTTATTGCGATGGCTACTTATCAGCCAGCTATACGCGGCGACCTTAGTACACTTATCAGCTCGGTGAAATGCTGTAAACCTTCGCGTACTAACCGAATTGACAAGTACGACGTCACGCTAGCACAGGCAAGTATGAACACATCTCACTCGATGATCGCGAACACTCCCTTTTAGAGCGCTGGTTTTATAGCGCTGCAGCAGCGGCGAGCGAATTCGCCTTCGGGCAGCCTATCGCTTCAGCGCGAACTAGGTGCGCCACAACACAGCACACACGAAGCCATTAACGTTCTCAGGACGCCTACCTAGCCTTCGAACCAACAGCAGAGCACCTCCTAGACAGGATGCGCGTAGCTGCTCCCAGCCTTATCCTTCCCCCTCCTCTTAGCGCGCGCACATCTCCCCGCTCTCGCTGCCTTGCGCGGGCAAAAAGGCGGCGCACCCTTTTCGCCTTCCGCCCTTACGGGCGGTAAAAGACACTGCTGCACCAAGCCACCACACTTCTCGGCTTACCCTCACAGCTTTCCCTTGCGCTTACACCATAGGGTGCGCCGCCGCGGTCTCATCGCACTCGGACTTTACGTGGAACATCACGGCGAGACAACGACGGCGGCGGACATGTACCTGGAGTTTCCATACAATTGCTATTGCTATCGCAATAAAACTAAAACGGGAATAAAAGTGTACAAAGCGAGAACCTGCAGCAGGTGGGAGCCGAACCCATGCCCTTCGTATTTCTCCTGCAATGCTGTACCAATTCAGCGACGGTGATTGCTGTTCCCACGTGTATATTGTTAGGTGTTTATGAGGGTTTACAAAATCTTATCTTGCAGTAGCATTCACTAGCGCCACTTATGAAATGGCGGCGGAGTGGCACCGTCATGGCCACGAACTTTCAGTGCAGTTCTTATATTCATTGAACCATTAGTCTAGCCAGACAAGCTAAATGGAATACCAGTTTTATGGGCTGTCACATGCGCATGGGCATGGCATACACGAAAACAACTGTGACGTCGCAAGATATCTAGTTAATAAAAGTGTGAATAGGGTTCGTATGGGTATAACGATGTATTTCTTACAATTATACTATAGAGAGATCTTTGCGGGTTTACGGTGAAGCTTATGTCGCACAACGAAACTTATCGCTATCATGCGTATACCTAGCGATAACATAAGCTCTATAAAAGTTCGAAGAATCGAACGATACGGTACTCAAGTTGAGACCCTGAAACAACAGGACAGCCGATGAACTCAACTGTAGTTTTAGTTGTCAGAAAGCGTGTTTGTGCGTACATGATCATTACCATGGTCTGCTGATCTCTAAAAGATGACACTACCAACTTGGTCGCTCTAAACGAAGTCAAACAAATCTCAATTCTGGACCCCTTGGCTTTCGAAAAAATTGTAATGAATCACGACTGGCATAACTTTTTGATGACTGTTCCTCCAGGCGACGCCTATGACAATTTTGTAACACTGTTCACCGATTTCCGGCTTGCAGCTACACGGGTCTGTAAAATCAAACGACGTAACTTGTACCAAAAATGGATGTCGACAGAAATACTCGCGGCAATACAAGCAAAAGATTTGTTATCGGTTCAAACAAAGAGAAGTCCTAATTGTACTGCTTTGCGGCTTCGGTTCAAAGAGCTTCGAAATAAGGTCAATGCTATGATACGTCTAGCAAAACGTAATAACATACGAGCAAAATTCACGGACGCTCGTGGTGACAGCAGGAAAACATGGTCCCTAATTAACAATCTTAGAGGTGGTGATGTAAACGCTAATCGCCATGTTGATCTGATGTCTCGTTTTTCTTCAAATGCTACTGCCACCGCTAATGATTTTAACTCATTTTTTCAAAAGTGTCTGGTGTAGCGAGACCTCATCCAGATATTTGCACATTGCAAACTAGTATTTCAGAATCCGCCCTTCTTTTCATGTTTTCGGAACATGACCTCAAATCAATCCTTTTCAGTCTAAAACTAAATAAGTCTCCAGGAATTGACGGTATTTCAATATTAGAGCTGTGCAGAACTTTCGAAGCAATAAAGGATGTGCTACTACTCATTTTAAACAATATTATTACCACTGGTATCATTCCCGATAATCTGAAAAATGCGCTGGTCATTCCTCTTTTTAAAAGTGGCCCACGCAACAATGTCGAAAACTACCGGCCCATTTCAATCTTTTCATGCATTGGGCAGATGTTGGAAAAACATCTGCTCAAGACAATGAACAGCTTTTTAAGCAATCATGGCGTGTTATCTCCTAGCCAGTATGGTTTTGTGCCGAATCGGAGTACGCAGTTGCTGCTTGAAGATTTTTCCGATACACTAAACTCTGCGTTTCAACACAATTAGATTGCTTGTGCACTGTTTCTAGACGTCCGCAAAGCGTTCGACAGCGTCTGCCATAGTATACTGCGAACGAAACTTTCTTTGCTAGGCTTTCGGGGTGCGTTTTTGCGGCTTCTGAAAAACTTCTTATCTCATAGGCACCAACTTGTGTCTATTGGAAAATTTCGTAGCAACCTGACCGAAATTAAAGCTGACGTCCCCCAGGGTTCAATTTTAAGTCCGTTATTATTTAATTTATATTTTAACTGTTTATCTAATGTTGTGAACGTCAAATTATATCAGTATGCTGATGACACTGTCCTTGTTCCACACGCTCGAAGTTGCACTGACGCCATCTCTTCTTTACAAATGGCAACAACAAAAGTGATGGACTGGTTTCAGAATAATGTAGTCCATATCAATGCGTCCAAAACTCAACTAATCTGTTTCCACAACCCTGTCAAGCAAGTTACCCTATCGTACCCATTATATTTGCACACACCACATTGCAATCCCTGTTCATGTGCCTCTGTGCAATACGCTTGCTCAATTAAATACCTTGGTGTCCTTTTTGACAGTGATTTATCCTGGAACTCTCATTTCGCATATATTTGTCAAAAACTTCGCGCAGTGTCTTGTGTTTTGTATAATATAAAATTTTACGTGTCATTGTCTGTTCGGAAGCTTGTAGTACATGCCTTATGCTACAGTGTAATCCGGCATGGGATAGCTACATATGGTCATGGCGCTCAACATTTGGTAAACCGGGTCAACTCCGTCCTTTGTGGCATCCTGAAGCATGTTGCTTATAATGTCTCCCCCAAATCTGATGTGTTCAAAACTTTGTCTTTACCTGATTTCAATTCTTTGCAGCTAGAAACTGTTATCTTCAAGCATTTTTGGATAAGTCAGTACAAAATTCCTTATGTGCCTGTTCGTTCCCTGAGACCAAAGAATCCTTACGTTACACCCCGCTGTAAGACGAGATATGGTCGAAGACTCCGTAACTATTATGTCAACGAAATATGGTCTTAGAAAGGCTCTTAGACACATTAATGCGTGATGGGAAGCCTGTCATGTGTGTGTGTGTGTTTTTTTCCTCACTGTTGTCTAATAACGTGTTACTGATGGCTCTGTCGCTGTCTGCCAGGCACTGCCATTCAAGCCCACTGCGGCTTTGGCAGGCCCGATTCTTCCACTGTATGATTCTCAAGTCATCAATAAAGTATTATTATTATTATTATTATTATTATTATTATGAAAAAGTAGGAAAAGCGCCGAACACGAACCTAAATCCGTGCATACGCAAAGATTAGTTGAGGTTATGTGATCTCGTCAACATCATCTTATATAAAGGGTGTACCGTTAGAGCCAAACATTAAATATATGCAAATGCCACGTGGCTGGACAGAACAAAAATTGTTGTTTGCCGTCGCTTGGAGGTACTCAGATTATATTTTTCATTCCGCCTAATCAGATAATTATTCTTAACTAATTAATCAAGTTCTCTTATATCATAGTTAGGTAAAAGTGTCAATGAGAAAATTGTAGAGCAACATGAGAAACTCCCGATACAGCTTGTTGTTGCTCGATACGTGCCACATAAGTGTTTTTCCGAGCGTGAAAGAAGCCAGTGAATACACGCAAAGTGCCTCGAGCAGCCAGTCGCGCGGCAATTTTGCGAGTATTTGCTATCGTACTAATACCGCAGTCAATGACGCTCATATAGATTTGAAAATCTACTACATAAGCTCCATGTGTATACACAAGGTAATTACACCGGCAAGCATACCTTGCTATAGAAGTGGGGTCTAAATTGACTTAGAGTACTTTGATTTGCATGCGCTTGCTGAACTAGATCTTGAGCGTGCCCTACGCAGCGCCGCTAAATTTCACGTCGTCCAAGTGCAGCGCGTCAGCGGTACGCCCCGCGGCGCTTGCAAATCAGTGTAGCAGTGGCCGGGTTCCGTCGTGGTGGTGGCGCCTACGAGGAAGGACTGGTTCTATTTGGTGGCGTAAGTCCATGCATGGGTGGAGTTTAGTGCTACTGTGCATTGCATCTTTGCACAAAACACTCAGCAAACGTTCTCCCCGGGACCGCTCGTTGTGTTGGGGAGACCGCGGCCATGCAAAATAGCTGTGTGCTGGCTCCTCTCCAATGATCGACGATACGCTGAACGTTGCGTATAGAAGGGAGAAGCCACATGTGTGATACTTAGACTTTTCAAGATAGCGTAGCATCGACACTATCCCTGCAGCCTATGCTGACATTTCACTGAGTCTAGGGAGGAATAATTGCATGCAAGTTGTAACCTAGAGATAATTAATCTCGGTAAGCAGGCACGGATTCACTTTCAAGGGGCAGCGGAAAAATTACTACAGGAAGTAATCAGCACGCAGAACCACAAGACCAACGTGAACTTCGAATTCTGTAGGTTTATGTATATCTGATGCTGACAGCATGAATCAAAGAAAAAAAGAAAGGAAAAAAATGAATTACGAATCGAATCAAAGAATTCCGGCAGTATCCATGCCCCTATGCCTGTCGACGTTAATGCGATTAGCATAAGAGCAACGTAGCAACACGCCGTATTGCATAAGACACCTTCATTTAGAATTTGCTGTTGCACTTCTGATATTTCTATTGCTTCGGCTATGTCGGACATGGGCAGCATTCGGAATCGGCTGATTTTGCTGTATGACACTCGCTTGCCAGGACTGACCAAGGCCTGAAAGCATGACGGCAATGATATAACGAGGACGCAGTGAATACAATAGAACGACGATGGCCGGACGACAAAGGGATGACGAGTCTCAAATGATGACGATGGTATAACGGCGACAGCGTGACGACGATGGCACGAGGACAATGGGATATGACGACTACCTCGTGATGAAAACGGCGCGACGGCGACTGTTTCGCGACATCTATATCACGACAATGGCGTGACGATGACGTCATGACGAGGATGGAATTACAAAGATGGAAGGACTACGATGGAACAACTGCGATGGCATCACGGCGACTGTATGAAAAGAAATGCATGGCGGCGACTGTATGACGCTGACACGCTGATGACTGTAGCCTGACAGCGTCAGAATCGCGACTGAATGGCGACAGCATGATTACAATAGAATGACCAGTACGGAACCGCGTCGATGAAACAATTATGGCGACAATGGCACTACGACATTCGGATGACGTGTCTGAAGTTATGACGATAAGATAACAGCGTGACGATGATGGGATGACGACGACTGTACGACAATGATGGTGTGACGATCGCTGCCATGACGGGAGTCTGATGATAATTTTAGAATAACGAAGGTGAAAAGACCCCGACGGAATCACGACGACGGCATAACAGCGGATACACGACGAATACTGTATAACCACGACGCAATAACGACGATGCAACGACAACGGTATGAAGATGATGGGGTGACGATGCTGGCGTCACGACGATTGTATGACGACGACTGTACTCTATGGGGACGACGGCATGACGAGAATCGCATGCGAGGCGGGAGTGAGGAAGATGTAACGATCGCGAAGTCATCACGACAACGGTGTGACAATTCATGCGTGACGATTATACATGGCGACGACTCTATAACGATAATGGCATAACGAAGCTTATCCAAGCTAGTAGGGAACTTGGGTCGCGGAGTTGGCGTAAGAGGCTAGATGGATATATGGACTCAAAGTGCCTGAAGTAGGGAAGTAATGCTAATTGCGTTACAAACGTAGATTTGGATTGCTACGTACGTCGATAAAAGGGCCGGGCTCCGGGAGCTACCGCATACTTAAAAGCGCAGTGTTAGTGTGTCAGAGAGGGCCACCGATCGCCGACTCCCACGATCATATCGATCTTTTCTTCCCATACGCCTTCCCCCAGTGCAGGGTAGCAAACCGGACGTGCGTCTGGTTAAACTCCCGGCTTTTCCTCTCTTCTATTTCTCTCACTCTCTCTCTCCCAATTTCTCTTGCTATCGCATCGCGTTGCTGACACGGCACCTGCACTGCATCAAATTGTGGGCAAGTGCAGTTCCGCCAGTGCGCAGTAGGTAGGTGCGAGTAGGCGGCTGTCTTAGAAGCGTGTGCACTAAGTCTATGGTTTTACTTATTTATTTATTTATTTATTTCAGAAATACTGCCAACCTCTGGCACGAGCTCTTAGGCAGCAGTGGGTCATACAACGAGAAAGCACAAATTAATAAACACAATGGCTGCGCAAAGCAAGCCAATTCGAAGTCGAGACGACGAATTTGGTTAAGCTCTGAGCATGTGCAGAGTAATGCTGGGTCGCTTAGCAAGAAGCAAAAATCAAGAACAATTGTGATTTAACGCTATGCAATCGATAAGAATAAGGCTGTCGCCTGGAAATAAAGAAAAATAGTAAGTGTGCGAACGATAGCGGACAGTCCTAAAAATAAGCGAGGGCAATCGCAAGTTCCGAAAATTGAAAGTCCTGGAAATACGCGTTGATGCAGAGGGCGATAACCAAATAGCTTGTTAAAGACGTGCAGATTAAAAAATGAGAAATAAATCGGAATTCGGTACACATGCGTTTTGTGAAGTTTGATAATAATGCAAAAGGAAATCAATTGGCGTTATTCTTGACTCAGCATACACGGGGATTGCTGAACGATTGCTTAGATTACTGTGTGTGCCGACGGGACACTCCAATTAGTGAGCGTGCCCGAAAAAAAAAACGAATTTTTCCATGCTTATGTGCTACAGGAATAGAAATACTGTTAGTTTTCTGGAATGCTCAAATCACGTTGATCGAGGATTGTTTGGTCCTCTATACTCGTTTTTGTGCATTTGTACCTTATTGTGGTAAAGTATGTACATATTGAAACGGGCAGATATCTAAGGTTAAATGGGACCGTGTTTACTCAGAAAATATGGCCGGTACAACCACTATGACGGAACGTTAGGTTAGCCCCACTCCGTCGTCTCTTTCGTCTTGTTGGTGATCGTCGTCTTTGCCCTTCTCGTGGCACCGTGACATAACCCTCGGCGGCGAAAGCGCCGACCCAGCTCCTTCTAGATGGCGGCCGCATGATATGGATTGACACGATCCACGTGGACGATATCAGTTGACGTGGACGACGGGGAAGCATCGGCTGGGGCTACTTTATAAGTCACATCACTGAGCTGTTGGACGAGGCGGTAAGGGCGAGAGTAGCGGGAGAGCAGTTTTTCCTGGACGCCCAGACGCCGATCATTTCAGCGTCTTGTCTTTTGTGTTTCCAGGTAACCATTTCTTAAAAAGTATACTGGGGGACATCTTTCAAAATTATTTTAATATTACCTTTGTTATGGGGATCCCGTACCACAGATGAATACTCGAAGACTGGTAGACAAAGAAAACTTGAAGGGCGCTTAAGCTTCGCCTTTAAGAGTAGAACGCGATAGCATTCAAAGATCCCTGACTGTTTCTCACGCTTTCCGGGAATCGCAGCTGTTTATGTAACCATAACGTCAACCGAGAAGCGTTGGCTGCGAACGCTGTACACGAATGCGAACTTTCTGGTAGAAAAGCGGTTTCTGGCGTGCGCCTATCCCGGAAATTGTGCACAGCCGCGCCAAAAAATTACATAATTCTCAGGTTTCTGTTATTGCTTTGCACTTTTAATATTTAAGTCTGAGGATATGTAACATAAGAGGCATGCGTTGTCGGTGTTTTGATGCATGATATTTGTTTGTGGGCTGTCGTTCTCAAAATTCCGAGGAATAACTCTGTCTAGAATGTAAGACAAGGTATCAGAAACTTTTGTGACAAAATGGTGCAGCAATATAACCCGCTTATATGGCATGCCATATAGGAAGGCGTGGCATATATATGTAGATATGTATATGTATATGTGTGTGTGTGTATATATATATATATATATATATATATATATATATATATGCCACGCCTTGCTATATGACATGCGGTATCAGCGGGCTACATTGCCGCATCATTCTGTGACGAAAGCTCCTGATGAAGTTTTTGATATTTATCGGGGAATTGTTGCTTTTTCTCACGGACAACTCTGCCGACGGCGACATCGGATTTTCTGCCGCACGAGGCCCTTAACGCTACCGCGATAAAAGTTCTGTACGCAAGTGACTTTAACATTGGGGTGGATCTTCGCACAGATGTTCTGAAGAATCCCAATTTCTGCAGAACTCTTTTAAATGTAGGTGAGACGCTCATTTGACTTAACATGTGCGCTGAGGGTAACACCGATGTATTCGCAGTTTTTTGCCATTCATTGAGTATACCTACCAAAAACAAAGTAATTCACGTGCTGCAGTCTTGGCGTCCGTTTTCTTCTAGTTTATGTTCATCCGCCAGGTTTCACACCCAAAATATGTTTTCATTATAGCAAAGCTCAAAACAACCTGGTAGCAGGGACTACGTGTCCTATGGTAAACAATGCACTTATCTGGAAATAACTTTGGAATAGGTGGAATATCTCGGTTTAGGTCGTCCGTAAATTCGAATTAGAAAAGATGCCAAATCATCGACCCTTGAGAAATTCCTGACTTATCCGGTTGCCAATCGGAACATAAGTCATGAATAGCAACCATTTCATTTTGGAAATAAAGCTGGCCTCAATCCATGAAGCTGCATGGTTTCGGTTTGGCCAAATGTTTCGGATGGGATACGTCAAACATTTTTTTTGAAGTCTAGGAATATCATATCAATTTGGCCTTCTTTATCTAGAATCGCTACAATATTGCCGCGATAACTTGGCCACATTCAAGCAACGCGCCCACCGCCTTTCGTGTTGGACGCTGTGGACGCCGTGACGGGGTGTAGTTCAGTAACAACAGGCAGGGATCATCGTGGCACCAGTAGCCGGTTGGACCCGACTCGCATGCGCCACGTGCACGAGGGATCACGAGGAAAGAGAAATAAGTCTGTTCGACGCCAGTTTGGAACGTGACTGATGGGTGTTTTCATGACAGTAGTGACTGAGTTGGGGGCACAAGTTCGCACTTAATAAATATCGTTGTTTAAATAGCCTGTGTTCCTCAACATCGCTACAATTCTAGTGGAGGCGCGGGTGCCCCACGAACGCAAGTCAGCGTAGCGCCGTCCACCAGCGAGTCGATCTCGTGGAACTGACCCTTGTACACCAGCGGGCCAGCCGCCGTCTTCGAGCATACTGGCCTGCATTCGGCCCTCTTCACACCAAGGGAAAGTCGGATAGCGGACGCCGCCACTATGACTATGGTAACACCAGCACAACTTGTAAGACAACCTCGGAAGCCGCCAGAAATCCATGGCGACGCGTTCGAAGACGTCGAAGACTGGCTAGAACTATTCGAGACGGTGGCGAGCTTTAATGAAGGGGATGACAGAAGCTCCGCAACGTATATTTCGCTTTGGAGGACTTCGCAAAAACGTGCTATGAAAACCACGAGTCCTCTTTGTCCTCTTGGGAGGAATTTCGACAACTGCTAGCTAGATATGCCAGCACAGATCGTAAAGAAAGGACGAAAGTTGCACTTGAAGCAAGGAACAAACTCGCAAACGAGAACGTGGCGAGGTACATCGAGGATATGTCCCGCATGTTCAAGCGTGCTGATCCCAATATGAGTGAAGATTAAAAGCTGCTCCATGACATGCATGGAGTAAAGCAAGAGTTCTTCGCAGTTCTCGTCCACAACCCACCGCGCACGGTTGGCGCGTTCAGATCCGAAGCAACGACGATCGAAAAGACGCTGGAACAGCGGGCTCGGCAATAAACCGTGAGGCAAGCTATGCACCTACTCATGTCTTCCCTTGAGGCGAGCGGAACGACCTTGCAGCCCTGCGGGAGTTCAGGGAAGAGCTCAGCAAGTTGCAGACACCTCGCACTCCAACTGCACCATCTATCATTGACTTTGTCCGGTACGGACTGAGGCAAGTCATACGAAATCCAGAACGTGAACGACAGCCGAGGCGGAGCATGCCAACGTACGCCGACGTGCTCAGGCAAACCGCAGTACACAGTAGGGCAGCATTTGAGACGACCGTTCCCTACCCGCCGACAGCACGCAGCGCACCTCGTCTGCTGCAACCAATGGCTGCCAATCCGCTTTTAGCACGCAGTGCACCTTGTTTTGTGGAGCAAATGCCCCGGAAAAGTGACGTATGACGTGACCACGAGTGCAGGCCTCTGTGCTTTCACTGCGGACAAGCGAGTCACGTGTACAGGTACTACCCGTACTTTCAAGCTGGATTAAGGGGTTGTCCCCTAAGTGCACCATGCGCCCGAAACGACGAATGACCAGCAGAGATTGAAGAATGCTTGTCCACGCTCCAAACACCACTAGTTCTCCCAGCCCACGCGAGTCTCCAAGATCACGTAGGCATCTTTCGCCAAGCCCACACGAGGAAAACTGAAGCAAGCGACCTGTGGAAGTGAGGCCGCGGACAACCACAGTTACGAAGATCTTCCAACATGGTTCCAGTGCGATGAGGAGGTGATTTCAGTAAACATGTGAAGTAACGAAAAAAGTTACGTCAGATAGGCTGTTAATAACAGACGAATGCGAGTTGAATGCCTTAGTCGACACTGGCGCTCATTACTTGGTAATAAGCTACAAAATGATGAAGAAACTGAAAAGTTATGACGCAGTGGACTGGACCGCAGATACGCACAGCAGACGGTCATCTTGTTACGCCCCTTGGCAGATGTACGGCAAGAATTAAGATACGAGGCTTCACTTACGTTACTGAATTTATTGCACTGTCAGAATGTTCAAAGAAACGTATACTAGTGACACGTGTACTTAAATTTATCGGGCGACCACGTCTCACCGCCTTCACATTCGATTACTGCTGTATAAAAGCCGACGCACTGGACCCGCTGATCAGATTTTCGACGATCGCCGACCGTGTTCGCCGCTATCGTTGTGCTATATGTGTAGCCTGTTTTGTGGGCACAGGTTCGCCTAATAAAAGTTAGTTTTGTCGTTCACAGTATTGCTACTGTGTTCTTCAACATCACCACCACGTGACATCTGGTCGAGGTGCTTTTCGTCCATGTACCAGACGCCCCCGACAAGCCGTGATCCAAGCCCGGACCGTAAAGAGAGCACCAACGTAGTAAGGGACCATCGAGCAAGCCGTCGTCTACAACAGCTGCCCCCGGAGCACGGACTTCTACCTGAGAAGACCAAGCAGACTGCGGCCAAGACAACCACAATGGCTGCCCCAGTGTCACGCATCGTACTTCAACAACTCAGAGAGCCCCCTGCCTTCCGTGGAGCTACGTCGGAGGATCCTGTAACCTGGCTCGAAACCTTCGAAAGGATATCGAATTCAATAACTGGACCTCTGAGGATAAGCTACGAAACGTGTACTTCTCCTTGGAAGATGCCGCGAGGACTTGGTTCGAGAACCGGGAGTCCACCCTGGCAACATGGGACCTGTTCCGCAGTAACTTCCTGATAACGTTCACGAGCGTTGTCCGAAAAGAAAGGGCCGAAGTTCTGCTGGAAACCTGAGGCCAACTACCCAATGAGACCATCGCCATCTTCACAGAAGAGATGACCCGTCTTTTCCGGCACGCCGACTCGGAAATGTCCGAAGAGAAAAATGTGCGTTTCTTGATGCAAGGCGTTAAAGCAAGAACTTTTCGCCGGACTAATCCGAAACCCACCGACGACCGTAGCTGAGTTGCTGACAGAGGCTACGACGATTGAGAAATCGTTAGAAATGCGCACTAGGCAATATAACCGCCAAGTGCTCACGCCTCAGTGCGCCATCCAAGCGCTCGGCTCCGTTGATCTCCAAGAGACCATAAGGGCCATTGTGCGCGAAGAACTCCGGAAGGTCTTGCCTTCGTCGCAGCCTCAAGTAGCCTCGATCGCTGACATCGTGAAAGATGAGGTTCAGCGATCGCTGGGAGCTCCTGAGGTGCAACCTCAATTACCGCAGCCTTAGCCAGAAGCGATGACCTACGTCGCCGTCGCACGCCGTCAAGGTTCCCCTCCGCGACCGCGCCAGGGCCCTGTCACGCCGCAGTTCCGTCGTCCGCCGCTACGCAAGACAGATATATGGCGCACCGCAGATCGGCGACCACTGTGTTATAATTGTGGAGAGCCGTGACACATTTATCGTTTTTGTCTTCACCGTCCAGCTGGCTACCAGGGAAGTCCACATGCCGCTACGTGCCGCTTGTTCGATGAAAAGCGTGCCTCCTTCGACGACACCCATGCTGGCCGGCAAGTGAGCCCATCTAATCTACGGTCCCGCTCACTGTCTCCAACGCGTTTTCCCTCGCCGAGCAGCCGACGTTTTACTGATGTCGCCAGAGGTCTGTGTCCCAGCCCACGGCGGTGAAACTGTAAACAGTGACATATGGGGGGCAGGTAGCAGGTCCTCAAGCTGCCGAAAATCTCCCACTGTTGCTAAAAAGGATGACGCCGACAAAACTGGGACTGCTGACCGCACTGTAACGATTGACGAGCACGAAGTGACGGCCGTAGTCGACACCGGCGCGGATTTTTCTATAGTGTGCGAGCCGCTGGTAGACAAAGTCAAGAAAGTCACAATGGAATGGATGGGTCCTTACATTCGAAATGCTGGAGGCCAGATCATGACACCTACAGGCAAGTGTACAGCAAGACTCACGATCGCGAACGTAGCATTCTACCGGAGTGCTGCAAATCACTCATATTAGGAATGGACTTCTTAAGGGAATACGGTGCCGTTGTAAGCATACGGGACGGCGTGGTAACATTTTCCCCTGAAAAAGACACGACCCATGGCACAGAACCCCAACGCCGAGCCTTACGTGTTATCGGCGAGGACGTGTGCATACCGCCGCTATCATGTAGACTTGTTTCCGTCACTTGCGGCGAACAATATAAAGAAGACGCAGTAGCGGAACATGTAACAGCCCTTCTATTCTGCCAAGGTGTTGCCATCGGCCGTGGCATCGTTAGATGGGCGTGCAGAGGTGCTCCTGACAAATTTCACAAACGAACGTCGGCACATCAGTAAAGGCGCCGCTGCCGCATGCCTAGATGAAATCGACCGTGCTCAAGACTGTTTTGTCCTGCAAGAAGAAGCCAAGGCTCGTACAACACCATGTCCACCCGCTGTTGACGTTGGTCCGGGTTTAACGCCTACAGAACGACGCCATCTTATGGAACTACTCGAAGAGTTTAAGGACTGCTTCTCATCTACGTCGCGAGTAGGTCAAACGCCGCTGACAAAACACCACATCATCACATTTGGCAGACGATCCAGAAGATCCATTCGACAGAACCCGTATCGTGTGGTTCAAAGAACGTGAGGCAATGCAGCAGCAGGTCGGAAAAATGCTATAAGATGATGTAATCCAGCCATCAAAGAACCCTTGGGCATCACCTGTAGTGTTTGTAAAAAAAGAAAGCTGGTGCGATGAGGCTCTGCGTTAATCATCGCAAGTTGAATCACGTTACATAGAAAGATGTTTATCCATTGCCCCGGATCGATGACTCTTTGTACAGGCTACGGCATGTGCTTTACTTCTCCTCTATGGACCTCAAAAGTGGATACTGGAAAATAGAGGTGGATGAGCGCGATCGAGAGAAGACTGCTTTTGTGACGCCTGCTTGGCTTTACAAATTTAAGGTTGTACCTTTCGGCCTATACTAGACTCCAGCCGCGTTTCAAAGGCTCATGGACACCGTCATATCCTGTCTAAGTGGAAGACATGCCTGGTGTGCCTCGAGGACGTAATTCTTTTTTCTGCCACTTTTCAAGAAAACCTAAACCGGCTGCTGTCAATTCATCAAGCTATACGATCCGCCAGGTTTACACTGAAACCAGAAAAATCTCCCTTTGCGTTTGAACAACTTCAGTTCCTAGGTCAGGTCGTCAGTCAAGATGGTGTTTGGCCTGACCCGGATAAAATTGCAGCCGTCCCACGGCCAACGAATAAGAAGTCAGTCAGACGCTTCCTGGGTCTCTGCGCGTATTACCGGCGACTTATCGCAGATTTTGCGCACCCCGCCTCTCCACTCACCCGCCTCGCAAGAAAAGACGTTGCGTTTGTGCGGTGTGAGGAGCAAAAAGCCGCAATCAACGATTTACGGTAACGTCTACAAAATCCGCCTGTACTCGCTCACTTTGATGGGGATGCATCAACAGCGATTCACACAGATGCAAGCAATGTGGGCCTTGGCGCTGTTGTCGTTCAGTGGCAAGATGGTGCCTAGAGAGTAGTTGCCTATACGAGCAGAGCACTGTCACGTGCTGAGTCCAACTACTCAACCACGGAGAAGGAATTTCTGGCTGTCATATGGGCAGTCGCGAAGTTTCGCCCGTACTAATACGGCCACGCTTTTCAAGTCGGAAGGGAACACCATTCCCTTTGTTGGTTGGCCGATACGAAAGATCCTTCTGGACGTTTGGCACGCTGAAGCTTACAGCTTCAACAATACGACATGACTATAGTCTACAAGTCGGGAAGGCTGCCCTTGGATGCCGACTGCCACTCGAGATTACTGATTGCACCGCCGAGCGCCGACGAGGATGAACACGCAGGTTTCTTAGGAGTTCTTGATTGGTGTTGGGCTGCTGAGCACGAGGTCGCGGGATCGAATCCCGGCCACGGCGACCGCATTTCGATGGGGGCGAAATGCGAAAACACCCGTGTACTTAGATTTAGGTGCACGTTAAAGAACCCCAGGTGGCCGAAATTTCCGGAGTCCTCCACTACGGCATGCCTCATAATCAGAAAGTGGTTTCGCCACGTAAAACCCCATAATTTAATTTAGGAGTTGTTGATGCGGCCGCCCTCTCTCGGCAACAGGAAGACTACCGGGAGCTCAAGAGCTCAACTCACTCATATATTTCTTGAAAGGGCGAGTTACGCATGTGTAGAGATCATTTTCAAGGAGTCTACGTTCATTCTAGTTGCGTAATGGAATTCTCTACAGGAAGAACTTCTCTTCAACAGGGGAGAGCTATCTGCTAGTAGGGCCCGAAAATCTCCGCCACGAAATCTTGCAATCATGCCATGACGAAGCCACGTCGGGCCACCTTGGTTATACGCGAACATTGGCACGAATCAAAGAAAGATTCTACTGGCCAAGGCTCGCAGCAGAGATGAAACATGACGTTCGAACTTGGCTTGAGTGCCAGCGGCGCAAAGTACCACCGACTAAATCCGCTGGGCTACTGCAGTCCGTTGCCGTACCGAAAACACCGTTTGCTCAAATCGGAATACACCTTCTTGGCCATTTTCCAATATCTGACAGCGGCAACCGATGGGTCAGCGACTCGACGGACTATCTCAACCGATTCGCTGAAACGAAGGCGACTCCGAGTGGCACTGCAGCTGAAGCGGCATGGTTCTTTATCGAGAACATTGTCCGGAGACACGGTTCTCCGGCGGTCCTCACCATCGACAATGGGACCGCATTCACAGTTGATATTTCGCGCTTTGTGCTCACACTCAGTGGCACAGCACATAGGAAGACGGCTGCCTATCACCTACAAAAGAATGGGCTTAAAGAACGCCTCAACAAAACTATCGCAGACATGCTTTGCATGTACGACCATGTGGAGCACCAGAAATGAGACAAAATAGTGCCGTACGTCACATTCACATATAATACGGCCACCAAAATGATGCCGTTTGCTTTCATCCATAGTCGAGAAGTCACTACGATGCTTGATGCTATGCTGCCTCATGGCTACAATGATTCACACGAAGATGCCGCAGAGTTCTCTGAGCGCGCCGTGGAAGCATGACAGCTCACGCGCGTCAGAATAACTACACAGCGAGAACGTGACGCACGACGATATAATCTCCACCACCAATTTGTCACTTATACACCTGTACGGTCGACGCTACACCGTGGTCGATGGCGATACTTCGGACCATACGAGGTAATGCGCCGTATTAGCGACGTAAATTACGAGGTCATGGGTGACGGTTCATGCAGCTCCAAACAGCGCCAGCATGTGCCTGAGATAGTGCACGTTGTGCGCATGAAGCCGTATCTGTCTTAATGATGTGGAAAACAACAAGCTCTTTATCGAGTATAACGAGTACCACTTGATGAACATGGGGACGATGCTAGCTCTGGATGGAGACTAATGCCGCGTCACCATTTGGGCCAAATACACCCTGACGACGGCGACAAAGACGACGACCGGGCCGCTCGAGAGTACGAGCACGATAAAGAGAAGACAAAGACGTTCTTTTGTGCTGGCCTGCATCCTAAATACCTCGGAATTATTTATAACGCCTCTCTCAACTGGCGCTCACATATAGATCATTTGACTGGGAAAGGTACCCGTGCAATTGGCATATTGCGTAGGCTGAGCAGTCGTCGAATAGGATTGAGAAGAGATACACTCCTAATGATATATCGTATGTACGTTCGCCCTGTATTAGAATTTGGTTGCGTGCTCTTCTCTGGAGCTCCAGCCTACATGTCCCGTCCTCTAATCCTCTTAGAAAGAGAAGCGTTGCGTCTGTGTTTAGGTCTTCCTAAATTTGTTGCAAATTCTATTCTTTATCTAGAATCCCGTGTCCCGCCACTTTCGGGCGGGTTCCGGTTTTTGACGGTGCAGACGCTCTTAAGGATTTACGAATCACCACTGCGTCATCCCCAGATAATCTTTCTTTCACAACCTGCGTTGTTTTTCGGTGTCATCTGGCCGCGACTACATAATCCGCAAATTATATTCGTGCAAAAATTACTTGACTGTTTGGGCGTGCGCATATGCGATGTTCTTCCTATTACCGACAGAGCTGTTGCCACGGATATTCAATTTGATGACATCTTTCCTAATAATGCAAAATTACTTCCACACCGTATTCTAGACGGTATATTACAAGATCACCTGAAAAACCTTCAAACAAACGTTGTAATTGCTACAGATGCTTCACAATGTGAAGAAAAGTCAGGTGTAGGAATATTTTCCCCGATTCTCGATTGGACATTTTCTCTTCGGCTGCCAGATTTCATACCGATTTTTTTAGCCGAATTCATGGCCGTGGTGCTGGCATTACGCAAATTAGGACCATCATTTACGTCAGCCGTGATAGTCACTGATTCTTTATCATTGTGCTCATCCCTTACTGCTTCTAGTGATTCTCGCGTAATGAGGACATTTCAATCATTGGTACCTGGTTACTTGAGAAGCGTGCGTTTGATTTGGGTGCCTGGCCATAAAGGACTAATCATTAATGAAATTGCAGACTCTCTAGCCAAGGCATCAATAAGTGGCCCGATTCTTCCTTGCTGCCCTTTGACTGCTTATGTTACTGCAGCTAGATTTCGCAGGAGTATCATTATACAGTCAGTATCAGGCTCCGCAATTACTAACTCTGTGGATTACGGACATCTCCTGCACCCTTGGAACAGAGATTTTTGCCGAACACGGAAAATTGAAGTGTCCATCACAAAGCTGCGCTGCCGTATACCTGCATTGAACTTCTACCTCCACAGGTCTGGTCTGGTCCCCTCACCATTATGCTCATTCTGTGGCGAAGCGGAGACAATCGACCATTTCTTGTTGTCTTGCAGACGTTTTTCTATTATAAGAAAACGACTACTCGAAATCCCGCTTCGCTCTATTGGTCTAACTTTATCAGTGCCTGTGATCCTATCTTTTGGAGCCTCCATTGTTGGGTTCAGCAACAGAAATGTTTGCTTGGCGATCCAATATTACCTAATTGAAACCAAGCGATTTCCATGTTAGATTGATCGTTCTCCCTCCCAACCATAGCTTTCTTTTATTTCTTATCGTTGATTAACTATTATTGTTAATATTATTATTATCTTATACCCGGTTTTCATCTGATTATTTCCTTTTTCTCCAAACACAAAACGTTTACTTTTAAACTCACACGCCCAAATTGTTAACTCCCTTGTTATCATTATTATTTAGGCACCTAATTAAACCGCCCGATTCTTGGCCAATCCCCCACTGTGGGTATGTGCCACGGCCACTCAGGGCAACAACAACAACAACATCCTGCACGTCCGTTTCGAGTACAACGCTGTACTGCGACTTGCCGCAATAAAGCCCCTGTGCATCGTGACCTGCGACAATATAATACGGCCGTTCAAGAAACAACACGAGTCGCACCGTTTGAACTTGTATTCGGCCGAACAGTAACCGCACCTATGGATGTTATGTTGCCGTTAGACAAAGAAAATCTAGATGATCTAGATGACGTGACCTGGATGAATTCGTGCAACGAGCCGAGGAAGCACGACAGACGGCAAGATACCAAATAAGTTGTCAACAATGGACCGACTCCAGCCGGTACAATCAGTGACGTAGTGAAGCTCATTATTAGCCCGGTGACAAAGTCTGGATATGACCCCAGTGTGACGCCATGGAGTGTCTGAAAAGCTTCTCTGCCGATTGCCCGGCCCTTACGAAATACTCCGTCGTATAATTGACGTCATTGCGAAGTGAAATCCGCTGGACACGAGAGCACAAGATGCCGCAACTCCACGGAAGTTGTATATGTCGTCCGCATGAAACTGTGCCACGAGAGGCCATGAAAAAGGAAATGAAAAAGAACGCCTCAGGAACCCTTACTTTATCTCGCGCATCGGGCCGATCTGTTAAGCAGAGGGATAATGCCCCGAACACTTGGTCACATTCAAGTATTGGGGGCGAGCTCCACCACAGGAAAAGCTGGTGCCACCGTCGGCGTTACGTGGCATGGGGGATCACGTGGACACAGTGGTCCCGTCGGCTGCTTCGGAAATGCCGACGCGAACTGAAAACCAAAGCTGAATATTCGCCCTGCGCTGCGGTTCTGATTAAGTGGTGGTGTTTGCCCGCCTTGGGTATCTGCTTGACAGAATTTGAAAGCAGTATAATAGATGATGGCTGCTTTTGGAGGCGTGCAGCATGGTAGGCTACTGCTCGGTGCCGCAGTGCCAGACGTAGGCAAATGGAGCCTGGTGTCAGCCTTATTCCCACGTAGCCGCAGGACAAGAAGATCCGCGAAACTTAGAACTGGCAATAGCCATCGGCTACAACTCGGGTATGCAGCAAGCGCAGACGCGAGGAAGATTCTGCTTCGGCGTCGCGGCTGCGATGTTCGGTGAGTAGCCGAAAATCCGCAGTGTTACGCTCGCCCGCACCCGCTGCCTGGCTAATGTCATGACGCTTTATTTGGTCTATGAACTTGTTGATGCTAGATTCTCTCAAGTTCACTGGAATGGAAACGGAGCGGTAAGAAGCGCATTGAAAAGAAGGCATGGCACATGGTCATGTATGAAATAAACGTACTGGATTACGAAAAAGAAGCAGCGGGCAATAGCAGGCTGCGAAGACCGATAAACATACACTGCGATGCAACTTGAGGAATAATATTGCAACGTCCAGCAATGTAGAAAAAATAAGACTGAAGTGTCCCGACGGCACACCCCTGTCGCCGTAGGCGTCGGAGTCTCTATAACGAAATTATTTTTGAACAGGTCTGATAGCGTCCACGCAACAATGGTTGCTAGCGTATTGTCAAATGCTCATATACTGTTGCCTAAAGCTCTAGGCATGGTGCGAAAATGCGCTAGCAGCGAAAGCGAAACATTCGCGCACTCGGTCGGTGCGAACCCGTGTGATCGCTGCAGTGAGGCTTCACTCTGTTATGCTCGACTAAGTTAGAATGTATTTCACATAGTTTTCTCTCGGTGTTTGCATACCTTTCACGCAAGAAGCCGGTTCGGGAGACTCGATCGCGCCGACCGCGCGCAATGGCGTTCACTGTACATATTCAGTGAAAAGATAGTGTCTGTAAACGATTCGGTACTTTCAGTTTGCCCAAGGTTATTATTTTGAGAGTAAAAACGTTCCCTTGTTATGAGAGTACTTACAGAAATCTCCAGGTGGACATCTGCGTGTTGTTTTAGTTGAGCGTCTCAAGCCAAACCTATGAGGAGCGCGTCGCATTATCCCTCACAATACGCAAGGGAGGCGATTCCGACAGATGGCGATTCCGTAAGTACTCGCCCCAATACTATACCACGCCCATCGTTGTTCGTATTGGACACTGTGCGCGCCGTACCGTGGAGTAATTCAGTAACAACAGACAGCGATCATTGTGGCACGAGTAGCTGGTTGGACCCGGCTCGCATGCGCTACGCGCACGAGTGATCACGCGAGGAGAAAATAGAAGGCAGTTGGGGGGGGGGATGCCCGTTTCGAACGCGACTGACGGGCGTTTTCACGACAGTAGCGATTGAGTTATGGCATAGCTCCATAGATAACTTCAGTGCCTGCCTTATGATCAGCCAACCAATGGAAAGTTTGCACGACAGTAGCCACTGAGCTGTGGTATAGCTTCCTAGATAATTTCGGTGCCTGCCTGATGATTTGCGAACCAATGGGAACTATTCACGACAGTAGCGACTCAGTTGTGGCATATCTTCCTAGATAACGTCGGTGCCTGTGATGATCGGTGAACCAATGGGAAGTTTTCACGACAGTGCGTCTGAGTTGTGGCATAGCTTCCTAGATAACTTCGGTGCCTGCCGGATGATCGGCGAACCGATGGGAAGTTTTCACGAAAGTACCGACTGAGTTGTGGCATAGCTTCCTAGATAACTTCGGTGCCTGCCGGATGATCAGCGAAGCAATGGGAAGCGGCCGTCGTTGGAACTATGTCAGTGGCGCTACTTACATATCGTTGTCTGGAGCACAATTTAACGTGTTTGGTGCTGTCTGTTGACAAAAGAAGCATGGGCATAAAAAAAAAAGAGCAGCAGAATAGTTCTGCTTGCCGAATTATTAGAGAAGCAATAAAAAGCAACCGCTGCAGGAACTTTTGCTGCAGGGCGCCACTTACATTGGGGTTGCCAGCTAGGTCACTGTGATGTGTAGTGCGCGACATGGTGCGGTGATCAGGACGGTCAGGAGCCGACGACAAGGAGTGCGCGCGCCGAGGCAAATTCCGTGCTGGAAGGTGAAAAACGACAAAGCCGAAGAGCGTCCGGCACGTGAACGCTCGGCGCAAGAAAAACAATTAAAAGAAGAAAAGCAAACCAATTAGGAAAGACCACGGGGCGTCAGGCAGTCAATCGGAGAATGCCTAATCAGCCAGAGAGAAAAAAAAGCGTGGTGAGCTGGCAGAAGGGGGAAACGGAGGGAGACGCAAGGGAGACACCGGGAGAGTTCCAGGAAGCGACACCAGGAGGAGGGCAACCACCGGGAGTTGAAGACGGGCCGTCGGGTTCCGGACCCGAGCGACCAGGACTTCACCCGACCGGGGCCTCCTGCCAGCCCGTTCCTGTGCGTCGCCCGTCTACCCGAGCGTGCCGTCAGCTCCTGAAGGCCGGTGAGCTTCTGCGCCCGTGGGCAGGACGAGAACAGTCGGGCTACAGGCCCGAGTTCTACGCCAGCTGCCCGGCCAGAACGCCGCCCCCGTCTGTCGTGCCGCCTGCTGCCCGAGGCCGGCGTTCGAGCTTCTGTGCCCGTGGGCAGGACAAGAGCAGTCGGGCTACGGGCCCGAGCTCTACACCCAGCTGTTCGGCCAGAACGCCGCCCCCGTCTGCTCGTGCCACCAAACCGCCTGCTTTACCTCCCCAAGCCAGAGCTGGCGCGTTCCGGTCGCCCGGTCAGTCAACTTACACCACGACCTTTGGTGAGACCGGCGCCAACTTGTCGCCGCGTCTCCGCATCGAGACTGTTATGCGTCCCTGCCGTCGTGGCAAGCCCGGACTCGCGCACTAGTTAGTTAGCTTCACACTAGCCCCAAATGTGTCTTACCGCCGTGATGTCTATTTGAGTGTTTATTTTATTCTTTCTATTTCTTTCTATAATTTATTTTACGCTCCTACTTTGATTAAAAGTCTTTGTGTGTGTGTTCGACACCAACGGCTTTGTCCTCAATTCGATTCTCGGAGGCTCCGCCTAAGAGAACCGTTAAAACCTTTGAGTACACGAACCGTTGTCCCCATATTTGGGCATCACAGTCACGCAGGTGCACTATTTGAACCGCGCACGACCGCCGCTCAAAAGCATTATGTGAAGATTGCAAACAACTTTGGTCGTCTGCTGCCGCTACTCCGCTGCAATTCAGTTACATGATCGCTTAGCGCCTGGTGAGGGTTTTCGCTATCCTCAATATGTTGATTTTCAACCTAACCTATGTAAGCGGATGCTTCCACAGACTACGACGGTTTTGCGGTCATTCGATAGGCGCAGAAGTTATCTAGGAGGCTATCGTTCTGAGCACTGATGTGCCCTTAATAAATATCGTTGTTTTATTAATTTGTGCGCCTCAACATCATTACATCATAAGAAGCCAACAAACACTGACACCAAGAACAACATAGGGGAAATTACTTGTGCTTAATAAATGAAATAAAGAAACGATAAATTAATGGAAATTAAAGTGGATGAAAAAACAACTTGCCGCAGGTGGGAACCGGACCCACAACTTTCGCATTTCGCGTGCGATGCTCTACCAATTGAGCTACCGCGGCGTGAGTGGTGGCGCTGGCTAACACTCCCAGGGTTCTACTAAGACACATCAATACCCAAGAAAGTGGATGGGAAAACGACGCCGCGGTAGCTCAATTGGTAGAGCATCGCACGCGAAATGCGAAGGTTGTGGGTTCGGTTCTCACCTGCGGCAAGTTGTTTCTTCAACCACTTTAATTTGCATTATTTATCGTTTCTTTATTTAATTTATTAAGCACAAGTAATTTCCGCTATGTTGTCCTTGGTGTCAGTGTTTGTTGGCTTCTTATGATATGACTAATAAAAATCGGGCTCCTCGGTTAACCCCCTTTCTTCGCGTTTATCAACATCGTTACAGTATCTTGAACAGTTTCCAGTAATTCTGTAGTAGTTGCAAACCCTTTGCGAAGGCCGTGTTGCCGGTCGACAATGAAATTTAAAGAAAAAAGGGTTAGGTGCGTGAATACACACACACACACACACACACACACACACACACACACACACACACACACACACACACACACACACACACATATATATATATATATATATATATATATATATATATATATATATATATATATATATATATATATATATATGTTCTCACATGTTCGCGCATAAGCACAGCCGGGAAATTGGTTCATCGGAAGTAATTATACATGCTTTGTCTATTTTCGGTATAGGAATAAGCTACAAACTTCCAGTCGCTTGGCCCCCGCAGGGGCGTCTGCGTAGCAGGCGTTTGGTGTGTTGCGACACCACGGACCCGAGCACACGATGGTTGGACCCTCCCGCGTGTAGCCGTGCGCGGCTTAGCCGTGTCCGGGGAAAGGGGGATCCTGGAGGTTGAGCCGATGCCGGGTGTTCGGACCTTTAAGGCCCCTCGGCGGAGGCAACACACCTCTTTGGCCTCTGCTTCACGTAGACGGCACCCCCGGACTGACCCACCCGGGGGAAATCGGCAGTCGCCTTTTCCTGTCCTCCTCTCCAATCTTCGTCTTTCTCTCTCGTCTTTTTCATCTTTCCTGTCTTCTCATCACTTCTCCTCACTTCCTAGTTTCCCGGCGGCAAGGGTTAACCTTGTGTAGCTGGCCAGCCTTGGTTATGCTGTATTTCGTTAAGCAGCGATGTACGGCTGGCGTTGGCAGGGTTTCTATAGCAGGAGCTCCTGTCACGTCCCCCTGTTGGGCTCCATGGTGAGTGGTCGGCATCGCGGCCGAAAACCCAACTGTACTTATGGAAAACGCTTTTCCTAAAATCCCTGATCGCCCCCAGAAACGAGGGCGCACCGCAGAGGTCTTTACATTTTTCGGACGCCAAGTCCACAATTTTCCTCGTTTTCATGTCATCCACGCAGAAAAACCAGCTAAACAAGTACGAACAATCTCCCCGTTCCTTGTGTCTAAGTCTCTTACCGAAGTTTTTGGCCCAGGATATAAGGTGCCATCTGCCCCCGCGGCGGTTGCAGCTAGCGCTGCTCCGTCAACCGAGGAGAAGGGACCGTCGAACCCGAAGGTGGGCGCAGCCGAGGCTGCCTCAACCTCCCAGGTCCCTTCCAGCGCTGGCAACGGCCGGCGCAGCCAAATCCCCCAGGGAGCCCCATCGACCTCCGGGCTCGTGGGCGCAGGGGTCTCGCCTTGCGATGTGAGACTCTCTCGGAAAACTTCTCGCTCTCAAGAGCGCGTGTCCGGCGCCTCACAAGAGGCAATGGACACTACACCTATCCTCAAGGCGCACCAGGCGCCTAAGGAGCGGCGAGGTTCACTCGAACGGTTCAAAAAGAGCAAAACCCCGGTTACAGGGCCTCGAAAGGGCTCTGTAATCTAAGACATCCCTTCCGTTTCCGCAAACACAGCACCAATTTAATTTAAAACATGGATACACAAATCATTCAATGGAATGTCAGAGGTCTACTTAGGCATCTTGATGATGTTCAAGAACTCATCCATAAACACAATCCAAAAGTGCTGTGTTTACAGGAAACACACTTGAAATCAAAATACACAAACTTTCTTCGACAGTATGTTACTTTTCGCAAAGATCGCGATGACGCTGTCGCATCATCGGGCGGTGTTGCAATTCTAATTCAAAAAAGCATAGCCTGTCAACGTGTACAGCTACGAACGGCCCTCGAGGCAGTGGCGGTTCGAGTTATTCTGCTAAACAAACTTATCACTATTTGCTCGCTTTATATTCCCCCACATTATAATCTAAGCAAACATGAATTTCAGACCTTTATAGATGAATTGCCAGAACCGTATGTTGTTCTTGGCGACTTCAATGCACATAACTCCCTGTGGGGCGACCCTCGTATAGATGCGCGAGGACGTCTTCTCGAACAGTTCCTTTTTTCTTCGGGTGCGTGTCTGTTGAATAAGAAGCAACACACATATTACTCTCTTGCAAACAGAACCTATTCTTCCATAGATCTTAGCATAGTCTCCCCGTCTGTACTGCCTGAATTTGAATGGGAAGTTACCGACAACCCTTACGGCAGCGACCACTTCCCTATACTGCTAAGATCACATAAAGACAACGAATATCCACCACACGCTCCTAGGTAGAAGATTGAGACAGCTGATTGGGAGAAATTTCGATCTCTTACTAGTATCTCCTGGGCTGACCTGTCTTCGTTAGGAATTGATGCTGCAGTCGAGTTCTTTACAGCCTTCATAATAGATGTCGCATATAAATGCATATCAGAAGTAAAAGGCTTGGCCTGCAAACGGCGTGTCCCGTGGTGGAACGACGATTGTAGGATCGCTCGTAAAAAACAGAACAGGGCGTGGGGGTTGCTACGCGCTTCTCCCACTGCGGAGAATGTTAGCAACATTAAAAAAGCAAAATCCGAAGGCAGGCGAACCCGCCGACAGGCCAGACGAGAAAGTTGGCAGAAGTTTCTATCAAGTATTAACTCGTTCAGAGATGAGGCCAAAGTCTGCAACAGGGTCAATAGGATAAGAGGGCGACAAGCATATGCACTCCCTTTGGTAAACACAGAAGGCGATACCCTACACGCTCAGGCGGACTCACTTGGGGAGCACTTTGAGAGCGTGTCAAGTGCCAACCATTACTCGCAATCCTTTCTGAAATATAAAGAAATAGAAGAATGTAAGCCACTCATGAGAAAATGTCAACAGAATGAACCATACAACTGTCCTTTTAGCATTGCCGAGTTGAGAGCTGCCTTGAGCGCATGCAAGAGCTCTGCATCGGGATCTGACAGAATCATCTATGAAATGATAAAAACTTACATAAAGACACCCAAGTTACACTAGTCACAATTTTCAACACGATTTGGGCTGCGGGATACCTCCCGACTGCATGGAAAGAAGCCATTGTGATCCCGGTTTTGAAACAAGGCAAAGATCCTTCCTCAGTGGCAAGTTACCGCCCGATAGCCCTGACAAGTTGCCTTTGTAAGGTATTTGAAAAAAATGATCAATCGCCGTCTCGTGCATCTCCTAGAGTCCAGTAAAATGCTTGACCCATTTCAATGTGGTTTTCGGGAAGGGCGATCTACAACTGACCATCTTGTGCGCATCGAAGCGAGCATTCGGGATGCCTTCGGGCACAAGCAATCTTTCTTATCTGTATTTCTGGATATGGAAAAAGCGTACGACACTACCTGGCGGTACGGAATCCTGCGCGATCTTTCCGCGCTAGGTATCCGCGGCAATATGTTAAATACTATAGAGAGCTACCTAGAGAACCGTACATTTCGAGTGAAAATAGGTCCTGCACTGTCGCGTACATTTATACAGGAAACTGGGGTACCCCAGGGTGGCGCACTCAGCTGCATGCTCTTTGTCGTAAAGATGAACACGCTTCGTGCATCTTTACCACCAGCTATTTTCTATTCCGTCTACGTAGACGATATACAAATAGGTTTCAAATCCTGGAACCTCACAGTCTGCGAGAGACAGGTACAGCATGGTTTGAACAAGGTGTCACAGTGGGCAGAGAAAAATGGCTTTAAAATCAATCCTCAGAAGAGTTCCTAGAACTGTGTGGACAACAGATACCTGTAAACAAAGAACACAAATTTCTAGGTGTTATACTTGGCAATAGACTCACTTTCATCCCACACATTAAACATCTTAAAGAAAAATGTCTGAAAACAATGAACCTAATTAAACTTCTATCGCAGACTACGTGGGGTAGTGACAGGACGTGCTTAATGAATCTCTATAAGAGCCTGATTCGGTCACGACTAGATTATGGTGCCGTGATCTATCATTCTGCCGCCCCGAGTGCGCTAAAGATGCTAGATCCGGTGCACCATCTAGGAATCCGCTTAGCCACGGGCCCTTTCAGAACAAGTCCCATTGAAAGTTTATACGTAGAATCAAATGAGTGGTCACTTCATCTGCAGAGAACATACATCAGCCAAACATATTTTCTGAAAGTGCACTCTAATCCCCAACATCCGTGTTTTAATACCGCTAATGATATGACAAATTCTACACTCTTTCGGGATCGTCCCTCCGTAAGACAACCTTTCTCGATGCGTGTGAGGGAGCTTAGTGTTGAAATGTATGTCCCAATCTTCAAACATCGCCTAATGCCTCCAGCTAAGCTGCTACCTCCTTGGGAGTGGCAGATGATACAATGCGATATATCTTTCATGCAAGTTACAAAACACGCTCCAGAGATTGAAATACAAATGCATTCCCGGGAACTCCAATACAAACACTCCTGCACGGAGTTCTACACAAACGCATCAAAGTCACGCGAGGGGGTGTCCTATGCAGCCGTCGGCCCATCCTTCTCGGAATCCGATGTACTGCATCCGGAAACAGGCATCTTTACGACTGAGGCCTACGCACTGTTGTCGGCTGTAAAGTATATAAAGAAATCAAAACTCGAGAAATCAGTTATATATATGGACTCCCTAAGTGTTGTGAAGGCCTTGATGTCATTCTGTAACCACAAAAATCCGGTAATTAATGAACTCTATTCCGTCCTGTGTAAAACGTATATATGTAACCAGCATATCATCATATGCTGGGTGCCGGGTCATAGGGGCATCGAAGGCAATGTTCTGGCGGACCAGATGGCCGCATCAATTGCATCGTATTCTGTAAATCCTACCGCAGCAGTCCCTGTCACAGATCTGAGGCCCTACTTGGGCAGAAAACTGCGAAACTACTGGCAACGCTCGTGGGACATGGAAACAAATAATAAATTGCACATATTAAAGCCACAATTAGGGTTCTGGCCTTCTGCAACAAAATCACGCCGAACAGATGTCCTATTGTGCCGTCTAAAAATAGGACACACATTTGGCACCCACAATTTTTTACTCACTGGAAATGAGCCCCCACCCTGTGGGAGATGCGGGGAGAGGCTGACCGTCCTCCATGTCCTCCTGGAGTGTCGGAAAGCCGAATCTGACAGAAAGAAACATTTTCCGTTAGCATACCGGCAGCACATTCCCCTTCATCCTGTAATGTTACTCGGCCCAGAACCGCTCTTTGACACTAACTCAGTTCTAGACTTCCTGAAAGATGTTGTGTTACATGTAATTAGCCCTATACGTTCATAGCGTCCCCTCTCTCCAGAGGATGCCGCTGTGAAAGCTATTTCGCATAGCACATGCCTCTCGGCCCTTGCGTTTCAAGGGCTCTGGCGAGGCTGTAGTGCTCTTAGACAATTTTAGCATCTCGCATATTTTATATAATGCAGCATTCTTTTTAATGCATTTCAGTGATCATAGTACATGTCATTACTTATTGCCATAGTTTTATTACCTGTAATTTTTATGCAATTTACACACTCTTTTAGGCCCCTTTACAGCCAGGTCACATTTAATTCGCAGAGCCCATCACACCGACATATTCATTACCACTAGCATGGCGCTCTCTGGCCATACCTGGCCCTTGCGCCATTAAACCTCAAACATCATCATCATCATCCAGTCGCTTGGCTACGTCATTTTGTTTTACCAGCTATACGGCAACCACTCGCGCACGCTGGAGAGCCCTTGTAGATGCGAAAAAACTGCTTGTTTGCTTCTGATGCTCCATTTGTGCTTTTAATAAGCAACGCTTGATAAAGTGCCATGCAATGATGCAAACTTGCCAAGTGACAATGATTTGCTAAGTGTAACCTGCAAGAACTTCGAACACCATTCGGTCATATACATTTCTATTCTAGGTGAGGTGTACACCTCCACAGATGAGGCCGATCTCTTACACCACGATGGATGCGCATGATACATACTTGGTGGTGCATCTCGTCGGGCAACGTCTTCGCCTAATGCCGTGTCCTTAAGGCGTCTATCGACGTCGGCGCACAAGAGGCCAAACTTGTTTCTTACGAAATAACTACATCCGTTCCACATTTTCCGCCACCTTATTCATGCGACGGGAATGCCCTACGACTGACTTCATGTTGCCTCTGGAATCCACTGCCTCGTGTTGATTCTCGCCTCTTTCAGCTTTCGTGTTTTTTGAAGCTGCTTGGACTTGACCGCTAACATGCGCTTCAGGTACCCAGCTTCCTTTAGCCTTGGCACCTGATCTGCCTCGCATGTTTCCCCCGCTGTACAGATTACTTGGTCAGTGCCGCTGTAATGCTAAGCTTAGCGATCAGCGTTTTAGCCAGGTTCGGGCACGGCCAGCGGTAATCTTACATCCTTTTCTTTAATCCGGATCGGTATTGCCAGTAAAAGCGTCAGACTGGCGGGAGTGAATCCGCACTATGCAAATTGCAGTTCGTCGTCCTCAGAGGCTTCGTTCGCAAACTACAGGCTCTGTCCTTGTACCAGGAAGGATTTCAAGGGATTTTAAGCGAGAAACTGCAAATAAGCTGAACTGGTAAAAAAGAAATCCGAACCTCTATATCACTCAATTTCGTGGTAATAGGTTCATTTTTAAAGGAGAAAATGAGCTCCAATCTTCTATTCTTGAACACCTTGAAGGGGCCCCGAGAGACGACGAAGGCAGAAGGCAGGAGCATACAGGACAGCACTGCCCCTTCGAGATGTTCAACCAGTACCAACTCGCCCAAATGTCGATCCTTCTACAGTATATTTATATTCTTGAATTTCGCGCCACAACCCTAGCGTCGCTGCGTCCGTGTGAAGTCATGCATTTCGAGGTTGTTGTTTCTTTGTGTTATTTGGAGCGTTGTGACTCCCAAAACGTTGTGACTTGCAGTGAAGTCTTTCACCCTTTACAAATACAATGTAGTCAATGATTACAGGAAAATAACGATGCTCCAGCAACGCATTATGCCACATCACGTAGGTCAGGGAGCTTCAACATGGCTTCGCTACCCGTCTTTCGTCATTGCTTCTTTTCTCGCTAACCAAGCCTCATTTTACGGTAAATGTATTGTTTTATTATTGTATAACGGAAGTTTTCAAGTGTAGCTCAACCTATTATTGTCTCTAGTACCCCTTTAAGGACTTAAAAGCAGAGAAAGCACAAAGAGCTCTGAAAGGGCTTGAAGTTAGGTCAAGCCACCGCTGTTAAAAAAAAAGAAAGCTCATTTCTACATTATTCACCAGCGGTTTCGTCTCAGCTAGTTTGTTCCTATTACTACACCATAGAGCGCTAATTTTCTTAAACGACACGAAAGCGACGACAAATGCTGCCTACTTCGTCTTCCGTCCGCGTAATTTAGCTTGTGCGCTACATTAAATATTAATTCCATAAACTTTGAGCAGTTACTGTAATATTAGTACGGTGCTTTCACTACTACTATGCGTCTTTTCTCGCAGCTCCTCTACCCTTACTATCGACGCTACAACCCCTTCCTCAACAACGTCTTTACCGAAGTGTCAGTCTTCAGCCGTTTTCGTACTGTCCTGCGCAAACTGTGGACTCTCGCCAAGTTCGTGTTTTGGGACAAAGCGTGGCGCCTGCTGGATAGACGCCTTTCCACGTGGGGTTTGGCACTGAACGACCTGCACTACGCGCTCTCCCACGAGACGCTTGATGAGGTACGTCGAATTTCTGAAGATTCGGGACTCTTATGCTCCCTTTGCTGCAGCATCAGTGTGCATGAATGTTACCAACGCTTTTATGAATGAAGTGTGAACTGGGAATATAGTGGCAACAGGTTCCATTAGAAAGACCAAAGCTTGGGAGGTGTACTTTCATCGTGTTTTATATGCTTCGTTTGCGTCGCGGTGCTCTTAAGGCTGCTGAATCGCCCACGCCAGCAGCTTTAGTTTCTTTGTGAGAAAAAAAATATAAACGCTTTCCAACCGCAGGGCAAGGCCGCCTTCCAAGGACGCCTTTCTTACGCGCGGCTCAGCGCCATTGTTAGCGGCCCGTCTTCCCACTCTGAGCATATGTCCTTTGAGCGGAAGTCTCCTCCAAGGCATCCTTCTCCCATTTCGCGCCTCAGTCTTGGGCGGCGATTCAGTATCAGTTCCACCTCGTTAGGAATGACTTCTCCGATGCGTGAGTCAGGTGGCCGAGACCGTGAGCTATTTGAGGTACCCCCGTCAATACGCCACTAGTAAATTCCCGGTAAGCGCTGAAAGTTTTTGTTTTTATCATTTTATTTTTTTCCCACACTACATTTAAGTATTTAAGTTCGCCGAAAATGTACCGTATATCTTTATTTATTTATTTTATTTATTTCAATACCGTAAAGGCCCAATGCGGGCATTACATAGGGGGGATTCATAAAAAAAACTTATAAATATACAACACTGGTTATAAATGGCTGAAGACAGAAATAAACGAGTTACGAAGCCAGGTACAAATTAAGAAAAAAAATGGCTAGGGACAGGAACTGGAAAATTGCACATGTAGCAAATTCCGCAAGAAAAAAAGATCACCTTCAGGAGTTGCAAAACATGGCATCTAACATTTCACGGAACGATACGGCCGGCACGCGCAAAAGAAAAGAAAGGAAAAAACAACGACGCACATCATTTAACGTTGGAATTTTCTAAGTATGACCAAAGAGCTGTTTGAAATGATGTTTCAGCGATAGCCGCAATGCTAGAAGGAAGCGAATTCCACTTTTCGATAGCTAGGACCAAAGGTGAGTATTTGAATCGTTCTGTTCGAGCGAAAATGGGTTTAGTCTTCTTCATATGATCTACACGAACCGATGTGTGCAGCCGCGGGAGAAGATGTGAACTTACAAATGGTGTGTTATTGTGGTAGAGAGTGTGGAAAAAGGATAAACGGCTGAATTTTCTGCGCATGACCAGAGGCGGGAGATGGAGCGATATTTTCAGTGATGTTACACTTTGATACCGAGAGTAACGGGAAAGGATGATCGTGCAGCCTTGCTTTGTATGTATTCTAACATATTAATAAGATAGGTATAATGAGGGTTCCAGATCACTGACGCGTATTCTATCACAGGCCTGATTAGCATGTTGAATGCGTGAATTTTTGTATACTGGTTGGCTTGGTGCAGTTGGTGTTTAAGAAGACCAAGTTCTTTTAAGGCTTTGGTAGTAATCAGTTCTATATGAGTGCTCCAGGTTAAATTAGAGGTAAAATTTACGCCGAGGTATTTTACCGACGCTGGAGTTTCTATGATAGTATTATTAACTGTGTAGGCATTAGGACTTGTGTTAGCAGCGGAAGTAAACTTGAGATGTTTAGTTTTGTCTGCGTTAATAACCATTTGCCACCTGGCGCACCAATGAGTTAGTTCATCAAGGTCAGTCTGGAGAGCAATGATGTCGCAAGGGCTTGATATTGCTTGGTAAATTACGCAGTCGTCGGCAAATAGCCTATTGTTGATGTCATGTTCGACGTGATGTCATTAATATATATTAAGAAAAGCAGTGGACCCAGCACCGAACCCTGGGGTACTCCTGAAGCAACACCTGCACGTCTTGATAAGAAGCTCCCTAACTTAACTGACTGAAAGCGGTTTGTTAGAAATGCGTTGATCCACTGCGTAGTACGTTGGTCCAGCTGCAGGTTGCGTATCTTTATGATCAGGCGGTTATGAGGCACGCGATCAAAGGCTTTAGAGAAATCAATAAAGATGGAGTCAATGTAGAAGGAAGAGTCGATTGCTTGATGGAGGTCCGTTATTAACTCAAATAACTGCGTCTGACGCGATAAATGTTTGCGGAAGCCATGTTGGTTGTTATGAAGCAAGTTGTTCTGGTTAATATGAGTCATAATGTTAGTGTATAATATGTGTTCGACTACGTTGCAACATATCGATGTTAGTGAAATTGGCCTGTAATTATTAGGGATGGATCTGTCACCAGATTTAAATACCGGCATTACATAAGCGGATCTCCAATCTTCTGGCACACATGTCGTATCGAGTTACTGTTGGAAAATGAGAGATAGCAGGAAAGCTGTGTGTTGGCAGGTAATCTTTAAGAGTTTCGCGTTGATACCATCGGGTCCTGGGCTAGTGTGGTGAGGTAGGCGTTCAATTGCACGAGCCATGCCAAGCGTGGAATGGGTGAAAATGGAATCTGTATATCGGCCTCAGGATGCAGCAGTGGATTGTAAATGGGCAATTCGTTCGTAAAAACTTGTGAGAAGTGGCTATTAAATTGTTCTGCACACTGTTCGATAGGTAGAGTGCTGCCGTGGGCGTCCAAAAGAACAGGAACCGTACTAGCGGTTTTAGGATTAACAGTGTTCCAGAATTTCTTAGGGTTGGTTTTTATCAAATTAGGAAGCGTAAAATTAAAATATTTGTTTTTGGCTTCAGAAATTAGTTTTCCAGCTATTTTGGAAATGCTTTTATAGTTTTCCCAGTCTGTAGCTTCCTTTGATCGAACCGCTTTACTAAATGCTCTTTTTTTCCTATTTAATGCCCTGTTGACATCTGTGGTGAACCAAGGATCGTTGGTACGCGTACTTATTAGTTTTGGCGCGCAGGAATCTTCAATTTCTTTGAGTTTGTCACGAAACAACTTCCAATTTTCGTTAGTCGTACGGTTATGAAAATTGGCCTGAAAGCTATTTCTGAAAGTTTCCAGCAACAGGTTCAGTTTTTCAACATTCGCACGTGCGTAGTTGTAGATAAGCTTCCTGGTTTTTGTTTTGTCGGTCCGTGGGAGTAGAAGAGAACAGTGCACAACTTTGTGGTCACTTATTTCTTCCAAGACGTGAATGTCTGAGAGCTCAGGATGGGTTGTTAGGATGAGGTCCAGGATGTGTTTACCACGAGTGGGCTCGTGAACAATTTGGATGAGCTGGTGATATTGAAGTAAATGAAGAAAGTTAATGTTCTCCTGTAGGTTATTGTCGGAGCCAACAGTTAGCGTCGTCCAGTTAATCGCGGGAAAATTAAAGTCGGCAGCTAAAAATAGGAGGCAATTCGGGTGCCTAACAAGGATCTGCTCGATAGCGTCATTTAACAGTTCAATGAATTCAGGTTGGCTACTTGGTGGCCTATAACAGGCGCCAATGATGCAAAACATATGACCAAGTTGAGCAGAAACCCAAACTATTTCTAAGGGAGAGTCGATAGGGGTAAGAGATGCATGGAAGCCTTTGTTAATCGCAATGAGCACTCCTCCTCCTCGTCGAGAATCAGCCCTATCTTTCCTAAATAAAACGAACGATGGTGGAAGCGCGATGTCGTGAGATGCAACGTCTTCGGTTAGCCACGTTTCCGTACCCACGATGATATCAGCTGAGCAGGTATGTGCTATAGCTTTGAGTGCGTCTACATTGTTATGTATGCTGCGGAAGTTTGCCAAGACCAAGGAGATTGGTTTGGTTTTGTTATGGTTGGCTTTCTTTTGGGTAGACTGTCAATTCCCGGGGGGCGAGTGCCTAGAAAAAAGTTTTTTTTCACGCTATTTGTTGCCGAATCATACCGGTAAACAAAATTTTTTTATGTGAAGCTTATCAATTCTTACAGAATAACGCTCGTTTTCTCTGATATTGGCCTTGGCGAAGTCGCGCAGCTTTTTCCGTGCATGTAGGACCTTCGGGGAGAAATCTTCGTCTAGCCAAACTTTTGGTTCCGTGAGATGTCTTAGTTTATGCGCATTTTGAAATGCTTGTAGTTTAGATTTAAAGTTCAGAAATTTAACTATAATTGGTCGAGCTTGATCAGAACATGGCCGGCCAAGGCGATGTGCACGTTCGATCTCACCACACTGTATCTTAAGATGCTCGCTAAAGAAGTCCTTAACTATTTTTTGTTTCTGCATAACCTTCGTGTTCTTCAGCGAGTCCTTTGATAATCAAGTTGTTCCTTCTCATTCTGCTGTTCATGTCTTCGACTACACCTGTAAGTTCATCGTTCGTTTTGCGTATATTTGTCTTGACGTCTTCTACAGAAGAAGACAAGGTGTCGAAGTTTTTCTTCATATCAAGTACAGCGGACATACTTTTCTCTACCACAGCAACACGGCCCTGGATGTTGTTTATGTCCTGTTTGATTTGTTTTAGCGTGTTTGACGTCTCAGCATGACATTCTTTTAACAGTGCGAGCACTTCATCAACCTTTGGTCCGGGGTTTGCTTCGACATCTCCCGCACAAAGCAAAAGTAGGGTCAGACATGTAGAAAGCAGAAATGAAGTGCGTCTCGGGCAAAGTTCACGGACTAGTCGCGCCCCTGGACTAAATGGATAGACTTGTTCACACACATGTACGTAACAGGAAGAAAATGAGCCGATGCGAGCGCGATACATGCACAAATCCACACCCATTGAAACCCAGCAACTGGGATCCGCGGCCACAGGAATATTCTAAAAAATGATCAATAAGTAATAAGGCCTACATAGAAAGCAAAGTGCACAAGTCACCAATATGCTCTCGTGGCCGCGAATCCCAGAAATGCGAAGCCGGAGGGCGGCTTTATAGGCGTCCCTGGTGGCGAGTCTGCTCCAGGCGGCGCTGTCTCCGTTTATGACGTCACAGGATGGGTCCCGTTCCGCGGTGTCACGCAACGGAGGCACCAGTAGACAGTTAGGGCGCTCGATGATACGATGGGGTGAAGGGAAGATGGCGAGAAACTTGCGCGGCGCCCAGTCTTGGTAAACACGCGGCAGGATACGAGTATCTAGAAAGCAAAGTGCACAAGCCACCAATAAGCTCTCGTGGCCGCGAATGCCAGAAATGCGAAGCCGGAGGGCGGCTTTATAGGCGTCCCTGGTGGTGAGTCTGCTCCAGGCGGCGCTGTCTCCGTTTATGACGTCACAGGATGGGTCCCGTTCCGCGGTGTCACGCAACGGAGGTACCAGTAGACAGTTAGGGCGCTCGATGATACGATGGGGTGAAGGGAAGATGGCGAGAAACTTGCGCGGCGCCCAGTCTTGGTAAACACGCGGCAGGATACGAGTATCTAGAAAGCAAAGTGCACAAGCCACCAATAAGCTCTCGTGGCCGCGAATGCCAGAAATGCGAAGCCGGAGGGCGGCTTTATAGGCGTCCCTGGTGGTGAGTCTGCTCCAGGCGGCGCTGTCTCCGTTTATGACGTCACAGGATGGGTCACGTTCCGCGGTGTCACGCAACGGAGGTACCAGTAGACAGGGCGCTCGATGATACGATGGGGTGAAGGGAAGATGGCGAGAAACTTGCGCGGCGCCCAGTCTTGGTAAACACGCGGCAGGATACGAGTATCTAGAAAGCAAAGTGCACAAGCCACCAATAAGCTCTCGTGGCCGCGAATCCCGTGTTATGGCCGCGTTCATGGCCGCATGCGTACGGGCGACTCCGAAACCACGATGTTGGGACAATTGAAGGGTACTATGTCGTGTCACCTGCTGCGATTAGCAAAACCCCTATTGCGCGGATAATTCAAGCATGTTTTGAAGCACTTGAGATATACGAAAGTGACTTACACTGACTCGAAGCGAGCGCATCGTGCACGATATTATTTTTAGCGCCAGTCGGGGTCCGCTGTATAGATTTTGCCTAGCTGAATTCACGGCCGCCTGCGCATGTGTGATTGCGGAAGTACGAGGCCAGAACCGTTTAGAAATCGTTCGATATCGAGTTACCCATCGCGATCAGCAAAGTGCATCTAGAGCAGACAAATAAAATATTTTAGACATGTAACATTTACGGAATGGGCTGCAATAACTTCCGCAGTTCGGTGCCGATATGTGCCTACTGAGATGCCCCTTTTTGCTAATAAAGCGAGCGTATCGTGCACGTTATTATTATCTTAAACACGAGCACTAGTATGCACTCAGTATCACAGAGAAAAAAATATTGTCGTGCGAAAGGAAGACAAAAATATGAGATCTCCAATTACCCTTGTCCTGCGCCAACTGATTCCAACTAGCGCCCGCGAATTTCCTAATTTCATCGCTCCACCTAGTCTTCTGCCGTCCTCGATTACGGTTCCCATCTCTTGGTATTCATTCTGTAGCAATAATGGTCCAACAGTTATCTAACCTGCGCTTTACATGGCCTGTCCAGCTCCATTTTTTCCCCCTAATGTCAATTAGAATAGCGGCTATACCAGTTTTCTCTCTGTTCCAAACCGCTCTCTTTCTGTCTCCTTATAACGCTATGCCTAGCATTCTTCGTTCCATCGATCTTTGCGCGGTCCTTAACTTGTTCTCAAGCTTCTTTGTCAGTCTCCAAGGCTATGCCCCATATGTCACCACTGGTAAAATGCACTGATGTACACCTTCCTTTTCAATGATAATGGTAAGCTTCCAGTCAGGAACTGACAATGTCTGCCGTATGCGATCCAACATACTTTTATTCTTCTATGAATTTCCTTCTCATGCTCACGGTTGCCTGTGATTAAATTACCTAGGTAAACGTACTCCTTCACAGACTCTAGAGGCTGACTGGCGATCCTGAACTCTTGTTCCTTTGCCGGGCTATTCATCATTATCTTTGTCTTTTACATATGGGTCTTCAACCCTGCTCTTACGCTCTCTCTGTTAAGGTCCTCTATCATTTGCTGTAACTCGTCTGCAGTGTTGCTGAATAGGACAATGTCATCGGCAAATCAAAGGTTGCTGAGATATTAGCCGTCGTTCCTTACTCCTAAGATTTCCCAGTTTAATAACTTTAATACTTCATCCAAGCACGCAGTGAATAGCATTGAAGAAATTGTGTCTCCTTGTCTTACCTCTTTCTTCATATATGTCTTCCTGCTTTTCTTGAGTAGAATTAAGGTAGCTGTAAAACCTCTGTAGATATTTTCCAAGGTATTCATGTAAGCCTTCTGTACTCTTTGATTACGTAATGCCTTTATGACTGCTGGTATCCCTACTGAATCAAATGCCTTTTCGTAATATATGAAAGCCATATAGAGAGGCTTAATGTTCTCTGCGGATTTATTGATAAGCTGATTAGTGACATCGATGTGATCCATTGTAGAGTGTCTCTTCCTGAAGCCAGCCTGTTCCGTTGGTTGACTAAAGGCCAGTGTTGCCCTTGCTCTATTGGAGATAATTTTGGTAAATATATTATGTGACAGTTGGAGTAAGCTAACGGGCCTGTAATTTTGCAATTCTTTAACGCGTCCCTTTTTGTGGATTAGTATAATGTTTGCATTCTTCCAGTTTTCCGTGACCCTTGCAGTCGATAGACACTTCGTATAAAAAGCCGCGAGTTTTCCAAGCGGTGTCTGCTCCATCTTTGATTAAATCGACTGTTATTCCATCTTCTCCTGCCGCTTTTGCGCGTTTCATGTCTTGCAATGCCCTTCTGACCTCACCGCTAGTATTAGGGGGAGTTTCTGTGTCCTGTTCATTACTGTTTCTAATGGAAGTATATTGACTCTTTTTGGTATTGTAGAGGTCAGTATAGAATTCTTTTGCTTGTTTTACTATATCTTAGAGATTGCTCATGATGTTACCCCGCTTATTATCTTTCAGTGCATATATCTTGGTTTGTCCTATGCCAAGTTTCTTTCTCACTAATTTCAGGTTAAATCCATTCTTTACGGCTTCTTCAGTCTTTCTCATATTGTAGATTCGAATATCACCTATTTTCGCCGTGCTGATCAGTTTTGACAGTTCCGCGAATTCTATCTTATCTGTTGAGTTGGACACTTTCATTCTTTGTCATTTCTTTATTAGGCCCTTTGTTACTTGGGAGAGCTTGCCTGCTGGTTGCCTTGGTGCCTTGCCTCCCACTTCTATTGCGGCCTCTGAAGCCGGCCTAGTTAAGGTTTCATTCATTAGCTCTATGTCATCATCACCTCTCTGTTCTAAGGCTGCATATTTGTTTGCAAGTGCCAACCTGAATTTGTCTGCTTTTACCCTTACTGCCTCTAAGTTGACCTAAGTCTTAGTGACCAATTTGGCTCTCTCGCTTCAAATTGAGGTGAATCCTAGCCCTCACTATGCTATGACCACTGCACTTTGCCCTACCTATCACTTCGTCCTGCACTATATTGGGATCAGCAGATAGTATGAAGTAAATTTGATTTCTTGTTTCACCATTAGGGCTTTTCCAGGTGAACTTTCTGTCTCTGCGCTTCGTGAAATAGGTGTTCATTATTCTCAGCTTATTCCTTTCTGCGAATTCTACCAGCATCTCTCCTGTAGCGTCCCTAGAATCGATGCCGTATTGGCCAATTGCTTGTTCACCAGCTTGTTCACTGCTTTTCCCCCACTTTTGCACTGAAGTCGCCCATTACTACACCATACCGAGTTTGCACTCTTGTCATCGCTAATTCAACGTCTTCATAAAACTGGTCTACTTCCTCATCATCGTGACAGGATGTTGGAGCATAGGCTTGTACTACTTCTAATATACACCTCTTAAGTTGGATTACGACTACAGCTACCCTCTCATTAATGCTGTAGAATTCGTCAATATTGCCCGCTATGTCCTTATGGATTAGGGATCCCGTAAGGCTTCATATCTGGGGGACCTCTATAGCAGAAGACATGTCCGTTATTCAGCATTATATAAGCCTCACCAGTTCTAATCTCACTAAGGCCGATGATATCCCAAACAATGTATGATAGTTCCTCAAAGAGTCCTGCTAAGCTAGCCTCACTCGAGAGGGTTCGGGTGTTAAACGTTGCTAGCGTCAGTTTCCATTGATGGCCTGTCAGGACCCACAGATTCTTAGCACCCTCTGCTGCGTTACAACTCTGACCACCGCCTTGGTCAAGTGCTCCACAGCTGCAGGGGACTGAGGGTCATTGGGTAATTGAGTGATTGATTTGGGAGGTAGTGGCCTAATACTGCACCAGGGAGGTCAATTCCTGTTCTTGTGAGGGAGTGGCTTGTTGAAGCTTAGTGGGCCTCCTAATTTGGTTGTACCTGGATTAGTATAGACCCACTCGCCCTCGGCATCTTTTGCCGGTGACAGGCGTCACTCGAAGCCTGCACATGTTCAATGGATGGGGTGAATTTCAAATTCATCATTTCAAAAAAAGAAAATCTTATAGAGGGATTTGAGGTTCCGACTATCGCAACCCAGCATTCGACATAGATCAGTCAGATGATCCCGTAGGCGGCGAGGCTACCTTATCGCCGACAAGTACAGCCCAGAGGGCCCTACATGCCAAAAAATGTTTTTGATTTATCCGCGAGAGAAGTGTTTTCTTGATCGCGATGGGGAACTCCATACAGAACGATTTCTAAACGGTTCTGGTCTCGTAGTTCCGGCATCGCACGTACTCAGACGGCAGTGAACACGGCTAGGCAAACCCTATGGGCGTACCGACGACCATTCACAGTTGCAAATACATGCTCGCGATCTACAGTACAAATGAAAACCCGCGAAAACAAATACAAGTGCAAATGTAGAAGAAATAACTGGACGCAGACTACGACTTCTTTTTTTTTGATGAAAGTGTGTATGTGGACTAAGCAATTGTTGATGTTACATTATTTATTTGTTATTGTCTGCGTGCTTCTGCAAACCTTCTCATGACTTTTTCTCTTCCTTTAGCGCTGCAATTTCTTTTCTTTTGGCTCGCATTCGAAAGTCTGCTCGAGGCACGTCGGTAGAGTCAGTTTAAGTCCAAATAGTATATCTGAAATGCCTAAAAATATGCTTGAATTATCAGCGGTATACGGGTTTTGATGATCGCGGCAGGAGGCAGGGCATAGTATTTCTGAATGGTTGTAACATCGTAGTTTCGAAATCTCCCGTACGCAAGCGGCCATGAACACGGCTCTATACGCGATATATTTTCGGCGGTATTGAACAGCACTTCAAAGAAGTGTGGAGAAGACAGAAAATGAGAAAAACAAAAACTTTCAACGCTTACCGCGAATTCACAAGCTGCGCCTGGAGGGAGGTACACCAAGCAGTTCACGATCTCGGCTCTGTCTCATGCAGCGAAGTCTTTCCGAACGAGACGGCACTGGTACTGATGGGCCGCGCAAGGCTTAAACATCGCATGTGAGGAGGGTGCATTGACTGAGACTTTCGCTCAAAGGCAAATTATCAGTGGCGAGGCGGACCGCCGAATAATAGTGTTGAGCCGCGCGTAAAATAGGCGACCTTGGAAGCGGCCTTGATCTATGGTTGGAAAGCGCTTATACGACGCCTCTAAGCTACCGCATAAACTTCTGCCTGCGATCAGTTAGACCTTGTTTGTACACTTCGCGCGGGAAACCCATTCACGTTTCGTTTCCCGGCGAACTTGCAATACATGTCATGTAGCAGTTGCGGATATATGCTCGTGATCTACAGGAGTGCACACAAAGGGGGGGGGGGGGCATCTCAGTAGGCACATATCGGCAGCGCGTTTCGGTGATTTCTGCAACCAATTTCGTAAATCGCGCGTACCGAACAACTTGTTGATGTATCCAAGATAGACGTGTTTTCCTGATCGCGATGGGTAACTCCATATAGAAGGATTTCTAAACGGGTCTGGCCTCGTAGTTCCGAATCGCACGTGTGCCGACGGCCGTGATCTCGGATAGGCAAACTCTACAGGCGTACCGACGACTATTCACAGTTGCGAAGACGTGCTCGTGATCTACAGCAGTACAAATGGAAACCCGTGATAACGAATATATGTGCAAATGTAGAAGAAATAATTAGACGCAATCTATGCCTTCTTTTCTTTTTCGATGAAAATCTGTATGTGAACATTGAAATTGTCAAAAGTTATGAACAAGGAGAAAATAAGTGATATTCGAAGCTATAACGTGAGAAAGACTGAAAAAGCCGAAAAAATGGACGCAGCCTGAAATCAGTGAGACGGAAACTTGACATTTGACAAACAAAGATGTATGCATTGAAAGATAAGCAGGGTAACATCATCAGCAATCTCGAAGGTATATTAATAGCAGCGGAGGAATTCTACACTGACCTGTACAGTACCCAGAGAAGCCAAGATACCTCAATTCGAAACAGTAATGAACAGGTTGCAGAGACTCCTACTCATCAGCAATCTCGAAGTAATATCAACAGCAATCTCGAAGGTACAGTAAAAGCAGCGGAGGAATTCTATACTGACCTGTACAGTACCCAGAGGAGCCACCATACCTCCTTTCGAAGCAGTAATGAACACTTTGCAGAGATTCTGCTATCAATAACGATGAGGTCAGAAGGGCCCTGCAAGACATGAAACGGGGAGAAACGGCGGGAGAAAATGGAATAACAGTAGATTTAATCAAACACGGCGGAGACATAATGCTGGGAAAACTGGCAGCTCTCTATACGAAGTGTCTATCGACTGCAAGGGTCCAAGAAAGCTCGAAGAATGGAAACATTATACTAATCCACAGACAGTGGCGTAGCCATAAATTTCGTTCGTAGGGGGTAGGGGGGTTCACTTTGCAGCTCGGCCTCCGCCTAAGAGGAAACATTAGGTTGGATGCTCCTATCTGAATACATGTATAAGGACAATTCGTTTTTCTCAGCAACCACAGCACCAAATCTGACGAGGTTTGTTGCATTTAAAAGAAAAACTTAACACCGCAGGGGCGTCTGCGTCAGCAGGCGTTTGGTGTGTTGCGACACCACGTACCCGAGCACACGAGGGTTGGACCCTACCGCGTGTAGCCGTGCGCGGCTTAGCCGTGTCCGGGGAAAAGGGGATCCTGGGGGTTGAGCCAATGCCGGGTGATTGGACCTTTACGGTCCCTCGGCGGCGGCAACACACCCCTTTGGCTTCGGCTTCACGTGGACGGCAACCCCGGACTGACCCACCCGGGGGAAATCGGCAGTCGCCTCTTCCTGTCTCTTCCTCTCGAATCTTCGTCTTTATTTCTTACTCTTGGACCTTTCTTGTCTTCTTCTCTCTTCCATGTACTTCATTCTCCTCGGCGGCAAGGGTTAACCTTGTGTGGGATAGCCAACCTTGGTTATAACAGATTTGGTTATAGTAGTGTCGTACAGCTGGCGCATGCAGGCCGTCTTTTCACGGTCCTGCAGCGTCCCCTTCTTGGGCTCCATGGTGGGTGGCTGGCGGCGCTGCCGAATTTTCACACATATCTATGGCAAGTTCTTTTCCAACACTTCCTGATCGCCCCCACAAACGAGGGCGCACCGAAGAAGTTTTCAAGTTTTTTGGCCGAAATAATGACAATTTTCCAAGATTTCATGTTGTACATTCGGAGAAAAAAGAAAAGGCAGCGAGAATGATCTCACCTTTTCTTGTTGCAAAGACACTTAGTGAAGCTTCTGGCCCAGGTTATAAAGTCTCTAAGTTGGCAAGTGGCGACCTCCTCTTAGAACTGCGTGATAAGACACAGTACGAGAAACTCTCTAATCTAGTATCCTTTGGGAATCTTCCAGTGACGGTCACACCGCACCGCACAATGAACACCACCCGCGGAGTCGTTTCCGATGCCGATCTCATGGAACTGACTGAAGCCGAACTACTGGAGGGCTGGAGCGATCAGAATGTGACCAATGTCAAGAGAATAAAGATCAGGCGCGATGGCAAGGACATTGAGACAAAGCACTTAATTCTAACTTTTGCATCAAGTATGCTACCTGAGACCATTGAGGCTGGCTACATAAAGATCCGAGTCAGACTGTACATCCCCAATCCTCTCCGATGCTTGCCGAGGGCGCCAGACCTGCCGGGGCCGCCATACTTGCGCAAAATGTAGTGCCCAAGAACACCCATCTGACAATTGCGAGAATGCTGCACACTGCGTGAACTTTGATGGGGAACACGCCGCGTACTCGCGGTCCTGTCCATCATGGAAGAAAGAAAAAGAAATAGTCACAATCAAAATTGAGGAAAATATATCGTTCAAAGAGGCACGCAGACGGGTAGCATACCTGCCAAAGAAAAGCTTTGCCGAAGTGGCGCGTCCGGGGGCAGCGTCACAACGGCCTCCGGCGGCTGTCCGACCCACATGCAGTGAGTCGGCAGTTACGCCATCGGCCCCCACGGTGGTTGCAGCTAGCGCTGCTCCGCCAACCGAGCAGAAGGGACCATCGACCCCGAAGGTGGGCGCAGCCGAGGCTGCCCCAACCTACCCGGCCCCTTCCAGTGCTGGCAACAGCCGGCGCAGCCAAATCCCTCAGGGAGCCCCATCGACCTCCGGGCTGGTGGGCGCAGGGGTCTTGCCCTCCAAGGCGGGACTCCCTCTGAAAACTTCTCGCTCGTAAGAGCACGTGTCCGGAGTCTCACTAGAGGCAATGGACACAACACCTATCCTCAAGGCGCACCAAGCGCCTAAGGAGCGGCGAGGCTCCCTCGAACGCTCCAAAAAGGGCAAAACTCCCGTTACAGGGCCTCGAAAGGGCTCTGTAATTTAATCTCTGTAATTTTCATAATCACTACTTCTGTTTCTGTAGACACAGCACCTATTGACCTCCAATATGGATACACAAATACTTCAATGGAACATCAGAGGTCTTCTTAGGAACCTTGATGATGTGCAAGAGCTTATCCAAAAACACAATCCAACAGTGCTGTGTCTACAGGAAACACACCTAAAACCACAACATACAAACTTTCTCCGACCGTATGTCAAGTTTCGCAAAGATCGCGATGATGTTGTCGTATCATCAGGCGGTGTTGCCATTTTGATACATAAAAGTATTTCCTGTCAGCTTTTACTGCTACAAACGCCCCTTGAAGCAGTGGCGGTTCGAGCTGTTCTTCTAAATAAACTCGTCACCATTTGCTCGCTTTACGTACCCCCACACTACAAATTAAACAAACCTGAATTTCAGTCATTTATAGACGAATTGCCACAACCCTATGTTGTTCTTGGCGATTTCAATGCGCACAGCTCCCTGTGGGGCGACACTCGTACAGATGCGCGAGGTCGTCTTGTTCAACAGTTCCTTTTTTCTTCAGGTGCGTGCTTGCTGAATAAGAAGGAATCCAGGTATTACTCCCTAGCAAACAGAACCTTTTCTTCAATAGATCTTAGCATAGTTTCCCCGTCCATACTTCTCGAACTTGAATGGGAAGTTACGAACAATCCTTACGGGAGCGACCACTTCCCTATACTGATAAGAACATCTAAAGAAAACGAATATCCTGCACAAGCTCCTAGGTGGAAGATAGACACAGCCGACTGGTAGAAATTTCGAACTCTCACTAACATCTCATGGGCCGACATGTCTTCTTTAGAAATTGATGCTGCTGTGGAGTATCTTACATCATTCATAATAGATGCCGCATCAAAATGCATATCCGAAGTGAGTGGTCTGGCATGCAAACGACGTGTACCGTGGTGGAATAGCGAATGTAGAATCGCACGTAAGAATCAGAACAAGGCGTGGGGGTTGCTACGCACTCCTCCCACTGCAGAGAATCTTATGAACTTTAAAAAAGTAAAGTCCCAAGGCAGGCGAATCCGCCGACAAGCCAAAAGAGAAAGTTGGAACAGGTTTTTATCGAGTATTAACTCGTTCAGAGACGAGGCCAAAGCCTGGAACAGCGTTAATAGGATTAGAGGGCGGCAAATATATCCACTCCCTCTGGTAAACACACAGGGCGATACACTGCAAGACCAGGCAGACTCACTTGGGGAGTATTTTGAGAGCGTGTCAAGTTCAACAAATTATTCACAATCCTTTCTCAAATACAAAGAAATAGAAGAATGCAAGCCACTCATCAGAAAATGTCGCCAGAATGAACCGTACAACTGTCCTTTTAGTGCTGCCGAGTTGAGAGCTGCTTTGAGCGCATGCAAGAGCTCTGCGCCGGAATCTGATAGAATCATGTATAAAATGCTCAAAAACTTACACAATGACACGCAAGTTACACTACTCACACTTTTCAACACCATCGGGGATGCAGGGTACCTTCCAACCGCATGGAAGGAAGCCATTGTGGTCCCTGTTTTGAAACAAGGCAAAGACCCTTCCTCAGTGGCAAGCTACCGCCCGATAGAACTCACAAGTTGTATTTGTAAGGTGTTTGAAAAAATGATAAATCGCCGACTCATTCATTTCCTTGAACAGAGCAAAATGCTTGATCCTTATCAGTGCCGCTTCCGAGAAGGGCGCTCCACAACTGACCATCTTTTATGTGTAGAAGCAAATATCCGGGACGGATTTGTACACAAGCAGTTTTTCTTTTCCATATTCCTCGACATGGAGAAGGCCTATGACACAACGTGGCGCTACGGCATCTTGAGAGACTTGTCAGAAATGTGCATTCATGGCAATATGCTGAACATAATAAAAAGCTGCTTGTCCAATCGTACATTCCGGGTAAAAGTCGGCAATGTACTGTCACGTCCTTTCATACAAGAAACTGGTGTACCCCAGGGAGGCGTGCTTAGCTGCACGCTCTTTATCGTGAAGATGAACACGCTTCGTGCTTCATTACCGCCGGCCATTTTCTATTCTGTCTATGTGAACGACATTCAAATAGCTTTTAAGTCCTGTAACCTCGCAGTATGCGAGAGATAGGTACAGCATGGCTTGAACAAAGTATCAAAATGGGCAGAGAAAAATGGATTTAAAATCAATCCTAACAAAAGTTCTGTTGTTCTTTTTCCGCGAAAGAGAGGCCTGATCCCGGATCCTTGCTTAGAACTTTGTGGACACCAAATACCTGTAAACAAAGAGCACAAATTTCTAGGTATTATATTTGACGATAGACTCACTTTCATTCCCCACATTAAATATCTGAAAGAAAAATGTTTAAAAACAATGAACCTAATGAAACTTCTATCTAAGACTACGTGGTGTAGTGACAGAAATTGTCTAATGAATATCTACAAGAGCCTAATTCGGTCACGATTGGATTATGGTGCCGTAGTGTACAACTCTGCCGCCCCGAGCGCGCTAAGGATGCTGGATCCTGTCCACCATCTGGGCATCCGCTTAGCGACTGGCGCTTTCAGAACAAGCCCGATCGAAAGCTTATATGTCGAATCGAATGAGTGGCCGCTCCACTCGCAGAGATCATACATCAGCTTTACGTATTTCCTTAAAGTGCACTCTAATCCTGAACATCCCTGTTTCAATACTCTCACTGATAAGACGTGTGCTAGAATTTTCCGAAACCGTCCGTCTATAAGACAGCCGTTCACGCTGAGTGTGAAGGAGCTTAGCGATGACATGCATGTCCCTCTCCTGGAGCACCGCTTAATGCGCCCAACCAAGCTATTACCTCCTTGGGACTGGCAGGTCACAGAATGTGACGTATCCTTTCTAAATGTTGAAAGCATGCTCCAGAAGTAGAAATTCGAATGCATTTCCTAGAACTTCAGTACAAGCACTCATGCACAGAGTTCTACACAGACGCTTCCAAGTCACATGGCGGAGTATCATATGCTGCCGTTGGTACTTCTTTTTCGGAATCCGATGTACTACATCCAGAAACAAGTATCTTTACGGCAGAGGCCTACGCTGTATGGTCGGCTGTAAAGCATATAAAGATATCAAAACTCCAAAAAGCCATTATATATACAGACTCCCTAAGTGTGGTGAAGGCCTTAATGTCACCCTACAAACATAAAAATCCTGTACTTACTGAGGTCTTATCCGACATGTGCAAAGCTTATCTATCTAACCAGCAAATCATCATATGCTGGGTACCCGGCCACAGGGGAATCGAAGGTAACGTTTTGGCAGACCAGATTGACTGCTACGTCAATTGCACTCCCTGCTGTTAATAATACTGCTTTGGTGCCTCTCACAGATCTGAAATCTTACATACGAAAGAAACTGCGAAACCACTGGCAACGCATGTGGGACGCAGACATAAATAATAAACTGCACGTTATAAAGCCACAGTTAGGTTCTTGGCCCTCCCCAACAAAATCTCGGCGAACAGATGTCCTATTCTGTCGCCTCAGAATAGGGCACACATTTGGCACCCATAATTATCTGCTTACCGGAAGTGAACCCCCAATCTGTGGTAGATGCGGCGAGAGGCTTACCGTCCTCCACGTGCTCCTGGAGTGTCGGGAAGCCGAAACGGAGAGAAAGAAACATTTTCCGCTTGCTTACCGACATTACATCCCTCTACACCCGGCTATGTTTCTTGGTAAGGAACCGCTTTTTGACACCAAGGCAATCCTCAACTTTTTAAATGACGTTGTCCTACATGTAATAAGACCATTAAACTCGTAGCGCATCGTCTTTCCAGAGGATACCGCTGTGATAAATTTTTAATGTAGCACATGCCTCTAGGCCCTTGTGTCTCAAGGGCTCTAACGAGGCAGTGGTGCTCTAGTGAATTTTAGAATCTATATATTTTCTATTTTGCATAATTCTTCTACGATGGATTTTAATGTTCATAGTATTTGTCATTAGTCATCGCCATAATTTTATAGCACGCAGATTTTACGCACTTTACAGCGACCATTTTTAGGCCACTTTACAGCCAAGTGACATCTTCCATAATACATAGTTAACACTACCACTTGTCATAGCGCTCTTTGGCCAAACCTGGCCCTTGCGCCATAAAACACTACACATCATCATCATCAAGAAAAACTTAAATTCTAGTGACTGTTTCTTTCGAATTTTCGATTTAGGTCGTCAACATTTTATTGAAAAGTGGCAAAAATCAAAAATCTTCGGAAAGCGAGACAATGAAGTTGACAACTCTGTAAATCAGCAATGAAAATTGATGTCACAATTCTGTGAATTGCACATAATAGTACATCTACAGCGCACAAAACTGATATGTTACATATGAGTCTCAAGAAATTAAGTATTATTGAAATACGGCTCTTGCAGAACCCTTGTACACCACGTAACCAATTCATGTAAGATACAAATTGACATGTCTAATTTGTCCGCTTTGACTCTTATAACAGACGCCGTTTACAGAACACCGGTATCTACTCTTGATGCAGAGCTATTGGTTTGTAAATGTCATGCTTCTATTTTTTTCGCACTTCTGAATTTTTCAAAATATGTTAAACAAGATGGAGGCCCGATATCGAAATTCAGCTTTCAACGGATACTAGAATTTAACTTTCGCTCTCAAATGCAACATATTACATTAAAAGCGATCCAGGGGTTATCTCAGAAAAGCGTTTCAGGGTTTTACGTGTATTTGAATAGGCAGCGTCGGAGTTGGGCGCGAGCTAAAGCTTCCTCATAAACAATTTGTCGAGGGATCAAATACATCAATAACAACTGCATTGCCATTGCCAAAGACACTACAGCCGAATTGTTGAACGCTACGCACTGTCAAAACAAGTAAGATATGTATTTTTTTCATGAAGGAACATACCTGTATGTGCCAAAAAGTGGGCCGAATATAACTGATATTAATGCTTTCATGTCTTTCTCGCAAGTTATTAAATAATAACTAAAGAAAATATCACACGAACTTTAGAACTATATCAGTTCGAAACCAGCTAAGCCGTGCATGCCGCTGATACGAAAAATGTAAAGGCCTTGAAATGAACATGTTGAGGGCAAATATGGTAATGAAACTTTGTCATTCAAGATCCTTGTTTATATTCTTGTACATATGGAACGGCCAGTGAAAAATCTCAATGACGTTGTCATTTGTTCCAATGTATTACGCAGGAGCAGCTGTCACCAGTCGTGTACCGTGAGTAATTGCACCGAAATTGTAGTCGAAGCAGAAAGCACGTATAAAAAGCAGTTCTGCAGAATATACGAGGGCGAGTCAAATGAAATTGAGCCAATACTAATATATGACAAACGGGGTACTTTATATAAAAGTAGCCTCTATGGGCATTTAGACATTTGCCCCATTGACTAATGAGTCGCGTAATTCCCGTCTCATAAAGCTCCTTGGGTTGCTGCTTCAAAACCTCTGCAACTGACTTTCACGTCATCGTCCGAGACGAATCTGGTTCCCTTGAGCTGTTTTTTCGGTTGCCCCAAAATGTGGAAGTCGCAAGGCGACAGTTCTGAGCTGTATGGCGGATATTGCAGAGTTTCCCACTTGAACTTCGCCAGTTTTATATTAACCACATCAGCGACGTGTGGACGGGCATTGTCGTGGAACAAGATGACCCCATTCGTCAATTTTTCACGTAGTTCGTTCTTGATTGCGACACGCGGCCCATCCGGCGTTTCACAATATCGGAAACAATTGATAGGCTCTCAAGATTTAGCAAATTCTATCAGTAATGGCCTCTGACGATCGAAAAATAAGTCAACAACGCCTTTCCGGTGGAAATGATGGCCTTTGCTTTCTTTGGGGGTGATGAATTCGAATGTTTCCATTGTAAGCTTTGCCGTCGTGTTTCAGGCTCATAGTAGTGGCACCGTGGTTCGTCTCCGTTCACAATTGCAGACGAGAAATCGTCACCCTTATTGTGATACCAGATCAGTTGAGTAAAGGCAGCGCCGAACATCTCCGCATTCTGGCGGTGGTTCAAAATCTTGGGAATCCATTGTGTACACGAGAGCCGATAACCGAGATGTTCATGAATTATGGCGTGAACCGAACCGTGACTGATGTTCACATGCTCTGCCAGTTCATCGATGCTTGTCTTCCGTTCTTGTCTCATCAGCTCATCAACCTTTGCAATTTTGTTAGGGGTGATTGCAAGATGGCTTTGGCCCGGTCTTGGATCGTCTTTGCAACTTTCACGTCCTTCTTTGAATCGTTTGCTCGAACGCTTCACAGTGGCCAATTAATACAATGTTCAACGTACACGGCAGCCATACGGCGAATAATTTCTTTTGGGGAAATACCTTCAGCTGTCAAAAACCTCAGGGCACCACACTACTTCTAGAGCGTCCATTATGTCGCGCAACCATGTTCAACCCAGTGCATGAGAGCATTAAACAACCTTGATACTCACAACTGCGTATCACTTTTGTGAATGAGAGATGCCTGCTATTTACGCGCAGGCCTTGCAGATAATGAACAGAACCATAATTGCGCGGAGTGGGTAGGCTCACTTTCATTTGACTCGCCCTCGTACATTAGAAATGCGAAGGCACAATGGAACATACAAATGCGAAGTTACAGCTTGATAAAGGGCAAAAAATTGACACTGGAAACGAAGTTCACTGTACGTATACACAAAACCCCGAAACAATCTAAACATACGTATAAGTCTCCAATAAATCTGCGTATCTAAGAAAAAGTCACGGTATATAATGGGTCAAGCAAGGCAAACAAAGATGTTGCGCAATCGCAGATTCACAGAATTCTAGATCCCGCCGCAATTCTATCCACTCCCCCCGATGTATTGCGCGCGACGGAAGGCGGCGCGCTTGCTCCGCGCTTATTTTCCTTTGCGCACACAAGACTGAGCCACCATAGCCGGCTCACCCATTACACCCCCCCCCCCCCACACACACACACTATGTTTTCACTCGCACGTTCAGCATGCGGCGCGCAGTCACGATGTTATCGCCCTTGGACTTTATGCGGAACATGAGGGCGATGGTGACGGCAGGAATGCGCCTAGAGTCTCCATATAATTGCTATCGCAATAATATAAGAGTATCCGGTAGCTGAAGCATCCCATGTCCCATTACTTTCCGCAAAGAAGTAACAAAATAGAACTTTCACCATGCGACAATTCGCTGCACCGCAACGTTCTTTTTTCCTATTTGTGGGGCACGGGAACCGTAATGAAAAAAAAAACGCAAAGGAAAGTATGTTGGTCACTATCGAATACCTACTTTGGGCAACTAATGTGGCTATTAAAGGAATATCAAAGAAAACACGAGACGCTTGGTCCACTAAGTACCATGCGCGTACTACTCGGTATCCTACACTGGCGAGATAAGACTTTCTGGAGAAGTTGCGCTCAAGCGAACGCGGCGCAATCCGTCGAGTCCCCACAATGATGGCGGCGAGCGACCATTGTTTCTTTTTCTCGTCTGCTAGCTAGAAAGCGTCCAAAACTCTGCCAGGCGAAAATGCACTCGGCCAGAGAAAACCGAACGCGCACCGAAGTGCGCCGCGCGGTGGTCGGGGCAACACGAGAAAAACGCATGCGCTCTGGCTGGCTCTGGCAGCCCCCGGGTAGGGAAGCGAGAACAAAAAAATGATGAGGCTCAATGTGTCCGCGCGATTAAAAGTCAAAGTAGAAAAAATAAATAAGAACGTAGTTACCTTGGCTGGCTTTAGTGTCTTCACTGGATACTTTGGTGCAGGTGAAAAAAAAAATGTTGATATTTTTTATGTGACATGACGGCACGAATGAACCACCACAACGCTTCCTCTCATCGGGCCTCGCTGCGGGCTTTGTCAACTTGTCTGATAGTGTGTTGATTTGGCTTGTCTCGTTGTATGGCCCGATGTACGACTTCGGAAAAGTTAAGGCACTTTGGCGTCAAATACTTATGGGAACATCAAACTTACAAAGTTCCGCAATTGAAAATCTAAAGCACACGTTTGGAAATCTCAAGGCACCTTCCACATCAAAAGTTTGAGAACATTATAGCCATAAAGTTTCGGAATTGACATCCACGCGCTCCGTAGATGCCATGATATAGTGATATTCCGCGGCCTCCGCGAGATGCCGCGGTGAGCCCGTTCGCCATCAAAACGTGCTTGAAACTTTGTGCTTGCATTATGTGATGCCTGGTGCATGAGCGTTGCCGCGAAATCCAGCCTGAGTTCGGAATTTTCGCGGTGAAATGGCTTTTCTGGCGTGAAAAATACGTTCTAGACAAAATCCAGAATGATTTCCTGCGCCGGGGATTGCTTTGGTCGGCGGTGCATGGACAGCACCAAAAAATTTCGGGGGGGGGGGGCTGAAGCCCATAAGCCCTCCCCCCTGTCTACTCCCCTGTCCACAGAAAGGGAGACGTTAAAGAATTGAAAAATTATGTGCCCAATACCACGAGTATTATATAAAATATTCAGCAAAATAATCTGGAATAAAATAAGCGCAATACTGGACTTTAGTCAACCAAGTGAACAGGCTGGCTTCAGGAAGGGATACTCTACAATCGATCACATCCAGGCCATTAATCAGGTAATGGAGAAATCCGCAGAGTACAATAGACCTCTCTATATGACTTTCATAGAGTACGAAAAGGAATTTGATTCAGTAGAGATACCAGCAGTCATAGAGGCATTATGTAACCAAGAAGTACAGACCGTTTAAAAAAATACCCTGGAAAATATCTACAGCGATTCCACAGCCACCTTAATCCTACTCAAGAAAAGCAGCAAGACACATACAGAGAGGGGTCAGAGAAGGAGACACAATCTCTTCAATGCTATTCACTGCGTGCTTGGATGTAGTAGTCAAGCTATTAAACTGGGAAGGCTTAGGAGTAAGGATCCACAGCGAATATTTCAGCAACCTTCGATTTGCCGACTACATTGCCCTATTCAGCAACACTGCAGACGAGTTACAGCAAATGATAGAGGACCTTAACAGAGAGAGCGTAAGAGCGGGGTTGAAGACTCATATGTAAAAGACAAAGATAATGATGAATAGCCCGGAGAAGGAACAAGATTTCAGGATCGGCAGTCAGCCTCTGGAGTCTGTGAAGGAGTACGTTTACCTAGGTCATTTAATCACAGGCAACCGTGAGCATGAGAAGGAAATTCATAGGAGAATAAAAGCGGGTTCGATCGCATACGGCAGACATTGTCAGCACCTGACTGGAAGCTTACCATTATCATTGAAAAGGAAGGTGAACAATCAATGCATTTTACCAGTGTTGAGATATGGGGCAGATACTTGGAGACGGACAGAGGAGCTTAAGAACAAGTTAAGGACCGTGCAAAGAGCGGTGGTACGAAGAATTCTAGGCAATGCGTTAAGAGACAGAAAGAGAGCGGTTTGGATCAGAGAGAAAACTGGTATAACCGATATTATAATTGACATTATGAGAAAAAATGGAGCTGGGGAGGTCATGTAATGCGCAGGTTATATAACTGTTCGACCATTAGGGTTAAAGAATGGATACCAAGAGAAGGAAAACGCAGTCGAGGACGGCATCAGACTAGGTGGGGCGATGAAATTAGGAAATTCGCGGGCGCTTGTTGAAAGCGGTTGCCGCAAGACAGGGCTAAATGGAGATAGCAGGGAGATGCCTTCGTTCTGCAGTGGGCGTAAAATAGGCTGATGATGATAATTATCATCATCATCATCATCAATTATCCGTACCCGTGAAACAATAACGCTCCGGAGGGCTTGCATACATAATTTATAGTAAATGCGCTAATAAGCCCACCCACTCTGAACTTTGCCTACACACCACCCGTTACCTGGGTCCTACATTAACCAAACATATACAAGGCACTTCCTTCAGTTCACCGAGGACAGTGGGCGGACGTTGTATCATGAATAGAAATGACGTAATAACAAGGACTGATCAAATTGTTGTGACGCTCCTAAGATAGCCAGTAACGTGAAACTTTCGGAAACACAGCTAACGGCAGCGTCACATTTGGAAAGCCCTTTACAACGGAGCTGTATACGGCTCAGATACCATAGAATTTTAGCGTTGGCACACAAAATATATCATCATCAATGGCTCAAAAAATGCGATGGCTCATAGGCCCGTAAGGAAGAGGCTACAAGCACTCAGAAAATTGAAGCGAACAACGGTTACATTCCTTCTTATCACGCATACAACATACAGAACAGCATGTAGAAAACTGTCATCATCAATGACTCATACCCCGTACTCGGAATTCACAATACCACAGACGAATTAATTGAAGCACAGTTTATTGCATAGATCTCCAGGCTCTCGTGAACTAAGCCGGGAATCAAAATTCTTGATGAAGCTGGTCAACTCCCTATACAGGCACCCCTCAACCTACACCCCCTGTCTAAATTAGCCCGTGAAGGTATAAAGGTTGAGCCCGTGCCGAGGAACATCCACCCAATATATAACGAAGGTCGCGGAAGAGCGCGGGCTAGAGCCATCCTTCGACGAATCGATCCTTACGGGGCAGATGTATTCTTCGTTGACGCCGCCAAATATGGCAGCGAAGACAGGTTTGCAATCACGGTCGTTGACGCGCGCGGAACACTTATCAGCTCCGCATCAATTTACGCTAAACACGCGAACGATGCGGAAGAAACCGCGATAGCCTTGGCTCTTCAAGCCGCAAAAGGCCCGGCGTCCATTTTCTCCGACTCGCGCACGGCGGTCAGGGTTTTCTCGTCCGCTCTAGTCTGTAAACACGCAGGCGACATCGTTAACAGATGCTTTCGTATAAATACGCGAGAAGAAACTGCAGGTCATACCATAGCGTGGTTCCCGGCCCACATGGACGATGCAACTAACCGAGCGGGTTGCAACCCAACCAAGCGGGCCAACTGCCTGGCGCGTGAATTCACGAACCGCGCCCGAGCTAGCGGTCCGGCTCTCCCGCAGGATTGCCCCTTCAAAGATAAACTTACAACCTTTCACGAAATTACGTCGCATTACAGACACAGCAGGAGAAAATTCCCTCCCCCCCAGCCCGAAACTGACAGGGCTCAGGCTGTTACTTTCAGGCTTTTACAGACGAGATCGTACCTCACCCTGAGAGCGCTTAGTTGGATAGACCCGAACTTTCCGCAATCGTGCTCCAAATGCGGTCACGCGTGCTGCTCCTTCGACCACATGCTCTGGCTGTGCCCGTACAACGCGGGCTCCGACTTTCATAACAAGTCCAAGTGGGACGCCTTGCTGAAGAGCTCGGATTTCCCAAGCCAACTACAGGCCGTCCAGAGGGCCCGCGACGTCGCGGAGAGTTAGTCACTGGAAAAAATTTTCCAGTGACTCTACGGAGAGTCACCATCTCCCTGTCCCATCGTGGGCGGAGCCACCAACTTGATCGGGGAGCCTTCGGTTCCCCCCAATCAAGTTCCTCAGTACACTCTAATAAAGTTTTTGTCACTGTCACTGGCTCATAGCCGCAAGGCTCATGGCTACTCACTTTGCGTGGGTTAACTGCGATGCCACTACCCCTGTGGTCGTGGTCGGTGATTTTAAGGCGGATGTTGCGGGATCGAAAAGGGCGTAGTTTACGCGTTTCGTGTTGCTGACGTTATCACTTCCAATGATTCATCGATCCGGCCAAACTGACCACCCAGCGGCGCACGGGCATGTATTTAACATTCTCAAAGGGTGTGCCTGCAGCTGCGAGTGTGCGGATCAGTAGGCCTCTTCAATTATCACACCCTCACAGCAGAGGCGTAGCCAGGGGGGGGGGTTGCTTATGGGGCTTCAGCCCCCCCCCCCCCGTGGTTTTTTCGTAGTCATGCCCCGCCGACCAAAACAACCCCCGGCGCCAGAATTCATGCTCGATTTTGTCTAGAATGTCGTTTTCACGCTCGAAAAGACATTTTAGCGCTAACATTGCACAATTGAGCTGGATTTCGCGGCAACGCCCATGCACCGGAAGTCACATATTCTAACGCCAAGGAGCTTCATCCGAGCACAAAGTTTCAGAGGCGTTTGGATGGCGAGCGGGCTCGACGCGGCATTTCGCGGAGGCCGCGGAATCTATAGCGAGTGCTTGGACCACCCCCACTTCACCTGTCTCTCACGCGACGTCACGATTAGCTCATAGGTCCCCATCTGATATTGCGTGTACACAATGATTATGCATGATTTGACCGAACAAAAGAAAAATACTTATTTCTGATTCGACGCCTTTTCTCCATTACCCCTTGGCTACTTGTCAAAAGTTTTCGGGCTGCACCCATTTCACCTGTCTCTCAGGCGACGTAACAAAACCGCAAAAACTCACCGCGTCAAAGTGACGTGTACGCGTTAAAGATGCACTAATATGCCAAACAAAACTGAATTTTCTGCTGAATAGCCGCAGGCTGCCCCGTTCCGAAAGGAATAAAAGATGGCTGCCGCCGATCGCTCAGGCACTGGACTCGCACCTGCCGGAGAGCACGGGTTTATTTGCGTGTAATAAAGGTTTTTGCGTTTCCGTGTAACGTTTTCGAGCACTTTCGGCACTTTTACGACCTCGTTCTGCCTACTATTTTTTGCTGACGATCCGTTTTAGCGTCAATGTTAAGCTTCCGTTGCATGCCGCCGCTATTGTCGACGAGCCACCGCAAGCTAAGTAATGGAGAGCGGACCAATCGTAGATGTCGGCACCACCCTCTTCTCCGGCTATCAATTTTCAGTGCAGTGGCTCGGCCCCATCGAATCCCTCTCCACTTGAGTGTGCTCCTCGCCTCTTGTGAGCCAATTAGATAAGTCAAGCTGCTCGATGTAGGCAATGTTATTTGTTTTTCAAACAAAGAAAAGTGACCTCCTATGAACGAGGAGGGCGTTTGATTGGTCTGTTCAGACAACCATGTTGGTGAACGGCCGATGCTTGCGTCGACGATTACGCAAATTCGACATCAGGAAATTGGAATAAAAACATGTTGGAATAGTTTTACATTATAAGGCCCTCGCTATAAACATATGACGCCAAAGGTGCATTGACTTTCCTAAAGTCGTACATCGGACCATACAACGAGACAAGCGAAATAAACACACTATCAGACAAGCTGACAAAGCACACGGCGAGGTCTGATGAGACGAAGCGTTGTGGTGGTTTACTTGTGCCGTCATGCCATAGAAAAGAATATCAACATCTCTTTTCATCTGCGCCAAAGCATCCATGTCAAGACACTAAAGCCAGCAAAAGTATCTACGTTCGTACTTATTTTTCTACTTGGACTTTTATTCGCGAGGATACACTGAGCCTCTTCAATTTTCTTGTTCTCGCCACGCGCGTGCTGCCAGAGCCAGCCAGAGCGCATACGTTTTTCTCGTGTTACCCCGACCACCAACAACATGCTTATTTGTCTTGTTTGACGCATCATATATAGTGACTTTTTCTTAGATACGTGTATTTATTGGCGACTTATACGTATATTTAAATATCTTGTTGAGAGGTTTTGTGTATATGTGCAGTGAACTTTGTTTCCTGTGACACTTTTTTGCCCTTTATCAAGCTGTTAATTCGCATTTGTATATTCCATTGTATCTTCCCATTTCTAATGTACGAAGGCGAGCCAAATGAAAGTGAGCCCACCCACCCTGCCCAATAATGGCTGGGTTCATTATCTGCGAGCCATGCGCGTGGTACAGAGGCATCTTTTATTTACAAATGTGACACGCAGGCGTGAGGATCAAGGTTCTTTAATGCTCTCTTACACTGGGTTGAACATGTTTGTGTGACATAACGGACACTCCAAAAGTTCAACAGCGTGGTGTCATGAGGTTTTTGACAGATGATGTTTCCCAAAAAGAAAGTAGTCGCCGTATGGCTGCAGTGTACTTTGAACGGTGCATTTCATTGGCCACTGTGAAGCATTGGAGCAAACGGTTCAAAGAAGGACGTCAAAGTTGAAAATACGATCCAAGACCATGCAGGTCATAGCCACTGTGCAACCAACCCCAACACAATTGCAAACGCTGGCTAGAGAAGAACGGAGGATAAGCATCGATGAATTGGCAGGGCTTGTGAACATCAGTCACGATTCGGGTCAAACCATAATTCATGAACATCTAGGTTATCGGCTCTAGTGTGCACAATGGATTCCCAAGATTTTGAACTGCCGCCAGAAGGCGGAGAAATTCGGCGCTCTTGACTCATCCAATCCGGTATGACGATGAGAGTGAGCACTTTTTGTCCGAAATTGTGACCGGGGACGAATCATGGTGCCACTACTACGAGCCTGAAACACGACAGCAAAGCTTACAGTGGAAAGATTTGAATTCATCGCCCCCAAGAAAAGCAAATGTCGTCATTTCTGCCGGAAACGTGCTGTAGACTTTTTTTTTCGATCGTAGGGGCCATTGTATCGAATTTGCTAAACCTGGAGAGGCTATTAATTTTTCCGATATTGTGAAACGTTGGATCGGCTGCTTGTCGCAATCAAGAACAAACGACGTGGAAAATTGAGGAATGGGGTCATCTTGCGCCACGACAATACCTGTGCCCACGTCGCTGATGCGGTTAATATGAAACTGGCATAGTTCAAGTGGGAAACGCTTCAAAATCCGCCATACATTCCAGTCTTGTCGCCTTACAACTTCCACATTTTGAAGCATTCGAAAAAAAAAACAGCTTAAGGGAATTAAATTCGTGTCAGACGATGACGTGAAAAAGTCAGTTACCGACTTTTTTTGAAACAGCAACGCAAGGAGTTTTATCAGACGGGAATCACGCAACTCGTTAGTCAGCGGGACAAATGTCTAAATGCTCATGGAGACTACTTTTTAATAAAGTACCCCGTTTGTCATATATTTGCATTGGCTCACTTTCATTTGACTCGCCCTCGCATATTTTGCAGAACTTCTGCTTTCTATATGTGCTCTCTATTGCGACTATAATTTCGGAGCAATTACTCACAATACACGACTGGTGGCAGCTGCTCCTGCGCCATACATTCTAACAAAGGACAGCGTCAGTGAGATTTTTTCCTGGTCGTTGCATACGTACAAAAATGTAAACAATGTTCTTGAATGTCAGAGAGAGAGAGAGAGAGAGAGAGAGAGAGAGAGAGAGAGAGAGAGAGAGAGAGAGAGATGCAACTGTGAGAAAGGCAGAGAGGCTAACAAAGCTTTTTTTTTTAATATTTGCCGTCAACTTGTTCATTTCATGACCTTTGCATTTTTCATATCAGCGCCATGCACTGCTTTACTGGTTTCAAACTGATATAGTTTTAAAGTTCGTGTGGTATTTGCTTTACTTCTTAAATATACAGAAAACATAGAAGCATTGATATCAGTTGTTACGGGCACAATTTTTGAGACTTACGAGTATATTCTATGATGAAAAAATTCATATTTTACTTGTCTTGACAGTGCGTAACGTTCAAGAATTCGTTTGCAGTATCTTTGGCAATGGCAAGGCGGCGGTTATTAGTGTTTAATGTATTTCATCCCTCGATAAGTTCTTAAGTTCTATAAGGAGGAGGCCGAGCTGCAAAGTTAGCCCCCCCCCCCCCCCCTCGTCCGAAATTTCTAGCTATGCCACTGCCTGACAGCCCCGGACTGCTTGGGACTGCTGTCCCACATCCCATTTCCTCTAAGAGCTTCGGAAGCTCCGCCTACCAGTCCCAGAGCTGCCTGAATCGCATTGGTTTCTCATAGACCGGAAGTCACGGACCGTCCGCAGGCTTTCAGAGTTGTCAGCAGATATTTTATGCGACATGAGCAAGCAGCAAGCAGACGACCGCTGGCTTAAACAGATGCGCGCGGTGTTTGAGGCCATGTTCTGAAGGAAGCCGTGTGCTTCTGCATGAATTGCGCGTCGCAGACGCAAATATTGTGCCCTCAGCTATCCCCTGGATTACATCGGCGCTCTTTGTGCCATCATACTAGTTTTTCACAAGCAGTGTAATTCCTGCAGATTTAGTGTTCGTGTTCTTTAAGGGAGAAGCACATGCTTGCTTTTCTTGAAGTGTTTCGCAAAATCTGTCTTTACTGTTACATGCGCAATAAAAAGACAGATTTCGCCTTTCAGGTAAGCGAAAGTGGTGTGCGAGGAAGCATATCATATTGCATGTGGCTATTTCGTACCGGTAGCTCGATGGCGCGTAATAATCGGAGCTTCGCCGATTGCTGTTGACATATATGCTGATTCCTTCAGTTATCAAGTACGAGCGTTTTCTTTTGGACATTCAGAATTAGTAGACGGCATGCAGGTGCTCTGTCCTAGACACGCGTCGGGCCTTTAATAGATGCTCTCACGAGCTTTGAGTGTGTGTGCGTGTGTATATATATATATATATATATATATATATATATATATTGGCGGAGAGAAAAGATTATAACAGCTGTGTCTTACCAGTACTCACGTACGGGGCAGAAACCTGGAGCCTTACGAACAGGGTTCTACTTAAATTGAGGACGACGCAACGAGCTATGGAAAGAAGAATGATAGGTGTAACGTTAAGGGATAAGAAAAGAGCAGATTGGGTGAGACAACAAACGCGGGTAAATGACATCTTAGTTGAAATCAAGAAAAAGAAATGGGCATGGGCAGGACACGTAATGAGGAGGGAAGACAACCGATGGTCATTAAGAGTTACGGAATGGATTCCAAGGGAAGGGAAGCGTAGCAGAGGGCGGCAGAAAGTTAGGTGGGCGGATGAGATTAAGAAGTTTGCAGGAACAACATGGCCACAATTAGTACAGGAGCGGGGTAGTTGGAAAAGTATGGGAGAGGCCTTTGCCCTGCAGTGGGCGTAACCAGGCTGATGATGATGATGATGATGATGATGATGATGATGATGATGATGATATTGGCGGCTGCTTTCTGAGTGAAAAGCCATGTGGCCCGACTATGCATTTTTGGCTATGTCCGTGTGGGAAGTCCGTTTAAATTTCGGAAGCAATGAGCTAGTTAAATGGACCGGTTAAGGTGCACGAAGAGCGAGAGCGCGACGTAAACTTGCGAACACGTTCTGTGCGCTCAGGCTGCGATCTCACTATGAAAGCTTCATGGTTGTGTCGGCAACGTAGCCTCTGTGACTGCACCATTTCGGAGGACACGCTAATGATTTCGCTGGGTAGAGGGGCTGTCTACGAGTAGCTAAGAGCAGACAACAGCGGCTAGGAGAGTAACTTCCGGTCATGGTGCTTTCGAACGAAACCTCGGACAATCACCGACATCTAGATCACATGACAGTGAACCGCTCTTCTGTCAGGACTAGTAAGACCGCAAGCCGCAGACTGTCCGCGGAGAGTCGGCGACTGCATAATCGGAGAGGTCCTGTGTATGTTTGCACGTGTACTTATTTATGCTTTTCTCGGGGGCTGCACTTCACCCATCAACAACTTAGTTATCGCTCAGGGCAAGACGCGCCGCATGATTCGAACTTACTGGAAGTTATTGGTGGTTCTATCCGGTCTCTCTTGTCACCAAAGCTTGTGTAATCTGATTGCGTATGCGACGCAACTTCTGTAGTACTTTTTGGAAAACACGCGGGCACCAGCAATTAGTCTGGACCCTTCGATGACTCATGTATAAAATCCGACGCGCTTGACGTGCAGATCAGATTACGACGATCGCCGACTGCGTTCGCCGCTTTCGTTGTGCAATGAGTGTAACTTGCTTTTGTCGGCATAGGTTTGCCCAATAGTTATCTACAGTTTTGCTGCTGTGTTCTTCCACATCACTAATACATGACATCTCGTGGAGGTGCTTACGAGTTTATGTAACGGACGCGCCCGCAAAGCCGCGATCCAAGCCCGCATCCCGAAGACCGTACCAAATTCCCACAGGACGATCGAGCAAGCCGCAGGCAACAAAACCTCGCCCCGCAGCACGGAATTCCACCTGAGGCAACCAAGAAAAACGTGACCAAGTCAACAATCCCAACTGTAGCCCCAGTGTCCGCCATCGTGCTGCAACAGCCAAGGGTGCTACGGACCTTTCGTGGCTCATCGTTTGAAGATCCAGAAAACTGGCTGGAAATACACAAAAAGGTCGTTGCGTTGAAGTTCAAGAACTAGAACTTCGACGACAAGCCGCGCCATGTTTACTTCTGCTTGGCAGACGCCGCCAGCATGGGATTTGAGAATCGAGAGTCCACCCTCGCAACATGGGGCCTCTTCCGCAGCGCTCTCTTGAAGGTCTTCATGAGCGTCGTCCGCTAAAAGTGAACTAAAGCGATACTGAACTCACGGGCGCAACTCCCAAGCAAGAACATTGCGGTCTACACAGAAGAAATTATCATCCTGTTCCGCCACGCCAATCCGGACATGTCTGAAGACAAGAAAATTCGCATCCTGACGCGTGGTTTGAAGAAAGATGTTTTCGGCGGATTGATTCTAAATCCACTCAAGACTGTCACCGAATTTTTAACGCAGGCTACAGGCATTGAAAAGAAGCTGGAAATTCGTACCCGGCAACATAACTGCCAAGTGCTGTCGCCGAAAAGCGAAATTCCAGCACTAGCCTCCGACGAACTGAGAGAGACAATCAGAGTCGTTTTACTGTGCGATATGTTCTCTTAATCGCAGCCTCAAGTAACGTCGTACGCGAAGAGATCCATGAGTCACTCGTAGTCCCTTAATCGCCGCAGCCTCGGCCATAAGTGATCATCTACAACGCCTTATCCCGCTGTCCCGTTCCTCATACGCGCCCACGGCAAGTCCAGGTAATTCAGCAGTTCCCTTGTCCACCACCACCGCCGTCGCCAGTGCGACAACCCGTTGCCACGCGCAGTATTCGAAGGAAGACTCGTTTGGCCAGCCCCCGACCACCGTACTCTCTGCTATTACTGCGGAGAAGCCGGCCACATCAACCGCCGATGTCCTTACCGCGACATAGGACTGCGAGGGTTCGCCGTCAACGCACGGCGCCCGCAGCAATGTGAACGCCCACGTGACATCGCCGACTATCTCGCTGCGACTCAGTGGAGCCCTCCACGACCTTCCCGTTCGCCGTCACCAGGCCGCTACCTGTCCCCGCCACGCCGACCATACACTGATTCAGCCCGCTGCCGCTTTGCAAGCCCATATACAAAAAAAAACGATGTAGGGGCGGTTGCTGTTCGCCGAACTGACGAAGACTCTCTGTCGCCGATGGAGACGTCAACATCCCGACGAAGTCTGGAAGCAAGGAATACGCCGACAGAAGAACTGACGACGTGGTGTTCCAGCGACATGTGAACATGACACAGCCGTGAGCGGACGCCAAGGCCAATCTGCAACGCAAGATAACCACCGACCTGGATGGGCTTCTCGACGGCCACGCATTCACCGCCTTAGTCGACAAACGCGCCGTCTACTTCGTCAGGGGTAGACCCATTGCCGCCCAGCAGAAAAAAGTTGCATGGGAATGCCCTAAAATCAGGACGCTAGAGAACACCTAACACCTACCGGAATCTGCACGGCGAGAATTGCCGTTCATGACTGAACCTTCGTTATCCGTCGTTATCCTCCAGCAGTGTTCACGAGACGTATTTCTCGGCATTGATTTCCTGAACCAACACGGCGCAATGGTCGACTCGAAGCCGAAGTCGATAACGCTATCCGAAAACCACGCGATAGCACTGGAGAGCTCCCGTAGTCACCGTGCCATGAGTGTACTCGAAGAGCAAGTCAACATCCCGCATCGTCATTTCCGTCGGCACTGAAACACCCGCAGGCGGGGGAGCAGTCATCGAGGGCGACCAACGCTTACTGCTGGACCACGAAATTTGTGTCGCAAAAGGGATCGCTCGACTGAACGGAGGAAAAAGGTAATTGGTGCCGACAAACTTCAGCCACGAATTCAAACACATTAACAAGGGCAAGACGATCGCATACATCAAATAAATTGTGGAAACCAACATTATGTTCGTCCCTTTGGATTCTGTCGGTGTACCTCGGCGCTGATAGTTGGGTAACCGGTCTTAAATATTATCCAAGCCCCCATGTGTAAGCAACAACAGCTCGAGAGTCTTCTCAGACTATATATATATATATATATATATATATATATATATATATATATATATATATATATATATATAATTCTTTTCTATGTCATCTAGGATTCGGCAAACATAAGTCACAATGCATCGCATTATAACCGAACAATCCGCTCAACCACTCCGCCCAGTGCCCTCACCGAGTGTCAACGCCAGTACCAAGGGCTCTAAGGCAACAAGTCGACGAAATGCTTCGCGACGACGTCATCCAGCCGTCGAAAAGCCCGTGATCATCTCCTGTGGTCTTAATGAAGAAGGCTGGAACTCTACGCTTTCGCGTCCATTATCGCCGCTTTAACAAAATGACGAAGGCTTATACGCTCTCCCATGGATAGACGACGGATTAGACAGACTCTGCATAGCTAAGTACATTTTGTTGACGGTTATCAAGACTGGTTATTCGCAAGTTGACGTCCACGAAAGGGATAGAGAGAAGACTGCGTTTATCACGCTATACGGCCTCTTCGAGTTCAAGGTGGTGCCATTTGGACATTGCTCGGCAACGTTCCAGCGCGCCATGGACAGTCTTGGCAGGACTGAAGCGACAGAATTGTCTCGTCTACTTGGATGACGTTGTAGCCGGCCACGAATTTCGAAGATCATCTGAGGCTGCTGCAGACAGTACTAGAGGGGATCAAATCATCCGAATTCACCCTGCAACCGTAAACATGTCGTTTCGCTTAGGAAGAACTTCTGTGCTTAGGCCATGTCGTCAGCCATGGGCGTATGTGCCGGGGGTGGGGGCAAGGGGCATAACCCCCCCACGGTCAATAGAGGGGGTGTGCAAATTCTGTCATTTGCCCCCTCCCCCCCCCCGCTGTTCAAAGGGGGCTTTCGCACTTTTGGTTGCACGCTCGAAAGTCCATTAAAACTACAGCTGAAACTAAATTTTCTTTCTTAGAAGAGTGACCACATAAGTAATGCTTTTGTTTACTACGCAAAAGACAATCGTCGCGTGGACAACGACGATTGTCTTTTGTGCCTTCTCGGGACGCCCTGTAGCGGACGACGCGCGAGATTCGCCATACACGCTCGCGTTGCGGATAGCACCTGGCGCTGTGCAGTTCCCACCCTAACAAACTGTCAGCTTGCGCAACTTGCGTCATGCCCAGCTTTTTCCTACCGCTATATCCGTATTCTAAAGCATAGTCAGCTTGTTATATTTATTCTGCGGATGAGGGGGACGTCTGGATAAAGTATTATAATCAGCCGCGCCCAATGACTGGCGCGCCATACGGCCTGAAATCGTTGGATTATCAAATGCTGGGGCTATTTAATCTGTGTCCATTGCAGCGTTGGAACCTTAGTATCTTATCACGATCAGAAATCTAATTGAACTTCTTACAGGTGTAACTGTCAAATTTTATTTGTGTAATCACTGCTTACCATAATTATGCTGGTGAAAATGACTTTAGTCGAACTCGCAGAGCCATTTCAATATCAATAGAACACTTGCTTGAATTTTTTCCAAATGCGTTTGTCACTTATGACTAGCGATTTCATTTTCAGGCTGTTTCTAAATAAGAGCTACAATATTACTTCCTTCCGGGCATGAGCAAACGCAGCAGATATTCATATTTCGAAAAATTGAGGGCCACTTCTTGGTGATGCGCACCGAAAATTTGCACTGTGCGCTCTGTAAACCGTAACTGACTGGTCGCTTTATTTCAATTTTTACGCGTTATACACGGCATTTGGTTGTTTCCCCCCGCTATCCTCGGCAAAATATACGGGGCACCGTGTTTTTATTTATTCGACGTACGAAACTATGTTCCGACTGACGAGAGATATATGTTTATCCTGTGTAGGTTCATTACTGCCTTTGTTGAAAGCTACTCATTTAAGCGTTACAGGGTGTCATACTGCCGCTAATCGCAATGTTTCCTAGAACAACGCACGAGATGCGAGCGTGAAATTTCGTGAAAGTAGAAAGATTTTAAGTGCAATGCGTTGCGAAGCTGTCACTTTCCTGCTCTAAATGCAAGTGTCGCAGATAATTACTAAACCCTGGTGTTTTCATGTATTTTCGTGAAATACCTTCATTCAGAAATTACGATCGACTGTCGATAAATGTCAAATTTACGAAATTTTATCCCAACGGGCTGGAGACTGCATACAGAAAACAAGTCGAGGTGGGAGAATGAGTGCGCACTTGATAGTGACCCGTCATAATTACATAGTAAATAAATATTCATTTATTGTACCATCAGTTACGCTGCGTTTCTCCATTAAATAAATTGAATAACCCGCTCGAATTGCATGCACAGCTTAATTATTGGACACAAGCATTAAAACAAGGGAAGAAATAATCTTTCGCGATTACTACCGAAACGTCCCACTTCAAACGTCCCGTCAAAGACGGTTGTGCCTTAATGAAAGTGGTCGAGTGAAGCCAGACATTTGACTCAGAAGTGAAAGTGGTGTATTTTAAGAAATCAGAATGTACAATTTAATGCTCATTGTCTATTCCTTGCAATCACTGCACAGTTATGGCAAAAATAAGTCGCGTTCACAAACGTGCATGCCGTGACTGAAGGGTATATAATGAGAACGGTTGTTTGTTTCTCTATAGTGGCCTCGGTGAGCTAGACGAGGCATCTTGTTTATATCTAGAGAAAATTCGGGGCATGGAATTTCTTTCTCTATGCTTTCTCGAAGACGCCGATACGGAGATCCACACCGACGCAAGTAGCATAGGCCTCGGTCCCGCGCTAGTTCAAAGGAAGAACGGAGTTGAAAGCGTAATAGCTTACGCGGGCTGGTCACTGTCAACAGCGGAAGCGAATTATTCCAGGACGGAGAAAGAGCGCCTTGCTGTCATTTGCGCTACCGTGAAATTTCGGCCTTACGTATAGGGCAGCCACTTCGAAGTGGAAAGCTACCACCACGCGGCTGGCAAGGATCCTTCAGGCCGCCTAGCACGATGGAGTCTCAGAGCGAGCCAGCACGATGAAGTCTCAGAACGAGCACAGTGAAGGATGAAAGAGCGAACGCAAAACGCAGCGAGGAATGAAAGAGCGATAGCGAAGCGAGCGCGAGTGGGAAAGTGGTGGAGGAGGGTATGGGTATGGAGGAGGGTGCGACCGCTCCGAGATGGTGCACGAGACAGAACGTGCCGCACGAGACGGGTTGTCCGCGCCCGTCAATATATCGGGAAATGAAAACACATATGTATGTAGCGGCGCTCAAATTTAGCATTAGAGAGTATCATAATCGTCGGTGAACTTTTTTAATCCGGGCGATTTGCCGCAAGGCATATGTAGTACAAATGAGGGAAAGAGGCATAAAATAAACGCATGCAATCTTATGTGATCTACTGAATCATTGAGCTAACACGTTTGTCCTCTGCGCTAATGTTTTTCCGAGCTGATAACATTTCCTTGTTACATATAATCAAGCGGACCCTACGCGATTGCTATGTGCCCGGCCAACTTTAAGCGTTGCATTCGTTTTTTTTTCTTTTCCAGACTCTCGATGACCCAGATCTGGCCACAGTGCAGCACGCATTCCTTCTCTTGGTGACCCTGGCTGATCGACTTGATCTCGCCTACTTTTGCTTCTACGCCCACGTTTTCGGGTACTATCACCTCTGGGTTACGCTTCCTGTGAGTGGCCGTTCTATACTACTTTCCCTAATCAAGTTACAGCGGAGTTGGTCAGGAAAGTGCATATTGAGCGTGTCTGGTCAGATACCTTAAAGGTGAAATGGCAGCGCTTGAAGATGGTATAAAAGATGAAATACAAGAGCATTTGATTCACCGTGTTTGGGTTTGTTACCATCTCGGGCTCGTCAACTGTTGTTATCTCTTTGTCATAATATTAATCGAAGTAATAGTAGGCTAATTCAACTTCTTAGTCAGTGCCCAAGTTATGGGCCTCCCGAAGGCACGCAATTTTGGCCGAGTGTCAGTTCCCGGCGGTGCAAGCATTACACAGTCATCGCAAACACAACATCGCAGCCATGGACAAACACGGTAGTAAGAGAACAAGCGAAATAAGTACCGTCAAGATTCGAGAATGACATCTGCCACACTTGAGAGCTTTCCGTGTTGTAGTTTGATGCGTATCTTCTGGCAAACCATCAAGCGTCGCGCGGAGCATAGTGTGCGTGCACGTTCGCCGCACTCTGTCCTTACATGCGGCACAATGATGCACTTGCTGGGATGAAGTGGTCGAACACGATTGTAAAACGCACAAAACTTCCGAGGTAAAAAAAATATTTCTGCACAACAGCTTCCTAGATCAGCGCCTTATCATGCTAATTGAGAACTAGCGTCACCTGAGCGTACGGTACCGAGGTCAGTGAGCTCGTGAAATGAAGAAAATTCTACAGAGCCATAAAGGCGACGCACAACACCTTGACTTCACACTCCGGTAATTACCAGGCAAAGGCCTAGCAGTTAGTTTCTTTATTTCATTTATTCTAATTTATTTCGTTTTATTTACTTGCTGTCGACATATTTTGCGTTACAGAACAAGTTAGACCAGTTGGTCACATAACAATGATCAAAACAATGAAAGGTCTGACTGAGCGGTCACCTTACCACTTTGGGCACGAAAATCAACTAAGCCTAGCCTTAATTTCAGTAAACTTATTGGCAGACCTCTGCGGATAGGTCACCCAGAAGAAAGCATAGGACGTGTTGTTTTAGCGCAAGTGACGGGCGGGTCAAGAAAAGAAGTGAGCGGTCGAGCGCGATGAAAAGACGGAGACTGCTGACTGCTAGCAGGGGTTCGCAGTCCGAGTCAGCGTCATTAAAACGCCTTTTGTTTAACCTGTCGATGGCATCGAGTTTGTGTGGGGCTACTGGTACGCCGTATTCAACAAGTTTGGTGCCGAAACCCCGGAAGAACGTACGGACGGCTACGAGTTGCGTTGTTGACGACGGGCAAGCTCAAGACGAAGCGACTTCAGGACGATTCCTGAACAGTCGGAACACCAACGAGGCAAGTGCCCTCTTTGGTAACGACTCCGCAACGCATTAGCAGCTCGACTCCATCTACGGAAGGCTTAACATAAATAATGATGAACTCAACAAGATGAATGCAGAACTGCTGAGAGTTTCATCACGGAAGAAGACTTCTAAACCGAATACGAAACAACCCTTGAGTGTGAAAACAACGCCAAGCGTGTGCTTGCTGAGCTCAACAGCAGGCTGGACAACATTTGAAGCACGATGGCCTTCGCAGCAGAGGACTCAACTACCCAGACGGTCGCTACACTATCGAAAAGAACGGGAAACAAGCTACGGAAACTCACTATTGCGCCCTTCTCTGGAGACGTGTTGAAATGAATCAAATTGTGGGAGCGATTTCCTGAGATATCTCATAACAATGGAAGTTTTACGGCCACGGAGTAATTTTAATATTTGCTACTGTTTCTAACAGGAGACGTGGCTTCAGTGGTTGCGGGTCTTCCGACAGCACAATGACGTTACCAGGATTCAATAGCTAGGCTGGGGAAGCGCTTCGGGGACAAGGCGCGCCAGGGGCAAAAATACTTCGCAAGGTTTTGTCTGCTGACTCGTAATTCCTTCATATGGTGACATAGCAGTGCTCTCAGAGAACTATATGACCACGTACTCGTCAACATACGAGGCCTGGGATTATCGGGGATGAAAAAGACGTCATTTTCATCGATGCTGTGCGACATCCTTCTGCAGGCATTACCGCTAGGTGTCATAGTTCGCTACATAGTACCTGCGCCACACGAGCTGAGTGACACAGCAGACAACGCTGTCTCTTCTTCTGGATTAGATATCCTACGCAAGCGGCTTCATGCCACACTAAAGAGCCTGGAGAAGATTGTTTACCTGGATAGTAACGTGCGACACAGCGGCGGTAAACTTGCGTCCAGTCAGCATTCTCGCGGTCTCAAATGGAAGCCTGTTTTTTCTGTTATCCATACGAACCCGGCTCGCGATTCTCATAGATGCCAGAAGGTGTGTGTGTGTGTTCTGCACGTCGGGCCAGCACACTACGGAAGCGTGACCTACTGGTATGGCCCTGACGCAGAAGAAGCAAGTGAAATATCCAGCGATAAACGATGTTTCCAGTGTGCAATCAAAGGTCACTGGGCACGCGACTGCATAAGAAGTATCTCTTGCTTGAGGTGCAGAGGTTGCCACGCCTCTAGTATGTGTGACCCGCTGACAGCTCTTTGCAAGGTGTCAAGTACGACAGCGCAAGTACGACCGTTTGCACTTCTCTAGGAGGGCGATAACATAGTAATGACAAATCCAACGCTTGTTTCTTCCGAAGCTTGCCAGCTTGGGCAATCAATGGCTACACAAGTCGCTACGTGCAAGGCGTCTTCGATGGTGGCCGCCAACGTACCTTTGTTACCGATGATCTGTAGATACATCTGTGCCTAAAATTTATTGGGTCTACACAAATAGCCCTCAGCATATTCGCCAGCACTTCAGACCAGGCGGCCGAAACACGACGAATAGGGAAGCTGCGCTTACGGTGTCTGTTTTCTCACGTGAAAGATGTGCTGAGCGCCACGGAGATTCTGCACGTCTGCCAGGACATCAACGAAACTGAAATGGAATTATATTTTGTTGCCTCATTCAAGAAATTGGGAAGAGACGTAGCCATTGTACACGATCAGCATGCAGCTATTACTCCAAGAACTGTGGACACACGAGGAGAAAGCTGGGATGGAAAATCGCCCGACGACCTTAGTGAACAATGCAAGGCTGGGTCCGAGAGCATCCGCAACTTCGAGAAATAGCGGTTCCTGGCTATCATGAAAGACGATAGAATTTACCCAGCGTGTGGCACTTGCACGTCTGCGACGCCAGCTCATATGCGTACGGAGCCGCGATTTACGCTCTGAAGGACGTGGTCGAACGACTCATGTTCTTGATCGCCAAGCCATGTCTGGCTCGTGTTAGGAGAACGACGGCACCACGTTTGGAACTTCTGCTTAGCGCAAGACTGCCAACCTGCGTGAACAGTGTACTTACTAGCATTCACTTTGAGTACGCCATGTGGACCGACTCTTTGATTGTATTGTCGTCAATTCGAGGTGACTGCACAAAACGGAAGCAGTTCGTGGCAAATTGGATTACGTAGATTACGTGTAGAAGAAAACCATACCGGTCTAGATATTGCCCTGGATCGAAGAATCTCTCTTGTGCTAACACGTGGTGTAACCTTTGACAAAATGACTTCCAGCTCTAAATGCTGGCATGATCCTGAATGGCTACACGGACAACGGATCAATGGCCTTTACAGCAGTTAACTTCGTTGGACATTGACGACACTCAGAAGTGATGTAGCAGCTGTTCGTGTAGCACCGGCAGCGATAGTCTTCAGTCCAGTTGAGCCTTTCAGTAAACTTCGGCGCCTGTTGAGGATCACAGCTCGGTGCTAAGAATTATGGTTGTTGCAGACACAAGACAGAAAAGATTGGTCACTTGAAGGCGACAGAAGTCATTTATGCTAAACACTACTGGGTTAAGGACGCCCAAACGCAAGGGCTTCTCTACAGAATTCAGCTGCATAGCACGATGACGACCAACGGAACCCACGTCCCGTATCGTCGATCTCCGGCTATTAAAATACACCAACCGCATTATCAGAGTCGGCGGATGGCTCTCGATCATGAATGCAAGGAATGAAGCAGTTAATAACAGTCCGAGAAAATCGTTTTTGCTCTACTCTGGTACTCCTCAGAGCTCATCATAAAGTATTGCATGGTGGAGTGCGCGAGACGCCTACGCACATGAGTCCTGGATTTGTGTAGCGGGTATCCTAGACAAAAAAAAAAGATACATAGTTGCTGTGCGTACAACCGTTTCGCAACCACCGCAGAAAGTGCTCCAAGCGCACCTTTACCAAGTGACCGGATAACGCCGGCTAACCTTTTCGAAGTTGTTGGTGGGGACTTCGCTGGCCCACTCTTAGTACGGGCACAAGACGAACACGGCAAGTGGTATGTTAGAGAAGGCGCCGAAACGTCGTGTCTCTTAATAAATTTTACTTGGTAGCGCACGTCTTTCTTTGTCATGTCTCATCCCCACCAGACAAACTTCCGTCTAACTCGATTACAATTGTTATGTAGCACTTTTTCACCTGTGCTGTTTGGCGAGCAATTCACCTGGACCTCGTTGCCAGCATGACGTATGAGGCATTCCTATTGTGCCTGCGGCATTTTATCAACAAAGAGGGCTGTCTAGCGTCATCTGCTCGGACAATGCCCGGACCATTCAAAATAGCATCAGCTGAGCTAAAGTGGCTCTTTGAGATGTGCGGAGCAAAGGACGTCGCGAGACATCTCCACAATTGGATGTCATGGAAATTTATCGCGCAGAATGCCCCATGGTGGGGACTATGGTAGGAAAGGCTAGTCCGATCAGTGAAAGCTCCGCTGAGCACGATTCTCGGTAGCGCCTCCCACAATAAACAACAAATAACCAAAAAGTGCTGACAGAGGTAGGAGTTATTAATTCCAGGCTTGTCATTTTTGTTCACAGACGAAGGGGAACCGTGCCCTTTGACGCCTGCACATGTATTACTCAGTAAATCAGGTGATAGAGAAATGTGCGGAATATAACCAACCCTTACATATAGCTTTCATTGAATACGAGAAAGCGTTTGATTCTGTTGAAACCTCAGCAGTCATGGAGACATTACGGAATCGGGGTGTAGACGAGCTGTATGTAAAAATACTGAGATATCTTTAGCGGCTCCACAGCCACCGAGGCGCCGTTTACAGCGCGGGATCGACTTATTACTTACCACGACATCTGCACACACTACCGATTAGACCGCTTAACCTTTCCGCCACTCATGGGCAAATCCCCGCGCAGGTGTGAAGTTCAGTGGCGACAGCTACAGACTCGCACCTTTCCGTCCCCTGACCTCCTCCACTGCATTCATCCCGCCATTTACCTTTCTCCCTCTTGTAAATTCTGTCTTTCCCAAAGCAGACCTAAACCACACCATGTGGGGGTGCCCTAAGCACCCCCTTCCCCCTTTCCTCAAGCAATTAATATCTAGTGAGGAGCAGTGGGAGGCTGCCTTGCGCAGCTCCAGGCCCGATCTTCAGGAGGCCATCCTGGAGTGGGCTGAGAGGATGAAGGAGGCCTACTTCAAGTAGTTCCTCCCCTCACCCTCTATTCCATTGCCCCCTTCCCTTTTAAGAGGGATAAATAAAATTTTTCATCATCATCATCCACAAAGAAAGCAACAAAATCCCAGTAAAGAAAGGCGTCAGGCAGGGAGATACGATCTCTCCAATGCTATTCACAGCGTGTTTACAGGAGGTATTCAGAAATCTGGATTGGGAAGAATTGGGGATAAAAGTTAATGGAGAATACCTTAGTAACTTGCGATTCGCTGATGATATTGCCTTGCTTAGTAACTCAGGGGACCAATTGCAATCCATGCTGACTGACCTGGAGAGGCAAAGGAGAACAGTCGGTCTAAAAATTAATCTGCGGAAAACTAAAGTAATGTTTAACAGTCTCGCAAGAGAACAGCAATTTACAATAGGTAGCGAGGCACTGGAAGTGGTAAGGGAATACATCTACTTAGGGCAGGTAGTGACGGCGGATCCGGATCACGAGACGTAAATAATCAGAAGAATAAGAATGGGCTGGGGTGCGTTTGGCAGTCATTCTCAGATCACGAACAGCATGTTGCCATCATCCTTCAAGAGAAAAGTGTAAATAGCTGTGTCTTACCAGCACTCACCTACGGGGCAGAATCCTGGAGGCATACGAAAAGGGTTCTACTTAAATTGAGGACGACGCCACGAGCTATGGAAAGAATAATGGTGGGTGTAACGTTAAGGGATAAGAAAAGAGCAGATTGGGTGAGGGAACAAACGTGAGTTAATGACATCTTAGTTGAAATCAAGGAAAAGAAATGGGGGGGGGGTATGGGCAGGACATGTAATGGGGAGGGAAGACAACCGATGGTCATTAAGGGTTACGGACTGGATTACAAGGGAAGGGAAGAGTAACGGGGGCAGCAGAAAGTAAGGTGGGCGGATGAGATTAAGAAGTTTGCAGGGACAACATGGCCACAATTAGTACATGACCGGGGTTGTTGGAGAAGTATGGGAGAGGCCTTTGCCCTGCAGTGGGGGTAACCAGGCGGATGACGATGATGATTATGTATTGCTTGGACGCCGGCTAACTACCGTACCATGCAACATGGTTGAAGTCATCGGCAACTCGAGGTGAGCAGATGCCATTCGTCGACATGCCTGCCGGAAGTTCCTTACAGACAACTTCTGGAAGCGATGGCCAAAGGAATATCTGCTTCAACTACAATCTGTTCATTCGTAGCCACGAGACCAGCCACTGAGGCGCACAGTAACAACGTTACAACGCGTCATTATTCATTGGTCAGCGGCCGCTCTAGCGGCACCTACCTAGCCCTCCCCCCCCTCTCCCTGGGCTATGCAACGAGTCGCTTCGCTTCCCTTGGCTGTAGCACTCCATGTCAAGCTTGGTGGTAAAGCATAGGACAAAAGAACAAGTACAGCAGATGACAAACTAGAAAAATAACGCAACAACCTTTAAAGAAGTTATCCCCCAACGATATTTCAACCCATGGACCCACAATTACGAGCTCGACATTTTCCGCAGCTCTATGAAACCAGACAAAAGAAAGGAAATGCCGGCAAGACAGCTGACGTTTATCGTTGTGTGGCAAGATAGGACTCAAAGCGTGTAAAATTTTCTTAGTGTACAGTCTTAGAAAAACTGACACCCCACCCTTTTGGGGTTATCTTGTCCCACAACAATAATCGTCATCTGTCTTGCCCACGTTTCCTTTCTTTAACGCTGTGAGCCCGGTACTTCTTAGTAACGAACAGCATGCGCGTTATCAGCATGACAGAGCATTGTGGACAGGAAAGTAACGAGCACAGCGTTTCCAAGAAAGAAAACGCAAGCAAGGCAGATAACGATTATTGTTCTGGGACAAATTTACACCCCAAAGGGTGCAACTGTTTTAAGAGTGCAGAGTGTATATATAACATACACTCTTACGCAAAATTACAGCCTTTTGCCACACAGCAATAATCGTGATCTGTCTTGTCCGAATTTTCTTTCTTTAACGCGGCGACCCCAGTACCTTCCAGTAACGAACGGCATGCGCGTTATCAGCACGACATAGCATTCGCGACAGGAAAGTAGCGGGCGCGGCGTTTTCAAGAAACGAAACGCAGGCAAGGCAGATGGCGATTATTGTTGTGTGGCAGAGATACACCCCAAAGGGTAACTTTGCCTAAGAGTGTACCCAAGGTATCGCGGCAGGATCGATAGTCAACGTCGTAGCACAAGGTATTGCAACGCATGCGTAATGTAGATACACGATGGTGTCTTTCGCAGCGCATAAATGGGTTTACACTCTTCAAAAAGTTTGCAACCTTTGGGTTGTATTTTTTCCCACAACAATAAAACGTCATCTGTCTTTTCCGCATTTCTTTTTCTTTAATGCTGCGAGCCCAGTGCTTCCTAGTCACGAACGGCTTGCACGTTATCAGCTTGACACAGCATTGTCGACAGAAAAGTAGCGAGCGGCGAGTTTTGGAAAAACGAAACGCAAGCAAGGCAGATGTCAATTATTGTTGTGGGACAAGAAAAGCCCCAAAGGATGTAAACCTTACTAAGAGTGTCGCAGAAGTTTCCTCTGAACTTTTTTTAAAGCATTTAATGCGCTGATCAGAACACCACCATGTACTATTAGCGATTCGCCGAAGCCTCAACCTTGTAATGCGAATGCTGTGGTTTCGGCTCCCCACGGCGGCAGGTCATCTTTTAGGCCGCCGCTGTTGAGCCCCTTCACGCGGCCAGCGTCGGGGGTGGCGTAACCGAGTGAACGCGTGCATCAAAAGGTGAAAGAGCGAACGCGGAATGCGAAATGAAAGACGCGAGCCGCGAACGGCAGAGACATGGCATGTGCGCGGGGAATTGTTGTGCGGTCGCGCCCGACTGCTCGATGCGTACTCGTACTTATGTGGTCTCAGCCGGACAGCTCGTTTCGTGCTATCGTCTGCTCGCGTCAGCTCTCGCTCGCGCATGTTTAAGCTTAGTTTGGTCTCGTTCGCGCTTGTTTCGATTGTCATAGTTTGCGATTGTTTTGTAATCTGATTGCATGCGCGGCGCCAATCGTGTGACACTTTCTGGAAGCCACGCTGCGCCAGCGATTGCACTGGAGCCTCAGACGAGTCACGCATAAAAGCAGACGCGCTTGACCAGCAGGTCAGATTTTCGACGATCGGCGACTCTCGTACATGTCTCTATCAAATTCTTGACCTCAATATACCGCGAAACGAAAACACGTACGGAGCTGCGCTCAAATTTCGCATTAGGGAGTATCGTGATCGTCGGTGAAACTTTTCTCTTCTTTCATTTCCCGCTTGTTGATCACTTCCGACATTTTCATTTTAACCACAGTTAATTTCTCCTATGTATGCCTTGGCATGATTTTCTGGTGGCTTTATATAGTCATGATTAACAAAAATCGAACTACTTTGTTTCCCCTTTTCGCTCGCGAATTTTTTATGTCGTTTGAGTGCTGCAGAAAAAAATATTTGTCAGGGACACGAAGGATAGCACATTTTTTAACAATCACACAAAAAGCACTCAGATGTTGTATTTTTCAGCAGAGGGCTTCGGCAGCAGGCCTACAGACAACCTAAACGCTTTTTTGCCATCCCTATTAGCAAACGAATGCAATGCTTTGAAGCAACAAAGCCCTATTACGTAATACCAGAGCGTCTGTCGCAACGAATGCTTCATTGAGAAAACTTCACTTCTCTTCACCACAAATACAACATAGAAAGCTCATAATTTTAAAAGTAATTTCCATGAGTGAGGAAGTCGCGCGTTTCTGAACAACTAGTAAAACGTCGGCGGGCTGCTAAAAAGACCGGTTCATTTTGGCCTTAACTTATCCTTATCTTGTCGGTAAAAATTTAGGTGTTTAAGTCCTTGTATTGACGGAATGACTTCTGGTGAGGAAGCGGCATGATAAAAAAACAGAACGCCGACCAAGGAAAAGCATTAAGTGGAAAATTAAGACCTCTCGACTCCCACACGGAAGCCTTGTTAACTATGAGACTAATGCGAAATAGCCTTGGACGGCATTTTTCTTTCATCAAATTTAGGCGCGTATTTTAATGTTTAAGTTCCATTCAGACTTGGAGGGATGAAATCCACGTAATAAGAATGTTTGATATTGAACTAATTATACGGTGGCTGAATTCCTGAAAAAGTACAAATGCGCTGTCACGATACAGAATGAAAACAAACTTCATCAAAATATATTCTTGAAGTCGTAGAGATAGCGATCGATTTAGACATAAAAGTTGTGTCCGTAATGAATGAAGAATGTTTGCACAGCGCCATTTTTCATTCAGCCATGCAATATTATTTCAGACAGCGTATTAGGGGTCTTGGAATAGTGACATTTTCGAATAGAGTCTAATGCGAATATTTGAGAAAAACAAACATGAAATATCAATCATACTGATTTCAAATATCTAAACAAAGGCAAAATTAAAAGATGGCTGGAATACGTTTAGAAAAATAAAAGCCTATTTACGTTATCGGAGAGACAACGAGGAAAGACGATACTCTAGTTGAAATTAGGAGGAAATAGTGTAGCTAGGAGGGGCATGTAATGTATAGGGTGGCCCCCCTAATGTGCAATCAGCTAGCGCAAGACGGGGGTAATCGGTCGCTGGGAGAGTGCAGTGTACATAAAGATAGGTTGATCATCATGACGTTATGTGACACACACACGCACACACACACACACACACGCACACACGCACACACGCACACACACACACACACACACACTCACACACGCGTATGTATAGTGTAGTTAATAACTGCATTTAGGGTTTATTGAGATGCCAGGAAGAGAGAAACACCTGACAGATAATTGCACCATGACAATGAAAGTAATGAAACAAACTAACAACACGTCAGCACGTGTATCATTGTGTTCGTTGGAAGAGCTAAGGGTAATACTAGAGCACCAATCATCATTTTCGAACAGTGCAAACCTGGTGAGATCGGCCAAATAATAAGTTGTGTAGCGTAAATCGATACGACCAATTCGTACAGCCTCGAAAATGTGAGCCATGCTTATTTGCCCACACAAAAACTATTGTGCAGGCGTGATCTTCTCCACGCGTTCAAACAGGAACTGCAGTTCACCCGCAACAGAATCATTAAGAGGTTACTCAGTTTTAACGCGACAGCGACCTGGTGTCGCAGAAAAGCCGGTGTCGTCTGCGTCGGTGTTGGCCGTGAGCGATAAATCCCAGAAGGCACTTCATAAACAAAAGCATCTTGCAAGATCGGCTGGTGGGAATCGAACCAGGGTCTCCGGAGTGTGAGACGGAGACGCTACCACTCAGCCACGAGTTCGATCGTTCAAAACAGGACAAAATTGCCTCTAGTGAATGCGGTGTTGCCTTAGAAACGTGCCGTAGAAAGTTATACTGCGGTGTATATCGGTAATTATGGCCATGTAAATTACAGAAGTCGCAGTTTCATGAGTAGCGAAGTACGTTTCCGCTACATTTCTTCTGCGCTCTGTGCACACGCAGCGACATTTTGCGGCAAACACCGAATACCCCCTCCTCGCAATGTACGTCGCTGCCCCGACACGTGGCGCGCCACTCGCCCCATGATCGTACAGTGATCGACGTACCGGGCCGCGACGAGCCTTCATGGCTCGTCGCGGCCCGGCACGTCGCGTACCGATCGCGACGTTTGGCTGGCATAGATCGTTTGAGTAGGCGCTGCGAACGGGGTGCGATAACGCTATCGCGTTCCACTCTTAAAGGCGAAGCTTAAGCGCCCTCCAAATTTTTATTAGCTTTCCACCCTGTGGACAGCAACTGTTGTTATTCTTGGTAGTATTCGAATAGAAAGAAATATTCGAAAACTTCTAATAGTGAAGTCTCGTACCCAATACAAAGCCAATATAAAGCACTCATTGGATTTGTGTTACACTTTTCAAATATACGCACAACTCTACTATTTATTAAAATTGGTTCCTTGGTTTGAATGTCTGCTCAGTTCAAAACACGTCAAGCAGGCCACACCACGTAAATTTGTTTGCAACTGAAATGTAAATTTTGGATATGCGCGCCGTTGTGCATAAAAGCCATGTGCAATAGTGTTTCATCAAGGCATTTGAGACACGCCACCTAGTGCTCGCTCTGTGCCTTATCCGAAACAATGTGCTAACCAAGTGGCCCCAATCGCCACTTCACTGGAAAGTCAGATTACACGTTGTTGATGACGCGTTAGATATTTCTGCTGGTGCTGTTAGTGTAACGTATATGTCTATTATTTCAGCCGCTTCAAACAAACATTTGCCTCTGGCAAGCTTCGCAAGCCATTAGAGCATCTTTCCTTGCCACCATCGATAATGTTTACCAAAATGCACTCCCTCCATTATGCATGCATTTCCTCAACACTTTTCAAGATTTGTTTGGACAAAGTAGATTCATATAAGATCGATTTATTTCCCTCACGCAATACATGTCTCCCTCTCCCTTTGTTGCGAAGAACCTTCATCGAATAATTGGAATTTTTGCGGTAGAATGGGTTTATTTTCTCAAAGTGCATGATCCAGGTTTGGCCTAGATTAAATGGCGCTCGACACTCAGTTATGCACTACTCTCCTCGTGAGTGCGTAGGTCATGTCCATAAGCAGCACGCAGCGTTAGCGGGATCTTTGCTTTTGACGCTGACTTTCGCCATGTTTCCCCACTGTGTCGCAGGAACCTCCCAATGAAATGTTCCGCGCTGTCATACTGCCGGGCGGGACTCCTGAGGAAGACATCGACGAAGACAGTCTCGTCGATGACGTCGACGAAGACGGTCTCGTCGAAGACATCGACGAAGACGGTCACGTCGAAGACATCGACGAAGACGGTCTCGTCGAAGACATCGACGAAGACGGTCTCGTCGAACACATCGACCAAGAAGGTCTCGTCGAACACATCGACCAAGAAGGTCTCGTCGAACACATCGACCAAGAAGGTCCCGTCGAAGAAGAATAGTCCCTCCATGCGTGCCTTTGCGTTCTTTAATAGCTTCTGGCGATAAGTTACGAAATACGATGTTACAATTTATGGGCCCCGCAAAGCCCGAACACTCACTCACAGATCGTCGGCTCATCTACCTGAAAACCAACCTTACTAGATAAACCAGTGAGGTTTGCTGCGACCAGACAACCTGACTAGTTTTTATATCTGTAGTATAAACACTTTTAATGTGCTATTTAGCACCCGCACATCAAGTTCGTTTCAGTGCTCGTTTTCCCATTTAAGGGAATAGGAATGGTTCGGTGCAGGCCTGCACAAACAGCTGCAAGTATTCGCTCAAGCTTGTATGAGCTTTTACTGCTTTACCTTCGGCAAAAATGTAGGGCTAGGTTACAGATTTTTTACGCAGATATACTGTAGAGCTAACTGTTAACAGTGCATCTGAAATCATCTAGTTTGGTATAAGTATGTGTTTTAACTTTTAATGCCAGATCAACGAAAAATAGAAAAAGTTGTTCACGTTAACTTCTGACCATGGAGATTACAGGTACAAAAAAGTGTTGAGTTATAATTTGCTTAGTATACCGATAATTAGTGTTTAGTTCGTTGAGTTTATCATACTTAGAGCTTCAGTCGACCGCATGAAAAACAAAACTGCGGGCTTTGCATTATACATCCCGCACTTATATAAGCATTCTGAAGCATCAAAATCAGCGTAGCCTATGTGATACGTTCGGCATTACATGCTTAAACACTGCTGTAAAAGCGTGCCAATAGAGCGGGACGGAACGAAGAAGGGAATCAAACTGAGATTCTCAATATGAATTTTTTTCCTTTGTCCTCTTAATTTGTGCCTTTACAGCACCGTTTAGACGCATCCTCACCAATATTGTACACAAGGAAAGAGACGTCATTTATTCACCAGAAACGACTTTCCTTCTTGACGATGAAACCGCCTAGCAGAGGAAGCTGTCTGTTTTACAGACCTTTAAGGCTTTAGTGGAGCCCCCAAAAGACTTCGAACATAGCAACAAAAGCAGTCAGGCTACACGTGGGCACACCTTGCGTGTTATAATGTCAATACAATTATGAATGTATGATTCTTTCCAGGCACATCTCAAGCGATCGGATTATTTATACAGAGGCTTTACCTGGGGTTCAAACTTTTTTTTAACTCTAGCATTTATTAACTAGTCAGTAGGCTTTATCGTCGGGCATGTAAGCTTTACTTTTTAACGTGTCCGTTGTCCTGAAGGTATAGTCACAACTCCACTTATAGAAAAGACCGAAAATGGGGTGTTCGGCTATTTTTTGACACCTTATACTCCTGGAATAGATCGATTGTTGTAGGTACGATTGTGTATCGGTCGCTGATATAATCTCAGGCTTCAGAAAAAAGGTAGTGTGTACTTTTTCGTTGCCGAGTTTTCGTCTACAGCTTTCTTTATTTCAATACACTAACTACAAGCTACACTTTCTTCAATAAATTAGGATGTAGGATTCATTAATTAGACAACAATAATTAATTGAAGGTTATAAAAGGTGTTTCACTTATGCTTTACGAAATGTTTAGGACAGCAACAGTTCTCTCGGAGCGAGGAGCTGTACTATGCCTACCTTAATCTTTGCAAAAAATACATTTCAATGTATTTTTGAAAAGCTTTCTTTCAATCTCATAATAAACTATTGCCCAAATCAGCTGCTTCGCCTATTTTTGGCATCAATACAGCGTAGTTGATATTGTGGAAACCATTGTACGTGGTGTGGGACGTCCTGATCTGTGGTACGCACTCTCGGAACGCCCAGCCGTCAGGGCTGACTTCGCCGAAAGGCTAAAGCTCGGCAATTTTCGTTCTTGGAAGAAGCTTAAACGTAGTGAATTTTCGGTCTTGTCTTTCATGAGAGCCACAGCAGAGTCCGTGAATTCGCACGTTTCCAGAATTTCCGTTGTTATAATCAGCGATGCAATGACCCTGCGTGAGCCTAAAGTGAGCACGGCACTGATCCCCTCGCTATCATAACATATCTTAGTGTTCGCTGCAGATACCAAGCGAAGTATAACGAATATTTAGGAAACATTGCATTACGTAATGCTCTGATAAAAAGCCGCTTCTATTGGCAATTTTCGCGACCTTGAGGCGGCGTCACAATCGAGCGCCGATGTCATTTGGCTCCAGGACTCCGCCGCTGCTCAGCTTGAGCTTTGTCACATATTTTCTCGATTTTGATAATAATTCACGCCATTTTGTTGAAGGTGAAGAGCATGTTGGCCAAACAGTGTTTGTGATTAATGGCGTAAAAGAAAGAGAAGACCATGCAGTGGAAGTCGTCGGCCTCTGCGTGCAAACGTCTGCCGTGCAAGCGGAAGCGCATATCGTGACGGTGTGTTTCCGAGTTTTCACTGAAGTCGACGTCACTGATGCTGAGGCTTCCTGTCAAGCTGGAAAATCGGAGAAGCGCGAGTACGTCTCGTGTACGCTGATATATTGCTACTGCTAAGAAATAATTTGATTTGCTAATTTGCATAATACAGCAGGCAGTCGGCTGACACGGCTCACCGCGGTGCCTCGCTCGCTTTTCATTGCAGAAATCTAAACGACTAGTGCATTAGACGCGCCAGAAACCTAGTGAAAGCGAGTATTTGTATATGTTGATTTCAATACCTTGTTACAAAGTGAAGGTGAATACGTGTGCTCGCGAAAATTCCGAATGGGCTTCTCCTAATACGTTTACTTTTTACCGAGTGCTGCCACTTCGCACAGCCGGTGATTTTTCGCGTCAGAGGCCGAGAGCACGCAGCAGTTATTTACACGTATTGCTTTATGTTCGCCTGGCGTTATGCGTGAGGCTTCCACATGATAAATTTGCGCTTAGCGGAGGCTAGGAAGTAAACTAATAGGCTACCTGCCGTAGATTACGGCAGATAGCCTATTACGCACGGGACCAAATTGCTGCCGCGGCAAACACATTTCGATGCGAGCGAAATGTGAAAACGCCCGGGTACCTTGCACTGGGTGCACGTTAAAGAAACCCATGTGGTTAAAATTAATCCGGAATCCCCCACTACGGAGTGCCTCATAATCATACCGTGGTTTTGGCACGTAAAACCCCGAATTTATTCGGTACTTTTAGATCGGACGTAATATCTTGGGATTGTTCAGTACGACCCTAAAATGTTTTTCTTCGCCTTTGTATCAATGAAGCTCATAGGGTTTTCATAGGAACGGGCTTACCGAACTATCCGACCTCAGCTGCGCCGGCGTTGTATGTGCCCTGGAATCGAACTAGAAGTCAGTGAAACAGACTTACTCGGCAGTGGACCTGGCAGAGCTATGGTGTCTTGATTACCACGGCATCCCCACACATGCTGTACACTCATCAGGACAGAACAAAAGTGTTGCTTGGTCAAACTGCACATTCGCTGTCCAAGTGCCCTGCTTCGTGTACCATGTATTCAGAAATGAACACTCCGCGTCATGCTTAAAGAACAGGATTGACGCAACGATATTTGAGCCAAATTGATTCCTTTGTGTTTAGTGCTTCTCTGCAAAAACCAATCGTGCAATCATTAGGAGAGCTGAAATGGGAGCCCTCTGCGTTCGGCGGACTTGATCTGTGCCGCCCGTAGCATACGACAATGAATATGCGATCGTCTACATTTAGCAGCATGTTAGCGAGGTTTGCCGAAGGTACGGTACAGAACGTGATAAATATCTTCAAAATGTTGTAGGAAGTCTGTCATGATGTCACGTTGTAGTGACGGCGAAGAAGCGAAACATCGAGTAACGCAAACTCTAGTGGCGAAGTTGTGCCTGGATACACGCGACACTCAAAGCAGGACGACAGCGGCGAGCACAGTCCTTGATAGCCGAGATTTAATCTGCAGGTATAGAGCCGGCCTCTATTTATACAGGACTCTCCATGTACGCGAGCGTTATTTGTGATGCTCGCGCATGTTCTAGAACGTACACTAAGTACTGCTCCCTTCAAGCAAGCAATCATCATGCTTAGACGAAGAATATTTTGTTATACGTGGTGTCCTTTTTTAGTTGCAACAGTTTCATTTAAATTCGATAAGGCGGGCATAACTTAGATGACAACTAAAAATACTTAATTGGACCTTTTAGACAATTACGCTAATAACCTTTTTAATTGCTTAAGGAACATATTTCAACCTACGAACTGCAGCTAGTGAGTGTGTAAGGCATATTCACTTGAAACCAATTCTTATGACCGCATGAGTTACGAGAAATTATTTTTTAGTGTGCCCAACCAAATGCGTTGGCGTGCCAGTGGGGTGCGATCTAGATAATTAATTCTTAGCCGATATGTCTCGCGTACTCGCTAGCTCCTATTCGCATGTTGATGCACCTCTTTTAGAGTGATAAATTAGAAGGCATTTATTGTAACTGTGATAATTATTCAATAAAGGATTTTGATACATTGCAGAACTTATTGCCGTCTGATCGAGTCTTTAAAATCATGCGATATAATTATGCTATCTGCCACAGGCGACTCTTTGAAAGTTGGTGCAGCTAAAACAAGACACCCTATAGAACCGGCGACCACATTCAAAGAAGTTCCCATACATGAAGGTGCGTCGTGCGACAACATTGTCGCAGCGGTTAGCTGGTGAAATGTGGCCATCGGAAAAACAATACGCACTTGTCAATGAATTTATCCTCAAATTTTCATATAATCCAAGACTCGTCGCTGTAACATGTTGCCCTACACGCACTAATCGTGGAGCGATTTAAATTCGGGATACGATTGCCAATTTCATGAAATCTCTCTAATTGTCTCAGTGCAAATTGAATTGAATTCTGGGGTTTCGCGTGCTAAAAAGAGTAACGATTTGATCATGAGGCATGCCGTAGTGGGAGACTGGATTTATTTTACCATGAGGGGATATGTAAAGTGCCCCCAATGCACTGTACAAAGGCGTCTTTGCATTTCGCCCCCAACGAAATGCAGCCGGTGGGGCCAGGATTCGATCCCGTGACCTCGCGCTTAGGTGTGCAACACCACAGCTGCTAAGCCACCACGGCTGGTATATCAGTGTAAAAGCATGCAAAGCTAGCGACAGCTGCGTCAACTCGGCATTCATGTTGAAATGCGAAACGATTGTATATTTATAACCACAGCTATATGGGAGAACGTACGAATAAAAACAAGAGCTTTAGCTGCACACCAGCCTACTTATACCACTTCGCCCTGAAAGAAAAAGCACAAAATCATGTAAGTTCTCGTACCTGTAAAAAATGAAGTCATCGTTGCGGGCTCACCTCTCCGCAGTTTTTTGTTCCCATATCTGCCTCTTCGTGTCACTGGCATTAAAGGGAACCGATGGAACGATACCTTTTTGTCTATCTGCAAAACGGTGCGCAACAATGCCCTGGATCTTTTCTTTTTTTGCAGCCCTTTGGAGCTCCGCCCACATATAAAGAGGGCTTGGCTTGCGACTGGTCTGCGCAGCAGACGGTTTAGGAATTCATTAACACGGATTGCGGATAGAATGCTTCGCGGTGCGCCGTCCGTTTCGTGGAAATCGCGAAGAGCCGTGAGCCCCTGGTTCGGTAGCTACGGCGTCGTTCTGCTGCACGCCAGGTGACGGACTTGATCCCTGGCTGTTATTGTGAATACAGGCCCAGGTGTGACGGGCAGACCACGTGGGAAGTGGGAAACAGGCAATCGATCATTGATTACTGTCCGCTGACAGAAGGAATTCATAAGTTGAGAGAAATGCTTATCCCTTTGCGACACGCATTAGGATATAGTCATCAGAAAATTTTGAAACTGCCTGTGTGCACTCTTGATGAACAATATTTCAGTAAAAAACCATAAACAAGCCGGTACCTTAGGTACTTAATAAATTAGGTCGCGTCCTCATATGTACACACTGTGACTCAATACAACTAAGTCAGCAAAAGTCAACCGAAGGCTTTATTGCATGAAAATATTGCAGGTAGAGCGATAAAAAATTCCTCTTTGGTCATCAGCTGATCAGCCTTCTTGCTTACTTGGTGTGATATTCATAAAAACAGTCATTAGTGGCGGACAGGCACAAGAACACTTCGCACTTCCTGCACCGAACTCGTGATTTGGAATTGCATCCAGGCTTCCGGCAACGCTGTGGGAATCGTGCATCCACGTGCTGAGGCCAGTGCGCTTTACCATCCAAACGAACAGTGTTTGTAAGGAGGGGTCCACTATTATGAGGTGCTTTTGATACCCTCTGTAAGCTTTCCGCACTTGGTCGCCCTCGCTTCTTCTCCAAAGGTTTCTCGGAAACAAGCAGGCTCATGGCAGTATCGGTTTGAAACTGTAGCATGTCCATCGTGTTCTTTCGGACGAGGCCTTCAGCAGAAGCATCTCTTAAATACTGCAACCATGAGTTTGCAAGCGCAAATGAGGTGAGGTGTGAAATTACCCTTACAGGCCATTTTTTTTGTCTTTGCTCTGATGTGATAGAGCGACATGATAAAATCCAACTTATCAACCCCACCCATGTGGCGACTATACTCTAGTATAGCCTGTGGGCATTCTACCTCGATGCGCTCCTTTTTCGAGGAGCTCCACCTGCTCACAGCCCTAGCTTCACCAGTGGAAACCTGTGTTGAGGCCACCGTGACCAGATTGTTGTCCTTCCATCGCACAAGGGCAACGTCTCCTTCCTCTGTCACCTTGACATCGGTGCTCCCACGCTCCTCCTTTCGCATTTCTTTTTCGCCCTTCAGCTTACAACCCAGCAGCCTGTTGCACCTGATCGTACCCGTGGCAAGGATTCCAATACCTTTTAGCTCCCTCAGAAGCAGCACGGACGTGAAGTAATTGTCAAAGAACAATTTCAGGTTGCGGTGCTGTGGGAATGACTCCACAAGTCTCATTACCACACAGCCCCCTAGACCAAGGTAGGAGAACTCCCGGTCTACTCCTGTGCCTTTGCCCTGATAGAGTTCAAAATCATGCGCCAGACCATCGGTGCTGCATCGCACAAAGATCTTCACACCAACAGGGTTTGGCTTACTTTTCACCACCTGTTTTGCTGGGACCCTTCCTGTAAATGCCACCATCTGCTCATCAATGCAGTTATGTTCAAGCTCTTCAAGCTGAAGGCACCGGGACCTAATGACATCGAGGAGCGGCCTCACCTTCCAGAACTTGTCCACACTGGATGCATCCCTTGGCTCATTCTGGTCAGTTATGTGCAATGCGCTTCGCAATTTAAAAAATCTGTTTACCGCCATTGCATCTGCAATTGCAGAAATTCGGGTACCGCTTTGCCAATACATGCGGACACGTGGGAATTTCAGGACACCCATGTAAATGAGAATTCCAAAAAACACTTTCATCTCTTGCACGGAGCACGAAAGTTCGTTTCCTGTGTTCTGCAAGGCATAAATATTTGTGTACTTCGTGAAGTCCTCGAACACTTCATCGGTGAAATACTTCATGAAATACTTTAGCGGTTCTTCTGGCGTTGATCCGCCAAGCGGGTGGTAGGTGCAGCGCGTGTCCACTGGATCGAAAGGTTTGGAGAGCCACTTGACATGCTTTACTTTTTTCGCAGGCATCTCATCACTGTCACTGAGATCACCCTCGTCGTCTGCAGGATGCATTTTAGGGTCATGCTCCTCATTCGATGCAGTTACCTGCAAACGTAAAGGCAAAATGATGCAACTGCTAACAAGAAATTTCGCTATTTGCCACTTACCGCTTGAGCTGCCTGTACATCGGCGACTTCATCGTCAGAAAGATCGGCGTCTGACACATCTCCATTCATGATGGCGTCAAAAAGCTGGTCTACTGACGAGTTCGGAGTCTTGCGTCTTGTTCTCGCATGAGTCTGGATGCCTATAAAAGGAAAAAAAGGCTCAGTAAAGCAGAAAAGCGACATTCGCCGCAGTTACAGCAGGATGAACCGGCGGCCGCCTAAACGGTGCATTTGTGACACGTTGTGTACAAATAGACACGCCATCGTAAACATGACCACCGTTTCCTAACCAGTAGTACAATAAAAAATAATTCCGTATTATTCTTATCTATAGCACTTAGTTATCAGGTCCACAGCTTTAGTTCCAGCTTAATCAACGTTTTAAATAGGCAGAAAAGATAAAGCCAAGAGCACCTACTTGACGCGCCGTAGAACGTCGAGGCGTCCATCTTGTTTTCTTGTTTTGGTAATGCATTTGGCGCGGCAATCACGAGATGGCAGCACCGTCCGGTAGAGCGGTAAATTCGAATGCGGCTCCAATGGCCCAAGTGTTGATGACGACGATAGAAGCTCGCAAAAAAGCTCGTGAAAATCGCGTGTACAATTGTACACGCCGTGTCGCAAAGGGTTATTGACGAGGAAGGCAATAACAGCATAGGGAATGACCGTAAACGCATCATTTTGAAAATGGCATACGCAATTGGGAAGGAGAGCAATGAGGACAAAATGGTCTTTCTAAAATTGAACGCTGAGTAAATAACAAATATAGTCACAAATGTATATAGGGAATAACTTGGCAAATGACCAAGCAAAGAATGGGATTATACTGAGCTTCTAAGCGTAATAACCACAGAAATGCGGAAAGAGAAACAAGAAGCTCGTTGGAAAGGAAAAAAGCAAACCGAGAAGCTGGTGGAAATGGGAGATACGAGAAGCTATCAACGAACGACAGAAAGAATCCCAAAAGCACAGGCAGGCAAAGAAGGCGCAATTGCCGCAGGATGAATTAGCCAATAAATGGGAAATATACCGGGAGAAAAAGTCTATGGTTCAAATACTGGTGCAAGCAAAATTAAAAGTTGAAAGTGAAGGTCGGTTGTAAAAAATACGTGAGAGAAAGAAGGCTGCATCTAAAATATTTTGGAACCACATAAAATTAATATGCAGGCAGTCAACAACAATACAACATATCCTAGACGAAGATGAAAACAGACTGGAAGGAGAAGCGGCAATAAATTACATCCATAAAATAACGACCCAATCTTTCTAAGGTAATGACGAGGTTGTAATTGAAGAAAACAAGAGCATGAAAGAGAACCAGATGGAAAAGGAGCTGGTGCTGACAAATTTAAACTGGAAGAAAGCCTAAGAAAAAATTCAGAAGCGCACAGCCACAAGACTGGACGATGCTCCCGTTAGGCTGATTAACGAACCAGGACCATAAAGTAAGAAGCGGTTTCTAAGATAGACGAATGCCAGACAATTGGCGAAAAAGAATGAATTTAATTTATGAAGGTAAGGGGGAGAAAGATAGCATTCGCTGATATAGACCGTTGACCATTACATCGGTAATATACAGGTTAGCAATGCAGGCAGTTAAGTTGAAGCTGCAAGCATGGGCCGAGAATAATGACATTTTGGGAGAACTTCAGATGGCTTCAGAATAAGCAGGCGTCTGGATGATAACTTATTTGTACTTACTCAGTGTATCAAGCTATTCACAGCAGAAAGGAGATCATGAGACGTGCTCTTTTTAGACATTACAGGAGCCTATGACAAGATAGACCGCTGCATTTTGTGGTATATTCTGGAAGGGAAGGCCTGGGCGATGACTGTATACAACTTTTGAGAGAGATTGACCTAGAAACTACCGTTTGCGTTCAGTGGGAAGGGACGAGGAGTGAGGAGAAAGCTGATATCAAGAATGGAAAGAGGCATGAGTGGCCTTTATCCTCACTGCTGTTTAAGATGTACATGGTGAGGATGGAAAGGGCGCTAGAAGGAAGTAATATCAGGTTTAATCTCTCATACAAACAGGCGGGTATAGTAGAAGAGCAGCACCTTCCAGGCTTATATTATGCGGGGGACGCTGTGTTGCTAGCAATAACAAGCAAAATCATCTGCGGACAGGAAGGCGATAATTTGGGTTTGAAATTTAGCGTTAGAAATCCAGGTGTTACGGTATTCAATGAAAACAGTGAACAGACAGTGGCAATACAGGGCCACGAAATACCGCTGGCAAAAGAATATACCTTGGTATAAGGATCGACATTTGGGCGAGTTGGTACTGGTTCAACATCTTGAAGGGGCAGCGCGAAAAAACGACGACAGAAGGCAGGAACACACAGGACAGCGCTGAACTCACAACTAACTTTATTCGAAGGCATACATACACTTAAGTACACAACCCTTGGTATATGGATAAACGATGCAAACAGGTATGTGGAAACACAGGAAACAATTATATCAGTAAAGGGGAAAAGAAACGCAGCCTTTATGCAACACAGAGCGCTGTGGGGATACAATAGGTATGAGGTGCTCCGGGGCATGCGGAAATGTGTAATGGCTCCAGGACTTACTTTTGGAAATGCAGTTGTTTGCTTGAAATCAGGGGTACAATCACGACTAGGTGGCAACCAAAGGTCAGTGGGACGCCTCGCATCAGGCGCTCACAGGAGGACTACAAATAAGATGTGCAGGGTGATATGGGCTAGACAAGCTTTGAAGTTATAGAAGCTCACAGTGAAATTGAGTATGAATTGGGACTGAGGAATAGGATATGGAAGTAAATGGGCTGGGAGAGTGTTCAAATATTCGTAAAGGAATAAGATTGATGCACAGTGGAGGAAAAGAACTAGTAAACTTACCAGCATGTTGCTCACCTGTATGGCGAGCAACATGGCAACAAAGAACGTCAAACGGAAAGTCAAAGAAGATGAGATAATCTCGTGGGCGGTGGCAAAGGAAAGGAAACATGCTGTTAGTAACTACTTAAGAGGAAAAAACGGAATGTGAACAAAAAACAATTTATGATAAATCAAAGAGAAACTCACTGCTTTTCAAAGCGACATCAGAATGCTTCAGAGCACACACTTATAAAGCGAGATATAAGAAGGAAGAAGAACCACGTGCTTTCTGCGATAAAGCTAAGGAAACAATGGAGCATGTTTTATTATTTATTTATTTATTTAAAAATACCTTACAGGCCTCAAAGTGAGGCATTGAGTAAGGGGGGCAGTACATAGAAAATACATTGAATACAAGACATCTATAAACCGTATCTGTTTACAACCTACAACCAAAGTACAACTGAGATGAAAAAAGAATTATTTAGATCACGATTCACTAGGGAAAAGAAGAAACATAAAAAACATAATATAATAACAAGGAATAAATCACACAGATTGTTGTCAGTGAAGTCGTGTAATTAAAAAAAACAGTTATGATGAAAAACAATAACAGAAAAGTTACGGACGCGACATTCCAACGAAACGGTAAACATAGCGACATAACAGTAATAATGCGAAAATAAGCTGTAAATATAGTGCAAGTATAGAAAGCATTGTGCGACAAACGTAAAACTTCACTTTTCTTTAGTCATGTAATCAATCAAGGCATCACGGAATGAATCGTAGTTAGATTGGCTTGCAATGCTGTCCGGGAGTGAATTCCATATTCTGATAGCACGAGGAAGAGCAGAGTAATGGAATGCCTTTGTAGACCCGTAAAGGCGGGCATAGCTGAAATGATTATGAAGCCTATGTGACGTGGAATAGGGTCGTTTCAAGCATGCGGGTGTTCGAGTGGAGTGAAGGAATTTGTGGAACAGTGTTAAAAGGGCAATGTCTCGGCGAGTGCTCAAGGATTGTAATGAAAGCTTAAGTTTTATTTGTGTAACACTAGACTGGTAGCTGTAATCGTTTATGATGAAGCGGCTTGCTCTATTCTGGATCCGTTCTAGCGTTTCAATTAGGTATTTCTGGTGAGGGGACCAAATGGGAGATGCATACTCGAGCTTGGGACGAACGAGAGTTAGGTAAGCTAGCTTGCGAACATTTGAAGGAACATTTCTTAAGTTGCGTCGCAAGTACCCCAACGATTGGGAGGCATTAGCTGAAATGGACGTGATATGCTCTGTCCAAGAAAGATTTGACGTGAATAGAACCCCTAGATACTTATATTGTGTAGCTGTTGTAACAGTGTAATTGTTAATATGGTAGGGATACTGTGAGGTTGCCGATTTCCGGGTAAAAGACATTACTTTGCATTTTGTGGTATTTAAAGTCATTAGCCATTTATTGCACCAGTTATTGATTTGTTGAAGGTCTTGCTGAAGAACGAGATGATCATCTGAGTTTTTAATAGGGCGATAAATTATGCAGTCGTCGGCGAATATTATGATGGTGGAGGACAAATTTTGAGGTAAGTCGTTAATAAATATTAGAAAAAGCAAGGGACCGAGCACGCTACCCTGTGGTACACCAGAAGAAACGTCTGTTACGGAGGAAGAGTAGTCATTTGCAATAGTAAACTGCTGACGATTAGACAGGAAATTTCGGAGCCATGACAAGGTAAGACAGTCTAATTTAAGTGCGGAGAGTTTTGATATTAGGCGACAATGTGCGACACGGTCGAATGCCTTCGAAAAATCAAGGAACAAGCAATCAATTTGTAAGTTATAATTTAGGTTAGTGTGTAGGTCTGTTGTAAATTCAAATAACTGTGTATCGCACGAGAGGCCCTTCCTAAAGCCATGCTGATTATGAAAAAAGAATTTGTTAGTCTCTAGATGTCTGTAAATCTGCGAAGCGATGCGAAGATACCAGTACAGCGGATTAATAAGGAATCCATGAGGCATATCTGGCCTCCTTGAAGCCGTAGAGTTCAGCGACAGTAGGGGGAAATTAAACATGTCCACAGTAGAAATTAATCAGCGGCGATTGGAACATTGGTGGAAGAAAAGTAGGGAAACGACCAACAACGGAGTCCTGCAAAGACAAAGTTCACAATAGGGGTTCAGAAAGTCTGGTTAAGGGAATTCATCGTTGTTTTTTCTTTTTTTTCATATTTAACATAGGTATTAGGCAATATAATAACAAGATGGTAGGGCAACTCACGACCCTGTTCTAAAGGGGACGCTCATATCACCTATCCATCCATTCACAGTTGTTTAGAATGAACAAGGCAACGTCTTTTGCTTATGCGTCAGGCAAAGCGGCGGTTTCAGCATATCGGGCCAAATGGTCTATAGTGACCACAATGCATCGGTTGCCAGCGCCATTAAATGGAAGGGGCCCGTATAAATTAATGCCGACAGCTCAAATGGATGAGCTGGGCAGGGAAGTGGCTGGAGGGCTACGGTGGAGAGATGCGGCACACACTTGCGTCATTGGCAGGCAATGCGGAAGCGTACGTATTTATGGACCAAGTGTACATGCCACGCCAATAATGTCGTAGGCGAAGCCGTGTGTAGGTCTGCGACACCCCACCGTGACCACACTGCGGGTCAGAATGAAAAAAGCGGAGCATAAATCTTATCCAAGGTGACGGGCCACTACTAAGAGCAATGTGCGGCCGTCATTGTGGTAGTTGCGGCGGTATAAAAGTATCCAGGTAGCACAAAAGAGATACGTAACGTTTTCGTAGCGTTTATCCAAGACGATAAAAACGGGTTAAAGAAGACACGAATGAGAGAACTTCAGCGGGAAAACGTCGGATATCTCTGCTAATGTCCGGCTTAATTACTTTCTTGAGACGATCTAGAACAGGTCTGCAAGACGTATTCGAAAAGCTGGTCTAGAAATAGGTTTGGGAAAGACACAAGTAATCCCTTTGCCAAAACTATTCGTAACCAATTTCTAAACGCTTTTAGGACGTTATCAAAAAGCTGGTTTAGAAGCGGTCTTGAAAGGTTTACGATCATCTGAAGCTAATTTTCGCGGGTGACGGGTGCGATGAGACATCGTTGTTCAAAACACGCGTTTGGTTTCGCCTCACGCGACTGGCCTATGCCGCGCAGACGTCGTCAGCCGCACCCGTTGGCACGGCCTAGGCCAATCGCGTGAGGTGAAACTGATCGGGCGTTTCGAACAACGATCTCCAATCGCGCCCCAGATGAGTAGAAGCGTCGGTGTTGACTGTAAGAGCCATGGCGCAGTGCCAAGCACTGTTCCCCGCATGGCCGGCGCATCGTCTACCAAGTCGCACGAAAATGAGCCTGTTAGGAATAATAAATCCTTAATACCGCCTTTAGTAAGCTACGATGCTTACAACCACAATGGGAATGACATCCTGCAAAGAACAAATGGCCACGTCTTGGCAGGTGGCCAGACCAAGCCCTTCATGCCAAGAGTGCATGAAATGAGAACATTGTGACAAAGCAAGACCACTTTATTAAAATGTAATGCTTATGCAAGGTTCGAACAAACTGTGTGAGAAATGCAAATAGAAATAAAAGTACATCAACAATGGCAAAAGTCGCAGAAAGGATTCGTAATGAACTCGAAAGTGAACATTCACTAGCACATAAACAAAATTCCAAGTACACATACAAAAATGAACAGAAAAACCTGGAGTGTACTAAAGTGTCTAATTGATCATAGTAAAGTGCGCGTGCTATTAGATGGACTAGAGTTATGCAGAAGTGACATCGGAGCGAATGGAAGAAGTAGACTGAAAAATGCAAGAGTATGAATTGGATGGTAACTGCCTCCAAGCAATGTTACCAATCATCTAGAAGCTTGAAAAGAGCACAAAAAGAAATACCACCGCATACCATCATAAAACAATCCTGTGACAGAAATAAAAAAAAAATGGGAACAATGCAAAATTGGAAATATTGCCTTTAGGATATATCAAAGAAGGTAATGGCGAGAAAAAAATAACCATACAACAAAAAAGCAATAAAGTGAAATTAGTACAGAATACTTAAACGGGGGATTCAGTGTAACAAGTGAACACTACTGTAGTACAGCGAACGATGAGACAGTAATGCTGCATCTTGCCACTCCAGAACTTGAGAAATGAATATGCAAGCCTCATATTAGAAACTTACATAAACATGGAAATAAACTGGAATGCACTGGAAGCTGCATTTGTGTAACAAAGGAAGCAATGGTCATAATAAACAGTAAGTGTTTTATCTAAAAAGCCCTTTACAAGAGGCAAAGTTGTACCTCTCTGGCAAAAATAAAGTTGCAACGAATAATTTGCAAACCAGCAAATACATTAATTAGCACACTGACATGTCACACTTTGCGCACATCTCCAGTCTCCTAAAGTAAAAAAAAGCACTCTGAATGAGAAAAACGTTTAACACATGTAGCCCAGAGCAAATTCTTTGCCAGTTCACTCACACTTTCACATCCAAAAACATTTGCCACAAAGTCCAGGCACAGTACCACTGATGTTTACCAATTCACCCCCACTTTCACGTCCAAAAATATTTGGCACACAGTCCAGGCAGAGCTTCATAGAAAAACAGCTTGAGAGCACCCTACTGATTATTGTGCAGTCCCGCTGCTGGAAATAGAACTGCCGCACATGCTGGTAGTGGTTTCAATCTAGACACACTTGCTGCCCTGGACAGGTATGTTCAGATATCTGCACTGGTGCTCTATTTTGTCGAAGTAGACACATTGATGCACTACGCTGGTAATTGAAATGTTTTGAATGCACAAGTATTGGCTTCACCAGAAAGACTTGCCCACATACCACCACTGGCATATATATGCACTTGCTCTTCACTCAGTAGCATTGAACTTAAAGTGTTCCCTATGTGGGAGCCATGTGTAAAACCGGTGTCACACGACCACTCTCGATCGCGATCAAGCCCGATCCGGATCGAAATTATCGATGCGACTGGCTCACTCTCGTAGCTTGCGCAGAGGAGCCATCACGACCGAGAAATTCGATTCGTAACGGACTGGATAGCGGCTAAAAGAGCCCCGTGTTAAACCGGTACCAAATAATGCACAGACGTACGCTAGGAAAATGTGTTGCACAAGGACAAAGAACTGCGACATGCCCTGTTGTGCGAAGCGCGCGAACAGAACACATGTATATATATATATTAAAAAAAACTGCGAGAGCGCTTCGCGAACTCCATGCGCACACATGCCACCCGCACGAACTCGGCAGGCCGTCGTAAAGCGCGAAGGGCGCACAGCGTACATTCCGACACATGTCCCAAACTGCAAACAATCGTACTACCTAAAGCATACAAGTTATTTTATACCAAGGGCATACTCGACTCACGTATGCAGTATCCACAAGCGAGTTATGCAGCGTACATGCTGTATCCATTCGCCAAATAGTAAAATTGATAACAAGCACAAAGCTACAAGGGACTGAATACATTACTACCATTTGAGGCGTCAAATAAAATCGAATTTGGCCGTTTCATATATTGGACACAATATATGGACACATGTGGTACACGATAATACCATGAAATACCCATCACGTGGGTAAAGGGGGCGAAAACACAATCGAGAACCTGAAGCGCAAACGATAAAAGCACGGTATGGTGCACGCAAAATTCTGTAAGTGCGCTTTAGCGCGAGGGAAGAAAATAGGGTGAGCACTTGACCTCACCTTTTGGGATACCGCACTAGTAGTGAATCATTAAAAAAAAGCCTGTTTGAACCAGTTCCCTTGTCTGCAACACTCTTGCTAAACGGGAGACTAAAATACCACGATGATGGCTCTATTGCGGAGATCGGCAAGGTGCGCACAGACAGAAATTTTGCCGCCTTTCTTCGCATTCTGCAAAATGCTTTCTTGTTAGGATCACGCATAGCGGCCGACCCCGACGCTAGGGACACACAGGCACGATTTCGTCCCTCTAACTTTCGTCCTTATACTGCCCTTAACGCCTTAATTACAGCGTCAGTGAAAAGGCGCCTCACATAACATGACAGTGAACTTGAAGAGCTGATTAGTGCCCTCCACTCCGCGCCCTCCAATTGAAAACACTACTGATTTCCAAATTAAACTACACAAACAGATCGCACAACCCAAACTAATCACAGAATGTCGTTTTCTTGACAGCAAAACCCTGCAACACTTACATGACAAAGGGCAGCGGAAGCACATTCAGAACAGTCGCAAACAGACCATAGTGCCATGCGAGTGCGATAACGTAACTATGCCCGGCTTCACGAATAACGTGGCTGCCTTGATCAAATAACAATTGAAAACACTACTGATTTCCAAATTAAAACCACACAAACATATCGCACAACCCAAACTGATCACAGAATATCGCTTTCGTGACAGCAAAACACTGCAACACTTACATAGCAAAGGGCAGCGGCAGCACGTTCAGAACAGCCGCAAACACACCACAGCGCAATGCGAGTGCGGTGACGTGACGACGCCATGACGACGCGACTATGCCCCGGCTCGCCCGGCTGCCCGGCATCACGAATCACGTGGCCACCTTGGTCACATGATCTGACGACGGTATCGCCACCTTGCGCAAGGTTGGATCGCGTTGATGGGTTGTTGAATATTGTAGAAGCCGCTAAAGAGGCTGACGCGCCGTGGCGTGGCGGTGGCGTTTTGAGTCGTTTGCAAAACGTATTCACCCCTCGTTTTTAAGCTGTCTGGCTTCCAACGTTATCAGAACGTATTCACCCCTCGTTTTTAAGCTATCTTGTTTGGAACGTCTTTGATGCGTCGATTTTGGTCAAAAATCCGTTTCAGACGTTGAATCCCTTAATACGACGTTTTCAAGACTTTGTGTGCTACCTGGGTACGTCATGGATGGTGAAATGCTGCACCTGTCGGCGTAACGGTCTAGGTGGCGAAGCTTCCGGAGGATTTGACAAAACATCGAATACCATGACGATCCATGGGCCTTTTCGTTGCTCCAAGGCCCTGTCCAGGGGCGCTATGCAGGCGCCGAGTTTGGCGAAACTCGGGATCTTCACGAGCTCTGGCGACACCCCAAGATGAAAGCACAAATGGTACCGAGACACAGTTTATCTTTCGACAAGCTTCCAGTTTCATTGGTTTATCTAGATTCACTCTGGGTGGCTATCATTCCTTGGGCCTTGCCTTCTGGGCGGTCGACAAACTGGGGCTCACGTGATCATACCGTCGGTGTATGGTCGTGCCTTCTTTCACTTGTTTGTCGTTCCACCGAGTGCATTACATGCACAAGCAAGTTATAAAACAAATGCATTTAGTGCAATATTATTAGTTACTTTAATGTGGTTTAGAAGCATTTTAAAGCTTACAAGATGTGCACTGAATGTGCGTTAGACTAATTTGTAATTTAGCACGCTTCGCATTATACCACGAGGGAACGCTGTGGTGCCGTCATCACATCCAATCACTGGGCGAGCATGGCGGCTAAACATAGAAGAGGCCCAGTGTAAACAAACTCGTACAACGAGCTTGCAGTGCGCGACGAAGTGGTCAGGCTCGACGATGACCACTATTTCTTGGATAGTTCTGTTCCTCCGTGAGCAATCTTTCCGTGCACCCCAAAAGACTGCCAATAGCTTCGGCGATTTCACAGATCGCAACGCGCACCTACTGTTCACGGCGCAGTGCTGAAGAAACAACTTGTTCGGTGCTGCTTCTGCGAGTGCGCCGAGTTCCTCCACTCTGCGTGACTGCGAGCGTCACGAACATTACATACTGTGTGCAAAAGGAAGACAGCCTATATAGCTACGATGCGACAAGGAGGTGGTGCCGACGATGGATCTCGCTAGCAACACAGTGAAGGAGACGTCGATAAACTGCAGATAAGTATATTTCTACTATTTCATATTTAGCATAATAATAGTGCACGAATTAAGTCACTTTCGTAGAAACGAACTCATTGTCCAGCAGTTTAAAAAAGGCATTGAGAACCAATGACTGGTCATGCTTTTACATGCACGTGGGCCCGCGAAAATATGGAAAAGATGAAGGTAATCTTTACTAACATGGTGAGATAACAGAAATTCATGAGTGACATTAAGCCCGCAAAATCTATGGAAGAGTATCTTTATCCAGGCGAAATATCAATAGCAGGTACTGATATAAAGCAGGAAACTTATACAAAAATTTCATGGGTTGAACAGCGCATGGAAGGCGTTATCGAATCGTGATCGCCACGTTACCGATATCCTTGAAAAAAGTTTAGAATCATTGCATTCTACCGGTTATGCAATATGGGACATAAACCTGGAGATTACCAAAGAAACTTGAGAAGTCGAGGACTGTGCAGAAAGCGAACAAAAATTGTTGGAGATAGCATTAAGGCAATAAGACAATGGCGTAGTAAACCGTGGCAAATGATATGCAAGTTGAGATTAAGAAAAAAAAATGGAATCGGCAGGCAGGCCATGCACGTCTTCAATCACTAGTTGCCAGTTCATAACAGGTGATTACATAAGCGTGACAGAATAGATGTTAAGGAGAGAGAACTGCAGCCGGGGATGGTAGAAAATTGCGTAATGGGAGAAAAATATGATGTTTGTAGGCTTAGGATGCAATCAGCTCGTATAAGACGGGATTGTAGGGAGAGGCATTTGTTCTGCAATGAACAAAAATAGGTTTGTGGTGCTGACAGTAGATACTCGTGAAGGTGCGGGGACACCTCAGCTGCTGGCACACTAATCAACATAATTAGCTGTGAAAAAGAGAACCCCAGTTATGAAAAATAAAGCAATGTTGTCCCGACACATTGCTTTATTATGCATACTATACTAAAGGCTTCTACAGTTAAGGACACTTAGTACCAATAGGGCAACGAGCATTTTTCTTTGTATATAACGCTTTATATGCGGTTCATTCATTCCAATAATCCACATTTTTTTTGCAACAAAACATTCTGCTGCTGGAGGCACTCAACCGCCTGGTGTCAATAGGCGAGCGCAGGCACGTGCTCTTGAGAGTGTGACAGAGGTTCAGAGGGCTGCTCTGCAACCGTAGTATCTCTGCCCTCACTGCTCTCCAGTCGAGCTCCCAGAAGACACCTTATAGGAGCTTTCAGTTTATTATTTTGTTTATTATTTAAAAACATGAATAAAATAATTGCAGTAGACATTGTGCTGTGCATATTAGGGTACTTGTAACATGCACTTGGTGTCTCTTCAAAATAGGCAAAAACGTAAGACAACCTGTGCCACTCTTGGAGCATGTAAATGAATACACTAATGCAGCATACACGTCACTGTGCTATTTCTTCTTTCTATGTGCAACGATACAGTGCGTGTTGATTAGCCACAAGATGAACGGCGTGTGTAATTCACAATGAAAAGACAGGAAACAGCAGGAGCTTAATAATGCCATCACCTATAGACTGTGCATGACTGCAACACTCCCCGATTAAAACATGCCATTACATGCATGTTCGATACCACATATTCTTTAACAATGTCATATATTTGCATGTACTAATTTTCACACAGCTTAAGCCCTTGCATAGCTCATTTCTGATGTATCCATTTCATAGGCCAAACAATAGTACACTGTCCTTTTGTGTTGTATGAAAAGCGGCATCCTCTACAGTCGGATACAACTTCAAAAGACAGGAGAGGCCCCACCCAGATGACCAAAGCGCAGCATCCGATTGCCTCTACGTCTAAAGCAATAGTACCTCTCCAACGAGCGGGTACCAGTGCGTCCGACGGTACGACGTCAGTCTAGAGTGCGTGCCCATTGGTGCAGGCTTCTGTTCACCTGCCTTTAAAACGCAAATTCCGCGGCCTCCTAAAGTTGTATCCGACTATAGAATCACGTAATGCCTTGCACCAGTTGCATAGACTTTAGCAACTTGCTAGCACACAGTGATCAGGAACAGAAATCTATAAAGGCATCCAAGCAAAGCTGGCTGGCCACACTTCCATTATGAGGGGCTGTAAAAAGGTCTCACCAAATATTCCCATGACGTCCTTGAAAAAGAGGTGGTGTTTGGCACTTCTTTAGAAGCAAAAACAGATTACAGTAAACTGTGTGTACGTCAAAACAAACTGAGCTTGGTTATCTGCACAGGATGGAATGGAAGCTTGTGCTTCACATGGGAAACAAACTGCTCTGTCCAGTACAATTGTTGAGTCTGGTGTGGCACCTATTATGTCAACAGTGTCAATATACAAATTACACTTTTCAAAAGCCATTCATTTCACCATTACTTTTGTATGACGGTTCTTTAGATCAGTGCTTGTATTACATGAGCAGGTGGATTTGAAAGCAAAGCTCTGTTAGCAAACCATCAGACTTCCATAATTGTGTGACAAGGCAATGGCATGTTGTCGAATAGCTCACACCTCCTCGGTCCTGCACCAAAGAAGCCCAATGCTCTATTTGAAGTTGGATCGCAGAACAATTCGACGGCACACAAAGACAAGTAACACACACAGCAGAGCGTTCTGCTGTGTGTATTTCTCTTCTTTGGGTCCTGTCGATTTGTTCTGCAATTCAACTTCAAGCTTCTATACCAATACACCCAGTCTTCAACCTCACCAATGCTCTAGTTATTAGGCCACAATGGCGCACATCTTTGGAATGTCCCAACACAAATTAGCTCTCCCAAAAAATCACAAGTGTTAAATATTGCTGCACAGGTGTGTATGCAAGTGCCATATTCTTTACCACTAAACTCACAAGAATCAAAGGGGCAAGCATTAACCAGACTTACTGCTGCCGTTACCATCACCATTATGACACCAATGGAAAGACAGTGCCATGTTTTAGTAAAGGGAGTGCTGGAGGGAAAGGTGTGAAAGCGAGGCTTACAATAAAAATAGCGGTCACATGTTCAATGCCAAAATATGCTGCATGTCACTCATCCTACTTTGGCATTGCGGCAAGCTTTTACTCGCTTGAGCATATCATGTTTTGTGTAATCATTCCTCAAAAGCTGTGCAAAAGGTCCATTTGATCTGGAATTCTTATTTTTATCATGGCGAGTTAAAGACCCACTTTTCATTGGCATCTCCACATTTGTCCCGATATGCAATTTTGCCTTGGTGGTTCATGACATCTTCGCGCACACCAAGTTCTGCAGAGCATTGGATCTGCATTGTACTGCTTAAGAATTAGAGCCCCATTATGAGACGAAAATAGATGATTTATCCACCCAGAATAACGCTGCCTCCCCCCCCCAAAGAAAATGTACATTGAATCTCTGGCACATGCATCAACAGTGAACAGAGCAAACAATCTTAAGTATTTTCTTCATGCAAGCCAGCACACTAAGAGACTCAATGCATTTTCATTTCGCCACAAATGCATTGGCACAACCTGCTTGGCGCAACATCCACATCTCGCACTGCAACAAATTGCGCAATGCCTCGCTGTTTCGTAGTGCTGCCGATAGATGACGCATGACCAAAATTCAGCATTATGCATACTAAGTAACTTCACCAATGAAGAACTCCAAGTTCTTTATGAGATTAGAATTCATAGATTACTTCACACAATTCGTGATATCCATTTATCTATTTATACTTAGCCTCTTTCCGAAGAAAGTGAGCCATTTGGAAGGCACCCTGACAGACAAGTAGAACATTCGGCAAAAAATCAGCAACCAGCGATAAAGTCAGTATCATAGGCAGCCGCATGTGAGATGTCGGCAACACAAAATTTAAGTCGGTTACACAGAAGTGACAAATTTGCCAATATCGCGTGTCTAGACATTGCTTCAATGCTAATCACAGTAACTCTAACATTGAAGGCGCCTTAATTCCTACGTACGTTCTGTCGACACACCCGACTACGTTCGTAATGTTCCCGCGAAGTAGGAAGCATTCTTTTATATATGCCCGCTCAGCCGCAGTCTTCAGGAGAGCTAGCCGCCGCTTACGCACTGCCGCATCGATAAGCGCGTCAGACATATCTCTGACACAGAGGTTAACAGTAGTTTGATGACGTCCAATGTAACGCTCTGCGCCGATGCTTCCTTGAAAACTCCCAGTACCGTAGAAACGGAGGGCGCCGAGGACTTGCTCTACGACAGTGAGCGAATGAAGCCCGCAACGCCGTCTCCGCAGACGAGAGTCTTTGCCTAGCTCGTCACACAGCAAGCGCACTGATGTCTTCGACAGGCGAAAATGACACTGAAACTCCACGTCGGTCATGTAGGCGAACGGGTCCAGACGGTCATACTGAGGCTTGCTGCCGCTGGATGCAATGACACAGGCTGCTGCTGCCGCCGCCATGTTCCCGAGTTGAACTCGGAGGGAGTTTCACGTTGTACGAGTTCGCCTGTCAATCAAAACCAGAGGTCACGCCCCGCGCAAGGCATGCAACTCTTGTGCGTGCACCCATCACGGTTGGGCCACGCCCCACTTATCTTTCGGCAACAGCGACGCTGTGTCGAGCTGAGAGGCATCAGCAATCTTGACCGCCGACATAAAACACGCACAACGCACTGTCATCGGTGATATACTGAGCACCAATATCAAAATCAAAGCGTTGACTGTCGCTGGCTTATGCATACATCTTCTCGGGCTGACATGGCCCCACAACACGGTTTCATTGCCTGCATTGTGGCGACGTAGCACACAGTAAATAATTATCGGCACGTCACTGTAGCTGCTTGCAAGGCGTCGATGCGCCGAGGGGGATGACGATGCTGAGGAGTGCGTATCGCAGCAGCTTGAGGTGGCTGCTCTGTCATCGGTGATGTATCGGAGCCACAGCGTCGTAAACACGATCAGCGTCCGAGAATCACTCGCTCTTCTGGACCCAGTGCAATGGCATTTCTTCATCACAAGCAATGCGCACTCAACAGTTCCAACACCTTTCTCCGTTCGAAGTCTCATTTCATAAATGCACACAAGAGCCCTTACTTGCCAAAATGCGACTGCTGCGCTGTCGTTACGATATCATCTGCGATTGCTGCTGGCTTCAGCAGAGGTAATCCGCAAGCACCTTGGACTTCACAACACACTCAAATACTGCGTACCTGCGCTCAGAGGCACCTTCACTGCGCAAGCGATGACAACCGATGCATTGTGTCGCTGGGAAGCACGCACTTCACAATGTGTCGCAGAGGCTTCGGGCACAAAGATAAACTGGTGCATTTTCACTGAACTGTGTCACTAAGGACCACGGAGGAAGGAAACTGAGGAGAGGCCCTACCCCCTCCGCGCGCTAGGAGAGAAGTGCGGAGGAAATGACGTAGTTGGTTTTCCTTTGTTTTGCTGCTTTCTTTATTTATTTGCTGTAGTGGCCCCGCCTTTCGGGCCACAATGGCGGTTTTGTTATTGTTCTGTGCGCTCGCACGTGTTGCTCCGTAGGTTTCGTACCGTGGCAAAGGCGCCGTGCGGGCAGGTTTGCGTTGGTCTGCGTGTTTTTTTACGCTGCGTTATCTGGACCGTGCTCTACCGGATGTCGCTGTGGCCAGGTGGGACAGGAGGACCTAAGTTCGTGAAATGAACGCGCATGCAACGCTGTACGCAACGTACCGCGCCACGGCAATGGCAACGGACGAAGGAATATCTGCGGGAAATTTTGTCCTCTTTGGCGGAACCATGCTAACGTGCTAACGATTGTTTAGTATTGCTGCGGAGCGCGCGAGTCCAAGTAGCACGGTTCCGCGCAGCGCGGCGTGGTTTCGCGAGAAATGTAAAAAAGAGAGGGAGAGCTGGCCCGATAAGCGGAGCAACGCCATGAGCAACGTCAACTTCCGGCTTCACTTTCGCTTCGCAAACAGTGACGTCAGGGCCTCTCCTGAGTTTCCTTCCTCCGTGCTAAGGACCCTAAAATAACGTACCGCCATTTTGCAGCGACAGTCGTTGCTCCCGTATCTATGACTAATGTGTCGTTTTTAGTTGATAAAGCGGGGGGCCTTAATAGCCTAGTGAAGCGCCTGCGATGAACAGCCGTACTGTGGCGCTGCGTTTCTATTCTCCTAATAGAGAAAGAGTGGTCATGACCCTCCATGGATCATGAATGGCTTTATCCGTGGACTTTATTGAGAATAGCACAGCAGCGCCCCTAGGCGACTTCTCACCGTATGAACTCCCTCGTGCGTGCGACCCTCTTCAATGTATCCTTTTCTAAGCTTTCGCCTCACTGTCGTCACTCGCGGAAAGAAGTGCAAAATTTAATAATTTGCTCGATCTCCGTTTGTCATCACAAATTTCTAGCATTCAAAACGAAAACAGATACTTAAAGAAATAAAAATGTTCGTTATTCTATTGTGGTGTTTTAACGTATTCGTTTGAGTCAAAGTGTAGGTGCAAGAATGCGCCGCATGTACCCTGTTCGCATTCGATGGAGGATAGAAAGATAGTGCCCGAAAGAGGAGGAACGCCCTTGACGCGCCCGGGAAAGGCGTGGCAAGCGGCTCACGGCAAGTGTCTAGACAGACAGCGGAACAGTCACGGTATTGCTAAGTTGTGATAATCCGTTGATAACAATACGCGGCGCTGGCGCGTTTCGTTGTGCAGCGTTCTGCGCATGAAACGTGGAAGCAGCGTGCAGTGCAGGATGCGCTCATGTTGTCACACGCGGCGTTTTGTCTATATATTTTTTTGCCTCTAGCTTTTGCGCATTTCGCGCTATCTCCGTTCACTGACTGCCGTCGAGCAAACTCGGGTAAAACTCAGGTGAACGAGAAACTCGGCGCATCCTGCATAGCATGTGAAGGGGTGAGATATTGTCAGGTGGTTATGACGTTGAAGAACACAGTAGCAATACTGTGAAAGACAAAACTAACTTTTATTGGGCGAACCTGTGACCACAAAAACATGCTACACTTATAGCTCAACGATAGCGGCGAACACGGTCAGCGATCGTCTAAAATCTGACCAGCGGGTTAAGCGCGTCGGCTTTTATACATCAGTCGTCGAATGTTCCAGAGTAATCACTGGGACCCGCGTGCCTTCCACAAAGTTCTACATTATTCGCGTCACGCACACATGCGATCAGATTACGCAAGGTTCGGTCAGAGACAGCGGATATAGAAGCATCGATAACATTCAAGAAACTTCCGATACATGCAGGCACGTCCTGCGCTGTGCAATAACATTTGTTAGGCGGTAAAACGTGTCGCCCGATAAAGACAAACAAGTATACGTGTCAATAGGATGACCCTAGATAGAAGTACTGGAGTCCGAACTAACTGGGAAGCGCGAGAGGACATCGGAGTCAGAGTGTCTGCGCCCAGAGCGATAGACCACACGATTATCATATTCCTGGATTCGGAGGGCCCAGCAAGCGAGGCGGCTCGACGGGTCTTGGACGCTAGACAACCAGCAAAGGTCGTGATGATCCGTCACCATGCGAAAGGGTCGACGATAGAGATATGGGCGAAATTTTTAAGAGCCCATACGATGGCCAGGCACACTTTCTGTTACTGAGTAATTGGCCTCAGGTTATGTGAGGGCACGACGGGCATAAGCGAGCATGTATTCGACGTTAGTGTTCTTATGTTGTGCGAGCACTGCACGAAGGCCGACACCACTGTCCTCAGTATCAAGTTTGGCAGTAGCGCTTGGATCAATATGGCGGAAGATTGGCAGACATGTAAGTAGGCGGAAAAGAGTTGTGAAGACGTCTTCAGAAGCTTCTAACCAAGTAGAAACATTATTGTCGCCTTGGAGAAGTTGGTTTAGGGACGCGGTCACAGTATCAAAATTCCGAACGAATCGTCGAAAATAGGAGCATAGGCCAATAAAGCTGCGTAGTGCTTTCAAGTTAGTGGGCTTCGGAAATTCGGAAACTGGGCGACGTTTAGGAGGGTCAGGAAGAATGCCTTATTTAGAGACAACGTGGTCTAATATAGTCAGTTTTTGAGCTGCAAATAAGCACTGTTTAAAGTAAAGTTGGAGACCAGCATTCGGAGACAGGTCGAAACTTGATGTAAGCGGAGAAGATCGATCGGAAAGTCTGGGGAAAAAACGACAACGTCATCCAGGTAGCAGCTACAAGCAGTGCCATAACGCAAAGCTGTTACAAACTTTTATATTCTAATTCTGCAATCATTCCTCACATCAGTGCTTGGTCAAAAAATTTTTGGGCCAGCCACACTCCGCCTGTCTCTCACGCGACGTGATGAAACCGCGAAACACATCTGAAATAATTTGTGCACACTGATTATGCATGAATAAATTGAATGAAACAAGAACAATTATTTCTGATTCGACGCGTTCTTCGCCATATGACTCCGCCATTGGTAAAACGTTTTCGGGCTGCGCCCACTTCGCCTGTGTGTCCTGCGACGTCACAAAACCGCGAAAACTCACCAAATAACGTGTACGCTCAAAAGATGCATCAATATGCCGAACAAAACTGGATTTTTTACCGAATAGCCGGAGACTACCCCGTACAGAAAGGAATAGAAGATGACTGCCCGCCGATCACTCTGGCACTAGGTACTCGGACCGGCCGGGGAGCCTAGATCTATTTGCGCATAATAAACATTTTTCTGAGGCTGAATAACGTTATCGAACTCTTTCTGCACTTGTACGACATCACTTTGCCAACTCATTTGCGCATAATAAACATTTTTCCGAGGCTGAATAACGTTATCGAACTCTTTCTGCACTTATAAGACATCACTGTGCCAACTCTTTTTTGCAGATGGTCCGTGTGGTGGCTGTTTGAACCTTCCGTTGCACGGCGCCGCAATTTTATATCGGCAATCGCAAGCTAAATGAGGAGAAGCGGCCAAATCACAGACGCTGGTACCGCCATACTCATCCAGTTATCTACTTTCACTGTGCTGGCTCGGCCCTATCGAGCCCCTCTCCACTTAAGCGTGCTCCTCGCCTCTTTTCAGCCCATTGTATATCTGCTCAATGCAGGCAACGCTATTCGCTTTGCAAGGAAAAAAAAGCGACTTCCTATAAACGAGGAGCGCGTCCGATTGGGCTTTCCAAACAACGCTGCGGGTTACCGTCCGGTGCTTGCGTCGGTGCTTACATAAATTTGACGTCAGGAGATTGGAATAAAAACAGACTGGAATAGTTTTACTTTATAGGGCCTAAGTATGCGACTTCAGGCCGCGCAGGATGTCGTCCATCTTGCGTTCAAAGGTGGCGGGCGCGTTGCACAGACGGAAGAATTACAGTTAATTCATACAAGCCATCTGGTGTTACAAACACGGTTTCGGAACAGTCAGCGTCAGCCATGGGAACCTACCAGTAGCCATAGCGGAGATCTAAGGAGGAAAAACATTCAGCTCCTTGCAAACATTCAGGTGCGTCATCGATATGTGGCAACAGGTATGCATCCTTTCGGGTAACCTTGTTAAGTCTTCGATAATCAACGCAAAATCGTATGGTTCCGTAATTTTTTTAAAACTAGGATGACTGGAGATGCTGAGGGACTACTAGAAGGCTGGATGACACCATGTTTGAGCACATCGTTCACCTGGTCATCGATAACGCGTCCTTAGGTCGCCGATACTAAGTAGGAACGCTGTCGAATGGGTGCATGGCGCCCAGTGTCGATAGTGTGCGAAACAGTCGTTGTGCAGCCGAGTGATGTTGCTTGGTAGTCAAAAGAGGAAGAGAAGCCTTAGAGCAAGTCAAGAAGTTCGTCCCACTGCGTCGTCATAAGGTCACTGGTAATAGCTGGTGTAAAAGAATGTGGCAGTGACTGAGAAGGCGATGCCTTGAAAGTGGCAAGATGAGTGGACTTGCCCATCGTGTCAAAAATATAAAGTGACGCCAGTAGCTTTTCTCTGCCAAGGCCCTCACGGCGGCGTAAAGGTAATCGAACCATCGGTTCGGCCGATGGTTTTACACGCGCATAAAAGAGGCACCAGTTTTGAACTCGAGGACGGTGAACGGCAGTGGTAGTGATCGGTGGTGAACTAAGAGTTGAAACGGTGCGAAGAGTGCTGTGGCGTCATCTACAGAGTCACAACAGATACTGACAAGAACAGAAGACCAGGCAGGTATAATGGCGTCTTCTGGAACGGCGATGTTGCGACGGCTTTGCGACGATATTGAAACGGCGATTTTGGACCCTGTGGTTAGCGATAAATACTGTCGAAAACGAAAAGAGTTAGATTTCGGCGGGGGCACAGTCGACGATCGCACGATGTGTGGTGAGAAAGACCCAACCTATTATGACTTTGTGTGAATATGATGACAAAACGGTGAATTCAATGACATAAAGGACCTCCTGAATGACGACACGAGCGGTGCAGGCACCGGATGGCTCGTCGTGCTGCGCGCTGGCAGTCCGAAGGGATAGTCCAGACAGCGGCGTCGTCCCTTTTCCTATTGTGCGGCAAATAAGAGCATCTATTGCTGAAAGTGCAGCGCCGACGTCAACAAGTGCTATCGTCAATGTTGCGTCTATTGTGACTTCAATAACGTTTTTCGGGGAACTGTTAAATCTTATACATTTCGCTGACACCGCAGTTGTCACCTGCTGAACTGCGATTTTTAATTTTCGTGGCGCAGAGGGCTCCGCCGACGGCACATGGGGAAAAGAGAGCGGCGGCGAAGAGAATGTGAACGGCGAACGGAGAATGCGGTCTTGACGGTAGGAGAAGGTTCCAAGCTGTCCGAATAGTTGCGGGGTTGTTGGAAACGTAGCGCATATGAACGCACATTGGTGGAGAAGTTCAGTGTAAGTGGGCGAAATTTATGTGCCATGTGTCTAGCACGGCCACATTGAAAACAAATCGGACGGATGTTTTCCGTGTTCTAATGGTCTTGAGGTCGTGCATACTGCACCCCCGGCGGGGTGGGAGGGGCTACGGGCGGGGGCGAAGGAGACCATAGGTCTGTGGTGCAGGTCGCATAGCGACTTCGGCGTACGTCATGGGAAGCGGCAGTCGGAGCCTGCTGGAGAGAAAGCGGAACGTGGTCGCCTGCCTGCTCCTTGATGACGTATTGGAGAACTCGACTGGCCTTGTGTAAGCAGTATCAGAGAAAGCTGACGAGCAGCCTCTTCACGGATAAACTCGTTAATCAGGAGCAGCAGCGAAGGTTTGTCTGGTGCAACAGCCAAGCTCGACATTGAAGAGGCCTGAGGAGGTGATTGGCGGGTGGCTACGCGTTGTTTGCGTAGTCCATCAACACTTTGATAGAGACTGACGAGTTCAGACACTGTTGCTGGATTTTTCGCCTACATCTTAGGCGTCGTCTTCAATGCCTTTTAAAATATGCCTGATCTTCTCGGCATCGACCATTGTGACGTCAACGCGATTACAGAGGTCTACAACATCTGCTAAGTGGTCTGCCCGCTCGATTGCGCACGACCACGCAACCGTTGCTCGGCGCGAAGCGTACGAACGGCGGGGCGCCCGAATACCTCCATCACGTTAGTTTTGAAGGCTGCCCACGTCCTGAGATCACGTTCGTGATTGCGGTGCAACACGCTCGCGACAGCGCTCAACTAAAACGACACGTAATTGAGTATTTTGGTGTCCTCCGAGTGGTTGTGGATGCTCATCTGGTCGTAGTCAGCAAGCCAGTCTTCTACGTCACGGCCTTCTGTACCGCTGAAGATGGAATGGCCGCGTTGACGCAACTGGTCAGGCCAGACCACGGTAGTCAACGGGGCAGCGGGCTGTGGTGGTCTTACTTCCGGCATAATGAAGACGGGTTGTGGTGTCCGATTGCGAAGTGACATATTTTCTGTTGTACCGAGCAGCTCCATCAATTGTTAAGGGGGTTTATTCGGGTCGCAGAGTAGCAGTGATAAATGTAGCACCAGCACGTAGGGTGCAGCGAGGGAGCGAACTGGGTACGAGCACTCAATGGCAAAGGAACTTTTCAGCGTGCCGATCTTCGACACATGGTATTGTTTTTTATAACTCTCAATATGCCGGAGCGCGTTGCACAGCATAGATTCACAGGCAATACGAAAATGTTACCACGCACTGAGTTAAATACATCTGACCACGAAGCAGCTGAGGTAGCAGTCGTAATGCAGGCGACAGGTAGGTCGGTCATGCTTTGAGGCAGTTGATGAGGATAAACCGAGTCAATTTCCTCAAGCAGAACCAGACATTCACCACGGAATAAAGTTGCTGGTGAAGACAACCAATTCGCAACATGAATGGCTGGCAAAAATTTTCAGTTGTGAGAACGGCAAAAGGAAGAAGCCAGTTTTTGCGAGAAAGGAAGTCTTCGGAGTGTGAAAACGGAGCAGTAGAATAGCCAGCAGAGTCACAAGAGAGAGGCATGAGAGCGCATGAGAAAGGAGGTATGTCGGTGTTTGCAGCGACGATCACTCGGAGAAAATGGAAGAAACACGACTCAGATGGGACATCACACATCGGTGATAACGCAAGTTCGGTACGCGCACAGTCAACAAAAGCACGATGCGTGGAAGTCCCAGCCCAGAATGACGTCGTGTGAGCACGGTGATGAAAAGAGGACACATTCAACGACATCCTGACTGACCAGCCAAGCCGTGCACGACACGGAAGGCAGGACGTGGTGCGCGGTTGCCGTACGCAGAGAGACGTCATAAAGCGGAGTCGTAATCTTTCTCAACTCGCGACATAGTTCCCCACTGAGCACAGGGACAGCAGCTCCGGTATCAACAAGCACTTGCAGAGCGACACTCTCAACATGCACGTTCGTCTCGTTAGCAGTAAAAAACCGAGGCCTTGAAGTTCTTCACACGAGCGCATTTCTTGCCTCGGGTAGTGCGACGGCCAGTTTTTCACTTGAACGGACTGGGGTCGACGGAGCATAAAGGAAGGAAAACGGCGACGTCGCGATGGCGACCGGCAAGTGCCGAAGGTGCGTTGACCTGACGAGATATGTAGCTATAGATTCTGGCGCTGGGCCAGACAAAACTGGATGTGGTGGTGGCTTAGGACTAGCATGGCCTTGACTTCGGTAGCTGTCGCGTGTACCCGCCGTGGTTGCTCAGTGGCTATGGTGTTGGGCTGCTGAGCACGAGGTCGCGGGATCGAATCCCGGGCACGGCGGCCGCATTTCGATGGGGGCGAAATGCGAAAACACCCGTGTGCTTAGATTTAGGTGTACGTTAAAGAACCCCAGGTGGTCAAAATTTCCGGAGTCATCCACTACGGCGAGCCTCATAATCAGAAAGTGGTTTTGGCACGTAAAACCCCAAATATTATTATTATTAGCTGTCGCGTGTGAGGAAGTTGCGGCGATAGCAAAAGCGTGCTACATGGCCAGGATGGTGGCAGAAATAGCAGACTGATCTGGAGTCTGCAGTGCGCCAAGGATTTGCAGGCGGTGGGGCGGGACACACGAAAGGGAGCGAGTCCTAACGTACAGGGGCTCGCGCCACATAGGAAGAGCTTGGTCGTTCCCTTGGATCTGTGGCGAATGAAGCGCGAGGCCTGGCTGCGATTTCAGCCTAGGTGAGAGGTGCGTAGACATGTGAATTCTGTTGTGAATTAACCAGTGGGGATTCGGCAGCGCCTCGGAAACTTGCTCTAAGATGACCTGTCGAAGCGCTGGAGCGAGCGGTTGCGTAGACTACGGAACGCAGGGCACAATGAATAATTGTCGTGCCACTTCCTCGCGAACATACTGCTCTACTTGCGGCAGTGAGGAGGTGTGGTCACCAGACACATCACCAACGGCGAGAGCCGAAATGCTTGCTGCGTGAAAGTTAGAGCGCTGCGTGGAAATGTGCTGTTTCGGTGGCTCGTCGTCCCTTTGGCAGAGCTGAATCACGCCGGCGGCCGCTTGAGGGTTTTTAGAAACGAGCATGTGCAAGGCGCCGTCCTCGATTCTTTTCATTATTTGCCTGATTTTATTAGCTTCCGGCATGGCTGGGTTGATTCGGCGTCTAAGATATAAGACATATTTAATGTAGGCTGTTGTGGGTAGTGTGAAAAAAAAATGCTTCGTTCATCCTCGGTTTTTATCCCCAAACAGCATCGCCAGAGCAAACTCTTGATCAGGCGAAACTAACGAGCATGGGCGCATTGTATTGCAGACGGAGAGGGCATATTGAGAAAAATCTCATTATTATCAATATTTCTAAGGTGTCTTTTTAATTTGCCTTATCCATGGAGAACCTTAAGCTCTAGCAAAAAGACTACCGATTCAAGCACCAGAAAACAAAATGCACTTTAAATATGAGAAAAGTTCGCATATGCAGAACAGTCAAACATAGGCCCACCTATCCCACAAACATCGGACCACAAAAATAGGCCCACTTATCGAAATGTAGACCAGCCTTTTGGGGTACCTTATTCCTGTCTGTAACTTTCGCACTTATCTTTCACGCTTTCACACATATTGCCAGTTATCATACTGGCATGCAATGTGCCAAGAACGAGAGGAAAGAGGGTTAACCGAGGGGCCCGATTTTTATTAGTTATATCATAAAAAGCAAACAGACGCTGACACCATGCGGAACATAGGGGTAATTACTTGTGCTTAATAAACGAAAGAAATAAATGACAAATTAATAGAAATGAAACTGCATGAAAAAACTGCTTCCCGCAGTTTCATGCACATATAAGTAGACTAAGATAAATACCAATATAAAGTCGTTACCAGAGCAGAATAAAATACGGCATATTTACACAATCATATGATACATGTATGACATGTGATTATACATTGGTTGAAGGTGGCTAAACAGCTTAATTATAGATCAACAAGTGTCCAGAAATAAGCACGAAACACTATAGCATATTAAGTGAGCACAGCGAAGGAGCATGGCACGGGAATACTTTCTATGCCACGTGGTCACATTCGCAAAACCCCGGTCCCGTCAGCGGCTGCACTTCGAGGCCTCGCCTGCGGGAGAAGGAAAAAAAATAAGAAAGCGTACTTAAGATGCGCACATGCTGCAACAACTTTCTTCCTTGATCAATGCGCATCTTCCAAATATAACGATATCCATGGACAACGTATTTTTGCAGCAACACTCCCACGATATTCGATGGGAAATGCAGATCGGAAATAATGCGACATATTGCATATTTTACTTTGAAACTATTGACGCTTTCATCAAAAATATAAAAGAGCCGCGTTAGTTAAAAATTTTTACATGTCAGTGAAGCATCTCAAGCGTTGGGTGAATTCTGAGGTTTTTCGTGCCATCTTAAAAGTACAGCTGTTTTCTATCCTACTTTTGTGTGCACAGCACAATCGTGATCAACATTATGATGCAGTGAATTCTATACGCAGTGACACTGTTGACTTCGAGTACTGGAACTGCAATGTGACGAAAGCCCCCGCGTAATGGATGTTTTCCTTGAGTCCGAAGTCAGAAGCCCTGTAAATGCTACCTAACTTATACTTAATTCGCTCAGTTTCACTCAGGGCAATATGTCGCGCGTGCATTATCTGGTAAGCCAGCCATGGATGAATGATAGCCGATCAGCACATACCAGCTTCCAGGTTTCCTGACGTAGACATAACTCTCCAAGGACTGGAATAGTGTCACTTTCTAGTTGTTTTTCCCTACATAAAGTTTCAATCTTGTATAAAAGATTCGCCTGTTCGGCAACCTTCGTTTCACGTCCGCGTTCTGCAAGGCCTAGAAAGAAACGCAAGGAGGAAGCTTCGCTTCGTAAAAGACCGCCATTGATTTGTTGATATTTGGGTAAAAACTGCACCTTTTTCCAATATCAATAGTTCTCTTGTATTTTTTGCGAAACATGCCATCTGGGGTTATAAAAAAGGAACTATCGAATGATGATCACAGCGCGCCTGATATGTCACTGCAAGGCTGGCTATATTAGTTTCGTCAGCACTAAAAAATCAAGGCTGCTTCATAAACTGGTACTGCGCATGCGCGGTGGAGCTGGTGTCAGTCCAAACAGTGCGTCGGCAATAACTCCGCTGACCTACGGAGTTGCACTGGCCTTGTTTATTCTTTCTCACCCATCCGCCATGGTACGAAAAGCGCAGAATGCTAAGAAAAATATCGCTGGCGTCTGTGTGCAGTCTATGGTATGGTACCTGAGCATCCGACAACGCTGCTCCTGAAGTCTGGTCATGGCGGTGTTCAGGTCTGTCAGATCCTTTGGGCTCCAAAGTCTCTCCGCCGCCAGTGATGCCGCAGGCCTTCAAGGGACAGATTTTATAGTGTTTAGTTTTATGCTCGCTCCCTCAGAGACTGAGATATATCGCAACGGAATAGCATCGCACAGAGAACAGTAGTGATATGCTGCAGACAACTTACGCACCGTAAAAACACTCAGCGCACAGCGACGGGTTAATTCCCATTACTATGAATGCCAATCTGCTCAATGTCTTAAGCAGTAGCCATCCTCATTATATGTCATTTATTCCGCTAAGTTAATGTGAAATAAAACAAGTATTATAAGGCAAGAGAGCGCAAGGTAATACGAAACAGGGTGCGGTCTCAGGCACCGCGTCTCGGACAAATGTATGCGACCGTTCTCGGCCACGGCGGCTTAATTGGCAGATACAGGCAGAGAAAGAGAGAGAGAGAAACCTTTAATGGAAGGGAGAGATTTTCGTCGGCGTAGAGAGGTCGCTGACATGGTGCTCTACGCGAGGACAGGAATTGGGGAGAGAAAGAGAGACGGAGAGAGGCGCACAAAAAGGAATAAGTTAAAAAATTACAGATCCCACGCACTGGGGGAATCGATGTAAGCGGAGCTTTCAGTGCTCGATGCTTTGATTGACGATAATAAGGGCTGATGGTGACGGCTAAAGCCTAATTTATACAACGTTTAGGCTAACACGAGAGTGGTGAGTTGATGTTACACGTTACCTTGCGTTCACCACTGCTGTTTGTCTGCGTAGTACACAGAACACACAGGGACAGGTGTTTGCGGCGTTGTTGCTTGTCATATTTTATAACCTCTGAGAGGGTTGAGCGTTGTCATTTCCTCACATGGCACATCGCATTGTGGCAGAAGTATCAAACTGGAATTGGATTGTGGGGCTGCACGTAGCAAAACCACACTCAGATTTTGAGGCAAGCCGCAGTGCCGGACTCCGGATTAATTTTGATACCATGATGTTCTTTAACGTGTCCCAAAATCTAAGTGCACGTGCGTTTTCTCTTTCATCTCCGTCGAAAAGCGGCTGCCGCGATTGGGGACGAATCCGCGACATCTATCAATACCATCGCTGTAAAGCTAACGCGGGGGGCACAGAAGTGTTGATTTGACGGTCAACCGCTTCGGTATAGTGTCTCCTGGACCCTGCGGTGCGCTTTAATTAATGCGGCTCTGCTTCTGCACGCGCTGCCTCAGTTGTCCGCTTGACATACTTGCATGGCGTTTATTTTTCAGAAATAGCAGCAACGTAGTGTACCGTACGTTGAACTTAAGCTTATCCTGTTTCCCCGCAACTGCTGTCGTATTGCAGTGGGATTTCCTTGCCTTCTCGCGTCACCTCCCCCCCTCTCTTATATGGGAACTGCCTCTTCTCCTCTTCTTCCACTCTCTACAGTTCTATCTGCGTCCCCTCTGGCCTCGTACGTTAGCAGAAAGAGAAGCGCTGCAGTTTCTGCGATGCTTCTGAGGGGAATCACAGGTAATTACAGCTGTCAAGCGGCTGATGTGGCGACGGCCAGGGAGTTTCACAGGGCATTGTCCACATTCGACGCGGTGGGGTGAAAGCGAGTTTCTCCCGTCACATTTCCTCTCTTACTCGCGCTTGTCATTTATATACACGTTCTGAAACACCCCCCGAGGCGGTGTGCGTGACAGCAGGCTACAGCAGCAGCACAGCAGTGGGAAAGTCGAAGGAATAGGCAAAGAAATCTTGGTTTTAGAAAGCTTCGCTTAAAAAAAATTGGCCACTGAGTTTTCTAACTCATGGGCAACGGCGTGCTATGGTAAGGTCCTTCAGTGTATGCACCGTCCTACAATCAGGTGACAGGATTCGTTGCGTGAAAGGTGCATGAGGGTGACAGAGTAGAACTAAAGTTTGTCGAGTTGACCAATGTTTTCTAAGTAGGTGAATAAAAAGTTCATCGCGCGCCTCTGTTGTATGAGGCAGGCTAAAGGGCCTAAGACACCGTCAAGTGACAAAGGTCTTTGTGTAAGCGAATGCATGCAATGCTCATAGAACGCACGCTCGTCAGCATACGCTCGACACTCAAACAGGATATACCCCATAGTTTCAATTAAACCACAGTTGTTGCAATGTGGACTTGTCAGTTGACCGAAAAGGTACCGTAAGCCGTTTTCATAGGCGCTGTTCAGGCGAATACGATGATTAATTATCAAATGGCGAGGAATGTTGGATGGGAGTCTGGATCTGAGATTTCTGTCGATTGAGTAAAGGACATGGTAATGTTGGGTCGGCAAGCTCCATAGCCGGTCCTTTTCTTCCGAAGCAAATCTTTTAGCTAGTTGGGAAGCATCAGATCTAGTGAAATAAATCCGCTTATAGTTTTGGTGTTGAAGACCTTTGCATGCCGCTTCATTACTTTTTCGTTGGCCAGAATACCGCAATGAGCAGTTATCTACTGCAATTTCATACAGTGGCCTGATGCAATGGCCAAGTGATGAAAGTACGCAATGTAGAAAGAAACAGGCTGATTATTTTTTTTTTTTGACAGACGGCACAATGTTTGTAGTGCTCCCTTAGAGCCATTTAAAATAGCCCATTGATAAGGTACTCGGCGCAATATATAGAGGACTGCTTCTCCGATGCCGTAAAGCTCTGTTGTCGTTGAAGATGTTCTCCGCTGCAGGTTATCAGCTGCACTCGTCTTGTCGAGTGTACAAAATACCACAGGAGCAAGTCTCCCGAGTGGTTGTGGCATCAGTGTAGATGTGGGTGTGCTGAGTATATTTGTCGGCTAAGTAGAGGAGAGTGGTCTGCAGGAGTGCCGCCTGTGGCATGCGACTATTTGTCCCATTTACACCCTGTACAAACTGGTCTATATCTAGAGGCGAAAGTGTAGAGGGAAGAAAAGTCGGAGACAGTAATTTCTGTGGCTGAATAAACGGAGGAAGGGCCAAAATTTGTACAGCTTGGCCAAAGCCAGACTTAACGTGGGTTATGTGGACAGGGTAAATGAAGTGCTTCTTCCCTTGGAGCACTTGCCCGAGATGGGTACTCATTGTTTCTTGGGAAGCGATGACATCTAGAGGTAGACATCGCGCTTCCGCTACTGTTCACGAGGCTGAAGCGCCCCTTGGAAGGCCCAGATAAATTCGCAGGCAGTTGTTCCGCGCGGCTTCCAGAGTCCTCTTCTTTGCTGGTGATAATCTCTGAACCACCGGTAGGCAATAGCGCAATGTGCGTTCAATATAGGCTTTTTCGAACACTACCGTTGAGCGGCAGTTGCATCCGCATCGTTTTCCCGCCATGAATTTGAAAACTTTCGATGCAGCAGCAATCCTCGCACACATTTTTTTACCTGAAGTGACCAAGAGAGATTTCTGTCTATCACAATCCCAAGGAATCGCTGACACCGTACGTACGGCAGCGGTCGTCTACCGAGTAAGAGCGGTTATTTGCTCATTTTCTTTGTTCTGATTTTTTCTGGCGAGAGGTGAAGATCTCGGGGAGCCAAATACACGGAGAACTTCAGTAATGGTTCTTGAAGTCGCTGTTGATAGATATAGTGCGAACTTGATGCGCTTCAGGTGCAGATATCATCGGCATAGATAGTGATGTGTGCTCCTCGCGGCACGTTTCCTGTTATGTGACCAGGGTGAGATACAACAGGTGCGGGCTGAGTACAGCACACTGGGGTGCGCCCTTCTCCACTGCCTAAGACTGTGTAGGTCTGTTCGGAGTACTCATAAATGTTTTCCGTTCTGTTAAATAGCGATTCCGGAACTACGAGGACAGAACCGTTTAGAAATCGTTGTCTATTGAGTTACCCACCGCGATCAGCTAAAGGCATCTATCGCGGACAAATAAAGGGAATTTTTAGGCACGTAGGATTCACCACATAGGCAGCAGAAAGTCCCGTTACGCGCCGCCGAGGCGTGCCAACTGAGTTGCATGCGCGCCTTTTGTGGTCAGGGCGAGCGCAGGGTGGCGTTATTTATGTTATCGTTTTTGACTAAGAGTGGCGCGTTATGAGCTCATAGTCGTGGAAAGATCCGGCGTCGCAGTCTTCCGAGAAGTTTTCGCGCGCGCGCGCGCGCGCACACACACACACACACACACACACACACACACACACACACACACACACACACACACACACACACACACACACACACACACACACACACACACACACACACACACACACACACATATATATATATATATATATATATATATATATATATATATATATATATATATATATATATATATATATATATATATATATACCCGTGTGTACATAAGGCTGAGCAGCTTATCCATTCCTCTCGGCTCGGCCTTCAAAGGAGCGCAAGATGGAGGGGCCCCTGTCTAGTTGCCTTTCCGGTGACAGAAGCGACCAGTTTACCGCCATTATCTTACCCCTCCATGTTCTAAGCTGTCAAAGGCGGCCGAGACGCCTTATACCTAGCCGTGTTCACGGCCGACAGCGCACGTGTGATTCCAGAACTACGAGGTCAGAACCGTTAAGAAATCGTTCTATCTTGAGTTAAGGTAATCAAATCAAGAATTTTTTTTAGGCGTGAATGGCCCTCGGGGCGGTACTTGTCGGCGTTAACGTAGCCTCACCGCCTGGGGGAATATCTGATTGAGGTATGTCGAATGCTCGGTTGCCATAGACGGAAGCTTCAATCCCGCTATATAAGCTTTTTTTCTTCCTATGATGAAACTCACCTCCTCTAGCGCAAAACATCTGCAGGCATGGAGTGACGCCTGTCACCGGAAAAAGATGCCCGGAGCGAGTGGGGCTATACTAATTCAGGTACAACCAAATTACGAAGGCCCACTAAGCTTCAACAAGACACTCCCTCACCAGAACAGGAATTGGCCTCCCTGGTGCAGTATTGGGCCACCCTTTCCCACATGGCTCACTCAATTACCCAATGGCCCTCAGTCCCCAGCAGCTGCGGAGTAGCTGACCAAGACGGCGGTCAGACCTGTAACGCTAGGTCTTAGCGCTTAGCACTAGGTCAGACCTGGCACTAAAAATCGCTGGGTCCAGGCAGGCCGTCAATGGAAACTGACCCTTGCAACGTTTAACACCCGAACACTCTCGAGTAAGGCTAGCTTAGCAGGACTCTTTGAGAAATTGTCAGACAATGTTTCGGATATCATCGGCCTTAGTGAGATTAGAAGAACTGGTGAGGCTTATACATTGCTGAATAACGGGTATGTCCCCTGCTATATAGGTCCCCCAGATAATAAGCAATACGGGGTAGGATTTATAATCCATAAGGACATAGCGGGCAACAGTGACGAATTCTACAGCATTAATGAGAGGGTAGCTGTGGCCAACACACACTTCGCAGCGCACTGGGCCAGTGCAATATGTCGATATGTGGCCATGCCTCTGCAATTTCTAACACTGTGTTGCTGCCTCGACGTATTCGGTGACAGGGTAACTAAAGGATCAAAGCGTAACTCGTTGAGGTAAAAGTGAATCTTTGGCGAACTCTAATATAACAGATCGACGAAATGTCTCTTTGACCTTGCCGCCACATTCAAGGGCGTAAGTGGTGAGCCTCCTTGCTCAAACGACGCCTTGGTCGCGTAGACACACTTCTGGTTTTTATTTGAGTAGCTGAGAGGTACGTACATTGTGTATTTTGCCGAAGCTGGTAGAGTATGAATATGGGACACGGGCTTCTATAGTCATGCTAGCTAGCTCAGTTACCGTGAGCAAACGGTTGGCGACGAGCAGTCTTGGCATTCTAACCATCAGGCTGTCGTCCCTGTTAAGGCGATGGCTGAGGCAAAGAAACACTTCTCCTCACTTGCTTTACCCAAACGCGTCGTCTCACAGCTGAGGCCACAGAATGAGAACCCGAGTGCCAGAGAGCTGACGAGTACGACGAACCCAGATGGGGTGTGCAGGTGTGGTGCCTAATCTCCCTCTTCACATACGCAACATATGCTATATCACTTACGTTACACATTTAAAACCGTTTCTCGTTTCCTCACCAATGTCACAGCGCTCATTCCTTTCAAAAAGTATTTAAACGAGAACTATTAAGGCGTCCTATAGGGGCTCATTTACTAAGCATCAATCCAATCAAGCCGGCTTCCAATGAATTCAAAGAAGCATAAAAATTATATCAGTTTTATTATAGGGCATATTAATTACGCGTGGTCGTTAGATATGCGAGTAAGGATAAGAATAATGTCAAGTGGTAGTGACGGTAAAAAACACAGTAGCAATACTGTGAAAGATGAAACTAACTTTTTTGTGGGCACAGGTTTGCCCAACAATAGTTAGTTTCGTCTTTCACAATATTGCTACTGTGTTCTTTACCTCACTACCACGTGGCATCTGGATGAAATCAGATTACACAAGGTTCGGTGCCGACAGACAGCGGATGCAACCATCGATAACTTTCGAGAAACTTCCGATACGTGCAGGCGCGTCCCGCGCTGTGCGATAACATTTGTTAGGCAGTGAAACACGGTCACCTGATAAATATAAACAACTACACGTGTCAATATGACAGAAAATACAACTACCTCTGCGGACTGGAGCCAGTTGCACAAACATTGTATTGTATTGGGTTTTATGGCGCATACGCAAATCAGGCTATCATGGGCCAAACACATGGTATAATTTATTTCAAAAATTGGGTATCCTCAGCGAAAGTCCTTCTCCGGACAAGGACTCTGAGGAGCCCAACAAATCAAATGGAGACCTCAGCCTTCTTCACAGGACTGAGAAAATGGGTGAGGTGCATCATAAGATGCGTGAAAAACTGGGTAAGAATTTTTAGAATTAGTAGTTATGTGATATATTATATTTCGTTTAGGATCGCTGCGTCTTTCAAAAAACTAAAAACAGATGAAGTTCCTACAAGTGGGCTATCTCCTAAAAGTAGACTGGGATGGAAGGGAATGCGTTCATTGTAAAATACAGTAAAATATTTTTTCCTTAGCCGTTCGAGTTGTGTGCACGAGAATAAAGTTTGATTTACAGTGAGTTCAGTTCCACAAACAGCGCCTAACGTGAATGCTACTCTACCAGTTGAGCTACACGACGGTAGCCCTACTTCCTACCACATTTTTTTGTTAATTAATTAAGTCCCATCATGCTAGCCAGCATCCCCAGTAAAATGATCGAATATGTACTATCATCGCAGTTTCTTGACTCCATCTCGTTCTTTTCACTGGTATACCACAGCTGTCGTAAATCTCAACTCAACTTTTTCTCTTCACACACAAAATGCACGTAATTTTAGACCGCTATTTGATAGCTGACTGCATTTGTCTCGATTACTAGAAGGCGTTTGATCAACTGTATCGTGAACTACTAGCCTTCAAGCTAAACAAATTAAATATAGATGCTCATCTCGCCAGTTGTCCCGAGTCCTTATTATTGACCGTATTCTGTTCGTTGCATACAATGACACAAAATGTTCGAGCAAGTCAATTCATTTTGGAGTGCCATAGGGGTCCGTTGTATCTGTAATGCTGAACTCTATATATTAACGACCTCCCAAGATGCGTTTAACCATTACTTTAGTTTACTGCAGATGAATTTTTAGACCCACTCTTCTGCTTTGCCTCTCCAGGTCAGTGAGCATGTATTGCAATTGGTCCCCTGAGTCCCCAGTCTCGGAAGAGAACAGTAATTTACAATAGGTAGCGAGACACTGGAAGTGGTAAGGGAATACATCTACTTAGGGCAGATAGTGACGGCGGATCCGGATCATGAGACGGAAATAATCAGAAGAATAAGAATGGGCTGGGGTGCGTTTGGCAGGCATTCTCAGATCATGAACAGCAGGTGGCCATTATCCCTCAAGAGAAAAGTGTATAATAGCTGTGTCTTACCAGTACTCACCCACAAGGCAGAAACATGGAGGCTTACGAAAAGGGTTCTACTTAAATTGAGGACGACGCAACGAGTATGGAAAGAAGAATGATGGGTGTAACGTTAAGGGATAAGAAAAGAGCAGATTGGGTGAGGGAACAAACGCGAGGTAATTACATATTAGTTGAAATCAAGAAAAAGAAATGGGCATGGGCAGGACATGTAATGAGGAGGGAAGATAACCGATGGTCATTAAGGGTAACGGACTGGATTCCGAGGGAAGCGTAGCAGGGGGCGGCAGAAAGTTAGGTGGGCGGATGAGATTAAGAAGTTTGCAGGGACGACATGGCCACAATTAATACATGACCGGAGTTGTTGGAGAAGTATGGGCGAGGCCTTTGCCCTGTAGTGGGCGTGACCAGGCTGATGATGATGATGATGCAGATGATGATGATGATGATGGTGATGATGATGAAGTAGCGTTGCTTTTAAGATTCACTTCTTTGCTGACGATTGTGCTATAGTTAGTGAAATATAATGACGTGAACGACAGTACCGCCTTACAAAGCAATCTAGATGCTGTTTCTAACTGGTGTAACACGTGGCTCATGGAGCTTAATCCTAATAAGTGCAAAACGCTCCGTTTAGAGTGATTTGGAGTGTTTTCAGAATACTGGAGTGCCTTGCACTGCATGACTCTGGAAACAGTTTTGTTTTTCTTATCGCTGCCTTGGTGTCACATTACCTAGATTGATCTTGCACACCACCAGTACTGTTCACAATTTTAACCGCATGCTAAGTTACCTTTTTCTCTCCAGCCTCTTCTCTCAAATTAATCCTTGACAAAACCTTTATCAGAAGTAAACATGAATACGTGGCCTCTATATGACATCCGCCTAATAGTTAACTTGCTAAAGTAATTGAACTTGCTCAGAATAATGCTGCCAGATAAATCGTTAACAGCTATAACCGCATAGCAAGTGCTACATTCATGAAAAATGCCCTCGAACTGCCCTCACTTGCATCCCACCGCATAATCTTCGGGCCTTCCTTATTTCACAAGATCTCTTACTTTATTCCACACCTCCGATTTGATCTACTTCCCCCGCCCACTTTTGTTTCTTGACGCCTTGATCATAGCAATAAAGCCGGTATCAACTCACGTCGCGCTAAAGCTTGCCTCTATTCATTTATCTCACGGACTGTGGGGGGCTGGAGTCACCTTCCCGGAACAATTGCCTCCATACGAGATATTTTTTGTTTCCGAGAATCATTAGCTTGCATTGCCTAGCCAAGAATTTTCATGTACAACCAATAGCTTCATGCAGGAGGTCATTAGCTGTGAATAATTAAGTAATGTTGTATAACCCGGTATTTCAATTCTTTTTCTCAATCCAACCACTCCCCTCCGTAATGCCCTGGTGCCTTGAGGACATAAATAAAGGAAATGAAATGAAAAAGTTAATGTTTAATCAACATTATATTGTCAACCAGCCCCGCTCTTGTAATTGCGCTGCACCTAAATTTCTGCAACCTTAATGATGGAATCACGTAACGAGAACAAATTTTCTACGCAATATTTGAAAACTCGCACAGCTAGCATGGACTCGAAACGACACTAAGCGACCCGCCACTGTAGCTCGAGGAATATATGGCCCTGTGCGAGCACGAGGCAGTGGTTTTGACTTCCGACCGTGCTGGCCATGCTGCAATTATCGTAAAATATAAGACACGCTCGTGTTTCTAGAGAAAGGTGCATGATAAAAAGCTCAGCGTATCAAAATAAAACTCATTGTGTTTATCTACCTCTTCTTTTTCTTCTTTTTTGTCCGTTAAGAAGCTCTCGTAGCCCATAAGAAACATGAATGCAAAAGTCAATCAATCCACAATGCTCACCAAGTACTGGCTATCAGGTTAGTGCGATCAACGCTATCATCCCAGACACCGACTTCGCCTCCGACGACCAGGGCCTTTTGCTTGGCTGTTCCTGTGACAAGAAGAAATAGTGATGTCGGTCCGCCCACCGCCGCGGATTAACTTAAAGGAAATTACAAAAGTATTCGTAAGTTTAAGAATTGCAATCTTTCTATAGCCGCCGAGACGCGGAATAGACACGCGAAGTTATATAGAGAGGTCGAACCGTGGAAGTCGTGAGGCTCGCATTGATGGAGCGGCGCCCAGCTTTGGTTGTTGGCGGACGCTTCCATGAGCCAGCAGTGAGAGACCAGGACCCGGTGTCCCTTCGCCGTCAGCTCGGAGAGAAGGTGAGCCGTCCCGCTTTTGTGGTGCCGCGATTGGATTACCGCGTGTCGAGGTAGCTGCGCAGAGTGGCAAGAACGAAGCCAGCTGATGGCCGTGAGATATCAAGCAACGAGGAAAACACCACCGATGAGAAAACGCCTCATTACAAAGGTGAAAATGATTCCCGTGAAGCGAATACCCTTTTTATGCTTACAAACAGACTTGCCAGAAGACTTCCGCTTAAGCCCAAGTTACAACACAACACAAGTTACCATAGCTTATAAATTTGTAGAACTCTCAAGCTGGCATCATGTTCGCTGTAGAGTAGGAGTGCCCGACAAGTGAATTGTATTGGTGACATGAGCTCGACGCATTTCGCACGTTCTTTTGCCGGAAAACATGAAGAATATATGCATACAGTATACTATGTGACAAAATACTTCCCTTTTCTTGGCTAACTTGTCTGTCAAAAATACATGACCGGAAGTGTTCTGGGGTCATGGATGCACTGCTGCCACAGCGTGGACAAAACGGGTCCATAGCTCTTCTTTGCGACTGGAGCATCGCGAGTTGCGGCACATGCTGCATCTAAAAAGCTACGTGCACCTGTTTCAGGTGCTGACTGGATGTCACACTGGGCAAGTTACTGTCGATTTATTCAAAATGATTTCGTCGTTCACAATAAAGAGAGAAAAGTACATTCTATACGGAATTGTTTTTTCTTCTTCCTGTACATATTTTTTTTTGTCGCTGGTTAGAAGAGATTTTGAATATCGGAACACCGAAGAAGGCAATTTTTTTAGTGTGGGTTTCGAATTTTCTGTTATGAGCTGGTGCGTGACGCCGGCTGGTACTTATAGCGAGTATTCAGTGTCTATTCGCCGTTTTCAGCAGTAAATGCTTAAGCCGAAAGTTCTACAGGACCCGAACTAAGTTTCATTCGTCGGAAAAGCCCAAATATCCAATTATTTGCAGGCAAGATTTCCTGCATAACGTCACTCATTGTGCTATCAACTCGAATAACCTTGGCAGAAGAAGGAGTGTTTGGAGACATCGTCACTTATTGGAGAAGCGATTTAGACAAGGACAACCGGTTGGACATGTCTCCCCAACACCATAATATGCTAATTAGCCCTAGAGAGGCGCGAAACAAAGAAAACAAACAAGCATGAGCGTAACTGTGCACTGCTGAGAAAGAAGCGAATTGTGCCATTTTTTATCGCTCTAACACGTTGCCTCACTATCGCACAGTATTGCAAAAAAACCCTACGTGCATATTACCACAACCTTTCGAGGAGTGACACTCACAAAATTGACACGCAGAACGCGCAAACTAAGGAAAGTTGTAAATTATTGACTTCTTAACTGCAATATGTGTGTTTGGCTTTTCGCAACTTTCTCAGAGATAGTTAATGTTGCCCATGCGTGGCAAAAGAAATACTATGACGCCACATTATTATCACCCTCGATTACATGAATCACTAAAATTGAAGATCACATTCCCGGCGTCCAAAGTTTTTCTTGCACTTGCGCCCGGTAAAACAGCAGCCTAGGCTGGTCAGACCAAAAATCAACAAACAATATTGAGTTTCCCGTATTTTCTTCACGTCATTAACACGGACACTGCCGAAGTGAGCTGAACTTTTACGCCATCCATGAAGGTATACTGCGTAGGATACGGCATAGGCTTGACTGAGACTGCGGATTGAGCACTGAAGACAGTAAGCAAAAGTGTTAATGTAGTGTCCCATTGCAAGTGCGTTGGCGTACGGCAACTGCAGCAGGCCGTAGACGCTGTAGAAGTAAAGTTACTGTAGCGGTAAAAAAAAAAGAATTTGAGAAGCAGCGGCCGTACTTGACATAGTAGTTTAGATAATAAGTACCTAATTTGCAAATTTTCTCCAAGATACATGTGAGAAACTTTGTTGCAGACTTTATAGTCATAGACTCGCCAATGTGTTCAGTGTGCAACGTTCCTGTGGGCTTGCAGCGCGATATATGCGAGTGCATTCAATAATCATCAAACCCACAATCTCTAAAGACTGCGTTGAGTTCCTGTCACGATTGCATAGTCAGAAACTGCGGTAAAATCTTGGCCCATGCTGAGAGACTGCTTTGCACAGCGTCCACGCAACGAAAAATATTTCGGACATTTCTGAGAACCTCGTGGACCTCGATAAGACTTTATTATCAGTTTAAGTGTGTGCGTGTCTATAGCAGCATGTGCCACTTATGTGTTCGTCTGATCACTCTGTGCATCATATTCTTCGCCCAGCACACAGTATGCCAGGCCGACAGACGGGTAAACAGCTCCAGCTTTCATGAAAGTTGGCATCTCTCTATTCTTTGTGCACTATTGGCTGGCAGCGCTACAGCATAGTGTTATAGTTTTCACGGTTTCGAACTGCCTGGTTCATCACCAAGCCTGACAGTACGCAGTCAACTTTCGTTATATTAACATGGGTTAATTCGGCTTTTCGCCTAATTCTAGCGCAATTCAACTGCCCGGGCGAAAAACCATACCTTTATATGGTAGGTGGAGTACTTTACTTGGAGCACAAAAGCACGGCGCTTCGGGTAGTTCGAATCCCACTGATGCCCCTTATGCGCGCATTAATTACTAAAAGCCTGGAAACAGAATAAGTTCGGCAGACAGGGCTTACTACTTCGTTAGAGGCGTGGAGCTCTTTTATTTGAAGTTACCTTATTATTTTAGTGTCCCACGCTCCTTTCGCCCGTGAAGCCATTCAATCCCACTTGTTTCACGCCATATATCAGGCTGAAGCAGCTTTCAAACATGTCGGCTCTCTCGCCTCATGCTGCTTCCGTTGTGCTTTAGGAGCGAGAAACAAAAACGCCTTACAGACTACTTCAAGTAATAAAAAAGATGTGAATTTATTCATTTCGCCCCGTTACAGACTACTTCAAGTAATAAAAAAGATGTGAATTTATTCATTTCGCCGCCGTTCGTTAATACGACCTTTCGTATATTCGGCAAAGTCTTGCGGCTCCTCAAAGTCCGCATTAATTGGGAGTCAACTGTATTACCTCGTCATCCCGTTCGCGCTGTCGTTATAGCGAATATCTTTGGATCCTCTCGGCTAGCAATCCGCTGACGAGGTATAGTAGGAAGCAGCGTACGCATTCCTCTCGTCTCTTTCCGCTGTTTCACTTCGTGTAATAATTTAGCAGGTAGAAGTAACAAGTCCGGCAAACGGAAAAGGTGAAACATCTTTAACGGTATTAGGAGTATTAGCATTTGCTCTAAATTTACTTTGTTATATTTTGCAGACCAACGCAAGAAGACACAGGTAAAAATGAAGACGAGTGAAGCGTCCTGTCTTCTTGCATTGTGTGTTTTTTATTGTGTACGGCTGCTACCACGTCCAAGCGAAGCATTTCCGTCGTTGTAATTGCATATCTTTGTTACTGTACAGTTTTACCAGTAGTCTATGGAACATACTGCCTCATTATGTGAGCACCAAATAAAATCATTAAGATGACAACAGTTAGCCTAAATCAAGTTGTACAAGAGCCACTGACATGCACGCTTCGTAAGACAATAATACGCGGCAGACTTACTCGGACTTTATTTGTAAATACGTCTTGCCAGAAAACAGGGCTTTTGCGAAACTTGTTCACAATAAAAAATAACCTGAAAGAAAGGGAAAGGTGCCAGAGTAAGCGCTACAGGTAATGAATTTATAGCAATGTTTTAACAGGCAAACTATTCGGGCTTTCTCTTTAACCTGCAGTGCTACAAGCTGGGATATGCTTAATATTTCTTGGACACATTTTTTAGGTTGCAGTGCAAGAATAAAGCTCATTTTCTTATTTATTATTATTTATTGTTTATTTCTTACTGCAAACCCAGTTCAGGTCCAAGCAGGGTGGTAAAACACAACAATAATACAATGCTATAATCAATCACGAAGGGTGTTAAAACACAACAGTATTACAATGCATCAATCAATTGAAACAGGCAACAAGTTATTCCAATCTGTTATAGTTTGGGGAAAAAATGAATGCTTGAATACATCCGTCCGTACAAAATAAGGTGTTACTAAAATCGTATGATGGTGTTGACTAAGCCTAGACGTTGAACTAGACAGATAGGATGCAGGATTAATTGATAAATCTGCATTAAAAAGCATGGAAAGAAATCGAGTTCTTAGGTTCCCCATTTTCGTAAGCTTGACATTATTCCCGCGCATCTACCTTTGATAAATTGCATACATGATTTATTAAAACAATAGGCAGTAGAGCGTAAACTTCGGGCTCAGCTTAACGAGTGTCTTGTTGACTCACGCTTTACGCCTTACTTTCGTCAAGGCGGCTAAAAGTCATCTAACTTATAATGCACAGTTTTCCCCGGCCACTCTACATTGTGGACGAATAAATTGCTGCGTTTCAGAGATAAATGAGCACCACTCTGGGCCTTGCAGATTCAGCCACATGTAATGGCTGCACGCTCCGAGAAAAGCCGTAAACCCTTGGGAGCGTATCTAGTCGTCAAACAATAATCGTCATCAGCCGAGCTTTTGGTTCGTTTCTTCAAAACTAGGCAGTTGCAACTTTCCCTTCAAGAACAATATGTGATAGTGACACCGCGCATGCCATTCGTGATTTCAAACTATACACCGAGCGTGCAGCATTACACAAAAGAATTGCGCGCAAGATAGACACGATTGCTGTCTGGGGACGACGTAAGATCGAAAAACTGTGTACTTTTTTGAGTGCACCCTCCACCATACGCTCTTAAACAAAATTGCACCCCGTGGGTCGCATCTTGCCACGCAACAATAGTCATCTGTCCTGCTTGTGTTTCCTTTCTTTAACGCTGCGAGCCCCCGTAATTCTAAGTCACGAACGGCATGCGCGTTATCATCATGACAGAGTATTCTCGACAGGAAAGCTGCGAGCGCAGCGTTTTCAAGAAAGGAAAATCAAGCAACACTCATAGACAAAGGTACTTTGGGGTGTATATTTGCCACACAGCAATAATCGTCATCTGTATTGGCCGCATTTAATTTCTTTAACGCTGCGAGCCCGGTACTTCCAAATCACGAACGGCATGCGCCTTATCAGCATCACAGAGCATTCTCGACAGGAAAGTAGCGTGCGCAGCGTTTTCAAGAAAGGAAAAGCAAGCGATACTCTTAGACAAAGGTACACCCTTTGGGGTGTATATTTGCCACACAGTAATAATCATCATCTGTCTTGTCCGCATTTCCTTTTTATTAATGCTACGAGCCCAGTACTTCCAAGTCACGAACTGCATGTGCGTTATCAGCACGACAGAGCACTGCAGGAACAGCGACACTCAAGCTTGAAGCCCTAGGAGTCCATAATACTATAAGAGAAATTATAGACGCCCACCTCACAAGCCAACGAGAACGACTAGCTCTCACACCAACAGGAAGGACAGTCCTAGCGCGCCTAGGCTACCCCACACACGGCAAAGGCCACGAACAAGCAATTCATCTGGCCCCCAACTTCCGGGAACACATCAAGGTAGCCCCTATCCCCAGAAGCATGCACCCGGAACATCATGCCGATCGTCGCCAAGCTCGCGCAAAAACTCTACAGACAAAATATGGCAGTCTCCCCACCACACTATACACATATGCCGCGCAGTACCCCCAAAAGGCAGCCATGACGGCCAGCGTTGTCGACTGTAACCTACAAGAGGTGGTCTCGATGACGGTCCGCACTGCCAGCACCCTCGTAGCGGAGGAGACAGCCATCGCCTTGGCCATCACCTCTAGTCCGACCAACGAGTACGTCACAATCATTACTAACTCCCAGGCAGCTTGCCGTAGCTACGCGAGAGGCAGAATATCTTCAATCGCCCACCGACTCCTCAAACAAGTCTCCCAATTGCCGGACGTTGAAATAGTGTGGACTCCAGGACACGAGTCCCCCCGTGGAAATCAGCGTGCGCACGCTGTAGCCCGAGCTTATGCCTCCCGGGCGCCACAAGACAGGGATACGGCCGCCTCCATGGAGCCCGTACCTTTACAATACAACGCCATACTACAACACCACAGAATGAACAGACGACAATACCCGCCTCCACACAAGACCCTCTCACGTGAAGACGCCGTAACATGGCGACAACTACAAACCAACACATACCTCCATCTAAGCAGACTGCACGCAATACACCCTACACTATATTCATACAAATGTCCCCTTTGCAATGATTACGCCTCCCTATATCACACCACATGGGCGTGCCCCAACGTGAAGGCGGCCCCGCAAATACCCAACCCCACACCCGAGCAGTGGGAGGCCGTGCTGACTAGTTCGGACCCTCGTAACCAGCAGCAACTGGTGCGGCGGGCCCGGGAGACAGCAAGAGCCGCAGGAGCCCTGGACTAAGGGCGCCTCCCGCACAAGCAGAAAGACACCTGCTTGTCCTTTCTTTTTAATAAATGTTTCTCGTCCTCCTCTTCCTCCTCTCTGCAGGAAAGTAACGAGCGCAACGTTTTCAAGAAAGGAAACGCAAGCAAGACAGATGACGATTATTGGTGCGGCAAGATACGACCCAAAGGGTGTACATTTGTTTAAGAGTGTATTACAACCCCCGGGTATTCATGAAAGTTCCTACACTCAACACCACACTTGCGCCTACACTTTTATATGAAGAGCGCGGCCCTGAACAGGTGCGGTTACTACGCTTCATCGACAGCACATTCTTGAGAAGCGCAGCATCTTCCTGTGCCGAGGGCTGCCCCTGCCGGGGCCATAGCTGCCTTGGCGTGTTTTCTACACCATGAACCAAGAGCGCCAAGCGACCAGCTCTTCTGATGCACATGTTCTAAACGGGCGTGCAAAGGGCCTTCGGCCAATTCACCGCTCTGTTTCGATGGAGCATTTATCTACCGTAACGTCATTTTCCAATGAGCAGAAGACGCAATCGGCGACGGAGAACGCCGCCGCGCGTTCCTCAACAACAACAAAGACGCCCGAGATGGATACCGCGGGAGTGGCCGCCGATCCCATCGTCGCCAATTTTCCTTTCCAACAGCGAGAGGTGGACACTACGACCGGGGAAAGGAGGGAGGAATGTGCTCCCACAAACATTTACAACGACAAAACTGACAACGACGGAGGTAGCTGTTGGAAGATAGTCATACATAAGGGCCCGTACATGGTCAGTCCGCCTGTCCGTTCCGCCCTCGTCCGCCCGCGTGCTGATGGCTCTCTACTGGTGAGCGAGGAGGGGTCGCAACTTTGCCGTCCGCACGCCTGCTCGTCTCTCATTGGCTGGTCCGAGGCGGATGGTTCGGCTGTCGTCACAGCAAACATGGCGCGTGCTCAAAACGAAGCGAAGCGGGGACGTAAGGCCTAAGCTACAGCCGCATCAGAAACAGTCTATTTTCTCTCCTTTTTCTGATTTTTGCTAGTTATCTGGCACCCAAGCAGATAGTAATCGAAAGCAGCAAGCCGGTGTACCCTTCCAGACCTCATCAGTGCGTGCGATCGCCAACAGAAACAGACGGAGCGCCGGAAGTGTGTGTTGTGTTTACGAGAGCGTCGGAAGAAATATTTGAAGCCGTCGACTTCGTGATTTTTTGTTCCGTGCTTCGCGTGCGTGTCGCAAACGAGAAGTCCATCACATACAAGTGCATTCGGAGCAGCAGGACACATGTTCAGTGCGTGGCGAAATAAGTAGCGTCCGATTAGCGCACCCAGCGAACAGGACTGGTTTCTGTTCTGTGTATTTGGATCGTTGCCGCGAAGTGGTGAACGCCAGCCCTTCGCAACTTTCAGAAGTAATGATAAGATCAGTAACGATAACTTTTTATCGCTTTGTTATCGCTGCCATTCCGCGTGTGCTATACTGCGCGTGAGCCGTTTTGCCGGCTGCGACGCGCCGAGGTGACCGCGACGTTCGAGCTGTGTTCTTGCTGTTATGAAGTGCGTTTGCAAGCTACAAACCGTGATATATATGTGCGATGTGTCGCAGCGTTGCGGGGTGTAGAAGTGCTCGTTCTACGCGATGTGCGTTTGCTCAGAAGTGAACTGTGCAGAAGTGTTGCCGATCGCGTTTTCATATTTAGTACCCTTACAGATAAGCCCTATCACACCGGCCTTTCCTGCTTCGTACATCTATCGTTTCTTTCAAAAGTTGTTACTGCACGGTTGAAGATGCTTATATCGGTGGGGGGAAATTAGGGAACATAATAATAACTGCACACGTCAAGACGTTCAGCGCTGTCGTGAAATGTGGACGCCCCTGAGAGCACTAATGTCATGAATGCAAATTTCTGGCAGCCTTGATTTTCATAATGTGGACACTAGTGTGAAGATCAAGAATTTCTAGATTTCACGAAGTAAATTGCTTTATATTTTGTGATGCAAGCGGCTTACATATCGAAAATCTGAGCTTCTTGTTTTTGACTAGTGACTAAGCACAGAGTCTGTTTGTGAAGACACCAGTGGCATGGTAGATGAATATGTTATAGGTAAGAACTGGATACTACTTTCTTATTAACTAAAAATTTTACGCTTGCTGACAAAAAGCAATATGAATGTAAAAATGAACACGTAGGACGAGTAGTAACAAGTAAGTAAGTGTCACAGGTATGGTGTTATATAATATTCTGCTAGCAGCCAGCAGAACTGCGTGAAAGAAATTATGCCCAGACTTCTTCCTCACTGGCCAGCCACGGTCACGTTACTAATGCAGGCAGAATTGGGTAAGCGGAAGTTTGCGGTTACTTTGTTTATCCACCCTACTTGATTATCTGGTTCGTATCGCCTGTTCTGGCACGAGCCCTTAGTTTAAAGCGAAGAATAGCACAAGTACCAGCATTGTGTGCCTGATAGGTGCTTTATTTTCTTTCCTCATGTTCATTCTGCCAACAGTCATTAGCAAATAATGTGCATTAAACTGACTTGGGCTTATATAGTATGTCCATTAAACGTATTTCCAGTGCACTTTCATCTGCCAGTAAGTTTAGTGCTACCTATCATTCGTGGGTGCGGGATGTTGGACGCTATAATGGCTATCTGACTGATCTTTATTTTCGATAGGCCACGGTTCCACTCACTAACTGAACCGCCTTCAGCTGCGCAGCCAGAGTATAGAAAGGGGGACCTCGCCTCTTGTCATTCTTTAGCATGCTCATGGCCACAGTGCGTTGTCCCTGAGAAGTCAGCTGCTATCACAATTTAAAAAGTGCCTATTGGCTGCTATGAGTTTATCCTGAGCACGCGTTTTCACAGTTATGTAAGCATTAGTTATGTGACCGAAGCCAGCCAATGAGCACGAACTGCTTGCAAAATATTTAAGTGACTCTGCAGGCAGAGTGTCTGCTCCCTATATTATGTTAGCCGCACTGCTTTGTCAGTGTGCTGAATTGTTCTTTTTTGACAGAAATTTGCTACCCAGCCAGACAAGATATTGCCAAACCATGAATTTTAGGCCTGTACGCATGGTCACTTCTTTATTTTATGATATTCTGGACATGACACCCATGTCTAGCTTAGATTAGCAACATCAGCTTAACTTATGCACGGAGTTGAGTTGCTGCATGTGAGAAAAAAATCACTGCATAGCTAATAGAATTAGACTGGTACGAAAAAATTATTTGTCTTTATGGCTTGTAGTATAAGTGGTGCTGTTCATTTGATGCACACAGTAGCATGTGAACACAAATATATGTGTACCTTGCATTTATGTGCATGTGTGTGTGAATAAAACAACACAACTTCTAATATCAAGGCACGTTGTACCAACTATACCCATTAAAGATGTTCTATGTGGTATTCAGATAATCTTATTGAAATTTTATCACATGGTGCAGTTACAACATTTCATACCTGTATGTAAACCAATTTAAGAACTGTATTCACTGCATGTGAAAATGCATAATTAAGGCCAATGCAGTACCTGGGGTTGCAGCTTTTTAGTTAGCTTTTGCCACAGCTTATTAGAGGGATCTTGTTGATTATGCCATCCAAACAACTCAAATAAAGGTTTGTATTTAGTATACCAGCAGTGAAATACTGAACGCAGCTGCAATTCTTTGCATACTAGTGAGATTAATTTCACTGCTCATTGTTCTGTGACATGTTGTTCTTCAGTCACACGTGGTGACAGTATTTGGCGTCATGAGTTCTAGGCTAATTTTCACATGGGCCTTTCGATGAAGTGAAATCTGCCTCTTCAACAGTCAGTTTAGTGGAAAGCCACCACTGAACCAATAGCTCAAAGACCAATTCCTGCATGCTTTTCGCCAATTTGGTAGTGCGCGGAAACTATGTGTGATACATAACTTCAGCTACACCAATAATCACACAGGTAAACCTGCCACATATAGTTAAGTCATTGATATAGGCAGAGGAAGATGATGCACGTATGTAACAGTTCCTCATCCCTTGAAATGTGAATGACCCAAACCTTCGTGAGCATATCCGTCACAACCATCCAGCCGCACAAGTGGGAACACTTGTGCCATCACAAGTGAAAACAAGTACAATAGTACCACCGTCCCAGCTGGTTTGTCGTGATTACCTTGCCTGCTAGTTCCTTGTTTATATTGGATAGGCTGCCTATTACCAGCTTTCACAACATTTACTGCGCTAATGAAGGAACAGTACAGATAGCAGTAATGAAGGAGGTATATACAATTAGGGCAGAGAACTTCTGGGTAAGTTCAAAAATAAACAGGTAAAACTATGTCGAACAAACTATGTTCACATTAGAAGATATACCATCGGCAATTAATGCACATTCAGAACATGCAATAAGTGCCCTCTGTGGGAGATTAAGACATGTGATGCCAAAAACCTGTTTGCCTTTTAAATATTGACATAAAGAAAAATTCCAGTCTGTACTTGTATGTCGGAGGGTAGAATATCAAAGGAGAGGTGCAAAACGGATTTTGCATGTAGTAGTCCCTTATGAATGTGCTACTGAAGTTGTGCCAAGAATAGCAATCTGTGTGTAAAGCATTGGACAAGGTACCATATGTATGTCTGACACATTAAAAATCTTTTGCATTGAACATTCTGAGCTCGAAATGTTATGCATGCTGTTTTCAGCTACAAATAGTGTGTATACATATTTGACCTGCACCACAAAGAGCTGATGTCACAAAAAAAATGTGTACACGTTAGTGTTATGTTGCTTTTCATGGCGTCTCAGTTTACTTAATACAGTTTTGAATTTACAGATTGCTTCACATGTTTATAGCTAAAAACCACAGAAAACTACTTGCATTGTGACTGCGAGGTCACAACACGAGGATTTGTGTGGTATCGTTCCTGTTCATCGGTGTGTCCTTGCACTATAAGTATAAAACGTCACACCTGCAAATCTGAGCATCCACCCTTTCATTTCGAACACTTTTTTGAATGCTTGGCAGTTATGCTTACAGGCACATTGTGACAGCAAATCTACACCACCTTAATTTAAGTGCGATGTAAAGGGTTGTTTGTTTGTGCATAGCCAAGCTGTTCTAGAACGCCTGCAGGGATACAGCATTGTCCAGTGGCACCGTATAGTTCAGGCGTAACAGTGAACTAGTAAACAAAGCGGCTGATAATACTAAGCTGACCCATATGTAGGAGCATTATATTATCCAACCCACACGCAAAGTTGCCTTCAGTGTACTGAATAACCACAGCTTTGATTTACCAAGTTATATTGCTGCACACACACAGCACTGAAACAAAAGTCTGTACAATGGTGAGAAATGCGCCAAGGAATGAAAGATTACTTGTTCTGTGTAGATTTGAATAGTAGATGTGAATGCATACCCAATTCACCAGTATGCATGTTTTCTTTTGGAACAATTTTACATTTGGCACAGAGGCTGAGCCACTACGGCCTCTTGACTGCAAATTTCTGTGCTCTCACAGTGCTAATGGGAGTATCATTCATTTGGCTACCCGAATAGTGAATAGGCAATAGAACACTACAATCTTTCAGTTTGTCGCAAAACACCTTGTGCATTATTCACAAAACTGAACCCAAGGAACTATTCGCTGGTTTGTTGTGGAAATAAAAAAATGGCAATGAATGTTTCCTCACTTTTTGTGTGGCCCTGTCTTCTGCCCTACGTGCCTTCATTTCATTGTAATGAGCATGTTAAAACAGCAACTAATTAAGAAAGACAAACACAAAACTACTAACTATATCAACTTTTTACACCGCAAGAGGTCACTGAACTCACTGCTAAGCTACACTTGATAATCTCGGTTTGCTTTAAATAAATACAGGCACTGGCCAGCTGTTTATGTTAGGCTATGCATTTTTCAGTTTCCTAAAACATGGCTGTGCATGAGCTAGCTAGGTTGTTACTGCATAAATACATAAACATGCAGCCCATGCCCAACTAACTCATATAACCTGAGTAGAGCTTATTTTTTATATGTAGAGCAATCAAAATAGAACACGCACGTATGATGCTGACAGTATCAAACAGTCTCAAGTCGAACATCCTTGTTTGGTGCCATGGGTGAGAGAGGGAGCATGCCTGTCAAGGTACTGCTGAATTTTGTGCGCTTTGGTAATGTTTGTACATTGTTGAAAGGTTAAATTAGGTATGTTAAGTAGTAAGGTGGCAACATATTGGCCACCAAGGCTGGCAAGAAAGAATGTTTTTGTTCGATTTCACTCAAAATAAGTTTTCTTATCAGCAATGTAAGTTATATGCTTTCAAATAAATGCTCCCCTTGGAAACATCTCATGAATATACATATATCTGCATAAGGTCACTGCTACACATACATATTGCTTTAAGCCACTTATAGTGAGTTGTACACTCACTGCTTAACCTTCAATTCCTTGCTGCATGAAGTTAACCACTTATGCACAACCTTCTTGCACAAGGTGAGAACTTCATTCATCGCTGAGCACATATTTAAGTTTATATTTTGTGTAGAAAGTTTACAAGCAGCAAGTATTAAATTTCTAAGGTGCATGTTTCATGCCTCATCTTCGGTGCCTTTATATCTGTAAAAAAGGAAAAGGCATTCCATGCATCCAACTGCTTTAAGCAATCTCATAAAATTGGCAGAGTGAAAAAAAAAGCACGAGCAAGCGTATCCTGTACTCGGACGCTGACACGCGTGCTCAGTGGTAAAAACGTGTGTCTCGGCGACCTACGCAAATGCATTCCGCGACAGATGTGCGTGTGTTCCGTACTCTTGCAAGCTGTCACTAGCACTACAGAAACCGCGCCACCGCGTTTCCGGCGACACTATCAGTTTCGCGTGACGCAGAACGCTGCACGTTGGATAATTAATGAGGTTTTGTTCAACCAGCATAGACAGCGCGCGCTGAAAGTAATCATCCGAGAATACATCGCGTGCGGCGACGTGATGCGATTGCAATACATCTGTAAGCGGTGGCGCAGAAGACGACTGTGCAATGTTTCGAAGAAGGATGATGGTGCCAATGCAGCATATACGGCTGCAGAACAAAATGTGGCAGCCTAGAATCGCATTTTCATCGGGACGCGGAAACTTTAAATCCCACTGCCACATCTGCAAAAATATGCCAGTGTCGTCTGCTGTCAAAGGTCGTTGCCAACATTGAACACCTTTGCTCCGCCGAACGGTTGCCAGCTGTCAACAGGCCGCGTCGCCCAATAGGAGTGCTCGTGTCGTGCGGATTGAGCGTGCATCGAATTTCGCGACACCTTCCGCCTTTTGGGCTTCCGCACGCGGGCGGGCTAGGGCGGAACGGACTGGCGAACTGACCATGTACGGGCCCTAAGCGACGCATCCGTCAAACGAGCGCTAAGACACAACCCTCCGAGAACATCTTGGGCATTCCGGACGCCTCCCAGCCTACCGTACGCAAGCGAATTCGGAATCAGAACCTGCCTCAACTTCCTTTGCACGATAAAAGATAATTCTGCGGCGGCCTCACGGAGGACTTTGTCTCAATAAGTGGACGCGCCCAGAACTCGCCAGTGCTCTATGGAGTGCAGCCGGCTTGACCACCGACGATCGTCAGGACATCACATTCCGACTGCGACCTCAGCAGAACTTGGCAATCGTCAGCACACCCCAGTCACACGTAGCCGACGCATTGTACAAGGTGAGGGAGCTGAACCTTGGTCAGCTGGTCTATCCCATCACGACATATTTTGCGGCCCCTAGACAAGTCATGCAAGGGAATTGTTCCTGGTCTTTTGCCCGGTACACCGTCTTCCAAGCTAGTGGATGAGCTTGTGGCTCCTGGAACTCAAATGCTTCAAGCACGAATGATGGGTCAAACCAACGTTGCGTTGGTAACATTTGAAGGACATAAAGTGCCTCACTACGTGCGTTTCTATGGTGCAGAACTCCGCTGCTACCCCCATTGACCCCGCCAACTGGTTTGCAAGATATGTCACAAGCTCGGCCATTAGGCTGATTACTGTCCTACGCCGCACGTGGTCATTTGCGCGACGTGCGGGACTGACAACCCCACCCCGTCACATCCGTGCACCCCACACTGCAGATCCTGTGACGGGACCCACCCTACAGCGGATCCAAACTGCCCGCGGCGTGCTAGGCAGACACTGACAAAACTTGGGTGCGGAAAGCTCTCGAAAAAGAGCAGCGTGAACTCCAACCCTCCAGCGACCCGACCACTACCACAGATACGGCGGAGACCCGAACGTCGCGCGGCCCAACGAAGGAGACGAGAAAACTCCGGTCGGAGACCCGTTCGAGATCCCGTCGCAAGTTCAAGTCTTGGTCCCGATACCGCGAGGCATCGGTGCGCCTCCCAGAGAAGCGCCCTCCTTCCCCATCTTCCCAACAACCCTACAAGAAGGCCCTGCAGACCAACGCCCGAGACAAGGTGACCCTGGTCCCTTCAGGGGTGCAGCGGACACCGGAGAAGAAAACAGCAATCAATAGAGGCGCCTCGGGAGGTAGGTCGGGCGGAGGGTCCCACACAGCTCGCTCCGCCCCGTAAATCTCTCCCTACCCGTTCCCCTATTACCAATTCGTTACCAAATCCCGATCCTCTAATAGAAATAGCCCGCCTACGTCGTGACATGGAGGCGCGCTGTGAGCGCCTGCAAAAGCAAATGGACGCGCTGGTGGCAGACATGAGCACTAGTATGCAGGCGGCTCCGGACAGGATAGAACGCCAAATGGAGGCCCTTCAAATAGGGATTACGAAGCAAGTGAACTCATGCGTAGAGTGCACTTTCGCACGCATGCAAGTTTCTGAGTTTAGCGGTAACAACGAAAGCGCGCTTTCCGACCAAGGCTCTCGGCCGCAACCTTCAAATGTGTGCACCCGGCGCCCACATCCCTATGCAGGACCGCCCGATTCCTCTCGCGATGATCATGGTGCCGCGTAACGCGGAGGAACTAGTGGTGTGGCAGTGGAATTGTAGGAGATTCCGCCGAGAACGAGGTTCCCTACATCAGTATATTGCCACATCCACAAACCCTCCCGATGTCCTCTTCTTACAGGAAGTCAATTGCACCCCTTCTTTATCCGGCTACAGCACGCTCTCGGGTGTTTCTCCTCTTGTAGGAGCCTTAGTTTCGAAACATGTTACATGTCGCATGCATACCACTAACATTGACATTCCTCACCAAATATTGGAAATAATTACGCAAGGTAAACGCAGCGAGAGTCTGTTATGCTCATGCATACAGTTCCCCCCGTTCGCGAACGCACTGTTTTCAGCACCTACTAACAGAATTTGGTAGGTTTGGACGGGTGTGTGGTGGCCGCGACTTTAACGCTCCGTATACTGCATGGGGTTACGTTAAATCGCAGGCTAAAGGGACCCGCTTATGGAATGCCATCTGTAACATGAGATACACACTGCTTACCGACCCAGAGCACCTCACTCGGATGGGCAACAGCGTATCTCGTGACACCTGCCCTGACCTTACCTTCGTGCGCAATACTGGCCCAGTCGTAGCGCACGGCCTTTAGAGGAGCACCTTGGTAATGACCACTACATTGTGGCGACCACCTTGTCATTACGGGGTGCGCGCAGGCCCGCGCGAAATGTGCGTATAGCGGATTGGGTGAAATTCAGGGAACGTCGCCAGGACCCATCTGAGCGCTAAGGGTACGAACGCCGGCTTGACTCTCTCGCACAAGATGTAGAGGCCACCACGAGCACACCGCGCACCACAACCGAGACACCAGATATAGACCCGCATTTACTTCATCTTTGGAACGCCCGCAGAGGGTTGACACGACGATGGAAACGACAACTCCTCAACCGCAAACTTAGGAAGCGTATAGATCAAATGACACGGGAATCTCAGGAGTATGCAGAGATCCTTACGAGGAATAACTGGCGAGAATTTTGCGATCGCCTCTCAGGCACATTGAGCACAGCAAAAACGTGGTCGATTCTTCGCTCACTCACAGATCCCACCACAACAAACGGAAAAACATTTGAACAGTTGCACATCCTAATTCATGAGTACAGGGACGATGTCTCGACACTCCTCAGAGAGCTAGAGAAGCATTTCATGCCCACAGGCCCGCCGCCGCAGTACCCTGACTATCCTTATGTAGGTTAGGCGAACGAATTGCTCGATGCAGACATCACATCTGACGAGGTGCGGGTGGTCCTACAAGACCTACGCCGCAACACAGCACAGGGAGCCGACCCCATCCGATTCACCACACGGCTAGGATACTCTGCCCACCCCTTGAGTCTGAAACCCGTCCAACGATCTTGTCGTCAGCGATACGCCAAGCACTAAGTATTCATCCATTGCCACGTAGTATGCACCCTGAGCATGACAAAGGGCGGCGCAAAGCCCGTGTACGATACATTGGCCGCATGCTTGCAAACATCCCGGAAACACATACTTTATACACGGACACATCACGCACTCAAGAGGGCTATACCTGAGTAGTTTTGGATGGTACCGAATCCCTGAGAGACTCTGCTGCAATGCGTGGAACAAATGCCGCTAACGGAGAAATTCTCGGTGTTGCTCTTGCAATTCGATACGCCATCCGTTTTCCTGAGGAAGTGTATATATTGACGGACTCGCAACAGGCATGCCGGGCGTTCCTATCAGCACATGGCACCCCGAGAACGGCCCACCAAATTCTCAAACAGATCCCTTAAAATACGCCAACCACACTTCCCCGCATCCACTTACTCTGGACCCCTGGTCATACCTCGCTGCCGGGTAACGAACGCGCACATGCGGTTGCCCGAGAAATTTCCCTACGGGCGACTCGGCGTGGTGAGGCGACTAGTTCAAAGTGGGGGGATCCCTTGCTCCTTTACAAAGACATACACCGCCATTATACACGCATTCGTCGCACCCACGCCGCACCACTGCCGTCCTTCTCGCGGGAGGAAGCAGTGGCATTACGCCAGTTACAAACCGCAACTTTTCTAAATCTTGTCTCTCTCAATAAATTCTACCCACACTGTTATGCAAATCGTTGCCCTGGCTGTGGCAGCTCGCCCACAATCTTCCACGTCACGATTGAGTGCACTGCAAACCTCTTTCCTCCCTTGCCAACTCTCCTTTACCCCCTACGCAACAAAGAGCTGTGGGACGATGCCCTCCGCGACGGACCTCCCGAGGTCCTCCGAGCTGTGATACAACGGGCTTGAAACATCGCCGGAATCATCTTAGGGACCCTGAACTGAGGGTTCCTCCCACACTACTCTCGCCATATAATAAAATAAAGATGTTTTACTCTCTCTCCTCTGTCGAGGGGGAACGCTGTTCTAAACTTGGTGGTGTGGAGGAAGACTGAGTGGCGGATCGGTCGACAGCATGAGGGTAAAATTTCGATATTGCGGTCTACCTAGCGAGACTCTGTTTGACCAAGTTACGACAAATATAAGTTATGATGTAGATTTGGCCTTGTTCGTTCGTTCGCCACACTTTTTTCATCAGGGATGTCACATACTCAAGGAAATGGAGCAGATTCAACGAGTTGGAATCTATATACAGCGAGGCTTTGTGTGAGTGCATAGAGTGTTGGAACACGAGTACACGCGCACACACGCAAGCGCAGGCGTGCACAAATTACACCGAACCTTTCGGTAAGCGGAGTTGCTGACTACTAGCAAGTACGAAGGACGCCTTGAACGCATCATGGTTTCAGAGGCAGCGAGCGCATGCGTACATAGCGCACTTTGAATCCGTTCTGTCCGCAAAAAGCGTTTGCTTCCTCATTACCTCAGTCTTTCCCCCGCACGGCAGGTGCCGCCGCGGATGCGCGGAGGTGAGCGCCATCTGGTGGTGTTGCAAGGAACCGAGGAGCCGCCCGCGAGCTCCGCTGTGATTGGTTGGCGTGTTAGGCAAGGGAACAGCCAGGCCGCAGCCACGGTCACGAAACCCGGCGATTTTCGCAAAGGAAAGCTTCGCTTTTATAAGATGTAATGGAGCACAACAGCCATGTGTTTGTTTAACACATTTGTGCTAACCACCCCGCTACGACCAATTAGGGCAAGAGAACAGGTAACCCTTTGCACTGGGCGCTGACAAACGCCGGTTGGTCTTCCCTCGGGCACATCACGTATAGCGTTGGTCTAAGGCTGTCGCCTGTCACGTGCCACTGCGTTGCGCTCTTTCTTCGCTCCACCGGCACTCGCACTCCGCTGCCCGTGCAAGATTCGTGAATTCGTGACGCACGCGGGCAAGGAAATGCGCAAGTAGTGAACGCGCACCGAGTAAAAGGACACATCGCGGAGGGCTCGTAAATTGGGCTCTTATTACACGTCATACGATGGACGGCATTTCAGACAGCCCGCATTCGCTGCTGCCTGCAAGATCCATTCGTTTAATGTGAAGCTATCTTAGCGCACTGTCCCGGACTTTCGTGACCATGGCAGCTCTTGGGGGCTACTGCTGCTGTGTTGACGAGTAGCTCGCAAGCAGAAGAGAAAAAAAATATGCAGATAGAGTGCACGTACTGCAACCTATGCCAAGCAAATTTTTCGTGAATCGCTTAATTAAATGCTCTAAAATTGTACATCTCCTAAACGACGTATTGCACCATACTGACCGCGTGACTGCCCGGCAGGACGGCGAGACGCGGAGGCTCCACCGCGGCGACCTACGTGATTGCGGATTACACTGTCATTTGGGACACTATCTCCTGGATCGGCCCACATTACTAGTTCCCAATCTGCACGATTACCTCCGTTTATTCGGCAACAAAGCGACGAAGCACGAGCGTCGAAGAAAGTACGAAAAGTTTAGTGCCAACAAAATAATTATGTACTCGAAGTCATACACTTGTTGCAGTGAGTACATTTATGGGTCGGTTCTTGATTCTGCGTTATTCCCTATGGAACTCAGCCGGCAACCAGCACGTCTGGAAGACAGCCGTATGAGTGCTGTCCTGTGTATGAGCTGCTTGGCAAGGCGTCAGCAGCACTCAGCAGCTGCCACGTTCATTAGAAGGTTAGCAAAGAAAGCGTTGCTTTAAATGAATCACGTGCTCGATGGCAAAACTGAACCTCGGATTCGCAGTACAAGGCCGATTCCCAGTAGGCCACAACCGCAGTCGTAATTATCTCGTGCCTGCATCATTGCTCGTTCAAACGACCCACGCATGTGCCTCGTCTCGTAGCACGTGCGCGCTAGAGCACGATAAAGCACATGCGCGTGCTAATCTCCGCGCACGTGGTCCCGCGCGAGCGCTTTGTGGAGTCCGAAGGTTTAGATGCTGCGGTTCGGTCCAGGCGCTGGGTTGCATTTCTTCGCGGCCTAGTGTGCGTCGCATATCAGGATGCACTGTTTCGATTCTGCGGTTTACAAAAGCTTGAGCTGCACCAATTCCGTCAATGCGTGGAATCTGGCTTTTTTTATGCAAAAGTGTCAAATGGACCACTCAGCAAAAATGCCGGCGTGTGTCGTCTGTAGCAGTGAAACGGCAGGTAAATTCCCATTGGCTGCGACGTCACGTCCCGAGCGCGCCTCGACGTAGCAGAGCGGGCGAATGGGAACACCTGACGCCTCCTTAGTGCGCCAGATGTTGCGTGAGGGGAGAGGGCATCTCCGCGACACCACGTCACCCTCGCTCACGAAAGCCTGTGTTATCCACGCGTTCCTTGTCTGCGCAAGCTCTCGCCTGCGTTCTAACTGCGCCCGGTAAGGCCAAATCAAAACGCGCCAAGCGTCTCAACGCCCTCGCTTGCCCGCGAGGCGTTCATAACTCGACAGACCGCTCAATGGCGATCAAGTGGGCATTAAGGGCCCAAACGTGGTCAATCCGCCCCTTCGTTCCGCCCTATTCGTTCCGACCACCTGGGGAGCTTTACCGTGCACCTAAATCTAAGTACACGGGTGTTTTCGCATTTTGCCCACATCGAAATGCGGCCGCCATGACCGGGATTCAATCCCACGACCTCGTGCTCAGAAACCCAACCCCCTAGCCACTGAGCAACCACGGCGTGTATGTAATAACAAGTAACAAGTAAGTAAGTGTCACAGGTACGCTGATATATGATATTCAGCTAGCAGCCAGCAAAAATGCGTGGCTCACTGGCTAGCTATAGTCACGTTACCAATGCAGGCAGAATTGGGTAAGCGAAAGTTTGCCGTTACTTTGCATATCCACCCTATTTGATTATCTGTTTCGTGTCACGTATTTTGGCATGAGCCTTCAGTTTAAAGCAAACAATAGCACAAGTACCAGCATTATGTGCCTCATAAGTGTTTTACTTCCTATTGTCGTGTTCATTCTACTAACGGTCATTAGCAAATGTGCATTAAACTGACTTGGGCTTGCAAGGTATGTGCATTAAATGTTTTTCCGGTGCACTTTCATCTATCTGTAAGCTTACTGCTACCTTTAATTCGTGGGTGTAGGATGTTGGACGCTATAAGTGGCTATCTCACTGATCTTTGTTTTGCATAGGCCATGGTTTCACTCATTAAATGAACCATTTTCACCTGCGCTGCCAGACTTGGAAAGAGGTGCCTCGCCTCTTGTCATTCTTTAGCATGTTCATGGCCAGAGCGCATTGCCCCTGAGAAGTCAGTTGCTTTCACAATTTGAGACGTGTCTAATGGCTGTCATGAGTATATCCTGAACACACATTTTCACAGTTATGTCAACATTAGTTATGTGATCGAAGCCAGCCAATGAGGACGAACTGCTGGCAAAATTTTCAAGTGACTCTGCTGGCAGAGTGTCTGCTCCTTATATTATGTTAGCCACACTGTTTTGTCAGTCTGCATTTATCTTTTTTTGACACAAATTTACTGCCCAGCCAGATAAGATATCAAACCATCAATTTTAGGACCGCACACATGGTCACTTCTTTATTTTATCATATTATGGAAATGACACCCATGTCTAGCTTAGATCTGCAACATCAGCTTAACTTATGCACAGAGTTGAGTTGCTCCACGTGAGAAAAAGATCACTGCAGAGCTAATAGGAATTACACTGGTACGAAAAATATATTTGGATTTATGTCTTGTTGTATAAGTTGTGCTGTTCATTTGATGCACACAGTAACACGTAAACATAGATGTATGCGTACCTTGCATTCACGTGAATATTTGTGTGAACAAAAACAGCACAACTTCAAATACCAAGGCATGTTGCACCAACTATACCCCATCAAAGACGGTGTATGTGGTATTCAGCTGATCTTATCTGAATTTCAGCGCATGGTGCACTTAAATTTCATATCTTTATGTAAACCAATTTATGGACTGTATCCGCTGCATGTGTGACTGCATATTTTTAGACCAATGCAGTGCCTGAGGCAGCAGCTTTTTATTTACCTTTTGCCATCACATATTAGAGGGATCTTGTTGATTATGCCATCCAAACAAATCATATAGAGGTCTGTGTCTAGCATACCAGCAGTGAAATACTGAATGCAGCTGCACTTCTTTGTATACTACTGAGATGAATTCCACTGCTCATCGTTCTGTCACGTGTTGTTCTTCAGTCATACATGGTGACTGTATTTGGCTTAATGAGTTCTAGGCTCATTTTCACTTGGGCCTTTTGATGAAGTGAAGTCTGCCTCTTCAACAGTCAGTTTAGTGGAAAGCCACCATTGAACCAATAGCTCAAAGACCAATTCCTGCATGCTTCTCGCGAATCTGGTAATGCGCAGAAACTATGTGATTCATCGCTTGAGCTACACCAATAATCACACAGCTGAACCTGCTATATATGTAGTTAAGTCATTGACATAGGCACAGGAAAATGTTGCACGTATGCAACAGTTACTCATCCCTTGAAATGTCAATGACACAAACCTTCGCGAGCATATCGGTCACAATCATCCGGCAGCACAAGAGGGAACAAGTAGAATACACCGTCCCAGCTGGTTTGTCGTGATTACCTTGCCTGCAAGTTTCTTGTTCATATTGGATAGGCTTCCTACTTTATGAATTAACAGCCTTCACAACATTTACTGTGCTAATGAAGGCACAGCGCAGATACCAGTACTGAAGAAGGTATATACAAGTAGGCCAGAGAACTTATGGGTAAGTTCCAAAATATTCAGATAAAACTGAGTTGAACAAATTATTTTTACATTATAAGATATGCCACCGGTAATGAATGCACATTCAGAACATGCAATAAGTGCCCTGCGTGGAAGATTGAAACCTGTGATGCCAAAAACTTGACTGCTTTTGAATATTGACATAAAAAAAATTTCTACTCTCTACTTCTGTGTTGTAGGGTAGAATATCAAAGGAGATGTGCAAAACGGATTTTGCATGTAGTAGTCCCTTATGAATGTGCTACTCAAGTTGTGCCAAGCATATCAATCTGTGTGCAAAGCATTGGACAAGGTACCATATGTATGTCTGACCCATTAAAAATCTTTTGCATTGAACATTCTGAGCTCGAAATGTTATGCATGCTGTTTTCAGCTGCAAATAGCGCGTATACATATTTGACTTGCACCACCAAGAGCTGATATGACAAAAAAATACGTACACCTTAGTGTTATGTTGCTTTTCATGGTGTGCCAGTTTACTTAATACAGTTTTGAATTTACAGATTGCTTCACATGTTTATAGCTAAAAACCACAGAAAACTACTTACATTCTGACTGCGATGTCACAAGAGGAGTTTGTGTGGTATCTTTCCTGTTCATCGATGTGTCCTCGCACTATAAGTATAAAACGTCACACCTGCAAACCTGAGCATCCACCCTTACATTTCGAACACTTTTTTGAATGCTTGGCAGTTGTGCTTACAAGCACATTGTGACAGCAAATCTACACCACCTTAATTTAAGTGCGATGTAAAGGGTTGTTTGTGCATAGCCAAGCTGTTCTAGCACGCCTGCAGGGATACAGCATTGTCCAGTGGCACCGTATAGTTCAGGCGTAACAGTGAACTAGTAAACAAAGCGGCTGATAATACTAAGCTGACCCATATGTAGGAGCATTATATTATCTAACCCACATGCAAAGTTGCCTTCAGTGTACTGAATAACCACAGCTTTGATTTACCAAGTTATATTGCTGCACACACACAGCACTGAAACAAAAGTCTGTACAATGGTAAGAAATGCGCCAAGGAATAAAAGGTTACTATGTGTGGATTTGAATAGTAGATGTGAATGCATACCTAATTCACCAGTATACGTGCTTTCTTCTGGAACAATTTTACATTTGGCACAGAGGCTGAGCCAGTACGGCCTCTTGACTGCAAATTTCTGTGCTCTCACAGTGCTAATGGGAGTATCATTCATTTGGCTACCTCAATAGTGAATAGACAATAGAGCACAACAATCTTTTAGTTTTACGCAGAGCACCATGTGCATTATTCACAAAACTGAACCTAAGGAACTATTTGCTGGTTTGTTGTGCAAATAAAAAAAACGGCAATGAGTGTTTCCTCACTTTTTGTGCGGCCCTGTCTTCCGTCATATGAGTCTTCATTGCATTGTCATGTGCATGTTAAAGCAGCTTCTAATGAAGAAAGACAAACACAAAACCACTAACTACATCAACATTTTGCCATCACGAGAGGTCATTGAACTCACTACTAAGTCATTTGATAAGCTCGGTTTGCGTTCAAATAAAATATAGGTACTTGCCCGCTGTTTATGTTATCCTATGTATTTTTCGTTTTCCGAAAATATGGCACTGTGCATCAGCTAGCTAGGTTAACACTGCATAAATACATAAACAGCATGCTACCCATGCCAAACTAACGCAAATAACCTGAATGGACCTTACAGTAGTTCATGTATCATGTGTATTCTGTGTGAGCTTATTTTTTATATGTAGAGCAATCAAAATAGAACACGCATGTACATGCATGATGCTGACAGTGTCAAACAGTCTCAAGTTGATCATCCATGTTTGCTGCCATGGGTGAGAGTGGGAGCATGTTCGTCATAGTACTGCTTAATTTTGGGCACTTTGGTAATGTTTTCTACATTGTTGAAATGTTGAAATGTTGAATGAGGTGTGTCTAAGTAGTAAGGTGGCAACAGATTGACCACCCAGGCGGGCAAAAAAGAATGCGATTGCTTGATTTCGCTCAAACTAAGTTCTCTTATCAGCAATAAAAATTATTGGCTTTCAAGTAAATACTCCCCTTGGAAACATCTTATGAGTATATATCTGCATAAGGTCACTGCTATACATACATATTGCTTTTATGCCAGTCATAATGAATTGTACTGCTTAACCTTCAATTTCTTGCTGCATGAAGTTAACCACTTATGCACAACTTTTTTACATACAGTGAGAACTTCATTCATCGCATAGCACATCATTTAAGGTTATATTTTGTTTGGAAAGTTTACAAGCAGCAAGTATTAAATTTCTAATATGCATGTTTGATGCCTCATCTTTGGTGGCTTTATATATGTAAAAAAAGGGAAAGGCACTTCATGCATACAAGTGCTTTACGCACTCGCTTAAAATTGGCAGAATGAAAAAGAAAACGCATGAGCAAGCAAATGTAACCATGTCAGCAAGCTGTACTCGGAGCCTCACACGCGTGCTCTGTGGTAAAGAGGTGTGTCTTGGCGACCTACGCAGCTGTATTCCGCGACAGATGTGCGTGTGTTCCGTATTTTTGCAAGCTGTCACTAGCACACTAGCACTACAGAAACCGCACCACCGCGCCGAACACGGAGATTTCGGATTAATCGCTTCCGGCGACACTAAAACATTCGCGTGACGTAGAACGCAGCACGTTGGATAATTAGAGAGGTTTCGTTCAATCAGCCAAGGCAGCGCGCACTGAAAGTAAAGGACCGAGAACACGTCGCATGCTGCGACGTGATGCGATTGCTATACATCTGTAGAACGTGGCGCAGATAAGACGACTGTGCAGTGTTTCGAAGAAGGCTGACGATGCCAGTGCAACGCATGCTGCTGCAGAAAAGAATGTGGCAGCCTTGAGTCGCATTTTCACCAGGACGCGAAAACTTGAAATCACATGTGCAAAAATATGCCAGTGTCTTCTGCTGCAGCGCCTCCTCTACGTGAAGGAGGCGATGTCTGCTTCCAAAGGTAGTGGCCAACCTTGAACACCTTTGCTCGGCTGAATGGTTGCCAGCTTTCAACATGCCACATCGCCCAATAGAAGTGCGCGTGTGATCCGGTCGTGCGGATTGAACGTGCACCAAATTTTGCGACACCACCCGCCTTTTGGCCGTCCGCACGCGGGCGGACGAGGGCAGAGCGGACGGGCGGATCGACCATGCTTCGGCACTAATGTTTTCGCAGCCACAACTCAGAGTGCTTAGGTGTCCTCGGATTTTGTGTGTGTGCGTGTGTGTATGGTGGAGGGGGGGGCTTTTAAAGATGTCGAAAACTGTTCAGGAGTTCGTCAGGCACTGGAGTCGCTGAAAGTCTTTATGAGTACCGAAAGCTCATCCCGTAGATCATGTGGGAGTTTCTGAAGGTGTCGGGAAGCCGCGAGCTCAGAAATGGTGTTTGTAATAATTGAGGTAAGTGAATGAAAAAAAGTAATCAGACTTTGCCACTTGTCGTAAAATTGGTCTAAAATTAAGACAAAGTGTAGGCTGAAATGTCCGGCAAGCAAGAAACAGTACTCCCTGTCGGCAGTTCTATACCACGAACATTGCGAAGAAAAGTCTAAAAGACTACACTAGAATTCCCACCGCGGCAGTCCGTTGGATATGGCTTTGCACTGCTGATCTCGAGATCGCGGGCTCAGTCCCGGACATGGCGGTTCTATCTTTATGAGGTCGAAATGCAAAAAGACCGGTGCACATAGAGTTAAGGCCAGCTTGTGTAATTCCAAATAATCAAAGGTAATTTAGAGACCCACAGTACGGCGCGATTTATGTGAAAATTGTGGTTTTGCTACATGAAACGCATACTTTATCAACTATACAAGCAGAGAACTGGGCGAATTGAAATACTTTCATCAAGAAGTACACAGAGAATAGACACGGACAAGAAGTGAGAGCACAACCGTTGTCGCTCAGCTTAACTCGCGCTCGTGTTCAGTAGCAGAACAACGCTTTTTTTTTTTCATCTTTTTCAGTGCCTATTCCTTGGGCTAATCAACTAGCTACTATTAGCAATCCCATCACACAATGTTCCGAGGAGAATACTGAACTGCAATAAAATGTGACTGGCGCCTCTAGGGCAACATAGGGGACTTATGTTATCGCATCTGTCTGCAGATGTCTCTAAGTAGCAGAATCCATCACATCAAGAAGTCATCCTAAACACAATGGCTTAATATTTGGCATTATTACTTTCACCTTTTGTAATAGCGCCTCAGAAGGTCCCGGTAATTTCCGGAGATGTTCATTTTCTTCAAGTACTTTGCAACTTCGATGTCGGACTTCCTGAAAACACAGACGCAGCACAACGTGGGTGATGACTACGCACCTTGATGAGACACAAATTCTGTAGTTGCACTCCGTCAGGTTTTAACACCGTGACGCTAGTGCAATCGTTTCTGATCAAACAATTATAGCATAGTCGAGTGTCATCTTCTAATAATATGGCGGCGACTAAAATGACGTAATGAAGTCCCGCACCACCGTTAAATTCCAATTCTGACGATTTCTCTCAATCGCAGAGAACACCCCAAGAGACCTGTCTGTTACGCCTTCCGCTTCAACGATGAAGACAACGCACAATAATCTAGTAAGAAGAAGGCGAATCGTCAGGTTAATATGCTTTTAACGAACTTCCTTGTTTGCACCAATGTTTTATATGCTGTAGCAAGCGTGCTTGCCGAGCAAATAAAGCTGTGAGATGAGACTAGCGCATTTTGCCTTAGTTTGTTCTGTTTATTTCATTTACACCAAATGGTCTGACAAAGTTCAGTCATCAAGCAGCGAGGAAGTTCTTTGAAGTCTGAAGATTATTAGGACAACATAGAAAGATGTTGCCGAGGGATTTGATAAAACGCAAAATGACTCCCTGGCAAAGTGTCAGGATCCAGGGATACAAAATTACAGAGTAATCCCGGTGTGGAGATAAAAATGAGGAAAGTAATTTACATTGCAGAAGTCTGTGCTCTGTAAAGAGCTTGCATTCCACAATAAATAAACTGAGTTACCCTGAATTCTTATAGTTCAGTCTCTTCTTTAATAATAATAATAATAATAATAATAATAATAATAATAATAATAATAATAATAATAATAATAATAATACCTTATTGCACAAATTTACAAAAAGAAAAGTGCGTACAAATCAGCCTTGCCAAAGCCACATAGAGTTTGAACGGCAGTGCCTGGCAGGCAGCAGGAGCCACTAGGAAAAGGAAATGGCATACTTTTCACATTTTAATATTGTCCCTAGGAAAAAAAAGAAAGAACTGTAACGAAAGTAAAGTACTGAAGGCGACTAATTGTCAATTTGTCTGAGTGTCTCTTTTAACTTGCTTTTACGTAGTTTGAGCGCTCAAGACGCATTGAGAAAAATAATTTAAGTATACAGAAACATAGTAGGCTCGCGTTCTCTTGCCATATCTTCTAAAACGCCAGGGTGCGAGGTGAGGATCCGTAGGCCGCAGACAACGTGTGGGAACGTACTCGACCTTGAAGCTGCTTTCCCAGAAGTGCCTTATCGCAACATTTTCCAATAGTAGGTGAACAAAGTCCGCCATAAATAAGGTTTTGAAAACATCACTTCATGACTGCTGGAAGCGAATTTTTGATTTGGGGCCTGCATTTTATTGAAAGAATTTTCAAAAATTCGAAATTTCGAGAAGGATAGACGCATGAAGTTTATAAATCAATAGCTCTGCATCAAGAATAGGTGTCGCAGTTCTGTAAACGGCATCCATTAGACCATTCAAAGTGGACAAATTTGCTATGTCAATTTATATCTTACTTGAAGTTGTTGCGTTGTGTACCAGGGTTCTGCAAAAGTTGTATTTCAATATTAGTGAATTTTTTTAAGTTCATGTATTACATATAACTTTTGTCCGCTTTCGATGCGCTATAATATGTAATTCACAGAATTGTGATAATATTTTGCTTCTTTAGTTGGAGAATTGTAATTTGGATAGTTTCCCTTACTGAATATTTTCGATTTTTGCCAATTTTTAATAAAAATTTGACAATCTAAATGAAAAATTCGAAACAAAGAGCCACCAGATTTTAAGTTTTTTTTTTAAGATTCCGCACACCTGGTCAAACTTGGTGCAGTGGTTGCCGAGAAAAACGAGTTCTCCTTTACATGTATTCAGATAGGAACACCCGAGCTAAAGCTTCCTCTTAGTACACTATAGCACAAAGCAAGCACGATAACTTTTCGAACAGAGAATTGCATATACTATCTCAGACTGTACAGCACACATGCTATTGCACGAAGTCGTTTGCATAGATAATCTAAATGGGAGTTCCAGGAAAGATCAATGTCGAAGTACAAACGAGGGATCTTACAGAGGTCACGTAATTTAAAGGTTTACACAGACATGGTAAACACTTTGAATTGTGTAGCGCAAACGGATAATCGATGTTTAGTTTTTCAGAGGACTGTGAAAACAAATAAGTTTTGCCTTAGACGCATCAATATTGATTAACTTAGCAGAGAACCAGTCCTTCATGGCTACTGCTTGTACGGAATTAATAGCATGCACATAGTGGGTTGACTGAGTTATTATGACAGTATCATCTCCGTACTGATACAATCCAACAGACCATACCAGAAAGGTCATTCAAATAAATATTATATAGCAGTGGACTTAGCATACAGCCTTGAGGGACGCCGGATTTTATTAGTAAGAAATTGCTCTTAGCCTGCCCGAGTGAAACCTGGTAGCGCCTGTGATGAAGAAATATTTTCAGGAGCGTCAAGAATGTGCCACGAAAACCTAACATGGAAAGCGTGGTTAACAAAATACCTTGACTCACGCTGTCGAATGCCTTGCTGACGTCAAAAAAGGTTACGCATACAATCTGGTTGCTTTCAAAGGCAAGTTTAACACGTCAGACAGATCTTTAAGAAGCGCTTGCGTACCTTTACCTGGAATGAAAACACACTGGGAAGGGGATAGAATTCTTTGTTTATCCAAGAAGCTTGTCATTGTCAGCAATAAATGTTTTTCTAATACCTGAGATAAGTAGGGCAACACAGAAATTGGGCGATAGTTGTCTATTCTATTATCGGCTTCTCCCTTAAAAAGTGGAATTACTACCGTAGTTTTCATACTTAAAGGGATTGTACCACTGGAAATAATATTGTTGCGGAAGGATGAAAAGCGACAGCAACACATCTTTGATGACGCCAAAGATGGCGCATAGGTCATTTACATAAATAACATCAATACCTGGTGATTTGTTACACTTTAGACTAAAGATAAGTGACTTAAGTTCGTCTTCGGCTAGCAGAGATAGATGCGCATGACTCTAATGTACTGTTATGCAACGTACACGTCGGTGGAGCGGTGACGCATTACCCGAAAGTCGAAAAAATAAAGTATTAAAATCATTAGCAAGAGTAGATCATTTGTAATAAAAGTAGTGAAATGACGTTCGCGATTAGCATGCTTACTAGCGCCTCTGATGTTATTTATTAATAACCATGTTCTTCTGGTGTCTGTCCGAGCGGATTTAAATTCATCCCGTATTTGCATTCGCTTAGCGCGACGAAACATCCCATTTGCCTTATTTCTCGCTGCTTTGGATCTAGAGCGCATCGCTTCAGAAGCCTGATAACGTTTAGTGTGCGCCCAAAGAAGGTCCTTTTCTTTTATAGCAGCCAGAAGTTCTGACATCATCCATTTGTTGTCTTTGTTACGCTGTTTGACGAGTACGCTACGTGTGAACGCCTTCTTAAGCTGGTGTAATGCATCAACAAGCCTGTGGCATATATCGGCTCGTGCGATATATTTTTCAGAAACCTTCCAGTAATAGTTCGATACTAACGTGTAAAAGGTTTTTGAGTCACAGATGGAAACTTCTTTCTTATTGAACGCCATCGGGGGGGCCGGGGGGGGGGGGGGTACAGATGGGCTTGATTGCCGAGTCAACGAGCAACAGAGTAATGATCGGAAAGTTTTTTCGCCACGACGTAAGATCGCAAGATCAAAGTTTGAGCACGAATATTTATGTGATGAATGCAGGAAGCGGGAAGCCGGACAGATAAGTATTGTTCCTGTGTTGTCTTTTGAATAGTAGCCTGCAGTCCCCCTTTCGACAACGTATCAAAGTAATCTGCAACTAAGCCAACTGCAGGACGCAAGATGTCGATATTAATGTCTCCTAACAAGCATGCGTAATCTTCATATGACTGAGTCGACAGTGCGTGATCGAGTTCTACAAGGAACAATCTTCCGTTGAAACAAGGTGGCCGATAAACCGCAAACAGAACGAGCGAGAAGGTAGGCGTGTTTAGTCGGAGGGCAATAACTTCAGCCTGGTGAAAGCTAAAACTTAGCTCTATTACGATTAAGGTATCTCTAACAAATACTGCAACTTAGAACACGTATGGAAAAGCAATACACACGTAGTTGACTGAAACAAGCAATCAAGGTAAAAACAGAATTTGATTGAATCTTGGAGATGTTGCAATTCCGGACTGAATTCGCGACACGCCACAACCATCCTCCTGGAAGATTGCTCCTCACTGGCCACTTTGCGCGACGCCGCATTCTATGGTGCTGGTACACATCCTGCAGAGCACCTACACAGCTTATGCTGGGTCTGCCTCCAGGACAGATACCACCATAGTGTGCCAAGCTCTAGTGACACCCTTCTATCAGCCGAACATCTACTTGGATCACTATGACTTTGCATGTGTGAATCTGAGATGTGCGCTGCCACTTATTTACTTCCCTGTGTTCAAAACCGTTACGTTTAGATGTCAACAGTTCAGCACCTTCCCGAAAGCGTCTCCTCACTGTGACGTCATATAGGTATGCCGAGACTGCCGCTCAAACCCATTTTATCCCAAACATTTTGGATTGCACTCAGGATGTCTCATATACAAAAACTGCCACATATTGCCAAAACATTCTCTCGTCCGTTTTTTTTTTAAACAAAACTAGTTTTCCTCAGAAATGTACCAGCTGCCGACCACCACACGTGACTTCGCGGGTCAAAGCACGCAGCCCCTTTCATTCTTTTTAATCTGCCTTTCTATTTGTCATTTTTGAGCGCAACTCTTAGGCGCCGGTTCCTGCGGCAAGTGTCGGCGTCGGCCTAACCGAGCGAACGAGTGCAGCGAAAGATGAAAGCGCGAACGCTGAGCGCTGCGGTGGATGAAAGACTTGAGGAGGAAAGAGGAGGAGGAGGGTATGCCGAAAGCGTGAGAAGCGAAGCGTAGGGCGGCGACAATGGTTACGAGATGGCGCCAGAGTAGCGCGCGTCGCCTGGGAGGTCTGTCTGCGGCGGCTGCTCTGACTCACAGCCACGCGTCACCCACGCGCTGCCTCCCGCGATCTCTAGACGCGGCGAGTACAGGCGGCGATCATCGAAATCGATGGTAAGGGTCCGAGGCGTTGGCTATTTATGCATGACTCACTGAACCTACCCGCGCAATCGCTGGCGCTCGCGTAAGTTCTAGAATTTACTCTATTTTTCTTGTCGTGCGCGCAAGGCTCAGCGAAAACAAAAACAGCTAGAACCTGCGATGGCATTCGAGATACTTTCGATAACGAAAGGCGCGTCTTGCGCTGAGCGATAACTTTCAACGCTCGTTAGCCGGTAAAAATGAAGTCACCGGATAAACAAATACGCGTATCAAATGTATAACACATCTTTTAGTTCGTTTCTTTTTTTTATTTTTTGGCACTGCGTCCAACATAATGTGCTTGTATATCTCCTAGTGTGTTGCATATGCACGCTGCAAAGACGGGTACTGCAGTTGATGAAGGATGCTTCATAGCAGCTTTAACCCGTCTTCCCTAGCATATTTTGTGTATGTCATGTAGGTGTTGCGGGAAATGAACAGAACGCAACCCGTCTAGATATTGTCTCCACTTTGGTTTTTGCAATCGCTGCCTTATACTTTTCTGTCCTGCGGTACTTTGTTAATTCTTTTTCTTCTAAGCGATGGAAATGCTTGAACCGACTATCACGGTGGGAATACGGTATAGATTAGCCTTCGCAAGCATACCAGCAGTCGAGGCCTAGCTCGTCCCCGCCCAGGTGTAGGTAGTCATCGGGGAACAGGCGTGCCACTTCTGCCAAAAGCCTATTCAGGAACTCGAACGTGGCATTCTGTGTCGGGTTGAGCGAGCCCACGCTTCCGCTTCTTTCTTCCTCCTCACATCTGGCTAGCAGGTGAGGGAACGCCCTGCCCCACGACTTCGTGCGACCTATGAGGGCGAAGCGAACAAGAAATAAAGAAACAAAAAGAAAGGGGGAGAGAGTTCTGAGCCGCATTGTATGCATGCGCTGTTTTCCCAACAAAAGGGTGCCCGTTCACTCAGGAATGAATGCACGTGCAGACTCTTCGCATGCCTCACCTCTTCGGTTAAAGCATATCGTTATCATGTTCTCCCTCTTGACGCTGTGATTTACATTGCTCAAAGTTGGGCTATTAGCTACTGGAATTAGAAAACCCATGCCCTTCCTGTGTATTCTATCTTGGTTTATTTTACTGATCCTGCATATGTATACCCATTACAGGGGATTGGCCAAGAGTCGGATGACGTTTTAAACATTCGTCTTTGTACCACACTGTAACCACGTTACAAACACTTAACTAGCTTCTTTTTCAACATATTGGTCTTAACAGACGCCCTAGGACTGCCGTGCTTGTCTTGTTAGGTCAACGTCGTTTCGACCTGCCCCTGTCACTGCCAGCCACATACTATACTTAAACCTAATTAATCAGTTCCGTAGAATCCCACTTGAATTTTTCTTCAACGGCGAAGCTTGTTGTCTGAGAAATTTGTGTGGGTTTTCTTTGAAGATTCGTGGCACTCCTGGCTGGATGACAATTTTTCCTTTGCGAACACGTGTATCTTAGTTGCTAAGAATATTTATGCACAAAATAGGTAGTATACAAAACCAAGGAGCAATGATATCTCCAGGTCCGCTGATTTTGAAAGTTCACAGAACTTAATAAAGACTGGTGCTTTGGCAAAAGTAGCATCTGCTACCGCGCAACAGGCGGTAATATTTTCAGCTGACTAGGTAATGTGATCTGGCTGTGTAGTTTATTCGTTTCCGCTAGAGAAGATTACTGCCATAGTGGTGCCGCTTCCCATTGACCATGGTCTTTCGCACTTGCTTTCACATCCGCTGATATCAGAGGAATAGAATAAGATTCATTTTCGATTCCTCGGAAGCCGGCGGTGAGTTGGCCTTCTGGATTCTTCGTTCATGTGTCTCTCAAATATACACAATAAAATTAACAACACCCTAATCTCTACCACGGTAGCGCTTTAAAACCACGGCGCTGCTAGTTTGCTTTCCTTTCCTTCCCTCTTCTCCGCCCTTAAACTGGCTCTCTTAACTACTACACGCAGAGGCAAGAAACAGCGCGCGCTTTAGATCCTATAGATGAGATGAATATATACAATTATTATTAGGGTTATAATTATATCCGAGTGCTGATTGCCGTGTTATAGTTTGTTAACGAAACTACCCCTCAAGTCTAAATATTGTAAGGCAGTTTGTCGTGTGCGTATCATGGCCACGCATGCTTATATCGTGTTTCCGTTTCTCTACCACGGTTGCGCTTTAAAACCACGGCGCGGCAACTTTGCTTTCCTTTCCTTCCCTCTTCTCCGCCCTTAAACTGGCTCTCTTAACTACTACACACAGAGACAAAGAAATAGCGCGCGCATGCGATCGCATAGATGAGATGAATACATATATATAGAAAAGCATCAGTCATAGCTCTCGAAGTATAATATAATATAATATAGAATAGCTCTCGAAGATAGCGATTCCGGCGGCTAGCTTCCCACGCTATGCGTGCCGCCCTCGCACCTGTGAAAGCTTTTCCTAGACGCTAGATCTATACTATTCCTGCGCAACCTTGAGCGATCGGAAAGCGCGTTTTCCACGCCTGGCCGGCGGAGAGGGGAGGCTTCGTTCCGGCCGCGAAGCTCTCCACATCCCCGTAAGGAGCCTGGTGGTGGTCTCGTGCTGACGATGCCCTCTCGGTGAGCGCATATTTCCCCCCTCATCTTTTAAGAGATTCAATACATACAAGCATTTGTCTCGCAAACCAGATTTATTTCAAGGGAATTTTCCACGTCTCAATAATTTCTCTCGTCGTATTCGAGTGCTGATTGCCGTGTTATAGTTTGTTAACGAAGCTTCCCCTCAAGTCTAAATATTGTAAGGCAGTTTTCCTAGTCTCTAAAGCCGCTCGAGTTCACGCTGCTCCTCTGGCGGCCATTTTTCAAAGAAATTATGCCTTCCAACCATTCAGCAAAAATCGACTGTCGCGGACAACACCAGCCCCTTTCCACATAAGTATGAGGCTCGGAGCAGGAGCTATGGCGCTTGAAAGTAACCGCTGGCTTGACGAACCAACCGACTGAGCTACCTTTCCGGGCAACATTGAAGGATCACGAGTTCAAATCACAAGTTATGTTCCTTTTTTTCCCCTTTTTTTTCTCTCTTTTTAATGTCTTTTCCTTCATTTTATCACTGTACGTAAACCCTCCTAAAAAAAAATTATATATCCTCAATTATGTCTGGCCCCACATGTGCAGGTCATAAATACCAGGTTCTCTAGCCGAGTGCCATCCATGCGGTATAACCGAGCTCAGATTGGCCCACCTTGACTGATCAAATTGGGCACCAATGTAGGTTAAATGACGCGTACAACTCCTGCGGGACCCGCCGTGGTTGCTCAGTGGTCATGGTGTTAGACTGCTGAGCACGAGGTCGCGGGATCGGACCCCGGCCACGGCGGCCGCATTTCGATGGGGGCGAAATGCGAAAACACCCATGTACTTAGAATTTGGTGCACGTTAAAGAACCCCAGGTGGTCGAAATTTTCGGAGTCCTCCACTAAGGCGTGCATAATCAGAAAGTGGTTTTGTCACGCAAAACCCCATTCTCCAACTTTTAATTTAACTCCTGCGGGGACGGTAGAGTATCCGTCTCCAGTGCAAAAGGACCGTGATTCAAATCCCGGTGCAGCGCAATTCTCCACCGGAAAATACAAAAAAAAGAAAAACGTGTGTTGAGAAAATTGCACAAACAGGCCTGGAGTGCGGCCGGATCCCGGTGACCAGAACCGCTAACGCACTCTCTCACCAGAGCAGGATTGGCCACCCTGGTGCAGTACTGGGCCACAACCTCCTATATGAAAATATTAGTAGAGTTTGCAGAACAGAATAATATGCAAATAATGAACACCTTTTTCCGCAAGCGGGTTAGTCGAAAGTGGACGTGGAGGAGCCCGAATGGTGAGACTAGAAATGAAATCGACTTCATACTCTGCGCCAACCCTGGCATCATACAAGATGTAGACGTGCTCGGCAAGGTACGCTGCAGTGACCATAGAATGGTAAGAACTCGAATTAGCCTAGACTTGAGGAGGGAACGGAAGAAATTGGTACACAAGCAGCCAATCAATGAGTTAGCGGTAAGAGGGAAACTAGAGGAATTCCGGATCAAGCTACAGAACAGGTACTCGGCTTTAACTCAGGAAGAGGACCTTAGTGTTGCAGCAATGAACGACAATCTCATGGGCATCATTAAGGAGTGCGCAATAGACGTCGGTGGTAACGCCGTTATACAGGAAACCAGTAAGCTATCGCAGGAGACGAAAGATCTGATCAAGAAACGCCAATGTATGAAAGCCTCTAACCCTACAGCTAGAATAGAACTGGCAGAACTTTCTAAGTTAATCAACAAGGGTAAGACAGCGGACATCAGAAACTATAATATGGATAGAATTGAACAGGCTCTCAGGAACGGAGGAAGCCTAAAAACAGTGAAGAAGAAACTAGGAATAGGCAAGAATCAGACGTGTGCGTTAAGAGACAAAGCCGGCAATATCGTTACTAATATGGATGAGATAATTCAAGTGGCTGAGGAGTTCTATAGAGATTTATACAGTACCAGTGGTACCCACGACGATAGTGGAAGAGAGAATAGCCTAGAGGAATTCGAAATCCCACAGGTAACGCCAGAAGAAGTAAAGAAAGCCTTAGGAGCTATGCAAAGGGGGAAGGCAGCTGGGGAGGATCAGGTAACAGCAGATTTGTTGAAGGATGGTGGTCAGATTGTTCTAGAGAAACTGGCCACCCTGTATACGCAATGCCTCATAACCTCGAGCGTACCGGAATCTTGGAAGAACGCTAACATAATCCTAATCCATAAGAAAGGGGACGCCAAAGACTTGAAAAATTATAGACCGATCAGCTTACTGTCCGTTGCCTACAAAGTATTTACTAAGGTAATCGCAAATAGAATCAGGAACACCTTAGACTTCTGTCAACCAAAGGACCAGGCAGGATTCCGTAAAGGCTACTCAACAATAGACCATATTCACACTGTAAATCAAGTGATAGAGAAATGTGCAGAATATAACCAACCCTTATATATAGCTTTCATTGACTACGAGAAAGCGTTTGATTCAGTCGAAACCTCAGCAGTCATGGAGGCATTACGGAATCAGGGTGTAGATGAGCCATATGTAAAAATACTGGAAGATATCTATAGCGGCTCCACAGCCACCGTAGTCCTCCACAAAGAAAGTAACAAAATCCCTATAAAGAAAGGCGTCAGACAGGGAGATACGATATCTCCAATGCTATTCACAGCATGTTTACAGGAGGTATTCAGAGGCCTGGAGTGGGAAGAATTGGGGATAAAAGTTGATGGAGAATACCTTAGCAACTTGAGATTCGCTGATGATATTGCCTTACTTAGTAACTCAGGAAACCAATTGCAATGCATGCTCACTGACCTGGAGAGGCAAAGCAGAAGGGCGGGTCTGAAAATTAATTTGCAGAAAACTAAAGTATTGTTTAACAGTCTCGGAAGAGAACAGCAGTTTACGATAGGTAGCGAAGCACTGGAAGTGGTAAGGGAATACATCTACTTAGGGCAGGTAGTGACCACGGATCCGGATCATGAGACTGAAATAACCAGAAGAATAAGAATGGGCTGGAATGCGTTTGGCAGGCGTTCTCAAATCATGAACAGCAGGTTACCACTATTCCTCAAAAGGAAAGTGTATAACAGCTGTGTGTTACCAGTACTCACATATGGGGCAGAAACCTGGAGGCTTACGAAAAGGGTTCTGCTGAAATTGAGGACGACGCAACGAGCTATGGAAAGAAGAATGATGGCTGTAACGTTAAGGGATAAGAAAAGAGCAGATTTTGTGAGGCAACAAACGCGGGTAAACGACATCTTAGTTGAAATCAAGAAAAAGAAATGGGCACGGGCAGGACATGTAATGAGGAGGGAAGATAACCGATGGTCATTAAGGGTTACGGACTGGATTCCAAGGGAAGGGAAGCGTAGCAGGGGGTGGCAGAAAGTTAGGTGGGCGGATGAAATTAAGACGTTTGCAGGGACAACATGGCCACAATTAGTACATGACCGGGGTAGTTGGAGAAGTATGGGAGAGGCCTTTGCCCTGCAGTGGGCGTAACTAGGCTGATGATGATGATGAATGAATGGCTTCGGCAGCCTGTAACAAAGACACCACAATTAATCAGAAGACAGATTTTTCTGAAGGAAAGCACCTGCAGAGGTTCAAGTATTCTTATTCAGTAGACGCATTACTAGCAGTAGCGAGCCTCAGTAAATGTAAGATAATCACTAAAGCACTCCGTAAATTTGTTACCATGATTTGAAATTTGAAATTTTATTTTAAGCACGTTGTAAATACGAATGTGAAACAAGCCAATGACCTAGGCATCTCCACTTGCTAGGTATCCTGAATTATAAGATCAGATTAGAGATGGTCATCCTGCAACTCTATCCCAAAATATATATATTATGGGGTTTTACGTGCCAAAACCACTTTCTGATTATGAGGCACGCCGTAGTGGAGGACTCCGGAAATTTCGACCACCTGGGGTTCTTTAACGTGTACCTAAATCTAAGTACACGGGTGTTTTCGCATTTCGCCCCCATCGAAATACGGCCGCCGTGGCCGGGATTCGATCCCGCGACCTTGCGCTCAGCAGCCTCACACCATAGCCACTGAGCAACCGCGGCGGGTTATCCCAAAATGTGTTAATATTCCACGCAGCTTCGCTCCGCATTGCCAAAAGAAAGCTTTTTGGCAAATTATTAGCAGGAGGAACGCCAGTGCATTTCTCCACAGGTTTACTACATATCTCGGCTCTGGGACTTGGCACAAAATTCCTTATAAGTGCAAGTTTGCAGCACTAGCTGACTTCCATCCCACAATGCAACCTGTGAGCCTAACTCATTAATTAAAAGCCGGCTAACCATTCTTGGCGTAACTTATAGGGTTTCAGTGACCCCACATATTTACAAATGTCCACCACTACTATAAATTCGTCGCAGGAAAGAAACATTATCTGTACCGCAGTGTCTTACAAAAACGCAAAGAGAAAGCTTCGCTTTAAACAGATCATGCGAATACACATAATAATACGCCCCAGTGTATTAATATGCATTAACTGTTTACAAGAGTAACACTTGGAGTGTAGAACAGCCCTCGAAAATAGGAGGACAAAGAAAAGGTAGGGTGACATGCGCTTTGTCAGCTCGTGTCACGTCCATTTTTTCTTTGTCCTCGTTTTTTTAAGTGTGGTTTCACATTCGAAACCAGAGTATACCAACCCGTACAAGTTGCGGCACTAGTCAGGAACATTTTAGCACAACTGCGAATTGCTGTCATGACAAATGTGCTTGTTCATTTAAAAGTCATTTAACGTTACGCTTAACCTACGATGAATACGTTATTGGTATGAAATGGGCACTATATGTTGTCCTATGGCACGTTCTCCCATTTCTTCGTGGAACTGTTCCTTTCTTGATTCAGTGGTTTAGCCGTTCTTAGAGCTTAGCCATAATAATTGCCTCCCTTTTGGACGTCGCTGCAACTATTGTCATACCGAGAGAGGCTCATACGGGCTACTTAGAGGCTCAGTGGCTACGGCTTAGGCCCAGAGGCGCAGTGCCTCTTATGCATTGTGCTCGCTGGCGATAGGCTTCAATGACCCTTCGGACTGCACCTATATTGAACAAGCACACGAACAAGGTAGTCACGCAACCAAATTAATTACTAAGAGAAAGCAATGCAGCTCGGAGGTCTTATTTCTCTCAGCTAATAAGAAAACTCACGTTGAGCATTCAGATAAGCATCCAGACAATACTTGCCGGGGTTGTCCAGCTCAGGTACTATCCGGATTCCTCGGTCCCTGGCCTCGTTGATGACCCGCTCAACGTCCGAAGGCTGGTACACCAGTGTCTCCGGGTTGTACGCCCCCTGAGTGGGCGGTGAATCAAGATAAAGAAAAAGCTTCTGAAGAACAAGCATCTATCATGGCCGAACAAAGGGGCAGCAGCATTATGGAGACAGAGGAAAATGTTTAAGCTACGCTGGTTTAGCCTTTTATAGGTTTCGGTGTGTTTTGGTGAGTAATTAATTGCTAGCATGCATAGTTGTTGGATGACGCGTGCCGATTGATTCACTGGCTAATCTTTCATATTTTAGTCGATTTTGCGTGCAGTGAACAGTTCTCAGTTAAATATATTCATTTGAACTGTCTATCCTATTGACGTTGCAAATCATTACTACCGCTTTCTCTGTTTTTGTTTTCATGGGCGAGAGTTGATTAATGACAACGTGCTCAATCACAACATAAAAACTAGCAAGGTAATATGTTGGAAAATTGATACATTATTCAAATAGGTAAAGTACAATGTATATGAGCACTAAGAATATACTGGACTGACGGGCCCTCTATCCCTTACATGCTTTATATGCTCGTTCATTACCTATCAAAACACCTTACGACCTTACCTTTCTGACTTCGCACTTAGCGTTCGCTGCACCTCCTGTACCGGTACAGATACAATGATTTATAATTGGCAGCTAAATATACCTTTCGTACTATTTAGCAGATAATGCAATTACTGGATTTTACTGTAATTACTACCTCAAATTAGTTTCACGAAGAATATAAAACTGAGGACGATGAAAAGTTTTTCTTAGAATTAAAGAAAGCAAATATTTATATCTTAGTAAGGGAGGCACAGATTTTTAGTAAATAAATATATAAGCAGGCTCAACTTCAATTGCCATATGAGTATGCCAGGGTGGCCGAAAAGGGTTCTTATATTTCACAGATTTCTTCTGCAGCGAAATGTTAATATTTTCGCGAACGGTTGTAAACTAATGCAGCGTGCAGGGCATGGTATTGTATCTTTTATTATGCTGTCAGACAAGTTGACTGAAAAACTACACGTAACCAGTGGCCCCAGGGGCCCACAGTCAGTTCTCTTCAGGATCGACGTACATTTTAGACTACACTATATTCGGGCTGCTTAATGCGGATAGCGACGTTGGTGTGTCACACTGACACTGTATATCCCTCGTAGGAACTGCAACGAGCCCGGCGGCAACGCGGCGGAGACTCCCACGCTGCTTCGAAGCCACGCGCCGAATGACAAGCTAGTGTCCGGTCTGAGCAGAACCAGCCGCTCAATTGTGTGCCTTCTCCATCTTCTGCACTTTCCCAGCCGCCAGTAACACACCCATTTTTGCCGAGAGACAGCTTCGACGCGAGCAGAACTACGCGTGGAGGGGCGTAACCTGATGAGGCTCGATTCCCAGCCTAGCTGTGCCATTCGGGAAGTTGGCGTCGGGGAGGTTCGTCGTAGAGCGACAGACACCCAGTGACCCTCGCGTTCGGCCTACATTTTTGTACTGCAATATATGCATGACCGGCACACGGTAATGCCCCAAATTGTCGCCAGATAGTCGCCGGATAGGTGTTACAAAAACTGGACTGAACACGCCAAGAATGCTTCGCATTAAAACAAAGTACGCTACTTCATTTAGAAGTTATCGCAGATATAATGAAGCTTTCTTTGTGTAACCGAGCAGCCGTCACGCCAGTGCAATGTGCCGTCTTGGACCCGCCCCCAGCCTTAAGCACATGTTCCCCTTCAAGTAGTATAAAGAGAAACGGCCAAATTACTTTCAAGGTGTCCTATTGGCTAAATAGACGTGTCTCGCATAAAAGTGACGAATATGACTCGATGTTCGAGGGAAAATCTATTTGTTACATAAGAACAAGTACGATTACAATGCGCACATCCCGAGTAGTCTTCCCTTAAAAGTAAATTCCGTGCCCATTTTCATATTGCTTATGGCTGTACTCTAAAGATTGCATATAGCTTTCTCACAAAACGAGGGCCCAGAAACATTAGAGTGCTCATTTAATAGCCCAAACTGCTATCAATGATATTGATAAATGAAGTAACAACGAATGACCGATTGGAAAGCCAACGCCAACAGCAAATTGAAGAAACTACACTGGAATTTGACGTATTGTGTAATAATATTACAGCAATATTAGGAAGAAATATGATAATCGTGCCAATGATTTCACATGCTCAGCGCATTATTTGGTTCATAACTTCTATTCCCACTAAAATAACATTTAACATGTGTTAAAGCCTGTAACCTTTGTTTCAAGGCACACGGAAGGCGAAACAATGCGAAAAACATACTTTGACAACGATTAAATCATCCTTGTTAGCGGGTGAAGAGTAACGTATAACCAATGTTACTCTTGATTTTCGGGATGCTGCTAAGCAAGTTGATTTTACGCATATTGCTTGCCTTAATAATGCCAATGAAGCCTATAATATGTTTACTGATATCTTTAAACAGCTATACCAGTCCTACTTTCCCTCTAAAACATGTAAACAATCTCGAAAAACTCGCAAACCGTGGATCACCCCAGAGTTGCGGAATGAAATTAAGTATAAAAATAAGCTATACAGAAGGTTTATAATGACACGTGCGGCAGAAGATCTGCAGTTATTTAAACAGTGTCGAAATAGGTTAACAAAGAAACTGCGATCAGCTCGAACGGAATATTATACAACATATCGACACGTGAAGAAGGGCCGCCATGATGTGATTTTGACCCGTGTAAACTCACTGCTACATCGTAGTCAGTCACAAAACCATGTGCACAATTTAAATATTGGTGGTAAAGAGCTAACGCGAACTGAACTCGCAAACGCCTTCAATTATGCTTTGACAGAAAGAAAAACTAATGGGTCGTTGTCGGAGATATATGAGTACATAAACTTTCATAATGATAATACAATATTTTTTAGATCCTGTGACAACGGATGAAATACTGTTATACTCAACCTAAAAAATAGTGGATGCCGAGATATCCACGACATTCAGATAAAGCCAGTAAAATATGTTGCAGATATCATATCGCCAACCATCACACATATTTTAACCTTTGTTTAGCTACATCGATATTTCCAGAACAAATGCAGATTGCAAAAGTAACTGTTTTATTTAAAAAGGGAGATAGAAATGATTTCGGCAATTGTAGAGCTGTGTCCGTACTACCTGTCTTCTCCAAAGCACTAGAGAATATTTTGCACTCCTGATTTACAAAATTTATAGATAAATAGAATTTGCTAACACCTCCCCCCCCCCCATGTCAATTCAGATTCCGAAAAAAAAAAACAAATCTACTGAACTGGCGCCTTTAGAACAAAAAGAGTATATTCTGTCACAATTTGAAAACAAATCTTTTGTGATTGGAATGTTCGTCGACTTCTCAAAAGCGTTTGATCTTGTAAACCATGAATTACTTCTAGAGAAACTATGGTACTTCGGAATCCGAGGACAGGCTGCAAAGCTAATAACATCTTACTTGTCTAAAAGGCAACAAACGGTTAACATACATAATGCGTATTCAGAAGTAAAACCTGTTTATTCTGGTGTTCCACAACGGAGTGTATTAGGACCACTACTTTTCAAGATTTACCTTAATGACATTGTAAACATTAACCCAAATGCCAGATTCATAATATATGCAGATGATACAAGCATTTTTTTCTCCGGAAATGTCATTCACGAACTGATACAATCGTGCAACACGACGATGATCTCGCTGAAAAATATCGTCCCAGTCTAATCATATGCGTGTTAATGAGGGCAAGACAAAAGCGGTAATCTTCAGGACGAAAAATAAACCAGTTGCTCATCACAAAAGCATCTTATTTAACTCCAAACAAATAGAAATAGTTGACCATTTTAAATGTCTTGGTGTAGTATTTTCTTCAACTTTGTCATGGACAGCGCATGTGGACCAAGTTGCAAGCAATTAGCTAGAATAACTGGCGCAATTGGCTGAATTAGATACATTATTCCTAAACCAATTAAACTGCTTCTTTACAACTCATTATTTTATTCTCACATTAACTATTGCGAGCTGGTTTGGGGCACTGCAACACCGTCCTGCCTACAGAAAATTTATATTTTGCAAAAAAAAAAAAAAGTTTCTTCGCAATGTCTTTAATGCAATTTACGGAACAACCACCAAACGCTTTTTTTCTTGAAACTGGTATAATCAAAATATTTAATTTGTGCCAGCATCGGCTCAGCGTTCGTTTTAAAATAGGAACAAGTAATAATATAAGTAACATTCGGCATCTAGCAAACTTACAAGAAAATAAACAGGGTTACACTTTCAGACACCCCGAAAACTGGTTGGTGCCAACAGCACGCGTCAATACCGGGAAAGAGCGCCTTCAACGCACACTTCCTTCCCTACTCAACGCGTACGAATCTGCTAACATCAACTTGTTTGCCTGTACCCAACGAGATATACGTGCCATATGCAATTCATGTGCAAAGGAATGCACCACTGAGTAATCATTAGGTTATAGGTAATGCTTAATATAGCATGTTTTCTTTGTTGTATATTTAAAGCGTCCATTATTCTTTGTCATTTGTCCTGTTATTTGATGAATGTTATTTGACGATTATGTTAAGTTTAATCCCGATTGTGACGAAGTAACTTGGTTTCTGCACATGTAAGTGCAGATAAGATTTTGTTTAGTCTTCTTATGTTCTTGCTGTATTGTTATGTTCTTTATTTTTTTTTATCACGAAGCCATCATGTCTGCGACGAGATTACCTGTCGCTGCTGCTTTGTATTTCGGGGCTGCGGCCGAGTCAAGCTGTTTATGACAGCTTTTCTGCAGCTCCCCCTGTCTGTATTTTTTGAGGTAGAAATAAAATTATTATTATTATTATTATTATTATTATTATTATTATTATTATTATTATTATTATTATTATTATTATTATTATTATTGTTGTTCACGCCTTTATGAAGCGCAGTCAGTCGTATTCACGATCATTAAGAAGAGACGGAATGTGCCGTGTAAATGCAATCTCTCCGTTTTTTCATCACCCGCGACGTTTAAGTCTTTTTTTATTGCAAACAAACTACGGAGCTGGTCGATGCTCTTATAGCCGCCGTCTCTAGGTAGTCCTGAATACCACGTTTGATGAATTACAACTTTTGTGCGGCCTAAATTATGGAAAGTAGAATCTAACCATATGTTATAAGCAGTTCTACTGCTTAACAGTTCGCCACATGTGTCCGCCGCAAGTATCGATGTCTTCTCGTTGCTATTCCTACATCATTCCTTGGGGAAAGAAGCGCTACATCAAAGCAAAAGGTTAGAAGGTGCAGCAAACGGTATGAAGGTTCTGCAGTATCGGCCTGACCCACCTTCAAGCTGAGGTCCGGGAACGCTTGGCTGACGAAAGGAAAAGAATATTCATCCACGATGCGCCAGTGAAGCACGTTCATCTTGTTAAGTGCCATGGCGTCCTGTACGCAAAATGAAAACGGAGCATTGCGACAACCAGCGTGCGGTTTCTGACGAAATGCAGCGCAAGAAATGGCGCTTAAGAAACTTCCATAGCTCAGTCTCGTACCTAAACGAATATGTCGGTGTGCCCCAGCATAACGTAGCGTTCACGCATTTCAGTCATAGCAGAGCACCGCAAAGTCAATGAATGTACGTTTCTGCCGAATCGGGATGGCCGGGAATGTGAACAAAGCCTCGGTACTTTTGTTAGTTGAACATTTATAAGGCCTGGAACTTCTGTGTGCCTGTCGAACTCTTGACAGCTTGCAGCTTTTTTTTATGAACAAGGCTAAATATATGCTGCAATATAGATTTCACAGAATTTGAACAAGTTTGATCAGTGGTCCGACCACACCTTGAGTGAAACTTCAAGAATAAAGCAGCAAGTGCCTTTCAGAGGGAACATGTGTGCATGCGCCAACGAACCGCCTTATCCCACTCTCCTGCCTCCTTCCTTGTATTTTCAGCCAATGTCTCCAAGTTCGCCTGTAAGATTCCTTGCGGTGGAACTTCTCACCCTTCTCTGCGAACCAGCCCAGTGTGAAGGAATCAACGGAGCCATAGAACTTCCGCAGCGTATATTCTCGGCAGTTGCGCAAACCTACAAACTTGGAATTGCGGGAGTTGGCAAATAATTACCTATCACACAATTAAATAAATAAATAAATAAATGGTAATTTCTTTCTAATAGTGCCTTTACAAACAAACCTGCTTCAGTTGTAAGCATTGTTTATTCCCTCACTTGGCGATTTGGGATGCTGGCGAGTGTAGTACCGCTAAACGGGTGGTTTCCTGTCTTCACCTGGTAGATTCTGCAAAGACGCTGTTTCGTGACGCGCGCAGGGGTACGTGGCATTCGCACTATGCTTTTTCGGAAGAACTCGTCAAGTATTCCTGACTTGAAATCGACCATAACTGCAAATGACTATGCGCACAAGCGCGTACGACATAAAAAGGGCACTCACCAGCGCTTCGACGATGGTGGCGACGGGAAGAAAACGGCTGCCGGTGTTCAGGAGTAGACCACGGTGCGAGAATCTGGGAGCGTCCACCACCTCGCTTTCATTGGCCCAGAACTGCAAGTACATGGAAGCACAGTTTCCACAGCCGTGGTAACCATGAAGCCAATGACGAAGTCATCTTCAGTCGTTAGTCTTTACATGAGACGGCTGACATGTTCTAGCTGTCCCTGTCGGCATGTTTAATCGTTCCGATTTATGAACGTGTCCTCTAAGCCCGAAGCAATTAGCGCTATACCCGCTGCGGTTGCTTAATAGCTATGATGTTGGGCTGCTAAGCACGAGGTCGCTGGATCGAATCCCGGCCACGGCGGCCGCATTTCGATGGGGGCTAAATGCAAAAACATTCGTGGTGCTTAGATTTAGGTGCACCTTAAAGAACCCCAGGTGGTGAAAGTGTCCGGAGTCCCCCACTATAGCGTGCTTCATAATCGGATCGTGGTTCTGGCACGTAAAACTCTATAATTTATTAATAATTAGCCCTACTTGTTAACTTTACTGATTCTCGGCGCAGACCAAGACAAAGCTTGTAAGAGAAAAAAAAACACAACGCATTACGACGCAAGAAAAGCCAGTACTAAAGAACATTAATCGTCAGGGTGGGCTTCATAGTCCTGTAGACGTAACCTCGTATCTTTTGTCCTCCTCTTTTTCTTTCCACAAAACACCACTACTAGCATGTCTGACAAGCTATCTCAATCGAAAGCTCTGCTAGAGCATACAAAGGCCCGAAGAAAGGAAAACGGCTAGAAGGAAGGACACGAGATCTTTTTCAAGCCCAGTTGTAAAAAGTGTAAAAGAAGGATCACGGGAAAAGGCCGTGCCTGCGGCGACCGGGTACAAAACGTCAACGTTCACCCATGAAGCTACATCCTATAATGTCACATCCGTCTGTTTGCATAGAGTTTACCTTTCGGGACCGGTCGCACTGTGAGGTGTTCCGTATTCCGCGCCCACTTACAGCGTAACTTATATTTCCACACTATATACGTGTAATTAAAGGTTGGGGCTGTGGCCTGCTTGATGTGTTACGTCTAAATTATTTTAATTTAAGTTATGGTGTTTTACAGGCCAAAACCACGATCCGATTATGAGGCACACCGTAGTGGAGGACTCTGGAGATATGGACTACCTGAGGTTCTTTAACGTGCACATAAATCTAAGTACACGGGTGTCTTCGTATTTCGCCCCCATCTAAATGCAGCCGCCATGGCCGGGATTTAATCCCGCTACCTCGTGCAGCAGCACGGCACCATAACCACTAAGCAACCACGGCAGGTTGCGTTACGTCTACTGCTATACTGCCATACCTGTCATATGAATACCATTATTACATTTTCCTGAACTTTGTAGAGTGCTGAAGTACATAACATTACATAGCAAAGAGCTGTGTAAATAGTGGCCATATAATGTTCAAAGACCAGTGTGATGATGGTCTTCTCAAGAGAGGTTTAGGTTAAGTTCCTCTGGAGATATTTTTAGAGAGGTAGATTTCTAGGAAGAAGTCAGACAACAAGAATATACCTATGTTACCCTGCGTTGGAGCATTTAATTGTGGAAAGGCTGTATAATATATCAGTATTTTTCGCAAGACACGAAGAAATAACTGAAATATGTAAAATATTTTAAGTAGCATCAATGAGTAATTGCAAGCTGTGCACACCTACACCCAAAACGCAGGCCATCAGCTGCTCTGTTGGAGCTTCTAGTGCATTTTCAATGTCGGAGTAATTTTTGTCTGCCTTTTGCTCAAGTGCACTCCGTGACAAAATCACAAAATGGAGTGATTTCTAATTGCAACTGAACAGCAGCGTCAGCTTGGCAGACCAGCGGTACAGCACGTTTTATAAGATTAGCCCGCACTTGGTATCACCACTTGGAGCGGAGACCTGTTTAAATGTGTCACCTTTAAGATCTAGATTTTGACTGTGAATTCACAAAAATCTCCAGCTCACTAAGCTCCTACAGATTGAAATGATGTATAAGTTGTCTTTTATTCAATACAGTTGTTCTTGGCTTCTTTCTAAATGGGAGAGTACTTTTGTAGATTGGTGCCTCGCATACGCCCGTGCATAATAATAATATTTGGGGTTTTAAGTGCCAAAACCACTCTCTGATTATGAGGCACGCCGTAGTGGAGGACTCCGGAAATTTTGACCACCTGGGGTTCTTTAACGTGCACCTAAATCTAAGCACACGGGTGTTTTCGCATTTCGCCCCCATCGAAATGCGGCCGCCGTGGCCGGGATTCGATCCCGCGACCTCGTGCTCAGCATCCCAACACCATAGCCACTGAGCAACCACGGCGGGTAGACCCCCGTGCATGCATCTGCATATGATAAGACTCAGCTACTCTTTCTGCACAATGATCTTTGTGTATCATGACGATATTTGTGAAATCCGGTGGACAACCACAAGAATGGCAATGGCTTGACAGGTAGTTGACCTTTCGAGGAGTTACCGTGTTCCATAAGGGGGATGCATGCACCCTTCTGGCCAATGTACACATTACAGCATTAAAATGAGTATATAAACAACACCAACACACCGTACAGCACAAATTATATATTTGCCACGTGTAATTAAAGCTACATCAATAATGTACCTCACAATTGGTACAGCAGTTGCAGCACAATACGTGTACTTACATTAAACAATCATAAATACGGCAGGAGCTTGGCATATGCTTGAAACTGCTTTCATCATACGCAATCAGTCAAGGCTTCCTTTTTTGCATCACTGACTCTAACGCTTTTCTTTTTCTTTCAAGTGATGCATCGGCAAAGTTCGTGCCATGCTCTCCGACCGTTATTTATCTTTGTTCGCACCTTCTAAAAGCGCACGGGTGTGGCCCCAAAACAAGGAGCTAAATCGCCATAGTAATGGTGTGGCCCTTGTGCACTTCATATATAATTCAATGCAATACATTGCCTAAGTTTCGTCGCATAACTTACTGTATTGCGGCAAAGCTGACTTCATGGATCCGATATCATTTAACAGACCTTTGTCATTTTGCGGCTCGCCCGCGCATAAGTTCGCGCAACCACAAAACGCATACTTGAGTTGATGCTGGTTGATTTTCTAGTTAAATTCCGAGACCTTCACGACCTCGTGCTCAGCAGCCCAACACCATAGCCACTGAGCAACCACGGCGGGTTCTGTAACCCTAATGGCGCTCCGGTTAACTATTCTACGCATTACAGCTCCTGCACAGCTCCACTTCTTTCTCTTAATGTCCATTAGAATATCGGTTAGACCCATTTGTTCTCTGATCCACACCGCTCTCTTCCTATCTCTTAACGTTACGCCTACGTCTTCGTTCCATCGCCCTTTGCGCGGTCCTTCACGTGTGTTCGAGCTTCTTTGTAAATCTCTAACTTTCTGCATCATATGTTAGCACCAGTAGAATACACTGATTGTACACCTTTCTCTTTAGTGGTAATGGCAAGCTTCCAGTATGATATGAGTATGTCTGCCGTATGCTTTACAACTCAATTTTATTCTGTAAGTTTCCTTCCGATGATCAGGGTCCCTTGTGAGTAATTGTCCTAGGTAAACGTATTCCTTCGTAGAATCTAGAGGCTGACTGGCGATCCTGAACAATTGTTCACTTGCCAGGCTATTGATCATTACCTTTCTTTTCTGCATATTAATCTTCAACCCCACTTTTAAACTCACTCTCTTAAGGTCCTCAATCATTTGTTGTTACTCGTCCTCAGTGTTGCTGATTAGGACAATGTCACCTGCAAACCCAAGGTTGCTGAGATATTCGCCGTTAATCCTTACCCCTAAGCCGTCCCAATCTGATAGCTTGAATACTTCTTTCAAGCACACAGTGAATAAGATTGGAGAGATCGTGTCTCCTTGTCTGACCCCTTTCTTTATAGACATCTTCCTACTTGTGGAGAATTAGGGTAGCTGTCGAATATATGTAGTTATTTTCCAAGATATTTAGTAAGCCTCCTCTACTCCTTGATTACGTAGTGCCTCTATGACTGCTGGTATCTCTACTGAATCAAATGCCTTTTCGTAATCTATGAAAGCCATGTTTAAAGGTTGATTGTGCTCTGCAGATGTCTCGATTACCTGATTTATTACATTGATGTGATCCATTGTACAGTATGCCTTCCTGAAGCCACCGTGATCTCTCGGTTGACTGAAGTGTCCTTCTTATTCTATTTGAAATTATCTTTGTGAACATTTTTTAGAATACTGGAAGTAAACTAATGGGCCTATAATTTTTCAATTACTTACAGTCTTGTTTTTTGTGGATTAGCATAAAGTTGACATTCTTCCAGTTCTCTGGGACCCTTGAAGTCGTGATACATTTAGTATAAAGGGCCGCAAGGTTTTCAAGCATGATGTCTCCTCCATCTTTGATTAAATAGACTGTTATTCCATCTACTCCTGCCGTCTTTCCTCGTTTCATGTCTTCTAAGGCCTTTCTAACTTAATCGAAAGTTATAGAAGGACCCTCTGTAACCTGTTCATCACTACTTTCAAAGCCTAGTTACGATTTCCTTCATTACAGCTTTGTCATCTACATCTCGCTCCTCTAAGGCTGTGTATTTGTTTGCAAGTACCAGCCTGAATGGGTCTGCTTTTATCCTTACAGCGTCTAGGTTGGCGTGTTTCTTCTTGACCAATTTTAGCCTTTCTCTCTTCAAATTCAAGTGAATCCTAGACCTCACTAACCTATGATCACTGCAGTTTACCCTACGTATCACTTCTACATCCTGCACTATGCTGGTATCGGCAGAAAGTATGAAATCGATTTTATTCCTTGTTTGACCATTAGGGCTTTTCAAGGCCCACTGGTATGCTTTCTGAAAAAGGTGTTCATAATTCGTAGCTTATTCCTTTTCGCGAATTCTTCCAACATCTCTCCTCTAGCGTTCCTAGAAACGATGCCGTAGTTGCCAAGTGCTTGTTCACAAACTTGCTTTTTCCACACTTTTGCATTAAAGTCGCCCATTACTATAGTATACTCAGATTGCACTTTTATAATCGCTAATTCAACATCTTCATAAAACTAACCTACTTCATCACCATCGTGACTGGATGATGGAGGGTAGACTTGTACCACCTTTAATCTATACCTCTTATTAAGTTTTGATGCGACCATTGCTACCCTCTCATTCGTGCGGCAGAATTCGCCAATGTTGCCCGGTACGCCCCTATGCTTAGGAATCTTACCCGCATAACTTCCTATCTAGGAGTTCTCTATAGCAGAGGACGTGGCAGTTAGTGATAGGCAAGGGGAAACATCCAGCTGCCCGGAAAGTTGCAGAGAGCAGAATGGAGACAGACGCAAGGTGACAGTGACGCTGACGTGACTAAGAGCTACCATTGACGAAACACTACCATTATAGGTTCGGCAATCGTATGGAAGGCCTCTTTGCAAAAAGTCGTCCCGCATGCACCCATACGGAAGCAAAAAAGTAGGAAGTATGGCGTCAGAGAAGGTTGGCAATTCGGGGCTAGCGGCATGGCGTCATACTCCCTTCCCGCTTCTTCGTTCCTTGGTGCTCAAAAGTAGCTCGTATCTATAGAGGCGCAACCTGTGGCGTTGGTAGCGAAAGCAATGGCGAGTGCATACGCTCGTGTAGATTATCCACTGCGTCTCAAGGCTAGAACAGCGGTGCGCCTGGCCAGTCTATAACACTGGTTAACGAAGGTATGAGGTATGTGATATATGACGAAAGTGGAAATCGCCTGCATCTGCCTGCTGCCTGTGTCTCTGCGACACGTATGTCTATGGGCGCTGGTCTTCCCGATTGAAAAAGGAGTCGTATAGCGACGCACTGCAAAACGCTTCCAAAGAAGCAGAGCTGCACATTTAGACTGTGAAAGAAAAGCACCATCAAAGTATTCCGTAACAGCTGCAATACCTGCTCTCTGAAGAAACCACGAACGCGAATTTAAGAGATGGGATGGCATGAAGAGAATCGGCTAATGGGGGAAGAGCAAACTGAAACGGTAATCAAACGGACAAGGGCGGCATGGTGGCTGACATTGTCAGAGAAAGTGGACAACATTCTCACTGCCGAATTTTATGCATATCGAAGCACTCATAACTGCCAAGCGTAAATTCACAGATGTCCGAGTCATGTTGAAAAATGTGACGGAATTTTCAAGTTTTGGTTGGCAACTTATTTGAAGAAGTAAGCAATTTTAGCACTTTACATTACTGCAGTACCATAACCGAAGTATGAGGAACTCACATGTGTGGCGTTGTACCGGCGCACGAGTTGACTGAAGGACTCCAGGCCGCGTATAAGGCCCCATACAGAGCGGGAGGTCAGTACCGACGGTCGCGAAGGTGAGAGTACTAGGTGGTCTGCAAGTTATGACAGGTTTGCAAGTGACCCACAGAAATGGCGTGATGGCTACGACGTTATGTTATAGAGCACAAGGCCGCGGGTTCAATTCATGGCCGCAGTGGTTGCATTAGGAAAGGTTTCGACTGAAAACGCTTAATTATACTAACTCTCAAAAGTAGTTTGTAGCCCTGTGGAAGCTGCAAGACTCCTTAGCGAATAAAAAAGCATGATGCCCCTTGAGGTGCGTCCATCCGCGCCGCGTCGTCTGCTCAGTGCCTGCTGGTTTCGCGGTGTACGTCGTTCATGCGCAAATGTCCTAAAATGACACGTCTCGCTGTAGAATATATTGTACCGAGAACAAACAAAACTGTAATCCTGCGGCTAATCAGACAGTTACGCTCAAAACTGTATTCTGCCGCGCAAGAATATTGCCTGTGTACGCCTCGTACCTTCGGCAGTGGGGCAAATGACCTGTGAGATAGAGTATAGATACTTATGTTTCGGTGCACAATACTTGACCTATTGCAGTGAAAGTAATTCTGAAACGCTTCTCTATTTGGTGCCACTCAAATCTTGATATAGAGAGGCATACCTTTTGTTCCTTTTACATCATCAGCAACAAAAAATAATACGCTGCTTTGTTCTTGCTCAAATTTCGCCGCAAGATCGCATTTTACAGTCCGGATGGTTCATTAAACGCTTTGCCGTATTACCCGCCTGATAGAAGATATTCAGAATACATAGTCATCTGGCAACAATGGCCACGTCCGCCATGTTCTTTGCGGCGCAGTTGCCAGCTGGCTGCACGCTGTGAGGCTCCACGATCGGTACCGTGCGGCTATCTAGCAACGATGGCCTTGATCATCCAGCGATTAACAAACGCCAAACTTCTCTGCGCTACCACTAATAAAGGAAGCCAGGCCAGCGGGTTTTTGCACCTTCTACTATTTGTGCGGACGGCATTATGAAGAAGCACATTGATTTGAAACTGAAATTTATCCGCCGAGCCTCTTTCCTCGGTAACGTGAGCTTCGAAAATGATCGAAGTGCCCCGAAAAATTGCTCAATCGCTCCGGAATTTTGGCGCCCAGCCTCTAAACCAACCTTGCATTTCAGCACAATGCCCCAGGTCCGTTGCGTCCGCAAGCAAACGCGCCGCACGAGAAAGATCGAAGCAGTTCTTCGAGGCTGACTGCAGCTGCGTGAGCAATAAGAAGTGTGGCTTTTCCGTTCGCAGCAGAGGGTCGCTTCGAGCCTGCTGTTTGAAATTGTGCGTTAGGCAGCACAAGCATGTCCTACTAAAATAGAGGAAATACGTGATCGATCACTCCAGTGACAGGATTTGGTTCCGTGCGCGGCTTCTTTTGCCCTCCGCAGCGTGAACGTATCGATTTTCCGCGCGACAGGACGTTGCGCGTTTGCTCTTTCGCTAGCGCTCTGCACACTGCTTAATTCGGACACTGATTTCTGCTTCGGCCGCATGCACCTCGAGGATCTTAGAGTTCACAGACGCTCTGGCTGAAAGCACAGCGCAATAACAGCAGCAACGCTGCAAAACTGCGGCTAGGCCCACCTAAATCCGGGTCTCGATACAGAGCCTAAAACTAAGAAGCCTAATGAAATTAGATACCCAAGAAAAGTGTCGAAAATGAATGCACATGCGTTTCTACATCACGCTGTGCTGTCAGGCAGCGAAAGTGCGAAAGCTTTTGAGTAGAGCGCTTGGGCCATCGCCCATCTCTATCGGTGGCGCGCTTCTGCGAATAAGTACAGCTGCAACGAGCACCAACGTTGTCGCACCTCATTCATTGTTTTCCAGAAACTGCTTTGATGAACACTGCTGAGCTTCCTTAACGTTTTAGTGAATTCATGACAATATAAGTTGGACGCATAAGTTTGAGACAAGCACCCTCAAGCCAGCGATAAAATGTTGTACCACTCTTTAGCGCCCATGTCTTTTTTTTATGCAGGAGACCTAATTCTTACGCAATGAAGCACATTATCTTAAAAGCTGGATGTAGCTCGAGATTCCGGGCTCCATCCCGAGATTCCGTCGTTTGGAAGGCGCGTCATATTTCGCCTACTGTCAAGTATTTAAAAGCCGGTATAGCCGACAGTCTGAGGTGCGTTGTAAAATGGTGCCAGTTAATATGCCAGCAAACGTGACACAAGAAAACATATATATTACATACATACATGCTAACACACAGTAAGAAGAGGAGGGAGGCAGAGTATGTCATTTGTCACCGCCCCCCTTCACTGTTGCAAGCGGGCGCTTTTGGCTACACGCTGAAAAGCCCACCAAACTACAGCTGCAGCTAACTTTTCTTTCCGAATAGAGTGACCACATAAGTAATGCTTTTCTTGCTACGCATACCCTGCTTGGACAGCGGATATTGCCTTTTGTGCCTTCTTGGGACGCCCTGTATCGGACGAAGCGCGGGGTTCGCCTTACATGCTCGCGTTGTGGAGAACCCCTAGCGCAAGGCAGTACCCGCCCTAACAAATGTCAGCTTGCGCAACTTGCATTGTGCCCAGGTTTTTGGGACCACTACATCCGCATTCAAAAACACAGTTAGCTTCCTACATTTAATCTTACAATAAGGGAAAGTGCAATAAGGTAATGGTCAGATAAGCCATCTTCGACTGACACGGTATGCTCGGAAAAGGTTCGGTTTAAAAAATATATCTAATTTAGAAAATGACGACCCTTGCACACGCGTGGGTTCATTAACCACTTGAATAAGATCATGTGTTAGCATAATGTCAGAAATAATGTTAGCATTTGCATCAGCCTTATTGTTTACTTGGAGGAGCTCCCAATTGACACCAGGCAAGTTAAGATCGCCGATCAAAAAAATTTTCTTACTTTAGTAGAGAGACATGTGCTCTTTAAGTTTATTCAAGTAGTCTGGTGTAGCATCAGGTTGTCTATAAAATGCGAACAGCACAAAGGATTGACCCCAGCACGATAACCTAACGCATAGGTACTCTAGTTCGGGAGTATCACCGATAAGCGTGGCTCTAATTTAATCTTTAACTACAACAGGTATACCTCCTCCTCTGCGCAGTCTATCCTTACGAAATACTTTGAAATTGGGTGAAAAAACAAGTTCACTTGTTATATCGCTGCGCAACCAGGTTTCCGCTATGACTGCGATGTGCGGATCGTGTTGTAGCAAGTGAATTTCTAGGGAATCTGTCTTGTTCACCACGCTACGAGCATTAAAATTCATGATACGCAGACGCTTATCCTTGGCTGAACCAGAATGTCTGTGGATGGCAGGTTAGAAGATTTCTAAACATGAAAGTTCTGAAACATTGTTTGCATTATCGGCGACTCTCGTGCCTATTTCTGCGCTTGCGCGTGACGGCGGGTCGTTGGGCGGTATGGTTTTTCTGCGTCGTATTTTTTAACAGGAATTCTTGCAGTTTTTTCCTCGCTCCAAATATAAGCTGTACTATTGATGTATAATTTGTCAAAAGCTAAGGAAACTTTATCACCCTTCTCGTGGTTTTCTGTCGCACTTGCCCAGAGCTTCCTTCTAACTTCTAGAACTTTTCGCGAATAGTCTTCACTTATTGATATAGTATTGTTCTTCAGTTTGTGGCATTGTTTAAAAATTAACGCTTTGTCTCTTGTATCGAACAATTTTAGGATGACAGGTCGTTTCTTTTTCGTGGACGGACGACCTAATCTATGTATTCGTTCAATAGCTATCGGGTTCAGTTTGAGAAGTTCTTGGAAGATCGATACCTTTATTTACGGCTGTTTCCAGTGATTCGCCGTTTTCACTCTCTGGTTCTGTCAGGCCAAAAATAATCAAATTAGGTCTTCTACTGTGGTTCTCAAATTCATCTATTTTCTTTAAAGGGTCAGAACAACTTCGTTAATACGTGAAAGCCGGTTTTGGCATAAAGTCACCTTGTCTTCAAGTTTCGATAAAGCGTCAACCTTTTTTTCAACTTCAACCAGGCGGTTTTCTTTGATATCCTTAATATCAGCTGCGATTTCCTTAAGTTCCTTCAAAATCTGAGCAACTTCGAGCCCGGGGTTAGCTTCAATGTCCCCTCCTAAAAGCAGTAACTTCCGGAGGCAAAAAACATCAAGCAAGCAACACAGTCATGGGCACGGCAGCACTAGTAGAAAAGGATCGCTTGAACGGTAACGCTTGCCGTAATCCTTTTTCACTTGCACAAGGAAAAGCAGAGAGTTGGACCGCATTCTTTCGGTGCCACCGTGCCCTGTGGTCGCGTATTCCGAAGGGTGGCCCTTTATACTTTTTCCACACGGTGTCGCAAATTGCAGAGGCTGGTTTGACCCAGCCTCTGAATAATTTTATGCTGGCAGCTGAATTTCTCAGTTTGTGTTTCAAGAAGCAAAGTTTACGGAATGCAGAACAAATAATACTAATATATAAATTCCAGGAAAGGTTATTAGAAAATGTCATGCCTAGGTATTTATAATTTTCTACTTACTTTAACGGTGAAGCGACCGATGTGTACTCATATTTTAAAGCGCTTTTCTTGCGAGTAAAATGAAGGCAGTCTGTTTTGTCTTTGCTCAAGGCCATGCTCGACTTATCGCCCCATTCTTGTATATTGTGTAAGCTTAGATCAAGTCCGGTCTGGTCATGTACTTAAGATATCTGTCGCAATAAGACGCAGTCGTCCTCAAACAATCTAATTTGTGTGCCTGGCGTAACAACGGTGACAATGTAATTTATGTAGAGGAGAAACAGCAATGGCCTCAGGACGCTTCCCTAGGGTACGCCGGATGTTACGGGAAGAGAGCTGGAGTTGTTACCTTCAATTGAGAAAAACTGCGCGCGATCCGAAAGATAAGCTGCCATCCCAGAAACTATAATCTTAGGAAGATTATTATCTCTTCATTTTCTGAATCAATTTAAAATGAACTAATCTCTCGAGTGCCTTACTAAAACGCCTTAATAATGCCTTACTGAAATACCTTACTAAAAAAACGGAACAGTCATAAATATACGATAACCTTCATAAATTAGGCGATATAGTTACAAGAAAATTAAACATTTATTGCAACTGTTCGAAAGAGACAGTTACACTGGAAATCGCGTTGTAATTCTCCAAGGTCGCACACATCTGCTGCCTTTTTTTTTTTTGTGAATATTCCAAGTAATTAATGTTGATTTTACAACGTTGCGTTTAAGCGCGACAATACAATTACCTAAACTAGCGATACATTTTTACTGTGGACTTAGAAACCAAGTAGAATTCTTTGTTCTGTTATAAAAATTGTTTGCGGTAAATGTGCACTTCTTACGTGCGCTGCACTGCTTCTACTGGGCAGGATCTGGAACCTGTGTGAGGCACTTATTACCTTTTGTCCCTGCAGTATCTTGAGATTTTATATAGTTGCAAGAAACAAATGCAAATTCAAATAACCGGAGGCAGGTGAGATCGTGTGCGGTCCCTCCCCCCTCCACTAGAGAAATAGTTGGTACGCCACTGCCATCAAATCAACTTGGGTCACCGAGTATGAGTCAATGTGTACATACGTGCCTTCTTTCAATGAAGCTCTTCTCTACAGACATGGGCCACTGTAGATGGGGGACTGGGTAGGCGCCGCTGTTGAAAGAAACTCTTTGACGCCTGCTTGGGGTAGCGGCTATGTGCCAATCGGTCTGTGCCGGTCTCTAACTGACGTCCTTGAAGCCAACTTGATTAAGTAGGTGCGTGCCACTGGCAATGTGCCGCTCTACAATGACGAAAAATATCCCTTAGATTTGTCCGCCGATCCTGACTGAAAACAAAACAAACCCACGTCACAAGCTTCCCTGAAGGACAAAAACCTGACGCATTACCGTGCTGCGCCACAAATGCCCTGAGTATGTGCCGCCTTTCAATGAACGCCTTTCACGCCAACGCTTTAGCGAGCCGCGCACCAATGCACTGGGTGTGCGCCGCTCGTCAATGAACGCCTTGCCAGCTTGGGTCGCTGGGTATGGGCCACTGAGTTCGCAGGCAAGCAAGGGAACGATTCCAAGCGCTCGCACGCACCGACGCGCCACGCTTGTCGTATAGAAGACCACGCGTGAACTTCTCGGCAGCGCCTCTAGATGGAGCAGCATGTCCTGAAAGAAGGGTGAGAGTGGAGCCCGATTGCCACATGGCGCGTTTCTCAGCGTTCGCACGCACCGGTGAGCCATGCATTTCGGAGCCCAGTCTTCGCGGTGGCGGCGCTAAGTGGCGCCGGGTGTCCTTCGGGAAGCGCAAAAGAGGAGTCCCGCTGCAGTACACCTCTCATACATAACTCTTTTCGATGGCGGCAATACATTGCGTGGCTATATTGATTAAATGCGAACGCATTAACGCATGGTCGCAAGTTATCGCTCGTGTGTCTCCTGTCTTTTTTTCACCGTCCTAGTCTGATAGATCGCTTAAAGTTTTTATGGCATTACCTTCGATAGTCATCACGAGGTGGATTCTGCCAAATTTTGGTGTTCTTTCCTTTTTTTGTAGGTGGGCGCGCCAGGGCACGTAGTAAACGATTATAGAGAAAGCGTTTCATTCGCTGGAATTGGAGCAATGGATTGGACCAGTTCCGCCACTCCAGGAGTAGGAATGTTCTAACTCTCACCATTCCAAAGAGTTAAAACGGTGTAGTTAACGGAGCTTTCCACTCTCCGCAATGAAGTGGAAATGAAATGGGAGGCTTCACTCTGAAACTCTATTGCGCACACCCTGTCCAAACTTTTCTTATCAGCCCTCGTGACAAAGGATAGGGGGTGTTCGCCCACGTCCATGTATCGGCTACGGCGACAAAGCCGGGCGAGAACGTGAGCAAATGTACGCGCCGATTTCCCGGGGCTATAAAAGCTGAAACTATAGAAGCGTTAACTTGGATAACATTTTAGCGCCAGCAGACGAGGACAGAAGGAAGGCGTGTACAACACAATGCGCTAATTTTAACAATTTATTCCCAGAATAAATTTACCTTTATACACTATGCACAGTAGCGCCACAGCTTATCAATTCGTCAAACTGCGCTTTCCAAAGAGGCCGTTTCTTTAACAGTTCTATAGACGGAGTGCTTACACAACTTTGATCACTACGATTGATAGCCTGTGCCTCAATAATTTTGTGCATATCTCTATCTCTGTGTATGGCCAGAAACACACAATTACCAAAGAAAGGAGTACATCTGTATTCATGAAAGTGAACAGACAGATGGCCGTCATGATTTTTCACATTTAAAGTACGCTTTCTTAAGGGATCATTAGGGCACCGTCGTCTCTGTCCTATGTATTTTTTACCACAGGGCAGCGGCAACTCGTACTCCACTGATTCTTCACAATCCACAAACAGATTTCGATGTCTCTTCGAACACCCAACAACTGATCTCCGACACGGGTCTGTCAACCGACACACACTGTTAATTTTTTCTGTAGCTCAAAATAAAAACTTTTGTGTTCACGCGACTAGCAATGTTTAAGACAGCGTGACATCCTATGTACGCGCGGCACAACCACTACCCTTAGTTTGTTTTGCGTCTGTTCGCTTGCTGTGTCCCGAATGCTGCTTTCTACACGACAACGTTTCAGCAAACCCTCGGCTACGGAAACCTGCAAGGACTCCGGAAACCCTGCTGTGGACAACCGTTCCGATTGATCAGGCTTGTGTAAATCCTGCGATCGCACGACCTTTTTGCGAGCATTTCCAAGACATAGATTAGCAATGTTCCTTTTAACAAGGTTTGAATAGGCGGCGTTGTACATTAGGTATGGCTTATTAGCTAGGCCTATATATCCAGCACGTGCGTTGGTTTTAAGGTGGATATCTCAAAACCGCAGAGCTCCTTCGGCGGGCAATTCAACCGTCAGTGTTAGTGGATTAAGGGGTCCAGTAAAAACTTTGAAAAGTTTATCCACTGTAGGATCTGCGTACAGATTAAAACGAGATAAATAGTAATGCACACATCAGGACAGTGTAAAAACGCTGAAATCACTCAATGCATCTGACAAGCTTTTGTTGTCGCGCGCTAAAAATGTCTATAAGTGTAGGTGCCAATCACATGAGCCAATGCAGACTCCTAGCGTCTGAGTAAATACACCATCATTTCATTCTGCGTATGTAGAGTTAAGACAAAAGCGAAGAAAACCTAAAAGGCCCTTGACGGATAACCTAGATGAGTTTTGAAACACAACTGCTCCAATGTCATCAGTGCACTCTTCTACGCAAACTAGTAGTTCAATAATGAGGCAAGTAGGAATAGAAGTCCTTTATGTCAAAGAACATGCAGAAAAACTTGCCTGAATTTTCTTTCAGGAAATGTACTACTTCCTGTGAACTTTTCCTCCCAAAACGGGTCGTCAAACTTCAGAACTCCGAGTTTTTTCTTGCAAGAGTAAAATCGCTATTTGCCAGGTCCCGTTTTTCGAAACTGTTCGAAACTGGGTGAGTTGTTGAAGTTAGCGCATTGCGTTGTCAACGCCTCCCTTCTGTCCTCGTCCGCTGGCGCAAAAAAAAATGTTATCCAAAATAGAGCAGCAACACGCGCAACACGCTGCAGTGCTCTAGAAGCGGTGGACGTGCTGCGCCCCGGGAGGCGAGTGCTGACGATATGGCGAACGAAGCGCGGGCTGTTTCGGCTGTTCCGTTGCGAAGGCATGAAGGTTTGATTTTTATATTTCAACGATGTATTTGGCGGATGCTTTCGACAAGTGGGTAGCAGCAAGGCCACACCCTCTACAGTGGAAAGCACAGCTAAACAGATATTGGACAAGGACACGACTTTGACAAAGACACGAACAAAGGTAGCGTGAAAGCTATAAACAAGTTTGTTCGTTTTTCTTTTGCGTGCTGTGTAGTTGCGAATTTCGGGCTGCTAAAGGGTCTTAGTTCAGGCAATGTCAGTCCTAACCGACCATTCTTGTAAGAGGCTCTGTAAACTGCCTTCCGTAAATCGAGCGAACATCGAAAATGCTCACAGCTTTCATCCATGTTTTCGTGTGGGCTGTCTTCGCAAGGGCCCCTGAGGTTGACGATCAGTGCCTCCATGAGCGTGCCCCAGAGAGATGCGTCCTCGCCGTGCCTGCCCCGATCCCAGCGTAGCTTCGCCTTAGCCCGAGCGCTTGCGACGTCGGCCTCGCTCGAGTGCCGGGGGGCGCAGTCGCCGAACAGCCAGCGTTCGCGATAGCGCCGCATCGCTCGCTCCACCAGCGGACAGGGCGAGTGTGCGCCTGGCCGTGGTGTTGCTGTCGCTGTCACCGAAGTCGGCGAAGGGTCCGTCGGCGAAGGGTCCGTCGACGAATGGTCCGTCGACGTTGACGACACTGACGCTGAGAATGTGAGATAAAAGGTGCCCGCGTCCAAGAAGAGCACGCCGGATCCGACCTTGTGGCTCTGAGGCAGCGGCCAGATGAGGCCTGCGGTACGCGCCGCCTTTCGGCCAAGGCCGGAAACGTCAGACATTAAAGCGACACTGTAAAAAGGAATATGAAGTAAGGCTGTTCGAATCGAGTCGAATACGAATATTCGACGAAAATGACCACCGAATACTAAATCGATAGTCGAATATTCGCTCATTTCTAAAGAAATATGACATAAAGTTGGTCAGGGGTCCGTTTGGTAAAAATGAAATCAGTCTTATTGCACTAACGCATGCGCGCAATTGTGATCACAATAACAACTCCGCACAACTCAGAAGCTTGCAGATGATGAACAACTGCTTTTAATTATCTGAGGCACTATGAAAATGACAGTAATGGATCAAAGAAACAGCATGTTACAATTTGTACATACAGTGTTGTGTTCGTTGAAGGAGAGAACTGTCATACCACGGCACCGCATGTACGAGAAGAAATGGGGAGGAAATAATTTGTTGTTTTAAATGAAATCTGCAAATGATACAGTAAAGAGAAATAATAGTGGACGAAAGAACTTATCGCCGGTGGGAGCCAAGCCTACAACATCTGCATGCGGGATCAAGAAATGTTTCACTGGCACATGACAGCTCATTTATACACTCCGGGCAACATATTTCTTGCAACATCGCGCAACTGGATTCCCAGAAAAGCTGCAAACAAAATGAACAAAACAAAGCTCGAGGCTACACAGTACAATAAAAAATTTACATAAGGGAGTATGTGAATACATAGTAGAACACAACTGCCCCGTGAGCCAAGGCACCATTGTCAGGAGTGTGCTGGCAATGAAGAAACACATTCCCGGGGTATGTAGTTACATACACAGAGGAGACAAGCTTGAAAACGACGTAATCACAGGCGCACAGATTATCAGTAGCATTCTTTTTCAAAACCATAATGTGCCGTGAATGTATACAATAAAGGCAATAGAACATCGATGCAACCTCGCGCGACTATGAGCAAAACGAGAACAAGATAAAAGCGGGAGCTAGCGTCTCGACAAGTGGATTTGTCTTCTTCAAGGCGACATATGTTTCCCTCGGCGCAGTATACTTGGGTACGGTCCTTGTAAAGGGCAAAAGGGTTAAGGCGGGTAGGTGAGGCAACGCCCGAAGGTGTGTTGGCGGCGTGGGTGTAGAAATGAAAAGAAAGGAGTGCTACACACATGGCCGCTGACACGGCCGTGCGTCAGCCGGTCGTGTGTTTCTTTGTGAAAGGGGCCTTGACCACGGCGTAGACGCAGAGTTTAAGTTCATCAAAATTGAACTTAAACTCTGCATCTTACAGACAGTCAAATTTCCCCTCTGCGCGAGAAGGAATACACAGATAATAATACCTCATCCATAAGTTCAAGACATTGCAACCAATAGGTATTGAAACGTGTACTTATCTTTATCCGGCGACCGCGTTTGGCCGCCTAACAAAAGTCATCGCGCAGCGCAGGACGCGCCTGCATATAAAAGAAGTTTCTGGAATGTTATCGATGGTTCCGTCTACTGCCTTTCACCGCAACTTGTGTAATCTGATTGCATGTATGCGCGACGCGAATAGTGTAGAACTTTGTGGAAGACATGCGGGTCCCATCGGTTAATCTGGAACATTCGACGACTGATCTATAAAAGCCGACGCGCTTGGCCCGCTGATCGGATTTTCGACGATCGCCGACTGTGTTCGCCGCTCTCGTTGTGCTTTAAATGTAGCATTTTCTGTGGGCACAAGTTCGCCCAATAAAAGCTAGTTTTGCCTTTCACAGTATTGCTACTGTGTTCTTTAACGTCACGACCACATGACATCTGGTGGAGGTGCTTTTCGTTCATGTACGGGAGCCCCCGACAAGCCGTGATCCCAGCCCTGACCGCAAAGAGAACACCATCGTAGTCCCGGACCATCGAGCAAGCCGCCATCTTCAACAGCTGCCTCCGCAGCACGGACTTCTACCTGAGAAGACCAAGAAGATTGTGGCCAAGGCAACCACAATGGCAGCCCTAGCGTCCCCCATCGTGCTGCACCAGCCCAGGGAGCCTCCGAAGTTCCGCGGTTCAACATTCGAGGACCTGTAAACCTGGCTTGAGACGTATGAGAGGGTCACTGCATTTAACAGCTGGAACAGCGACGACAAACTGCGACACGTCTTCTTCGAATAGGAAGACGCTGCCAGGACGTGGTTCGAGAACCGAGAAGCCACCTTAACGACGTGGGACCTGTTCCGCAGTGGCTTCCTGCAGACCTTCACAAGCGTCGTACGCCGAGAACGAGCCCAAGCACTACTAGAAACCCCAGTGCAGCTGCCTAATGAAACCACCGCGATCTTTACAGAAGAAATGAGCCGCCTATTTCGCCACGCCGACCCGGAAATGTCCGAGGAGAAGACAGTCCACTTACTGATGCGTGGTGTAAAGGAGGAACTTTTCGCCGGGATGGTACGAAGCCCACCGAAGACCGTCGACAAGTTTCTTCGCAAGGCCACTAGCATCGAGAAGACACTGGAAATGCGGAACCGGCAAGTCGACGGCCGCATGAACTCGACAAACTACGCCGGAGTTCAGTCACTGGCCACCGACGACCTACGCGAGACTATCCGAGCGGTCGTGCGGGAGGAGCTACAGAAGCTGTTCCCATCATCACAGCCTCAAGTGGCTTCGATTGCCGACGCCGTACGGGAGCAGCTCCAACAACTCCGAGTAGCCCCGGAATCGCCGCAGCCTCAGCCGCAAGCGGTGACCTGCGCCGCCGTCGCCCGCCGTCAAGGTCCCCCTCCACGACCGCGCCAGGGCCCCGTAACGCCACAATTCCGTGAACCACCGCCGCCGCCGCCAGCACGCCCCCCTGCCGCCCAGCTCGCCTACACGAGGAAGACAGGCGTTTGGCGCGCTCCTGACCACCGCCCTCTCTGCTACCACTGCGGAGAAGCGGATCACGTCTACCGACGATGTCCATACCGGGAGATTGGACTGCGAGAATTCGCCGTCAACGCTCCGCGCCCGCAGCAAGGTGAACGCCCTCGCGATATCGCCGACTACCTCGCCGCTACTCAGTGGAGCTCTCGACGACCACCGCGTTCGCCATCACCAGGCCGCTACCTGTTGCCGCAGCGCCGACCATACACTGGCCCAGCCCGGGGCCGGTCAGCGAGCCCATATCCGGAAAACTAAAAGCAGCAACCGATGGAGGTGCGGTTGCTGTTCGTCGAACTGACGAAGATCCTCCGCCGCCGACGAAGACGCCGAAGAAACTACCTCGACGACATAACGACACGCCGCCGTCCCGACGAAGTCGGGAAGCAAAGAATACGACGAGGAAAGACGATCTGACGACGTGACGTTGCAGCTTCAGTTCAACACGACGCAGCCGTGATCCGACGCCAAGACCTAACTGCAACGCCAGACAATAAACCACGGACCTCGACGTGCTTCTCGGCGGTCACGCAGTTACCGCCTTAGTGGACACAGGGGCCGATTACTCCGTAATGAATGGACACATCGCCGCCCAGTTGAAGAAGGTTAAGGTTGCATGGGAGGGCCCTCAAATTCGGCCCGCTGGAGGGCACCTCATCACGCCGACTGTAATCTGCACGGCAAGAATAACCATTCACGACTGGACTTACCCTGCCACCTTCGTTATCCTCCAACAGTGTTCACGAGACGTCATTCTCGGTATGGACTTCCTGAACCAACACTGCGCAATCATCGACGTGAAGTCGAAGTCAATAACGCTGTCGGAAGATAAAACGATACTGCCGGAGAGCCCTCGTAGTCACCACGTGGTGCCATGAGTGTGCTCGAAGATCAAGTGAGCATCCCGCCGCGCTCCACCATTGTTATTTCGGTCGCCACCGAAACACCCGCTGACGTAGAAGGCGTCATCGAAGGCAACCAACGTCTACTGCTAGACCATGAAATTTGCGTCGCAAGAGGGCTAGCTCGACTGCATGGAGGGAAAACTGAAGTGTTGCGGACAAACTTCAGCCAGGAGTTCAAGCACATCAACAAGGGCACGACGATCGCGCACATCGAGGAAATTCTGGAAACCAGTAATGCGTTTGTCCTTTCGGATTCCGCCGCATCTACCCCGACGACGATGGTTCCCGAACCAGACTACGAAATTGATCCAAGTCTCCCCGTGATTAAGCAACAGCAGCTCAGAAGTCTGCTCCGACGATGGAAAGGCTGCTTTTCGACGTCATCGAGGATTCGACAAACACCAGTCGCCAAGCATCGCATAATCACCGAGGAGTGCGCTCGACCACTCCGCCAAACCCCTTACCGAGTTTCGCCGCGAGAACGTGCAGCTATAAGAAAACAAGTCGACGAAATGCTGCGCAACGACATCATCCAGCCGTCGAGAAGCCCGTGGGGATCCCCTGTTGTCCTGGTAAAGAAAAAGGACGTAACCCTACGTTTCTGCGTCGATTATCGCCGTCTGAACAAGTTCACGAAGAAGGACGTATACACCCTCCCAAGGATAGACGACGCATTGGATCGGCTCTGTAACGCTAAATACTTCTGGTCCATGGACCTGAAGTCTGGCAATTGGCAAATAGAAGTCGACGAAAGAGATCGCGAAAAGACGGCCTTCATCACCCCAGAAGGCCTCTACGAGTTCAAGGTTATGCCATTCGGACTGTGCTCGGCGCCTGCAACGTTCCAGAGCGTCATGGACACGGTGTTAGCAGGATTGAAGTGGCAGACCTGTCTCGTTTACTTGGATGACGTCGTCGTCTTCGCCAGAAATTTCGACGATCACCTCAAGCGGCTTGCGACAGTACTAGAGGCCATCAAGTCATCAGGGCTTACTCTGAAACCGGAAAAATGCCGCTTCGCTTACGATGAGCTTCTGTTCTTAGGCCACGTAATCAGAAAGTCTGGTGTCCGTGCAGACCCGCAAAAGACAGCTGCAATCGCACAGTTCCCGCAACCCATCAACAAGAAGGCAGTGCGTAGATTCCTTGGCATGTGCGCCTACTACAGGCGCTTTGTCAAGGACTTTTCACGCAGCGCCGAGCCGTTGACACGTCTAACTAAATGTGATGTTGAGTTCAAGTGGGAAACGCCGGAGGCCAACACATTTGAAGAACTAAAACGACGCATGCAGTCGCCGCCGGTACTTGCGCACTTCGACGAGTACGCCGATACAGAAATTCATACTGACACCAGTAGCCTAGGCCTCGGTGCCGTTCTAGTCCACAGGAGAAACGGAGTCGAACAGGTGATAGCTTACGCTAGCCGGTCGCTGTCAAAAGCGGAAGGCAACTATTCTACGACCGAAAAGGAATGCCTCGCCATCGTTTGGGTTACAGCTAAATTTCGCCCCTATCTTTATGGCAGGCCATTCAAAGTCGTCAGTGACCATCAACGCGTTGTGTTGGCTAGCAAATATAAAGGATCCTTCAGGACCACTGGCGTGGCGGAGCCTCAGACTACAAGAATACATCATCACTGTAACCTACAAGTCCGGACGAAAACACTCCGATGCCGATTGCCTATCACGCGCCCCCATTGACCCGCCGCCGCAAGACGACGAGAATGACGACACCTTCCTTGGAATGATAAGCGCGGAAGACTTCGCTGAGCAGCAACGGGTAGACCCGGAGCTAAAAGGCCTCGTCGAATATTTGGAAGGGCACAGCGACGTTCTCCCCAGGGCATTTAGGCACGGATTATCTTCCTTCACGCTTCAAAACAATCTACCCGTGAAGAAGAGCTTCTCACCAGTCCGCGCCAACTACCTTCTTGTTGTCCCGTCAGGACTTCGTCCAGTAGTATTGCACGCCCTACATGACGATCTGACCGCTGGACACTACGGATTTTTCCGGACACTATCGAGGATACAAGAAAAGTATTATTGGCCGCGCCTGACCACTGACGTCGCCCGTTATGTCAGAACATGCCGAGACTGTCAGCGACGCAAGACACCGCCGACAAGGCCAGCCGGATTACTACAGCCAATCGAGCCTCCTTGCCGACCATTCCAGAAGATCGGGATGGACTTGCTGGGACCCTTTCCGACGTCAACAACCGGAAATAAGTGGATCGTCGTGGCGACGGACTACCTCACCCGCTTCGCTGAAACTAAAGCACTGCCGAAAGGTAGCGCAGCCGAAGTGGCGAAATTCTTTGTCGAAAACATCCTTCAGCGACATGGCGCCCCAGAAGTCCTCATCACCGACAGAGGAACGGCCTTTACAGCGGAGCTCACCCAAGCCATTCTAAAATACAGTCATACAAGGCACAGGAGGACAACGGCCTACCACCTGCAGACGAATGGTCTTACGGAGCGGCTGAATAAGACCCTCGCCGACATGCTAGCGATGTACTTCGACGTCGAACACAAGACCTAGGATGCTGTCCTGCCGTGCATAACATTCGCTTACAACACGGCGGTGCAAGAAACAACACAGATCACGCCGTTCAAGCTGGTCTACGGCAGGAACCCGACTACGACGCTCGACGCCATGCTGCCGCACGTCACTGACGAGGAGAACCTTGACGTCGCTACCTATCTCCAGCGCGCCGAAGAAGCCCGACAGCTCGCCCGCCTGCTGATCAAGAATTAGCATAGGACCGACAGCCGACACTACAACCTCCGACGACGCTTCGTCGAGTACCAGCCCGGCGATCATGTTTGAGTATGGACCCCGATACGCCGACGAGGACTCAGTGAGAAACTGCGACGCTATTTCGGACCCTACAAGGTCATCCGACGTATTGGCGCACTGGACTATGAGGTCGTGCCAGACGCCATTTCGCATTCACAGCGGCGCCGCGCACGATCTGAAGTGGTCCACGTGGTGCGCCTTAAACCCTTTTATGGACGCTGACGAACTTCCTTATTTTGTTGTTTTCTTTGCTACGTGTGCTTCTTTTTTTATTACTTTCGTTTGTTTGCAGCATCGGGTCGATGCTTTTTAAGAGGGGGTAATGACACGCGTACTTATCTTTATCGGGCGACCGCGTTTGGCCGCCTAACAAATGTTATCGCGCAGCGCAGGACGCGCCTGCATGTAAAACAAGTTTCTGGAATGTTATCGATGGTTCCGTCTATACTGTCTTTGACGGCAACTTGTGTAATCTGATTGCATGTATGCGCGACGCGAATAGTGTAGAACTTTGTAGAAGACACGCGGGTCCCATCAGTTAATCTTGAACATTCGACGACTCATCTATAAAAGCCGACGCGCTTGACCCGCTGATCTGATTTTCGACGATCGCCGACTGTGTTCGCTGCTCTCGTTGTGCTTTAAATGTAGCATGTTCTGTGGCCTCAAGTTCGCCCAATAAAAGCTAGTTTTGCCTTTCACAGTATTGCTGCTGTGTTCTTTAACGTCACGACCAGATGACAGTATTAACGTCTCAATAGGTGCTTTAGAATTTATTCACTACACTCTAAGAAAAAAAGTAGCGACCCTTGCTCCATTAAGGGAAAAACGGCGATGTATCCCATGTGCGTCTTTAAATGGAGCGAATTTCCTCCCTGATCCATGGGAGCAACGGTTTCTCCCTCTCCAAAACCAACATGGCCGACTCCAGGCAAGCCAAGGTATGGATACGACTAGGCCTACGAACTGCGGTAGTGCGCTGCTGGAAAACAACGTACGCGTCATAAGCGTAGTGTATGTTACAGAACTTTGCAAGAAAAGAAAAAAACAAGTTCGCTAAGCTTTCTTTGGAGCATACGAGGAACCAGGTGCAAGTAGGACACGATTTTGCAGCGATGCCTTCCACTCGACTGCCACGCTTATCACCCACCATTGACGGCTGGCTGATCACGTTAATAACGCGGGCGGAGCGTTGCTCTAAGCACTGTCGAAGCGCGAAAAGGAATGGCATCGCTAAAGATCGCAGCGTTGAAATTACGTAAACATAGGGATATCTATACATTAATCCGTCGCACACATACACACACGCTTATGTAAACAACGCCCTTAGCGCCACGTGGAGAGGCTTCAAATTACTAAACCGTATAGTTACTGCTCGGCTCGATAAATGGCGCTAAAAGCTAACGAAAAAAAAAGAAGCTGCCGTTCCATTTTGCACTTTCCCTTGGGCAAGGACACACAACACTTCAAAGACATACTGTGCGCAACAGTATCAAAAGAAGCCAGCAAAGACACCAAGGACAGCACAAGGGAAATTACTTGTACTTCATAATTGAATTAAAGAAATGATAAATTAATGGAAGTGAAAGTGGATGAAAAAATAACTTGCCACAGGTGGGAAACGATTCCACGTCTTTACATTACGCGTGCGTCACTCTGCCAATTGAGCTACCACAGCGCCGTTTTCCGATCCACTTTATGTGGTATTTAGGTGTCACTACTAGAACAAACCTTGGGAGTGTTAGCCAGCGCCACCACTCACACACCTTGGCGGCGGACGTGGAACATGCTTTCTCCCGCAGGCGTCGCGAGTTTCTGGGTGAAGGGAACTGGTCATAGTGGTCAACCAGTCTAAGTGGATGGGCAAAGGCTCCGCGGTAGCTCAATTGGTTAGAGCATCGCACGCGTAATGCGAAGACGTGGGATCGTTCCCCACCTGCGGCAAGTTGTTTTTTCATCCACTTCCATTATTTTATCATTTCTTTCATTCAATCTTCAAGTACATGTAATTTCCCCTGAGTTGCCCTTGGTCTCTTTTTTTGTTGGCTGCTTATGCTATTATTAACAGATCGCGCCCCTCTGTTAACCCCTTTATTCTCGTTCTATGTACAACAGAGCAACATGGAGCATTTTCACACGTACTGCGCAGAACATAGCAACCACAAACACACAACACACGGCACATACACAAACACTGCTCGAGCTGTCTATATCCATACGCCTTGTAAGCTTCTTATAGTTTCGACCTGCATTCTGATACCAGTGAGTGACACTCTGTTATACGTAATTGAGCAATAAATTTCTATAAAATACTTGTTTAGGTATAGTCACATGATAGGCACGGCAAATCCACACAGACATGTTAATATAAAACCACACTGTAATTAATGCTTCTGACTAGCGACTTTCAATTATTAACACGGTGGAGAAGGCGATCTGAGCCTTTCACTTCGAAGCCGCGCTTCAAGAACCGCTGGCGTTTAGAAAATACATTCTGTTGAGATCACTTCGCCGTTTTCTCGCCTAATTTAGAATAGAATAGAATAGCTTTATTTCCATCTACTTGATGGAGGAGGCTGCAAGTAAAAGCTGCTCCAGTAGAGGCAGCTTGACCAGGCCCGCACCCCCCCTACAGAATATTCGGCAACAGCATACATGCAAACACATATGCATCATACATTATTCTCATGAACCCACATACTCGCATATACACATGCACACCCATATTCATACAGAGCCAGTGGTGACTAAATCAAAAATACTTAGGGTAGTTTGTGTGGTTCTCGTGGTGAATACAAATGAAACAAGAAGAGGTCGCTGAACATTATTTACACACATATATATACACACACATGCATTCATATACCCTTATATGCATACAAACTCGTATGGATACCTACATATATACGCACACATATACAGAAGCATATATACACACTTTATATACATATTAGCCGAGATAATGTACACTTAACCAGTAATTTAAGAATCCTGCACATACAAGTCTCAGTTGTTGGGCCGTTATTTGCGTGACATCAACGCCTAGATTATTATATTATTTAGTTGCATTGGCATTGTGTATGAAAGCTTTTCCCTTAAATAATTTGTTCTGGGTGTGACCACCCGCCATATCTTTTTATGACGGGTAACATAAAATTTGTCATTAAGTTCAAGGTTACAAAGTTCTCGTAGAAAGGAGCAGCTCAGTTTTACTTCCCGCCTAAATGCAGTTGTTAACTTTTACTGGTATATCTTTAACACAGAAATTATGTTGGCTTCCTGAAATAAGCTTATAGTATGGGAATTGTATGGGGACATTAAAGAGCAGCCGAACAAACTTCTTTTGCAAAACAAATAGTTTATGCAAATTAACAAAAGTAGTTGTACCCCATACCAATAAGCAATAATAGAGGTGCGAATAAAAAAGGGAGTTATAAATGAGAAGTTTAACATTAAACGGCAATAGTGATTTACATTTCCACGTCAAGCCAATGACCCTAGATAACTGGATTGTGACTGCGTCAATGTGTTCCGTCCCAAAGCATATTACTCGAAAACGTTACGCCGAGAGTTCTCACACTAGTAACTATTTCTGTCGTTTTTTCCCCGTACATAATGTTAATATTCGAATTCACTGGTTTATTTTTAGGCCTGAAGAGCACAGCGCGTTGGTTTTTCTTGTATTTATTTCGCATTGGTTCATTATTGACCAGTCTCTCAGCTTAGAGAGCATGAGGTTCGTTTCATACTCTATATCTGTACAGTTTGTTCCTGAAACAAATATACTGGCGGCATCAGCATACAGGACATATTTCGCGTTTAGGTAAATATTCGTTACATCATTGATATAGGCGTTAAAAAGAAGGGGCCCCAAAGCACTTCCCTGCGGAACTCCTTTTGAAACAGGCTTCACAGTTGAGCAATGCATATCTATCTGAACAAATTGCTGCCTGCTTGCTAGGTAAGATTTAATTAGTCCTAAAAGATGACCTCGAATGCCATAGCTATGAAGTTTTTCAATCAATGTTAAATGGTGCATATTATCAAATGCTTTGCTAAAATCCACATAGACGCCAAGCACAAGTCTTCTTTTTTTCGAACTGGGATATGAATTCCTTTTGTTCCAACAGTGCATATTCGGTGGATTTAAGCTTTCTGAAGCCAAATTGGGCAGGTGATATTATATTGTTCTTCTCGAAAAAGTTAGTAAATTGGTGATGTAAGATTTTTTCCAGGCCCTTAGAAAAGGTAGGCAGTATGGATATAGGCCTATAATTTTGGATATCATTTCTGTCTCCCTTTTTTAAATAAAACACTCACTTTAGCGATTTGCGTTATTTTCGGAAATTTGCACTGGACAAACATAAAGTAATAATATATGTAAAGTACGGTGTGACAATATCTAACACATGTTTATCGGTCTAATTTGCATGCCTTTAATATCACACGAGGAAATATTTCGCAGTGATGTGAAAGCAGCGAAAATTTCATGTTCAGAGACAGGCCCAAGAAATTATGAGAAGGGGCTAGCAACAGGCTTCAACTTAAAAAATGTCCGAGATGAACTGTTTTGATTGTTGCTAACAAAGTGATCATTAAACATAGTGGCGAGAGGGATGCAAGATATCTCAGTGCCATTTATGCTCAGTTTTTCTATACGATAATGCGATTTATTACGATTAAAGACAGTATTTAACCTTTTCCATAAGAAGTCAGGTTTTGGTGCAGAGCACTCAAATTCAGACTGAATGTGTCGCATTCTACTTAGTTTTATTTCTTTATTCGGTTTATTTCGATAAATTTTGAATTGTTTCAGTGTGTCTGGGTGCTTATATTGAATAAATTTATGATACAATTCGTTTTTGCGATGTATTTTTGCAAGCTGTTCAGACGTTATCCAAGGTTTACGAATTTTTTTGTCTAGGGTAGTTCTTTTTTCGGGAAAGTGGTACTTGCATACACCAGAAATCATATCTATGAACTTTGTATATGCCGCTTCAGCGTTCGCGATTTGACCGATAACTTCCAGGTCACAGGTTAACATCTGAGTTCTAAAAGCCTCAAGGTTGGCTGCTGTAATTGGCTGATAAGTGAAGCATCTCACATCCCTCTTGTCTCGAAAACTATGTTTAGGTATCATAATAAATTTTGGAAGGTGGTCGCTTATGTCGTATGATAGCACGCTGGCGGTTATGCTTTCGTTTTGCATATTTGTTAAGAATAAGTCGAGTAGAGTTTCACTGCTGTCTGTAATTCGGTTTCGCGAAGGAATCAGATTTACAAAACCGTTTGACGTTATTATAGTGATCATTTCTTTCTGGTATGTGGAATTTACAGACAGATCTATGTTAAAATCACCACTAGATATCAAGAACAAGTTATTCTCGGAAACAAAACGCAAAAACTGCTCGTAGATACAAAAAAAAAATCCAAGAAGGCTGCCATTTGGGGGCCTATAACAAACAGAACAGGTATTTGCCAGCACGTGCCGGAAGTATTTCGAAGTCGTCACAGACACTAGAGAACGATGGAAGCAATTCGCAATTCATTGCATCTTTCAATAACAACGTAACACCGCCCGCTCTACGATTTGGGCGACTTAAAAAAATAACAGCATGAAGGGCCTCGTGTCGAAAAAAACTCGGTGCCGGCGTGCAGCGTCCACCGTCCTTTCACAATTTTCGTATCGAGCCAGGCATACGCAGGATGACCTGCGTAGTTACGCAAGTGCTCCATGTAGCGCAAGGAAGTTCATCATCAGCCTGGTTACGCCCACTGCAGGGCAAAGGCCTCTCCGATACTTCTCCAAAAAACCGGTTAATGTGCTAATTCTGGCCATGTTGTCCCTGCAAGCTTCTTAATCTCATCCGCCCACCTAACTTTCTGCTGCCCCCTGCTACGCTTCCCTTCTCTTGGAATCCAGTCCATAACCCCTAATGACCATTGGTTATCTTACCTCGTCATTACATGCCCTCCCATGCCCCCCATTTGTTTTTCTTGATTTCAACTAAGATGTTACTAACACGCGTTTGTTCCCTCACCCAATCCGCTCACTTCTTATCCCGTAACGTTACACCCATCATTCTTATTTCGATACCTCCTTGCGTCTTCCTCAATTTAAGTAGAACCCTTTTCGCAAGCCCCCAGGTTTCTGCCCCGAAGGTGATTACTGGTGAGACACAGCTGTTATACACTTTCCTCTTGCGGGATAATGGCAACCTGCTGTTCATGATCTGAGTATGCCTGCCAAACGCACCCCAGCCCATTCATATCCTTCTGATTATTTCAGTCTCAAGATCTGGATCCGTGGTCACTACCTGCCCTAAGTAGATGCATTCCCTTACAACTTCCAGTGCCTCGCTATCTATCGTAAACTGCTGTTCTCTACCGAGACTGTTAGACATTACTATAGTTTCCTGCAGATTAAATTTTACACCCAGCCTTCTCCTTGGCCTCTCCAGTTCAGGAAGCATGCATTACAATTGGTCCCCTGAGTTACTAAGCAAGGCAATATCATCAGCGAATCGCAAGTTAGTAAGGTATTCTCCATTAACTCTTATGCCCAATTCTTCCCAATCCAGGTCTCTGAATACCTCCTGTAAACACGCTGTGAATAGCATTGGAGAGATCGTATCGCCCTGCCTGACGCCCTTCTTTATTGCTATTTTGTTGCTTTCTTTATGGAGGACTACGCTGGCTGTGGAGCCGCTATAGATATCTATCAGTACTTTTACGTACGGCTAGTCTACATCCTCACTCCGTAATGCTTGCATGGCTGCTGAGGTTTCAATTCAATCAAACACTGTCTCGTAAGCAATGAAAGCTATACATAAGGGTTGGTTATATTCTGCACATTTCTCTGTCACGTGATTGATAGTGCGAATATGAACTACTGCTGAGTAGCCATTACGAAATCCTGCCAGGTTCTTTGGTTGACAGAAGCCTAAGGTGTTCCTGATTCTATTTGCGATTAGCTTAGTAAATAGTTTGTAGGCAATGCACAGTAAGCTGATCGGTCTATAATTTTTCAAGTCTTTGGCGTCTCCTATCCTATGGATTAGGATTAAGTTAGCGTTCTTCGAAGATTCCGGTACACTCGAAGTCATGAGGCGTTGCGTATACAGGGTGGCCAGTTTTTCTAGAACAATCTGCCCACCATCCTTCAAAAAATCCGCTGTTATCTGATTCTCCCCAGCTGCCTTCCCCCTTTGCCTAGCTCCCAAGGCTTTCTTTATTTCTTCCGGCGTTACTTGTGGTATTTCAAATTCCTCTAGAGTATTCTCTCTTCCATCATCGGCGTGGGTGCCACTGGTACTATATAAATCTCTATAAAACTCCTCACGCACTTGAACTATCTTATCCATATTAGTAATGATATTGCCGGCATTGTCTCTTAAAGCATACATCTGATTCTTGCCTATTCCTAGTTTCTTCACTGCTTTTAGGCTTCCTCTATTCCTGAAATCATGCCTAATTCTATCCATACTATACTTCCTTATGTGAGCTATCTTACGCTTATTGATTAACTTGAAACGTTCTGCCAGTTCTATTCTATATGTAGGGTTAGAGGCTTTCATACTTTACCGTTTCTTGATCAGCTCTTTCGTCTCCTTCGATAGCTTACCGGTATCCTGTCTAACGAAGCTACCACCGACTTCTATTGCACGCTCCATAATGATGCCCATAAGATTGTCGTTCATTGCTTCAACTCTATGGTCATCCTCCTGAGTTGAAGACAATTCCCTATTCTGTAGCTTGATCTGGAATCCCTCTATTTTCCCTCTTATCGGTAACCCTTTGATCGGTGTCTTATGTATCAGTTTCTTCCCTTTCCTCCTCAAGTATAGGCTGATTCTAGATCTTACCATCCTATGGTCACTGCAGCGCACCTCGCCGAGCACGTCCACATGTTGTATAATGCCAGATTTAGCACAGAGTATGAAGTCTATTTCATGTTTAGTCTCGTCATTCGGGCTCCTCGACGTCCATTTTCGGCTATCCCGCTTGCGGAAGAAGGTATTCATGATCCGCATATTATTCTTTTCTGCAAACTCTACTAATAACATCTCCCCTGCTAGTCTTAGAGCCTATGCCATATTCCCCCGCTGAATTGTCTCCAGCCTGCTTCTTGCCTACCCTGGCATTGAAGTCGCCCATCAGTATAGTGTATTTTGTTTTGACTTTACCCATCGCCGATTCCACGTCTTCATAGAAGCTTTCGACTTGGTGGTCATCATGACTGGATGTAGGCGCGTGGACCTGTACGACCTTCAATTTGGACCTGTCATTAGGTTTCGCAACAAGAGCTGCCACCCCCTCGTTAATGCTATAGAATTCCTGTATGTTACCAGCTATAACCTCAATAATCAGGAATCGAATTCCTAGTCCCGTCTCTCCTCTTAGACCCGGCAGCACAGACCGTGCCCGCTTTTCTTCCTAACTTCACTGAGCCCTAATATATCCCATTTACTGCCCTCTAATTCCTCCAATAGCACTGCTAGACTCGCCTCACTAGATAACGTTCTAGCGTTAAACGTTGCTAGGCTCAGACTCCAATGGCGGCCTGTCCGGACCCAGAAATTCGTAGCACCCTCTGCTGCGTCACAGGTCTAACCGCCGCCGTGGTCAGTTGCTTCGCAGCTGCTGGGGTTTGGGGGCCGGGGTTTGATTGTTGTATTCAACCAGGCTTACGCAGGAGGACCTGCGTCTTTACGCAGGTCCTTCATGTAGCGCAAGGAAATTACCGAACTAATTTAATTTCTCAAGGTGAAATATGTCGCAACAATTGTAAATTGCGACTGACACACCACCTACCGAAATGAAAGCGTCTAATTTATATGTATATACGAGAAAACATGTCTCTTGCTCACAAACTCAAAACGAACTCCTTTCGCATACCTCAAACGTCAAAAAGCGGCGCGCCCGGTTCCATGCCGAAGCGACAGATGGCACTCGTCCCCGTCACATATAGATATATGGAAACATAGGAAAAAACAATAACAGTAAAAGGGAAGAGAAATACAGCCTTAAAGAAGCACAGAGCGCTATGGGGATACAATAGCTACGAGGTGCTGCGCGGTATGTGGAAATGTGTAATGGTTCCAGGACTTACTTTTGGAAATGCGCTTCTTTGCTTGAAATCAGGGGTACAATCAGGACTCGATGGGAACCAAAGGTCAGTGGGACACCTCGCATTGGGCGCTCACGGGAAGACTACAAATGATGCTCTACAGGGTGATAGGGGCTGGACTAGTCTTGATGTGAGGGAAGCTCACAATAAAATCGATTATGAAGAACGACCGAGAAATACGGAAGAAAGTAAATGGGCTAAGGAGAGTGTTGAACTACCTGTACAGTTAAAACATTGATTCACAGAGGAGCAAACGAACTAGGAAGCTTACCAGCAAGTATGCGGCCTGTAGGGTGCGCAACACAGCAACAAGGAACGTCAAGCGGAAAGTCAGAGACACTAAAATGCTCTCATGGGTTGCGGCGATGGAAAAGAAACCTGCCATGAGTAAGTACTTAAGAGGAGAAAACGAAATCAGGAACGAAACAATTTATGATAACACAAAGGGAAGCTGATTACTTTTCGAAGCCAGATCAGGATGGCTTAGAACACGCACCTCTAAAGCGAGATATAAGAAGGAAGAAGAAGCATGTGCTTGCTTCGCTAAAGCTAGGTAAACGATGGCGCATGTTTTATTAGAATATGAAGACATGTGCTCAGAAGTAGATTTAGGCACCACTGGCCTCATTGAAGCCCTTGGGTTCAGCGAGAGGAAGGGAAAGGTAAACATGTCTGCAATAGAGATTACTAAGAGGCGACTGCAAGATTGGTGGAAGAAAAGTAGGGAAACCACAAAAATGGAGACGTACAAACGCAAAATTCGCAATAGGGAGACAGAATATTTTGTTGTAGGAGTTTATTGTGCTTTCTTTAGCCTAGTTAGGACATTAGGCAGTATAATAGCAAGAACTTGGTGGCGCAATCCACCGCGCCGTTCCAAAGGTGACGCTCATCACATCCGTCCGTCCGTCCGTCCGTCCGTCCGTCCGTCCGTCCGTCCGTCCGTCCGTCCGTCCGTCCGTCCGTCCGTCCGTCCGTCCGTCCGTCCGTCCGTCCGTCCGTCCGTCCGTCCGTCCGTCCGTCCGTCCGTCCGTCCGTCCGTCCATCCATCCATCCATCCATCCATCCATCCATCCATCCATCCATCCATCCATCCATCCATCCATCCATCCATCCATCCATCCATCCATCCATCCATCCATCCATCCATCCATCCATCCATCCATCCATCCATCCATCCATCCATCCATCCATCCATCCATCCATCCATCCATCCATCCATCCATCCATCCATCCATCCATCCATCCATCCATCCATCCATCCATCCATCCATCCATCCATCCATCCATCCATCCATCCATCCATCCATCCATCCATCCATCCATCCATCCATCCATCCATCCATCCATCCATCCATCCATCCATCCATCCATCCATCCATCCATCCATCCATCCATCCATCCATCCATCCATCCATCCATCCATCCATCCATCCATCCATCCATCCATCCATCCATCCATCCATCCATCCATCCATCCATCCATCCATCCATCCATCCATCCATCCATCCATCCATCCATCCATCCATCCATCCATCCATCCATCCATCCATCCATCCATCCATCCATCCATCCATCCATCCATCCATCCATCCATCCATCCATCCATCCATCCATCCATCCATCCATCCATCCATCCATCCATCCATCCATCCATCCATCCATCCATCCATCCATCCATCCATCCATCCATCCATCCATCCATCCATCCATCCATCCATCCATCCATCCATCCATCCATCCATCCATCCATCCATCCATCCATCCATCCATCCATCCATCCATCCATCCATCCATCCATCCATCCATCCATCCATCCATCCATCCATCCATCCATCCATCCATCCATCCATCCATCCATCCATCCATCCATCCATCCATCCATCCATCCATCCATCCATCCATCCATCCATCCATCCATCCATCCATCCATCCATCCATCCATCCATCCATCCATCCATCCATCCATCCATCCATCCATCCATCCATCCATCCATCCATCCATCCATCCATCCATCCATCCATCCATCCATCCATCCATCCATCCATCCATCCATCCATCCATCCATCCATCCATCCATCCATCCATCCATCCATCCATCCATCCATCCATCCATCCATCCATCCATCCATCCATCCATCCATCCATCCATCCATCCATCCATCCATCCATCCATCCATCCATCCATCCATCCATCCATCCATCCATCCATCCATCCATCCATCCATCCATCCATCCATCCATCCATCCATCCATCCATCCATCCATCCATCCATCCATCCATCCATCCATCCATCCATCCATCCATCCATCCATCCATCCATCCATCCATCCATCCATCCATCCATCCATCCATCCATCCATCCATCCATCCATCCATCCATCCATCCATCCATCCATCCATCCATCCATCCATCCATCCATCCATCCATCCATCCATCCATCCATCCATCCATCCATCCATCCATCCATCCATCCATCCATCCATCCATCCATCCATCCATCCATCCATCCATCCATCCATCCATCCATCCATCCATCCATCCATCCATCCATCCATCCATCCATCCATCCATCCATCCATCCATCCATCCATCCATCCATCCATCCATCCATCCATCCATCCATCCATCCATCCATCCATCCATCCATCCATCCATCCATCCATCCATCCATCCATCCATCCATCCATCCATCCATCCATCCATCCATCCATCGCGGCTAACGCAAGAGGCTGCGTTTCAACCAGAAAGCTCGCCTTCGTGCATAGCGTTCGCCGCCAGTGCTTCCCGCTAAACATTGCGATTGCATAAACTGCAAGCGTGAGAGCAGTCTGTGATCTTTGAATGCTATCGCGTTCCGCTCCTGAAGACAAAGCTTAAAAACTTTTTCAATGGCGGCCGGACAGGCTGCCATTGGAATCTGAACCTGGCAACGTTTAACACTCGAAGGTTATCTAGTTAAGCAAGTCTAGAAGTGCTATTGGAGGAACCAGAGGGCACTAAATGGGATATAATAGGGCTCAGTGAAGTTAGGAGGACAAATGAAGCATATGCAGTGCTAAAAAGCGGGCACGTCCTGTGCTACCTGGGTTTAGCGGAGAGGCGAGAACTAGGAGTCGGAGTCCTGATTAATAAGAATATAGCTGGTAACGTACAGGAACTCTATAGCATCAACGAGAGGGTGGCAGGTCTTGATGTGAACCTTAATAAGAGGTACAAATTGAAGGTCGTACAGGTGTACGCCCCTACATCCTGTCATGATGACCAGGAAGTCGAAAGCGTCAATGAAGACGTGGAATCGGCGATGGGTAACGCCAAAACAAAATACAATGTACTGATGGGCGACTTCAATGCCAAGCTAGGCAAGAAGCAGGCTTGAGACAAGGCAGTGGGAGAATATGGCATAAGCACTAGGAATAGCAGGGGAGAGTTATTAGTAGACTTTGCAGAACAGAATAAGATGCGGATAATGAATACCTTGTTCCGCCAGCGGGATAGCCGAAAGTGGACGTGGAGGAACCCGAATGGCGAGGCTAGAAATGAAATAGGCTTTATACTCTGCGCTAACCCTGGCACCATACAAGATGTGGACGTGCTCGCCAAGGTGCGCTGCAGTGATCATAGGATGGTAAGAACTCGAATTAGCCTAGACTTGAGGAGGGAGCAGAAGAAACTGGTACATAAGAAGCCAATCAATGAGTTAGTGGTAAGAGGGAAAATAGAGGAATTCCGGATAAAGCTACAGAACAGGTATTCGGCTTTAACACAGGAAGAGGATCTTAGTGTTAAAGCAATGAACGACAATCTTATGGGCGTCATTAGGGAGTCTGCAATAGAAGTCGGTGGCAACTCCGTTAGGCAGGATACCAGTAAGCTATCGCAGGAGACGTAAGATCTGATCAAGAAACGCCAATGTATGAAACCCTCTAACCCTACATACAGAATAGAACTGGCAGAACTTTCCAAGTTAATCAACAAGCGTAAGACAGCTGACCTAAGGAAGTGTAATATGTATAGAATTGAACATGCTCACAGGAACGGAGGAAGCCTAAAAGCAGTGAAGAAGAAACTAGGAATAGGCAAGAATCAGATGTATGCGTTAAGAGACAAAGCCGGATATCTTTACTAATATGGATGAGATCGTTCAAGTGGCTGAGGAGTTCTATAGATATATATACAGTACCAGTGGCGCCCACGACGATAATGGAAGAGAGAATAGTCTAGAGGAATGTGAAATGCCACAAGTAATGCCAGAAGAAGTAAAGAAAGCCTTGGGAGCTATGAAAAGGGGGAAGGCAGCTGGGGAAGATCAGGTAATAGCAGGTTTGTTGAAGGATGGTGGGAAGATTGCTCTAGAAAAACTGGCCACCCTGTATACGCAATGCATCATGACCTTGAGCGTACCGGAATCTTGGAAAAACGCTAACATAATCCTAATCCATAAGAAAGGGGACGCCAAAGACTCGAAAAGTTATAGACCGATCAGCTTACTGTCCGTTGCCTACAAAGTATTTACTAAGGTAGTTGCAAATAGAATCAGGAACACGTTAGACTTCCGTCAACCAAAGGACCAGCCAGGATTCCGTAAAGGCTACTCAACAATATACCATATTCACACTATGAATCAGGTGATAGAGAAATGTACGGAATATAACCAAACCTTATATATAGCTTTCATTGATTACGAGAAAGCGTTTGATTAAGTCGAAACCTGAGCAGTCATGGAGGCATGGCGGAATCAGGGTGTAGACGAGCCGTATGTAAAAATACTGAAAGATATCTATAGCGGCTCCACAGCCACCTTAGTCTCCCATAAAGAAAGCAACAAAATCCCAATAAAGAGAGGCGTCAGGCCGGGAGATACGATCTCTCCAATGCTATTCAGAGCGTGTGTACTGGAGGTATTCAGAGACCTGGATTCGGAAGAATTGGGGATAAGAGCTAAAGGAGAATACCTGAGTAACTTGCGATTCGCTGATGATATTGCCTTGCTTAGTAACTCAGGGGACCAACTGCAATACATGCTCACTGACCTGGAGAGGCAAAGCCGAAGGGTGAATCTAAAAATTAATATGCAGAAAACTAAAGCAATGTTTAACAGTCTCGGAAGAGAACAGCAGTTTACAATAGGTAGCCAGGCACTGGAAGTGGTAAGGGAATACATCTACTTAGGACAGTTAGTGACTGCTGATCCGGATCATGAGAATGAAATAATCAGAAGAATAAGAATGGGCTGGTGTGCGTTTGGCAGGCATTGTCAGATCATGAACAGCAGGTTGCCATTATCCATCAATAGAAAAGTATATAACCGCTGTGTCTTACCAGTACTCACGTACGGGGCAGAAACCTGGGGGCTTACGAAAATGGTTCTACTTAAATTAAGGACGACGCAACGAGCTATGGAAAGAAGATTGATAGGTGTAACGTTAAGGAATAAGAAAAGAGCAGATTGGGTGAGGCAACAAACGCGAGTTAATGATAGCTTAGTTGAAATCAAGAAAAAGAAATGGGGGCATGGGCAGGACATGTAATGAGGAGGGAAGATAACCGATGGCCATTAAGGGTTACGGACTGGATTCCAAGGGAAGAGAAGCGTAGCAGAGGGAGGCAGAAAGTTAGGTGGGCGGATAAGATTAAGAAGTTTGCAGGGAGAACATGGCCACAATTAGTACATGACCGGGGTAGTTGGAGAAGTGTAGGAGAGGCCTTTGCCCTGCAGTGGGCGTAGCCAGGCTGATGATGGTGATGATGATGATGAAACTTTTTAATTTATTCGTATATTTATTCTATTATAGTAATTTTTCCCATGACCACTGACCTCCAACAAAGCAGATAATCTCCCTCTCCCCCTGCGCCGTTGTCAAGGCCCCTTCCTCGAATGAACACACGGCCGGCTGATACACGGCCGTGTCACCGGCCTTGTGAATGCCACCCCTTTGCTTTCATTTCTACACCCTGGCCGCTAATTCAGCTACTGTGGTTGCCTCACCCACCCGCGGAAACAAAAATACAAGGAAAGAAATAAAAGAAAGGCACACAGAGCGAGGCCGGGTGCCCGCGCCCCTTGTTCACCTGACCTCACTCCGTGCAACTTGTTCTTTGTCTCCTTGGATGAAGAATGATATTAAAGCCCTGCGATATCACGACATAGAAGAGGCGAGGGAAAAAACGAGAGAGGAACCATTAAGCCATCAAACTAAACAAGTTTGAAAAATCGTCCGAAGAGTGGAATCGCAGATTTGACAAATGTACTAAGTTTAATGGAAAGTACCTTCAATGTGATAAGGTTGTTTGGTAAAAATAGCTTTTTAAGAAGAATACTGGCTAGTCTTGGGTGCCCCCTCGTTTATATATATATATATATATATATATATATATATATATATATATATATATATATATATGAGTAAAAAACACGCTTCAAATACAAACACCATCAGGATACGATTTCTTTGTCATTACTATTTGCACCATCTATTCCTTTTATTAGCATTTATTCAACAAAATATCTTCAAGACGTAATTTAGAGCTAATTAATGCAAAAATTTCTTTCGCTCGATTCGCTGTTCTTAGCCACCGTCCATGGTCGGGGTGTCCCAGTGATAACGCATGCAGATCTCCGGACAAGCTATACTGACGAAAGGCGAAAAAGAAATGGTACTACAATGCATTCGTTACATTATCTCATCACTAACTGTTGACGGCGCATGCACAGTATTGTCGTGGTAAGTAAACGTCAAAATAAGCAGCAAGTTTCCAAATGTTACATATATTATCGTACCTTCCGTTGTCGACCTCCGTGTTTTGTTCCTGCAGTGCAGATACAAAGAAAATTAACATGAGCCACGCGATAAGTTTTTAAAGCAAGTCGAAGAGGACGCAAACTTCTTAATCCTAAAGTATTTACACGATATGCGCTATATTGATGTAGTTGCCGAGGGCCTTTCGTGGCATCAAATCCATCGTCAGTAGATTATCGCCCAGTCTCGAATTGATAAACTTCTTTATCGTCCGCAGCTTAACCAAGCAAGAAAAAAATTAAAGGAGCAGGAAAATCTTAGCAGTGTCTTCAGATGGGCTGGTTGGTTCATGATTGGAGTAAAACAGAAGCGGCGCGACAGAGCTCGGACGAGTAAATTGCACAGGACGGAGCGCCGAGCAGCGACCAAATGCTTTATTTGCAGAAGCACTATTTATATGCTGCTTCTGCAAATAAGGCATTTGGTTGGCAGTCAGTGCTCTGTCCTGTTCTCTTTACTCGCTCTGTGCTGTGCCGCGCTGTTTCTGTATTACTCCAGAAAAAATGTGTATCACTGTGTCACGGTGTATACCGATGCTTCCGCCGACGCATCTGTGAGCTTGCCACAATCCCTTCGCGAATGAAGCTCGCAAATCGCGCGGCACCTGCAGGGAGAAGTCCAGACGAAGAACAATGCGTTTATCACGTTCGCCTTTAATCCACGGTCAGATACACTTCGTAACAACAGTTGCATCTCTACGAATTCTCGCGAACAGTGTTTTTCGTTTGTCTGTGCTGGAAGGAGGGGGAAGCATCCGCGGTTACTGCTTAATGCAGCGGTCTGTCTTGGACGGCCTTGTTTGTCTTCAGTGCGCTAAACGACAGCGCCACTTATGATTACACTGAGCGTTGCTACACCGTAGCTTTCCTTCTTTAGTTCCTCGAAGATGCCTAGGACTACGTTTTAATAGAGTAAATGGCCGACAAGCTTGGAAGGAAGTCTCGACAACGCCTGTAGAGCTTTGATACGCCAATAGTACGTTACCATCTTCCAAGGTAGTCTTCTTCGTTTTTCGAATACGCAGAGTTCCAGGGACCGATCTTCGGGCACCTATGACTGCAAGACAGAAATCAAGCTCTCTTTTGATTGCTGACTACAAAATTTATTACGATTGTCGTCAAAAACCGGGGTCCCTAAAGAGCCTCCAGCATGCTTATTTGAAGTAAAATTCAAAACTATTGTAGATTCTGATGCTTACGTGGCACGGAATATAAGGAGTAGAACGGAATTCATAAGAGCTTTTCGCGAATATGGCCTGCGAAAATTTGCAACTGCCGAGGCAGTTTCGTGAAAGAAAATGTTGTTAGCCATCCCTGAGAACAGCTCGAAGCCCCAAAGGAAATCCGTACGGGTTGCCCAGAAAGTGTTTCCTTTGTACCTTCGTCTTAGGGTGAACAACAACGTTTATTTTTTGTCCCCTTTCGATGAGCGCTTTTTTTTCACCGGTGTCGAAAGCACTTAGGTTAAGAGAAGAAAGTGAGAACAGTGAAGAATGGTGCGTATTCTTGAAATCCAGCACACCGCGATAGTTTTATCGCGCGGTAGTGACAGTGATAGACGAGGAAGTTGCAGCAGGGTAGAAGGTGGTCAGTCAATAATTGATGTACTCGCTGTAGTAGCTTCATGGCTGTGCTATTTCGCTGATGAGCTCGAAGTCGCGGGTGCGACCCCGGCTGCGGCGGCCGTTTTTTGATAGGGGAGAATGCAAAAAACGCTCGTACGCTTAAATTTAGGTGCACGCTAAAGAAACCGATGGTGTCGAAATTAATGCCGATTCTCTGTCTAAAATGGACCTCGTAATCACGTCTTGTTTTTTGGCACTTAAAACACAAGAGTTTAATTTTGTTTTTAATAATTGATCTGACCGTCAGCTTAGAAGAACGAAAGGACTCGTAAGAGGGTGTAACTATATTAGGCACAATCTTTGAAAGCCCACACTTCAAAGAAGGACATACAGGTGGAAAAGTTGAATAACGAGGCGGCTATTTCGGCCATTTCAAGAAGCAGGTACCAGATATACTCGACTAAGGGTCACACTTATGTAGGAGTCGCAACCCCAACGTGATCAGCCCTAAATAAAAAATTAAAAAAAGCTTTAAATAAGGAATACCAAAACAGAAGGGAGCATCGCATCCTGTGTGCATGCTCGTGGATTCAAAGCGAGTGGCCTGCGACATCTTCGGACATCGTTGTGAAAAGCTTTCATGTCACAGCCTCATCGAACAGCGTGGAGGGCACTGAATACGGCTGTATACACGAGTGTGTTACCGAAATGGAGCCACAGTATATTGGTGACTATATACGGGCGCCAGCTACAAGGCGTGCTTCCTTGAACAAATATACGCGTTATGAACATAAAAGTATTCGCTCTTATTATACATATAAATCAGCGGTATTACGCACGGCCAGAAAGAATTACACCGCATTGTACACCCCCATGTAAGGGACGCTTTGCGAAAATATGTATGTATGGCTCTTGCGCGAGTATATACAGTAATTCGTCAAAGTGGCCGAGTGGTCGAACATCGCCCACCACCCGCTGCGACAGCGGCTGTGGAGTTCCGCTGTTGGGCGCGAGTTCTCGGGTTCGATTTGCCGCCGAAGCGCCCACATCCTGGTGGCAATGCGAAAAGGCTGCCCTTACATTTAGGTACACGGAAAGAACCGCAGATGGTCAAAATTTATCTTCAGTCTCCAATACGGTGCCTCTTATAGCCCACTGTGCGGTTTCGGGACGTTAAACCCAACAATATTTTTCTGTTGTTCACCGGGGTTCAGCGAAATATTGCCGAAAAATTATCTTAGCTATGAGAAGCCGAAACATAGTTCCACTGTCCAGACTGCTACATCTCGCCGTCGTTGTCTGCTTCAAGAAGTTTCGGCACATCATGGGCGCTACACATGCTCACAACCAAGTGCTGTTGTACACCGAGTTTGAATATAAAAGAAGGTTTGTGAACAGCACACAAAGAATACCAATGGATGCATGGCTTGACTTTTGTTGGGTTTCCCCACATTGATTTATCAGTCATAAAGTTATCTGGGCATATTCTGTTCGGAGTACAAAGTGGTAGATTACATTAAATGAGGCTAATGAGGTCTCCGGTTTATAAAATGTTATAAAAAGTCTAAAAAATCTTGCAGATCTCTCTCACACATACTCCAAGGTATTCGGAGCTGATACTTCTTCTGGTTTCATAAGACTGCTCTGTAGTTTGAAGCGCTGTATTCTAAAAGAAGAAAACAAAAAATACACCGCCATCGCACTGACGTCGTTCTTGTGTTACATGTCGTGCTTCATTTGTAATCTCGAATGTTAGGCCTACAAAGCACCCGGTCTACACAAGCTTGTGCCCGAGAGCTCTACTGTGTATTGCGTTATCGTTCGATTTCATTCTTGCGATAATATATCCTTCGCGTAACTGAAGAAATGAGTGATGTTCTTACCATGAAAGCGTAGGTCCTCGCCTGAAAAATAAGAGATAATTACTTTCTTATTGCTGCTTTTCTTCATGCGTACCCGCGCGTGTGTGTGCGCGTCTCGTTTTATCTATTGCATCAACGAATGCCAGGCCACAGCCTTCACGAATTGCTAAACATTGCAAGCGATTACTACACACATATTTATTTACTCATGAACCCCGCAGGCTCCAGAAGGATTATTGCGGAAGGCAGGAGGGTGTCCCATAATAGGAAGGAAAGAGCAAGAATTGAAGGTATGCACTGATAAAAGTACAAACAGTGGCATGGCATAAATATGTGCAATATTGACACGTGGACTTGCTCATCTTTATTGGGTGAACGCTTTTCACCGTCTAACAAATGTTATCACTCAGCGCGGGACGCGCCCGTATGTATCGGAAGTTTCTCGAATGTTATCGGTGGTTCTGTTGTGACCGAAGCATGTGTAATCTGATTGCATGTGCAACGCGAATTGTGTAGAACTTTCTGAAAAACACGCGGGCACCACCGATTACTCTGGAACCTTCGACCACTCGTGTATAAAAGCCGACACGTTTGACCGGCATATCAGATTTTGACCATCGCCAATCGTGTTCGACGCTATCGATGTGTATTGAGTGTAACTTCCTTTTAAGTTCGCCCAACAAAAAGTCAGTTTCGTCACTCATAGTTTTACAGCTGTAATGTTCACCGTCACTACTACGTGACAATATATTCAAAAGAACTCAAGTTATGCAATCCCAAGGTTATTCCAGCAGAAACAAGGCTATGCAGTTAATGGGACGGTTGCATACTTACAGAAAAGAACAAGTTATATACACCCAAAATAAAAACACTTGAACACTACCCAAAGCTTACACTGATTCCTTGCTTCAAGGCTACATGGTCGGCAATGTAATGTGAATAAGACAAGAATGCTCAAATATTTCGCGGATAAATCATACAACGTTCTCAAACCCCAATTGCTCTCATTAATTAGACTAAACGCCAAGGATCCTTAACATTGGCATAATTGCATAGTGAGTGGTCCTATCGAAGGAAATGTCTGTGACGTGTACTCGCTTGATGCACATAGAAATCAACCCTCTCAAAGACCTATTTGAATCACCGCATGTTACGACGGTTCTCCACAAAATGCCCAACGCCATCATAGAAGTCTTCATCATCATGCTGGTTACGCGCACTGCAGGGCAAAGGCCTCTCCCATACTTCTCCAACTACCCCGGTCATTTACTAGTTGTGGCCATGTTGTCCCTGCAAACGTCTTAATCTCAACCACCCACCTAACTTTCTGCCGTCTCCTGCTACGCTTCCCTTCCCTTGGAATCAAGTCCGTAACCCTTAATGACCATCGGTTACCTTCCCTCCTCATTATATGTCCTGCCCATGCCCCCATTTCTTTTTCTTGATTTCAACTAAGATGTCATTAACTCGCGTTTGTTCCCTCACCCAACCTGCTCTTTTCTTATCCCTTAACGTTACACCCATCGTTCTTCTTTCCATAGCTCGTTGCGTCGTCCTCAATTTAAGTAGAACCCTTTTCGTAAGCCTCCAGGTTCCTGCCTCGTACGTGAGTACTGGTAAGACACAGCTGTTATTCACTTTTCTCTTGGGGGATAATGGCAACCTGCTGTTCATGATCTGAGAACGCCTGCAAAACGCACCCCAGCCCATTCTTATTCTTCTGATTATTTCAGTCTCATGATCCGGATTCGCAGTCACCACCTACCCTAAGTAGATGTATTCCCTTACCACTTCCAGTGCCTCGCTACCTATCGTAAACTGCTGTTCTCTTCGGAGACTGTTAAACATTACCTTAGTTTTCTGCAGATTAATTTTTAGACCCACCCTTCTGCTTTGCCTCTCCAGGTCAGTGAGCATGCATTGCAATTGGTCCCCTGAGTTACTAAGCACGGCAATATCATCAGCGAATCGCAAGTTACTAAGGTATTCTCCATTAACTCTTATCCCCAATTCTTCCCAATCCTGGTCTCTGAATACCCCCTGTAAACACGCTGTGAATAGCATTGGAGAGATTGTACCTCCTTGCCTGACGCCTTTCTTTATTGGGATTTTGTTGCTTTCTTTATGGAGGACTACGGTGGCTGTGGAGCCGCTACAGATATGTTTCAGTATTTTTACGTACGGCTCGTCTACACGCTGATTGCGTAATGCCTCCATGACTGCTGAGGTTTCCACTGAATCAAACGCTTTCTCGTAATGAATGAAAGCAACCTCGCCATGTAAAAGAGCTACGCAGTTTCCTAGGGCTTTGCTCGTACTTCCGCCGGTTTATTCGTGGATTTGCCAACATCGCGTATCCGCTGACATGCCTCCTCCAGAAGGGCGTTCCCTTTGAATGGACTCCTGAATGTGAAGCTAGTTTTCGTGAGCTGAAGTCTCGTCTGACGTCTCATCCCATTCTCCGACACTTCGACCATGCGGCTCCCACAGAAGTTCATACGGACGCTAGCGGTATTGGCATCGGCGCTGTCCTTATTCAACGCGTCGACACCAAAGAACACGTCGTCGCCTATGCGAGTCGTTCTTTAAGTAAGTCCGAGCGTAACTACACCGTTGCAGAGCATGAATGTCTTGCAGTTATTTTCGCAGTACAGCGCTTCCGGTCGTACCTGTACGGGCGCCCCTTCACTGTGGTGACAGACCATCATGCTCTCTGCTGGCTCGTTAATCTCCGTGATCTGTCGCGCGGGCTTGCGCGTTGGACACTCCGTTTACAGGAATATAACTTTACCGTTTCTTATAAACGCGGCCGCCGACACGCCAACGCTGACTGCCTCTCGCGCATGCCGCTTCCAACGACGGACTGCGACGCGGACAACTTCGACTGCTATATCGCATCACTGGAGCCGAGATTTCCTGATATAAATACCTTCAAGGTCGAGCAACAAAAAGACAGAACTTTAGAACCACTGCTCATTACTGCAAGGCAATCAGCACCATCCACTCGTTTCTGTGTTCGTGATGGGGTTCTTTACAAAAAGAACTATTCTACTACAGGACCACGGTATCTTCTGGTGGTCCCGGAGAGTCTCCGTGTCTCCGTCTTGCGCGCTATGCATGACGATCCAACATCTGGACATTTGGGTTCTGCGCGAACTCTCTACCGCCTTCAAGAAAGGTTCTACTGGCCTGAAATGCGCCAGACGACCGCCCAGTATGTGTCCTGCTGCAGCGAGTGTCAACGTTATAAGCATCCGACGAGTGCTCCTCCTGGTCAACTCCATCCAGTGCCACCCCCCAGCACTCCCTTTGAGCAAGTTGGCATCGACCTCCTCGGTCCTTTCCCGCGTTCATCCGATGGGAATCGCTGGATTATCATGTGTGCAGCGATCGTGGGCGGCAGTTCACTGCAGACGTGGTCGAAGAGATGCTTCGTCTATGTGCTTCAAGGTTTCGCCATTCCACCCCGTATCATCCCCAAACAAATGGCCTTACGGAACGCACGAACAGAACTCTTACTAACATGCTGTCCATGTATGTCGAGTCAGATCATAAGAACTGGGACAGCGTGCTACCTTTCATTACGTACGCATTTAACACCTCAAAGCATGAAGTTACGGGCTACAGTCCCTTCTTTCTTCTCTACGCTCGTCCGCCTCGTTATACACTAGACACTATCTTCCCGTTTTCCAGCCACGATAATCTTTGTATATCAGAGACAGTCTGTCTTGCTGAAGAAGCCCGACGACTTGCTTCTTTACGCACTCTTGTTTCACAAGACCGCTCGAAGGCACGCTGCGACCGCCGACGCCGACACGTGATATATGACCCTGGTGATTTAGTGTTGCTCTGGAAACCAACCAGGCAACGTGGACTATGTGAAAAACTGCTGGCCCACTATGTTGGACCCTATGTTATTACGGCGCGCATCAACGAATTAACCTACCGCATAGCACGTCTCACATCAAATGGCCGACGGTCAGCAAAGACTGAACTCGACGACTGAGCACGTCCACATCTTGTTTAATGCCAGAGTTAGCGCAGAGTATGAAGTCTATTTCATTTCTAGTCTCGCCATTCGGGCTCCTCCTCGTCCACTTTCGGCTGTCCCGCTTGCAAAAGAAGGTATTCATTATCCGCATATTATTCTGTTCTGCAAACTCTACTAATAACTCTCCCCTACTATTCCTAGAGCCTATGCCATATTCCCCCACTGACTTGTCTCCAGCCTGCTTCTTGCCTACCCTGGCATTGAAGTCGCCCATAAGTATAGTGTATTTTGTTTTGACTTTAGAAGCAATCGTAGAAGTAATTGAGTCGAAATCACAGCGTGGTACGCGTTGACGAACGTTGGAGGTGTGCTCGGCGCGGGAGGAGAATATGTCATCAGTGGCTAAGCATACACTGGCGGTCTAGTGCTCGACAGGAATCGAGGGCGGAGCGCGGTGGCGGAATGTATTACGCCTGCAATTCAGAAAAAAAGAGCACAGCGCATGTGACACTGACTACATGTGCGAGGGAGATTTAGCATACGGTGATCCGCGATTCGCAGCTATGAAGAGCATCTGCGCATGCGCGAACTCGTTTCCCGATGCGGCTGCTATTTTGCCACCTCGCACTACCAAATGCATGCGCGATCTCCCCGCTTCTTTATTGCCGCCGCGGTGGTAGCTGTGGTCGAGGCGCACACTTCCACTTATCTTTACACGACTCCCCCCTTCTCCTCCTCCTTTACAAAGAACTCCCCCACCCCTTCGATCCCTCCTTTCTCTCGCGCAAGAGCTATTACCACATTCCGTAAAACTAACATAAGGGCAACAAAAGAAAGAAAGAAAAGCGTCGCTTTGTGTCTGTTGTCCGTCGAGCGATGTTTCACAAGCTAGGCAAGCAGAAAGTGCTCGAAAAGATAAGTCCGTGTGCACGTATAACGGCCGTCTCAAAGGCAGGTCGTAGAAAGAGCTTCCCGAGTTTTACGGAGACAAGTTAAAGGGGACTGTTAAATTCGGCGACCTCAACATTTCGTTTCTTCGCAGAAATGTTTCCGTATGTTAGCAGGCCGGAGAAATATGCACGCTGTCGGATAGGACGACAAGCCACTCAGACGCAATATTGGAGGTCGGTCGTGTCGGGTGTTTTGAAGCGCAGAATTGTTGAGGACGTTCACAGAGGCCATTGACTCATTCACAGAGGCAGATGTCGACAAGCTCGTCAGCCGTCGTCTGGCTGCGACCCTGCCATGACTGCCATCAACACAATTACAACATGTCAAAAGCCGTCGGTGACCTCCTGGGCATACATTGTAAGTGCGGTGGCGGGCCTGAATTTGAATAGTGTGCAGCGCTAGCGAAAAAATAGCCGCCAGAGGACCAAGGAAATAACCAAAGCCAATAGAATATTAATATCAAAAAATGACATTTCCAGCATGCTATTTGTTTTGTTATCGGGCAAGGAAATTGCATATTTCATTGCTAATCTATGACGAGGCGCAATGACCGCGCGCATTCACCATTGTGTAATAAATGAGCGGCCTCTGCCTTTATGTATGGTTTTCATGTTTTTTATTCATTTGACGATGCATTCTAGCATTCTAGCTTGAGGCGCCTGTATATATGGTCTGCCTGTATTAACCCCTCCCTGTGAGAACCCTCAGCAGAGGGTTGACAGTATGAATAAATAAGTAAATAAATAAATAAATAAATAGGAATAATTAAATATTTAAATGTTTATCTACGGCAACAACAAACCAGTTGACAGTCAACCAAACGTGTCGTTTTCCATGTATCCACATTTCTGTTCGTCACTTTAACGCCGTTATAACGCATGATAATGAATGACCAAAAAGCCGACGCTTTCACTCGAATTAATCCAATATCGCCGTTTATATTGCAATATATATATTAGTACAATAGTTCTTACTACCCTTTTGTTCGGACCGATACACTTGGCGAAGACAAAGTGCGGCCCGCGATGATGATAATAACGAACACGGGAAACAAGCCTCCATTATGTGGGGCAGGAGTGCTCTCGCACCGCCCGCCCCCCCCCTTATGGTAGGGGGGGGGGGCGGAAGCCTTGGCCAAGCCTAGTTACGGGCTGCATTTTGTTCTGCACATGTATAGAACTTTAATCGTATCACATAGTAGGGTTCGCGGAAGCTCATGAGTATGTCATTATTAATAACCTACCATCAGCCATCAACAACTCTGTTTCAGCAAGCTTGCGTGAGCTTTGCAAAAACATACTTAAGAAGGGTGTAAGATTGGGCTTGTTGGTAAAATACGCTTTAAGGTTTGATTGACAGGGCAAGCACACCATAGGGGACAGAAAAGAGAACAGGCGGGTGCACCACAGCGCGACCTGGTTTGCCAATAGTTTGATCTGTCGACGATGTGGAAGGAAACAAGTACATGTCTTGTCATTCAACCGCATCGTGTATGTTCATGCTTAAAGAAATAAAAAAAAATTGACGTTTATTTGCTTCTGGTGGCTCTTCATAAACGGTGTCAGCCATCGACCTAGGCGATACCATCTTCGTCGGAGGCTGTCGGCGCAGTCGAGAGAACGGAGCGCCGTTTGAGACTTTCACATTTATCGCGCGCAAAGGAGGACCGTCGCAATAACACAAATATATTTGTAAAGCTTTCAGTTGTTGCGCACGCGCTAAATTAGTACGGCATAGACGGAGCGCGGCCCACGAACTTCGCCAATACCCGCCGTTCACTGGAGCCTGCACACGTTCCAGCGCCCCGTTGTCGGAACAGCCGACGGCGCTTGCGATGAAAATGCCGCTTACCGTGGAGCGTTTATTTTTGGTCAGCACCTCAGCGCCTGAACAGTTATGTCGCGTTTAAATGAGCATACAGTTGGTTTGCTGGACATTATCGGGAGCAAAGAACAGAACAGGCAAGCCACGCAGCTCGCCTTACGGTCACTGCCCGTCTTCGAAACCAAATGCCCTCGCAACGCGTCTTCAGATCTCTCCAGTGGTCTAGTGCTGGGCATCACATGCCAGATGAGGCGCAATTTCGACATCAGTTGGTCATACATTCATTATAATTACGCTTCAAACAAATTGTTGCCCGAGTTTCGCGACTTCCTCGCTGGTGACAAAAGTGCGCAGCTCGACTACGCCAGCCGGTCGGCCGCCGCGGCAGCGCTGGAGAACCGCGCGGATTCGCGCATGCGTAGTTGGCCAGGTCGCGGCCGGGCTGGAAGGGAGACACACGCGCGCTCAAAAAGCGCACGCGTCTACCCTCTAGCCAAGCCGTGGCTGGGAAACGTGGCCCCGTAGCGACAGTGGCGCGTGGATGGAGGGGCTTCATCTTCAGTTAGCACCATCGTCGGCAGGCGAGTTCATTCATGCGCAGATGCTCTTCACGGTTGTGGATCGCAGTATGCGGAAGTTCGTCATGCTGAGCACGCGGTCAAACGTCGATTAGCCAAGGTGGTGCGAAATACTAAGAACAAGAGGAGAGATTAAAGAGCTTGCGCCGAATCGTTTTATGCGATAGGTACAGAACGTGCTAAGCATTCCCATCTCCATAACGCAACAAAGCGCCAGCAGTGGGTGATCTCAAAGCGAACATTTGTTTGTCGGTGTTTTCCTTTGACAAAGTCAAAGAAGAGGAAGAGAAGGGCAATAGAAGAATAAAGTAGCAGTGGGGCAGGGGAATGGTTGGTTTTGAGACGGCTGAGATTTTCGGTTCATCGTGTACCGGTTGGAACCCGTTCAAGGCTCCGGAGTCCCTTCACGTTTTGATGGCGGCGGTCAAGTTAACCCGCAGCAAGACGTTCCCTAGCACGATGCTTTCGCTCGTATCGGAGCCACAATCTGTGCGGGCACCGATGCGAGCGAAGGAAACTGCGCCAGGCCCTTTCTGCGATCGGCGTCACTACTACGCAACCGTCGCCGCCATCCCAGGCTTCAGATTATCGTGCAATAACTTCAAACATTCAGCCTGCCGATTCGGATTCCACTCGCCGTCAGCCTGCGCTCGACTTAGCGGCTCTCCTGGACTCTTTTTAAGCCCGCCTTAACCAGCAACTGCTCGCCACTGTGAACTGTTCAGTCCAGCGTACGTCTTCCGCGGAGAGTCGCATCGCCAAAGTCACCTCACGTGTTTTTTGCCTCGTGTCGCCTGCTTCCACTGCTCAAGCTCCGGCTGTCTCGGCACTTTAATCTTTCCCAATTCCGTCCCACAGCAATGTCAGAGATCCTTCCCAGATGCGCCTGCCTATGACGGTAGAACGTCAGGGTCTGTTTTTTGCATGCAGTTTGAGACTGTCGCTGCTCTCCACTCCTGGTCACCTCACCACAAAGCTCGAATCCTCGTGTCTCAGCTTCATTATGCTGCCACTGAATTTCTGAAATTCGTGCCGGCATCCTACCGTTGCAACTACGCAAGTTTCGTCTCGGCACTCGAATCCTGCTACAGCGATGCCCATCATTAGCAATAACATCTTACAGAATTACAGTACGTGCAACAGGACCACTACAGCCTGCAAGAGCTCGCTCCTCATGTCAATCACCTCTCGTGGAAAGCCTTCGCTCCTTGTCGTAACTCCCCACCGCCAACTTTATTTCTACCAAAGCCTTCATCGACGCCAACCTCAACGTTCAATACTTCGTCCTCCGCACCCGCCCGTCTGCAGTTCACGCTGTATTCACTCTGGCCTTAGAGGCTCACATAGTGGAACGCTCCAATGCAGTGGCCCACTTCCACCGTTTAAGAAGCGTCTGCAGGCCAAGCCAGTCGCTCCGATACATACCGTCAGCACTCTCCAACCATGCGCTGCTATCAATGCAACGGGATCGGCCATTACAGTCGAGACTGCGTGCGTCGTACCCCTTCGTCGGAGCATTTCACCGCGGGCCACCCAGGGCAGGACCCCGCGTAAGTCGTCCAGTCCCTCTCCTGTTCCTGGGCCCGTTTACAGGTATGCCCGCGTAGCAAGTCCCCCCAGCTTGTTGAGCCACCGAAAAACGTTAAAGCCCTAGTGAACACCAGTGCAACTTTTAATTTGATGACTCCAAATTTGCTCCCCATTCAGTGCTATTTGAAGAGGCTACGGTAACATCAGCCGACCTCCTCGTTCCTGAAGGAACTCGTTACCATCCTTCGGGGTAATCGCGATGACTGTGACAGTTTTTGGAAAAAAATCTCAGTGCCCTTCTAGTCTGTGAAGAAGGATGACCAGTGAAGCTGTGCATGTGGGCCCCTGAATGGTGAACTGTGCCTCCGCCGAGAGTCGGCCCGGCATTGCACTATCTTCGGGATCGGCCCACGTATGGGGAGTGCTTAACGCCTGCTTCACCTCCGGCACGGGTCGGCTTGGCATTGCACTATCTTCGGGATCTACCGTATGGGGAGTGCCCAACGCCTGCTTCAACACCGCCGTGGGTCGACACCCGACATTGCACTGCCTTCGGGATCGGCCATCTGGGCAGTGCTTAACACCTGCTTCACCTCCGCCGCTGGTCGACCCGGCATTGCGCGATCTCCGGGATCGGCCCACGTATAGGGAGTTTTTTTTTTTTTGTTTACCATGCCCACGACACGAATATTTCCTTGGATGGTAGAGCTATACAGCTTCGCTGTAAAAGTGTATCATTCATTGTGGTGCAAAACCTCTGCGCACCCTTAATTTTGGGCTGCAACTGGGGCTGAACGCTGGGCTTACAGAAGAATTTTAACCACGGTCGGTGCATAATAGGACTGCTCCCTAACGATCCGGCACCTGACCTGGCAGCCAACACTGTCGCACATAAAATGGTCCTCGTGTGTGCGCTCTATATTTAAGTTAGCCAGCTACGCGGCCGTAGGAGCTCACTCCTTTGCTAAAGTATTTATATTAGTTTTGTACGAGAGTACGCGCCATGTCAATATGGATATGTGCGCTAACGACCGTGCTTCAACCAACGGCCCACAAAAATTAACATGTTCGCCCTCCACGACGGCTTTCTTTTCCTGTGCTGGCAACATCTACGCTAACTATACGCTTGTCTTCTGCTTCGTGGGTACCCGTTCGTTGTGACATGGACGCATACTTACATGCGGATGTCTTTGTTGACAACACTATGTGCTCGCGACCGGGCAATGAATTTGCTATTCCACGCTCTTTACTGCACTCCCCTTCTGCATTTGCTGTCCTGGTGTTCAACCTGCAACAGTGTACTTCTTCAGTGAGTGGCGATGACTTTGGCGACTTAGATTTGTGCCATTTAGGCCCAAACTTAAAGTCATCCGAGAAGCCCAATATCTAAGCAGTGCTGGTGAAAATTCAAGGATGCTTGGCGTTATCACCGAGCGAACTTGGCTGTACTACTCTTATTCGTCAGAAAATGAACACTGGCTACCGTGCACCCGTTTTGCACAACCCTCGTCATGTTTCTGCTTCTGAACGCGCTGAAATTACAACTCAAGTTGAAGACATGTTACAGCGTGGCATCATATCTCGCTCGTTCAGTCCTTGGTTGTACCTAGTAGTTCACGTGAGAAAGAAGGACGGCATTATGCAGTTTTTCGTACACTATCGCCGTGTAAACAATACCAAGCCGGATGTACACCCTTTTTACCGCCTCGACGACGCCTTAGATTGGCTTCACGGGGCCCAGATATTTTATTAGACTCGACCTCTCCAGCGACTGGCAGGTCGGACTCAACAAGACCGACGCAGAGAAGACTGCTCTTATCACACCGGACGGGATGTACCATTTTGACTGCCTTCATTTTGGGTTCTCTAATACATGTGCAACGTGCATGCATGGACCGGGTCCTTAGATACTTGAAGTGGTCAATAGCGTTCGTGCATTTGGATGCCATCATCGTTTACGCTCCCACGTTTTCCAAACACCAACGACGATTGGAGCTCGTCTTGCGCGCTCTAGTGATGGTGGGCCCCTTATAAAGCTTTCAAAGTACTTCGGCTATTCATAAGTTACCTACATGGGTGAGAGCCCATGGCATCAGCCCTGACCCTTCGAAGTAACAGGGTCCAGCAAATATCCCGCCTCCTACAACGGCCTAACAAGTTTTTTTGGGCTTCGCTAACTTCCAACTTCCACCGCCTTGGCTGCGCCGCTCGCGCTGCACCCCTCAGTAAACGTTTGAAGAAAAATAAGGAGTGGCATTGGGACCCCGAACAGGAATGAGCCTTCCAGAACCCTGAAGACTCCACGGACGCTCGCACAATATCGAGAGGGCGCCCCAGCATCATCCACACTGACGCCAATGGGCCTCGGCGGTTTCTTCTACAATCCGACTCCGAAGGTAGGGAGAAGCGCGTTGCCTACGCCAGTCGTCGCCTCAGTGAAACAGGAAGTCAGTACCAGGCTTCAGAACTTCAGTGCCTATTGGTAATCAGGGTCACTGAGAAGTTACGGCCCTGCACCAACGACAAGCATTTCAGTATTGTTACTGACAACGTTGCACTGCGCTGGCTCCATACAAAAACAGATCTAAATGCCAAGCTTGCCCGGTCGCTCCCCCCCCTTAAACTTAAGACTACAGCTTCACGGTCATTAATCGCAGCGGTTCTTGTCACCAAGACGCCGACTACCTTTCACGCAACCCTTTCGTTACTAACTACTCTACGCCGGCATTTCGGGTACTCGATCTCCGAGCTGCACAATCTAAGGTTACCGAAATCTGCGACATCGTCCGGCTCTTCTCTGGTGATGGATGGATGGGTGGATGGATGTTATGAGCGTCCTTTTATGAGAGCCTAAATCGACCGCTGGGCAGATATATTCACATTCTAATAAAACACGCTCAATCTTTTCCCTAGCTTTACCGAAGCAAGCACACGCTTCTTCCTTCTTACACATCAGTTTATAGGTGCGGGCTCTAAGGCATCCTCACCTCGATTCGAAAAGTAATGAGCTTCCCTTTGAGTTATCATAAGTTGTTTCTTTCCTGATATCGTTTTTTCCTCTTAAGTAGTTACTAAGGGCAGGTTTCTTTTCCATTGCTGCCACCCATGAGATTATTTCAGCCTCTCTGACTTTCCGCTTGACGTTCTTTGTTGGTGTGTTGCTCACCCTACAGGCCGCATACTTGCTGGTAAGCTTCCTAGTTCCTTTCCTCCACTGTGAGTCACTATTTTTCCTGTACAGATACATCGACACTCTCCAAGCCCATTTACTCTCTTCCATATTCCCTCAGTCGTTCTTTATCATCAATTTTATTGTGATGTTCCTTCACTTCAAAACTCGCTCGTCCAGCCGATGTCACCCCGCACAGCTTCATTTGTAGTCTTCCCGTGAGCGCCAAATGCGAGGCTTCCCACTGACCTTTGGCTGCCATCGAGTCCTGATTGTACCCCTGATTTCAAGCAAACAACCGCATTTCCAAAAGTAAGCCCTGGAACGATAACACTAGTCCACATCCACATAGAGCTCTGTGTTTCATTATAGCTGAATTTCTCTTCCCCTTGATTATTATTGTTTCTTCCTGTGCTTCCATATATCTATTGCCTTCGTTTATCCATATACCAAGGTATTTATTTTGTTACGCGAAGGGCGAGTTTGTAAGACGAGCAACTATTTACAGGTTATATTTACAACAGCGGTTGCAGCGCTGACCGGTTAGATTGACAGCGCGAGCCCAGTTTGTTCTTCCTCCTAATTTCTCGAGTGATGGCGCCCACGCACCTCGCTCAAACAGGCAAATATCACACGCTTGTAGCATAATCCCCCGCCGGCAGCGGCGACGCCCCGGTGCGTCTAAATGTCATCACTGGGAGGGTGATACTGCTTCAGCCGTGTAACGTGCACGATATCACTGAACTCGGAACCAGATGGGGCATCAGGTGCGATCTCGTAGGTGACGGGAGTCACGGCACGAAGCACTCGGTATGGGCCTGTGTAACGAGACAGCAGCTTTTCTGACAGGCCGACCTGACGCGACGCAGACCATAGAAGCACCAAAAAAACCAGGCGGGAAGTGCATGTCTCGGTGTCGCTGGTCGTACAAACGCCTTTGACTGTCTTGGTACTTCAGAAGGCGGTCACGGGCAATTTCCCTTGCGTGGGCACAGCGGGCGATGGCGTCAAGTGCATATTCACTGGTTGGTGCCGCGTGAACAGGGAGGGCTGTGTCGAGGGGCAGCGCTGGTTCTTGGCCGAGCAGAAGTGAAAATGGGGAATAATCGGCTGTGTCATGGCGCGAAAAATTATAAGCAAATGTGACAAATGGTAGAGCGAGGTACCAGTCAGTGTGGTCTGAAGAGACATATCTCGCGAGCATGTCCGTTAGAGTGCGATTGAGACGCTCCTTGACGCAATTTGTTTGTGGATGGTATGATATGGATAGCTTGTGCCTCGTGGCACAGGACTGCAGGATGTACGCGATAACTTTTGATAGGAATGTCCGGCCACGGTCAGTGAGAAGTTGTCGCGGAGCTCCATGTAATGAAAATCACGTCGCGTAGAAGAAAATCGGCGACATCTGTGGCGCAGCGTGTAGAAAGCGCTCGGGTGATGGCGTAGCGCGTGGCTCAATTCCTGGCCACAGCGATCCACCTGTTCCTAGAGGTAGAAAGTGGAAAAGGGCCAACTAAGTCCAAACCAACCCGAAAGAATGGTTCCATGGGAATGTCGAGTAGTTGAAGGTATCCAGCAGGGAGCGTTGATGGTGTCTTGCGTCGCTGGCATTTCTCACACGCAGCTACGTATCTTCGAACGGAGCGAGCAAGCCCTGGCCAAAAGAAGCGTCGGCGCATCCGGCCGTAGGTACGTGACACACCTAGGTGACCGGCAGTGGGGAGGTCGTGAAGTTCGTGGATAACAGTCGAGCGAAGTTGTTTAGGGGTCACAAGGACTGATGCAGGGCTGTCGCGGTGAACGTTGTGGCGGTAGAGTACGCCATCTCGAAGTGTGAATGAGCGAAGGGAAGTGTCGGCAAGTAACGATTCCAGGCGGTCAATGATCACACGAAAGGACGGGTGACGGCGCTGCTCCTCGGCAACATAGAGCAGTGGAAAAACAGAGAGAACACAGGCGTCGGTATCAGTATGAGATGTAGAGGTCGCGTCTTCGACTGGGTAGCGAGAGAGGCAATCTGCGTCCTGGTGCTGGCGTCCAGACTTGTAAGTCACTGTGTAGGGATACTCTTGTAGTCAGAGGGCCCAACGACCGAGCCGGCCAGTAGGATCCTTGAGCGACGAAAGCCAACAGAGCGCATGATGATCTGTGATTACTGAGAAGGGCTTGCCATATAAATATGGGCAGAACTTTGAGACAGCCCAAACGAGAGCAAGAGATTCGCGCTCGGTAATGGAATAGTTGCTCTCTGCAGTAGTCAGGACCCGGCTAGCGTAGGCTATAACGCGGTCGTGTCCGTGTTGGCGTTGCGAAAAGACGGCGCCGATCCCATAACCACTGGCATCGGTTCGGACCTCTGTAGGTGCGGACGGGTCAAAGTGGGCCAAGACCGGTGGATTGGTGAGAATCGTGTGAAGGCGTGAAAATGCGGCAGCCTGAGGGGAACCCCACGTAAAAGGCACGTCTTTCTTCAGAAGCTCTGTGAGTGGCCAAGCGATTGCTGCAAAATCTTTCACGAACCGTGGCAAATAAGAACAGAGCCCCACAAAACTCCGAACGTCTTTGACAGACTGAGGTATAGGAAAAACCATTACCGCTCGAACCTTCTCCGGGTCGGGTCCTACACCGGAAGCATCGACGAGATGGCCTAGCACTGTAATCTGTCGGCGCCCGAAGTGGTACTACGATGAATTTAATTGGAGCCCAGCCTAGCGGAAGACGTCAAAGATAGCTGCGAAGCGCTCAAAGTGCGTTTAAAATGTAGGAGAGAATACGAGGACGCCGTCGAGGTAACAAAGGCAAGTTGACCATTTGAAACCTTGAAACAGAGAGTTGATCATCTGTTCGAACGTGGCACGCGCATTGCATGAACCGAACGGCATAACCTTGAATTGGTAGAGGCCATCTGGAGCGCCGAAAGCGGTCTTTTCTTGGTCTTGCTTATCGACGGAAATCTGCCAATAACCAGATCGAAGTATTTGGCACCGTGAAGACAATCAAGAGCGCCGTCGATTCATGGTAAAGGGTAAACGTGCTTTTTAGTCATTCGGTTTACGTGGCGATAATCAACGCAGAAACGCCACGTGCCATCTTTCTTTTTGACGAGCACCACCGGCGACGCCCATGCACTCGACGAGGGCTCAACAATGCCTCTAGCGAGCATCTTGTTGAGTTCCTGCTGAATAACTTGCCGCTCTGCCGTGGACACGTGATGCGGTTGGCGGTGAATGGGAAGAGCATCACCAGTGTTTCGCCGATGCTTAACAAGGGACCTCTGACGAAGTGATCGATTGTCAGTGTCAAATAAGTCGCGGAAGCAAAGCAAAAGGCGATATAGGGCGGCTGCTTGGTCACGTGCAACGTCCGGAGCAATGATGGGACGTAATGGGCCGCCGAGGTTCAAGGCATCCTGCGGGTAATCAGGAGGATCGGGAGACGCGTCGGCTGCAAAAGCAGTGACGTGGTCGTCTGTCACTGACCAGAGCATCACCACCGCTATGCCTTCAGGTAACACTTGCTTTGTCAAGCCAAAATTTATAACGGGGATACACGTCCTAATAATATTTGGGGCTTTACGTGCCAAAACCACTTTCTGATTATGAGGCACGCCGTAGTGGATGGAGGACTCCGGAAATTTTGACCACCTGGGGTTCTTTAACGTGCACCTAAATCTAAGCACACGGGTGTTTTCGCATTTCGCCCCCATCGATATGCGGCCGCCGTGGCCGGGATCCGATCCCGCGACCTCGTGCTCAGCAGCCCAACACTATAGCCACTGAGCAACCACGGCGGGTCGATACACATCCTATTAGCGGCAAATTTTACGACCGAGTGTGGCACAGAGATGTGGCGCGCCAGAAGGACATCACGAATAGGTGCGACGACATAGTGGCCATCAGGCATGGTTGCCGTATGAGGTCAATTCCATGAAGGTTAAGGCTTTTCGAGGTAAGCGAACAAACGCTGTAGTGTAGAGGGTGTTCGGTTGTTCGGGGCGAACGTCTGAAAGAACAGGAAGCTCTAGGCACAGCGCACTGGTGGCACAGTCGATGAGTGCAGAAAGCGTCGTCAGAAAGTCGAGCCCGAAGATGAGGTCATGAGGGCAACTGGTCAGCACGGTGAACAGGACTGGAACTTGTCGGCCAGCAATTCCTATGTGAGCAGTGCACATACCCCTGACGGCAACAGTGGCGCCATTGGCGACGCGTACGGCTCGAGTTATGACAGGCGTAAGAACTTTTTTGAGGCGACGACATAGGTTAGTGCTCATTATGGACACTTGGGTTCCAGTATCAATTAATGCCGTCAACGGAAAACCATGTACGTCTACTTCAATTAGGTTCGTGTTGGTGAGGAGCGTCAACGGAGGATTCGGACAGGACGAACGTGATGCAGCACTACCTACAAGAGCTGCATGGCCTAGTTTTCCGTCCGTTGGTTTGGCGAAGAAAAGCGGCGCGGCTGGGGTGACGGGGTGCGACGGCGTTAAGGCGATGGTGATCGCACTGAGGAGCGGCTGCCAGGGGCCTCAGAAGTAGGGTACAAACGGCGAGGTAAATAACGGCGAGCGTCGGCGTAGGGGCGAGGAGCAGGGAATGAGCTCCTGTACTGCGGTATCGATGTGGTGCGGCATTGGCCGGATACATGACCAATGCGGTGGCAGCGGAAGCAGATCGGTTTGTCATCTGGGGTTCGCCATTCAGGAGGATTGCGTGATCTGGGAGCGAAATACTGGTCACAACAGGTTGTGGACATGGGAACGGGTGCCGAATCAGGTCAAAAGACAGAGCAGGCGGTAGGGATGCCAAGGTTTGCAATTTCTTGCCGCACAACTGCTTGGATAACGGAAATAGTGGGGGCCGCTTGGTCAAAGGTACTTTCAGGGGGTCGTGGATGAAGGGGGGCTGGACTTGCCGCTTCAATCTCACGGCGAACTATACGGGTGACGTTCTCTTGAAATGATCGTGTGGCGCTAAGAGCGGAGGAAGAGGACGTGGCAGGGGTGTTTGGGAGCTCGGAAAAGTGTGGGACAACGCGGCGGCGTCTGGCTATATCGAAGCGGCGGCATTCTTTGACGATGGCGTCGACGGTAGAAACGTCGTTATAGGCCTGCAAATTGAAGGCGTCGTCCGCGATCCCTTTTAGGATATGGCCCACCTTGTCATCCTCGGTCATGTGCTCGTCGACTTTCCTGCAAAGCGCGAGCACTTCCTGCATGTAGGAGACATACGATTTGGTCGACGACTGGACGCGGGTGGCAAGCTCTTTTCGCGCAGCCTGTTGGCGACCTCACGAGTTGCCAAATAGGTCGCGAAGCCGCTCTTTGAAAATGTCCCAGCTGGAGAGCTCATCCTCGTGGGTGCGAAACCAGACCCGCGGTGTCCCGTCCAGATAAACGATCACATTGGCAAGCATGATGGTAGGGTCCCAGTGGTGGCTTTGGATAACACGCTCATACATGCCGAGCCAGTCGTCGACGTCAACGTCATTTTGGGCGGAGAATGTCCCAGGATCACGGACACTAGGAACCGTAACGTACGTTGTGGTAGGCGGAGCAGGTGCAGGTGGCGACGGGGTGCTTCCATCGGAAGCTATGGCTGAGAAGACCACAGTGCAGCCACTTCCGAGCTCCGTGGCGAGGACAGTGAACGTTCCACTTCCTCCACAATGTTACGCGAAGGACGAGTCAGTAAGACGAGCAACTATTTACAGGTTTTACTTACAACAGTGGTTGCAGCACTCACCGGTTAGATTCACAGCGCGAGCCCAGTTTGTTCTGCCTCCTCTTTCCTGGCGTGATGGCGCCCACGGGCCTCGTTCAAAGAAGCAAATATCATACGCGTGTAGCAACATTATTTTGCCCGAGGTTTTTCCTGGCCCTTTATTGCACGATCTGTTCACTGTTTTTATTGACTATCATAAGACGTGATTTTCTAACCCTAAATTTCAAACCTAAATTCTCGCCTTCCTGCCCACAGATATTAGCCAGACGTTGCAAATCCTTTTGCTTGTTAGGTAGCAAAACGATGTCCGCATAAAAGAAACCTGGAAGCTTCTGCTCTGCTACTGTAACCACCAGTTTGCATGAGAGATTAAACACGATATTACTTCCTTCTAGCGTCCTCTCCACCCTCACCATGAAAATCATAAACAGCAGTGGGGATAAAGGGCACCCTTGCCTCAGTCCTATGTACCTTGCCCCTTGAACGTTTATCAACTTTCTTCGGCTGGCGTATAAACGTGATTCCACGCGACTCTTCGTATAGGATTTTTTTCGTATTACATAATCTCCCTTATGGATCCTTTTTGTCACTTCATGCTCGCGTCGTATGCTGACATGTGCTAAATTTTTGTTTGCATCCACCCATGCAGTAAAGTACAACTATAAGCACACTGCCCTCTCACTTTCCACCTCTACCAGTAGCCAATCTAACCTAACTTTCCCCTCTCTCTCAGAGAACGATGTGTAAGAACTGCGGAGTCCTGATTCCCGAACTGGAAGTTGCTTAAACTATAGCTGATAAATCTTACCTCCAGCGGGAAACGTGGTATCTGGAAAAATAAAAAGGCAGAATGAATAATTCACGAATATAACTGGATCGCGCAAAATAGACGAAATGTAGCGCCACTTATGACGTCATTCGTAGATTCAGTTGCGGAGAGGGTACGTTGACGCGAGAGTGTTCAGTCACTTGATACATTGTGTGCAGGTTGTGTTTAACCGTATGAATTGAGCAGCAAGTGGACTTTTGCTGACTACGACATAACCCATATACAGGGCGTTTCTATGATGAAGTAACATACAGGGTAGTGACGCAGACGTTGGCTGTGTGATTTACGCCAGCAACCGTTATCGCTCGCGCTGCAATAACGGTTGCATTGTCGCCTTTCAAGCTGCAGCGCATCCGGCTAAATGGAAATAGTTTGTACGCGGAACGTTCGGGAGCACTGCAATCACGGCGCGCAAACAGGCATGTCATGTGTTTTTTTTATTTCGTAGGCATCTGCAGCAAGCGCAATGAAAACAAATATTTAATAGGTAGAAAATTAGAAACCGTTTAATCGGACGTTTTCCAAACAGCTCTATACAACTTTCTAAATGTAAATCTTGCCTAACTTCATTTCTTCAGAGGTTGGCTAATTTTTCTTGACTAATTATGCAATTAAGGAGACTAGAAAAGATCGTGTGCCTTACTACGTGTAATAGTCAACAACATGAATTTGCTCGCCTCGTGTTAGAGTGCATCATCATCATCATCATCATCATCATCATCATCAGCCTGGTTACGCCCACTGCAGGGCAAACGCCTCTCCCATACTTCAACAACCCCGGTCATGTACTAATTGTGGCCATGTCGTCCCTGCAAACTTCTTTATCTCATCCGCCCACCTAACTTTCTGCCGCCCCCTGCTACGCTTCCCTTCCCTTCGAATCCAGTCCGTAACCCTTAATGACCATCGGTTATCTTCCCTCCTCATTACATGTCCGGCCCATGCCCCCCCCCCCCTTCATTTCTTTTTCTTGATTTCAACTAAGATGTCATTAACTCGCGTTTGCTCCCTCACCCAATCTGCTCTTTTCTTATCCCTTAACGTTACACCTATAATTCTTCTTTCCACAGCTCGTTGCGTCGTCCTCAATTTGAGTAGAACCCTTTTCGTAAGCCTCCAGGTTTCTGCCTCGTACGTGAGTACTGGTAAGACACAGCTGTTATACACTTTTCTCTTGGGGGATAATGGCAACCTGCTGTTCATGATCTGAGAATGCCTGCCAAACGCACCCCAGCCCATTCTTATTCTTCTGATTATTTCCGTCTCATGATCCGGTTCCGCCGTCACTACCTGCCCTAAGTAGATGTATTCCCTTACCACTTCGAGTGCCTGGCTACCTATTGTAAATTGCTGTCTGTTAAACTTTACTTTAGTTTTCTGCAGATTAATTTTTTAGACCCCCTCTTCTGCTTTGCCTCTCCAGGTCAGTCAGTATGCATTGCAATTGGTCCCCTGAGTTAGTAAGCAAGGCAATATCATCAGCGAATCGCAAGTTACTAAGGTATTCTCCATTGCATTTTATCCCCAAATCTTCCCAATTCAGGTCTCTGGATACCTCCTGTAAACAAGCTGTGAATAGCATTGGAGAGATCGTATCTCCCTGCTTGACGCCTTTCTTTATTGGGATTTCGTTGCTTTCTTTATGGAGGACCACGGTGGCTGTGGAGCCGCTATATATATCTTTCAGTATTTTTACTTACGGCTCGTCTACACCCTGGTTCCGTAATGCCTCCATGACTGCTGAGGTTTCGACAGAATCAAACGCTGTCCCGTAATCAATGAAATCTATATATAAGGGTTCGTTATATTCCGCACATTTCTCTATCACCTGATTGATAGTGTGAATATGGTCTATTGTTGAGTAGCCTTTACGGAATCCTGCCTGGTCCTTTGCTTGACAGAAGTCTAAGGTGTTCCTGATTCTATCTGCGATTAGCTTAGTAAATAGCTTGTAGGCAACTGACAGTAAGCTGATCGGTCTATAATTTTTCAAGTCTTTGGCGTCCCCTTTCTTAAGAATTAGGATTATGTTAGCGTCCTTCCAAGATTCCGGTATGCTCGAGGTCATGAGGCATTTCGTATACAGGGTGGCCAGTTTCTCTAGAACAATCTGTCCACCATCCTTCAGCAAATCTGCTGTTACCTGAGCCTCCCCAGCTGCCTTCCCCCTTTGCATATCTCCCAAGGCGTTCTTTACTTCGTGCGACGTTACCTGTGGGATTTCGAATTCCTCTAGACTATTTTCTATTCCATTATAGTCGTGGGTGCCACTGGTACTATATAAATCTCTATAGAACTCCTCAGCCAATTGAAGTATCTCATCCATATTAGTAATGATATTGCCGGCTTTGTGTCTTAACGCATACATCTGATTCTTGCCAATTCCTAGTTTCTTCTTCACTGCTTTTAGGCTTCCTCCGTTCCTGAGAGCATGTTCATTGCTATCCATATTATACTTCCTTATGTCAGCTGTCTTACGCTTGTTGATTAACTTCGAAAGTTCTGCCAGTTCTATTCTAGCTGTAGGGTTCGAGGCTTTCATACATTGGCGTTTCCTGATCAGTTCTTTCGTCTCCTGCGAAAGTTTATCGGTATCCTGCCTAACGGAGTTACCACCGACTTCCATTGCACACTCCTTAATGATGCCCATAAGATTGTCGTTCATTGCTTCAACACTAAGGTCCTCTTCCTGAGTTAAAGCCGAATACCTGTTCTGTAGCTTGATCTGGAATTCCTCTATTTTCCCTCTTACCGCTAACTCATTGATCGGCTTCTTATGTACCAGTTTCTTCCGTTCCCTCCTCAGGGCTAGGCTAATTTGAGTTCTTACCATCCTGTGGTCACTGCAGCGCACCTTGCCGAGCACGTCCACATCTTGTATTATGCCAGGGTTAGCGCAGAGTATGAAGTCTATTTCATTTCTAGTCTCGCCGTTCGGGCTCATCCACGTCCACTTTCGGCTGTCCCGCTTGCGGAAGAAGGTATTCATTATCCGCATATTATTCTATTCCGCAAACTCTACTAATAACTCTCCCCTGCTATTCCTAGTGCCTATGCCATATTCCCCCACTGCCTTGTCTCCAGCCTGCTTCTTGCCTACCTTGGCATTAAAGTCGCCCATTAGTATAGTGTATTTTGTTTTCACTCTACCCATTGCCGATTCCACGTCTTCATAGAAGCTTTCGACTACCTGGTCATCATGACTGGATGTAGGGGCGTAGACCTGTACAACCTTCATTTTGTACGTCTTATTAAGTTTCACAACAAGACCTGCCACCCTCTCGTTTGTGCTATAGAATTCCTGTATGTTACCAGCTATATTCTTAATAATCAGGAATCCGACTCCTAGTGCTCGTCTCTCCGCTAACCATCGGTAGCATAGGGCGTGCCCGCTTTTTAGCACTGTATATGCTTCTTTTGGCCTCCTAACTTTACTGAGCCCTAGTATATCCATTTAATGCCCTCTAATTCCTCCAATAGCACTGCTAGACTCGCCTCACTAGATAACGTTCTAGCGTTAAACGTTGCCAGGTTCATATTCCAATGGCGGCCTGTTCGGAGCCAGTGAGTGCATCGGCATATTCCTAAGCTGTGCCTAAAATCAGCTGGGGCAGAGTGTATAAAACTAGCAGTTTCGAAATGAAAGGAAGACTTCGTCACAGCCAGCGTCCTGCGGCCTCCTTGCTGTCGAAGCGCGCTGGCTGCCTGTTGCTGTGTTTCGCGTGCCCTGATAGCTGTAATCCGTCGTGCCACAGTTTCAATGGTAATGGCGTTTTTCCAGACCCAGAAGTTGGTCTAGCTTGCACAGGGGAGAGCTCGGTCCAGTTTCCTTATTTCGACAAGCCCGATAAAACAAATTTGAAAAGTCAGTTAATGGGATTTTGTTATTTAGTAACTAATTCACCCGTACTCCGTGATCGGCACCACAGACGGCATGTCTGCGAAGGAACTGTCCTCATATTTCAAAACGGCTATTTTTAAAGACTAAACGCTTCGTAGAAACACCCGGTATTGCACCATCGTTATGCCCATCAACACTGTGCACAGTAATTTTTTCAGTAGGTATGCCCAATGCCTTTGTTCCTCTAGGCACGCGTAATGCGATTTCTCTCAGCCAGTTAGGAATTGCGAATGTCATGATAATCATGATTTGTATGGAATACTTACTGATAAAACTCAGGTCTACTATATTGGTAGTCGTGTCTGCAAAATATGAACAAATAGCTCCTCAGTCATGCGTCCAAAACAATTGCTGCAACGTGCGTGTGTACACTGTAACATACCATCCATCACTTTAACGATCATGACTTTATCTTTTTTAACAAGCCATTGGCGTCGCTCCGACAAGTCCTTTCTATCGCTGTGAACAAGGAGGAAACGAGAGACCCGCGAACAATGTTGCCAACTAGAAATAAAAACCCGCTAGTTGAGGCGCCAAAGAACTCCAATATCCGGAATACTGATATCTAATATTGCCTATAAACCTACAAAATACAGACAACACATAGTCGCGTTCAAAACATGTTTTATTGCGTCTACATAGAACCCAATGAAAAAAAGTTACACTTAACAGAAAAGTATGTTTCTTATTTCATTTTTGTCCATGATGGGATACAAAACATAAATTATCAATATTACAGGCGCCTCTTTGTGCGACTCTCAAGTGCAGAAACGGGTATTGCGAAACGAAAAAAAAAAGAGGCTGCTGTGAACTAGGGCAGTCCAGTGGGCCAAGGAAGCCGCCGACAGGCTGGAACTCTTGGCCGTAACCTCGGCGGGTGCCCCAGCCCACTAACTCGCCGGGCGCGAATCGTTCTGATTCGAAATAAAGTTTTCTCACTCACTCGCTCACTCTGTGAACTACAACCACTCGCTGAAAATCGGGTCATCAAAATTACAGGAAAATGTCCCCTGTTTCATGTTGGGTAAGGTCGCGTGTCGTCTTCGTATATTCGTTCGCTGGCGTGGCTGGATCTAGGGTCGGTGCCATCGCTAACCCTGCAGATCTCCGTCGCGCCGATGTTGCGAACAACGTGCTAGAGGCGCGTGTAACTGTAGCAGCATTTTATAATTTCTTCAGAAACGAGCTCGCACAGTAAAGGAGGCGTTTGTCGTCCGAATGGCCAGTCTGTTGTTTGAGTTCTATTTAACCACGTTCAGGTGGCTGAAAACACGCTGCATCATCCACGCTGGGCCACGGTAGCATCAGTAGTTACAAAGCGGCATGAGTCAACCGAATTTTTGGATATATATTTCTCCGGAGCCATTTCACTATGCAATATCCCCTAAAGCGCGTCTGAAAATGTGGCAATGAGTGAAACTGCTACGACACCCCTCAACCGTTGGAGCTCAGGGAAGGCATGGGGACACGGAGGAAGAAATGCGAAGCACGCTGTTTGCGGAAGATGATAATAATTACCTCTTTCTTCGAAAGCGGAATGGGTAAGCTGCATGTTTATGACACGCGAGGCACGAACTCTCCGAAAAAGAAAATCTAAATTTTTTGTACGGCCCCCAAAAAATGCAACATTACACGAAAGCCGCGAAAACACGCGCCGTCTGTGAGCGAACAATTTGTTCCGCTAGACTGCGCAAGCAAAAAAAAAAAAGAAACATTAAACATAGCCGGAAAACCGCTTAACTGGGAACACTGCATGCCCAAAAATACCTCCCGAGTAAAACAAATAAACGGAATTGTTCGGGATAACGCGGTTCAATTGCCCGCCATGTGAAGTACGTCGCCGTGTAATCCTTACAAAATTACGACCTGCCGTATCAAATACTTGGAAGCAGAGCCGCCAAGACAATTACCGTAATTTACTTTGAAAAATTTTAGTCTACAGTGTCTGATAAGCGGATTTTTTGAAAATTTATTTCTACGCTTTCGTGTAACAGTGAGCATTTACTTTGATATCTGCAACTAGAGGAGTGTTACCCGCCGTGGTTGCTCAGTGGCTATGGTGTTGGGCTGCTGAGCACGAGGTCGCGGGATCGAATCCCGGCCACGGCGGCCGCATATTGATGGGGGCGAAAACACCCGTGTGCTTAGATTTAGGTGCACGTTAAAGAACCCCAGGTGGTCAAAATTTCCGGAGTCCTCCACTACGGCGCGCCTCATAATCAGAAAGTGGTTTTGGCACGTAAAACCCCAAATATTATATAATAATAACCAGAGGAGTGCTTTCCCTGTAGCGCTTTCTCTGCCTCTTACGAAAGTTCGAACAAATGGGACACGGACACACTGCGGCCCTGTGAGGACATTATACGAAGATGGCGGCATCCAAAAGTATCTATCAATTTTTTTTCTTTAAAAAAACTTACTCCATGGTGAAATTTTTGCCCCTACAAAACGCTGCAATTTTAGCTGAAGAAATATTAGTTACACGTTTGAAAGAAAAAATAAAGCGGCCGAAATCGACCCATGCACAAGATAAGCCGAACGAATAAAGACCGCTGATGGCGACGTACACTCTTAGGATGTCTCACACCGGCAGCTGACGTCCTCCAGACTACTTCGCATTTAACAGTGTTCCACATCGTATGTGAACCCATTCTCCATCGTACCCGTATTATAAGGCGCTATTGTGATCAACTAGCTCTGTCGAAGTTGGGCGCTGGCACCCATACCATAAACGTTCGGCGCAGATCCATGATCCCTTGCTTGAGCGGTAAGGAAATATATAAAAAAAATACGTCGCCTGTAATTTGAAACAGTAACAGTAGCAGCTTCCTTCTGGATGTCGTCGTTTACTACCTGTTGAACGATGCACACGTCACACTGGAGGGTGGTCACAAAGAGTGAAACCCTCCCAACCGCTGCTGTCAAAGTTGATTAATCAAGTCGCAAGAAGGCGAAGCTAGACAATGGAAAAGTGCAGCAACTGGCCTCGAACTAGCGAACAGCAAAGCACGAGTTCTGCGCGCTGTGCCTTCACAGAGCGTGGAGTGTTGACCGGGCAGTATCGAGTTCCTCCATGGCGTCTCAATTTTTTTTTTCAGAGCTAGTCAAAGATTACGTCGCCGCCGTCTGAGTACACTGAAGCAACCATAACAGGAAAAGTACAATCGACAGCGTCGAGGGCTCGTATTTTGTAGATTACCATTTAATTTTCTTTTATTATGATGCGGTGCGCATATAGTGGCGGCGCAGGGGTGTGCGAGTCGTTTGCAAGTCAAAGGCTTCAGACGAAGAAAGGCTTCAGACGAAGGTCGTAAAGAATAGTTGCAAATTACGGGCACCAATACGTGGGGGCCCCCAAAGCTTAGAATGACTTAAAGAGGCCCTGAAGCAGTTTTTGTTGAAGAGGGCAAATGCACTTGGAATTAAAATAGGCTATTTCAGAAATACTTTGCTGCAAAAAGTATTTGAATGCGCCCAGCAGAAGTGGAGTTATTGGCAATAAAACACCCCTTTCCCTGTGCTCCCGTTCCTACTTCAATGCCTTTTTTGGATGTTAACGTACACGCCAACATTGGGGGCGAGGACTCACGGTGTCGCCATCTGTTGGAAGCGCCTCCTTTTGCGAAGTATGAGGGATCACGCGGCACGCTCCTCACAGGTTTCGATTACGGCGCTCAATAAGAACACCATGCGGCAGCCCCCCTGGACATTTCTGCATGTAGTCTCAAAACGAGGGAAATTTGTTACTGTCGAAATAATAATCTTTGGTCAAATGAAAGCTCAGAGTCGTTTGCAGACGATATCTCTTTACCAAATACATACAGTGAACGCCACTGCGCGCGGTCGCCGCAATGGAGTCTCCCGAACCGGCTTCTTGCGTGAAAGGTAGGCAAAGGCTGAGAGAAAACTATGTGAAATATGCTCTTAGAGTTGGCTGTCTGTATAACCTAATGGAGCACAGCAGAATGAAGCCTTAATGCAGCGATCGCACGGGTTCGCAGTCACCGACTGCGCGCCTGCATGCACATCCGCGCACAATGTTTCGCTCTCACTGCGTGCGCGTTTTCGCGCCGTGCCGTCAGATTTAGTCCGCAGAATGTGAGCATTTGACATTACGCAAACAACCATTGTTGCGTGGACGCTGTCAGAACTGCTCCACAATAATTTCGGTATACAGACTTGCACGCCTACGGCGACTGTGATGTGCCGTCTCGACGATTCAGTCTTTTTTGTCTTCTAAATCTTGGATGCTTCAATATTATTTCTCAGGTTGCGTGGCGCTGTATCTTTATCGGTCTTCTCAGCGCGCGATTTCCCGATGCTTCCCTTCCGTAATCCAGTGCATTACATCATAACACAAACATGACCATAAGCCTTGCCTTCTTTTAATGTGCTTCTTACCACTTCCTTTCCATTCCAGTGAACTTGCCAGTATCTAGCATCAACAAGTTCATTGACCAAATCGTCATCAGATTAGCCGAGCAGCTGGCGTGGGTGAGCCTCTCAGCGCTCGTTTTCTGCTACTCACCGAACATCGCAGTCCCGGCGCCGTAGCAGAAATCTTGTTCGCGTCTGTGCTTGCTGCATACCCGAGTTGTAGCCGATGGCCGCCTGCCGGTTTTAATGTTCGCGAGCCAAGTTTCACGCAGCTTCTTGTCCTGCGGCTACGTGTGAATACGGCTGACACCAGGCTCCATTTGCGTACGTCCGGCACTGCGGCACCGAGCAGTAGGCTGCCATGCTACACGCCTCCAAAAGCAGCCACTATCTATTATAGTGCTTTCAAATGCTGTCAAGCAGATACCCAAGGCGGCAAAACACCACCACTTATTCAGAACTGCAGCGCCGGTCGGACATTAACCTTTGGTTTGCAGTTGACGTCGGACAGTTCCGAAGCAGCCGGCGGACGCGCTGTGTCCACGTGATCCCTCATGCCACGTCACGCCGACGGTGGCGCCAGCTTTTCCACTGCTGGAGCTCGCCACCAATACTTCCGATTTTGGCGCCTACAGCACTGTAAACGTACGCCAAACGCGGTTGTCGTCAGCCAGCGCCTCCTCTGCGGTTCGCTCCCTCAGCGAGCCGCAGCGCGCTTAGCCAGTGGACTCATGGCGGCACACTGCGGCGGCCGTGGTATCAACGATACGCAGAAGGCCGCAGCTACATGCAACTGTAGTGCATATGCACAACGTTTGGTTTCTGCGCGACAGGGCTTGAGTTCCCGTGCTCACACGTATACACGGTTTCTTCACGGACGCCACCATATTGCTACGCAGTGGCGTCATCTGTGGACAGTAGGTACAACTGTCTAGAATAGTATGGCCAAAATAGAAGGAGGGGCACAAAAGGTGGAGGAGGATTCGGATTCCTTGCACAAGCCAACCAGAAAATCTATATTGGAGAGGACCAAAACTCCTGCCAAGAACACAAGTGCGTAAAACTAGAAATAGAGAAGCGCAGCTTGTACCTATATGCGACAGCACCATGGCTACAGCATCTGAAGAACACGAATAGAATAGAAAAACATATCAATGAGTCGCTAAGGATATCGAACAAAAATACAGTGGTCACCCTGTTTTTCTCCTGGGTGACATTAACTGCCATATAATGAAGCTTTAAGGCAAAGAAAAGGATGCAATGGGCTTCCGCAAACTAATGGAAGAACGCTACCTGTCCATAGCAAACCTAGACCCAAACAGCCAAGGCACCTACACGTGGACACAACACACTCAAAAATCATCCGTTGACTATGTGTTATACAACAACTACGCCACCGCACAACAGATTCAAATGAACTCAATGCACATTGACGAAGGCAAAACTGGCAGTTGTGGTAGTGACCGCAATAGAATTAAAATACTTCTAGGTACCCCTCCACCTCGCACACAAAACAAAAACACAACATACACAGCAAGACACTGGCAGATGAGAGACAAAGACAAATTAGAGGAAAATAGAAAACACACAGCCCTATGAACAGTTCAGAGAACGACGTCTACAAGTGGCATCCCTCTTGGCAAGACAAAAGGGATGACCCCAACACGACGAACACTCTGGTTCGACAAGGAAGTTAAGGAAGAAATATCAAAACGCAAAAGACTATCCAGACTACACCGCCATACAACTGAAAAGGAAACCACTGAAAAAGCCAATGCTTGGCAAGCCTACTCAAACAAGAACCAAGAAGTTGAACACCTTGTAGCCAAAAACAAGCAACTTCAAGCAACAAGAAAGCCACATAATAAAGGAACGAAAAGATTACAGTCAAAGGTTCTAGATGTATATCGACTTCCTGCAACCAAAAGAGACCACAATGAAAACAATTGCACTACACACTGTCTCTGGACTTGTTTTGAAAGCACAGGAAGAGATGGAAGCATACCTGACATCACACTTCAAAACACTCCAAGACAATCCGCAAGATCACACACCACAACCCTTAAACACAGCGACTGATAATATGAGGAGTACAATAAGAGAACGTAGCATACTGAACCCAATATCCACAACGGAACTGAAACGAAGCATCAGCGACCTTCAAAATCAAAAATCAGTAGGCTCCGATGATATCTCCAACGAATTCCTAAAAGCACTAAAGACAAAAGCAAGAGAGGGACTACAACACTACTTCAACAGTATCCTTGATTCGGGTCAAATACCACCAGCATTGCAATAGACAAAAGTGACCCTCATACAAAAGAGCAAAGGAAAACCAATTGAAGAACTAAATTCCTACCGCCCGATATCTATATTGAGCAATGTACTAAATCTGTTCAGCGCAATCCTCACCCGAAAACGGCAAAAGTTCTGTGAATCAAATAACATATTCATAGTCTGAAAACGGCTTCAGATCAAAACGCAGGACTAGTGACCGTATATTCACTCTCACCCAGGCTATGGAGATTAAAAATATGGAAAATTCTACGCTATATCTGGCTTTCCGTGATATGGGAAGAGCCTATGACGGTGTTCCGCACTCGAGCCTTTGGCAAGAGCTACTGAGCATAGGACAAGATAAAAGCATGGATCTGCTCAAGAACCTACACACGGATTGCATAGCAGTGTACACACTACAAGAACTAAGGTCGAACAAATTCGAGCAAAAGATAGGACTAAAACAAGCATGGCCGTTGTCCCCAACATTATTTAACATATAGATCACACACCTCCTCCAAACATTAAAAAATGAGGGACCAGGCCTTCGCCTGTATACGATAACGACTTACAAACAAAAAGAATAGACCAAACTTTCATGTCCGCCATTCGCTGACGATATTGTTCTGCTAGCAGAATCAGCAGCTGATCAACAGCGGCTTGACATCTGCTCCCAAGTTACTGGAAACGACCAGGTAAGGTTCAACACTGACAAAACACAGTGGATGGGAGTGAATAAAAGCAACACTAGCGACGAATTCACCCTCCAAAGGAACCTCAGCAAAAAAACATCGGAATAAAAATAACTCGGCGTAACTCTCAGCGACTAACCAAATTTTCTGTATCAGCATCAAAATTCATTAGCAAAAAAATCTAATCGCCTCAAACGCCACATCTTGCACTTGGCCAGACATTCATACAACCCATGCACTGTCGGACGCACAATATGGAAGGGCCTAGCAGTACCAGCGACAACATACGCGGACGATGCGCTGGCCTACTCCAGTGAAACCATAAAATGCCTGGAGCGTCACCAAACAAAACGAGGCCGCTGGCTGCTAGGGGGCAGCATAGCCATTGAAAATGCAGCAGTAAGCGAGGAAATGAGCTGGTCCTCGTACAAGGCAAGGGAGGCGAGGTCCAAATTGCAATACGCCGGTAGACTCAAATGTATGGCAAAGACAAATTACAGTCGCAGAATGTACCTACACCTAAGATACAAAAACATCAAGACGGCTTCGATTAGGAACTACACGTCCCTATAAAAGAAATACAGCCAAAATTCAAAACACCACGACACTAAGGCAGAGGCAGAGTGGCGCAAGGCAGTTATCAAGGAAACCAACGATGCTCAAAAAACAATTTGGCGCACGGCAGTGCCAGAAAAGCAAAGCTTGGTACTATATTACCACCATACGCCGGAACCATGCCCATCACCACACTACCGAGGAGATAGAGGCAGCGCCCTGCTGTTTCAAGCCCAAACTGGCGCTCTCCTCACAAACCAACGCCGCCACGAACTATTCGGCGTAGATCCGACGTGTCGCTTGTGCGGTGCACCAGAAGAAATCCTTCTCCACGTGCTACAACGATGTCCGAGACTTCCCGCAGACCTCCCGGCCCATGGCCGAGACCCTGGCGCTGACTGGTCTCACTGAGGAGGATGGAACTGCACGCGCCGAGACAACGAAGACCCGGCTAGAACAGCGGGAACGACAGGGCAGGCGAGCCGAAAATTTGGAGGAAAACCCCAGACATGCATCGCCCGGCTAGAGCCACCCAGTCACAGCGAGCGGCCGCCGACACCGGCCACCTCAGCTACACGAGCTACTACGACAGATAACAGCCGACCAGGCAGCGACACGGCTGGGACGCGCCGGCTTGAACCGGCAGGGCTGGCAGATTGGATCGTCGCGGCTTTGGTGAAATCCGAGGCCACTGGAGTCTAGAATACAACGAACCGGAACAACGAGGCGGAATCGCAGACTGTGACATATCTGTTTTATATTTCTTCTCTCCTTTCTACGCCTTATTTACATTCCTTTTCGTGCTTTCAATATATCCTGTGGCGTTGACAAACGCCTGCCCCGAGTCAAAAGGGATCAGGGCCACTTACTTACTTACTTACTTACTTACTTACTTACTTACTTACTTACTTACTTACTTACTTGCTGGCTGGCTTGGGCGAGTACTCCGTCTTGCATGGCAGGTATACGCTCGGCGGTAGTTTCTGGCGTTTGGTTTCGTGCTCATGCGGTCTATTTAGTATTACACGGCGTCTTCTACGTTGTAGACGGTTCTGTGAGACGTACTGAAGTAGTTTAAGTCGGTATGGCCGGACTTTCTGCTGGCGTTGAGGCGGACGGAGCACGCACCGCGATATGTGCACGAGTGTTTGAGCCTACAATCAGCCTCGGAGATGAATTGTGTATTTCTGAATGTTCCATTCACTAATGTGACCTTATTGCAGTATTGTCCTCTAGTTCTAAGCTGCGGTTTAGGAGCAATGAAACATACGCGACGATCGTAACAGCGTGGGTGCCGTTCTGCTACGATAGGAGCTGTGCTGTTATACTTTGACAAGAGTTCAAACTGTTAGCTGCAGATTACATTGCGTGACTACTTGGTTAGGTGAATGAGGTTTCCACCCAATAATAAAATAATCTTGGTTAGTAATAACAACATAGCTTACAGTGTGAATTAAGCTTGTAAACGCAAAGCGACCGTTTACGCACTGCGCGAGCGTCCTAAGTAGTGGCAGGTGCTGGATTACAGATATCTTTGTTCTGTATAGCGCATGGTCCAAGTATACGGCTTCAACGTTTATAGATCTATAAATGTTGTGCGGCGTGACTACGCGAGGCCTTATTGTAGCATTAGGCCGTTTTCTCTGTGTTTTTCGAGGAAGAGGACAACGGATGTGTTTTTTTCCGGTTGTGTTCCGTTCTCTACAACGCACTCACGCGTATTACGGCAATTTTGTCCTCAAAAATAGCCATCGCATTCTTATTATGCGATTCCTGTCATGTATTATGGCTGTATACAGGGCAAAAATGCATTGTCGACGCACATAGCTTATGCACGTATCATGCTGGTTCACCAACCGCAGTAAATCGCCGTGTTGAGCAGCGCCATCGGCCTCATGCCCATCGCCATCGCCTCTGCCTGTTTGTTATCCGCTTCGCTCGTCTCTGGTTCAACAAAAAGTCGGGTTTAGTCCCTTTTCGCCGCTCAGTCTCTTGTCGGCGGGCCTTCATTAGTGTCTTCTGCACCCGGCCGCGCCGGTATTTTGAGCCGTGAGGCGATATTTTCGTGTAACGCCGGTGGCTGGCAGCGGGCCTTTGATAGGCAGCTAAGCTGATAGCTCTTAACCACTAGCGGGGTATGGCTGCTCATCGACCTCTTGCTGCTGGACTGCCAACCACGAGTAATCCCCCTTCGGTTGGATCTTCCCTGCCCTCGGATAATTCTGCTTTCTCTTCCGATGGTCATAGCGTGATTCGTGATGTGGTCTTAGAGCCTCGCGGAGGGGCCCCCCCTGCTGCCGCCGTTGCTCGCAGCGCGCTGCCGGGCGGTGCCGAACATATGTCTTCGGAACAGGGCCGAGTGGACGGCGCGCTGACGGCGTCGTTTCATCACGCCGTCGCGCTCCAGAAACAAATCACGGACATTCTTTTTGACACGCAATGCAAAGTGACCAATGTCCATTGATCTCAAATTCTCGGTCATTTGAGGCAGACATTACAAGAATGTGGCGATATGAGAGTGGTGGCGACGCGGCAATGCGGCCGTACGGGCAAACTGCATGAACCCAGGCTCGCGTGAGTGCCGCGACGTGCCCCGGGGCTGACACCCGGGCCGCGGCTGTGCCATCCTACGCTGCCGTTGCCCGAGGGGTTCCGCCTACAGTTCCAAGGCCGCCTATCGGTGATGGACCCGTCGCTGCTGCGGTGGTCTCGGCGCCCATCTCTGCTGAGGAGGCCGTCGACGCTCCCGTCAGGCGAGATCACGCTCATATCATGTTTCTAACTCCTCTAGTCCCCACCTCCAACGCCGCACAGGACCTAAACACCGTCTTAAAAGACAACATCGATCCTGTAAAAGAAAACCTAGGCGACATCACTGTCAGGAAGGCACCACGTGGACTGACAGTTCTATCGAACGAGAAAACCTCAATGGACAGGCTTACGGTTGCCCTTGAAAACAACCCCTTGACTAACACCACCATGTCCATCCGCCTAGCACAGAACGGAAGCCCCATGTTAAATTAACGGGGGTAGATCCCGACATTCCGGCTTCTAACTTGATCGCACAACGCAATGAGCGAAATCCTGATTTAAATCTAGATGTATCCCAGTGCTCCGTGCGCGTGTCGTTTAAGGAGCGCTCGGGGAACTTCTCTCACGTGTTGGAAGTGAATCCCTCGGCATTCCGCTCCCTTATGAGCCGCAGCCGTGTCATGGTGAGCTGGACATCAGCAGCTGTGGTAGAGGATCTTCATGACCCCCCCCCCCCTGCACATATTGCGCAACGTATGGCCATTCTTGTCGCGCTTGTCCAGTGCGACAGCAGGAGGGTATGGCTGTTGTTACGTTTCGCTTCCGACGTGCGGTATAGCCCGCGCGGATGCAACGGACGCCGGGGCTTCGTTCACAGCGGCGGACATTTCGGCCAGTTCAGCGCTGTCCCAACGCCTCCTGCTGAGCGCGTCCAGGCATGTTTCAATTCCACGTGTCTTCGTGTGTGTGTGTGTGTGTGTGTGTGTGTGTGTGTGTGTGTGTGTGTGTGTGTGTGTGTGTGTGTGTGTGTGTGTGTGTGTGTGTGTGTGTGTGTGTGTGTGTGTGTGTGTGTGTGTGTGTGTGTGTGTGTGTGTGTGTGTGTGTGTGTGCCCGCGCTTGTCAAAGCGCGGCAGCCGGGGAGAGGAACTCCCCCGGCTGCCGACGTCACTCCCCCGACGGATACGTCACTTCTTGTCACAACGTGTCCGTGCGCCGCCGTCACGTGCGCCTCTTGCGAGCCGTTCCTTCTTGCCCTCGCCTCCGAGAGTATAAAAGCAGCTGCCCCCGGACGCCAAGAGAGAAGCTTCGATTTATTCAGTCGAGTAACGTGGGCTCCCATTTCTCCACTTCGGTCGACCTGACCGGCCGCTCTTTTGCGATGCTAGAATAAACAAGTTGTTCTGTTAGCAGTCGACTCATCCTTTGCCAGGACCTTCGGATGCTTCCAGCTGTGCCCCAGGCCGCCGGGCCAACGCTACCCTTGGGGCTTGCGACCCATTTGCAACACTGTCTCTGCGCGCTGCGCGGGCCCGCACCTCGGCGCACAATGCACTGTTCGCGTGGGCGACCCGGCAGTGTGCTGCAATGAGTGCCGCAAGGCTAGTCGAACCAGCTCACACCCCACTGGAGACCGTCTCTGCCCTCATTTTGCTAGCCGTATAGCCCGCATGAAGGCTAGGACTGATTATGGGTAACGCTTCCCACATTGCTCCTGGAGCAGTGCGCGACGGTCTCAGCGCGGTGGATCCCGCGCTCGTGCGCTTCGGTGAATGCGTCCACTGGGCTCGAGAATGCGACTGGGGCCGTGGCGCGCCCCCTCTGTCTTGGGCGAGGTCATTAATTTTTTCTCCGTTTCTCCTTTTGCCGTCTCGTGCGCTACTGCTCTCCCTCTACTCCTCACTCGCACTTACCGACTCCTATTTCATTCCACTCTTCTGCGTTTGATCATGCTAGATGTCATTCCGCGGCTCCTGCCCGCCTTTCCCTATTCTTTGGCTTTCGGTCATGAGTTGTGCAGCCTGCTCCACAGGGCCTATGCGAACGGGGGAACGGACCCATGGCTCTTTAGAGCGGCGTGTTGGCTCTCAAGCATGAGCTTGAGAGCCAACACGCTCTCAAGGGTTCTGGCGACCGGACTTTCCTTCAAGGCATAAGTGTCTTTCAATCGACTATGGCTAGGACACATGCCCTCAAATTTCTACAAGCCAACATCGACCACACCCGCGACGCGACCAAGTTGTTGGTTGACCATATGGATCGGGAGGGGGGGCTTTTCATTTGCTGTCGTCTCAGAGCCGCACATCCGAGATGGCAGGCTTGCCAACTTGCCGCATACCCTAACCCCTTTCAACGCTCCCGTGAATCCCCGTGCAATGTTGCTGGCACGGGCTCCCGGCTTTGACCTATTCCCGGTCTACATTTCGCAGCACGTCGTAGCGGTCGGCTGCGCCAGCCCGGGAAAGGAATTCATCCTTGTTGCGACCTATGCCCCTCCGCACCGACCTATTGACCCCATACTAGACGAGCTCTGGCAATGTTTTTCACGACAGTCCTTCCAGAACTTTGTTCCAGCAGGGGATTTTAACGCCAAGCATGAACTCTGGGGCCCTGTTGCTGGCGACGTGCAGGGCGTCCAGCTGGCAGGTTTTGCCAGCAGCAGCAACGGTCTGCACATATTTAATGACCCCACATCAGCCCCTACTTTCGACACGCCCTACGCCAGCTCGTGGATTGATGTCACGATGCTGTCCATACCTTTGGCGCAGAAGGGGTATACTTGGGCAGTATAGGACGCGCACACGCTCTCGGGCCACAGATATATCGAATTCTCTCTCTGCGCGACTCCCGGCATAACCGCAAAGCGTCTGACCACTTTCGCGCAATGTCAGATATTGAGCGTTTTGCAGAACTCCGCTTGGTTTGCCCAGGTAACTCGCTGTGCCTTCTCCACGATCCTGTCGCTGGACATGGTGCTCGCGCAATGCCCTCTCTCGGAAGTACATGCGTGTAATACGACAAGGAGGTGAGAGAGCGAACGCGTGGTGGACTCCGAAATTGGTTGAGAAGCGGGCAAGGGTGCGCGCGATGCGACGCCGGGCTCAGCAAGCACGAGACCCCGCGCTCCGAGAGGCTTTCAGACGGCAATATGCCAGTGCCTTCGCGGTTTACAAACACAATATCCGAATCACGGACGACAGCTTTGAAAAGACTCTCTGTCGAGACCTTACCGCGAAACACCTTTTTGGCTAACCTATTAAGGCGGCTTTCGGCAAACACGCCGCACCGACACCACTTCCCCCGCTCGCTGTCTCTCCGGAAGAATCGACGGTCTCCGTTCTTGACTCCGCCGAGCTGATCTTGCGAGAGCATGTGGCGACCGACGATCCAACCTCTGACAAGTTCCATCAACGCCTTAGGCAGCTCACCACATGCGCGTAACCTTGGCAACACTGGGACCGTCCGTTCAGTATGGCGGAGCTCGAACGTGCGATCTCGCTTGGTAACCCTCGTGCGGCGCCGGGCCTGGACGGCCTTACAGGCATGTTTGTCCGCCAGCTGTTTCAGCAGCATCCCTGCTTCTTTCTGTATTTGTTCAACGGCGCTCTCAATCTGGGCCACTTCCCCTCCTGTTGGAAGGTTGGCAGGATAATTTTCATACTTAAGCCTGATCGCCCACCTCACCTACGCTCCGCGTACAGGCCCCTAGTCATGAACTCACTTTTCGGGAAGGTCCTCGAACGCCTACTATACTCCCGGCTATACTATTTCTTGCACTCTCGCAATCTTCTTCATCCTCGGCAATTCGGATTTGCACATACGATGCCCTTCAGGCGCTCTATGACCTATGTCACAGGTTGTGCGCCCTGAAATCCACCAAGACTCCAACCGTCCTCATTTCATTAGATTTTACAGGGGCTTTTGACAACGTGTGGCACGACGCGGTTCTCTTCTTTTTCCGCAAAAACCGTTGCCCTGTAAACCTCTACAACCTGCTCCAGTCCTTTCTGACGGGTCGAACGGTTGTCTTTCGTCCGTACGCAGCAGAGGTGACAGCACGCTCGTCGATTGGCAACCCTCAGGGATCACTGGTCAGTCCGCTCCCATGGAACGTAGTCATCCATTCGCTCCTCGATCTCGACGTTTCTGAGGGAGTACACATACAGGCCTATGCGGACGACACCATTCTCTTAATTACTGGCACTTCGCGTTTGCAACTGCAGGCTTTGGCGGAATCGGTCCTTGCCTTGGTCTCGACAGAACAAGGTCCAAATCAGTCACCTAAAATCGTGTTTTTTTGTTTTTTAACAACGGCCACATTGGAACGTCAAAAGGGCGGCCATCCATGCGATTGGATGGATATTCCTTCCAGTGCGAAGATCGCATCAAACTTCTTGGTGTGGTCTTTGACGATAAACTTCTTTGCCAACGTTGAATATATTAGATCTAACTCTGAGGTATTGGGTGTTCGATTATTAAATTTTATCTGCTTACATCGCACGTCCCCTCCGGCAATTATTCGCCAGCTGTACAGACAGGTTTTGCTGCCTGCAGTTGCATACGCATCCCCAGTTTGGTGGCCTCCCTTCCCCTCCGTCCGCCTTACCACGCGTGTCCTCTCTTCCCAGTGGTCCCTTCTCGCTGCCACGACGGGCGCTTACCACACGACGCGCACGTCGGCACTTCATGTGTTAGCCAACTGTCCTCCCCTAACTCTGAAGCTGGATCGCTTGGCGGCAGAGTTCTTATTCACACTTCGCCAGGTGACAAATTATGGCGTTCAAACTTTACATCCCCACCTACTCGACTTTCCCTGTGACCCGTGGAAGGAGCACGCTGGCGAGCGCGTCCTGTTTCCCTTCACGCGCCTCACCCCCGAACAGGCTAATATGCTTTCCCGGGCTAATGTTTACCATGTATACACGGACGGTGCCTTCACCACGACTACGGCGGGCGCCGCGTTTGCAGCATTGGATCGGTGTGGTCGCATCGTCCGTGTGAGCAAATGCAACATTTGTAGTGCCTCTAGTGCGTTCGGCACTGAGATGTGTGCATTTGAGGAGACCCTAGCACGTATAGCTACTCTGCACCGTACAGTATACCTATACACCGACTGTCTGTCGCTGCTGGTGGCCTTGTCGCGGTTCCGCGTTGCGGGGGAGCAGATGCGGGGGGTAGCAATGCGCTGCGTTCCTTGGCAAGAAACGGACCTGGTGTCCTGTTATTTCACGTACCACGGCACCGGGGCGTGCTGGGTAACGAGCTTGCTGACACCGCCGCTTCGTCTGCGTGCACTACAGGTGTTATGCGAACGAGCGCTCGCTCCATTCGGTCGATTAGAAAGCGGTTTTTTGAGAGCGGCACGAACCAGTGGCATCAATACTGGCAGCGGGAGGCAGGGGCGTAGCCAGAGGGGGGCTTATGGGGCTTCAGCTCCCCCCCCCCGAAATTTTTTCGTGCTGTCGTGCGCCGCCAACCAAAATAACCCCCGGCGCCGGAATCATGCTGGATTTAGTCTAGAATGGTCCATTTCATCCTCGAAAAGACATTTCAGCGCGAACATTGCGAAATCGGACTGGATTTCGCGGCAACGCCCATGCACAGGGAATCACATATCGTAACGCAACGAGCCCCTCCCAAGCACAAAGTTTCAAGGGCGTTTTGATGGCGAGCTAGCTCGTCGTGGCATCTCGCGGAGGCCGCGGAATCGGACGGAGCGCATGGATTTCAATTCTGGAACATTATGGGTATGAAGTTCTCATAAACTGTTGATGAGAAAGATGCATTGACATTTCCAAAGTCGTGCTTTAGATTTTCAATTCCGTAACATTGGGGGCTTAAAGTTCTTACAAACATTTGAAGCCAAAGGTGCGTTGACTTTTCTAAAGTCCTACATCGGACCATACAACGAGACAAGCCAAATCAACACACTATCAGACAAATTTACAAAGCACGCAGCGAGGTCCGACGAGACGAAGCGTTGTGGCGGTTCATTTGTGGCAGTGTGACACAGAAAAGAATACCAAAATTTGTTTTTCACTTGCGCCAAAGCATCCATGTCAAGGTACTAAAGCCAGCAAAGGAAACTACGTTCTTATTTATTTTTCTACTTTGACTTTCATTCCTCAGAACACATTAAGCCTCTTCCCTTTTCTTCTTTTTTTTTCTTTTTTTCTCGCTAATCGCGGGCTGCTGGAGCCACCCACAGCGCAGGCGTTTTTCTCGTGTTGCCCCGATCCCCGCGCAGCGCACTTCGATGCGCGTTCGTTTTTCTCTGACCGAGTGGATTTTCATCTGGCATAGTTTTGGACGCTTTCTGGATAGCACATGAGAAAAAGAAACAAATGCGTGGCCGCTCGCCGCCATCACTGCGGGGACTCGACGGATGGCAACGCGTTCGCTTGAGCGGAATTTCTCAGGAAAATTAGGATACGATACCGCGCAGCATGCCTATGGTTATCTGTGGACCAATCGTCTCACGTTTTCTTCGATATTCCTTCGGTAGCCGCATTAGACGCCCAAAGTAGGCATTCGATTATGCTTAACATGCCTTCCTTGTGTTCTTGCAATTGCATACCCCCGCCCTACAAGAGAAAAGAAATGCATTGTTGCGGCGCAGCAAATTGTAGCATGTCGAAAGTCTGATTTTGTTACGTCTTCTTTTGTGGAAAGTAATGGGCCACGGGACGCTTCTGTTGGCGGATACTCATTATGTTATTGCGGTAGCAATTATGTGGACCCTCCGGCGCATTCCTGCCGTCTCCCTCATGTTCCGTATAAAGTCCAAGGGCGATAACATCGTGACCGCGCGCCGCATGCTGCATGTGCGAGTGAAAGCGCAAGGGGGGGGGGGGGGGGAGGTGGCATGGGTTTGCCGATGATGGTGGCTCAATCTTGTGTGCGCAAGGGAGAAAAGCAGGGAGGAAGCTCGCCACCTCCTGTCGCGCGCGATACACCAGAGGAAGTCGAGGGAGGGGGGGCTGTGATGTGTGAGTCTGTGGTTGCGCAACATGTTTATTTGCTTGTTTGAGGCATCTTATATCGTGACTTTTTCTTAGATACGTAGATTTATTGAAGACTTATAGGTATGTTGAAATATCTTGTTGCGAGGTTGTGTATACCGTAAGATTCGTCGGACGATCTCGCCGCTGCCGCCATTTGTTAGAGTTATCGGACGATCTACGAGCTGTAGGCCGATCTCACCGCTGCCATTCAGATGTAAGATTTGGCAGTCGTAGCTGTAGGAAGGAGCTTGACTCTTCGTCGGGACTTAGGAGAGCAGGATTTATTTACATGTTATTTGCAGTTGAACATGAGATACATCGACAGTCTAGCGTGACTCCCAAATGGAGCCCGCAAGACGTGCATACAGCAAACAGCTTACGAGCACACAGCTCACGAATACATTTCGAGCACGACAACGAGCACACAGCTCACGAGTACAACACTAGCACGACAACGAGCACGCACTAGCAGCCGACAATCGCTGTTTATATGCTCTCCGCTCGACGTCATAGTTCGACGTCATTGTAGATGACCCGCCCTTTTGGAGGAGGCGGGCTCTCGGCTTGGAGAAGAATGAGGGCTCACACACACGCACACACACACATGTTCACGGTCCGAAATCGACACCACACACATTTCGTAGAACTCGGAGCCGTTGCGGGTAGCGCGTCCGGGTAGCACATTGTCTTGCGTCTTTGTCGGCGCGTGGGAAGGAGCCTTCGTCGGCTTTCCCGCGGCAACTCCCTCACCCGTAGCAGATCAGGCGCGCGTTGTCGTGCTGCGCACAAAGCCTGCTTCGTCGAACGCATCCTAGCTGAAGCGACGGAGAGTGGAGGATGCGCGCATTGTTCCCGACACAAAGTCGACTTAGTCACGCCGTTGCTAGAGGTTGGCGGCGACGTTCCAAGATGAGGTTGCCACCGCTGGCTTAAATGGCTGGCAAACTTGCACTGCAGCTGGCCGTTCTTAACAATACGTGCAGTGAACTTTGTTTCCAGTGACACTTTGTTGCCTTCTATCAAACTGTATCTTCGCACTTGCATGTTCCATTGTATCTTCGCATTTCTAATGCACGAGGGCGAGTCAAATGAAAATGAGCCAACCCACCCCGTGCAATAATGGTTCGGTTCATTATCTGCGAGGCATGCACATAACACAGAGTCATCTCTCGTTTACGAAAGCGACACACAGGTGTGAGGATAAAAGTTCTTTAATGCTCTTGTACATTGGGTTGATCTTGGTGTCGTGGTATAATGGACACACCGAAAGTTTCACAGCATGTTGTCGTGAGGTTATTGACAGCTGAAGATGTTTCAGAAATTATTCGCCGTGTGGCTGCCGTGTACGTTGAACATGGCGTTTCATTGGCCACTGTGAAGCGTTGGAGCAAACGGTTCCAAGAAGGACGTGAAAGTTGCGAAGACAATCCAAGACCGTGCCAAAGCCACTGTGCAATCAACCCAACACAATTGCAAAGGCTAATTAGAAAAGAACGGAGGATAAACATCGGTGAATTGGCAGGGCGTGTGAAGATCCGTCATGGTTCGGGTCACACTATAATTCAAGAACATCTCGGTTATCGGCTCTTGTGTGCGCAATGGGTGCCCAAGATATTGAACCACGGCCAGAAGACGGAGAGGTTCGGCGCTGCCTTGACTCATATAATCCTGTATCACAATTAGGGTGGCGACTTTTGTCTGAATTGTGACCGGGAACGAATCATGGTGCCACTACTACGAGCCTGAAAGACGACGCCAAAGCTTACAGAGGAAACATTGCAATTCATAACTCCCAAGAAAAGCGAAGGCCGTCATTTCTGCCGAAAAGTTGTTGACTTTTTTGCGGTCGTCAGGGGCCATAACTGATCGAATTTGTTAAACCTAAAGACACTCAATCGTTTCGGATATTGTAAAACGTTGGATCGGCTGCGTGTCGAAATCAAAAACAAATGATGTGGAAATTGAGGAATGGGGTCATCTTGCTGCACAATGCCCGTCCCCACGTCGCTGATGTCGTTAACATAAAACTGGCAAAGTTCAAGTGGGAAACGCTGAAACATTTGCCATACAGCCTAGACCTGTCGTCTTGTGACTTCCACATTTTGAAGCACTTGAAAAAAAAAAACAGCACGAAGGAACCACAATTGTGTCGGACGATGACGTGCAGGAGCAAGTTACAGACTTTTTGAAGCAGCAACCCAAGGAATCTTATGAGACGGGAATCACGCGACTCGTTAGTCAGTGGGTCAAATGTCTAAATGCTTATGCAGGCTACCTTTAAACAAAGTACGCCGTTAGTCATATATTCGCATTGGCTGACTTTCATTTGACTCGCCCTCGTACATTTTCCAGAACTCATTATTTTTATATTTATTTCATTTATTCCATACTGATAGCCTGGGTGCCAGGCCTCAAGCAGGAGTGAGCATACATAATTTTTTGGCCAAATAGTTGCAACATATAACGTCACAAAGACCATGGTGAAAAAGTAGGAAAATAACTGAACAAAGAAAAAAGCAGAAATAAACGTGGCGTTATCTATAATGAAATGCATCATTATACAACCAACACAATAAGAAAAATATCAGGTTTGGTGCCTGAGCCCATTTATAAATAGTTCGACTGTTTCACATTTTACGACATCAACTGGTAGACAATTCCATTCACGGGTTGTTCTTGCAAAAATAAATTTTTGAACGGATCAGGTGAATTTATAAAATCTGCAACTTTCTTAGAGGGACAAAAGCGCATTGTACATTCTGACGATGGTTTTATATACGATGCCTTATCAATTCCAATTTTGTCATGAAAAACTAAATACAAGAATTTCAGCCTTTCCGTACTTCTTCGTAGCCTTTGAAGTTCCGCTTTTTGTAAGACATGTGCTCTCCGTTGCGACTATAATTTCGGTGAAATTACTCACTATACACGACCGATGACGGCTGCTCCCGCGCAATGCATTCTAACAAAGCACAGTGTCATTGAGATTTTTCCCTGGTCTTTGCGTATATACAAAAATGTAAACAAAGTTCTTGAACGAAAGAGAGAGACAGATGCAAATGAGAGAAAAGCACGGAGGTTAACAAAGTTTCATCAAAATATTCGTCCTCAACTTCATTTCATGGCCTTTACATGTTTCATATCAGCGGCATGCACTGCTTTGCTGGTTTCAAACTGACATAGTTCTAAAGTTCATGTGATATTTTCTTAACGTATTAACTAGACAGAAAATATGGAAGCACTGATATCAATTACTTCGGGAACAAATTTTTGAGACATACGAATATACTATTTTGTGAAAAAATACATATTTTACTCCTCTATCTGGACAGTGCCTAGCGTTCAACTATTCGTTTGCCGCATTTTTCGCAATGGCAATGGAGTTACTATTAGTGTATTTGATCCCTCGACAAGTTCCATGAGGAGGAGGCGGAGCCGGATCGTGAGCCCCCCCCCCCCCCCCCTCCCCGTACAAAATTTCTGGCTACGCCACTGGCGGGAGGGGCAGGGTACCTGCCTCTACGCCTGGGTGCGCAGTGTCCACTCTATTCCTGGCTGGTTCCCTCCAAATCGCCTACTTGTTCATCTTTTTACAGGACATGGGCACTTCCCATATTATCTACATTGATTTCATCTTAGTGCCACGAATCTGTGTGCCTGCGGCGCGGAGTGCGAAGGAGCGGAGCATTATTTTACTGTGTGCCCACGCACTGCGCCTATAGTGGCTCAACTGTGCGCTCACTCTCGGATTGAGCATGTGACGCCGTCGATATACCCTGCTATGCTTCAAACTAAACGGCAGCGTGCATTGCTCTTACAGTTAGCTCATCTCATTGTGCGTTCTTTGCCTATGCAACCAACCACTATCACTTTTCCGGATGGCTCTTAACTCCTCCTGCTGTTCTATCACTTCTTTCTCTATCCGCTCCCTCTTTCGTGCTCTCATATTACTTTTGCATGTCTGTTTGTGCCATCCGCACTGTACATGCCAACCTTTGCTGGGTATCCACCCCGTGGCTTATGGTGTTGATTGCAGGCTACACATACATTATCTTCCCTTCCTTTCCTTTCCCCGTCTTCACTTCCATTTCTATCACTCTGTTGCTACATACCATACCGACCATACCATACTGATCCATACTGGCGCGCATCATTGATCTCCGCCTGCTCGGCAGCTGCCCCGACTACTTGTGATTTAGCACTTTCAGGTAAATCACCAGACCATGCTGCTCCCGGCCCACCACGGAGCTATCATCCTACCGCGGAGATATGCAAACTACACGGACCCCCTGCGGCCTGAACTGCGCCCATTGCTCTGCTCTCAGGACAGAAGACGGACGATCGCCTTCTCCTATCTGGACGGAAGATGGCCAGCATAATCTAAAATATCCCATTTTATATGCAATAAACCTCCAGCATCTCAGTGAAAGCGCATCACTGCCGGAGATTAACATTTAATATATTATACAGGAGCACGATAAATGGTGGATCCGCGCTGCCAATTTTAATGCCATGCTTCTTACTCCTACACTGCACTGGCCTATACCTTTGGCTCCAGCTCCGCAAACCTTTCTTTCTTTTGTTTTATCTTATTGGCTTTTGTATCTAAATTTCGTTTCGATTGTCACTTATGAAGATCCCTTTATCATTTAGATTTTGATTGGCTTTCTAAGCCCGTTATACCTCCGGGTGGTGCGGGCCTACCCCCTCATTACTTTTTGTTTTTAGAGCGCAGCTCTTTGGCGTCCGTTCCTGAGTTTCGCGTCGTCGTCGGCGTTGTCGTCGGCCTCGTAACCAGCTCCGCCCCCCTTTCATCCCCCCAGCGCTAGCAGCGACTGACTGATACCGCTGGATGCCGCTGACGCCGCTAGAGAGTCAAGATAACGTGACTGCATAGAACACCGTCGCCGCCATGCAGAAAGAGGAGGAAAGGGTCCCCCCCCCCTGTTCTTGTGTGGCGGATAGGGTGCTCTTCAGTTGCCGACGCGCCGGTTATTTCACGTAGGCCCCGGCACGTCGACGAATACGTGACCACCTTCCCACGGCTAGACCTGGTTCTTAGCGCAGCGGAAGCGAGGGTATCATATTAACGCGATAGCGTTAAGGAGCTCGTGTCGCAGAAAAGCCGGTGTCGTCGGCGTCGGCGTCCGCGGCGTTGGCCGTGAGCGATAAATCATGGCAGGCACTTCATAAATAAAAAGCAACTTCCAAGATGGGCTGGGTGGGAATCGAACCAGGGTCTCCGGAGTGTGAGACGGAGACGTTACCACTGAGCCACGAGTTCGATGCTTCAAAGCGGTACAAAAGCGCCTCTAGTGAACGCGGTGTTGCCTTAGAAACGAGCTGTTTCTAAGGCTCAGGCGTGCGTCGCTTGCTCAGGCGCACATTTCGTTGTCGCGCCGAACGCTGCGTTGCTCGACGCTCACCGCGTCCGATGCGGGGCGCGTAGTCGCTGCTCCGTAGCCCATTGTCTTACACCCCTTGGCGGGTCGACGGGAACGCTGTCGCGTTCCACTCTTGAAGGCGAAGCTTAAGCGTCCTCCAATTTTTGTTTGTGTCGGCATCGGCGGCGTTGTCCCTGAAACCAACTCCGCAGCTGGGGTTGACTCACTATCGGCGTCAGCGGCATCAGTCAGTCGCTGCTATCTCTTCCCTCCTCCCTTTATCGTGTTGTCCGCTTGCTGCGCGCGCTTCTGCCCCCATCGTTTGCCGCTGGGTGTACACGCCGCCCCCCTCCCCCCTCTTCCTGCGAGTCTCCGGTTGTCAAAGCGCCGGCTCGAACTTAATTCCTTTCTTCGCTCCTCCTCCAATGCAACCCCTGTGCGGTGGCAATCAGAGAGCCAGATCGGTGGCGGCGGATCTGTATATGTGCACCGCCCGAGCCGAAATTGCCGCTGCCGTTCGCCCTGTGCGGTGGCAATCATAGAGCCAGATCGGTGGCGGCTTGACATAAAGACAAACAGCAATTTCCTAACACTTATGCGGGAGAACATCCCGTTCCTCTCGCTCGTAACGCGTCCCACGGCTGTGACAACCTCGCGAGGCACTTGTATAGATCTCGTCTTTGAGAATCAAGCATTGGTGTACCAAGTCGAACATATATCAGTCTATTTCTCCGACCACAAAGCTTCCTTCATGACTGTCAAGAACTGTTAGTGGAGTCTTTGTTAAAGGAATACGTGTGAAAAAAAAAATTCTGTGATAGCGCATACATGTGTTGCTCGATTTCTTTGCCTCAATCTATCGAAAAGGTGAAACAGCTTATTTGCTGCGCTCAAATTTCGCATTAGGAAGTAACGTAATCGTCGGTAATTTTTTTTTTAAACTGGGGGAAACAAGTAAGCAAGGCTAGCGGAGACATATAGTGATTTGAAGCCTACTAGACTTGGAATGCGTGAGAACGATGCCGGCGTATCACAATTATTTGACAGCGCCTGCCGCTTAGATGTTTCGCGGTGGCTTGGCCAGCCGTACACGAGCATGCTCTGTTATGTTTTAGTCCCTACGCCCAGCGATCAGATACTGAACAGATTTACCATTACATGCTAGTAATACAGGGACACCGGTTCTCATCGTTGAATTAAAACCGATATACGCAAAATATTTCACAACGCATACACCGCGGCTGATAATACACGTCACACGTTTGCGGCCCCAAGAGATATTTCCGCATACTGTTGTTGCCGATGCACCGACAGGCTTCCCTGACGACCTTATATGAACGGGCATTGCGTAAATTTCACCAAGTGCGATCTGAAACATTTCGAAATCGTTGCGCAGCACACGACAGCAATGCTTTCAAGCAGCGCCACGCCGGATCGCACAAGCCACAAAGGAGGAAAGACTCGCCGCGCGCCCTTTCCTCCTCGCCCGATGAAAAGGTCTATATGCTACAAGTCCGACCAGGATACGTGGTACGGACCGGCTTTGTCATTCACCAGCTTGGCCGATGGATAGTAGCCACATCCAACTTGCGCACTTTTGAAGCGTTATCAATTGTCTGCCGAGGCGTCTAACCAGGAGAGTCCTGGAGTGAGCGCGCGCTGGCAAACCTGCCTGTGGTCTAACGTTATGTTTCTGTCGTTCGAGGCTAGTTGAGCGCTCAAAACTAGTAGAAATTAGCGAGACCAGTCAGTTACGACACCGATAAGCAGTGTGGCAAAGTTCCTACGCGGGCAGCCGCGACCGAGCGCAGGTGAACAGACGATAGTCGGCCTCTTCCAGAAGTACGTAACTGAGTCAATAAATATACAGAGTAACGATAGGAAGAAGCGCAGCGATCCAAACACCCTTCTTGATTGAAGTCAGCTATTGCCCAATAGCAACTTCCTATGTGAATCCGCTTTATTACGAAATAAAGCGCCCAGGAGAGAATGAGGAGCTGCACGCTTCTGTTGGAAATAGCGTTTGAAAGAAAGGTGACTTCGCGCTCCGCTTGCTAGCATCACGCGCCGGCTACGGCAGCAAAACAGCGTATTTCTGACCGGGCAAGGGGAACTGACTAGCATCGCTCAATCTCTTGCGCAATAGGGAGGAAAGCGGGCAAGCAGCGCGGAAGAGAGGGAAACAGCATCGACTCTGTCAACAAGCCAGTATACTTCGCACAGGCGCGCGCGGTCGCGCGTGCCGTATCTTGAAAGGAATCTGCAGACGGCTCATACCTTTGTGCGCGCTGTGTTCTCGCCACTTTCGCCTTGAAGCGATGGGCAATAGGCAGCACGAAGGTCGCTTCACTCGCTGCTGCTGCCACGCTTGCTCACACCAACGTTTCCACAGTGAGTGTCCACGCTCACCGAGTGTGATGAATTCATGTTTGATTGTGCGCGCTGACACCATGCTTGTTAATTCACCTTGCACGCGTATGTCTCCAAATTATACGGCCGATGAAACTATTATCCTTACTTTGTATAGCTGTGTACTAATTTCCTATCGCAATGGATGCTTCGTCTTTCAGTAAAACTGCAGCTTTTTTGTGCCAATTTATGATGTATTCTTGGTGAAAATTATCCATGTTCACGCAACAAATTATTTTTCCGTAGTCAAGACTGCATCCTGTAGTTTCTTGCTAACGTTTGGTTCTGGCATGGTTTGCTTGTAAGCCTGTTCGTACTAGTTTTTCCTGGACATTCTACGAAGCTTTGGACTTACAGCGAAATGTTTTCTGGTGGTCAAGCTAAACAGCACCTCTTCTAGTCTGCAGCCAATCACAATACGCTATGCGAACACACATAGGGCCACCACACTCTCTATGAGCCCGCAACAGACTGATCATCGAATGCGCCGGTTATCTACTTTCTAGACACCTAGTCTCCCCAACCTGAAATTTGAACACGAATCTCACAGTAAGGTTTTGTTACAGCGCAACACAAGACAACGACAAAAGAAGGTATAAAACGACGACACGTCGCTGACTCTCAGCTGACATTTTATTGAAGTCTAAGATATATACACACATATATATATATATAGGTGCCAGTTGATAACCATGACATGTACGAGATACAGAGATACATCGAGGCAACTGTGAATAACTGACGCATAATCAAAATTGACATAGATAACGCAGTTTCTTGTCATGAAGAGTGAAAGGCGGTTCACTAATACACGCTTTGTCCCTAATCTTTATATTGTGAGCCTCGGAGATTTCCCTTGTCGATTGGTTTGCGTGTTTAATAATGACACGATTTTTTTTTAATTCGTGACGACAACCGCAGGACTTGCAATGCTCCGGGACATCAAGTAGCGCAACCCCTTGTAGATATATCTCATGCTCCCGAAGTCGAACATTCACACATCGCTTCGTTTGTCCCACATACTGTCTACCACAAGATAATAGAACGGCATACGCAACCTGCTTAGCGCAAGTGATGTACCTGTTCACATGTTCGACAGTGCATTTTCCCTTCAATTGCTTATCCTTCAGCAAATTATCAACTAGCGGGCATATCCGACCTATCTCATGTTTCGCATAAAAACGAACATCCGTGTTGTACCTTGAACCAACTTTCTTAAGCCCATGTGCTAACTTGTGTGCGTACGGTACTACTGCGTTTTCTTTCTTCTAATTTATTTTTAATGCCTTGGTCATTTATGCTCTTGACGCCGCGAACCATACTTTCACTCACCAATGAAATAATCACTTTGTGTTAACCAGCGTCCAGTAAACGATCTACCTGATCAGAAAAGACAGCCTTCGACATATGAAAACACGACTTTTTTAATGCAGCATTTAGGATAGTCTTCGCTATAGCCCGCTTCACTACTCTAGAATGACCGGATTTACAGTTCAAAATGGGCTTAACCGACCTGGGATCATATTTCCAGCTCACATGATTTTTACCAAAAATTAATCTCAGGTCTAGAAACGAGCAGTTGATGGTCCTTAGGGACTTCAAAAACAAAACCAAGGCCCATGCACCAATGAGCCAATTGACAAGGGAAATCGCCGAGGCTCACAATATAATGATTAGGGACAAAGCGTGTATCAGTGAACCGTCTATCACTCTTCATGACAAGGAACTGCGTTAGCTATGTCAATTTTGATTATGCGTCAGTTTGTCACAGTTGCCTCGATGTATCTGTGTGTCTCGTACATGTCATGGTTATCAACTGGCACCTATATATATGTTCGACATATGTTTAATAAAATATCAGTTGAGAGTCAGCGCCGTGTCGTCGTTCTATACCTTCTTTTGTCCTTGTCTTGTGTTGCGCTGTAACAAAACCTTACCATGAATCCCAACCAACTGGCCCGACTTGCCGTTTTGATTAATCTCACATCGGAACGCTGGCGGCGAGGCTAAGTTTGCTCAACTGTCTGTATTATCTGGTGCTTTTTCAGCGTGAATGTTTAAATTGAATGAAGTCAGTACGTATAACCGAGCATTTCGCCTTTGGCACCGCCGAGATATTCACGCGCGTACATTGTTTATATATCTCCGGTGACCGTCTTAATGCGATTAGCATTCTTCTGGAACTTAACTCACTTAGCAGTATGTTTGTATCTAATCTCTTTCACGTCACAACTTGGGCCACTGGGTATGCGCCACTGGGTCCGTGCTCCAGTAGACAACTTGGACTGCTGGGTATCTGCAACTAGGTGTGTGTCGCTAGGTGCGTGGCCATTCTTGGTCGGTACTCCACAATGGGTATGCGCTACACATCTAAAAAAGTATCCTTTAAAGTTTATCCGTTGCTGCGCAGGAGTGAACACGCGTCACACGTGTTTCTCTAGCACAGGAGCGTGATGCTTTACCAAGATGAGGCAGTACATTTAGTTATGCGCTAACATTAAGAGTGTCAAAGTGGGAAAAAGCGCATATGTGTGAAGTTTGGGAAGTCGGTTACGTGGTAGAGAAGCGTTGGGAAGGCTTAGCAGAAATATATGTATATATATATATATATATATTGTATGAAGCCAAACAAAGAGGTACAGCATAGGGGAAATTACCTGTATTCATTATTGAATTCAAGAAATGAGAAATTAATGGAATAAACGTGGAGGAAGAAAACAGCTGGCCGTGAGTGATGACGCTAGTTATAATGCCCTCAAGGTTAGTTCTAGTAGATAAAGGTAAATACCCAGTCGGATGGGAAGAGAGCGCCGCGGTAGCTAAGTTGGTAGGAGCATCGCACGTGCAACACGAAGAGGTGGGTTCGTAACCCACCTGCGGCACTTTCCTTCCATTGCAACGACGGTCTGCTCCGTACGACCGTCAGTTGCACTTCGTTCCTCGAAGAGGCTGGACGTGTGTCGAGCGAGCTTCTGAACACCTTGCAATTTGGTGAACGCAGCTTAACTCATGAATCCGGGACCTCAAAGATGTGCGACGTAACGCTAACGCATTTCTCTCGCATTTACCTCTAAATCGCCACTGAATTTGTTTATCGGCAGGGCCAAAAATGGGCACGGGCAGCGGGGGAGCAATTCTCACCGCTCGAACTCACTTGCGTGCCTCGCGTCTCGCAGGTCACGCGCGGACCTCGTGGCGGCGACACTAGACGGGGCAGCGTGTCTACAGGGAAGCGCAAGAGAGGAGCGCCCGGTCGCAATATACGCCTCGTGCATGTCGCCACTCCACGTGCCTCGTTCATTAAATCGTCTTACGGTGTTTCCGTCTCCATGGCCTCGATCTCCCAAAGCTGCTGCTTATTGCTGACGACCTCGAATAGCGCAAGCGCCGCCACGCTGAATCCGCTTGCCACCGCGACGCTTTGGAGCTCAAGAGGTTGAATAAATGAACGCGTCCTCTTAAAGCGTGTTGTACACGTGTGTATATAGAGAGAAAATGTGTGTACCTAGAAACGTATGCATAGAGAACACACGTATACAACAATTAAAGATAGCCCGTCAAGCTTTTTAGTAAACACGTTGCACTTGCACATACCATAACACTGTCTCTGCCTCGTTACTTCAATCGTCAAGATTATCTAAACATTCAACGAAATAATATTCCAAACACGTAAAACATATTCTTACGCGAAACGACACGAGGCGTGACTATATACAGCGTATTTACAAGGAGGTACACAACAGCAACCATTTGATGGACAGCTCACGCACCAGACAGACCCGTCTTCTTTGGCTTCTGCTCCTATCAGAATGTCCCTCCCGGAATGAATTTGCTTCGTAACAATATCATCACCAATTGCACCCCCATAATCTGATATTATGCTCATCGCCTTAACGCCGCAAATCGTCCCCAAAGGATGGAAGCGCCACAATTGTTTCCACTACCATGTGGCGAAACTATATTTATACATCTCATTTGCTGTTACGCAAATGGAACGTTTTGAATGAGAGGTTATGCCGTTCGTAAGTGCCGAAAGCTTGTTTGAAAGAAAGTGAATAATGAAGAAAAGCCGCCAGCTAACTAGCGGTAGCAGTGGAGCAAAACAAGACCCACCTCCATCGGCGACCTGTTCCTCTTGAAAAATGGACAGATGGGTAGCTGCGAAAAAAGAAGGCAACGTCCAAAATGTAACATTGGAACTGCCAAACGTGTTTCCGTTGTATTTCCTGCATTCGAAACACGTTTTTAACGGTTTGATACAACTTGTTAATGGGTTAGTTCGTTCATAGTTGCAGGTCTCACAAGTGCACACCTTAGATGGTTCTATGTATAAGCTATGTCTAAGACGTGTAGAAGACGGGCCCCGTCTTAAAGTGGGCGCTCAGGTTGTTAAAGCTGCAGGTTTTTTTTTTTTGGCATGCCTATAAGGTATCGAGTTCAGGTATCCCGATGAATAGTGATTGAAAGTGCACAACGTGGACTTTTGTTCAAGCTGCCAAAAGCTGGTTTTAATTCAGGAGATATTCGACCCTTTCAAAAAAATGAAACGAATATTTGAATCGAATTCAAGCACATTGACAAAGGTATACACATATTTTTCTGATCTTCTTATGCAAATGAAAGTTTATAAATAAAGTCGCCTACCGTCAAGGTCCCCCTCTGAGACGGCGTTAGGGCCCGGTAACGCCGGAATTTCGTCGTCCACCGCCGCGGCCTCAAGCACGCCCGTCCGCCCACCCTTCGCCCAGCGCAGCTACCTGAAGAAGACGGATATTTGGCGCACCCCGAACTACCCGCGCTGCTATCACTGCGGCGAAGCTGGCCATGTGTACCGCCAATGTCCATACCACGACTTGAGACTGCCAGGGTTCGTCGTCAATGCACCATGACCCCAGCAAGGTGAACGGCCACGTGATATCGCCAATTGCCTAGCCGCCACTCAGTGCAGCCCTCGACGACCGTCCCGTTTGCCGTTACCAGGTCGCTACCTGTCGGCGCAGCGTCGACCATACGCTGGCCCTTCCCGGGGACGGTCCGTCAGCTCATATGCGGAAAACTAAAAGCAACCGATGAAGGTGCGGTTGCTGTTCTTCGAGCTGAAGAAGAAAAGTTGATCTTGACGGCATACCAGCGCGACACCGCCATCCCGACGAAGTCTGGACACAAAGACTATGCCGACAAAAGAATGCCTGATGACGCGACGTTCCAGCCGTAGGTCAACACGATGCCTCCGTGACCCAAGACCAAGACGAAAGTGCAACGCAAGACAAAGAACTACCGACCTCGACGTGCTTCTCGATGGCCCCGCAGTCACCGCTTCAGTGCACACAGGAGCCGAGTACTCCGTCATGAGTGTACCCGTCGTCACCCAATTGAAGAAAGTTGACTGCGTGGGAAGGCCCTCAAATTCTTACCGCTAAAGAACACCTGATAGCGCCGACTGGTATCTGCACGCGGGTACGTACCCAAGGGGAGGCCCGAGAGGGCCCTGGCCCTCCCCCCCCCCCCGAAATTAAGCGGCATAACCCCCCCCCCCCCGCCAATCCGCCCACGCCACCATTCCTCACACGCATTCTTAAAAAGCCGACATATCGATCTACTCGGCGGTCAACATTTTGCTGCCTTTTACAGAGAAAGCAGTATATATGAATAACTTCCGTAGTTTTTGCAGCGTTCGTCACCAGAAAAAATCATCATGCGGGCCGAACCTGGTGATAGTGCTTAAGGGGTCCAAGCTCAATAGCACATACTCCTTCCTACGTGTGGGCTCGAGAACATGCAACGCACCCTTCGCGATCTTCGGGACGGGCCCACGTATGGGGAGTGCTTAACGCCTGCTTCACCTTCGCCGCGAGTCAGCCCGGCATTGAATTATTTTCGGGATGGGCCCACGTATAGGGAGCGCTTAAAACTTGCTTCACCTCCGGCACGGGCGAGCCCGGTATTGCACTACCTTCGGTATCGACCCACGTATTGGGTGTGCTTAACGCCTGCTTCACCTCCGCCGGTGGTCGGGCCGGTGTTGCGCTATCTTCGGGATTGGCCAACGTACGGGGAGTGCTTAACGCCTGCTTCAGCATTGCCACGGGTCGGCCCGGTGTTGCACTATCCTCGGGATTGGCCAACATATGAGGAGTGCTTAACGCCTGCTTCACCTTCGCCGCTCGTCGGTCCGGTGTTGCATGATCTTCGGGATCGGCACACGTATGGGGAGTGCTTAACGCCTGATTCACCTTTACTGCGGGTTATGCCTGGCATGGTACCATTTATTGTTTAATTATATTATTTTATGTTTTTTATAATGCACAACACAATTTTTTATATTACCATCTATTCAACGATCACGCGCATCGCTGTTGCTTCGTTAGTTCAACCTTTGTTTAGATTGATCCAGGGGCAGGAAAGGGATTCAGTTCGCAATCAGCTGGTCTGTATGCTCGTGGAACGAGTTGCGGCTGGAGAAAACACCAGTTGCGTTTAAATTTTCGTTTTGCTTCATTATTTCCTCGAGCGACTGCTCGCCGCTACGCTGGCAGATCCTCGGAACCATATATCCGCGATATGGGTTAGATAAGGTGGAAAATAGTATATTGGGAAACAGCGTCCATCATCAGGCCCTGCAATAACCGTTCAACTCATAAGCAATATTACTGTCACCCGTTACTTCGTCTGGCTTTTACCTAATTGTACAGCACTTTTCGTGCAAAATTGGCAACTGGAAACAAGAGTCGCAAGAAGTTGGGAAGTTAAGCGATCTACTAAGGGAAGGAACCAGACAGGAAGGAAAAGCGAAAATTAACAAATTTAAGCGCTGTTTGTGAGAATATTTATGGATCAACATCTTTTTATTCAAGAAGGAAGTAGAGAAAACGCCGCCGGAAGCGGAGCATAATTCCGTGTGTTTTGAATGACGCTTCTACAGTTGTCCGTCGAGCTGTCTGACATAGCCCCTTATCTGCTGTGCTACGTTAATTTGGGTGTTTTTCTAACCTTCCGCGGTGGGCGCAGTACGTCTAGAACCGCTGCGGCCTGTGCTCTACGCGGTTGTACGGGACTGGTGACCTTGCATCGTTTCGCAACTTCCCAAATAACAACACGAATTGGTTTTGGCACTTGGTGGAGCAGTAAACGAGGGATCGAAAAGAACTGTGATTGTTCCGCAAAGATATATTTCTCTATAATTCTTCCAGAGCTATTCAAAAACGCTACTTGAAATTTTTATATTACACTTCCGCTTGTTTACTTGTTCTTGGCAGTGTTCTTCCTGCGCATCTTTCATGCGCAAGGCCATTTGATGTGGTTTCTTGTTTGCCAAATAGAGGAGAGGTGTACCTCACAGGCGTACCTGTGAGGTACACGTTATTTCAATCCTATTTTGCGCGTTTAGGCGCCTTTATGGCGAGTTGTAGGCGTTATTCACATTTGTACTAGTAAAGGTACCTCCCCCTCTCATTTGCATAGAAAAGTTACCTTGTGTTGCCCCCCCCCCCCCCGAAAACAAATCCTGGGTACATGCCTGCTACGCGGCAGGAATTACTGTTCATGAGCGTACTTACCCTGCCACCTTCGTTATCCTCCAATAGTGTTCACGAGACGTCATTCTCGTCATGGACTTCCTGAACCAACACGGCGCAATCATCGAGCTGAAGTCGATAACGCTGTCGGAAGATGGATCGATACCGCCGGGCAGCTCTCGTAGTCAGCACTCCTTGAGTGCGCTCGAAGATCAAGTGAGTATCCCGCCTCGCTCCAGCATTGCTATTTCCTTCGGCACTGTAACACCCGCTGACGTAGAAGGCGTCATCGAGAGTGACCAATAATTTCTGCTCGACAGTGAAATTTGCGTCGCAAGATGGATCGCTCGACAGCACGGAGGGAAAGCGGAAGCGAAGCTCACAAAACTTCAGCGAGGAGTTCAAGCACATCAGCAAAGGCATGAAGATGGCATACATCAAGGAAATTCCGGAAACCAGCAATGCATTTGTCCTCTCGGATTCTGCCGCGTCTAGCTCGTACACCATAGTTCCCGAACCACATTTGAATAAAAATCCCATGAGTAATAATCAACAGCTCAGGGCTCTTTTCTGACGATACAAAGGCTGCTTTTCGACGTCATTGAGGATTCGACAAACATCAGTTGCAAAGCACTGCATAAGTACTGAAGAGTGCTCTCGACCACTCCGCAGGAGCCCTTGCCGAGCTTCGACGTGAGAACGTGCAGCTGTAAAGCAAGAAGCCGACGAAATGCTGAGCGACGACACATCCAGCCTTCTGGAAGCCCGTGGGCATCCCCTATAGTCTTAGTGAAGAAAAAGGACGGAACCGTACGTTTCTGCGCCGATTATCGTCGAATGAACAAGCTCACAAAGAAGGAAGTACCCCCTCCCACGTATAGACGACGCTTTGGATCGGCCCTGAAACGCTAAATTCTTTTCGTCGATGGATCTCAAGACTGGCCACTGGCAAATAGAAGTCGACTAGAGGTATCGCGAGAAGATCACCATCACGCCGGACGATCTATAAGTTTAATGTCATGCCGTTTAGACTCCGCTCGGCGGCTGCAACGTCCCAATGCGTAATGGACACGGTGTTAGTAGGGTTTGAAGTGGCAGACCCGTCTTGTCTATTTGGATGACGTCGTCGTCTTTGTCCCTAATTTCCACGATCATCTTAGGAGGTTTGAAACAGTACTAGAGGCGATGAACTCATTCAGATTCACCCTGAAGCCGGAAATGTGCCATTTCGCTTACTAAGAACTTCTGTTCCCAGGCGACGTCATCAGCAAATCCAGAGTCTATCTCGACCCACAGAAGACAACTGCGATCGCTATGTTCTCTAGACCCGTCGACAAGAAGGCAGTGCGCAGATCCTTGGCTTGTGCGCCTATTGCAGGCGCTTTGTAAGAGAGTTTTCAGAAATTGCGGAGCCATTAACCCATCTCACGAAATGTGACGCCGATTTTAAATAGGCAACACGGCAGGAAGAGCCATTTCAGGAGTTGAAAAAATGGCTGCGGTCATCACCAGCGCATTAACACTTCGACGAAGACGCCGAGAGGGAAATCCACACCGATTCAAGTAGCGTAGGCCTCGATGCTGTGCTTGTTCAAAGGAAGGATGGAGTTGAAAGCATAATAGCTTACGCTAGCCGGTTGCGGTTGAAAGAGGAAGCGAATTATTCTACGACGGAGAAAGGGTGCTTCGCGATCATTTGGGCTGCGACTAAATTTCGGCCTTATATATCGCAGTCGAGGACATAGCGTGGCGCCGTCCGCCGGTGTCTCTCCGTGGCGTAGAAAACGTCATCACGTGATACCGACTGCGAAGTGTTCAACGTCTCCAGTGGCTCAGGCCGTTCAGCCACAGTTGTTTTCATGTTGCAAGCGTTGAGTGTATGCGTCTTAGCTGCAAAACAACCCGGTCAACAGCCAACAAAGGTATTTAGCGAACCAACCTACGGCATCGTCCAATCGTCGGAGCGTGTGCACGCGACGCCATGGACGACGAACGTGAAGGGGCCACTCGCGTATATAAGAGCTGTTACAAAATTTACCTAGCAATCTACAACTGGAAGCACTCGCACATCTCGTGTACATTTATGTTTACTGAGGCAAGAGTGATTGCGCGCACCTATTTCTTGCTTTGCTTGCACAGTGCGCGGCGGAGAGGTAAGATTTCTGTAGTGTTTTCAAGCACGCGTGATGTAACGTTATCAAGGCCGCGTGCTGATGTATAGCATAAGCAAGACAGATTATACGTGTCGCACTCTTGCTATTATGCCCAGTCATGTGACCCTTATCTGTTTCGTTATAAAACTAGCAACAGCAAGCTATAAAGCGTTCTTTGATCTGCCATTACCCGCCGGCTACGTTCGGTCACTTCAGTGACGACGAGGATGGGATAGGACCGGCTGCACGATGACAGCCAAGCCACCTGAGTTCGACGACACGACCAGTAGCTGGAAAACTTACAGGGTCCGTTTGGAAGCCTTTTTTGAGGGCCACAGTATCACAGATCCAGGGAAACAGCGTGCGCTTCTTGTGTCAGCACTAAGTGACAACGTGGTTCGCGTACTTCAAGGCCAGTGCTAGTCATAATCGGTGAACCACCTGAGCTATGAGGCCGTCGTACAGCACCTGGACAACCACTTCGATCCCCAAGTCAATGAGACAGCAGCAAGCTATGCTTTTTTCATGCGGAACCAAGCAGAAGGCGAAAAGGTACGGGACTAGATAACTGACCTGAGACGTCTTCCAAAAGATTGCAGTTTCAATAAGTTTTTGGATCGCATGTTGCGGGATCGGAATGTCTGCGGAATCCGTGACGAACAAGCTCGACGACACATGTTGTCTCAGAAGAAGTTGACCTTGGCGGAGGCAGAAGCTTTTGCTCTAGCAGCGGAAACCGCAGAAACAAATGTCCGGGCAATGCAAGAGAGGAGCTTCAACGACAACGGTGCTGCGAACTTCATGCTGAAGCACAGGATAAATCCGCAGAAGTCCGGACGTGGGCATGGATCCATGACCGAGGCTACTCAATGCCGGAGATGTGGCTCGAACCATGTTTCAGAAGTGTGCAGACACAAGAAAGCGACGTGTTACAAGCTCGGCAGGAAGGGACACCTGGCAAGGATGTGCTCTAGTGGTCGCGCTAACCCCTCAGGAACCTACGCTGTGGAAAAAGCTAGACGGCAGTGACGAAAGTGCAGAAGAAATGTTCTACGCTTTGGTGGCGCACAGCTACAGTAGTAACGAGTCCGCACGGCCATTCGAAAGGGATTTCATCTAGGAAGGTCGGAAACTGCGCATGTTGGTAGATACAGGATCCACTATCAGCGTAATTCCAAGGACGGTATTCGAAAACCATCACGAATGGTGGCCGACACTGGAGAAGACTTCACTGCGGCTGACATGCTTCCTAGGGCCTCTGCCGGTCCTTGGCCGAGTGGCCATGAAAGTCGAATGCGGTAATACTCAAGTAAACAACTCGCTGGTGGTGGTGGATTGCGACTGGCTTCTGTTGTGCGGCCGGAACACCATCCAAGCCTTCCGGAATGCTGGCATGGCGCTACTGGAAGAATGCACGCCGCAGAGCGTAAATGTAGTTCACTGCGACGCAGCGACAGCGAAACTTTTGGCTAAATTTCCAGAAATTTTCGAGAAGTTGGGGTGTTGCAAGGGGCCGCCCGTGAAACTACACAAAAAGGAGGCCGCTCTACCACGCTTTCTCAAGGCTCGAACAGTGCCGTGCGCGCTTCGGGAAAAGGTGTCTGCAGAAATTGAGCGCCAAGTAAAGGACGGAGTGCTTTCACTAGTGAGTTTCCGAGTGGGCTACGCCCGTCGTGAAAACGAAACGGTGATATTAGACTGTGCGGCGACTTCAAGCTAACCGGTCATCAGGCGAAACATCTGGAACAGTACCCGTTGCCGAAAATTGAGGACATCTTCGCATCTTTGTACGGGGGGGGGGGGCAGTTGTTCACCACTTTGGATTTGCGGCATGCGTATAATCAACTTCCAGTGGACGACGAGGCACGAGAAATGGCCGTGTTGAACACACGCAAAGGGTTGTTTGCATACAACTGCCTCGCGTTCGGAATTGCTTCGGCTCCGGCTTTGTTCCAGCGCCGCCTCGAATCCATTCTGCAACGCCTCCCTCGCGTTGTACTTGGATGACATCATTATAGCCGAAAAGCAGGACGACAACTCAACTCTCCGGGAAGTCCTCGAGCGGCAGCGCGACAATGGACTCAAGTTGAACCGTGACAAATGCAGGTTCCGTGAGAAGCAAGTTTCGTTCTTGGGCCACAAGATCGACACAACTGGTCTACACCCACCTGAGAATATGGAAGCCATCACCGACCCACCAAGACCGGAGACGGTGAGCCAGCTAAAATCCGTTTTGGGATTGCTCACTTATTACGCCAAGTTTTTGCCTAACCTTACAACCACGTTAGTCCCACTCTATAGGCTGCTGGCTAAAGGCGTTAGATGGCAATGGAAAGCCGAACACGAGAAAGCCTTCCAGGCAACGTAGCGCGCTATGGTGGCAGCAGAACTACTCGTGCACTACGACCCCGAAAAGCCGTTGCGGCTTGAATGCGATGCCTCGCCAGTTGGAGTTGGCGCAGTGCTGTCACGCCGAATTGGGAACACAGACTATCCCATATCGTCCCGTTCGAGGGCACTGACACCTGCTGAGCGGAATTACTCGCCATTGGAGAAAGAAGCGTTGGCCTTGGTGTTCGGCGTTACTAAGTTTAGAGATTACTTGTTGGCGAAGCATTTTACGCTGATAACGGACCACAGTTTTCAAGTGCCACTATGTCCAGTTTCTTGAAGGAAAACCAAGTGAAACACATCAGAACAGCCCCATACCATCCTCGGTCAAATGGTTTGGCGGAACGGGCTGTACGGACAGTAAAGGAAGGGCTTCGAGAAAATCCAGCAGGTACGTTGCAGGAGCGACTAATCAAGTTTTATTTCGTTGTAGAACGACACCATTGGAAGGACGAAAATCGCCCGCAGTACTGCTGTTGGGCTTCCGTCCCCGAACCAGGCTGACAGCTTCTCTGACAGACAAAAAAGGTGACAGAAAATGGTGGTTCCGGCGAACCTGTTCTAAGAGCAGCAAAAGCACCAACGCGGTATCAACCTGGCAGGCAAGTATGGTCACGCCAGTTTCAGTCTGCTCGGAAGTGGATGCCGGCGACAGTGGTGTCCACGACGGGAGCACGCATGGTTACACTGGAAACACCGGAGGGACCGCAACGGCGCCACGTAGACCAACTCCGGCCACGGCTCGGCACAGGATCGTCACCTAGCAAGCCGAGCGAAGTCTAGACCGGCGACGAAGCTCAGTGCAGCGCCGAGCAGGCCGCAGCTCATGAAGGTTCGGATTCACGGGATGTCGGCTCTCAAGCCGAAGACCACCAGCCACCACGTCGTTCGACTCGCCTACGGAAGCCCCCAGATCGTCTCACTTACTCCAGCTTAAGGGGAAGGGATGTAGTGTTATCAAGCACGCGTGATGTAACGTTATCAAGCCCGCGTGCTGATGTATAGCGTAAGCAAGACAGATTACACGTGTCGCACTCTTGCTATCATGTCCAGTCATCTGACCCTTTTCTGCTTCGTTATAGAACTAGCAACACCAAGAAATCAAGCGTTCTTTTATCTGCCACTACCCGCCGGCTACGTTCCGTCACTTCATAATCCTAATCCATAAGAAACGGGACGCCAAAGATTTGAAAAATTATAGACCGAACAGTGTCGAAACGCGACAAGAACTCATTTTCACCCCACCGCGTGGAATGTGCACAATGCCCTCTGTAGCTCCCTGGCAGTCGCCACTTCAGCCACTTGGCAGCTGTAATTATCCGTGACTCCCCTCAGAAGCATTGCAGAAATTGCAGCGCTGCCCTTTCTACTAACGTGCGAGGCCAGAAGGGACGCAGATAGAACTGTAGAGAGGGGAAGATGGAGAGGGAGGAGGAGTTCCCGTACAGGAGAAGCAAGAGAAGGGGCGGGGGAGGTGACGTGAAAAGGCAAGGAAACCCCCCTACTATTCGACAGCGGCTGCCGGGAAACAGGATAAGATTCAGTTCAAGGTACGGTACAGTACGTTGCTGCTATTTCTGAAAAATAAACGCCACGCAAATATGTCAAGCGCGTAACTTACGCGCTTGACAGCATGCCGCATTAATTAAAGCGCACCTCAGGGTCCAAGAGACACTACGGAAGCGGTCGACTTTCAAATCCACACTTCTGCGCCCGCCGCGTTAGCATTGCGGCTATGGCATATTAGAGGCCGTGGATTTATTCCCTATCGCGGCTGCCGCATTTCTACGGTGCCGAAATAGAAAACGCACGCGCACTTAGCTTTTGGGACACTTTAAAGGACGTCACGGTGTGAAAATTAATCCGGAGTCCGCCACTGCGGCTTGCCTCATAATCCGAGTGTGGTTTCGGCACGTACAGCCTCATAATCCAATCCAAGTTTAATACCTGTGTCACACGGGCACATCTGGTCCAGTCAACGGCCTTTAAAAAGCCACAACTGTATCGACTCAAAGGAGTTGTCGCGCTGCTACACGGCACTTTTGAAAGGCCGTTGAGTGGTTCAGGCCTTTCTCGCAAAATTGTGTGACGCTGCGGATCTTTATTTTCGTTTTCATATCACAAAAAGTTAAACAACATTCAAGCCATTTAAAAGCACTATAATTTCTTTTATGTTTGTATATTAAAAAAATTGTTTATTGAGTACGCCATACATATATGTTTAGTTTTTAAGTTGTTGAGTAGCGAAACTGCGGCAACGTTTGCGCCGCTCGATGCGGCTGCCATTTTGATGTGTGTTCCCACATGTCAAGTGGCAAAAACACTTTACTGAATAATGAATAACACTCATACATAGTATATTTAGAGCGTTTGGTTTGATTTGTTCTTCCTAACCGTGAGTACGAGCACACTGTGAACTAGGGGGCATGTTCGCGCTGTTTCAGCTTCCATTGCTCAAAGGCCATCGAGATTTCGATAGATTTCTTTATTTATTTATTTATACATACTACAGCCTCGGTGAGGCTATTGCAGGAGTGGGTAGTGAAAAAAAAAGGAAAGCAAGAAAACTAGATACAGGCACAAAAAATATGAATATCAAGTATATGTCATTGCTTTCAAAAATACATTTGTAGGGTGCTCCGTTGACTCGATAGACTATTGACTCGGCGGCCTTCGAAACCGCCCGTGTAGCATCTCGAACTTGACATTTGAGTCAACTGACTATCGGTTGGAAGGCGTTCCAAACGCCCGTGTGACACGGGTATAACACTTCTTTCACAATTCGATCTGCCATGTGAGGAAATGACAACGCTCAACCCTCTCAGAGCTTATAAAACATGGAGTGCAACAACGCCTCAAGAAAACACCTCTCCCCGTGTGTTCGTGTACTACCCAGACAAAGATGAGTGGTGCACGCAAGGTAAAGTTTAACATCAACTCACCACTCTTGTACTAAACGTTGAAGAAATTAAGCTTTAGCTGTCAACCTCGCCGCTAATTATCGTCATTCAAAGCATCCAGCACGGAAAGCTTTGCTTACATCGATTCCCACAGTGCGTGGGATCTGCATAATCTTTTTTTGTGTCCTCAATGCATACTTCCATTATTTGAGCTTCCCTGCGTAGGATATTTTCACTGATGTGATATCAAGTGAGTACGCTTCAAGCCCAGTATGCATCGCTTGCTCGACTCTTAATTACGATCAGCATATTTCGTTGTCAGTGACTCTGCCGCTCTCTAGCATCAACCAATTCGTTGACCAGCAGTTCAGCAGATCACGACTGCTAACAGAAGGAGAGGCAGTGTGTGAGGCTGACCACGTTCAAATATGCAGCGTAAAGGAGCGGCATGAGGACAAATTCCCCTAATTAGATAATTAGACTTCATTAATTAATTAACTTCTAAAATATTATATTTCGATTAAAAGTGTCAATGAGAAAATTGTAGAGCAACATGAAAAACTGCCGATACAGCTTTTTGTTGCTGAATACGTGCTACATAAAGTGTTTTTCCGAGCGCGAAAGAAGCCCGCGAATACCCGAAAAGTGCCTCGAGCGGCCAGTCCCGCGGCAATTTTGCGTAATTTTGCGCGGTGATGGTACTATCGCCCTTGGACTTTACGGGTAACTTCACGGCGACGGCAATGGCTGAAATGCGCTTGGAGGGTCCATATAATTGCTCTCGCAATAAAAACTTAAGGTAATGAAATCACATCAAGCGCTTCACAAAGGCTACTAAATCGTCTGGTTGCGCATGACACGTTGCGCGTAGCCTCCTACAAATCATGCAACCCGAAGGAAATCAGTCGCGAGCTTATCTCCAGCTCCCTTTTCCGTCGGAGCTCGGTCTATTTTCACGGTCCAAGGGCCGGACAGGAAGGCTCTGCGATGGCACTGCTCGGGCAATAAGGCACCGTCTTTTCCAGCCTGGCGCGAATAAACGTAAACTCTAATACGTGCAGTCCCAGGAAGTTCCACGTCGCAATATTCGAACATTTTATCTCCAACATCGTACACAAAATCTTCGCGCAAATGCTTGCTACGCATGCGATAATGCATGATGGGCTGCTTCCCCAATCTCAGAGTTATTAACCATGCATCCCGCTGCTGCTTGGTTTTGGGGTACGCATGAATACTAGCACTGGGCTCCGTCGAATACGTTCGGCACAGCGGCACCGAGCAATAAACCATACTGAAACAATAAACGAAATTACTGCCTTCAGGATGAAAGGCATAGAGCAGCGCTGGCGTGGCTGGTGGCGGCTAACGCGAGTAACGTGATGTCGTTTACTATGACACAGCGATAGAAGCGCCGGTCTCTCCCGTGGCGGCTCTCGTGGCCAATAGGGCAGGCAGTTCAAAGTGGTAACCGACCATCACACCCCCTGTTGACTGGCAAACTTAAAGGATCCTTCTGGTCGCCTAGCACACGGAATCTCTGACTCCAGGAATCCAACATCACCGTAGTGTCCGGGCGGAAGTATTCAGACACCTACAGGCTGTCGCGCGCCCCTACATGCCCATAGCAAGGTGAACCAGATGATAACGCCCTCCTAGGAACAATAAGCACAGACGTCTTTGCGAGCAGCAGTGAGAGCGGACCTAGAGCTAAGAAGCCTTGCTGAGTGCTTGGAAGGCAAGACGGACTTTGCCCCGAAGGGATTTAGGCTCGGATTGTCATTGTTCTGGTGACGTCCTGGTGAAGAACTTTTTTTTCCCTAGCCCGTGCAAACTACTTCCTCGTTGTGCCCGCAGCACTCGGAAGTGCTGCACATCCTGCACGACGATCAGACAGCCGAGCAACTGTGGTTGTCCCGTACACACGTGACAATACAAGGATTGCAATTAACCGCGCCTTACCACCGACGTCACCCGTTACGTCAAGGCACGTCCAAACTGCCAATGACGCAAGACACCGCCGGCAAGGCCAGCGGGATTTCTACAGTCGAGCGAGCCTCCTTGACGATCGTTTCAGCAGATCGGGATGGATTTGATGGGGGAACCCTTTCCGAGGTCAACATGCACAAATAGGGGGATAGTCGGGGCGACGGACTACATCATCCGCTTCGCTCAAACGAAAGCTCTCCCAAAAGGTATAGTGCAGCCGAAGTGGCGAAATTCTTTGTCGACAACATCCTGCTGCAACATGGTGCCCCTAAAGTCTTCATTACCGACAGATGAAATGTCTTTAGAGTTCATCACCGACAGATGAATAGTCTTTACAGCAGAGCTCACCCAAGCCATGATGATGTATAAGGTATTATGGCGCAAGGTCCAGGTATGGCCAAAGAGCGCCATGTCTGTGGTAATGAGTTTGCGGTGTAATCATGATTACTATGAAGTTGGTGTGACGTGGCTGTAAAGGGGCCTTAAAATATAAGCTCTAAAGTGCGTAAAATCTGTATTATAAGATTATGGCGATGACGTATGACTTGTACTATGAACATTTAGATGCATTTAAAAAGAATGATACGATAGGTAAAATATATAAGATTAAGGGAAAGGCTAGAGCACTACTGCCTCCTTAGAGCCCTTGAAACGCACAAGGGCCTGGAGGCATATGCTATGCAAAACAATTATCGTAGTGGCATCCTCTGGAGAGAGGAGGCACTACGAATGCATGGGACTAATAACATGTAAGACCACATCTCTGAGGAAACCTAGGAGTGTGTCTGTATTAAAAAGTGGTTCTGGACCAAGAAACATTGCAGGATGGAGAGGAATGTGCTGTCGGTATGCTAAGGAAAAATGTCTCTTTCTCTCAGATTCGGCTTCCCGACACTCCAGGAGGACGTGGAGTACAGTCAGCCTCTCCCCGCACCTACCACAGGTTGGAGGCTCACTTCCGGTGAGTAGAAAGTTATGGGTGCCAAATGTGTGTCCTATTCTGAAACGACAGAATAGGACATCTGTTCAGCGCGATTTTGTTGTAGAGGACCAGAGTCCTAACTGCGGCTTTATTAGGTGGAGCTTATTATCCTTTTCCGCATCCCACATGCGTTGCCATTGGGCCCGCAGGCTCCTTCGCAAGAAGGGCCTCAGATCTGTGATAGGCACCTCAGCGGTAGGGATAACGACTTGCGATGCTATAGACGTGGCCATCTCGTCCGCCAGAACGTTGCCCTCGATGCTCCTATGGCCAGGCACCCAGCATATAATGATATGCTGGTTAGATATGTACGCTTTACACAAGATGGTGTACAGTTCGTTAAGTACTGGATTTTTGTGTCTATAGAGTGACATCAAGGCCTTCACGACGTTTAGGGAGTCTGTATATATCGCTGGTTTTTGAAGTTGTAATTTTCTTACATGATTTACAGAAGACAACACTGCGTAGGCCTCGGCCGTGAACATGCTCGTTTCCGGATGTAGTAAACCAGATTCTGAGAAGGATGGGCCGAAGGCGGCATAAGACACCCCGGCATTTGACTTCGAAGCGTCTGTGTAGAACTCTGCGCAGGAGTGCTTGTGCTGGAGTTTTAGAAAATGCATTCGGATCTTTAACGTTAACTTTAACGGATTTATTTTAACGATAATCGCCTTTTTACAGATTCTCAATTGGGTTTTAGACAAGGCTTATGTACGGAATCTGCGCTACTTAAACAAAAAGAACTAATTTTGCAAAATATTGAAGATAAGCTTCTAACATTAGGCATTTTTGTCGATTTCAGCAAAGCATTTGACTGCATTATTCATAACATTCTTTTAGATAAACTTTATGCATACGGTATAAGAGGCAATCCGCTTAAGTTGATAAAGTCATACCTTGAAAAACGGCAGCAATCCGTATGTGTTGATGGTTGTAGCTCCAGTCTTGACTATATAAGATGCAGAGTACCGCAGGGCAGTATCTTAGGTCCGTTCCTCTTTAAAGTATATATAAACGATCTCGTCCATATTTCCAAGAAGGCGGAATTTATAATATATGCCGACGACACTAGTTTATTTTTATCTGGAAACTCATCGAATGAACTCTTCTTTGAAGCGAACGTCATATTGGAAAGCCTCCATAACTGGTCACATGTAAACAGTTTAAAGATTAATCATAATAAAACAAAGGCGGTTATTTTTCGTTCGATAAATCGGAAAGTAACCATAACAATCCCACTGCTTATTGGAGACTACGCTATCGAAATCGTAAGTAAATATAAATCTCTTGGCGTAATATTTGACGAACATCTTAAATGGGCTGATCACTTCCGTCATCTTTCTTTAAGCTTGTCGAAATCTGTAGGAGCTCTTTCACGAGGTCGCGACTTGTTTCCCGTGAAAGTTAAAAAATTAATATATCATTCATTATTTCACTTTCCAATAAGCTACTGCCATCTTGTATGGGGAACTGCGGCTCGCGTGCATCTAAACCAACTACTACTTCTGCAAAAAAAAAGCTATCCGCATAGTTTCTGGCTCAGATTACCTAGATCACACCAGACCACTGTTTATTAAACATGGAATATCTCCCATTCATCATCTAGTGTCATTTACCATTCTTCGCGCCTTGAATAACTTCAGCTTGCCTCGGGCTAAGTTCATAATCCAACTCTCATCGGTGACACAAACGCACACTCATACAAGCACCAGACGCAAAGAGAAATGGCATCTACCCCGACTTCGCACGACGTATGGCTCCTAAATGTTGCATTTCCTGGTTCCGAACACCTTTAACACAAACAAATGGTACACAGAAAATATGAACCTAAACAGAAAAACAATTGTTCAGCAATTTTTTCAGCATGTGGTGGGTTCAAACCCAAATTAGGCTAATAGTGTTTTTTTTTTCATTGTATAAAAAGAAATGCTGCTATGTATTGCTTGAACTTGACATATTATATCGTAATGTTGAAATGCAATTACGTTTTACTCCTTCTGTTTCTGCTATAACGCTGTATTATGCTTTTTTGTTACTTCTCAGTGCACTGTATATTTGAATTTTTACCTTGTATTGCATTAGGCTTAATTGAAATTCTGCAATGTGTTCCTTGATTCATGATGTATGTCAAATTGTACTTTTTTCCCTTCACTGCTGCCATTTTGTAAATGGGCCCCGGACCCCGTCAAGCTGCTTCAAGGCAGCTTTTTGTCCCCGGCCTTTTTCTCTTGGAGAAATAAAATGAATCTTTAATCTTGAATCTTGATCTCTATCTCTCGTGCGCGTATTGTTACTTCTAAAAAGGATATGTCAAATTCTATCAGCTGCCCCTCCCAAGGTGGTAACAGCTTCGTTGGATGCATTAGGCGAAGCTCGAGGAGTGGGACACGCATTTCATTACTGAACTCCCTCACACGAAGCAACAAAGGCTGTCTTACAAAGGGACGGTTACGGAAAAGTGTAGTACATGTCATATCGTTAACAGTGTTAAAACAGGGATGTTGATGATTGGAATGTATTTTCAGGAAATATGTAAGGCTGATGTAAGTTCTCTGTAGATGGAGGGACCATTCATTTGATTCCGCGCATAAGCTTTCAATCGGGCTTGTTCTGAAAGCGCCAGTGGCTAAGCGGATACCTAGATGGTGGACAGGATCTAGGCTCTTTAGTGCGCTCGCAGCGGCAGAGTTATACACCACGGCACCATAGTCCAATCGTGATCGAATTAGACTCTTATAAACATTAATCAGACACTTCCTGTCGCTACCCCATGTTGAGTGGGATAGGATTTTAAGTAAGTTCATTGTACTTAGACATTTTTCTTTAATATATATAATGTGCTGTATAAAAGTAAGCTTGGAGTCTAGTATAATACCTAGAAATTTGTGTTCTTTGTTGATAGGTATTTGATGTCCACACAGTTGAACACAGGGATCTGGAACCAGGCCTCTCTTTCTAGTAAAGAGAACACAAGAGCTTTCGTGGGGGTTGATTCTAAATCGGTTTTCGTCTGCCCACTTGGAAACCTTGTTCAAGCCCTGCTGTACTTGTCTCTCACATACTGTGAGGTTGCAGGATTTGAAGCCTATTTGTATATCGTCTACGTATACGGAATAAAAAATGGCCGGTGGCAGTGAAGCACGTAGTGTGTTCATCTTAACGATAGAGAGAGTGCAGCTGGGCACGCCTCCCTGGGGTACACCAGTTTCCTGCGTAAAAGGACGTGACAGTGCGTTACCGACTTTTACTCGGAAGGTACGATTTGACAAATAGCTTTCAACTGTGTTCAGCATATTTCCATGGATGCCAATTTCCGACAGGTCTCGCAAGATCCCGTAACGCCATGCCGTGTCATATGCCTTCTCCATATCGAGGAATATCGACAAGAAAAACTGTTTATGTACAAATGCATCGCGGATATTTCCTTCAATGCGCAGAAGATGATCGGTAGTCGACCGCCCTTCTCGGAAGCCACACTGATAAGGATCGAGCATATTGTTGAGCTCAAGGAAATGTATAAGTCTGCGATTTATCATTTTTTTCAAGGAGCTCACACAGACAATTTGTTAGAGCTATCGGACGGTAGCTTGCCGCCAAGGACGGGTCTTTTCCCTGCTTCAGGACAGGAACCACAATCGCCTCTTTCCATGTAGATGGGAGGTATCCCGCAGTCCACAGAGTGTTGAAAAGTGTAAGTAGTGTAATTTGTGTGTCAGTATGTGTGTTTCTAATCATGTCATACAGGACTCTGTCAGGTCCCGGGGCAGTGCTTTTGCATGTGTTCAAGGCAGCTCTCAACTCGACAATACTGAAAGGCCGGTTGTAGGGTTCATTCTGTCTGGATTTTCTAATTATTGGCTTACATTCTTCTGTTTTTTTACATTTGAGAAAGGACTGAGAATAATGGGTTGAGCTCGACACGCTCTCAAAGTGCTCCCCAAGTGAGTCCGCCTGATCTTGTAGGGTATCGCCTTCTGTGTTTACCAAAGGGAGTGCATGTGCTTGTCGCCCTCTTATCCTATTGACCCTGTTCCAGGCTTTCGCCTCATCTCTGAACGAGTTAATACTCGATAGAAACTTATGCCAACTTTCTCGTCTGGCCTGTCGGCGGGTTCGCCTGCCTTGGGACTTTACTTTCTTAAAGTTAACAAGATTCTCCGTAGTGGGAGAGGCGCGTAGCAACCCCCACGCTTTGTTCTGTTTTTAACGTGCGATCCTACAATAGTCGGTCCACCACGGGACAGGCCGTTTGCACGACAGGCCATTTAATTGTGATATGCATTTCGATGCGGCATCTATTATAAAAGCTGTAAAATACTCCACAGCAGCATCAATTCCTAGCGAGGACATGTCATCCAATGAAATACTATAAAGAGTTCGGAATTTCTCCCAGTCGGCTGTATCAATCGTCCAACTAGGAGCCTCTGGTGGATATTCCTTTTCTTTAGGTGTTTTTAGCAGTATGGGGAAGTGGTCGCTTCCGTAAGGATTGTTGTTAACTTCCCATTCGAGTTCAGACACTATTGAGTGGGAAACTAATGATGATATGTAGTGTTTACTGGCGCAAGGGCCAAGTTTGGCCCAAGAGCGCCAAGGCAGTGGTGATAAGTTTGCAATGTAGTTATGAGTTCTATGGGGTTAATGTAAATTGGCTGTATAGGGGCCTTAAAAATAGTCGCTCTAGAGTGCGTAAAATATATCTGTAATAAGATTATGTCGGTGACACATGACGTGTTCAATGTGCAATAAAATTCATCGTGAAAGAGCGCTGCAATACAGAAAATATATTGGATGGTGAAATTACCTCTAGCACCACTGCCTCGCTAGAGCCCTTGAAGCACAAGGGCCTAGAGGCATGTGCTATATGAAACAGCTATCGCAGCGGCATCCTCTAAAGAGAGGAGACGCTACGAGTGTGTGGGGCTAATAATATGTATTACGACATCTTTCAGGAAGCCCAGGACTGCGTTGGTGTCAAACAGTGGTTCTGGGCCGAGTAACATTACTGGATGAAGGGGGATGTGCTGCCGGTATGCTAAGGGAAAATGTTTCTTTCTTTCAGATTCGGCTTTCCGACACACCAGAAGGACGTGGAGGACGGTCAGCCTCTCCCCGCATCTAACACAGGTTGGAGGCTCGTTTCCAGTGAGTAAAAAGTTGTGTGTGCCGAATGTGTGTCCTATCCTTAGACGACAGAATAGGACATCTGTCCGGCGTGATTTTGTTACGGAAGGCCAGAATCCTAACACTGGCTTTATCACGTGGAGCTTATTATTTGTTTCCGCATCCCATAGGCGTTGCCAGTGGTTCCGTAGTTTCCTCCGTAAGAAGGGCTTCAGATCTGTCACAGGGACTGCGGCGGTGGAATTAACAGAATGCGATGCAACTGACGTGGCCATCTGGTCCACCAGAACATTGCCTTCGATGCCCCTATGGCCTGGCACCCAGCATATGATGACATGCAGGTTTCCTGTATACGCTTTACACAGTACGGAGTAGAGTTCATTAATTAACGGATTTTTGTGGCTACAGAAAGACATCTAGGCCTTCACAACACTAAGGGAGTGCGTATATATAACTGATTTCTGGAGTTTTGATTTATTTATATGCTTTACGACCGACAGCAGTGCGTAAGCCTCAGCCGTAAAGATACTAGTTTCCGGATGCAGTACATCGGTTTCCGAGAAGGATGGGCCGACGGCTGCATAGGACACCCCGCCGTGTGACTTCGATGCGTCTGTGTAGAACTCCGTGCAGGAGTATTTGTGCTGGAGTTCCCGGAAATGCATTTGGATTTCAATCTCTGTAGCGTGTTTTGTAACTTGCATGAAGGATATATCGCATTGTATCAGCTGCCACTCCCAAGGAGGTAGCAGCTGGGCTAGATGCATTGGGCGAAGCTCAATGATTGGGACACGCATTTCATCACTAAGCTTCCTCACACGCAGCGAGAAAGGCTGTCTTACGGAGGGACGATTATGAAAGAGTGTAGCATATGTCGTATCGTTAATGGTATTAAAACATGGATGTTGAGGATTAGAGTGGACTTTCAAAAAATATGTTTGGCTGATGTATGTTCTCTGCAGATGAAGTGACCACTCATTTGATTCTGCATATAAGCTTTCAATAGGACTTGTTCTGAAAGCTCCAGTGGCCAGTCGGATTCCTAGATGGTGGACCGGATCTAGCATCTTTAGCGCGCTCAGGGCTGCAGAATGATAGGTCACGGCACCGTAGTCCAACCGTGATCGGATGAGGCTCTTGTAAAGATTCATTAAACATTTCCTGTCGCTGCCCCATGTTGTGCGGGATAACACTTTAAGTAAGTTCATTGTTTTTAAGCATTTGACCTTGAGGTACTTTATGTGTGGGATAAAAGTTAATTTCGAATCAAGTATGATACCTAAGAACTTGTGTTCTTTGTTCACAGGAATTTGCTGACCATACATTTCGATACTGGGTTCTGCAATGAGGCCTCTCTTTCTTGTGAAAAGCACACACGAACTTTTGTTGGGGTTAACTTTAAATCCATTTTCTTCTGCCAATTTGGACACTTTGTTCAAGCCCTGTTGAACTTGCCTCTCACATACTGTAAGGTTGCAGGATTTGAAACCTATCTGTATGTCGTCTACGTAAACAGAATAAGAAATGACTGGCGGTAATCAAGCACGAAGGGTGTTGATTTTCACGATGAAGAGCGTGCAGCTAAGTACGCCTCCTTGAGGTACACCAGTTTCCTGTATAAAAGGTCGCGACAATACATTGCCGACTTTCACGCGGAATGTACGGTTGGACAAATAGCTTTCTATTAGGACGAGCATATTGCCACGGATGCCAATTCGCGACAAGTCTCTCAAGATTCCACAGCGCCACGTAGTGTCGTACGCCTTCTCCATATCGAGGAATACGGATAAGAAATATTGTTTATGTAGAAAGGCGTCGCGAATGTTTCCCTCAATGCGCACAAGGTGATCGGTTGTGGACCGCCCTTTTCTGAAGCTACACTGAAAGGGATCGAGCATATTGTTGACTTCCAGGAAATGTACAAGTCTGCGGTTAACCATTTTTTCAAAAAGCTTACAAAGACAATTTCTAAGAGCTGTTGGGCGGTAACTTGCCGCCAAGGAAGGGCCTTTACCCTGCTTAAGAACAGGGACCACAATTGCTTCTTTCCATGTGGATGGGAGGTATCCCGCAGCCCAAATAGTGTTGAAAAGTGTGAGAAGTGTAAGTTGTGTATCAGTGTGTAAGTTTCTGATCATTTCGTACATGACTCTATCAGGTCCCGGTGCAGAGCTTTTGCATGTGGTCAAGGCAGCTCTCAACTCAGCAATACTGAACGGCCGGTTATAAGGTTCATTCTATCTGGATTTTCGTATTATTGGCTTGCATTCTTCTATTTGCTTGTATTTCAAAAAGGATTGCGAATAATGGTTTGAACTCGACACGTTGTCAAAGTGTTCTCCAAGTGACTCTGCCTGATCTTTCAGTGTTTCACCTTGTGTGTTCATCAAAGGAAGTGAATATGTTTGTCGCCCTTTTATCCTATTAACCCTGTTCCAGACTTTGGCCTCATCTGTATAGGAGTTGATACCAGATAAAAACTTGTGCCAACTCTCTCTTCTGGCCTGTCGGCGGGTTCGCCTGCCTTGGGATTTTACTTGTTTAAAATTGATAAAGATTCTCCGCAGTGGGGGAGGCGCGTAGCAACCCCCACGCTTTGTTTTGTTTCTTACGAGCGATCCTGCAATCGTTGTTCCACCACGGGACACGCCGTTTGCATGCCAATCCATTTACTTGTGATATACATTTACTTGCGGCATCTATTATGAAGGCTGTAAAATATTCCACAGCAGCATCAATTCCTAACGCGGACATGTCATCCCATGAAATACTACTGACAGTTCGGAATTTCTCCCATTTAGCTGTATCAATCTTCCATTTAGGAGCCGGTGGTAGATATTCGTTTTCTTTAGGTGTTCTTATCAGTATGGCGAAGTGGTCGCTCCCGTAAGGATTGCTCGCAACTTCCCATTCGAGTTCGGCCAGTATAGACGGGGAAACTATGCTCATATCAATTGAAGAAAAGGTATTGTTTGCAAGACAGTAATATGTGGGTTTCTTCTTATTCAGAAGGAACGCACCAGAAGAAAGAAGGAACTGTTCAACAAGACGACCTCGCGCATCTATACGAGAGTCGCCCCAGAGGGAGCTGTGCGCATTGAAATCGCCAAGAACAACATAAGGTTCTGCCAATTGATCTATAAAGGATTGGAATTCATGTTTCGGTAATTTGTAGTTTGGGGGTACGTAAAGGGAGCAAATGGTGACGAGTTTATTTAGAAGAACAGCTCGAACCGCCACTGCTTCGAGGGGCGTTTGTAGCTGTAAACGCTGACAGGAGATACTTTTATGAATTAAAATGGCAACACCGCCTGATGATACGACAGCATCATCGCGATCTTTGCGGAACTTGACATACGGTCGGAGAAAGTTTGTGTGTTGGGGTGTTAAGTGTGTTTCCTGTAGACACAGCACTTTTGGATTGTGTTTTTGGATAAGCTCTTGTACGTCATCAAGGTTCCTAAGGAGACCTCTGACATTCCATTGAATTATTTGTGTAGCCATATTGGAAGGAAATAAGTGCTGTGTGTATGGAAAGGGAGGTGTTGCGTTAGGTTACAGAGCTCTTTCGAGGCCCTCTAACGGGAGTTCTGCCCTTTCTGGAGCGTTCGAGGGAGTCTCGACGCTCCTTAGGCGTTTGGTGCGCCTTGGGGATAAGTGTAGTGTCCATTGCCTCTTGTGAGGCGCCGGACACGTGCTCTTGCGAGCGAGAAGTTACAAGGGAGAGTCCTGCCTTGGAGGGCAAGACCCCTGCGCCCACCAGCCCGGAGGTCGATGGGGCACCCTGCGGGATTTGGCTGCGCCGGCTGTTGCCAGCGCTGGAAGGGGCCTGGGAGGTTGGGGCAGCCTCGGCTGCGCCCACCTTCGGGGTCGATGGCCCCGTTTGCTGAGTAGGCGGAGCAGCGCTAGCTGCAACCACCGTGGGGGCAGATGGCGTAACTGCCGACTCACTGCCTGTGGGTCGGACAGCCGCCGGAGACCGTTGTGGCGCTGCCCCCTGACGCGCCACTTCGGCAAAGGTGTTCTTTGGCAGGAAGGACACCCGCCTGCGTGCCTCTTTGAACGATATGTTTTCCTTAACTTTGATTGTGACTATGTCTTTCTCTTTTTTCCAGGACGGGCACGACCGCGAGTATGCGGCGTGCTCGCCTTCACAGTTTACACAATGGGGAGTGTTCTTGCAAGCTTCAGAATTATGCTCGTGGGCACTGCACTTCGCACAGGTTTGACTGCCTCGGCAGCTCTGCGAACTGTGGCCGAAGCGTTGGCATTTGAAACATCTAAGGGGGTTTGGGACATATGGCCTAACACGGAGCTTGATGTACCCGGCCTCTACAGATTCGGGCAGAATACTTGAGCCGAAAGTCAGTATAAGGTGTTTGGTTTTGATTTCTTTGCTGTCACACCTGATCTCAATTCTTTTAACATTGATAACATTCTGATCACTGAAGCCCTCCAAGAGTTCATCCTCAGTGAGCTCCAGCAAGTCATCGTCTGAGACAACACCGCGGCTTGTGTTCATGGTACGGTGCGGGGTTACTGTTACTTGGGTCTCTCCAAATGACACAAGTTTCGGCAGCTTCTCATACTGCTTCTGGTTTTGGAGCTCCAAAAGGAGATCCCCACTTGACATTCTCGACACCTTATATCATGTACCGAAAACTTCGGTCAAAGACTTGGATACAAGGAACGGTGAAATGGATCGCACTAGTTTGTCTGGCTTTTCTGAGTGAATCACGTGGAATCGCGGAAAGTTGTGGACTTGTCGTCCGAAAAATTGGAAGAGATCTTCGGTGCGCCCTCGTTTCTGAGGGCGATCAGGAAGTTTGGGAAAAGAAGTTTCCATGAAATATATAAAAATTCAGCAACAGCGCCGACCACCCACCACGGAGCCCAACGAGGGGACGCGGCAGAGCTTGCATGCAAGTCTGCACGACGCCAGCCGTACGCCGCCACTATAACCAAATATGGTGTACCCAAGGTTGGATAGCCACACAGGGTTAACCCTTGCCGCCAAGAAGAAGGAAGTGAATAGAAGAGAGAAGGAGACAGGAAAGGTGGAAAGTAAGGGAAAGACGAAGGTTGTAGGAAGAGAGAGACAGGAAAAGGCGACTGCCGATTTCCCCCGGGTGGGTCAGTCCGGGGGTGCCGTCTACGTGAAGCAGAGGCCAAAGAGGTGTGTTGCCTCCGCCGGGGGGCCTTAAAGGTCCGAACACCCGCATTGGCTCAACCCCCAGGATCCCCCTTTCCCCGGACACGGCTAAGCCGCGCACGGCTACACGCGGGAGGGTCCAACCCTCGTGTGCTCGGGTACGTGGTGTCACAACACACCAAACGCCTGCTTACGCAGACGCCCCTGCGGGCAGCGGGAAACTAGGCTAAGATCAATGGAAGAAAAGGTTCTGTTTGTGAGACAGTAATAAGCGGTTTCCTTCCCATTCAGCAGACACGCACCAGACGAAAAAAGAAATTGTTCAACGAGACGACCTCGCGCATCGATACGAGTCTCCCCACAAGCTGCTGTGTGCATTGAAATCACCCAGAACAACATAAGGTTCTGCCAATTCATCTATATAGGACTGAAAATCATGTTTGTTTAATTTGTAATGGGGGGTACGTAAAGAGAGCTAATGGTGACGAGTTTGTTTAGGAGAACAGCTCGAACCGCCACTGCTTCAGGAGGCGTTTGTAGATGTAAAAGTTGACACGCAATGCTCTTATGGATAATAATGGCGACACCGCCCGATGATGCGACAGCAAACACTCTTATCACTGTCTGCTCGCTCTACATACCCCCACATTACAATTTAACTAAACATGAGTTTCAGTCCTTCATAGATGAATTGCCAGAACCTTACGTTGTGCTTGGGGATTTCAATGCGCACAACTGCCTGTGGGGCGACTCTCGTATAGATGCGCGAGGACGTCTTGTCGAACAGTTCCTTTTCTCTTCTGGTGTGTGTCTGTTGAATAAGAAGGAACACACATATTACTCTCTTGCAAACAGAAGCTATTCTTCCATAGATCTTAGCACAGTCTGCTCGTCTGTACTACCTGAACTTGAATGGGAAGTTACCGACAACCCTTACGGCAGCGACCACTTCCCTATACTGCTAAGATCACCGAAAGAAAACGAATATCTACCACACGCTCCTAGGTGGAAGACAGAGACAGCTGATTGGGAGAAATTTCGATCTCTTACTAGTATCTCATGGGCTGACCTGTCTTCGTTAGGAATTGATGCTGCAGTCGAATTCTTTACAGCATTCATAATTCATTCATAACAGCACGAACCGCCACTGCTTCAAGGGGTGTTTGTAGCTGCAAACGTTGACACGCTATGCCTTTCTGAATAACAATGGCAACACTGCCCGATGATGCGAGAGCACCATCGCGCTCTCTGCGAAACGTAAAATACTGTAGGAGGAAATTTGTGTATTTCGATTTTAAGTGTGTTTCCTGTAGACACAGCACCTTTGCATTGTGTTTATGGATAAGTTCCTGCACGTCATCAAGGTTTCTAAGAAGACCTCTGACGTTCCATTGAATTATTTGTGTATCCATATTGGAAGTCAATAGGTGCTGTGTGCGCGGAAACAGTAGTAATAATTACAGAGATTTCAGAGATTAGGTTCCAGAGCTCTTTCGAGGCCCTGTAACAGGGGTTTTGCTCTTTTTGAAAAGTTCGAGGGAACCTCGCCGCTCCTTAGGCGCTTGGTGCGCTTTGAGGATAGGTGTAGTGTCCATTGCCTCTTGTGAGGCGCCGGACACGTGCTCTTGCGAGCGAGAAGTTTCCCGAGAGAGTCCCGCCTTGGAGGGCAAAACCCCTACGGCCACCAGCCCGGAGGTCGATGGGGCTCCCTGAGGAATTTGGCTGCGCCGGCTGTTGCCAGCGCTGGAAGAGGCCGGGAAGGTTGGGGCATTCTCGGCTGCTCCCACCTTCGGGGTTGATACTCCCTTCTGCTCGGTTGGTGGATCAGCACTAGCTGCGACCACCGTGGTGGCAAATGGCGTAACTGCAGACTCACTGCTTGTGGGTCGGACAGCCGCCGGAGGCCGTGGTGACGCTGCCCCCTGACGCGCCACTTCGGCAAAGCTTTTCTTTGGCAGGTATGCTACCCGCCTTCGTGCCTCTTTGAACGATATATTCTCTTTTACTTTTATCGTTACAATTTCTTTTTCCTTCTTCCAGGAGGGGCACGACCGCGAATACGCGGCGTGATCCCCGTCACAGTTTACACAGTGGAGAGAGTTCTTAGAAGCTTCAGTGGCGTGTTCAAGGGCACTACATTTCGCACATGTTTGGCGGCCCCGGCAGCTCTGCGAACTGTGGCCGAAACGCTGGCATTTGAAACATCTTAGGGGATTCGGCACATATGGTCTGACACGGAGCTTGATGTACCCGGCCTCTACAGACTCGGGCAGAATACTTGAACCAAATGAGAGTATTAGGTGCTTCGTTTGAATTTCTTTTCTATCCGTCCTCATCTTAATTCTTCTCACATTGACAACATTCTGATCACTGAAGCCCTCTAGGAGCTCAGCCTCTGTCATCTGGAGCAAATCGTCATCCGAGACAACGCCGCGGGTGGTGTTGAGAGTGCGATGTGGTGTTACTGTCAGTGGAACATCTCGAAATGATACTAAACTGGGCAACTTTTCGCACTGTTTCTGATCATGGAGCTCTAACAGGAGATCACCACTTGCCAGCCGTGATACCTTGTAGCCTGGACCAAGGACATCAGTTAAGGACTTGGAAACTAGTAAAGGGGAAATGTTTCGTACTTGTTTATCGGATTTTTCTGAGTGGATCACATGGTAACGTGGGAAGTTTGGTCTTTGACGTCCAAGGAACTGGAAAACTTCATCGATGCGCCCTCTTCTATGAGGGCGATCAGGAAGTGGAGGGAAGGAGCTAGCCATAAAGGAATTGAATTTTCGAGAATAACGCCAGCCACCCACCATCGAGCCCTACAAGGGGTCGCTACAGGGACTGTATGTACAGGTCCTGTAAACGCCAGCTGTACGTCATCACTATAAACAAATATGAAATAACCTAGGTTGGCTATTCACACAAGGTTAACCCTTGCTGCCTGGAAAAATGGATGTAAAAAGAAGCCAGGAGAAGACAGGAAAGATGAAAAGTCAGAGAAAGACGAAGGCTGTAGGGAGAGAGAGACAGGAAAAGGCAACCACCGATTTCCCCGGGTGTGTCAGTCCAGGGGTGCCGTCTACGTGAAGCAGAGGCCAAAGAGGTGTGTTGCCTCCGCCGGGGGGCCTTAATGGTCCGAACACCCGGCATCGGCTCAACCCCCAGGATCCCCCTTTCGCCGGACACGGCTAAGCCGCGCCCGGCTACACGCGGGAGGGTCCAACCCTCGTGTGCTCGGGTACGTGGTGTCGCAACACACCAAACGCCTGCTGACGCAAACACCCCTGCGGGGGACGATGCTTTTTAAGAGAGGGGCTTTGACAAGTGTGCATATTACTTTCTCCGGTGACGGCTGTTCATTGGTTAACAAATCATCGGTTAACGCTACACGCACCTGCATGATTTGGACCTTCCGCGAATTTTATCGTTCATTCTATCTGTTGTGTATGTCTTCACCGAACCTTGAATTATCAGCTTGCATGAACTCGACCCGCAGATCCGATTTCGGCAATAGGTGACTGTGTGCGCCGCTATCATTGTGCTTCGAGTGGAGCCTGTTTTTTATTACCACAGAGCCGCCCAATAAAAACTGAATTTCCTCATTCATACTTTTGCTGCTGTGTTCTTCACTTTCAGTACTACGTGAGAATACTTTCCGTTTTGCATACGACCCAAATGAGGTATATGTGCACACAACGTTCCCAGTAGACAACTCTTCCAGATGACGTGGCTCAGTCAGTGGCAACAAGTGTCGAAAAAAAAAAACTGCCGACGACCAACTGCTCGCGATATAACCGAGTCCTTCTGAAGCACGCAACCTCAGAAGTTGACTCTCGCACGGTAGGCTAAACCACCAGACCCAGATGTGGATATGAGGGACAGAATCGCAATATGCGACCTCGGAACAGAATCGATGATTCGGTATCTCGTACGCCAGGACTTTAGAGAAGGAATCGATGAACCAATGGATTTATCGTTGCTCCACGCACTACAAGGGCGATGGCACGTCATGCATCGTCGATTCTCGTGCTACCAAGACCATTTCATTCACTGAAGCGCGGAACATTTACGCAAGCGTGACCTAATATGGTTCGTGCAAAGCGGAACCGCATGGCGCGATTTCAGGCGTGATTGATGCGCGGATGGTGGGACGCGTACGTCATTTTGACGCGTGCCCAGCATGATCCGTCACGAAATCGCGCCGCGCGTGCTGCTGCTCGGAGTAGAAAAAAAAAAAGAAACACGTCGCGCGGCGCGTCCGCCAATCAGAGTTCAGATAAGTCACGTAGCATTTGGTGACGTTGCGTTTTGGTTTTGCCACCAGATGGCCCTGCTCTCTGCGCATTTCGACGGGACCTCTCTGGCGCAATTTTTTTTTCATGGCAGAACTGGCGCATGCTTGAAAGAAAGCACGTGCTACCGTGATTTCGCTCGCGCATCGTGTTCGCCTAAAATGGACAAAGCAACCTTCAACGAGGTCGTAATAACTGAAGTGTAGAAGCGTTGCGTCCTGTGGGACGTACGCGATTGCAATTACAAAAACAATATCAAACGTGACCAGGCTTGGCGAGCTATTAGCCCCGAGAACGAACTACAGGGGTGCTGCGAGCACTGCTCGCGTGACGTCAGGGCAAGGACTCACGCCTGTCGTCTGCTACAGTTCGGGCGGTGTCCGGGCGCTTTCTGTGGTGTTTTTGTTTGCTCGCCCTCGTTCTGTCTGCTTGTATACTTATGGCGGTCGTCTCAAATATATTTTTACGACGTCTTCATTTGCGAAAATTTATTCAAAGAGCTTATTTCTTAGACGACAATGCAGCTCTCGAAGGCAACGCTACAGTGCCAGCCGATGGAGCGCAGACCAACCCATTGCGGGTTTTTCAATCGACAACCGCAAAAACATAGAAAATAAGAATCCAGTTACGATACCATACCTGCCGCGGTGCAACAAGTATGTCACAGACGCTGGCTATATATGACTTCTACAAGAGTTATAATCCGCTAAAACTGGTTTGCTCACGACGAGTAGTTCATTGTGTAATATCGAATTTTTGCGTTTCTTCAGAGAAAGGCTCGGCAGTAACACGAGGACTTAACTAATACTGCAGTTAAGTTCTACAAGCACAACTTGCTTCTTTGACCGCTTCTTAAAATTAGGCGGTTCTTCACGTGGTTATATTAAGAGGCGGTAATTTGAAGTAAAGCTAATGAAGGCTTACGTCTATTTACCGAATACAATATGGAATGTACCAATGTATATTCCCTTTTCTGCGCTACACGTTCAACTCACTTGACAAATTTACTGGTGTTTGTTGCTTGAAGAATATACATGACGAATTTCTTTGGCGAACAGACACAGGCTGCTCGGACTAAATTTTTTAGTGAAATATGCCTGTTGGACAGCATGCTGCAGCCAGAAAGAAGTCGAAGCGTCAATCATTAGTAGTATGGGACATATTGAAGATGCAATTCCCCTGTGGAGGGTCAAAAATCAAGTGAATATATATGTAAGTCTTGTGGTGTTTTCTTTATCAATGTTTGCGATTGGATTGGAGCAAACGTTATTTTGCCTGCAGTTGGGCGAGTTTCTCTTTTATGTACCGACGAAGCGAATATTTCTCCGTCTGCATAATTAAACAACGCTGGATCGAGACATGGTGAGACAGAAAGGGCTCGAATTTTCCTTTTCTAGGGAATCTAAGCGGCGCTGTAGTAGCTCCAGAATATTTTAGCCATTCCAATTGCAGCTGTAAAAAATTCTCTGTAGTTTCAATTTGAAATTGTAGTGAACTGACGGGTTTCACGAACAAAGCGTGCCTCGCCATACCGACAGTCAGTTGCTACCGTTGCGTGCTACCGTTGCGTGATGGGTGTGCCATATTGTCGATAAAGGCTACTGAGGGCCACTATGAAACATTTCATCGCTTGCAATGTGTTGGCTCTCGATCTTAACAACGAAACTTTTCTGTCAGGTGATTGCTACTATGGTATTTGTGAATTAACGCGCCGTCGTGTTAGCAGCTATGAGCGATTCGTTTTTTGGAGGCCTGTTTCAGAGAGGGGTGAAACTAGCAGCAAACTTTTTCATAAAAAATGGGCGCCTAACTCTTTCTTTTACGCATTAATAAATGGCCATATTTGGCTAGAACAACTCACCAGAGTAATAAGAATCATGATGACAGCTTCACTGGGCAATGTCTTTCTAACACGGATAACATGCTGACGCCAATTACCAAGATTTTTCTTTCATGTAGAATGCAATGTCTCTCATAGCTGAATTCCAAGGGAATGTTAAGGGTTTAGCCAAGCATCGTACACAACTTCGCGCATTGAATTTGCAGACATTCTTCTTACGCAAAATTTATGGACAGACACGGCGCACACATGCATTGTAAAACCAGTAGCCCCGTTCAACGCTACATAGCTTGCGATATTCAAGCCCCAAATTGTATTGGCTCACGTGCTTTAGGAGAAGGAACTGTGGTTCAGGCATGGCAGCACAAAGGCGACACACCCTTCAATAAATGCGGCTCGAGCGACTCCTACCGCAAGCATACACGAAGAGAACGAGCGCGCGCGGCCGCCGAGCTAGACGGAGCGAGTGGCGTCCTGGGCGTGACGTCACACGCGAGAGGGCGCCACTCCTAATTCTCGCCGCTAATAGCAGATACCCTCAGCGTAGACGGTATAGCAATGCCCTCAGCATCCCCATTAATAGTAGCAATCGCCTCTTCTACTTGGTAGTAAGCGGCCGACACTCTATTTTCTATGTGAAGTTGTAAACAAGCAGCGGCCTCTCAGCATGCGGAAGGTACATAGTCGCAGTTTCGCACACAACCGTGCTGCTTGAAATTAAGCTTGATAAATACACTTCGAACAAAAACGTCACTGTCTAATTACACTAAGTTTATGTTTATTGTAGTGTTCTGTAAGTTTAAGGGAACATTATATATGCGGTTACAGACACAATTCATTTCGTTGGGAGTTATGTTGTCTAGCAACCCGGAAAACGCGACGCGAAAGCGCCGCTCCCATTTTGTGCTGGTGCTCGCGCGTCGGCGGCAACTCGGGCGTTCGCCGCGGCTCACGTTTCCGTTCGCGGAAAACGCGCCATGCGGTTCCAGCTTAAGACGGGACGCCACTGGCTTAACGGCGATAGTCTGCCGAAATCAGTAAGAGTGGCGTTAACTAACACATCCGGCACGCCACTGGTTTAGCGGCGATAGTCTCCCGAAATGACTCTGGTTGCGTTAACTAACAGACCCGGAACGCCACTAGTTTAGCGGCGATAGTCTGTCGAAATGACTTCTAGTGGCGTTAACTAACAGACCCTGGGCTGCGTTGCACATACATGTTCATCGGAACCCATAAGAAAGTGAACGCAAGGGCTGTCGACAGCCGTAGCTCAGTTGGTAAAGCTCTGCGCACGCATCGTGTTCAGGTGCGCCTTTTCTCCCGCTTTCACTTTGCCGGGAAAATGCACAAAAGAGCTGGCGAGACAAGGTGCATACGACTTCAACCACCCCTCTTTGCAAGAAGCCGCCTGTGCATGATGTGAATGACACATTCGGTATTACAGAGGTGCAATCAGCAGATGTCGCTTATCTTCATACATTTTCCCCTTTGTGTCCCAATGACATCTATACTGCCGGAAGCTCAGGCCTCATCAGACATAGAGGACGCACCTGCACCGATGAGACCAAGGAGGACGAGGGAGACGGAGAGCAGAGCGACCAGATTCATGCGCCACCAGGGTGCTTCTCCTGTCGTGTCTCCTCTGTAAGGAAAGTGCGAGGCGCTTTAGTACTTTGATCATTCGTTACTGCTACAGTGTAGTATAACGAACACAAACGCACAAAAGCAGTAGCACTTCCGGGGATAATCGTTTCAGATGTAACGAAATTATTATGAAAGAATTAATGAAATCGTCAACCACGCGTCATTGACTACGATAAGCAGCTGCACTGCAATTTACCCCTTCACTTGACCTAATAACAGGAATCACCGGCCAAAGTGTTGGCTTTGTGATCTGAAATAGTAAAATTACAATGCAATTCTTTATTTGTTTTACGGGCAATGTAATGCATACGGACAACAATGCATTTATTAGTTGGAACTAATAACTTCTCGTGGCGCACATCAACTTCAACGATCGCGTACAATATGTGATCTAGGAGGCAGGAATCGAGGCGGCACATCTCGGAAGCAATCTAGTTCACTAATTCTCCTCCGCAGTCTGCTGTTGATGGCGTAGCACATATGATCATTTCACAATACTTTTCACAAGCTTATTTCGAATCACAAAATCAGTCTCATATTTTGAGGCGTGCTGCCCTAAGCATGACTTCCTGCTCTTTGTTTTTTTTTTTTAGCAATTCGCTCTATCATACAAACTTTTTGAGAAAGTGCGCTCGCTATTCCTTAAAATGTAGAAGATGCGATAATTTGCGAGTGATTTTGCCTGGGTTGTTTTAGCTCAGAGCCATACATTTTACTGGGACCCCAGGCCGTATGTAGACAGTAACTACCCAAATAAGAAAAATTACCTTTTTAATCTGAAGAGTCACTCGACTGATCTAATGTAAAAGTTGACCCATCATCCGAGTTCATAATCGGTTCAGGCATGCAAGATGATGACGCTGCTAATTTCTGCGGTGTAATGAATTTCGGGCGGTGTCACCCTGCAAACCGAAAATCAACTGCCCAAGGCCGCAACTGTCACGCTCTAAGCAGAACACCAATGAGTGGCGGGTCTGTTCGCGCCTCACATTCGGTTAAGCGTGAATTGCGGCTTGATAAGTATTTCGAGAAAAACAGCGCGACAACAGGACGAATGTGATTAATTGGTCCGGTTGCACTATTTTTCTCGGAATGCTGCACAACCAACTAGCCCAACTTCGTGTCTGGATAAGCATACAGGGATAGGCAGCTACTTTTCGTTTTCTTTTGTGTGACACTGCCCGGAATTCATTACGCCGCATAAATTAGCAGCGTCAGCCACTTGCGTGTCTGGAACTAATTATGAACTAAGATTATGAGTCTCAGGTGTTCCATTACGATCGATTGTCTGAGTTTATTAAGAAGTTAATTTTTCTTATTTTGATATTGACTTGTATAATGGCTGCGTCCAATTCTTGCATTACTGTCTAATTACTGTCAATAATTATTGTCATTACTGTCTAATTACTGTCGAATTCTTGCACTGCTGCGGCTCCAAGTGCTCGTATTATTTTCTTGTGCTCGCCACTATGCCTACTTGTGCTGAGCTTGCAAAACGAATTGATCAGCTAGAAGCCTTGTTCACGGGTGGATGTGAAGCGGTAGTCACTGATTTTGTGAAAAAGTGTTCAACGAAGCTATCAACGGAACCAAACATTCTTGAACTGGAAGGCGAGATGGAAGACCTCATAAGAAGTGCCGACGTGCTCAACACAATGATTGAAGAAGCTCGAGCTCAATATATTACTTTGACCACGCCTAACAAAGAATTAAAGACCGAGAATGAAGCGCTTACCAAACACCTGTCAGAACTTGAGCAGCACTCAAGAATAAACCATGGGGAAATCGAGGGAGTATCATATACACAAGGCCAGAGCTGTTTTGCGATCCTGCAAGCTGTTGGTGAAAAATGATGCTGTCCGATTTCTGACGACGACATCGATGTTGCAAACCGCGTCCCAGCGAGGCCAGGAACGGGCAATAAGAACATTATTGCCCCGTTCTGCTCAAGGACAAAGAAACAGGATTTGGTTGCTAAGGCGCGAAAGGCTCGTCTAAATTATAAAGATCTCGGCTTCGCAGGACCGAATCATGTTCCCATTTATATTAATGATCACCTGACCCACGGTAACAAAGTGATGTTTGCGACGGTTCAGTCACTGAAACAGGACAAATGTTGCCAATCCCAAAGACCGAGAATGGACAAATAAAAGCTAGAAAGACGTGCGACAGTCGAGTCAATCTAATCTCGTCCGAGGGTGATTTATCTGTCTTCCGGTAGTTATGAAGGGTCAACGAAATAACCTATTTGGTTGCATTCCATAATGTCATCCGATTTTTCAACTGAGCAACTCAAATCTTTTTTTACGAACCCATGCCTATCTGCTATTCACTTTAATAATCGAAGTCTAAAAAGACACTCTGTTATATTTACAACTCTTGAGCGTCTGTAGACCACATAGTTTCTCTTACCTGTATTTCTGAAGCTTGAATTTCAGATGCAGATAACTTATTTGGTTTTCCCTCTTATGATTCCGAATACTGCTATCGTCCTCAGCAGAGCTGAATAGGTATCCCTGTTTTTGTATCTCCATATGTGCGTTATAAACGCTGACTTGGCATTTCACTTTCAGTGGTGAATTGTGAAGCTGCGCGGATAAAACTAGAGGATGCGAGCCAGACAGTTGTCAGTAGCCTGTATTGCTCGTCTTCATCTTCAATATCGGCATATTGCAATGACTTGAACACTTTGCTTGGTAATCTGTCTTCAGAAAAGGAAAATGTTGTGTTTCTTGGTGACATTAGCTCAAATCTTTTAGATTACTGCAAACTGCTACTACAGCCTACACTAACTGCATTCACGGATTTGGCTTCGAATGATTCGTTTCCCATCCAACTAGATGTACTTGGAAGGCTTCCGCCACCTCAATAGCTAACATATTTTCTAACCTTATGCGTCCTCCAGTTTACAGTGCACTTGAAAATAACATCACTGACCACTTTCCTCTTCAACTTCCTTGTCAATTATATAAACCGTGTCATGGATTGTACAAACCTGCTTCTACAAACCTGATGACTTCATCGCTGGCGTTGGTGATCTAAATTGGTGTACTGTGATTTCAGACAGACGCATAATCTGCTTTTAATTATTTTCGGAGATCATTAAGTATAGACGCCACGTATAAGCAACCAGTAGACATCACCAACGCATGTAATGAGTTCGATCATACCAGTGATAGTCAGCAATCGATCATTTCAGAGTTGCCTGCAGACATTGTATTAATTTCCAGCTGGCGCAGATGATATATTCAAAGCGATACAGGATTTACATGTTGCAAGTACAGGTCTGGACGAAATCAGTTCAATTATTATTAAATTACTAGCTCATCTTATCGCTCGCCCGTTACCTCATGTTACAAATTTGGTCATTAAGACCAGTGTATTTCCAAGTGTACTAAAAAGTTATTCCAGTATTTAAAAAAGTTTGCAACGTTCTAATTATCGCCCTATTGCTATTCTTCATTAATTTTATTTGGCAAAGTTACGAAAAAACGCACTCAAAAATGCTTCACTAAATACTTCACAAAATTTAACATTCTTTCGCCATATCAATGTGGCTTCAGGGTAGGTTTCTCGACTGACTGGGCTATACTTTCTTTCACGGATTAAATAAAAATGCGGTATAGGTGCCGGTTTATAAGCAGGACCAGTTTTTATCGATCTATCAAAAGCATTTGATTCCGTAAACCACGTCATCTTACTAGCTAAACTACGGGCGGTAAGCGTCGATGGCCCAGCATTATCCCTCAAAAAGTTACTTAATGTATAGACAACAGGCGGTGTATTATAGCGCCTCAACTTCTAATTTTAGAGTGACCAATAAAAGGTTCCTGCAGGGGTCAATACTTGGCCCAGTACTGTTCCTTTTTTATATAAATGATTTACCCGGTTGTCTGTCAGAATCACAGGTCTTCCTTTACGCTGACGCCACCACATTACTTGCAACCGATCGTCCACTAACTTCTCTGACTACTAAGTTAAACACTGATCTGAATCATATATTGACGTGGTGCCATCTTAAATCGGAATAAATCCTACCAAAACGTCTTTTACTCTTTTTTATTCGAACCATAGAACACAAAAATTCATTCCCACTGCCATCCTAAACTCGCTTGTCACCAGTGCAGTAAATGAATGCTCATTTCTTGGTATATGATTCTAGACTCAAACTTAAAATTTACAAAGCATATTGCCTATTTGAAGCACGAGCATGTTCCCGGAATTAGAGTTTTAATTAAGCCGGTGTATTATTTGAGTAAACCAGCATTGATAACGCTGCAATATTGTTTTATTTACAGCCAGCTTAATTATTGGGGTAACACATATCCCACACACACAGCTCCGCTACAGCATTTGCAGAACCAGGCCATCCGGATATTATCGTTCAGGTCATTTTACTGCAGTGCTTCTTATATGCTTCTCCACGAAAGAAGACTTTCGGTGAATAATTTTGTTAAATATAAATGAACCGTAATGTTATTTCAAATAAGAATTAACCCTCCCCGGTAAATATTCCTTCTGTGGGTACTTTGGTTAAGTTAGACCGCATAGTATTCGCAGCTAACAAAAATTACTTATTGCCACTAATAAATACTAATACATACATTCATTTGTACCATATGAATTAACTCTCAATCTCTATCCTTGCAAGCAGTTTAAAAATATACATGCGTTTGCAGTTCTTTTCCTGGAGTTCAATGAGCCATGCACGTTTCTGATCATCCAGAGTGTTGTTGTTGTTCTTCGTTTGCTTGATGTTATTCGGCGTCTTTCGATTCAATTTTTTTCAATTGTTTGATTTGTTGTTAGCTATATTTTCCTCGTTAGCTATGTTGTTGCTCTTGTTTTTGCTACATGTTGTTTCTCTTACCCCCCTCACGCAATACTCCAGTTGGAGCCTGTGAGGTATGTGTATAACTAAATAATTATGAAAAACTATCTGGATATTTCGCAGCATTATCTCTTTGGAACAGCCTCCCCCTAGATTTCAAGCGCTCTTCTTCAGGTCTCCGCTTTCCTACTAGATAACCAAAATTATCCACATATCTAATCACTTTACTCCTGCTCATTTCTCCTTAGTTTTTCCCTTTCTTCTATGTTCTAAAATTGTGCACTTTGTAAACTTTTTTTTCTGTTGCGAACGCCTTAACTATACGGTTTCAATTGTACTGCTAGTTAGTGATTTCTTATTATTTGCAGGTTGTACTACATTTACTTTGCATAATATTCCACTTAGTGACGACTAAATTGCTGTTTTATGTCATGTATTTCCGCAAATGTATGTATTTTCTGACAGGAGGTCCCCTTTCGGCTACATGCTATCGGAGCTCCTTCAGTATACTTATGTAAGCATCTACACCACTTACGAAAGAAATAAAATAAACTGAAGGCATAACAGGCGGTAATTCATGCCCAGTTAAGGAATTCAATAGGTATTTTCACATTTCAGCAATTGTCGAGATTCTTTAATGGCAAGGAGGTAATCCCCGTTAGAGGTGCTTCCCATAAGTACCCTCCTTAGTGATCTCATCTCACCTCCTACGTGTCTAGTCGAGAAAGCTTTAGAGGTGGCTAGCCACCTCTAAAGCTTGCATATTTCTCGGTGAGCTTAAAATTTTGACAAGTTCAGCAATTTTGTAAAAAAATAAAAAAGTTAAAGAAAATGAAATTTACCGCACTGTTTACGAGGAAGCAGAGCGCACGACAAGAAAGATACGATAGGACACCACGTTTGGCACTGGCACACCATCCCAGCTTCGGGATTACAGCAGCTCCAACCCGCCGCGATAGCTCGGCCGCTTTTGCGCTGCTGACCTCGAGCTTGTGTATTCGATCGCGGCCGCATTCTGATGGAAGAGAAATGCAAAAACGCTCGTGCACCGCACGTGCATTGGACGCGGGTTAAAGAACCCTCAAGTTGTCATAAGTTTTCCGCAGCCCCCCGCTACAGCGTGTCCCGTAATAAGATTGTGGTTGAGGCCCGTGATATGCCCGAACCTTTAGTTTTTTTACTTACTGCGACCACTCAGTACGCGGATACGAAGTCCCCCTGGTGCTTACTGTCATCGAGTCCATGTCGGATTCTTCTGAAAAAAGGAGCGCCGCGGTGAGGCAACGTAGAAGTAAGCACCTTGATCATAACCAAAGTAGTACAACTAGGAAAAACGTTAAGCGCCTCTTCACACCATTAACTTCGCTGGACAGCTCTTATTCAAGCAAGCATGTGCGTTTTGAACCATTATGCATCGTTGGTTCGATGGATGCGCAAAAGGATGTCGCTTCATCGCGCCCGCGCCTGTTGGGCACATGTTGCATTGCGTGCGACTGCCGTCAGACCAGAGCACGTAGAATCTATAGCCATAACAGGGATCCGAGCTTTTAATCACGTGACCCTTCGCCAAATCAACTCCTCAAACGCTAACCCCACGTCACTGTGAGGTGGAAACAACCGCGTCGCTTACGAGATTCCGCTATAGAGGCGTTAAAATTGCGCTGTTCTTAATTTCACGTTCTGTTTCCTACGGCTAAATTTATCGGCACTCATTGCTCTTTCGAAATTGGCGTCAACACTTTTTTTATGCATGAGGTCTTCGGTCGAAAGGCTTGGATACTCGTTTTATCTTTTATCATCCGACTCTTTCGCTGCAGAAGTTCATATTTGTGTCGTACTACTATAGCTACCTATTGCCTATCTTGAGTTATTGTAGGCCGTTTTCATCACATTAATTTCCAGGAATCGGTTGCTATATATATATATATATATATATATTCGAAGATACTACTATGGACGAAATTTGTTAAACACCCTGCCCTGGCAAGTCGGCAATCGAGATTCAGAACTACTTGAAATCTGGGGCCGTATTCTGTAGCGGTTCCTTTTGGAACCGGTTCCTTTTGGCTGTTGCCATTGGTCGGCGCTTCGTTGTCGTCATCCCTGGTGGGCGGGACGACAAATTTTGATGACGTCACACAGGTTGCCAATCATCTGGAAAGGAACCGGTTCCCTGCTAGGAGAGGAACCGCGGAGAAGTGGTTCGCTCGAGGGTCGCGCGCGGTGGCGAGATGATGTCGGGGGTTGCTGGGGCAACCGTGGCTGCCGGCTAGTCTCGCGCCAGCTGACGAGCCGGCACCTAGACGAGACGAGACAGAGACGGCAATGGCGGCTCCTTTGGTTGTGCTGCTGGCGAGCGCCGAAAGTCAACGACGCGACGAGAGGCAACGACGCGACGCGTTCGGCATGGCCGAAGAAGAGTTTCGAAGGCATTTTAGGCCCTCCAAAGACATAGTGCGACGTCTTTGCGATGAGCTGGAAGGACATCTCGGACCTCAAAGATTTCGTGGTGTCGACACTACGATGAAAGTGCTGTGCGCGCGGCAGCTTTTTGCCACCGGGAGCTTTCCAGTGCGTCGGGAATGAACAAGCGATTGCACTGTCGCAGCCTTCGGTCAGCCGGATCATTACAGCCGTCGCTAAGGCCATTACGGTTCTGGGCAAAGAAAAAAGGATGGGTTAGATTCCCATCCACGGCGCAACAGAAAGCCACCGTCAGCTGCTGGCCCAACACACACGACGCTTTTGCTAGGTAGGGGTGCTCCTCGACAAATGAAACGAGTATTTCGCGCTGCCTCGCTGCAACATGAGGACCCAGCTGCCTGTTTTTGTGCGACGAGATCGTTTCGGTTTCGGCGCGCGAACAAGTCCAAAACGTAAACAAAGCGAGGCAAGTTGTTTGCATAACGTATGGCACACCACCTAGCGACTAAATAAGAAAACAACACATAAAATTACAACTCCCAGTAGCCGTCTGCGCCGCAAGCTCACATTTATTACTGAAAATTAGATTTGCAAGTGTTCTATACAAACCAATGTCTTTTATCAAACCAGCAACATCCTTCAATTGCTATACCGTCCCCCAAATACAAACAAAAATGGTGACGTGATCTTCCGGCAGACCGCCGCTCGTTGATTGGTTCCCCTCACGCCGCCCCGTTCCACTCTTTCTCCGAGTTACGTAATCCTGACGTAACAGCCAAAAGGAACCGGTTCCAAAAGGAACCGCTACAGAATACGGCCCCTGCTCTTGGGACCATTCTCGCACATCACGGCGGCACAAGACAACTCGCAATGCTTCTGGAAAGTACTAAAGGACCCTGGTATAACCTTACGAGCACGTTTCAATCGGCGGCGCTACGGACGATGAAAAGTCTCATCATAATATCGCCCAGCACACAGATGCGTTCGCGCGCGAGGCCCATAGCAATAGGTACCGGTAGCAGCAAGACGAGCGTCATGTATGGAGCGTAATGAACTTTCCGCCCAAATATACGGTGAGGCGTGTGCCAGGTTACCCGTGAATGCCCCCTTCGCAGCAGCCATCGCGGCTGTAGCCGCTGCTCTAGCGTGATTGAACGCGGTATTTGACGCGGTGATCAGGCACTTACCTATCTGCGAATCCTCCATGTCAGAGAGTTCGGACAGGTCGGACATGATGAACAAGCAATTCAGCAGCTTGTCGCCAAGTCACGCGGACAAGATCGACGCGGTTATATACCCCGTGGAAAAATACCGCTTGGAAACGACCCGCTCAACAGACTTATTTTTCTTCTTCACTGGTAATAGCACTTACCCACTGTTGGGTATTGACCAATGGACTTATTCTCGGACAGTAACTTTCGCAGATATCCCTTTCAGTGCGTGATGACTGGATGCTTGAGCAAAACCCGTTGAGCTGATTGGCTGGCTGAGCGAAACCATTCGAACGACACAACGCACCATGCAATACGTCTGACGAAAGCGATAGTATCGCCGGAAGTGATCGTCCGAGAGAATACGTCCCCAAGAGTCCAGTGTCGAAAGAACACCAAAAACAGACAAGCAGCTATTACCGTGTTCGAGGAGAGGCCGGGGGGAAGGGGGAATTTGTATTTTTGGCACATAGAGATCGACGTTTAAAAAGTACGAAAAAGGCAGCTTGGAGACATTCTAAGGGAAATAAACGGTCAAAGAACTTTAAACTTAAAAAAATGCGTTCTGAAGAAATGCGTGATCCGACGGCAATAAATGGCCGATCCACCAAATTATATGGCTACGGGACAGTGCAGCAATACGTCGCAGATATAATCACAAGCAGCTATTGAGTGTTGTGAGGCATCTTTTTAATTATTTATTTCTACTGCAATCTAATACAAGACCTGAGCAGGATGGGCATACGATGTATAAGTAAACACCCATTGGGAACAGCAAACAAAATTCCAAAAGAAATCACAAATCAATTCATAAATAAATCATAAGTCAAGATCAAGGAACAGAAATGTAAAGATATATGATACAAATGCAACACAAGGATATAATGCAGCACAGAAGATGTTAGAAAATTGAAGATGGGTTTCACACATTTGTAGTGACGTTTGTGATACTGCATCATTAGTAAGTTTATTCCAATATTCTGCAATCGTTCTAAATAAATAGGAGTATTTATAAGAGATAATTCTTGCGTTTATTGCTGTCACTCTAAAATCATGCCGTTATGCTATGTCCAGAGATGTGATCGTGTTAAACTTGTATTGACCTTCGATTAATTGAAAAAAAGTAGTTTAAACGACAGATACACTTTCTATGAGAGACAGGAAGCAAATCACTGTGAACAAATAGATGAGCGATATATGAGAGGCCATATTAGCTATAAATATACCGTACTGCTTACTTTTGAACTCTAATTTAGCCATGTTAGTTTTAGTGAAGGGATCCTAGATTATGATGGCATATTCTAACATGGGACGAATAATTGTCTTATATGTGAAAAAGAAACGTACGCTAGGGGGCGTGAGGCCCAATGCACGTAACACAGCAACAAAGAAGATCAAGTGGAAAGTCAGAGAGGCTGAATTAATTTCATGGGTGGCGGCAATGGAAAAGAAACCTGCCTTGAGTAACTGCTTAAGAGGAAAAAACGGAATCAGGAAAGAAACCATTTATGATAACTCAAAAAGACGCACATTACTTTTCGAAGCGAGATCGGGATACCTTAGAACATGCACCTATAAAGCGAGATATAAGAAGGAAGAAGAAGCATGTGCTTGCTGCGGTAAAGCTAGGGAAACGACGGAGCATGTTTTATCAGAATGTGAAGACGTCTACGCGGCGGTCGATTTAGGCACCACTGGCCTCCTTAAAGCCCTTGAGTTCAGCGGGAGCCGTGGTAAAGCAAACATGTCCGCATTACACATTAGTAAGAGGCGATTGGAGGATTGGTGGAAGAAAAGTAGGGAAACGGAAAAAGACGGAGACGTACAAAAGCACAGTTCACAATAGGGGATCAGAAAATTTGGGCGTGGTAGTTCATAGTGTCTTTTTTTTCGTTGTTTAACCTAGGTAGGATATTAAGCAGTATCGTAGCAATAGCTTGGTGGAGCAACCCACCGCCCCGTTCCAAAGGGGACGCTCATAACATTCATCCATCCATCCATCCGTCGAAGGCAAAAAAGTTGGCGGAGGGCGTTACTTGTGACGTCATCTACATCTCCTGTCCAGGAGAAGTTCTGCAGATACGAAGCTCTAGGTACTTGGCCGCGTAGCTGTTTGCTTACGAAAGACCATTGCTATTAGCATTATAGTTAAATAGGAGCGGTGCCCGTTTACGTGTTATGAGTACGAATACTGTCTTATCGTAATTAACATACATTTGCCATTTATCAGACCAAAATATTATTTTTGCAATATGGTTATTTAACCAGACTTGATCCTCAGTCACTATCTTATTATATTTATAATATCAATTCAATTGATATCTTATTGCCCAAAGATCAAGGACAGAGGGTCTGCCAGTCGCTCTAGGACCTTCAGTGGAAATTGAGTTTTGATTCTGCGCTGTCCCGCAAAGCTGCGAGCTTTTATTTTTTATTGTTTTCACCCGAATTTTTTCGGGTTGTCGAGTCCAGCACCGAAACAGCTGTCCTAACCAACAAAAGAAGTATTCGAAAGTAGTCATCAAATTTGGTTTGACTTGGTGTATTTTATTTCAGCAACGCAAAAAAAAAAGAAAGCGAGGGGTCGCTATACTCACAGAACACCTATACAAACTTCGAAAAGGAAAACTGTACCTTCCACAGTGTAACGGAAATGGGTAGCGGTGGCGTCGGGAACTAAAGTATGCGACCGAGAGATGGCGCTAGCAAAATCAAAACTAATATCATCATCATTACGTACTGAGCAATATGGCCACTACGGTAGCGGCTGGTGGGGTTCGTTGCGCTGCTCACTCGCTGGTTTTGGGCGTTTTGCTACCGCTTTCGGAGCTGTGTTCGTGTGTAGGATACTCTAAAATGACTATCGATGCCTTTATTATATCACCAGGTGACCGAGAGGCCTCAAGTGGCAAAGAAAACACGTCAGACAAGTAAGCTTGCAGTGTTTATTGTCAATCGTGAATGAAGCAGTACATGCCCACAATTTTCGTACAGGTCAGGTGGAGCTGAGGATGTCAATCAATGCGTTTACAACATACAGAAACACAGACAGTAATATATTTAACGGAATTAAAAAATGAAATCAAGCGAAGTTTTCTCATCGTGTTTGGTGTGTCGCTAAAGCAAGGACAACAATATTGTGCTCGGCTACACTCGTACTTGTGTTGCGTACAGTGCTATTTGACGTCTTTCATGCTATACGTATGTTGTCTGCTTTCTACCATTTCAGATAGATTAAAGAAAGAAACATAAGAAGTGCTCGGCAAAGGTGTACTGTCAGTAAAGTAAGCTCGAGCTGCAATATCGCATTGTGTTCACAACCCATGGGCGACAGGCACGAAGTGTAGAGGGAAAAAAAACGTTATGCTAAATTTTAGAACACATATTGGGGCTTCTTGATATTTAGGCTGGATATTTAGTGTTCAGGTGCCACAGTAAAGGCTTTGACACAAGTAGAGTACTCGTAGGAAGGCGAGGAACGTTATGGAGACGACAGTGCTTACAAGGACCTCTGCAAATATTGTGTATAAACAAGGACACTAAATAAACATATAAGTATGCCCAACTAATGCTCACAGATCGTTGTAAAATGCAATTTACGGTTTCATGTTAAAAAAACATCACGGTTGGCGTGTTCAAACAATGCAAAAATGATACAAGGAGATGAACACTTCAGTTGAGTGGCAGAGGTGAGCAAGGGAAGCCTCAGCCTGTAGCCAATGTTTCAACAATCAAGCATATTTGTGAGAGCCGTGACTGAGAGAAGTTCCCATGCTGAGGCTGCCTTGCTCGGCCACTCTTGATTGGCTGAGTGTTAAGCCAAACTACGAGTATATTTCAAAAGCTTTTTGTGAACACACTGTCCTCAGGTGTGTAATCTGCTGGTTGAAGAGAAAGAAAAATTGGTTTTATTGGTTTGTCATGTTTGAGAAGTGTGGAGTAGGCCAGTCGTGTGAAGTTGCTTGTTCTGGCCATCTCTTACGGTGCAGGGCTAGCCTAGTTACTGATTTCATGGAAAGTGTACTTGAGCATTTTGTAGTTAACAAATGCAAAGTGCAATATCGAGATCTAATTCTAAGCTGATCACTTACCATAATAACAATGTTCGCTTAGATTTCGTCATGTCCTATAAATATATTGGTGTACACATTACAAATAATTTAAATTGGAACAATGTGGAGTATGTCATTAACAATGCTATTCACCTGATCGGGTACTTACAGTGCAACTTTTCCAAAGCACTGTCTACTTTAAAACTATACCTTTACAAGACGCTAATACATTCAAAACTTGAATATGCACCTTCAGTATTCGATCCCTGTAGCGTTAGTCTTATTACTTTACTTGAACTAGTACAAAATAACTCTGCTCGTTTCATTCGTTCGAATTACAACCATACAGCAAGTATAACCTTAATGAAACTAACCAGAACTCATTCCCCTAGCCAATCGTCGCAGTCGCCATGTTTCGCTACTTCATAAGATTTTACGTCATACCACACTTCACGACGAGTTATACGGCGGCCTCAAGTACATTTCAAACTGCATCGATCATCGCAGTAACGCAGGGATAGATTCTTGCTACATGAAGTCTTTCTTTCAATCTTTCAATCCCCGCACATCTCGGGAATGGAACCACCTTCCCTCAAGTATCGTAGCCATCACCGACAACAAACTTTTTTTTGCAAAACATTAGCTAACATTGTGTAATCAGGAAAAGCATTGTATTACCAGAACTCACTGCTCTTGTTCGTTTGTTTTACTCTACTGCGTTGTATCCACTCCCCTTTTTATTGGCGTATGGCCCTGAGCGTACTTTAAATAAAAAATAGAATAATAAAAAGTGACAGCCAGAGTTTCAGTGGTTGGTTGGTTGGTTAGTTTGGGTTTAATGGCACAAAGGCAACTAAGGCCATGCTGCGCCAGAAACAAGACAAAATGAAACGCAACGTTAAAGTAGGTAAACCTGTATTACATTATAGTTGGTGTAAATAACCACTTTTTTCTAAAAAGTCGAACAGGTTAGCAAATGGCACTAGGGGGTCATCTGCTAGTAATAGGGCAGGGTGTAATGGAGCGTGCAAATTATATAGGTTGTGTAAAAACCTCCATCTCAGTATGTCGATGTGTGGACATGCTATTAGGATGTGTATGACTGTGAGAGGTTCAAGGCATTTTTCGCAGGTTGGCCGGTTTTCTTTTCGGAGGAGGAAATTGTGCGTCAAATGTGTGTGTCCAATTCGAAGTCGAGACAAGATCACCTCGTAGAACCGTTGCTGGTGACTGCATGATTTCCACTCGCCTATTACGGGTTTAATAAGATGTAGCTTGTTTTCTGTACAATGGTCCCATTCGTGTTGCCACTGTGACGTTAAGGCCTTCCTAATGGCACGGATACTATTTTATATGGAAGTGTTGTGTTTGTTATGTCTTTGTGCGCTGCCATTGATGCGCATCTATCCGCCGCTTCGTTGCCCGGTATACCAACATGACTTGGTACCCAGCAAAACCTAATTGACCTGCCGTATTTGTTTAGTGTTATCATGTTTAGGATATCCCCTATGAGGGGTCCACATTCGGATTTCAGGTGAAGAGCTTTCAGCGTGCTTAACGAGTAAGTGTATATGACTGCGTTTTCGTGTTTTTCAGCGATGATCTTTTTCACCACAGTCCATAATGCATAGACTTCAGCTGTGTAGACAGAGGCGTGCTGTGGCAAACGAATACTTACTTCCCAATGTTCTGTTACGGCCCCCACACCCACGAGTTCTTTTGTTTTAGAGCCATCAGTGTAAAATTCTGTGTAATTTTCATATTTGTCCTGTAGAAAGCGGAATTCTTGTATGATGTGTTCGTGTGGGGTGCCTTTATCTTTAAATGTGTCAATGTCCAATCACATACCGGTGCGAAAACGTGCCACGGCGGCAAACGCTGTGGTTTTCTGGCAACCTGAAGGATTTCGCGAGGAATGTTATAATTCGAGATATATTCCTCATATCGTAGGACAAGCGGCTTAATCATGTTTGGTTTGTTTGTATAGTGTAAACGAGAGTTACACTGTGTGACAATGTTGAAGCATATGTGTTGTGGTAAGGACTGGATTCTCAGTACGTAAGAAAAAGTTAGTAGCACTCTACGCTGCTGTAGAGGAGGTTCATTACAGTCAACATACAAACACTGGACAGGCGATGTTCTGTAAGCGCCACTTGCCAGTCGCAGTCCAAGGTTGTGAACTGGATCAAGTCGACGGACGTAGGACTGTCTAGCTGAACCGTATACAATGCTGCCATAATCTAATATGCTGCGCACCAAAATACGGTAGATGCGTAGCAGGCATTCACGGTCAGAGCCCCAGCGCTTCTGGGACAGGACTTTGAGGACGTTAAGTGCATTGTTTGCTTTTATTTTAAGGCTCTTTATGTGTACCAGGAAGTTTAACTTTTTATCAAACAGAACACCCAGAAACTTGTGTTCTTGTTTTACTGGTAATGTGGCTTGTTGTAGCTTAATGGTGGGTACTGGTTGTGGGCCTCTTTTTTGCGTAAATACAACACCAATAGTTTTTTTCACTTGAGAAACGAAAACCATTTTCACACGCCCACTGTGTTAGTTTGTTTAATGTAATTTGAATTTGCCGCTCGCAGGATGTCAGGTTGGATGCACGACACGCTATTTGTAGATCGTCCACATATAATGAATGCATTTTAGAGGATGGGATTACCTTATTGACTGAGTTCATTTCCACCACAAACAATGTTGTGCTTAATACTCATCCTTGTGGCACACCATTTTCCTGGGTGAATACACGTGACAGCGCCGTTCCTAAACGCACCTGGAATGTTCGGTCCGACATGAAATCGGCTAGACATTTAAGCATTCTACCTCGGATTCCTAAATCTGCCAAGTCCTTTAAAATACCAAACCTCGATGTTGTGTCATACGCCTTTTCTAAGTCAAAGAAAACAGTGAGACAATATTGTTTATGTAGAAAGGCCGCACGTATCTCGTCTTCTAGCCAGACTAGGTGATCTGTTGTGGAGCAACCTTTCTTGTATCCACACTGATGGTTATCAAGCATGTTCTCTGTGTCAAGGACGTATGTTAATCTTATGTTGATGATGGCTTCATAGGACGTTGCAAGACAACTTGTGAGTGCTATCGGTCTATAGCTGGTTGCTGTTGTGGGAGGTTTTCCAGCTTTCAAGAAAGGGATAATGATGGCTTTCTTCCACTCTTTTGGCAATTTTCCCGTTTCCCAGATTTTATTTAAAAAACGAAGCAAGGTTTCAACTGCATTAGGAGATAAATGAGCGAGCATCGCGTAATCTACTCTGTCCGGACAAGGTGCTGTTTTTTTGCCAGTAGTAAGTACTCTATTGAGTTCTGGAAGTGTTAAAGCGGCATTATACAGGGTTTCTGAACTTCCTGTGGTCGGAAGCTTTAGTTTTTCTGATAACCGGTTATGCTTTAGAAATTCTGCAGAGTAGTTTACTGAGCTTGATATATCATGAAAGTGCTGCCCTAATATGTCTGCTTGTTCTACTAAATTTGTTTGCGTGTCTGGGGGTGAAAGTATGGGTATCGTGTAAGGAGCGTAGTCGCCTCTAAACTTACGAGCCTGATCCCACATTCTTTTGGAAGTTATCGAGCTATTTATTGAGGAGACATAATTTTTCCAGGACTGTCTTTCGGCCTGTCTGCGTGCGTACATGGCTTTCCCTTTTGCTTTTTCGAAGGAGAGTAGATTGTCTTGTGTTGGGTATCGCCGAAAGATACCCCACGCTTTGTTTTGTAGTTTTTTTGTTTGTGTACATTCCTTCGTCCACCAGGGTTTCAAGTTTTTTTCTTAATAAGCCAGAGGATTGTGGGATTGTTTCTGCTGCTGCAGCAAGTATACAGGCGGTGATCTTATCATTCATTTCATCTATGGTTAGCTCATCTGGTATGTTATCCAGAGTGGCCTTTTCAGTAAAGAGAGGCCAGTCTGCCAGATGTAGTTTCCAGCGGGGTGGCCTCAGTGGGATGGTAGGAAAAGGAGATGTTCTTTTAATGACAGCAGGCATATCGTCACTACCATAGGGGTTATCAATAACACTCAACTGAATATCTCCAAAAAGAGAGGGAGAGCACAGTGCCAGATCTAGGCAACTCATTGCTCCTGTGCTTGGGCAGTAGTAAGTTGCCGCACCGGTGTTTCAAAGGCATATGTCGTTTGTTAGGATAAAATCTTCAAGTGTTTGACCCCTGGTGTCAGTTGTTTTGCTACCCCAGAACGTGTTATGTGCGTTAAAATCACCGCCTATTAAAATGGTTCAGGTAGCTGGTCTAAAATTAACTCTAGGTCATTTATAGTAAAATTTGAACGCGCTGGAATGTATACTGAAGTAATGGTGGTTTTAGGAGCCAAAACGGTGACAGCAACAGCTTCTATGTGACTGTTAATAGGAACTTCTCTGGCTGCAATACCGCCCTGCAGAAGAATGGCTACACCACCTGACAGCCGGCTCGTCTGCGTACGGTCTCGCCGTACAACAGTGAAACCTTTTAAAATGTTTTTGTGTTTTTCGCCTAGGTTTGTTTCCTGTAGGCACAGCGCCACAGGAGAGAAGTTTATTAACATGTATTTGATGTCACCCAAGTTATTTAAGAGACCTCTACAATTCCAATGGATCATAAAAGCCATCATAAAATTGAAAGGTAAAAAATGATATTAACCAGTGAGTAGGAGATAAGAAAGATGTTAGGTGACATGGATCTGAAGAAGGTAGATACAATGGACCGATAACCCATTAGGTTATCGCCTTCTTATTTAGGGTAGTTATTGGGAGTTTGTCCCTCTTTAAGCGCTCTAGAGAGCGCTTGTCCTTGGGTGTCGATGACACCGGGGTTTTTCCGTCGACCTCCATCGCTCTCTCTGAGGCGCTGGAGGACCGAGAGTTTGGCGCCGAGACACGTGTCTCGGGTCTAGGTGTTCGCTTGATCATAGGGCCCTGCGGGACTGGTGTCTGCAGGGCTTGCGAAGATGATGGAGCAGGACTGGCTGCTACCACCACGGGGGCGGGAAGCGTCACTACGGGACCACTGTGCGTGCGCTTGGGCGCACAGGACTCCTCAGGCCTCTGTGACGATGCCCCCAACTTCGTCACATCGGCATAACAGCGTCGCGAAAGGTACGACGGTCGTTTTCGGGCTTCGAAGAACGATATTTTTTCTTTAACAGTTAGTGCAATGACTTCTTTTTCTTTTTTCAGCAAGGGCAGGACCGCGAATAAGCTGGGTGATCTCCCTTGCAGTTAGCACAATGTGGGGAAGAGGTGCAATTCTCAGATTGGTGTTCGTTGGAGCTGCATTTAGCAGAAGTTGTATGTCCTCGGCATGCACGTGAAGAGTGTCCAAACCTTTGGCATTTGAAACATCGTCTGTGGTTTGGGATATATGGTCTCACATTGACTTTGACATAACCGGCGTCGAGAGAGGTAGGCATTACGCTTGTTCCGAAGGTGAGTATAACATGTTTAGTGGGGATTTCTTGATCGTTTCTGCGGATTACTATTCCTTGTACTTTGGTAACATTTTGTTCCTGGAAACCTTCCAGCAGTTCCTCGTCGCTTAAACCAATAAAGTCTTCTTCAGATATTACCCCCCTGCTTGTATTGAGTGTTCTGTGGGCTGAAACAGTCACTGTCGCCTCGCCAATACTGGTAAGTTCAGACAGCTTATCTGCTTGATCTTTGTTATTCAGTTCTAGGAGGAGGTCCCCGCTAGACATTTTGGAGGCTTTGTATGTCTGTCCGATTTTATCTTTCAGGCATTTGGCTACCAGGAATGGAGAGAGTTTTCTAACAGGCGTGTTGCTTTCACTGTGGACTACATAGTATTTGGGGAAAGATGGAGCGTTGCTACGAAAGGAGCATTGAAATGGTACTTCTGTGCGGCATCTTTTCAGACGCCGATCATGGACAACGGAGATTTGAGCTGCCATTAGGAAAGTGTGTGTGTTCGGCAACAGCGCCGACCGCCCACCACGGAGCCCAACGAGGGGACGCGGCAGAGCTTGTGTACAAGTCTGCACGACGCCAGCCGTACGCCATCACTATAACCCAATATGTGTACCCAAGGTAGGATATCCACACAAGGTTAACCCTTGCCGCCGTGGAGAAAGGAAGTAAATGGAAGAGAGAAGAAGACAGGAAAGATAAAAAAGTGAGAGATAAAGACGAAGGTTTGAGGAGGGAGAGATAGGAAGAGGCGACTACCGGTTTCCCCCGGGTTGGTCAGTCCGAGGGTGCCGTCTACGTGAAGCAGAGGCCAAAGAGGCGTGTTGCCTCCGCCGGGGGGCCTTAAAGGTCCGAACACCCGGCATCGGCTCAACCTCCAGGATCCCCCTTTCCCCGGACACGGCTAAGCCGCGCACGGCTACACGCGGGAGGGGTCAACCCTCGTGTGCTCGGGTACGTGGTGTCGCAACACACCAAACGCCTGCTGACGCAGACGCCCCTGCGGGGGAGTTTCAGTGAACATGAAGCATTATTTCCTCAAAATTTCACTGAGCGATTTTGAAGGCTTTAAAATTCTTTGCAGTTTCATGTTACAAATTAACACTATGAGGGAGCATGCGATACTTGGTAGTAATACCCGTCAATGTGATGTGCGAAACACAGATGACACAGTTTGTGCATTACCAAGTAGGAGCTCGCTACATGACGAGAAAAAAAACAAGCTGGGACTCAACTCGTAACGTCTCCGATTGTCATAACGCCCTTAAAATCAAGTGAGCTTGTATGTCAAATTTTAGCATTCCTGCTCGGTACGATACAAAACTGTAGACTGCTGCTTTCATGATAGCGCTCACAGCCCTCTATCTGGCAAACTTGCAAACATTTCATGGTGAGGCAGTTAGTTCAACAGGACCTGTTGCCATTATGGTGACCGTTGAGCTTCTTATGGCTTGGCGTGGGCAGCTTGCAAACCAATAATCTCTTTTCTCCTTCTTACTGAAAAGAGAAATCATGAAGCCATGACAAACATGCAAGCAAAGAATGGTGAAACAAAAGTTTGTCCAATTAATGAACAAGTCAGAGTTCTAGTTGAAGTGTTCAGAAATATACCTTGCGAGGATTTTGGCTCTGTGCTGACACATTCACTGTTGAGTTGTACGTCCAGAGACAACAGAGTGCAAAGGGGTGATCAAATATGAGCAGCATCTTGGAGGCTGGAGACAAAAAAAAAAGAAAGCCTCAAAGTAGTACATATTTTTCATGCAACCCATCAGTACGCGGCCAGAGGCGGCAGATCACTGACGATGGAAGCCGTGTATGTAGACATTGCGCCAGTGAAACGCAGCAGCTCATAAAATTCACCGTCTTTAAACACTTTCGCCTGGTAGCAGCTATCGAATGTCGGACGCACAAACTAGCTGAGATATTATTGTTGTCTAATTAAACCGAAACGCGTGATGCTGCACAAAGGAAACGACCAACTCGTTCGCAAATATAGCCGCCGTACAATTTGAATCGATAAACGGCACGGACTGCAATCGATACCAGTGGGCTGCTGCTTATCACACGTCAGTGAGGTCTCAAAGCCTTTATCCAAGTAAAAATGCACGTTTTGATGACATCGGTTTAATAAAAACAACTGTCTGGTTATCTTGCAAAAATTGCATGTTAACTGTTTGACGGTTATTATAGGTACATTTATAGATCCAATAATTCGCCGCGTTGAGCGCCCCTAGCAGGCAAAATGCAAATTAAAGTATGCGACCAAATTACAGTAGCTCCACTTACGCGCTCATGCTGGAAAGCGCCGCGCTGGATTTTTCGCCCTCTGTGGCGATCGCTGGAACTTGAGAGTGTGCGGGGCCTGCTATAGTCGTGAAGGGCGGCGCTGCTACACGAAATGTCCAATTAAAGGCATCTTTAGAGGCCGTAGCCGCAACTATTCTTTCTCACAAAACCATCAACATTTGTTCACTGTATATTCCACCCCACACCAATTTAACTACTCAACACTTAAAAAATTTAAAAGATCAGTTACCGGAGCCATTTCTTTTAGTAGGAGATTTTAATGCTCAGTGTACTCTTTGGGGCAGTGTCAAAACTGACCAAAGAGGGCAACTCGTTGAAGATTTTATTCTGTCCGATTACATCCGTCTTTTAAACTCCGGTGCACCGACCTACTTTTCACCGACTTCCCGCACTTTTAGCTGTTTTGATTTAGCTTTTTGCTCGCCCTCTCTTTCTAGTGATCTAAAATGGAAGCTCTCGACACGTCATATGGTAGCGATCACTTACCCGCAGTCATTAAACTCCTCTAATCACCACAAACCTCAGTAACTAGGCCACGCCGGTGGAAATTACAGGTCGCTGACTCGCCGGTTTTTATGGAAAATGTGAAACTGGACGTTGTCTTTTCGTCAGAACTAAGCGTTGACGAACTTAACCAAAAAACCACTGAGGTTATAATCTCAGCGGCAGAAAAGGCAATACCCCAGTCATCCGGTATTGCGCAAAAGAAGCTAAATCTCTGGTCGGCAAACGAGTGTACTGAAGCGAAAAAAGAACAAAATAAGGCCTGGCGAATTCTACGCCGGCACCCCACCTATAGCAACCTGTTAAATTTCAAACAGGCAAAGGAAAAGCACGATTTATTCAAAGAAAGGCAGATAAATCGTCGTGGCAAACATACATATCTTCAATCAACAGTACAGTCACATCAAAACGAATGTGGGACCTTGTGGGAAAACCTAAAGGAGAGTACTCATCATGCAGAATACCACTATTTACATGTCCAGGCACACAAGAAACACTACAGGAACAAGCCTACTTATTGGGCGAACACTTTTACAGCGTCTCTAGCTCAGCAAATTACTCAAAGCATTCTTGAAATATAAAAAAGTTCGCGGACAAACAGAGACTGCCCATCACTGGGGCTTCAGATAAATTTTATAATAACCACCTCACAATTTAGGAATTGAACAGGGTTCTTTCTGTTGGTAAGAAAACGGCAACAGGTCTTGACCATGTCCGCTACACAATGCTGGCACACCTGTCTCAAACATTGGTACAGACACATGTAAAACCTTTTAGCAAGATATCGGAGTCTGGGGTAATGCCCACAAATTGCAAGAACGCCGTGGTAGTGCCTTTCCTGACATCTGGTAAACCACAACATCCCCTAGCAGCTATAGACCAATAGCACTAACAAGTTGTCTACTCAAATGCTATGAGAGCGTCATAAACATAAAACTCACATTCATCCTTGAAACAAGAAGCCTAATAGACACGCTACAGTGCGGATTCAAAAAGGGCTCCTCCACCACTGACCATCTCCGTGCGACTAGAACATGAAATACGTGACGCGTTTCTACGCAAACAACACTGTCTCACGGTCTTCGTTGATTAAGAAAAGGCGTATGATACCACCTAGTGATAAGGAATTTTGAGAGACCTGGCGGAGCTGGGAATTCGCGGCAGAATGCTAAATTGTCTATGTGATTTCATGCCAAATAGAACATTTCACGTACGTCTAGGCACAATAATGAATGAATGAATATTTCATGTTTAATGGGGCAAGGGCCAGATGTGGCCAAAGAAAGCCATGCTAATGATTAATGAGTTCGCAGTGCCTGATGGGTCCTACGAACTTAATGCGCCGTGGCTGTAAAGGGGCCTAAAAGAGTTGATGCAAATTCCATAAAATGTACGAGTAATAAAATTATGGGAATGACTATTGGCGTGTATTATGAACACTAAAATGTATTGAGAAAGAATGATGCAATATATAAAATGTGTGATTGTCTAAATGTATAATATTGTCTAGAGCACTACTGCCTCACCGGGGCCCTTGAAACGCAAGGGCCTAGAGGCATGTGCTATGCAAAGAATCTATCCTAGCCATATCCTCTGGAAAGAGGATGCGCTAAGAAATGAATGGGCTTGTAACATCTAGTACAACATCTTTCAAGAAAGCGAGGACTGCTTTGGTCTCAAAAAGCGGTTATACACCAAGAAACAAGGCCGATGGAGAGGGACGTGATGGCTGTATGCAAAAGAAAAATGTTTTCTCCTGTCTTTTTCGGCTTCCTGGCACTCCAGGAAGACATGGAGGACGGTCAGCCGGTCGCCACATCTACCACATGTTGAAGGCTGGTTACCGGTCAAGAGAAAGTTATGAGTGCCAAATGTGTGTCCTATCCTCAGTCTAGTGAATAGGGCATCTGTTCTTCGTGTTTTCGTATTTGGGTGCCGGAAACCTAACTTCGGCTTAATTAGGTGAAGCTTATTACTCGTTTTAGCGTCCCACAAGCGTTGCCAGTGGCTTCGCAGTTTTTTTCTTAGAAAAGGCTTCATGTCTATGACAGGGACAGCAGCAGAACGAATACCTTGCGATGCTATTGGTTTGGCGATCTCATCGGCAAGCACATTTCCCTCGATTCCTCTATGGCCAGGAACCCAGCACATTACTACATGCCTATGTGATAAGTAGATGTTACATAAGAGTGAGTAGAGTTCATTGAAGACAGGATTCGTTTGCTTTTGAAAAGAAATGAGTGCTTTTACAAGCCTTAGCGAGTCTGTGAATATGATGGCTTTCTCAAGTTTGAGTTTATATGTTTGACTGCACTCAGTACTGCGTAGACTTCTGCAGTGAAGATACTTGTTATGGGGTTCAACACGTCAGATTCAGTAAAAGAGGGACCGACAGCAGCGTAGGATACGCCAGCATGTGATTTGGACGCGTCTGTGTAAAATTCTTAGCAGCAGTATTTCAATTGAAGCTCACGGAAATGCATGGCAATTTCGAGCTCAGGAGCCTGCTTTGTGATCTCTACAAAAGATACGTCACATTGTATCACCTGCCACTGCCAGGGCGGTAATAACTTAGCTTCAGGCATTAGACGATGTTCAAGAAGTGGGACGTCCATTTCTTCGCTAAGATCTCTTACACGTATTGAGAAAGGTAATTTCAAAGAGGGTCTATTACGAAAAAGTGTTTCACACGTCAATTCGTTAACGGCTGTGAAACACGGATGTTCCTTATAAGAACGCACTTTCAGACAATAGGTAAAGCTGATGTATGTTCGCTGAAAATGGAGTGACCACTCATCTGACTCGACATACAGACTTTCAACAGGGCTTGTTCTAAGTGCGCCAGTGGCCAGTCGGATTCCCAGATGGTGAACAGGGTCTAATATCTTTAGCGCGCTCGGGGCGCCAGAGTGATAATCTACGGCCCCATAATCTAATCTTGATCGAACTGATGATGATGATGATGATATGTTGTTTTTAATGGCGCAAGGGCCAGTTATGTCCAAAGAGCGCCATGGCAAATGGTAATACAAAGGATTTATTCTGAATGGCGTAGACAGCGAATTTATTATGGTAGGTGTGACATGGCTGTATAAGGGCCTAAAACTTTCGCTGTAAATGGCGTAAATATATAGCTAGTAAAATAATGACACTGATTAGTTATGGACGTGGACGATGGCAGTTGTGTTTGATAAAAACATACGAAAACGAGACAACAGTTACACTAAAGCATCAAGACGGCCCTCGAATACAAAGGCTGGTAATCACGTGTTGAAATTTCCTGGCCAAATTATTTTCAGAATGTCGGTTTCTGCTAAGAAGTCTAAAACTATTTGCAGTTTAAAAAGCGGTTCATCACTAAGAAAAAATGCAGGGTGAAGTGGTATATTTTCCCGATATGCAGAAGGCAAATACTTTTTCCTCTCTGTTTCTATTGCAGGGCACTGGATAAGAACATGGAGGACTGTCATGGTATCGCCGCACCTATAACAAGTAGGAGGATCCCCGCCAGTCAAGAGGTAGTAGTGAGTACTGTAAGTGTGTCCAATTCTTAATCGGCAAAGAAGTACTTCTTTGTACCGTGCTGTTTTGTCACTTATCCAATTCTGCAATCTTGGTTTTATAACATGTAACTTATTCAATGTTTGTGTATCCCACTCTGCTTGCCAATGTTTCCTCAATCTACGGCGCAGAAAGGGCTTTAGGTCTGTGGCAGGAATGGGGATATTTCCATCTGTGTCGCTAAAACTCACTGACGTAGCGTTTTCGTCACCAGCTACGTTGCCTTTTATACCTTTATGGCCAGGTACCCAGCATAGAATAATCACTTGGTTGCACATATATGCGAAGCACAACAAGCTATACAGCTCATCCAAAACGGGATTACAATGCTTTCGTAAGCTAATTAGGGCTCTCACGACACTTAATGAGTCTGTAAATACAACAGCCTTAGCGACATTTCTGCGCCTTATGTTTTTAATAGCCAAAAGAAGTATAGCGTACGCTTCTGCCGTGAAGATACCAGTGTGTGGGTTTAGTGGCCCAGATGTTGAAAATGAGGGTCCGAGAGCTGCATAAGCAACACCAGCAGGAGACTTCGAAGCATCTGTGTAATATTCGTCACAGGAATACTTTTCTTTAAGTTCAAGAAAATGCGATTGTATGTGAGCTTCAGGTGCTCGTTTCGATATTTCTAAGAAAGAGATGTCACATCTTATAGTCTGCCACTCCCAAGGCGGTGGAAGCGGTGTACGAGCCATTAGGAAATCGTGTAAAAGAGGGACCCCTGTGTTTTCTGAGAGTGCTTCCAACCAGAGGGACACAGGAGGCCTAGTGGCCGGGCGGTTACGAAACAGCCTAGCAGTGGACAAGTCGCATATAGTGGAATGACAAGGATGTTTAACATCTGAGCTAACTTTCAGGGCGTAGGAGAAAGTTAAATATGTCCTTTGGTAGTGCAATGACCATTCTTTTGATTCGACGTAGGTGCTTTGTACATGGCTAGTCCTAAAGGAGCCTGTAGCAAGACGGATACCTAAGTGGTGAATAGCATCTAGCATTTTCAAAGCGCTAGGTGCGGCATAATTATAGACTATTGCTCCGTAGACAAGCCGTGTTAATATTACACTTTTGTAAAGTTTTAGAAGGCACCGTCTGTCGCTTCCCCTAGATGTACGTGATAAGAGCTTCAGCAGATTCATAGTCTTGAGGCACTTTGATTTCAGATACTTCAGGTGTGGTACAAAATTCAGCTTACTGTCTAAAATTATTCCTAGAAATTTGTGTTCATGGCTCACAGATAGCCGCTCTCCATTTAGATCTATTGCGGGGTCCGCAAGTATACCTCTCTTGTTAGTAAACAGGAGGCATCTACTTTTTTGTGGGTTTAGCTTAAAACCGTTTTTGTCCGCCCACATACATAATTTATTTATGCAAAGCTGTACTTGCCGCTCGCAGATACTTAGGTTACATGATTTGAAACCTATCTGGATGTCATCCACATGTAATAAAACATAGTATGTGGTATGACAGTCTGGATCGAGTTCATTTTGACAATAAAAAGAGTGCAGCTAAGCACACCACTTGCGGAACATCAGCCTCTTGAGTAAATGGACGAGACAGAACGCTACCTACTCTAACACGGAACGTGCGATTGGAGAGGTAACTCTGAATCACGTGCAGCAAGTTGCCTCGAACTCCCATTTCAGACAGGTCACGGAGGATTCCATAGCGCCAGGTTGTGTCGTATGCCTTTTCCATATCTAAAAATACTGATAGAAAAAATTGTTTGTGGACAAAGGCATCTCGGATATTTGTCTCAATACGGACAAGGTGATCTGTTGTGCATCTACCCTCCCTAAAACCGCATTGAAAGGGATCGAGTATCTTGTTGCTTTCAAGAAAGTGGATGAGGCGACGGTTAATCATTTTCTCAAATAATTTGCATAGACAACTTGTCAGAGCTATAGGCCTATAACTGTTCGGTGACGAAGGGTCCTTGCCCTCTTTGAGAATGGGGATTACGATTGCTTCTTTCCAGGCAGAAGGAATGTAGCCGGCAGAGAACATGGAATTGAAGAGTGACAGTAGTGTATTTTGGGTTTCAGAGTGTAAGTGTCTGATCATCTCGTACATTATTCTGTCACTTCCTCGAGCGGACTTGTTGCAACAGTTCAGTGAGGCCTGGAACTCAGCCATACTAAATGGACGATTGTATGGTTCATTTGATGTGCTTTTCCGACCCAAATGCAGCTGTTCTCCTAGTCGCTGGTATTTTAGGAATGTTTCTGTGTAATGAGATGTACTGGAAATGTGCTCGAAATGTGCTCCTAGACAATCAGCTTGGTCCTCAATAGTGTCTGCTTGTGTGTTTACTAATGGTAGAGGATGAGTTTCGCGGCCCTTTAATTTGTTTACCCTGTTCCAGGCTTTTCTTTCGTCTGTATAAGAGTTTATTCCGGAAATGTATTTTTGCCAGCTATCCCTTTTGGCACGGCGGCGCGTTCTTCTGCCTTCTGATTTGATTTTCTTAAAGCTGATAAGGTTTTCGATAGTCGGAGAGTCACGGAGCTGATTCCAAGCCTTATTCTGCTTCGTTCGTGCTTCCTTACATTCATCATTCCACCAGGGAACACGTCGTTAATTAGGCGATGCATTTGTTTGCGGGATACATATCGACGCCACGTCGACAATAAATGCGGTTATATATGACACTGCATCGTCGATACCAAGCGCACGAATATCATCCCAGGTGATATATGTCAGCTCTCTGTATCGCTGCCAGTTCGCTGAGTCAGCTTTCCACTGGGGTAGATGTGGATAACATTCGTCCCGTTTCCTTAATTTTAATACAATCGAGAAATGATCACTCCCGCATGGATTCTTATGTACCTTCCACTCCAAGTACGGCACGACTGTACTTGAAACAATGGATAGATCTATAGGTGAAAATGTCTTGTTAGCAACGCTGTAAAATGTTGGCTCCTTCTTATTTAGCAAACATGCCCCTGTTTTGAAGAGGAAGTTTTCAATCAGACGTCCTCTGGCATCACACCGAGAGTCACCCCATAAGGTATGATGAGCATTTAAGTCTCCAACGACAATATAGGGTTCCGGGATTTGCGCAATAAAGCTATCAAATTCAGTTTTGGAGAGTTGACCGTTGGGAGCACTGTATAATGATGCAATTGTCAGCAGCTTACTAAAAAGCACTGATCTGACTGCAACTGCCTCTAGGGGCGTTTTAAGGGGTAACTGCCGGCAAGCAACACACTTATCTATTATTGCCATACCGCCAGACGAGGCGAGGGCCTCGTTGCGGTCTTTCTGGAAAATGGCATACTGTCGGAGAAAGTTTGTTTGTGAAGGTTTAAGATGTGTTTCTTGGACACATAGCACCTTTGGGGTGTACCTATGTAAATGTTCCTTAATGTCGTCTAGGTTGTGGAGTAAACCCCTCACATTCCATTGTATTATCTGTGTATCCGTAATGTATGTGTTTTGTGCTGTGTGTCTAAGAAATATAGATTAGATTATCTCACGGGACCTTTCCAGGCCCCGCGAAACGAGATCTCTCTATCTTCCGGACGCGCTCGAAGGAGCTGCCCCGTTCCTTGGGCGTCTGAGACGCCGGATTTGTGTTCGTGTCCATCACCTCGTCTGAGGCGGTGGATAGTGCCTGCGCAGCGGGCACGTTTGCGGGGGTGGTGGGCCTATCTGCATGCGCAGTGGCCCTGGGTTCAACAGGCCCGAGGGTCTGCTGTTCCTCCTTTGAGGGGGCCCGAACAGCGCTGGCTGTTCCGGCCGGGGGGGCGGGTGGCGTGACCGCCGTCACACTCCGTGTGACTTGGGCGGCCGCCGAATGATGTAGCGCTGCCCCCCGGCGCTCCACATCGGTGTAAGACGGACTAGATTGGTTCATCGAGAAGCGCTTGGGCGCCTCTTGGAAGGAAAGGTTCAGTTTGATTTTGAGTTCGATGATTTGTTTTTCTTTTTTCCGAGATGGGCAAGAACGGGAGTACGCTGGGTGATCCCCGTCACAGTTAGCACAATGGGTGGTGGAAGTGCAAGTGTTAGATGAGTGCTCGTTTGATGCACATTTTGCACAATTAGTGCGCCCTCGGCAGCTTTGTGAACAGTGCCCGAACCACTGACACTTGAAGCATCGGCGTGGGTTAGGAATGTATGGCCTTACACGGAGTTTGCAGTATCCTGTTTCTATTGAGTCTGGTAAGTTGCTAGTTCCAAAAGTTAAGATTATGTGTTTTGTGGGGATTTCCTTGCCGTCCCGCCTAATCGTTATTCTCTGGACCTTTACTACATTTTGATCTTGCCATCCCTCCAGTAGCTCACTTTGACTAAGATCGAGCAGGTCATCTTTAGAGACGACACCGCGGACAGTGTTCAAAGATCTGTGTGGGCCTACTGAAACTGGAATGTCCCCAAAAGCAATTAGTTTTGACAAATTACTGTACTGTGTCTTGTCACGAAGTTCAAGAAGAAGTTCGCCGCTTCCCATTTTAGTTACTTTGTAACCTGGGCCGATGGAGTTTGCCAATGATTTCGCCACAACAAAAGGAGATATTGTTCGGACTGTCTTGCTTTCATGTTGACTGTAAATGACATGGTATTTTGGGAATGTTTCTTTGTGACTCATGAAGAAGTTGAAGGAATCTTCGGTGCGACCACTCTTGAAGGAGCGATCAGGGAGTGGAGGGAAATTTGATTCCATAAGTAATAATAATATTCGGCAGGGATGGCCGCCACCCACCATGGAGCCAACCAGGGGACGACACAGGACGGGAAGTATCCAGTTCTGCGCACGCCAGCGGTACATCCCCACTGCAACCAAATACCTATACCCGAGGCTGGGCATAATGCACAAGGTTAATCCTTGCCGCCAGGAAATACGGAAGTAATAAGAAGTGAAGAGAAGACAGGAAAGTTAGAAAAGTGGGACAGAAAGACGAAGAATGGAGAGGAGGACAGGAAAAAACGACTGCCGATTTCCTCCAGGTGGGTCAGTCTGGAGGTGCCGTCTGTGTGAAGCTGAGGCTGAAGAGGTGTGTTGCCTCCGCCGGGGGGCCTTAAAGGTCGAAACACCCAGCATTGGCTCAACCCCCAGGATCCCCCTTTCCCCAGACACGGCTAAGCCGCGCACGGCTACACGCGGGAGGGTCGGACTTTCGTGTGCTCGGGTACGTGGTGTCGCAACACACCAAACGCCTGCTGACGCAGACGCCCCTGCGGGGAATCTTGATCGAACTAGGCTCCTGTAAAGATTCAGTAAACACTTCCTGTCACTACCCCATGTTGTGTGGGATAGGATTTTAAGTAAGTTCAGTGTTTTTAGACATGTTGTTTTTAGATATTTTTTGTGTGGAATGCAACTAAGCTTGGAGTAAAAGTATAATACCTAGAAATTTGTGCTTTTTGTTAAAAGAAATTTGTTGTCCGCCCATTTCTAGAAAAGGATCTGGGACCAGGCCTCTCTTTCTTGTGAAGAGAACACAAGAACTTTTGTGGGGGTTGATTTTAAATCCATATTGGTCTGCCCACATGGACACCTTGTTTAGGGCCTGCTGTACCTGTCTCTCGCAGACTGTGAGGTTGCAGGATTTGAAACCTATTTGTATATCGTCTACGTAGACGGAGTAGAAAATAGCTGGCGGTAAAGATGCACGAAGCGTGTTCATCTTTACGATAAAGAGCGTGCAGTTGAGTATGCCACTCTGGGGTACCCCAGTTTCCTGTATGAATGTACGCGACAGTGCAGGACCTATTTTCACTCGAAATGTCCTCGTCTTTTTCGCGCTGTTTCACCTCAGTTCTAAGTGATGGAGGAATTTCTGTCCTGTCGTTCGATGCAGCTTTTCCTCCAAAAGCTGCAAAATTCAGTTTTCCGGACGATGCTCGGCGAATTGAGAAGCAGGTCTTAGTGGAGACGCAGAGCAGCGAACGGGTGACCGCGAGCGGTGTCTCGCAGCACTGTACGTTGGAGCCGTCTCGGACGCTACAGTAGGCGATGGAGAGCGGCCGCGAGGTGGAGCATAAGGATGGCGTTGGTCATGGAAGCTCCCTAGACGGTGGAAAATGGCTTCGGCCGAAAAGTCATCCCATTCGTATAAGTCATATTCGCGACGCTCTTCTTGCTGGCGCTTGCGACAAAAACGTGCTATGTGGCCACGATAGTCGCAGTAGCAGCATATAGGACGAGGAGGAGGCCACTGTGGATAGCTGGCTTGGGTAGGTGGGCTGGTAGTCATGAAAGACATGTGGGCCGGTGTTGGTTTTGGAGGCATCGGTGTAACGATGGCTGGAGCAACTGCGGTTACTTGTGCGTACGTTGGTGGGGCCCTAGGGGTTAGAGGGTCCGTGCACGCTGCACCAGCCATGTACGCCAATTCCTCCTTGAAACGTCTCGCAGATTGGTATCCGAGACATGAAAAGGCTTTACGACGAAGCCAAGATACTTTAGCTCTTCTATAGTTATTCTGCGGATCATCGCTCTTAACGTAGGGCCGTCGGCTGTGTGTGCAGTGTTGTCTGGCTGCACCCGTACTAATTCGAGTTCGTCAAGGCGCTGGCAAGTAGCGATGGTATCAGCGACGGTAGCGGGGTTCTTGATGGCTAAAGCATTGAAAGCGATAGCTCCGATGCCTTTGAGGACGTGGTGAACCCTGTCTGATTCAGTCATGGCCGTGTTCACGCGTCGACAAACAGCAAGCACATCCTCGATGTACAACGCATAATATTCCCCGAGTGGTAGCTTTCGATTGTCCAGCGTCTTTTTTGCGTGGGTGGAACGAACAGCCGGTGTGCCGAAGATTTGTCGGAGCTGCTGTTTGAAGGCGCCCCAGTTCGTGAAATCAACCTCATGATTGAAAAAACCAAGTCGTCGCTACCCCTGTCTGATAAAAGGTGACGTCGCGTAGCTTGGACGCATCGTCCCAACGATTAGCCGAACTCACTCGGTCGTAGTCGTCCAGCCAATCCTCGAAGTCTTCACCGCGAAGTCCAGCAAACAGATGGGGATCACGCTGGTGCCCATTGAGAATCCAATATGGATAGGCTGGGGTAGCCGAGGCCGAGATAGTTGAAGTAGTCTGTTGGCTCGTCCTGCGACATGCTGGCGGACAGCTGGCACAATCGTCAACCTGATCGGAGCTCAAGGAGGTTGAGCGGGGACGGAGTGAGAGGACGGAGGACCGAAGAGCACACCCCGCCACTTGTGAGGCAGCAGTTATCACGACGTTTATTACGCGTCGGAGATGCGGGGAACCAACCAGGCCCACAGCACGGATCACACTTAAGAGCAAGCCCTACAAGCGATGGTGAAGAACCTCATGTGCACCCCACATGATGATGATCATGTACAGATGGCAAAGAGTAGTTTATAAACGTCCACAATATATATATATATATATATATATATATATATATATATATATATATATATATATATATATGTGTGTGTGTGTGTGTGTGTGTGTGTGTGTGTGTGTGTGTGTGTGTGTGTGTGTGTGTGTGTGTGTGTGTGTGTGTGTGTGTGTGTGTGTGTGTGTGCCTATGGCAAAGACAGTAGGCAGCTCGGAATCAACGTTTCGAGAAAGAGACTCATCAGTTGTTAACTTGTAGGCACTGGGTTAAGGCGACCCTTATTAGCCCATAGTATACCGCGAAGGAGTCCCTCAGAACACTTCAGAACTGCCAGCGATACGCAATGCTGGCACCAACTCAACATTCGCTCTCTCATTGTCTAAATGTCCAGTCGACCGGAGTCGTATGTAATAACGCGTGACTCATCCATAGAGTCAAGTAACGATTATGCAATGTGCGCGTAGAACATTGCTCAACATTAATCATTTCAGGTCTATGTGTAACTGCTCATGTTGTCGTTATTCTTTTCCTTCTTTCCTTTTTTTTAAATATAGACCTGCGACAACCGAAATTCTGGATACATTATGAACATAAACTGCGACAACGTGTTCAATGAATGAATGAATGTTTGATGTTTTATGGCGCAAGGGCCAAATATGGCCAAAGAGCGCCATGTCCGTGTTAATGAGTTTGCAGCGAAATCATGAGTTCGATGAAGTTGGTGTGACACGGCTGTAGAGGGGCCTTAAAAATGGTCGCGCTAAAGTGCGCAAAATCTGTATAACAAGATTATGTCGATGACTTATGACGTGTACTATGAACATTAAGATGCATTTAAATAGAATGATACGATGCGTAAAAAATATATAAGGTTATAAGATATGTTAGAGCACTACTGCCTCCTCAGAGCCCTTGAAAAACAAGGGCCTGGAGGCATGTGCTATGTAAAATTGTTATCGCATCGGCATCCTCTGGAGCGAGGATGCTCTACGAATTTAATGGGCATATAACGTGTAGTACGACATCATTTAAGGTGAGGACTGCCTTGGTGTCAAAAAGCGGTTCCTTACCAAGAAACATAGCCGGGTGTAGGGGGATGTGATGTTTGTAAGCAAGCGGAAAATGTTTCTTTCTCTTCGTATCGGCTTCCCGACACTCGAGGAGCACGCGGAGGACGGTGAGCCTCTCACCGCATCTACCACAGATTGGAGGTTCACTTCCAGTAAGCAGATAATTATGGGTGCCAAGTGCGTGCCCTATTCTGAGGCGACAGAATAGGACACCTGTTCGCCGAGATTTTGTTGGGGAGGGCCAAAAACCTAACTGTGGCTTTATAACGTGCAGTTTATTATTTATCTCTGCGTCCCACATGCGTTGCCAGTGGTTTCGCAGTTTCTTTCGTATGTAAGGTTTCAGATCTGTGAGAGGCACCAAAGCAGTATTATTAACAGCAGGCAGTGCAATTGACGTAGCCACCTGGTCTGCCAAAACGTTTGCTTCAATTCCCCTGTGGCCGGGTACCCAGCATATGATGATTTGCTGGTTAGATAGATAAGCTTTGCACATGTCGGAATAGACCTCAGTAAGTACAGGATATTTATGTTTGTAGGGTGACATTGAGGCCTTCACCACACTTAGGGAGTCTGTATATATAACGGCTTTTTGGAGTTTTGCTTTCTTCATATACTTTACAGCCGACCATATAGCGTAGGGATCTGCCGTAAAGATACTTGTTTCTGGATGCAGTACATTGGATTCCGAAAAAGAAGGACCGACGGCTGCATAGGATACTCCGGCATGTGACTTGGCAGCGTCTGTGTAGAACTCTGCACAGGAATGCTTGTGCTGGAGTTCTAGGAAATGCAGTCTGATTTCGATCTCGGGTGCATGTTTTGTTACTTCTAAAAAGGATATGTCACATTCTACGATCTGCCACTCCCAAGGTGGTAACAACTTGGTTGGATGCACTATGCGAAGCTCGAGGAGTGGGACATGCATTTCATGACTAAGCTCCCTCACACGAAGCGAGAAAGGCGGTCTTATGGAGGGACGATTGCTGAAAAGTGTAGCGCACGTCAGATCGGTAACGGTATTAAAACATGGGTGGTCAGGAATGGAATGCACTTTAAGGAAATAAGTAAAGCCGACGTATGATCTCTGTAAGTGGAGCGGCCACTCATTCGATTCAGCATATAGGCTTTCGATCGGGCTTGTTCTGAAAGCACCAGTGGCTAGGCGGATACCCACATGATGGACAGGATCCAGCATCCTTAGCTCGCTCGGGGCGGCAGAGTTATACACTACGGCCCCATAATGCAATCGTGACCGTATGAGGCTCTTGTAGAGATTCATTAGACACTTTCTGTCACTACCCCACGTAGTCTTGGATAGAAGTTTCATTAGGTTTATTGTTTTTAGGCATTTTTCTTTGAGATATTTGATGTGTGGAATGAAAGTGAGTCTATCGTCAAGTATAATACCTAGACATTTGTGCTCTTTGTTGATAGGAATTTGTTGTCCACACAGTTCTAAGCAAGGATCCGGGACCAGGCATCTCTTTCTTGTAAACAAAACACAAGAACTCTTATGAGGAATGATTTTAAATCCATTTTTCTCTGCCCACCCTGACACCTTGTTCAAACCATGCTGTACCTGTCTCTCGCACACTGCGAGGTTACAGGATTTGAAACCTATTTGAATGTCGTCCACATAGACGGAATACAAAATGGTCGGTGGTAAGGATGCACGAAGTGTTGTCATCTTAACAATAAAGAGTGTGCAACTGAGCACGCCACCCTGGGGTACACCAGTTTCTTGTGTAAAAGGACGTGACAGGACATTACCAACTTTTACCCGGAAAGTGCGACTGGACAAGTAGCTTTTTATAACGTTTAGCATATCACCATGAATGCCCATTTCCGATAAGCCTCGCAAGATCCCGTATCGCCACGTTGTGTCATACGCCTTTTCCATATCGAGAAATATCGATAAGAAGAACTGTTTATGTATAAAGGCGTCCCGGATATTTCCTTCAATACGTACAAGATAGTCAGTTGTGGAGCGCCCTTCTCGGAAGCCACACTGATAGGGATCAAGCATTTTGTTTTGTTCAAGGAAATGGATGAGTCGTCGATTTATCATTTTTTCAAATACCTTACATATGCAACTTGTGAGGGCTATCGGGCGGTAGCTTGCCACTGAGCAAGGATTTTTGCCTAGCTTTAAAACCGGGACTACAATGGCTTCTTTCCATGCGGTCGGGAGGTACCCTGCGTCCCAGGTAGTGTTGAAAAGCGTAAGTAGTGTAACTTGCGTGTCATTGTGTAAGTTTTTCAGCATTTCATACATGATTCTATCAGATCCCGGTGCAGAGCTCTTGCATGCGATCAAGGCAGCTCTCAACTCTGGAATACTAAAGGGGTGGTTGAACGGTTCGTTCTGCCGACACTTGCTTATGAGTGGCTTGTATTCTTCTATTTGTTTATATTTGAGAAAGGGCTTGGAATAATTGGTGGAACTTGACACGCTCTGAAAGTGCTCCCCAAGTGAGTCTGCTTGTTCAAGCAGGGTATCACCTTGTTGGTTTACCAGGGGGAGTGAATAAGTTTGTCGTCCTTTTATCGTGTGAACCCTGTTCCAGAATTTCGCCTCCTCTGTATAAGAGTTGATGCCCGATAAAAACTTCTGCCAGCTTTTTCTTCTGGCCTGTCGGCGGGTTCGCCTGCCTTGTGATTTTACTTTGATAAAGTTGATAAGATTCTCTGAAGTGCGGGAGGCGCGTAGCAACCCCCACGCTTTGTTCTGTTTTTTTACGTGCGATCCTGCAATCGTCGTTACACCACGGGACACGCCGTTTGCACGACAGGCCATTTACTTGTGATATGGATTTAGATGCGGCATCTATTATGAAGGCTGTAAAATATTCGACAGCAGCATCAATTCCTAGCGAGGACATGTCATCCCATGAAATAGTAGAAAGGGTTCGGAATTTCTCCCAGTCGGCAGTGTCAATCTTCCACCTAGGAGCCTGTAGTGGATATTCCTTTTCTTCAGGTGTTCTAAGCAGTATTGGGAAGTGGTCGCTTCCGTAAGGTTTGTTGTTAACTTGCCATTCGAGTTCAGACAGTATTGACGGGGAAACTAGGCTAAGATTAATTGAAGAAAAGGTTCTGTTTGCGAGACAGTAATAAGTGGGTTCCTTCTTATTCAGCAGACACGCACCGGACGAAAAAAGGAATTGTTCAACGAGACGACCTCGCGCATCGATACGAGAGTCTCCCCACAAGCTGCTGTGTGCATTGAAATCGCCCAGGACAACATAAGGTTCTGGCAATTGATCTATAAAGGATTGGAATTCATTTTTCGTTAACTTGTGATGTGGGGGAATGTAAAGAGAGCTAATAGTGATAAGTTTGTTTAGAAGAACAGCTCGAACCGCCACTGCTTCAAGAGGCGTTTGTAGCTGTAAAGGTTGACACGCAATGCTTTTATGGATGACAATGGCAACGCCGCCCGATGATGCGACAGCATCATCGCGATCTATGCGAAAAGTTATGTACTCTCGGAGAAAGTTTGTGTGTTTTGATTTTAGGTGTGTTTCCTGTAAACACAGCACTTTTGGATTGTGTTGGTGGATGAGTTCTTGTACATCATCAAGGTTTCTCACGAGACCTCTGACATTCCATTGTATGATTTGTGTATCCATATCTAAAGTGAATTGGTGCTGTGTTTACGGAAACGGAAGTGATGCCTTAGATTACAGAGCTCTTGCGAGGCCCTGTAACCGGGGTTCTGCCATTTTTGGAGCGTTCGAGGGAGCCTCGCCCCTCCTTAGGCGCTTGGTGCGCCTTGGGAATAGGTGTAGTGTCCATTGCCTCTTGTGAGGCGCCGGACACGCGCTCTTGAGAGCGAGATGTTTTTCGAGAGAGTCTCACCTCGGAAGGCGAGACCCCTGCGCCCACCAGCCCGGAGGTGGATGGGTCTCCCTGAGGGATTTGGCTGCGCCGGCTGTTGCCAGCGCTGGAAGGGACCTGGGAGGTTGGGGCAGCCTCGGCTGCACCCACCTTCGGGGTCGATGGTCCCCTCTCCTCGGTTGACGGAGCAGCGCTAGCTGCAACCGCCGCGGGGGCAGATGGCGTGACTGCCGACTCACTGTTCGTCGGTCGGATAGCCGCCGAAGGCCGTTGTGGCGCTGCCCTTTGACGCGCCACTTCGGCAAAGCTTTTCTTTGGCAGGTATGCTACCCGCCTTCGTGCCTCTTAGAACGATATATTCTCTTTTACTTTTATGGTTACAATTTCTTTTTCCTTCTTCCAGGAGGGGCACGACCGCGAGTACGCGGCGTGATCCCCGTCACATTTTACACTGTGGAGAGAGTTATTACAAGCTTCAGTGGCGTGTTCAAGGGCACTGCATTTTGCACATGTTTGGCGGCCCCGGCAGCTCTGCGAACTGTGGCCGAAACGCTGGCATTTGAAGCATCTTAGGGGATTTGGCACATATGGTCTGACACGGAGCTTGATGTACCCCGCTTCTACAGACTCGGGCAGAATACTTGAACCAAATGTGAGTATTAGGTGCTTCGTTTGAATTTCTTTTCCATCCCTTCTCATCTTAATTCTTCTCACATTGACAACATTTTGATCACTGAAGCCCTCCAGGAGCTCAGCCTCTGTCAGCTGGAGCAAATAGTCATCCGAGACAACGCCGCGGGTGGTGTTGAGAGTGCGGTGTGGAGTTACTGTCATGGAATGTCTGCAAATGATACTAGACTGGGCAAATGGAGCTCTAACAGGAGATCACCACTTGCCAGCCTTGATACCTTGTAGCCTGGGCCAAGGACATCAGTTAAGGACTTTGAAACTAGAAAAGGGGAAATGTTTCGTACTTGTTTATCGGATTTTTCTGAGTGGATCACATGGTAACGTGGAAAGTTTGGTCATTCAAGAACTGTGTTTACATTCTTGTGCATATGCAACGGCCAGTGAAAAATCTCGATGACGCTCTCATTTGTTCCAATATATTAAGCAGGAGCAGCCGTCACCGGTCGTGTATTGTGAATGAATGCACCGAAAGTAGTCTCAACAGAGAGCACGTATAAAAAGCAGTTCTGCAAAACATGCGAGGGCGAGTCAAATGAAAGTGATCCAATGCGAATATAAGAAAAATGGGGTACTTTATTTGAAAGTAGTCTCCATGAGCATTTAGACATTTGTCCTATTGACTAACGAGTCGCGTGATTCCCGTCTCATAAATGTCCCTCGGTTGCTCTTTCCAAAAGTCAGGAACTGACTCTTTCACGTTATAGTTCGACATGAATCTGGTTCCCTTGAGCTGTTTTTCGGTTGCCCTAAAATGTGGAAGTCGCAAGGCGACAAATCTGGGCTGTGTGGCAGATGTTTCAGCGTTTCCCACTTGAACTTTGCCAGTTTTGCGTTAACCACATCAGCGACGTGGGGACGGGCATTGTCGTGGAACAAGATGACCCGATTTGTCAATTTTCCCTGTCATTTGTTCTTGATTGCGAAACGCAGCCGTTCCGGCGTTTCACATTATTCGACAAAATTGATAGTCTCTCAAAATTTAGCAAATTCTCTGAGTAATGGCCCATGACGATCGAAAAAAAAAAGTCAACGCGACCTTTCCGGCGTAAATGACGGCCTTTGCTTTCTTTGGGCGTGATGAATTCGAATGTTTCCACTGTAAGCTTGCCGTCATGTCTCAGGCTCGTAATAGTGGCACCATGGTTCGTCCCCGATCACAATTGCAGACAAGAAGACGTCACCCTTATTGTGATACCGGATCAGATGAGTCAAGGCAGCGCCGAACTTCTCCGTTATCTGGCGGTGGTTCAAAATCTTGGGCATCCATTGCGCACACAAGTGCCGATAACCGTGATGTTTATCAATTGTGGTGTGAACCGGACCGTGACTGATGTTCAACGCTCTGCCAGTTCATTGATGCTTATCCTCCGTTCTTGTCTCAACACCTCATTAACCTTTTGCAATTTGGTTAGGGTTGATTGCACGATGGCTTTGGCCCGGTCTTGGACCATCTTTGTAACTTTCACGTCCTTCTTTGAACAGTTTGCTCCAACGCTTCACAGTGGCCAATGAAATGCAATGTTCAACGTACACGGCAGCCATGCGGTGACTAATTTCTTTTTGTAAAATGACTTCAGCTGTCAAAAACCTCAGGGCACCACACTACGCAACTTCTAGAGCATCCATTATGTCGCGCAACCATGTTCAACCCAGTGCCTGAGAGCATTAAACAACCTTGATACTCACACCTGCGTGTCACTTCTGTAATAGAGAGATGCCTCTGTGTCACGCGCATGCCTCACAGATAATGGACTGAACAATTGCGCGGGGTGGGTTGGCTCACTTTCATTTTACTCACCTTCGTACATTAGAAATGCGAAGATACAATGGAATATACAAATGCCAAGATACAGCTTGATAAAAGGCAAAAAAATGCCACTGCAAACAAATTTCACTGTACGTATACACAAAACCCCGAAACAATCTAAACATTCGTATAAGTCTTCAATGAATCTACGTATCTAAGAAAAAGTCACGGTATATAATGGGTCAAACAAGGCAAATAAACATGTTGCGCAAACAGAGATTCACAGAATCCTAGATCCCACCCCATTCCATCCACTCCTCCCGATGTATCGCGTGCGACGGAAGGCGGCGCGCTTGCTCCCCGTTTTTCTCTTTTGCGCACACAAGACTGAGCCACCATCGCCGTCTCACCCATTCCAGCCCCCCATTCCCCTCCCTACGCTTTCACTCGCACATACAGCATGCGGCGCGCGGTCAAGCTGTTATCGCCCTCGGACTTTATACGAAACATGAGGGCGACGGCAGGACTGCGCCTGGAGTGCCCATATAATTGCTATCGCAATACTATATAATAAGACTCTCCGGCAACTGAAGCGTCCCGTGGCCCATTACTGCCGCAAAAGAAGACGTAACAAAATCGAACTTTCACCGTACAATTCGCTGCGCCACAACAATGTCTTCTTTTTTTCTTTTGTGCGGCCGGGGCACCGATATGAAAAAGCGCAAAGTATGTTGGCCACAATCAAATGCCTATTTTGGGCACCTAATGCAGGTACAGAAAGAATATCGAAGAAAACGAGACGCTGGGTTCACCGAGAACCACACGCATACTGCTCGGTATCCTACACTGGCGAGACAAGACTTTCCGGAGAGGTTACGCTCAAGCGAACGCGGTGCAGTTCGAGTCCCCACAGTAATGGCGGCGAGCGACCATTGTTTCTTTTTCTCGTCTGCTAGACAGAAAGCGCCCAAAAATCTGCCAGGTGAAAATCCACTCGGCCAGAAAAAAGCGAACGCGCGCCGAAGTGCGCCGCGCGGTGGTCGGGGTAACACCAGTTTGTATAGGTATTCTGTGGTAACCCGAGTAAAACGCATGCGCTCTCTCTGGCAGCCCACGGGTAGGGTGGCGAGGACAAAAAAATTGAAGAGGCTCAATGTGTCCTCCCTAATAAAAGTAGAAGCCGAAAAAATAAATAAGAACGTAGTTACCTTGGCTGACTTTAGTGTCTTGACATGGATGCTTTGGCGTAGGTGAAAAAAAAATGTTGATATTTTTTATGTGTCATGACCGCACAAATGAACCACAACATCGCTTCATCGCATCCGACCTCACTGCTGGCTTTGTCAACTTGACTGATAATGTGTTGATTTGGCTTGTCTCGTTGTATGGTCCGATGTAAGACTTTAGAAAAATCAATGCGCATTTGGCGTCCAATATTTATAGTAACATCAAACCCAAAAAGTTCCGCAATTGAATATCAGAAGCACAGCTTTGGAAATGTCAATGCACCTTTGACATCAAAAGTTTGCGAGAACTTTATACCCATAAATTTCGGAATTGTCATCCATGCGCTGCGTAGATTGCCCGGCCTCCGCAAGATGGCGTGGCGAGTCCGTTCGCCATCACAACGCCCTTGAAACTGTGCTCGGATGGGGCTGCTTGGCGCTACGTGACTCCCGGTGTATGGGCGCTGCCGCGAAATCCAGCCCGAGTTCGGAAGGTTCGCGCTGACATGTCTTTTCGAGCGTGAAAAAGACATTCTACAGAAAATTCAGAATGATTTCAGGCACCGGGGATTGCTTGGGTGGGCGGTGCATGGACCGCACGAAAAAATTCCGGGGGGGGGGGGAGGCGCTGAAGCCTCATAAGCCCCCCCCCCCCCGGCTACGCCGCTGCTGCCAACTTATCATTCTTCCCATTCTCTCAATGCACTCATTATGCTCCGGAAAGCAGACGCAGATGAGGACTTTGCGTGTACAAGCGTTCATTTAGAGAACGCGTAGTTTCCTCGCGGATTAGCCGAAGCCAGTATTGACACTGTTGGTGACACGAGTTCGTTGTTTACATTGCTGTATCGAAGGGGCATGACATGACATATTTGGCATACCATGCAAGCAGTGCACCTCGGAAGTTAAATAATGGGTCTGCATCACAATACGTAAAAATACACCCATATGTTATGATTTGCCCATGTTCGTAGTCTAATTCGGGGCAGTGACGGTGAGTGCGGCTCTCAGCTTTCCGCCGAAAACGGCAACGTACGGATGTCGATACAGCTCCTTGTCGTCGCTTCTCGCTTGATGTGTGTGCACTGTAGTAAATTAGCAACGGTTTATTCAAATGCGTGTGGTGAAAACTGAACCAGAGAAGGGGATTTTCTTCATCGTGATGGCTTAACTTCAGGTCGGTCGTTCCGATTCGCCAGCAGCAGACGCATGAACTACGCGACTGTGACTATAGGCTTAACCTCGGCTGAGCGCGATCGGCATCGGCTGAAAGTGTGTGCAGATGGCGAGAGCTGACGTTTGTGCAGCCAATAACGCAACGCCACTTACGTCTCATCTCTTGCCCGTGGACAGGGAATGCGATTTCTCGCGACAGCAACTTCTCACGACAGGCACCAGCTCACGATCACCAACTCCTCGACGCTCTCGTAGCTATCTGCATTTTACTGGCACGCTCTGCATGAAACACTCCTGACATCATGCACAATATTGCCTGTAATTGAGGAAGAGGGAAGGTTAATTAAATTTATTAAAGGTTAATAAATTAATTAAATTTATTCTTAAAAAGTCTGTGCAGCTCTCAAACCAGCTTTTTGAGGACAGGCCGAAAGTGTTCAGTGAAACGTACCCAGCGAATTTCATCGACATCCTTTGACATCGGATAATCGCCGGAGTTGGCCTTTAAAGGGTTCTCGACTCGGTGTATTTCCCGCCGCGCTGCATGCAAGTATACGGCGCCAGCTCCGGGGCAAGCCGAATGAGACGAGAGTGCGCCTCTAACAGTAGAAAGAAGAGAGGAGGTGAACTGAGGCAGAGCACGGGGGAATACCGGGCGCCTTTTTATCGCCGAGAAATCAGCTGCCCACCCCAAACGCATTGCAAGAATAGGAAAGTCATCGCTCGTGTATATCTTTTACTTTGTGGATTGCCAACGCCGCTCCTGTTCCGGCAGAGAAAAATCGCGCGGGGGATACGTCACCACGCCGCCCACTTCGTCGCTTTTGGCGCCAGACGTATGCTCTGCTCGCCTGTGGAGACATTCCGACCCTCGTTTCCAGCCCTCCATACACAGGAACACACGTGCGCTTTGATACCGTGAAATTATGGTAGTGGCAACGCTGACTGCAACGGCACCCATGTGGCTCGAGTGTCCATGTAATTGCCATCACAATTAAAAACACAAGGCGAGTGAAGACGCCGGCTGAGGGTAATAAGTTCTTTTTTTTTTATTCAGATACCCTAAAGGCCCTTGCGGGCATTAGGCGGGGGGGGGGGAGGGCAGTTAACAACAATACAGTTCAAACACAATTAGGGGGGAAAGGCAATATAGAACACCGTGGTAAATTTCACCGAGAACAACAATAGAATATAAAAAAAGAAAAGAAATCCATACATGATGGAGAAAGAAAAACACTCAGTACAAGGCATGTAGATGCACTTACAATGCGTCAAAGGCACAACATTCTGTTTTTACTCAACATGCGTATAACTGCGCTTCATATGACTTACGCATGAGTCATGATCATGTATAGAAGCAATTTATTTTGGCAGCTTGTTCCAGTGATAAATAGCAAGAAAGAGCGGTGATTGTCAAAGAGATTAGTACGCGCAAACATGGGACGAAGGGATGGTCGAGGCAGGAGAAAATTTTTTGCGGCGGTTTCATATGGGTTACTGTAAAGGATGACGGGGTATGATACAATCTGTGGAAGTGGGAAGAAGTGCTAACAGTCGTCATTTTCCTAGACAGGGAAATTGCAGGGACTCTTTGATAGCCGTGATACTGGAAGTTGATGATGATGATGTGTAGTGTTTTATGGCGCAAGGGCCAGGTATGGCCAAAGAGCGCCATGACAAATGGTAGTGTTAACGATGTATTATGGAAGATGTGACTTGGCTGTAAAGTGGCCTAAAAATAGTCGCTGTAAAGTGCGTAAAATCTACGTGCTATAAAATTATGGCGATGGTTAATGACGAAGACTGTGAAGATTAAAATCCATCGTAAAAGAATGATGCATTGTTTAAAATATGCGAGACGTTAAATTGCTTACAGCACTACAGCCTCGCCAGAGCCCTTGAACCACAAGGGCCTAGAGCCATGTGCTTATTCAAAATAATTATCGCAGCGACATCCTCAGAAGAGAGGAAGCGCTACGAACGTGTGGGGCTAATAACATGCAACACAACATCTTTCAAAAAACCTAAGATGGCGTTGGTGTCAAAGAGTGGTTCTGGACCAAGTAACATAACAGGATGAAGGGGGATGTGGTGCCTGTATGCTAAGAGAAAATGTTTTTTTCTTTCGGTTTCGGCTTCCCGACACTCCAGTAGGACGTGGAGGACGGTCAGCCTCTCCCCGCATCTACCACAGGTTGGAGGCTCGTTTCCCGTGAGTAAAAAGTTATGTGTGCCAAAAGTGTGTCCTATTCTTAGGCGGCAGAATAGCACATCTGTCCGGCGGCATTTTGTTACAAGAGGCCAGAAACCTAATTGTGGCTTTATTACATGCAGTTTATTATTTATTTCTTCGTCCCACATGCGTTGCCAGTGGCTTCGTAGTTTCCTTCTTAAAAAAGGCTTCAGGTCTGTGACAGGGACCGAAGCAGTAGGATTAACTGCATGCAATAAGACTGATGTGGCCATCTGGTCGGCTAGAACGTTTCCCTCGATGCCCCTATGTCCAGGCACCCAGCATATGATCACATGTTGGTTAGATATATATGCTTTGCACAGTGCGGAGTAGAGCTCATTAAATACTGGATTTTTGTGATTACAGAAAGACATCAAGGCCTTCACAACACTGAGGGAGTCCGTACATATAATTGATTTCTGGAGTTGTGATTTATTTATATGCTTTACGGCCGACAGCAGTGCATAGGCCTCAGCCGTAAAGATACTAGTTTCCGGGTGCAGTACGTCGGATTCCGAGAAGGATGGACCGACGGCTGCATAGGATACCCCGTCGTGTGACTTTGATGCGTCTGTGTAGAACTCCGTGCAGGAGTATTTGTGCTGGAGTTCCCGGAAATGCATCTTGATTTCAATCTCTGGGGCATGCGTTGTGGCTTCCACGAACGATATATCACATTGTATGAGCTGCCACTCCCAAGGAGGTAGCAGCTTGGCTGGATGCATTAGGCGAAGCTCGAGGAGTGGAACGTGCATTTCTTCGCTAAGCTCCCTCACACGCAGCGAGAAAGGCTGTCTTACGGACGGACGATTGCGAAAGAGTGTAGCACATGTCATGTCATTAATGGTACTAAAACAGGGATGTTGGGGGTTTGAGTGGACTTTCAGAAAATATGTATGGCTGATGTATGTTCTCTGCAGATGAAGTGACCACTCATTTGATTCTACATATAAACTTTGTATGGGACTCGTTCTGAAAGCGCCAGTGGCCAGTCGGATTCCTAGATGGTGGACTGGGTCTAGCATCCTTAGTGCGCTCGGGGCGGCTGAGTGGTAAATCACGGCGCCATAGTCTAGTCGTGATCGAATGAGGCTTTTATAGAGATTCATTAAGCACTTCCTGTCACTACCCTACGTAGTCTGGGATAGAAGTTTGATTATGTTCATTGTTTTTAGACACTTTTCTTTGAGATGTTTAATGTGGGGGACGAAGGTGAGTCTGTAGTCAAGTATGACACCTAGAAATTTGGGTTCTTTGTTTACAGGTATCTGTTGTCCACGCAGTTCTATGCAAGGATCTGGGATAAGTCCTCTCTTTCTTGTAAAAAGAACACAAGAGCTTTTGTTAGGATTGATCTTAAACCCATTCTTGTCTGCCCACATTGACACTTTGTTCAGGCCATGTTGTACCTGTCTCTCGCAGACTGTGAGGTTACAAGATTTAAAAGCTATTTGAATGTCATCCACGTAGACAGAGTAAAAGATGGCAGGTGGTATTGAAGCACAAAGCGTGTTCATCTTCACGATAAATAGCGTGCAGCTGAGCACGCCTCCTTGGGGTACACCCGTTTCTTGCGTAAAAGGACGTGAGAGTGCATTGCCGACTTTTACCCGGAAGGTACGATTTGACAGATAGCTTTTTATTATATTAAACATATTACCGTGGATGCCCATTTCTGACAGGTCTCTTAAGATTCCGTAACGCCAAGTTGTGTCATACGCCTTTTCCATATCGAGAAATATCGATAGGAAGAACTGTTTATGTATAAATGCGTCCCGGATATTCCCTTCAACACGCACGAGATGATCGGTTGTGGAGCGCCCTTCTCGGAAGCCGCACTGATAAGGATCAAGCATTTTGCTCTGTTCAAGGAAATGAATGAGTCGCCGATTTATCATTTTTTCGAACACCTTACAAATGCAACTTGTGAGGGCTATCGGGCGGTAACTTGCCACTGAGGAAGGGTCTTTGCCTTGTTTCAAAACAGGGACTACAATGGCTTCCTTCCACGCGGTTGGAAGGTACCCTGCATCCCAGATGGTGTTCAAAAGTGTGAGTAGTGTAAGTTGCGTGTCATTGTGTAAGTTTTTGAGCATTTCATACATGATTCTATCAGATCCTGGTGCGGAACTCTTGCATGCGCTCAAGGCAGCTTTCAACTCGGCCGCACTAAAAGGGCAATTGTACGGTTCATTCTGTCGGCATTTATTGACGAGTGGCTTGCATTCTTCTATTTGTTTATATTTTAGGAAGGATTGCGAATAATGATTTGAGCTTGATACACTCTCAAAGTGCTCCCCAAGTGAGTTGGCCTGGTCTTGCAGTGTATCGCCCTGTGTGTTTACCAGGGGACTAAGTATGTTTGCCTACCTCTAATCCTATTCACTCTGTTCCAGGCTTTGGCCTCATCCCTAAACCAGTTAATACTCGATAGATACTTTTGCCAGCTTTCTCTTCTGGCCTGTCGCGGGTTCTCCTACCTTGGGATTTTACTTTTTTAAAGTTGACAAGATTTTCTGCAGTGGGCGAAGCGCGTAGCATCTCCCACGCTTTGTTCTGATTCCTACGTGCGATTCTGCATTCATTGTTCCACCACGGGACATGCCGTTTGCATGCCGAGCCGCTTAATTCGCGTATGCATTTAGATGCGGCATCTATTATAAAGGCTGTGAAGTACTCCACAGCAGTATCGATTTCTAAAGAAGACATGTCGTCCCATGATATACTAGTTAAGTTTCGGAACCTCTCCCAGTCTGCTGTGTCAATATTCCGCCTAGGAGCGTGTGGTGGATATTCATTTTCTTTAGGTGATCCTAGCAGTATAGGCAAGTGGTCGCTGCCGTAAGGGTTGTCGGCAACTTCCCATTCAAGTTCAGGCAGTACAGACGGGGAGACTATGCTAAGATCTATGGAAGAATAGGTTCTGTTTGCTAGAGAGTAATATGTGTGTTGCTTCTTATTCAACAGACACGCACCAGAAGAAAAAAGGAATTGTTCCACAAGACGTCCTCGCGCATCTATATGAGGGTCGCCCCACAGGTAGTTATGCGCATTGAAATCGCCAAGAACAACATAGGGTTCTGGCAATTCATCTATAAAGGACTGAAATTCATGTTTGCTTAGTTTATAATGTGGGGGAATATAAAGCGAGGAAATAGTGATAAGTTTCTTCAGCAGAATAGCCCGAACCGCCACTGCCTCAAGGGCCGTTCGTAGCTGTACACGTTGACAGGCTATGCTTTTTTTAATTATAATTGCAACACCACCCGATGATGCGACAGCATCATCGCGATCTTTGCGAAATGTGACATACTGTTGAAGAAAGTTTGTGTATTTTGATTTCAAGTGTGTTTCCTGTAAACACAGCACTTTTGGATTGTGTTTATGGATGAGTTCTTGAGCATCATCAAGATTCCTAAGTAGACCTCTGACATTCCATTGAATGATTTGTGTATCCATATTTTAAATTAAATTAGTGCTGTGTTTACGGAAAGGGAAGGGATGTCTTAGATTACAGAACCCTTTCGAGGCCCTGTAATAGGGGTTTTGCTCTTTCTGAAGCGTTCGAGCGAACCTCGGCGCTCCTTAGGCGTTTGGTGCGCCTTGAGGACAGGTGTAGTGTCCATTGCCTCCTGTGAGACGCCGGACAAGCGCTCTTGCGAGCGAGATGTTTTCGGCGAGAGTCCTGCCCAGGAAGGCAAAACCCCTGCGCCCCCCAGCCCGGAGGTCGATGGGGCTCCCTGGGGGATTTGGCTGCGCTGGCCGTTGCCAGCGCTGGAAGGGAGCTGGGAGGTTGAGGCAGCCTCGGCTGCGCCCACCTTCGGGGTCGGTGGTCCCCTCTCCTCGGTTGACGGAGCAGCACTAGCTGCAACCGCCGCGGGGGCAGATGGCTTAGCTGCCGACTCACTGATTGAGGGTCGGACAGCCGCCGGAGGGCGTTGTGACGCTGCCCCCTGACGCGCCACTTCGGAAAAGGTTTTCTTTGGCAGGTATGCTACCCGCCTTCGTGCCTCTTTGAACGATATATTCTCTTTCACTTTGATCGTTACTATTTCTTTTTCCTTCTTCCAGGGGGGTCACGACCGCGAGTACGCGGCGTGCTCCCCCTCACAGTTTACACAGTGGGGAGCGTTCTCACACGTTTCAGTGGTGTGTTCTTGGGCACTACATTTAGCACAAGTTTGGCGGCCTCGGCAACTCTGCGAACTGTGGCCGAAGCGCTGGCACTTGAAACTGCGGAGTGGGTTGGGCACGTACGGCCTAACGCGGAGCTTGATGTACCCGGCCTCGATTGACTCGGGCAGGACACTTGAACCAAAGGTGATTATTAAGTGCTTCGTTTGAATCTCTTTACCATCTCGCCTTATCTTTATTCTTCTAACATTGATAACATTTTGCTCACTGAAGCCCTCCAGGAGCTGCGCCTCAGTCAGCTCAAGCAGAGCATCATCGGAAACCACACCGCGGGTGGTGTTCATTGTACGGTGTGGCGTTACTGTTATGTGGGTCTCCCCGAATGACACTAGTTTCTGTAGTTGCTCATATTGCTTCTGGTCGCGGAGCTCCAAGAGGAGGTCACCGCTTGCCATCCTGGACACCTTGTAACCTGGTCCAAAAACATCAGTCAAGGACTTTGAGACAAGGAATGGTGATATGTTTCGCACTGCTTTGTTTGGCTTTTCAGAGTGAATGACGTGGAACCGGGGAAGATTCTGGATTTGGTGTCCGAAAAACTGAAAAACATCTTCGGTGCGCCCTCGTTTCGGAGGGCGATCAGGAAGTTTGGGGAAGGGAGTTTCCATGAGAATATATAAGATTTGGCAACAGCGCCGACCGCCCACCACGGAGCCCAACGAGGGGACGCGGCAGAGCTTGTGTACAAGCCTGCACGACGCCAGCCGTACGCCATCACTATAACCCAATATGGTGTACCCAAGGTAGGATATCCACACAAGGTTAACCCTTGCCGCCGTGGAGAAAGGAAGTAAATGGAAGAGAGAAGAAGACAGGAAAGATGTAAAGTGAGAGATAAAGACGAAGGTTTGAGAAGAGAGAGACAGGAAAAGGCGACTACCGATTTCCCCCGGGTGGGTCAGTCCGGGGGTGCCGTCTACGTGAAGCAGAGGCCAAAGAGGCGTGTTGCCTCCGCCGGGGGGCCTTAAAGGTCCGAACACCCGGCATCGGCTCAACCCCCAGGATCCCCCTTTCCCCGGACACGGCTAAGCCGCGCACGGCTACACGCGGGAGGGTCCAACCCTCGTGTGCTCGGGTCCGTGGTGTCGCAACACACCAAACGCCTGCTTGCGCAGACGCCCCTGCGGGGATGCTGGATGTTCTAGAGTAGGTTTTAGTGGTGAAATGCGCTGCTTTACTTTGTAAAGATTCGAGCTTCTTTATTAGGTATGTCTGATTTCGATTCCATATTATGGAAGCGTATTCAATCTTTGAGCGAAATAGAGCTCTGTAAGCTAATCTCTTAGTTGGCTGGTTTTCTAAGTACAAATTTCGCCTGATGATTCCAAGTGTTTTATTTGCTTTAGAAATTATTTCATCAATGTGATCCTTCCATGTAAGGTTTCAAGTTAAATGATCGCCCAAGTATTTTAATGTAGGCACATTCTTTATGCATATGTTGTTCATAAAATATGAACCTAAGTGAATGTTACTGGCTCAGGTAAATGTCATTGTTTTTGTTTTAGAAACATTTATTTCCATTTGCCATTGCTCGCACCAAAGTGATATTTTGTTTAGGTCGGCCTGTAAAATATTAGTATCTTCAGAGGTGATAATTTGTCTGTAAAGAACCCAGTCATCTGCAAACAACCGAAATGTTGAGGCCAGGTTGTTACTGATGTCATTAATGTAAATTAACAAAAAGATTGGTCCAAGTACGGAGCCCCGAGGAGCGCCAGATTTAACTTGTGCTAAAGCGCAAAACTGATCATTCGCGCAAACAAATTGGTAGCGATTGGTTAAAAAACTTAAAATCCAATTAACAATTTTACCATGTATGTTAAGCCAGCTAAGTTTCATCATTAAGCGAGAATGGGGAACTTTATCGAATGCTTGATTGAAGTCATTCAATATGGCATCGTTTCTTATGGAATCGTGAACAGCTTGATGAAGATCAGTTATAAGTTCAAATAGTTGTGTGTCACAAGAGCGTCCTTGTTGAAATCCATGCTGATTATTAGAAAAAGTTATGTTCAGATAAATATTTCATAACTGCGGAAGATATGATACGCTCAAGTAATTTACCTGGAATACAAGTCAAGGATACAGGTCTATAGTTTGAGGGCACTGATCGGTCACCTGATTTGTAAATGGCAGTCATACGACCGATCTTCCAGTCGTCTGGTACAATTCCTGTATCTATTAATGGCCGGAAAAGGGCGGCAAGTGCGTGAGCAAATATAAAATGTGACGGCAAATGCGTGAGTAAATATAATTGCTGACACATTTTAATCTGTGTACACGTATTATATATAGGAGGTCCGGACAGGCCACCATTGGAATATGAATCTGTCAACGCTTAACGCTAGAACGTTATCTAGTGAGCCGAGTCTAGCACTGCTGTTGGAGGAATTAGAGGGCAGAAAATGGGATATAATAGGGCTCAGTGAAGTTAGGAGGGCAAAAGAAGCATATACAGTGCTAAAAAGCGGGCACGTACTGCGCTGGGCTTAGCGGAGAGACGAGAACTTGGAGTCAGATTCCTGATTAATAAGGATATAGCTGGTAACATACAGGAATTCTATAGCATTAACGAGAGGGTGGCAGGTCTTGTTGTGAAGCTTAATAAGAGGTACAAAATGAAGGTTGTACAGGTCAACGCCCCTACATCCAGTCATGATGACCAGGAAGTCAAAAGCTTCAATGAAGACGTGGAATCGGCGATAGGTAGAGGGAAAGCTAAATAGGAGATATGCAAAGGGGGAAGGCAGCTGGGGAGGATCAGGTAACAGCAGATTTGTTGAAGGATGGTGGACAGATTGTTCTAGAGAAACTGGCCACCCTGTATACGCAATGCCTCATCACCTCGAGCGTACCGGAATCTTGGAAGAACGCTAACATAATCCTAATCCATAAGAAAGGGGACGCCAAAGACTTGAAAAATTATAGGCCGATCAGCTGTCCGTTGCCTACAAACTATTTACTAAGGTAATCGCAAATAGAATCAGGAACACCAGGAACACCTTAGACTTCTGTCAAGCAAATGACCAGGCAGGATTCCGTAAACGCTACTCAACCATAGACCATATTCACACTATCAATCAGGTGATAGAGAAATGTACGGAATATAACCAACCCTTATATATAGCTTTCATTGATTACGAGAAAGCGTTTGATTCTGTCGAAACCTCAGCAGTCATGGAGGCATTGCGGAATCACGGTGTAGACGAGCCATATGTAAAAATACTGAAAGATATCTATAGCGGCTCCACAGCCACCGTAGTCCTCCATAAAGAAAGCAACAAAATCCCAATAAAGAAAGGCGTCAGGCAGGGAGATACGATCGGTCCAATGCTATTCACAGCCTGTTTACAGGAGGTATTCAGAGACCTGGATTGGGAAGAATTGGGGACAAAAGTTATTGGAGAATACCTTAGCAACTTGCGATTCGCTGATGATATTGCCTTGCTTAGTAACTCAGGAGACCAATTGCAATGCATGCTCACTGACCTGGAGAGGCAAAGCAGAAGAGTGGGTCTAAAAATTAATCTGCAGAAAACTAAAGTAATGCTTAAGTCTCGGAAGAGAACAGCAATTTACAATAGGCAGCGAGGCACTGGAAGCCGTAAGGGAATACATCTACTTAGGGCAGGTAGTGACGGCGGATCCGGATCATGAGACGGAAATAATCAGAAGGATAAGAATGGGCTGGGGTGCGTTTGGCAGGCATTCTCAGATCATGAACAGCAGGTTGCCATTATCCCTCAAGAGAAAAGTGTATAATACCTGTGTCTTACCAGTACTCACCTACGGGGCAGAAACCTGGAGGCTTACGAAAAGGGTTCTACTCAAATTGAGGACGACGCAACGAGCTATGGAATGAAGAATGATAGGTGTAACGTTAAGGGATAAGAAAAGAGCAGATTGGATGAGGGAACAAACGCGAGTTAATGACATCTTAGTTGAAATCAAGAAAAAGAAATGGGCATGAGCAGGACATGTAATGAGGAGGGAAGATAACCGATGGTCATTAAGGGTTACGGACTGGATCCCAAGGGAAGGGAAGCGTAGCAGGGGGCGACAGAAAGTTAGGTGGGCGGATGAGATTAAGAAGTTTGCAGGCATGGCATGGCCACAATTAGTACATGACCGGGGTTGTTGGAGAAGTATGGGAGAGGCCTTTGCCCTGCAGTGGTCGTAACCAGGCTGATGATGATGATGATGATGATGATGATGATGATGATGATGATGATGATGATGACACGTATTAATGCTTCGCTTGCTCTCCCCTATGCCACATAGTTTACACCATGCGACGTTGGTGCTGGGCTGGTTCCTTGAAAGGACTGACAGCCAATTTTCATGGTACCTGGTTTTTTTCAGCGCAGTGGAAAGCTTACCGGTCAGAGTGCCTAATCGTGAAGTGGTAACGTGGAAAGCGCCGTGGAAAATTTTTTACCAGCATTTTTCGATCTGCTGCGAAGATATGAAGATGTAGTCGTTGACTGGAAGTATGCTGGAAACCCTGATAGTTGAGCGCGATAGCGAATACACGCCGGCATTAGCGAGATGTAGGCGACAGGCGCGGCCGTAGCCATAAGAAAGTATTATTTCGTTCATCAAGTCGATGTTCCTGCGGTCCGTGTTTCCCGAAGTGTTAAGGTGTTTCTTCGATACTAGTCACCTGCTTCTGTGGTTTCCTGTACAACTATACAGAGTATTACTATCCAATTGCAGACAGATATATTTAACTTCCTCATGTTGTAAACTTATGGAACATATTATCGCCACTCAGATTACAGAATTCCTTGACAAGCCCTCCATATTAACAAGTTTGCAGCACCGCTTCAGAAAGAAGTAATCGACAGTGGCGCAACTCGTCGCTGTTACGCACGAGTTTGCCAAAGGTCTTGACAATAATATTCAGATAGATACAATATTTTTAGATTTCAGTAAGGCTTTTGACAAAGTTGCTCATGACAAACTAATCTATAAATTAAGCAACATTGGTCTTCCGAAGGTGTTGGTCGCTTGGGGGGCTGAATATTTGAGAGATCGGGTGCAGTTGGGTCACAGTCGAGAATTCTAATTCGCACCTTTTACCAGCCACCTCGGGTGTGCCCCAAGGCAGTGTGCTAGGACCCTTGCTCTTTTTGTGCTACAGAACTGATATCGTAGATGATGATGATGATGTATGGGGTTTTATGGCGCAAGGGCCAGGTATGGCCAAAGAGCGCCATGTCTGTGCTAATGAGTTTGCAGTGTAATTATGATTGCTATGAAGTTGGTGTGACGTGGCTGTAAAGGGGCCTTAAACTATGCGCTCTAAAGTGCGTAAAATCTGTATAACAAAATTATGGCGATGACGTATGACTTGTACTATGAACATTTAGATGCATTTAAAAAGAATGATACGATAGGTAAAATGTATCACATTATAAGAAATGCTAGAGCACTACTGCCTCCTTAGGGCCCTTGAAACACAAGGGCCTGGAGGCATGTGCTATGCAAAACAATTATGGCAGTGGCGTCCTCTGAGGAGAGGAGGCGCTACGAAGTGTGGGTCTATAAACATGCAACACAACATCTTTCAAAAAACCTAGGACTGCGTTGGTGTCAAAGAGAGGTTTTGGACCAAGTAACATAACAGGATGAAGGGGGATGTGCTGCCGGTGTGCTAAGAGAAAATGTTTCTTTCTATCAAATTCGGCTTCCCGACACTTCAGTAGGACGTGAAGCACGGTCAGCCTCTCCCCGCATGTACCACAGGTTGGAGGCTCGTTTCCCGTGAGTAAAAAGTTATGTGTGCCAAATGTGTGTCCTATTCTTAGACGGCAGAATAGGACATCTGTCCGGCGAGATTTTGTTACAGGAGGCCAGAAAATTGTGGCTTTATTACATGCAGCTTATTATTTGTTTTCAGGTCCCACAACGTTGCCAGTAGTTTCGCAGCTTTCTTTTTAAGAAAGGCTCCAGGTCTGTGACAAAGACCGAAGCAGTAGGTTTAACTAAATGCATTGAAATTGATGCGGGCATCTGGTCCGTTAGAACGTTACCCTCGATGCCCCTATGTCCAGGCACCCAGCATATAATCACATGTTGGTTAGATGTATATGCTTTGCACAGGACAGAGTAGAGTTCATTATTTCCGGATTTTTGTTTTTACAGAATGACATCAAGGCCTTCACAACACTAAGGGAGTCCGTATATATAACTGATTTCTGTTGTTTAGATTTCTTTATATGCTTTACAACAGACAACAGTGCGTAGGCCTCAGCCATAAAGATAGTGGTTTCCGGATGTATTACCTCGGATTCCGAGAAGGATGGACCTACGGCTGCAAAGGACACCCCCTCGCGTGACTTCGATGCATCTGCGTAGAGCTCCGTGCAGGAGTATTTGTACTGGAGTTCCCGGAAATGCATTTGGATTTCAATCTCGGGAGCATGCTTTGTGACTTTCACGAAAGATATATCACATTGTATGAGCTGCCACTCTCAAGGAGGTAGCAGCTTGGCTGGATGCATTAGGCGGAGCTCGAGGAGTGGGACATGCATTTCATCACTAAGCTCCCTCACACGCAGCGAGAAAAGCTGTCTTACGGAGGGACGATTACGAAAGAGTGTAGCATATGTATTCTCGATAACGGTATTAAAACACGGATGTTGAGGATTAGAGTGGACTTTCAGAAAATATGTTTGCTGATGTATGTTCTCTGCAGATGAAGTCACCACTCATTTGATTCTACATATAAACTTTGTATGGGACTCGTTCTGAAAGCGCCAGTGGCCAGTCGGATTCTTAGATGGTTGACTGGGTCTAGCATCTTTAGTGCGCTCGGGGCGGCACAATGATAAATCACGGCACCATAGTCTAGTCGTGATCGAATGAGGCTTTTATAGAGATTCATTAAACACTTCCTGTCACTACCCCATGTAGTCTGGGTTAGAACTTTCATTATGTTCATTGTTTTTAGACATTTCTCTTTAAGATGTGTAATGTGGGGGACGAAAGTGAATCTGTAGTCAAGTATGACGCCTAGAAATTTGTGTTCTTTGTTTACAGGTATCTGTTGTCCACGCAGTTCTATGCAAGGATCTGGGATAAGTCCTCTCTTTCTTGTAAAAAGAACACAAGAGCTTTTGTGGGGGTTGATTTTAAATCCGTTTTTGTCTGCCCACTTGGAAATCTTGTTCAAGCCCTGCTGCACCTGTATCTCGCATACTGAGAGGTTATAGGATTTGAAGCCGATTTGAATGTCGTCAACGTAGACAGAATAAAGAATGGCAGGTGGTAGGGAAGCACGAAGCGTGTTCATCTTCACGATGAAGAGCGTACAACGCAGCACGCCTCCCTGTGGTACACCTCTTTCTTGTGTGAAAGGTCGCGACAATACGTTGCCGATTTTCACTCAGAAGATGCGATTCAAGAAATAGCTTTCAATTATTTTCAACATATTGCCACATATACCCATTTCCGACAAGTCCCGCAAGATGCCGTAGCGCCATGTTGTGTGTCATGTGCCTTATTCATATCAAGGAATATTGACATGAAAAACTGCTTATGTACAAATGCGTCCCTAATATATCCTTCAATGCGTACCCGGTGATCTGTTGTCGACCGGCTTTTTCTGAAGCCACACTGATAGGGATCAAGTATATTGTTCAGTTCAAGGGAATGTATGAGTCGGCGATTAATTATTTTTTCATAAACCTTACACAGGCAGCTTGTAAGAGCTATAGGGCGATAGCTTGTCGCCATGGAGGGGTCTTTCCCCTGCTTCAAAACAGGGACCACAATTGCTTCTTTCCATGCAGTTGGAAGTATCCTGCAGCCCAAATGGTGTTGAAAATTGTGAGTAGTGGAACTTGGGTGTCATTGTGTAGGTTTTTGATCATTTCATACATGATTCTATCAGAACCCGGTGCGGAGCTCTTGCATGATCTCAAGGCAGCTCTGAACTCGGCAATATTAAAAGGACCGTTATATGGTTCATTATGTCGACATTTTCTTATGAGTGGCTTACATTCTTCTATTTGTTTGTATTTGAGAAAGGATTTTGAATAATTTGTTGGACTTGACACGCTTTCAAAGTGCTCCACAAGTGAGTCTGCCTGATCTTGCAGCATATCGCCCGGTGTATTTACCAGAGGGAGTGAGTACGTTGGTCGACCTCTGATTCTATTTACCCTGTTCCAGACTTTGGTCTCATCTGTAAACGAGTTAATACTCGATAAAAAGTTTTGCCAACTTTCTCTTCTGGCCTGCCTGCGGGTTTTCTCTGCCCACTGAGACACCTTGTTCAAACCATGCTGTACCTGTCTCTCGCAGACTGTGAGGTTGCAGGATTTGAAACCTATTTGTATATCGTCTACGTAGACGGAATAGAAAATAGCTGGTGGTAAAGATGCACGAAGCGTGTTCATCTTTACGACAAAGAGCATGCAGCTGAGTACGCCACCCTGGGGTACGCCAGTTTCCTCTATAAAAGTACGCGACAGTGCAGGACCTATTTTTACTCGAAATGTACGGTTCTCTTGGTCGCTCTCTATAGTATTTAACATATTGCCGTGAAAACCTAGCGCGGAAAGGTCGCGCAGGATTCCGTACCGCCAGGTTGTGTCGTACGCTTTTTCCATATCCAGAAATTCAGATAAGAAAGATTGCTTGTGCATGAAGGCATCGCGAATGCTTGCTTCGATGCGCACAAGATGGTCGGTTGTAGATCGCCCTTCCCGAAAACCACATTGAAATGGGTCAAGCATTTTACTGGACTCTAGGAGATGCACGAGACGGCGATTGATCATTTTTCAAATACCTTACAAAGGCAACTTGTCAGGGCTATCGGGCGGTAACTTGCCACTGAGGAAGGATCTTTGCCTTGTTTCAAAACCGGGATCACAATGGCTTCTTTCCATGCAGTCGGGAGGTATCCCGCAGCCCAAATGGTGTTGAAAATTGTGACGTGTAACTTGGGTGTCTTTATGTCAGTTTTTGATCATTTCATACATGATTGTGTCAGATCCCGGTGCAGAGCTCTTGCTTGTGCTCAAGGCAGCTCTCAACTCGGCAATGCTAAAAGGACAGTTGTATGGTTCATTCTGTTGACATTTTCTTATGAGTGACTTACATTCTTCTATTTGTTTATATTTCAGAAAGGATTGCGAGTAATGGTTGGCAGTTGACACGCTCTCAAAGTGCTCCCCAAGTGAGTCTGCCTGATCTTGTAGGGTATCGCCTTGTGTGTTTACCAAAGGGAGTGCATATGCTTGTCGCCCTCTTATACTATTGACCCTGTTCCATGCTTTGTCCTCATCAGTAAACGAGTTGATAGGCGATAGAAACTTCTGCCAACTTTCTCGTCTGGCCTGTGGGCGGGTTCGCCTGCCTTGGGATTTTACTTTTTTAATGTTGCTAAGATTCTCCGTAGTGGGAGAAGCGCGTAGCAACCCCCACGCCCTGTTCTGTTTTTTACGAGCGATCTATGCGACATCTATTATGAAGGCTGTAGAGAACTCGAGTGCGGCATCAATTTCTAACGAAGACAGGTCAGCCCATGAGATACTAGTAAGAGATCGAAATTTCTCCCAATCAGCTGTCTCAATCTTCCACCTAGGAGTGTGTGGTGGATATTCGTTTTCTTTAGGTGATCTTAGCAGTATAGGGAAGTGGTCGCTGCCGTAAAGGTTGTCGGTAACTTCCCATTCAAGTTCAGGCAGTACAGACGGGGAGACTATGCTAAGGCCTATGGAAGAATAGGTTCTGTTTGCAAGAGAGTAATATGTGTGTTCCTTCTTATTCAACAGTCACGCACCAGAAGAAAAAAGGAACTGTTCGACAAGACGTCCTCGCGCATCTATACGAGGGTCGCCCCAGAGGTAGTTATGTGCATTGAAATCGCCAAGAACAACATAGGGTTCCGGCAATTCATCTATAAAGGACTGAACTTCATGTTTGCTTAGTTTATAATGTGGGGGTATATAAAGTGAGCAAATAGTGATAAGTTTGTTTAGCAGAATAGTTAGTTAGTTAAATGGGGTTTAATGTCGCAAAAGCGGCTAAGCCTATGCTGGGCCAAACACGAGGTGTTTTAAAATCCAGTTTGTGAAGGAAAGGGCTATGTTAATAATCTATATTTTATGTAAAAAGCCAGTGTCATCTAGAAATTTACGGATGTCACATATTGGGACTAGCGGGTCATCACCTAAAATTAGAGCAGGGTGTAAAGGTATGTGTAGTTGATATAACTTGTGCAAAAGTGCTCGTCTGTGTGTATCAATATGCGTACATGTCAGTAAGATGTGCATAACTGTTAGTGGCTCTTGACATTTCTCGCATGTTGGTCTGTCTTCTTTCGTGAGTAAATAATTGTATGTGAGGTGCGTGTGCCCAATGCGTAGTCGGTGTAAAACTACTTCGATGAACCGCTCTTGATGACAGCATGACTTCCACTCGCCAACTATGGGTTTAGTGAGATTTAGCTTGTTGTCGGCACAACGGTTTCATTCGCGTTGCCATTTTGCCGTTAAGGCTTTTCTGATCGCACGGATGCTATCTTTGTATGGAAGTATTGTGTTTGTTATCTCTTTGTACGCTGCCATCGATGCACATCTATCAGCTGCTTCGTTACCCGGTATCCGAACATGACTTGGAACCCAGCAGAAACGAATTGACCTCCCGTATTTGTTAAGCGCCAACATATTTAAAAATTCTTGTATCAGGGGTTCACACTCAGATTTCAGCTGTAGGGCCTTCAGTGTACTTAAAGAGTCTGTGTATATGAGTGCATGTTTGTGTTTATCAGTGATTATCTTTTTAACAACAACCCATATAGCGTAAACTTCGGCCGTAAACACAGAGGCGTGCTGTGGCAATCGGATACTTGTTTCCAAATTTTCTGTTACGGCCCCCACACCGACGTGATTTTTTGTTTTAGCGCCATCAGTGTAATATTGCATGTTATTTTGATATTTGTCCTGAAGTGCACGGAATTCTTGTATAATGTGTTCGTGTGGGGTGTCTTTCTTCTTTAAATTCTTTAAATTGGTGCATGGAATTAAACACTAAAAAATGCAAAGTTATGCGTGTAACTAGATCTACTTGCAAATGTTTCATATCATCTTTATAACTTTCCTTTAGAAGTAGTATCGTCATATAGATATCTTGGCGTCACTATATCCTCAAAACTAACATGGAATGATCACATTGAATCCATAATCGCCAGCGCCAACAAAACACTTGCATATCTTTGCCGGAATTTCTCACGCGTTCCTCAGGCTCTGAAACTGTTACTTCATAAAACACTGATTCGTTCGAAGGTGGAATACGCCGCCTCTGTTTGGAACCCTTTCCATGACAATCTAATCTACTCACTCGAAATGGTTCAAAATAACTGTACACGTTTTATTATGTCTAATTATGCTCGAACCGCAAGTGTGACTAATATGAAATCGAGCCTTGAACTACCATCACTAATATCTCGCCGTAAGTTTTGTCGCTTGTGTCTTTTTCACCGCATATTTCACCATCATTCACTACACAATGATTTCATCTTTCCTCCCCAGTACGTATCATCACGCATTGACCACCGACATAAAGTAGCCGTTCCTTCTTGCAGGACTTGCACTTTTCAGTATTCATTTTTTCCGTGGACTTGTGAAGAGTGGAACCATCTTCATACCACTACTGCAGTAATTACCGACCATCAACATTTCAAAAATGCTTTAACCGTAACTAAGTAGTTCTTTACCTCATGTTATTTCTCGTTTTTTCCTCTTGTTTGCTTGTGCTTACCTGTATCACCTACTCATTTTACATTGTTTTGTAGTTTGGTGATTTGTATTGATTTGCTTGCTAATTAGAGTATTTGTATTGGTACATTATATAACTCGATGTATAAGTGTATCTTTTCACAGAAATGTTTTTTTTTGCCACTCCCCTCTGTAATGCTACGGCCCTGAGGGTACAATAAATAAATAAATTAATTAATTAATGTGTCATTGTCCAGTCGCACAACTGTGTGAAATCGTACCACAGGGCCAACCGTTGTGGTTTCTTGGCAACCTGGAGGACTTCGTGGGGAATGTTATAATCCCAGCAGTATTGCTCATACAGCAGGACGACTGGCCTAATCATGTTCGGTTTATTTGTATAGTGTAGGCGTGAGTTGCATTGTGTGAGGATGCTGTAGCATATGTGTTGCGGTGATGACTGAATTCTGAGTACGTAAGAAAAAGTGAGTAATGCTCTGCGCTGCTGTAAGGAGGGTTCATTGCACTCGACGTATAAACTTTGAATAGGTGAAGTTCTGTAGGCACCACTTGCCAGTCGCAGTCCAAGGCTATGTACTGGGTCAAGTCGTTAGATGCAGGACTGTCTGGCTGAGCCGTAAACCACGGAGCCGTAGTCTAAAAGGCTACGCACAAGAGACCGGTAAACACATAAAAGGCACGTTCGGTCGGAACCCCAGTGCTTATGAGACAAAATTTTAAGGATATGTAGAGCTTTATTTGCTTTTATCTTTAGTGCTTTTATGTGAGTTAGGAAGTTCAGTTTGGTGTCAAATGTTACTCCTAAAAACTTTTGGTCTTGTTTCACCGGCAGTATGGTGCCGTTCAGTTTTAGGACTAGATCGCTGTGTAGCCCTCGTTTCTGAGAGAACAAAACAGTAACTGTTTTTTGTGTGGAGAAACGGAAACCATTTTTGTTGGCCCATTGTGTAAGTATGTTTATTGTCATTTGACGCTGCCTTTCTCAGGTTGTCAAATTTGAAGCACGGCAAGCCACTTGGAGATCGTCTACGTAAACAGAGTGCATAAGAGACGACGGTATAATCTTATTAACTGAATTCATCTTTACTGTAAACAGCGTCGTGCTGAGAACACAGCCTTGCGGAACGCCATTTTCCTGTGTAAATGTATGAGAATGAACTGTACCCAGACGTACCTGAAATGTTCTATTAGACATGAAATCAGTTAGGCATTTCAGCATTTTACCACTGATGCCGATGTCAGCCAGGTCTCTTAAAATTCCATATCTCCATGTGGTATCAGTCTTTTTCTAAATCGAAGAAAACTGCAAGACAGTGTGGTTGGTGTAAAAATGCATGTCGGATTTCATGTTCAAGACGGACTAGAAGGTCAGTAGTTGAACAACCCTTTCCATATCCACACTGGTGAGGGTCTATGAGGTTCCTTGATTCCAAAATAAATGAGAGTCTCATATTGATAATGATTTCATATGATTTTGCCAAACAGCTCGTGAGGGCAATGGGTCTGTAGCTGCTTGCGGATGTTGGGGATTTACCGGCTTTTAGAAATGGAACTACTATAGCTTTTTTTTCACTCTTCGGGCATTATACCTGATTCCCAGATTATGTTGAAAAACTTAAGGAGAGCTTGTACAGATGCCTGGGATAGATGAGCCAGCATTGCGTAGTGAATACGGTCGTTTCCTGGCGCTGTGTTTTTCCCTGCAAAAAGGACTCTGTTTATTTCTTCTTGTGTGAGGGGGGAATTGTGCGGTTCGTTTGATGCCCCAGTGGTGGGCAGCCTCTGTTTTTCAGCAGACTGTTTGTACTGTAAGAATTCCTTTGTATAATTTGCTGAACTGGATACATCACGGAAATGTTCGCCAAGTATATCTCCCTGTTCTTGTATTGTTGTCTGTGTGTCTGGACTTGTAAGTAACGGTATTGTGTAAGATGAGTAATCTCCCCGAAACTTTCCTACCTGTTCCCACATGCGTTTAGACGTGACTGAACTGTTTATGGACGATACGTATTTTTTCCACGATGATTTTTCTGCCTGCCTTCTGATAAATCGTGCTTTGGCTTTGGCCTGCTTAAAGCGTAAGAGGTTGGTGTAGGAGGGGTGTCTTCGTAACATGCCCCAGGCCCTATTTTGAAGCTTTTTTGCTTCTGTGCACAAAGGAGTCCACCAGGGGTAGATTTTTTTGCGCAGAAGGTTGGATGTTTGTGGTATTCACTTTTCTGCCGCTGAAATTAAAACCGCAGTGAACTTTTCATTGATTTCATTTACACTGAGTTCGTTTGAAAAGACTTCTTCGAGTTTTGCGTGTTTCACAAAAAGCGGCCAGTCGGCAAGATGTATTTTCCAGCGACGTGGCTTGGAGTTTAGGGTAGGTAATGGGGATGTTAGCTTGATAAATGCCGGCAAATGATCACTTCCATATGAAGTGTCGAGGAGTTCCCACTTAAAATCATTAAAGACAGATGGTGAGCAGAAGGCTAAATTGAGACAACTAAATTTGCGTGAGCTTGGTGAAAATTACGTTGGTGAACCCGAGTTTAAAAGACATATGCTGTTAGACAAAATAAAATCTTCGATTACTTGCCCTCTTTGGTCTGTTCTATCGCTGCCCCAGAGGGTACAATGGGCATTAAGATCTCCTACTAAAACAAAAGGCACCGGTAACTGGTGTATTAGATTTTCCAATTATCTAGTAGTAAAATGTGTATGGGGTGGTATGTAAAGTAAACAGATGGTGATGGTTTTATGCGATAGAACGGTGACGGCAACAGCCTCGAAAGAGGTATTCAGCTGAACATTTCGTGTAGGGGTGCCGCCCTGGACGACTATGGCGACTCCTCCTGACAGACGGCTAGTGTGTTCGCGGTCCTTTCGGACAACGGTAAAACATTTAAGGATTTGACTGTTCTTGGGACCTAGGTTTGTTTCTTGAAGGCAGAATGCCACTGGTGAGAACTTATTTATTATGTCTTTAATGTCACCTAAATTATGCAGCAGACCTCTACAGTTCCAATGGATGATGAAAGCCATTGTCAAACAATTAGACCGGTTCACTTATATGTGTGTGTTTTAGAAGTTTATAGGTGACATGTAATGATAAGATAGCTAGTCTAAACAAGGGTGGTAACTGCTCAGGTTACCTGACCCTTTGATGATGCAGTTACGAGATGTTTGTCTTTTTTAGTGCGCTCCAGGCAGCGCTGGTCCTTTGGCGTCGACGATGCCGTGGTTTTTGGGTCGATCTCCATAGCCTTCTCCGAGGCGCTGGAGGATCGAACGAGGCTCTGAGACCGTGAGACGCTCGTCACGGGCCTTGGAGTTCGATTAAGTCTTGGGCCCTGCGTCACAGCAGTCTGGGGGCCCGCCTTAGCTGACGATGGCGCAGCACTGGCCGCTGCCACCAAGGGGGCGCATGGAGGTACTACGGGTCCACTAGCTGTGACCCCTGTAGACCCCTGGAACCGATGTGGTGCTGCCCGCTGTCGCGCCACACTGGCATAGCTCATTTGAGGTAGGTTCATAGAAGGAGATTTTCTCTTTCACTGTGAGTGCAATTATTTCTTTCTCTTTCTGCCAAAGGGGACAAGATCGCGAATAAGCAGCATGATTTTCTTTGCAGTTTGCGCAACGTGGAGGAGCATTGCAGTTGTCCGAAGGGTGCTCATTGGCACTACATCTTGCGCATGTTGCCTTTCCTCTACATGATTGTGATGCATGCCCGAACTTTTGACACTTGAAGCACCGTCTTGGGTGCGGCATGTATGGCCTAACATTGATTTTTGCATACCCTGCTTCGAGTGAACTGGCAAGAATGCTTGTGCCAAAAGTAAGTATCACATGTTTGGTTGGGATTTGTTCGTCCTTTCTCCTGATTGTTATTCTCTGCACTTTGATTACGTTTTGCTCTTGGAAACCCTCGAGCAGTTCTTCGTCGCTTAAGTTAAGGAAATCTTCTTCAGAGATCACGCCCCTTCATGTATTTAGTGATCGATGTGGTGAGATCGTTACTTTGATGTCACCAATGCAGGTGAGATCGGACATCTTTTCCTATTGTTCTTTCTTTTTAAGTTCCAGGAGAACGTCTCCACTTGTCATCTTACAGGCATTGTAGTCTTCTCCAATTGTTTCTCTGAGGCATTTTGCCACTAAGAAAGGGGAGAGTTGTCGCATTGGGGTGGTTCCTTCGCTGTGCATGACATGGTAATGCAGAAATGTGTCTGTATTTACTTTGAATGTGAAATCGAAAGGTACTTCGGTGCGACCTCGTTTCGAAGGCCGATCTGGAAGGCGGGGGAAAGGTTCTGCCATAACATGGTTTCAAATTTCGGCGGCGGTGGTAGCCACCCACCACCGAGCCCAACAAGTGGACGCTGCAGGTTCCGAAAATCTGCAGGCGCGAGCTTTACACCGCCACTATAACCTAATGAATATACCCAAGGCTGGATACATTACACACGGTTAGCCCTTGCCGCAAGGAAATACGGAAGTAATAAGAAGTGAAGAGAAGACAGGAAAGATGTAAAAGTGGGAGGGAAAGACGAAGATTGGAGAGGAGGACAGGAAAAGGCGACTGCCGATTTCCCCCAGGTGGGTCAGCCTGGAGGTGCCGTCTACGCGAAGCAGAGGCCAAAGAGGCGTGTTGCCTCCTCCGATGCCGGGTCCGAGCACCCGGCATCGGCTCAACCTCCAGGATCCCCCTTTCCCCGGACACGGCTAAGCCGCGCACGGCTACACGCGGGAGGGTCCAACCCTCGTGTGCTCGGGTACGTGGTGTCGCAACACACCAAACGCCTGCTGACGCAGACGCCCCTGCGGGGTTTAGCAGAATAACTCGAACCGCCACTGCCTCAAGGGCCATTCGTAGCTGTAAACGTTTACAGGCTATACTTTTTTTGAATTACAATTGGAACACCGCCCGATGATGCGAGAGCATCATCGCGATCTTTGCGAAACGTAACATACGTTCTGAGAAAGTTTGTGTGTTTGGATTTTAAGTGTGTTTCCTGTAAACACAGCACTTTTGGATTGTGTTTTGGATAAGCTCTTGTACGTCATCAATGATGATGATGATGTGTGGTGTTTTGTGGCGCAAGGGCCAGGTTTGGCCAAAGAGCGCCATGACAAATGGTGGTGTTAACGATGTAGTATGGAAGATGTGACTTGGCTGTAAAGTGGCCTAAAAATAGTCGCTGTAAAGTGCGTAAAATCTACGTGCTATAAAATTATGGCGATGACTAATGACGAAGACTGTGAAGATTAAAATCCATCGTAAAAGAATGATGCATTGTTTAAAATATGCGAGACGTTAAATTGCTTACAGCACTACTGCCTCGCCAGAGCCCTTGAACCACAAGGGCCTAGAGGCATCTGCTATTCAAAATAATTATCGCAGCGGCATCCTCTGGAGAGAGGAAGCGCTACGAACGTGTAGGGCTAATAACATGCAACACAACATCTTTCAAAAAACCTAAGATGGCGTTGGTGTCAAAGAGTGGTTCTGGACCAAGTAACATAACAGGATGAAGGGGGATGTGGTGCCTGTATGCTAAGAGAAAATGTTTTTTTCTTTCGGTTTCGGCTTCCCGACACTCCAGTAGGACATGGAGGACGGTCAGTCTCTCCCCGCATCTACCACAGGTTGGAGGCTCGTTTAACGTGAGTAAGAAGTTATGTGTGCCAAAAGTGTGTCCTATTCTTCGACGGCAGAATAGGACATCTGTCCGGTGGGATTTTGTTACAGGAGGCCAGAAACCTAATTGTGGCTTTATTACATGCAGTTTATTATTTGTTTCCATGTCCCACGAGCGTTGCCAGTAGTTCCGCAGTTTTCTGCGTAAGAAGGGCCTCAGATCTGTGACAGGGACTGCTGCGGTAGGATTTACAGAATACGATGCAATTGATGTGGCCATCTGGTCCGCCAGAACATTGCCTTCGATGCCCCTATGACCGGGCACCCAGCATATGATGACATGCTGGTTACATATATACGTTTTACATAGGAAGGAATAGAGTTCGTTGATGACTGGGTTTTTGTGCTTAGAAAATGACATTAAGGCCTTCACAGCACTTAGGGAGTCCGTATATATAACTGATTTCTCGAGTTTTGATTTCTTTATACACCTTACAGCCGACAGCAGTGCGTAGGCCTCAGCCGTAAAGATGCTTGTTTCCGGATGCAGTACATCGGATTCCGAGAAGGATGGGCCGACGGCTGCATAGGACACCTCCTCGCGTGACTTCGATGCGTCTGTGTAGAACTCCGCGCAGGAGTGTTTGTATTGGAGTTCCCGGAAAGGCATTTGTAGTTCAATCTCTGGAGCGTGTTTTGTGACTTGCATGAAAGACATATCGCATTGTATCATCTGCCACTCCCAAGGAGGTAGCAGCTTATCTGGAGGCATTAGGCGAAGCTCGAGGAGTGGAACATGCATTTCATGACTAAGCTCCTTAACACGCAGCGAGAAAGGCTGTCTTATGGAGGGACGATTATGAAAGAGTGTAGCATATGTCATGTCATTAACGGTATTATAACACGGATGTTGAGGATTAGAGTGCACTTTAGGAAAATATGTGTGGCTGATGTATGTTCTCTGGAGATGAAGTGACCACTCGTTCGATTCTGCGTATAAAGTTTCAACGGGACTTGTCCTGAAAGCGCCCGTGGCTAAGCGGATACCTAGATGGTGGACAGGGTCTAGCATCTTTAACGCACTCGGGGCGGCAGAATGATAGACCACGGCGCCATAGTCTAATCGTGATCGAATGAGGCTTTTATAGAGTTTCATTAAACAATTCCTGTCACTACCCCATCTAGTCTGGGATAGGAGTTTCATTATGTTCATCGTTTTTAGACATCTTTCTTTAAGATGTTTTATGTGGGAAACGAAAGTGAGTCTGTAGTCAAGTGTAGCACCTAGAAATTTGTGCTCTTTGTTTACGGGTATTTGTTGTCCACCCAGTTCTAAGGTAGGATCTGGGATCATTCCTCTCTTTCTTGTAAAAAGAACGCAAGAGCTTTTGTTAGGATTGATCTTAAATCCATTCTTGTCTGCCCACATTGACACTTTGTTCAGGCCATGCTGTACCTGTCTCTCGCACACTGCGAGGCTACAGGATTTGAAAGCTATTTGTATGTCGTCCACGTAGACAGAATAAAAGATTGCCGGTGGTAATGAAGCGCGAAGCGTGTTCATCTTCACGATGAAGAGTGTGCAGCTGAGCACGCCTCCTTGCGGTACACCCGTTTCTTACGTAAAAGGACGCGAAAGTACGTTACCGACTTTTACGCGGAAAGTACGACTGGACAAATAGCTTTTTATTATATTTAGCATGTTACCGTGAATGCCCATTTCTGACAAATCTCTTAAGATTCCGTAGCGCCATGCTGTATCGTACGCCTTCTCCATATCAAGGAATATCGATAGGAAAAACTGTTTGTGTACAAACGCGTCACGAATATGTCTTTCAATACGTACAAGATGGTCAGTTGTGGAGCGCCCTTCTCGGAAGCCACACTGATAGGGGTCAAGCATTTTGCTCATTTCAAGGAAATGGATGAGTCGCCGATTAATCATTTTTTCAAATACCTTACAAAGGCAACTTGTGAGGGCTATCGGGCGGTAGCTTGCCACTAAGGAAGAATCTTTGCCTTGTTTCAAAACAGGAAGCACAATGGCTTCTTTCCATGCAGTTGGGAGACATCCTGCAGCCCAAATGGTGTTGAAAAGTGTGAGTAATGTAACTTGGGTGTTATTGCGTAGGTTTTTGATCATTTCATACATGATTCTGTCATCTCCCGGTGCAGAGCTCTTGCATGAGCTCAAGGCAGCTCTCAACTCGGCAATACTGAAAGGGCAGTTGTACGATTCATTCTGTAGACATTTTCTTTTGAGTGGCTTACATTCTTCTATTTGCTTATATTTCAGAAAGGATTCCGAATAATGTTTTGAACTTGACACACTCTCAAAGTGCTCCCCAAGTGAGTCTGCCTGATGTTGCAGCGTATCACCCTGTGTGTTTACCAGAGGGAGTGAATATGTTTGTCTCCCTCTAATTCTATTTACGCGGTTCCAGACTTTCGCCTCATCTGTAAACGAGTTGATGTTCGATAAAAACTTTGGCCAACTATCTCTTCTGGCCTGTCGGCGGGTTCTCCTGCCTTCAGACTTAACTTTCTTAATGTTAACAAGGTTCTCTGCAGTGGGCGAAGCGCGTAGCAACCCCCACGCTTTGTTTTGATTCCTACGTGCGACTCTACATTCATCGTTCCACCACGGGACATGCCGTTTGCATGCCGAGCCACTTACTTCACGTATGCATTTAGATGCGGCATCTATAATGAAAGCTGTAAAGTAATCCACAGCAGCATCTATTTCTAATTAGGACATGTCATCCCATGATATGCTAGTTAAGGTTCGGAATTTCTCCCAGTCAGCTGTATCGATTTTCCACCTAGGAGCCTGTGGTACACATTCGTTTTCTTTGTATGTTCTTAGTAGTATAGGGAAGTGGTCGCTCCCGTAAGGATTGTCGTTAACTTCCCATTCAAGTTCAGACAGTAATGACGGGGAGACTAGGCTAAGATCTATTGAAGAAAATGTTCTGTTTGCAAGAGAATAGTATGTCGCTTCCTTCTTATTTAGTAGACAAGCACAAGAAGAGAAAAGGAACTGTTCAACAAGACGTCCTCGCGCATCTATACGAGGGTCGCCCCACAGGTAGTTGTGTGCATTGAAGTCGCCAAGAACCAGATAAGGTTCTGGCAATTCATCTATAAAGGATTGAAATTCATGTTTAGTTAATTTGTGATGTGGGGGTATATAAAGCGAGCAAATAGTGATGAGTTTGTTTAGCAGAACATCTCGCACCGCCACTGCCTCAAGGGGCGTTCGTAGCTGTAAAGGTTGACATGCTATACTTTTATGAGTGAGAATCGCCACACCACCCGGTGATGCGACGGCATCATCGCGATCTTTGCGAAACGTAACATACGTACGGAGAAAGTTTGTGTGTTTGGATTTTAAGTGTGTTTCCTGTAAACACAGCACTTTTGGATTATGTTTGTGGATGAGTTCTTGCAAATCATCAAGGTTTCTAAGAAGACCTCGGATATTTCACTGAATTATTTGTGTATTCATTTTTAAAGTAAATTGGTGCTGTGTTTACGGAAACGGAAGTGATGCCTTAGATTACAGAGCCCTTTCGAGGCCCTGTAACCGGGGTTTTGCTTTTTCTGGAGCGTTCGAGGGAGCCTCGCCGCTCCTTAGGCGCTTGGTGCGCCTTGAGGGTTGGTGTAGTGTCCATTGCCTCTAGTGAGGCGCCGGACACGTGCTCTTGCGAGCGAGATGTCAGGGACGGTGCCGCCTTGGAGGGCAAGACCCCTGCGCCCACGAGCCCGGAGGTCGATGGGGCAACCTGAGGAATTTGGGTGCGCCGGCTGTTGACAGCGCTAGAAGGGGCGGGGGAGGGTGAGGCAGCCTCGGCTGCGCCCACCTTCGGGGTCGGTGGCCCCGTCTGCTGGGTAGACGGAGCAGCGCTAGCTGCAACCGCCGCGGGGGCAGATGGCGTAACTGCCGACTCACGGCTTGTGGGTCGGACAGCCGCCGGAGGCCGTTGTGACGCAGCCCCCTGACGCGCTACTTCGGCAAAGCTGGCCTTAGGAAGGTATGCAACCCACCTGCGTGCCTCTTTGAATGATATGTTTTCTTTTACTTTGATTGTGACTATTTCTTTTTCTTTCTTCGAAGACGGGCATGACCGCGAGTATGTGGCATGCTCGCCATCACAGTTCACGCAGTGTGGAGCGTTTTCGCACATTTCAGAGGCATGGTCACGGGAACTACATTTTGCACATGTCTGCCGGCTTGGGCAGTTCTGGGAACTGTGGCCGAAACGCTGGCATTTGAAGCAGCGGAGAGGGTTTGGAACATACTGCCTGACCCGTAGCATTACATAGCCGTCCTCGAGTGTCTCAGGCATAATGCTTCAGGAGAAAGTCAGTACAAGACGCTTGGTTTTTATCTCCTTGCCGTCGCGCCTTAGCATGATTCTTTTAACATTGATCACGTTTTGCTCACTCCAGCCTTCCAACAGTTCGGCTTCTGTGAGTTCCATCAAATCGTCGTCAGAAACAACACCACGGCTGGTGTTCATAGGTCGGTGTGGGGTTACTGTTACTGGGATTTCCCCGAAGGACTCAACTTTAGGAAGGTTTTCAAACTGTTTCGGATTGCGGAGTTCCAAAAGGAGATCGCCGCTAGCCAGTTTTGATGCTTTATAGCCTGTACCAAGAGTTTCAGTGAAATACTTAATAACGAGGAAAGAAAAAATCATTCTCATGGTCTTTTCAGGTTCGTTTGAATAAATTACGTGGAATCGGGGGAAGTTTGGCGGTTTGTTTCCAAGAAATAGGAAAATATCTTCGGTGCGCCCTCGTTTCTGAGGGCGATCAGATAGTCAGGGAAAAGAAGTGGCCATTAGAAGTGTGGTGTTTTTCGGGAAGGATGGCCTCAGCCCACTATGGAGCCCAACCAGGGGACGACACAGGACGGAAATATTCAGTTCTGCGCACGCCAGCGGTACAACCCCGCTATAACCAAATACATATACCCAAGACTGGATATAATGCACAAGGTTAACCCTCGCTGCCTACGAAGCCGGAAGTAATACGAAAATAAAGAGAGGACAGGAAAGATTAAAAGTGAGAGAAAGACGAAGATTTGAGGGAGAAAGAGAAAGGAAAAGGCAACTACCGATTTCCCCCGGGTGGGGCAGTCTGGAGGTGCCGTCTATGTGAAGCCGAGGCCGAAGAGGTGTGTTGCCTCCGCCGGGGGGCCTTAAAGGTCCAAACACCCAGCATCGCCTTAACCCCCAGGATCCCCTTTTCCGCAGACACGGCTAAGCCGCGCACGGCTACACGCGGGAGGGTCCCACCCTCGTGTGATCGGGTACCTAGCGTCGCAACACACCAAACGCCTGCTGACGCAGACGCCCCTCCGGGACGATCGTGGATATAATTGATCCAACTGTTCAAATTCGATTGTTCGCAGATGACTATATTATTCCGTGAAGTTTACGGCATACATTATCGACAAGAACTAAACAAAAATCTAGATTACAGATACCAGTGGTGCAACAAGTGGGGCATCGTTGCAAGTGCACAAAAAACTGTTTCCATTTCTATAAATAAAAAAAATCCCTTTTTCAGTATGCTTACTCCCTATGTCCATCTACAGGTAATCATGTCGAAAGCTACAAATATTTATGTGTAACATTCACTGGTAACTTCTCCTGGAATTCGCACGTTCGTAACATTTGTTCTTTTGCTTTCAGAAAGTTGTGTTTTAAGACACAAGCTTCGCAATTCACCACCAAATGTAAAACTTCTATGCTATCAATCATACATCAGACCAAAGCTAGAATATGCAAGCATAGTATGGGACCCTTACACAAAACGTAACATTGGTAAACTCGAAAGAATTCAAAGAAAGGCCGTTCGATTTATCTTTTCTAAATTTCGTCGTGTGGACTCTCCGTCGGAACTAATGACAGCCAATAAGATACCGCCCCCCTTCAGTACAGAAGAAGGCAATTTCGCTTGGGCTTCCTGAAATCTCTCCTCAACCAGAAATTCGCTATTGACCCTTCATTGTATTTATCCCCCCTACCAACAAGACATACACGAAATAACAACCAAGATCTCTAAGCCATATTTCCCAAAAACAGATGCTTATAAATTTTCCTTTTTCCCGCACACAGTGTCTCAATGGAATTCTATACCAGAGCGCGATAGACTTGCTATCGCGTAGCAGTGTGTACATTTACCCATTGTGTTCATTTTTGCTATTTATTTGTCTCTATATATAAAACACAATGTATGTTCACCCTTATAATGAATGTGATTTGAAAAAAAATGCCCGTCCTGCTTGGACCACGTTATATGGTCTGCAGTATGTATAAATAAATAAGCGAACTGTTTTGATATTTAAGACGTAAAAAACGAACCCAATCGGATCGTAAACGGAACCACACTGATGTATGAGGTTTTGTGGCACAAGGGCCAGGTATGGCCAAAGAGCGCCATGTCTGTGCTAATGAGTTCGCAGTGTAATTATGATTACTGTGAAGTTGGTGTGACGTGGCTGTAAACGGGCCTTCAAATATGCGTTCTAAAGTGCGTAAAATATGTATAATAAAATTATGGCGATGACGTATGACTTGTACTATGAACATTTAGATGCATTTAAAAAGAATGATACGATAGGTAAAATATATCAGATTATAAGAAATGCTAGAGCACTACTGCCTCGTTAGAGCCCTTGAAACTCAAGGGTCTGGAGACATGTGCTATGCAAAACAATTATCGCAGTGGCATCCTCTTGAGAGAGGAGGCGCTACGAATGAATGGGCCTATTAACATGTAGAACCACATCTGTAAAGTAACCTAGGACTGTGTCTGTATTAGAAGTGGTTCTGGACCAAGAAGCATTGCAGGATGAAGAGGAATGTGCTGTCGGTATGCTAATGAAAAATGTCTCTTTCTCTGAGATTCGGCTTCCCGACACTCCAGGAGGACGTGGAGTACGGTCAGCCTCTCCCCGCATCTACCACAGGTTGGAGGCTCACTTCTGGTGAGTATGGGTGCCAAATGTGTGTCCTATTCTTACACGACAGAATAGGGCATCTGTTCGGCGCGATTTTGTATTCGAGGGCCAGAATCCTAGCTGTGGCTTTATCAGGTGGAGTTTATTATCCGTTTCCGCGTACCACATGTGCTGCCAGTGATCTCGCCGCCGCCTTCGCAAGAAAGGCCTCAGATCTGTGGCAGGCACCTCAGCGTTAGGGTTAACAGCTTGCGATGCGATTGACGTGGCCATCTCGTCCGCCAGAACGTTACCATCAATGCTCCTACGGCCAGGTACCCAGCACATAATGATACGCTGGTTAGATATGCACGCTTTACACAAGACGGTGTAGAGCTCATTAAGTACACGATTTTTGTGTGTATAGATTGACATCATGGCCTTCACGACTTTTAGGAGTCTGTATAAATCGCTGCTTTTGGAAGTTTTGATTTTCTTATATGGTTCACAGTAGACAGTAATGCGTAGGCCTCGGCCGTAAAGATACTTTTTCTGGATGCAGTACATCGGATTCTGAGAAGGGTGGGCCGACAGCAGCGTAGGACACCCCGACATTTGACTTCGAAGCGTCTGTGTAGAACTCTGCACAGGAGTGCTTGTGCTGGAGTTCTAGGAAATGCATGCGGATTTCGATCTCTGGTGCGTGTTTTGTTACTTCTAAAAAGGGTATATCACATTCTACGACCTGCCACTCCCAAGGTGGTAAAAACTTGGTTGGATGCTTTATGCGAAGCTCGAGGAGTGGGATATGCATTTCGTGACTAAGCTCCCTCACACAAAGCGAGAAAGGCTGTCTTACAGAAGGTCGATTCTGGAAAGGTGTAGAACACGTCATATCGTTAACAGTGTTAAAACATGGATGTTGATGATTGGATTGTATTTTCAGGAAATATGTAAGACTGATGTAAGTGCTCTGTAGATGGAGAGACCATTCGTTTGATTCCGCTTATAAGCTTTCAATCGGGCTTGTTTTGAAAGCGCCAGTGACTAGGCAGATACCTAGATGGTGTGCAGGATCTGACATCTTTAGCGCGCTCGAGGCTGCAGAATGATAGATCACGGCACCATAATCTAATCGTGACCGAATTAGGCTCTTGTATAGATTCAATAAACACTTCCTGCCGCTACCCCATGTAGTCTGAGATAGAAGTTTCATTAGCTTCATTGTTTTTAGACATTTTTCTTTAAGATATTTAATGTGTGGAATGAAAGTGAGTCTACAGTCAAGAATAATACCTAGGAATTTGTGCTCCTTGTTGATAGGTATTTGATGATGATGTGTGGTGTTTTATGGCGCAAGCGCCAGGTTTGACCAAAGAGCGCCATGACATGTGGTAATGTTGACGATGTATTGCGGATGACATGCACAATGAACTCATCATGGTAGATGTGATATGGCTGTAAAAGGGCCTAAAAAGACTTACGCTGTAAGTGGAGTGGAATATATAGGTGGTAAAATAATGACGGTGACTAGGATGTGATGTGGGCTATTGCAATGGGCTTTCGTTAAAAGGTGATGTGATAAAACCATAACACTGACTCCAGAGCTTAAAGAGAGCCCTTGAATGCAGGGCTGTTAGCCGTGTGCTTAAAAGTTGCCTGGCCAAATGATTTTCAGGGTGTCCGTTGCGGCTAAAAACTCTAAGACTGTTTGGAGATTAAAAAGAGGTTCATCGCTAAGAAAAAATGCAGGGTGAAGGGGTAAATTCTCGCGATATGCAGCAGGGAAATACTTTTTCCTCTCTGTTTCTATTTCAGGGCACTGAATAAGAGCATGGAGGACAGTGAGATTATTGCCGCACTTAACACAGGTTGGAGGATCGCCCCCAGTCAAGAGATGAGAGTGGGTGCCGTATGTGTGGCCTATCCTTAATCGGCAAAGAAGTACCTCCTTGTACCTTGCTATTTTCCCATTTATCCAGTTCCCCAGTTTTGGTTTTATTATGTGAAGCTTATTCATTGCTTGTTTATCCCATTCGCCTTGCCAATGATTCCGCAATTTACTGCGTAGAAAAGGCTTTAGGTCTGTGGCAGGGATGGGGATATTTGAATCTGCATCGCTAAAAGTTACTGACCCAGCGCTTTCGTCAGCAGCTTCGTTGCCTTCTATACCTTTGTGACCAGGTACCCAGCATATCACTGTCACTTGATTGCACATATATAGGGAGCACAACAGACTGTACAGCTCACTAAAAACTGAGTTTTTATATTTTCTCGGTCTAAGTAGGGCTCTGACTACACTTAATGAGTCTGTAAATACAATAGCCCTAGCAAGTTTTGTGAGCTTTATGTTTTGAACAGCCGAGAGTATAGCGTAGGCTTCAGCTGTAAATATACTTGTGTGTGGATTTAGTGCTCCAGATACTGAAAATGAAGGTCCCAGAGCTGCATAGGAAACTCCTTTAGAGGACTTGGAAGCGTCTGTATAATATTCTGTACAGGAGTACTTCTCCTGAAGTTCACGAAAATGGAATTGTATATGTGCTTCTGGTGCCCTCTTAGATATTTCTACAAAAGAGACGTCGCATTCAATGGTCTGCCATTCCCATGGTGGGAGCAGGCGAGTGGGTGCCATTAGGACATTCTCTGGGACTAAGACGCCTGTTTCTTCTGTCAGTGTTGTCAAACGAAGGCTCAACGGAGGTGTAATAGCTGGGCGGTTACGAAATAATCTGGCTGTAGACACTTCATGAATAGATGAGTGAGATGGATGCTGAACATCTGATTTGACCTTGAGAGCATAGGAAAAAGTTAAATATGTCCTTTGGAGATGTAATGACCATTCATTACACTCCACATACAGGCTTTCTACGGGACTTGTCCTAAAAGCGCCTGTAGCCAGGCGTATACCCATGTGGTGAATGGGATCTAGCATCTTTAAAGCACTAGGCGCAGCAGAGTTATATACTATTGCTCCATAGTCGAGGCGGGACCGTATAAGGCTTTTGTAGAGGCTCAAAAGGCACCTCCGGTCACTTCCCCAAGATGTGCGGGATAAGAGCTTTAGTAAATTCATTGTCTTCAGACATCTCGCTCTCAGATACCTAAGGTGAGGGACAAATGTTAGTTTCGTGTCTAAGATGATTCCTAAAAATTTATGTTCGTGGCTGACAGGTAGCCGTTGTCCATTAAGATAGATAGCAGGATCAGGTAATATACCTCTTTTTTTAGAAAATAGAAGGCATGTGCTTTTTTGGGGGTTTAACTTGAAACCATTCTCGTCAGCCCACTTAGATATCTTGTTTAGACCAAGCTGTATATGTCGCTCACAGATAGAAATATTGCATGATTTAAATCCTATCTGTACGTCATCCACATACACTGAATAAAACATTGTTCGTGGTATGACGCTATAGAGGGAATTCATTTTTACGATGAAGAGCGTGCAGCTCAGTACACCTCCTTGTGGCACACCTGTTTCCTGCTTAAATTGACGAGATAGCACTTTGCCAACCCTCACACGGAACGTACGATTAGAGAGGTAGCTTTGGATCAGATTCAAGAGATTGCCTCTGACACCCATACAAGCCAGATCACGAAGAATTCCATACCGCCAGGTTGTGTCGTATGCCTTTTCCATATCTAAAAATACGGCTAATAGAAACTGCTTGTGCACGAAGGCATCTCGGATATTCGCCTCCATACGGACAAGGTGATCTGTTGTACATCTACCCTCCCTAAAACCACACTGCAAGGGGTCTAGTATTTTGTTGCTCTCAAGATAATGAATTAGGCGTCTGTTTACCATTTTCTCAAAGAGTTTGCATAGGCAGCTTGTCAGGGCTATAGGCCTGTAGCTGCAGACCAAAGTTGGATCCTTGCCCTCTTTGAGAATAGGAATGACGACTGCTTGCTTCCAGGCAGATGGAATGTAACTGGCAGAGAATATGGAATTAAAGAGTGCTAGTAGTGTTTTGTGTGTTTCGGCGTGTAGGTGTTCTATCATCTCATAAACTATTCGATCGCCTCCAGGAGCTGATTTATTGCAACAGTCCAATGCTGCCTGCAATTCGACCATGTTAAATGGCCGGTTGTAAGGTTCATTTTTATTTCCTTTCCGGTTCAGAGGCTGGCGTTCCGCTTGTCGCTGATACCTTAGAAATGGATCTGAGTAATGGGATGAGCTCGAGATGTACTGGAAATGTGCCCCTAGCGAATCAGCTTGGTCCTCAATAGTGTCTCCTTGTGTGTTTACTAAAGGTAGAGGGTGAGTTTCACTGCCTTTTATTTTGTTGACCCTATTCCAGGCTTTCCGTTCGTCTGTATATGAACTGATGCTACTGATGTATTTTTGCCAACTTTCCCGTTTGGCCCGGCGGCGCGTTCTTCTACCTAGTGACTTTATTTTCTTGAAATTGATAAGGTTCTCGGCAGTTGGAGATGCGCGAAGGTGACTCCAAGCCTTATTTTGATTTTTACGAGCTTCTTTGCACTCCACATTCCACCAGGGAACACGTCGCCTAGTGGATGATCCATTTGATTCGGGGATACACAGTGACGCCGCATCAACTATAAATGCTGTCAGATATGCCACGGCGTCATCACTAGAAAGTGCAGAGATGTCTTCCCAGGTCATGCGGGTAAGTTCGTTATAATGTTTCCAGTCGGCTGACTCGACTATCCAGTGGGGGATGCATGGGGAGCATTGATCATGTTTTGTTGATTTTATGATAATTGGAAAATGGTCGCTCCCATATGGGTTTTTAAGCACGTTCCACTCTAGATACGGAACCAGTGTACCAGATGCAAGGCTCAAATCGATCGATGAAAATGTTTTGTTTGCCACGCTATAGAAAGTAGGCTCTTTATTATTTATCAAACATGCACCTGTAGTGAAGAGGAGGCTTTCTACTAGGCGTCCCCTGGCATCACAACGACAACCTCCCCAAAGGGTGTGGTGTGCATTGAAATCTCCGACGACAATATAAGGTTCGACCAGTTCATTAATAAAGCTTTGAAATTCTGTTTTTGAAAGATGGCAATTCGGAGGGATGTATACTGAGGAAATCGTTACTAATTTATTAAACAGTATCGCACGAACTGCAACTGCCTCTAGGGGTGTTTTAAGTTGTAATTGTCGGCAAGCAACACCCTTATCTACAATTATTGCCACACCGCCAGACGAGGCAAAAGCGTCGTTGCGGTCTTTTCGGTATATGGCATACCGCCGGAGAAAGTTCGTGTGTGAAGGATTAAGATGTGTTTCTTGGACACAGAGCATCTTTGGATTATACTTATTTAAGAGTTCCTTAATGTCGTCCAGGTTGTGGAGTAAACCCCTGACGTTCCATTGAATTATCTGCGTATCCATAATGTATGTGTTTTGTGCTGTGTGTCTAAGAAATATAGATTATATAAGCTCACGAGACCTTTTCAGGCCCCTTGATACGAGCTCGCTCTTTCTTCCCGGCGCGCTCGAGGGAGCTGCGCCGTTCCTTGGGCGTCTGAGACGCCGGATTTGTGCTTGTATCCATCACCTCGTCTGAGGTGGTGGATACTGCCCGCGGAGCAGGCACTTTCGCGAGAGTGGTGGGCCGATCTGTACGAGCAGTGGCCCTGGGTACAACATGCCCGGAGGTCTGCTGGCCCTCATTTGCGGGAGACGGAACAGCGTTGGCTGTTCCAGTCAGGGGGGCGGATGGCGTGACCGCCGTCACTCTCCGAGTGACTTGGGCGGCCGCTGAACGATGTGGCGTTGCCCCCCGGCGTGCCACATCGGTGTAAGAAGGACTGGTCTGATTGTTGGAATGGAAACGCTTGCGTGCCTCTGGGAAAGTCAGATTTAGTTTTACTTTGAGTTCTATTATTTGTTTTTCTTTTTTCCACGAAGGGCAGGATCGCGAGTAAGCTGGGTGGTCTCCTTCACAGTTGGCACAGTGGGTTGCTGAACTGCAAACGTCAGAAGAGTGTTCGATGGAGCTACACTTGGCACAAGTAGCACGCCCTCTGCAGGTTTGGGACCCGTGGCCAAAACGTTGACACTTAAAACATCGACGTGGGTTTGGAATGTATGGCCTCACACGTAGCTTGCAGTAACCGGTCTCGATTGATTCAGGAAGAATGCTGGTTCCAAAAGTTATGATAATATGCCTAGTTGGTATTTCTTTGTCATCTCGTCTTATTTTAATCCTTTGCACCTTGACAACGTTCTGTTCTTGCCATCCTTCTAGTAATTCACTTTCACTAAGTTCCAGAAGGTCATCTTCCGAGATGACCCCGCGCACTGTATTCATTGTCCTGTGTGGGCCTACTGAGACGGGAATGTCCCCAAACGCTACAAGTTTTGAGAGTCTGTCGTACTGTGGCTTGTCGCGAACTTCGAGAAGAAGGTCACCGCTTCCCATCTTTGTTACTTTATACCCTGGGCCTATTGCTTCAGTGAGGGATTTCGCTACCAGAAAAGGTGATATCATTCGGACTGTCTTAGTTTCGTGTTGGCTGTGAACGACGTGGTATTTCGGGAAGGACTCTTTTGGTTGCATAAAAAAGCTGAAAGGTTCATCGGTGCGCCCCCTCTTCAGGGAGCGATCAGGTAATAGGGGAAAAGCTTCAGCCATAAAAATTCGAAAATTCGGCGGCGATGGTGGCCACCCACCACCGAGCCCAACAAGGGGACGCTACAAGGTCGGGAAAATACCTGCAGACGCCAGCCATGCATCGCCGCTATAACCTAATATACGATACCCAAGGTTGGATAACTACACCAGGTTAACCCTCGCCACCTGGAAGTCTGGAAGTAGTAAGAAGCGAAGAGAAGACAGGAAAGATTTAAAGTAAGAGAGAAAGACGAAGATTGAAGAGAAGGACAGGAAAAGGTGACTGCCGATTTCCTCCAGGTGGGTCAGCCTGGAGGTGCCGTCTATGTGAAGCCGAGGCCGAAGAGGTGTGTTGCCTCCACCGGGGGGCCTTAAAGGTCCAAACACCCAGCATCGGCTCAACCTCCAGGATCCCCTTTTCCCCAGACACGGCTAAGCCGCGCACGGCTACGCGCGGGAGGGTCCAACCCTCGTGTGCTCGGGTACGTGGTGTCGCAACACACCAAACGCCTGCTCACGCGGCGTTACCTTTGGGATTTCGAATTCCTCTGGACTAATTTCTCTTCCATTATCATCGAGGGTTCCACTGGTACTGTATAAATCTCTATAGAAATCCTCAGCCACTAGAACTATCTCATCGATATTAGCAATGATATTGCCGGCTTTGTCTCTTAACGCATACATCTAATTCTTGCCAATTCCTAATTTCTTCTTCACTGTTTTTAGGCTTCCTCCGTTCCTGAGAGCATGTTCAATTCTATCCATATTATACTTCCTTATGTCAGCTGTCTTACGCTTGTTGATTAGCTTCGAAAGTTCTGCCAGTTCTATTCGAGCTGTAGGGTTGTGATATGTAGGGTTGGGACTCACTTGGTATATGCATTCTGATGCGGCATCTATTATGAATGCTGTAAGATACTCCACAGCAGCATCAATTTCTAAAGAAGACATGTTAGCCCATGAGATGCTAGTGAGAGTTCGAAGTTTCTCCCAGTCGGCTGTGTCTGTCTTCCACCTAGGAGCTTGTGGAGGATATTCGTTTTCTTTAAATGTTCTTATCAGTATGGGAAAGTGGTCGCTCCCGTAAAGATTGTTCGTAACTTCCCATTTGAGTTCGGGCAGTATGGACGGGGAAACTATACTAAGATCTATTGAAGGAAAGGTTCTGTTTGCTAGAGAGTAATATGTGGGTTCCTTCTTATTCAGCAAGCACGCACCTGAAGAAAAAAGGAACTGTTCAACAAGACGACCTCACGCGTCTATACGAGAGTCGCCCCACAGGTAGTTGTGTGCATTGAAATCGCCAAGAACAACATAAGGTTCTGGCAATTCGTCTATAAATGGCTGAAATTCAGGTTTTTTTTATTTGTAGTGAGGGGATACGTAAAGTGAGCAAATGGTGATCAGCTTATTTAGAAGAACAGCACGAACCGCCACTGCTTGAAGGGGCGTTTATAGCTGTAAACGCTGAGAGGACATACTTTTATGAATAAAAATGGCAACACCGCCTGATGATACGACAGCATCATCGCGATCTTTGCGGAACTTAACATACGGTCGGAAAAAGTTTGTGTGTTGTGGTTTTAAGTGTGTTTCCTGTAGACACAGCACTTTTGGATTGTGTTTTTGGATAAGCTCTTGCACTTATCAAGGTTCCTAAGAAGATCCTAAGGTTCCATTGAATAATTTGTGTATCCATATTGAAAGTAAATAAGTGCTGTGTGTATGGAAACGGAGGTGATCCTTTAGGTTACAGAGCTCTTTCGAGGCCCTGTAACGGGGTTTCTGCCCTTTCTGGAGCGTTCGAGGGAGCCTCGCCGCTCCTTAGGCGTTTGGTGCGCCTTGAGGACAGGTTTAGTGTCCATTGCCTCTTGTGAGGCACCGGACACGTGCTCTTGCGAGCGAGAACTTACATGAGAGAATCCTGCCTTGAAGGGCATGACCCCGGCGCCCACCAGCCCGGAGGTCGATGCGGCACCTTGCGGGATTTGGCTGCGCCGGCTGTTGCCAGCGCTGGAAGGGGCCGGGGAGGCTAGGGCAGCCTCGGCTGCGCCCCCCTCCGGGGTCGATGGTCCCCTCTGCTGTGTTGACGGAGCAGCGCTAGCTGCAACCGCCGCGGGGGCAGGTGGCGTAACTGCCGACTCGCTGGTTGTGGGTCGGACAGCCGCCGGAGGCCGTTGTGACGCTGCCCCCTGACGCGCCACTTCGGCAAAGCTTTTCTTTGGCAGGTATGCTACCCGCCTGCGTGCCTCTTTGAACGATATGTTTTCCTTAACTTTGATTGTGACTATGTCTTTCTCTTTTTTCCAGGACGGGCACGACTGCAAGTATGCGGCGTGCTCGCCTTCACAGTTTACACAATGGAGAGTGTTCTCGCAAGCTTCAGAAGTATGTTCGTGGGCACTGCACTTCGCACAGGTTTGACGGCCTCGGCAGCTCTGCGAACAGTGGCCGAGGCGTTGGCGTTTGAAACATCTAAGGGGATTTGGCACATATGGCCTAACACGGAGCTTGATGTACCCGGCCTCTACAGACTCGGGCAGAATACTTGAGCCGAAACTCAATATAAGGTGTTTGGTCTTGATTTATTTGCTGTCACGCCTGATCTTAATTCTTTTGGCATTGATAACATTCTGGTCACTCAAGCCCTCCAAGAGTTCATCCTCAGTGAACTCCAGCAAGTCATCGTCCGAGACAACACCGCGGCTTGAGTGTTCATCGTACGGTACGGGGTTACTGTTACTTGGGTCTCCCCAAATGACACAAGTTTCGGCAGTTTCTCATACTGCTTCTGATCTTGGAGCTCCAAAAGGAGATCACCGCTTGACATTCTCGACACCTTATATCCTGTACCGAAAACTTCGGTCAAAGACTTGGAAACAAGGAAACGTGAAATGGATCGCACTAGTTTGTCTGGTTTTGCTGAGTGAAATACGTGGAATCGAGGAAAGATGTGGACTTGTCGTCCGAAAAACTGAAAAACTTCTTCGGTGCGCCCTCTTTTCTGAGGGCGATCACGTAGTTTAGGAAAAGCATGTTCCATAAGTAATGTCGGATTTTCGGCCGCGATGCCAACCAGCCACCATGGAGCCCAACAGGGGGACGTGACAGAAGTTCCTGCTAGAGACACCTTGCCAACACCAGCCGTACATTGCTGCTATAACCAAATACAGCATAACCAAGGCTGGCTAGTCACACAAGGTTAACCCTTGCCACCGGGTAACTTGGAAGTGAGGAGAAGTGAAGACAGGAAAGATGAAAAAGGCGAGAGAGAAAGACGAAGATGGAGAGGAGGACAGGAAAAGGCGACTACCGGTTTCCCACAGGTGGGTCAGCCTGGAGGTGCCGTCTATATGAAGCAGAGGCCAAAGGGGTGTGTTGCCTCCGCCAGGGTGCCTTGAAGTTCCATACACCCAGCATCGGCTCAACCCCCAGGATCCCCTTTTCCCCAGACACGGCTAAGCCGAGCATGGCTACACGCGGGAGGGTCCAACCCTCGTGTGCTCGGGTACGTGGTGTCGCAACACACCAAACGCCTGCTGACGCAGACGCCCCTGCGGGGGGAACCACACTTTTGCACGTGAAATAAAATATAACAGCTGCAATTTTAAGCAGTACTTATGCTGTTCTTAATCAGTGTCGATTTACGAATAGTAATCTTATAGAATATACCTAAGTACGGAAATTTCACCACCAGGACTCGCCACTTACTGGTTTTCGAGGCTTTCTTTGCCAATTTAAAATCATAATTCCTACACAACTCGCAAACACGTTGATGGATTCTATCACTAGAATCGTAGCAACGTATCGCAAAACATTTCGGCCAGTTGTCAGTCCCTTTAAGTTCATAATGGTACGTGCTAAGTAGATACTAAAGAACGCAAATTAAGAAACAATGCTAAGCGTCTGCATGAGCAATCTGTATTCTCTCATGTTCGTCAAGCTGTTTCATGCACGTTCAACGAGTCCCACTGTAGTGTTTGTTTGATGCCAACAGAAAAAAAAACATTGAAATTGCATAGAACATCTACGGAAGGATTTAGGACTAAAGTCCTTATAAGTTTAACGCGAATAGCATTCCTGGAATTGACAGACCTGATTTCTTTGCGCCTATATTGCTGTTTATCCAGACGGCCACTTAAGTGAACACCAGCTATGGCCATTGCATATGTGCAGTTGTATGTGCTGCTCTTAAATAAACCTCTTCCGCGCCAGCTTGGGTCCTCTGTCAGCTGAGGTCAATCTTTACATGCGGGTACTAAGAGCTTGTGCATTTCCTAAAAATTATCTGTTAAAATTGTTGTGGTCGTTTCTGGCTTTGCTTCAAGCAATCGCTTGGAACGGTGTGACGCAAGCTGCCATCAACACCGAACCATGAGGCCACGCTCACGTGTTTTGAGAGTAAGCAACACGGGATAGCTCTAAAATTTCTTTATTTAGGCAACAGAAATGATCAATTGCGTTAGGACAAATGTCACGTCCGATCCTAAAGTCTTGCAAGGTCGTAGCGGATAACACAGCTGTTAAAAGCGAAGTTAATAAAATACTCGTTGTGTTGTTGGCTTGCATTGACGAGATATAAAAGAAAGAGTGATCAGACCATCGCAAAGAAAAGAAACGGTCTTTCGTTGTTGGATGAAAATAAACGGATGAAATAAAAGAATATTCTTTGGTAATGGAAAGTACCAGAGTAGATGCGGCTTGTCAAGCCTCGACATGACTCCTGCATGTCGAGAATATACGAGCATAGAATGAAAGTGCTGATGAAGGTTCTGGAAGTTATGCAAGATGAAATGAAGAAAATGATCCTCGAGATTATGGCCGCTCTCGCATTAAGTTTGTGGCATGCGCATGTGACATACTTTTGTGGCATGCAGTACAAGAAGTTTCACGCAGACAGCATTTTACCGCTCTTGTGCTGCCCATTCGTACATTGACCCATGACGTTCGAGAGAGAACGCAGAAATTCCGAAGGCGAAATTTCACCATATCACGGGTTCAGTTCCTCCATCGAATTTTGAGTTAGCGGCTACAATCTCCTGCAAGATGACGCGCATGCTCAGGAAACGGCTGATGTATCAGTACCTTCTGGCTCATTGTTCGTTGTTAATACGGCTGCCATCACGTGTGCTTGTGCCTTGAGATGATTGCAGTTGACGACGTACAAGTAAAACTGAATGCCGCCTGCTCCACGGACAAGCTGCAAGAGCACACGAACGAGTAAATAGGGTACTCGCTGTTTTCCGGGAAATCTATGTTTCAGTCTAAAGTTTACGACTGCAAAGACCTGCGGCGCGTGGTGAAGGTCCAAGGGTTGGGGGTGCAACCATTCGAATGGAGGATATTTTTTTTAAAGATGATGATTCACAACGGTGTACCACCGGCGCGGTGCATACAGAAGAATGACCTAGTAAGCGAGCCTCAGGGATCCGCAACGTCGGCCACCTTCAGGTACCGACGGATGCGCAGCCAGCAGTCGTGGTTCAGTTGGTCGAGCTGCGTGTTGCCGTCCCGCCGAATGTGGCACTGAACGCGATCCTCGACGACACCGATGAGCTTCATAAACTCGCGCATGTCGGTGAGGCACGGAAGCCGCAGAGCGCTTCTGATGATGGCCGCGGCTTCGTTTTCGGTCACGTTTGCCCTACGACGAACATTGTCGACGAGCTTCGGGTGCCACGAGACAAGCTCGACGACGCGCGCACAGTGCGGTTCGTAGTCTCCCATCACGAACCTGGTCGCTCGGTCGACGAGGCTGCAGTTGCGTCGAACGATGTCCTGCGCAGCGGCTATCTCAGCGCTACACTGTGGGCTGATGGGAAGCTCCAGGTGAAGGATGCTGTAGTTTTGCGCCAGGCCCGGATTGAGATGACCGAGGATCGATGCAGAGAAAGCGTCGTCAACAACCCTGAGCGAGAGTTCGTAAAGCCGACGGTTGGTGAGCACTGCGTCGGCAAGCGCTCGCGCGTGCTCGTCGCCCAAATGCATGGTCCACTCCAGCGTAATCTTCGCGAGGCTTCGCGAGGACGACAATGCGCGTAACAAGTGCAACATGGCCGACCTAGTGACACTCTCGTCTCTTTCTCCACGGAAGCAGTCGACTTCGATGTTCAGATCAATTTCTGTCAAAGTGGTTGCGCCTTTTATGCAAGCAGTCAGTGACGCATAGAGGTCTTCCGTGAACCGATCACAACGCGCAGAAAGCGACGTTACGTGTTTACAAGAAGTCAGGACTTCGAAAGCGCGTCGTAGACAATTCACGTCTTGGAAAAAGTGTCGCGAACTGACCGTGACGGCTGTGAGTTCTTTGGAATCGGAAAGCGTTGGCACGTCATCGGGGCCAACGTGGTGGTCTTCGATGGCAACTCTGTGGCCAACGCCGCCGTCCCGAATGACTCGGCAAACTTCACGCAGACCGCCGTCATCGGGAAGACTACGCAAGATAAGTTTTTGGAGGCAGTTGTTACTCCGAAGCTCTTGCAGTAAGGCACAGCAATCCTCGGTTGAGGACCACGGAATGTCGAGGACTAGTTTCTTTAAAGCGTTGTTTTTCCTCAACGCCGAAAGCCAGGGCCGAACGTCGAACGCCTCGATCCCTCGAGCTCGGTACTGGGGAATTGGTTCGCTGCAGCAGCCTGCGAGGCGCAAGCTCAAACTGCGAAGTGACCGGCTGGCGCTGACCACTGTCGAGAATATCGAGCAGTCTCTGCTTCTGGCGTGCCACTGCGCGACGAGGTCTTCCAAAGTCGTCATAGCGGAAATAGATTCGGTCAAGGTCCGCAGCCCGCACGGGTTACTAAAGTAACGCGCTCTCAGAATGAGCTTTCGGAGGGTCGCATTTTCCTTGGCCAGATACTGCGCGAACCATTCCGATGGCATGTTGATGGCGGGCCCGCAGGTGAAGACGCTGGCGCCGACGGCGAGTTCGGTGATGGTGCCGTTCGCGATGAGCGCTTCGATTAGCTTCCAGGCCATGCGCGGATTCATTTCCAAGTCAGCGACGTCAAGCTTTGTAACCCTGGCACTACGCCGTTCCAACAGACGAGTGGGAATCGCCATTTTCGCCTCGCACGGTTCGTAGCCGTCCAGAAACACCAACTCCGAGACTGAGTCCTGTGACCCGATGGCGTTGGCGAGATTCTGTAGGGCTTCCCGTTCGCCGCTCGGGATGCCAAAGATGCTGAGTCTTCTCACGCTCGACGAAGACACCAGGGATTCGAGCAGAGAACTGTTTTTCGCAAAGCAGTAATTCACCTGTACAGAAACAATGCATCGGTGTACAGTCAAGAGACAGTGCATGAGATGCACTGCCTCCTCCTCGTCGTGAAGCGCGGAACGGCAACACGGAAACCCGCGGCAAAGCACTGGCACCATCGCGATGCTGACGTCGCCAAGTTCATCTCGAGCGTCCTCTCGTAGCTGCAGGCCCGCATGCCATAAGATCTTGTTGCACTCTGTCAGGTGTCGCAGCAGTCGACATACGCGAGCCTTCTTATGGGTGCACGTCTTGGAAAGCTCGCTGCCGACGGCGCCTCTCTTCTGGGAAGCCGTCTCGGCTGTCGACGTTGTCGCCATGGGCCAGGACTTGCCCACTGCGGCGACTGTCCTTCTTTCGTACAAGTATTGGCTCTTGTCACTTCGTTGCGTGTAGCCTATTTACATGCGTAGCGCATCGAGCCCTCGCACAGATCAGAAGACGCAGGAATAATTTGTCGACATGTCGCCTCATTGATAAGGGTCACGATATCGGCCACCAAATTGAGAGCCGAAATATCATTGAGCTATATATTCACCGTAATCTAGCAGTTCGCTGTAGCCGTGAGAAGCCTAAAAGAAAACGGAACTGCTTCCACTGCGCATGCGATGTGTGACTTTTGCCCTTAAAGAAAATTGGCAATGAAATTGCTTGGAACACTGCATGCGGTTTCAACAGTCGATGAGGCCAACTAGGCCTTTTAGCCTGGCAACTAGCCAGGCTAAAAGCACTCTCTTATAAGTGTAATGAAAAAAAAGAAAAGGCGATAGGATAACAAGTCATGAGCCATTCCACTCTGTGGCGATGGATGAGCAGCGAAGCTGTGTAGCGTACGACAAAGATGTAACACAGAATTTTGAACGAAAGTACAGCGGTCATCGTGCCGTAAGGCGCAGGCGGAAAGTTTTCATTTTTCCGGGAGGGGGGCGGGGCTTCGGACCGACCAGCTTTCCGGAACTCCCCCTCCGCACACGCACGCACGCACACGCACACACACACGCACACAAACACGCACATATTTATTTATTTTATTTTCAATACTGCAACTTTCAGTTGAGAGCATAGCTGGTGGGCATTACAAAGACAGTCATGTTTAAACAGAAAAAAAACTGAAAAAGAAGAATTGACAAGGAAATACCGAAGCACATCCGCCAGGGTAGCATTAAAGCAATAAATATAATCTAAGCAGTTTTTCAAGCAAAAACATCCATATTACAATAAAGTTTAACAGTGCACAATGAAGCACACTGTAAGAAAATTAAAAAATACAATATTGTGCGAAAAAAGAAGAGAAGAAAGCACGCTTATATACAGAGCATTTAAGGCAAAGGTCACCGACAAATTCAAATTACCATTTCAAAAACGTGCATGCTGTGCACACAAAATAATATTCAATATAAAAAACCGAAGCACAACCAGGCACAGGATTGCAATGTGTTACAAAAATGGGAATGGAATAAAAAAGCAAGCAAGTGATAGTACAAGAACAAAATTATGTGCAATGGCATCAGCAATCTCTTACACCAAAGGATATATATATATATATATATATATATATATATATATATATATATATATATATATATATATATATATATATATATATATATATATATATATATATATTTCTCACATTTGGATAAATTTTGTGTGCCCTCGAAGAATCGTTCACTGAGGTTACAGCCATAATGACAATTTGCAAGACCTCATAATAGGAAACAGTTCAATTTCACAGCCCGAGTCCTACCGCACGACCAAGAATCTGGCGTCTATCAGTGGTGTAATCTTCCTTCGTGTAATTCTCGTATACTTCGCTATCACTAATACTGCTTCGCCTTTCCGGCGAAACTGCAGCCTCTGTATCTCGCTATTTTTCTTTCTTTTGCTGTGAGTGCGAGTATAAGCGCTGCTGCGCATTACTGCTGTTGATTCTGATTTAGAGCGGATCCGGCTTGGCCTCATTTCGGTTACTGAGTGAATCATACAGGGTGCCCCAAGTGACATGCGCCAAGACTAAAAAAAGGAGCAGTAGCGTTTCTCGAAGAAAACCTAGTGCATGTTATTTCCAATACAGTGCGGTAGGCGCCAGTATTTCTTTCATTAGTGAGATTTAATTCGGTAATTGCAGTTAACAATCTAACTCGAGAAGTAGTGTGCCAATTATCAAAGTGTGAATGAGGCATTTGTAGGAACCCCAAATTACATCTCACTGCGGTGTTTTCAGCGACTTAATAATTGCATACAATATTTTCCTAGTAGCAAATAAACCTCATGAAATATGAAAAATGCCACGTCACTCCACCAACAACCCTCACCATAGAGCAGCACCCTTAAATAAACGAACTGAAAGCAACTGCCTGGCCTGCGGCGAACCCGAAGAGATAGCGCATCGCCTTGATTATGGTATCGAAGGAGCACCAACGGCAGGTTTCCCGGCTTTTCAGCTATTCTTTCCTGTGTACGTCACACTTACTATCCGTCACTCAAGGCCGACTGATCCCATGGATAACAAAAGCCCCTTGATAACGCGGTCGAAGCGCCACTCTGACCACCCATGAAAAGCGAAAAGCAATGGAATAGGCATATAATGTTTGAAAGTCCCGCCTGTGCTCGCATTACAAGAAACAGTGTGGGCGCAGCTATATTTCGCGCCAGAAGCTTGCTTCGGAGCACAGCCAAATTAAAGCGACAGTGTTATATATTTGAGAGCGTATACGTGCTGCAAAAACAGCTTCGTGGCAAAAAACTAAACCGAAATAAACAGACCCGGAAGCGACCCACGTGTACAAAAGAGGCAAAACCGATGCTTTCAAGAAAGTAGATACACCACTTCTAAATGAGCTGAATTAAAGATCAAACACTTCCAAATAAAGATAAGAAAAACATCAGATTTCAGTGTGCCCTTATTATCTATGAATTATTATCTATGAAACGCCATTGAACACCAGCGACTGCCTAGAGGACGTGTTCGAATAGCTCTCCTTCTGCAGCTACACTGTACTTATTCCGCCGACGCTGGAATTCTAGAGCAGACATTCATTGCCCTTGCCTTGAGCTAATCTGACGTCCGTCTCGAACATGTAGGCACGATCTTTAACATAACCCCAAAGAAAGAAGTCGATTTTAGAGAGGTCACGTGACCTAGCCTGTCAATTTACAGGCCCATGCCTTCCAATCTATTGCGCATGAAAAGTCGCATCGAGTCACTTTCGTGTTCCGCTGCTGCTCTGTTGTGGTGCCTCATCTTGCTGATAACACGGAAGTGGAAGACGTGACAGCAGGACTTCGCTGAGAAATTCATTCACGACTCCTTCAGGAATTTGGTCCACGTAACCCTGTCCAGTCAATGTGTGTCAGCGAAGAAGATGGGGCCGCTTAAGTAAACCGAACTAGTAAATTCCGAACCAGGACCTGTAAACCAGGACCGAGTACATTCCGAACCACACATTGAACCACCACTGGTACTGGTACCGAGTGCGCTTCCCCCAATGTGGATTGGAGTCACTCCAATAGGGTACATTAGGCAAATTTACGTGGCCATTTCTTCATAAATTGGCTTCATCTGTGCCCTTGGTGTTCCTCAAAGAGTCTGGGGACTCATCGGCTTTTGGGAAGACGCGATTCCAGAAATCTCGAAAATTCTGCAAGTCCCTATCTTCCAAGTTCTGCTGCAGGTTAAGGTGGTAAACAACGGAGGAAGCCTAAAAGCAGTGAAGAAGAAACTAGGAATAGGCAGGAATCACATGTATGCCTTAAGAGACAAAGCCGCCAATATCATTACTAATATGGATGAGGTAGTTCAAGTGGCTCAGGAGTTCTATAGAGATTTATACAGTACCAGTGGCACCCACGACGATAATGGAAGAGAGAATAGTCTAGAGGAACTTGAAATCCAACAAGTAACGCCGGAAGAAGTAATGGAAGCCTTGGGAGCTATGCAAAGGGGGAAGGCAGCTGGGGAGGATCAGGTAACAGCAGATTTGTTGAAGGATGGTGGGCAGATTGTTCTAAAAAAACTCGCCACCCCGTACACTGTGGGGATGCGCGACTCAAGCGCGTCCCCAGATATCTTGTTTTATCTGCAATCCCGCTTCGCTGCGTGGCCTGCGTGACACCCGCGGCGGTCGATGTGGTTGAAGCGCAGCGCGAGAGATGGCGCGAGTGTCGCGCCGCTGCGAGGTTACTTGGGCGCCGAAAGTAAGGCGCTTGCTCTCTTGGGGGTTCGGGAAGCAAGCGGGACGGACGTGCCGTGCCGCGCGTGCGCCGACCCATGCTTCTGCGAGACAGTCTCGCGTGGCCGCCTTGGAATGCGCCACCATTCGCGTGACAGTACGCGCGAACGACCAGGCGTTGGGATCCAGCATGGGGCGAACATATTCGCTCGCTATCAGGTCGCGGTAAGTCGGACTTCTAGATTTGTCGCGCGCCCATCGGCATGTTTTGTGGATAGCAACTCGGCTATTAGGCATTGATCTATGAAAGGTGCAATAAGTGCCCTCGTGATTGTTTGCACTACTGTGCTGTCGTTCCTTTGTCCCAAGAGCACGGGAGGAGAGATCCCGCATCTGGCTGCCCAACGTGGGACTCTTGGGGCATCGGACGATAGTTTTAACAGTTTTGCTTCGTTCGAGACCTTTGTTTGAACCGAAGCGTAGGCCTAGCGTGAATTTTGATCGCTAGCGTCGGCGGCGTGCTTGCTTGAGCGGGGTGATGGTGGCTGCAGTGTGTTTGAACATGTCAACATGCTAAGCCTTTTCGCAAGTGTTTTTTTAATGAAATTCGTCAGTACGAGAGCCACGTTGTCTGCATCCTGGCAGAGCGAGGCTGAGCGCCCGCGGAGCAGTGGCAAGCCTGAAGCGAGTGAGTACGGAAGCCTCGTGGGTGGTCCGAATGTCTTATGTAAATAGCTAATCTATCTCTTTGACTCGGATGAAGTCGCGGCTCTGGGAGCCGGGTGGCCGCGGGCCACGGGTGCCACTACGGGCTGACTGGTATTGCGGCCTGGCACCGGGCGCTCCGACACCGTCTGGGACGGTGGGCGCCGTCAACTCGGATGCTGTGTGCACCGAGCGGAGTAGGACCACCTCACTGAGCTGACGTCTCCTCGCGGCTGCCTGTTTTGCGCTCATTTTGGGTGTTGTTTTTGGATGCCGGTTGTTGTCTGGGTAGCGACGCTTTAGGCCTAAGGCTTTACGAAGCTGCCTGTCGCACGTGGATGGACACAACCTGGTGGACCGTGGCGTTGAGGTGTTGCAATTTGCTTCCCTCATTCTATTTAGCCTCGCACGAATTGAAATTACTCGTTCGACTCAAGGAAGCGAGCTTCGTTCACATGAACTTAGCATCTGAGTAGCTGCCCGATCTTTGCTAGCCGAGTTGAACATCGTACCACGTGGGCGATGCGCATGCAGAATTCCTCTCCCTTGCACTACTTTAGTGTTTGCCGAGTCTGTTGAGTGTACGCAGCGTGATTGCAGTCACCCCTCGCTTGCTGTCACCTGCACATCGTCTGCGCTGCTGCTCCGGACTACGATCGAGCCACCCCGGGCGATGGTGATGCTGTGGCCAGTTCGGCGCAGCGACTTCGGCGGCCTCCTGTATCCAGCTCACAACCCTCGGCGGCGGACAAAAGAGACCGCGGTCACCGACAGCTACGGCGGCTCTTGCCAGCAGGGCGCGTCGGTGCGAGCGACGCTTGCTCGTACCGACTACTGCGTCGTCGTCTCCGGAGTCCTGGCCTGGGATCGTGCCGTCGAGTCGCAAAGCTGCTGCTGTGACCGGCGGACGCCAGCGGTGTACCCGGGGACAATGTCGGCTCGCATACTATGGACAGCGTGTGGACATTTATTCGGGGCGGCCTCTGTTGCATGTGCTACCTTGTTCGCGAAGCACGCATTGATGTTAGACCGAGTGACATGTTTCGCCGGAATATGTAGGATTTAAGGTTGGGGGGATGTGGGGATGCGCGACTCTCGCGCGTCCCCAGATATCTTGTTTCCCCCCATCTCATGCAATCCCGCTTCGCCGCGTGGCCTGCGTGACGCCCGCGGCGGTCGATGTGGTTGAAGCGCAGCGCGAGAGATGGCGCGAGTGTCGCGCCGCTGCGAGGTTACTTGGGCGCCGAAAGTAAGGCGCTTGCTCTCTTGGGGGTTCGGGAAGCAAGCCGGACGGACGTGCCGTGCCGCGCGTGCGCCGACCCATGCTTCTGCGAGACCGTCTCGCGTGGCCGCCTTGGAATGCGCCACCATTCGCGTGACAGTACGCGCGAACGACCAGGCGTTGGGATCCAGCATGGGGCGAACATATTCGCTCGCTATCAGGTCGCGGTAAGTCGGACTTCTAGATTTGTCGCGCGCCCATCGGCATGTTTTGTGGATAGCAACTCGGCTAGCAGGCATCGATCTATGAAAGGTGCAATAAATGCCCTTGTGATTGTTTGCACTACTGTGTTGTCGTTCCTTTGTCCCAAGAGCACGGGAGGAGAGATCCCATAAAACGCAATGCCTCATGACATGGAGCGTACGGGAATCTTGGAAGAACACTAACATAATCCTAATCCATAAGAAAGGGGGCGCCAAAGACTTGAAAAGTTATAGACCGATCAGCTTACTGTCCGTTACCTACATAGTATTCACTAGGGTAATCGCAAACAGAATCAGGAACACCTTAGACTTCTGTCAACCAAAGGACCAGGCAGGATTGCGTAAAAAGCTACTCAACAATAGACCATATTCACACTACCAATCAGGCGATAGAGAAATGAGCGGAATATAACCAATCTTTATGTATAGCTTTCATTGATTACGAGAAAGCTTTTGATTCAGTTGAAACGGGCATCGCCAGGGGGGTGGGCTCTGTCCCCACGCCGGTAAACTTTGGAGGGGGCTCGGGTTCCGGATCCCGCCAGCTCGTTGTTGGCGCCTATGCCAAAAGGTACGCACATACATCTATTTTTATACATCTGCGTTCATTCGTGTTATATATTCGTTATATAGATTCGTGTTTTGATTTCGCTATAAATTGAAGCAAAGAATTTGAGACCGAAATCACCGCACCGACTAGCAGTGGGCCAGTGCCGTCAGTGCCATCGCAGAGGGAGGGACAGTATGGGGACGCTAGTATGAGCGGCAATGGAGCCAGCCAGGGTAGAAGACGACGGTGAACGCGCGAGTGATGGCACGCGGCATTGCTGATGATTATAATTTAAGCTGACGGACATTTGTTGACGGACACGAAAGATGCTCGGAACCCTAGCCATGAACAGCTTAGCTGTTCATGGCTAGGGCTAGGGCTAGATGTCACACCGCGACAGCTTGCTTCAGGAGACGAAAGCGCGAAGTTCAAGAAATCGACGCTAAGCTGTGTGAAGGCTCCGCAGATAATGCTAATGTGCTTGATGTTTATTTGTTAAATGATTGCTCTGTTCCAGCCTCGGCGACCGGCATTTCGATGGAAAGGACATGCAAAAATGCCCATGTTCCGTGCAGCATTGGGGGCGGGGAAGGGCACGTTAAAGATTCCGTGTAGGTCAGAATTAATCCGGAGTGCCGCACCCCACTCCCGGATATTGCGTGCCTCATAATGAAATCTTGGTTTTGGCATGTAACACTGCAGAATTCAATTCAATTGCAGTATGATGGGACCCTCTTTGCTTGAAAGCACATCGTCTTCTCGTCATCTGACGTCACAAGCTATCGGGAACGAAACGTATCACATCCGCGGTCCAGCATACTGGTGATGTCTGTTTACAAACCGACCTCTGAAGAGTGCGTTATGTGCAAGAAAATAAAATGGCTCAAGTGATTGTGGCCAAATCGCATGTGCTTGCGCGCAACCAAGACTGTGGAATACATTTACGGGGACGTTCAGGGCGTCGCCCACTTGGACATCCTTGCAAGGTTCTATCACGTGTCTTGCATTAAAATTGATATCACTGATGCGTGCACGGAGCCTATGCGTATAATCTCGATTATGAGTCTCCAAATATCAATACTCGCGCTCGTAGGCGAGTGTAAGTAGCTTCGTTTACATGTACTAGAGGCGCGTGGGTTGACTCACAAGTATACAGCTCACCTAGGCCGACACGACCGCGTTCGCTGGAGTTTTTACAGCGACGCTGTTAAAGGCTAGTTCCCACAGGATCAGTGTGCAGGCATGATCAGTGTGTAGACAGATCAGTGTGTCGGTGTGTAGACATGAAAGTATCATCATCAGGATTGGCTCCAGCATCGTCGTCTCCCACAGCTGGCTCGTTGGCGTCCCTCGGCGCTACCGCGCGAACGCGGTCGTGCTAATGCTCCTGCGTTCATCGTCGTGAATAATTAATTAAAGGACATAAAGACGCAGCCAATTTTACAGCGAACTACAGCGAAGTTGTTAAGGGGGTATAGTAGGGTAAATCGACCAAAAAACTGATTTTTTGATTTCATCAATAAAGATAATGCACACTGTGGGGAGTAAAACAGTGCAGCGGCGAGCGCGTAGGAACGCTCTAAGCCATTTAAAAATGGCGCCAAAAACCTCACCTCCTGGTATTTAAAAATGACGACGAGAGGGTTTGTTTACATGTTGTTCTCCGTCATTTTTTCAGTGTTGACGTAATTTTTATAATAAATATGGCTAGATCTGTTACGTATATTCACTGTTTGGCATTTTCTTTAAATTGCGATTGCAAATTTGTCCACCAGACATGAAGCCTACTGGTTGTTTTTTGTTGTGGGCACCTTCCGCGCGTGTTATTTGACATTGTATTGCCGGTTATTTTGCCTCATTATGGTAAGAACGGCTGGGAAGTGGACGAGGAACAGGAAGTTTCGCGGCAACCAATTTACAAGGAAAGAAACGAACGAGGAGCCGGCACGTCGAAGTGCTAGTTTTTCAAAAATAGGGGTGAGTGCGCCATGTGACACATTCAGCGTGGAAGAGGCTACCGCTTCAGGATTTCGTTTCGTTGACATTGAGACCCTTCGAGACTTTCTACGGGAGTCGGCATTATGCAAGAAATGCGGGAAAGGTGAGTTCAGCTAAACGAACAAATTGAAAAGAGGAGTGGACTGGCGTGCACCATGAATGCCTGTTGCGATGAATGCGGTGCGACAAGCTCATTCAAGACATCTAAGCGATCACAAAGAGGGTTTTTTGAGGTAAATGAACAGTTTGTTTTTGCGCTACGGACATGTGGAAAAGGACTTCTGGCTGGCCGTGTGATATGCGCTGTTATGAACATGCCTCCGCCGCCTACGAAATTTGCGTCGTACACTGCGCGCCTACTTCATGCAACAGCGACAGTTGCTTCACGAAGCAAAAAGAGAAAAAAAAGAGAAACATGAAGAAAGGCTTTGGAGAAGACACCAAAAACGCCAGAAAGTGTGTGAACTCTGCTGGTGCATTTTGAACTGTTGTAGTGCAGGTGCAAAGATAAAGATGCGTTTTTCTCAAAAGCACTTTTTTTTCAAATATTTCGGAACTTGATGTACCTTTTCTGGAAATCTATACGGCCGATTACGCTAAAATTTCCCCACATTATACTCACATATATTGCAAGTAATCTCAACCTAAACGTTTAAAAGAAAGGTTACTCAGTTTCAATTTAAAAAAATATTATTAGAAAGACCCTCCACGATACGAGACATGTCAGGGCAATATTTTTTTTTTTTGTGACATAAATGCGAGAAAGCATTTTTGTAAAGGTTCCAGTTAAACCCACTATTATACGGAATTATGGTACAAAATTTCACGGTCATGCTGTTTTTTTTTTCTGAGAAAAGGTACATATTATTTTCGGTCATAGCTTAAAATTTGGTTCTCAACTAAAAAAAATAAGAAGGGCTGCAGCGAAAGAATTACGCCAATTAAGGCCAATGCTGTTCTTATTGAGCGTGCATAATTTCACCCTAATATATAGAACAGTTGTTGAGATATAAAGCTAAAACCAAGATGGCTCATGCACCCTACCATACCCCCTTAAGAGCTAGTTCCCTCGGGATTGTGTCCTTGCGCAGGCACAGAACTCCTCATACGTGGGCCGATCCAGAAGATAGTACAATGCCGGGCTGACCCACGGCGGAGGTGCAGTTCACCAATCAGGGGCCCACATAGACAGTTTTGCTGGTCACTTCTTCACAGAGCGGAAGGGCACTGATTTTTTTTTCAAACGGGCTGCCAATTAGGCGAGTCCACGCATCCCTTACAGCTACGTCTACTGCGATGCGTTACTTACTACGATTCGTCAGCGTTTAGGCGAATACGACGACCTGTTTCATTTTTCATTTTTGCTTGGTAATCAGACTCGACCCGACTTGATTGGGCTGATGTTTGTGTAGGTGATGTGTCGGTGATGTGTAGGTGATGAGTGAGGGTGGGGAGCGGTGCAAACATGGTGTCGAAGATCAAAATAATAATGAAATAAAAAAAACGAGAGAAAACACCGGTTTGTTTCTGGTTCAACATGCACCGATTTTGTCACGGTTCAGTTCCGGTTCGCAGAAATAAAGCTTCATAGCGGTTCGCGAACCAATTCGCAACACAGAAGCAGTTAGCGAACACGTTCAACAGTGTAAAGCTTTACCTTGCCCCACAGCGATGCATGTAAAGTGCTATATCTACCTTAACGCCCAGTGAAAGTGCAACTTCTGCCAGCAGACGTAAGAAATGGGCCCCCTAGCACATGGGAGCCCAGCAATCCATGTTTTTTTCAGGAATATCGACGAAGTTTATAGATACAACCATAGAATGTACATAAAAAATTGGAGGACATTTAAGCTTCGCCTCTAAGAGTGGAACGCGATAGCATTCAAAGGTCCCTCACTGCTTGCCACGCTTCCCGGTAACCGCAGCTTTCTTACGGATGCGCGGCGGCGAGAGCTATCTCGATGGTGTTGTTTGAAGCAACCCAGTGGGCCGCGCCACCCTATAAACGGTAGATATGGTGGAAAGCGGTTTGTGTTTGAGTGTCTGCGTAAAAGAATTATGTTTTCCGGTATATTCAAATTACAATTCGATATTATCATGTGTGTAGGTTCTGTCTAGGTCATACCTTGCAATTTTTCTCGCGCACTTTACTTTGAGGAATTCAATTAGTTAAATAACGCCTCTGTGCCACGCAGAGGACCTGCGTGGTTGTGGTTCTGAATGAATTTTGCGCGAAATGTCGTCCGACGCCGACACCCGATTTTGTGCGACCAGGGGCCCCTATCGCTATGGCGGTAATATTGCGTTTATAAAGACGGCCCTTCTAGCCAGTGGTATGGCAAGAATGCGCTGCGCGCGGAGTGGCGTAAATACTATATATATATATATATATATATATATATATATATATATATATATATATATATATATATATATATATATATATAATCTCGGAAGCTGGTAGCAGCATTTACGCGAATTTCTAGCCAATCGGAAGGCCTAATTAATGCCCCTCGTAATGTGCTCATCCGCGCCGCTATGTCTGCTCAGCGTCTCCTTGCCATCCTGTTAGAAGCTCCATGGCTGGTGGATTGACGCAAAAAAAATGCTTTGACGCCGTAACCATAGGCTGCGTTTACATCCATGCGACAGCGGGGCTTCGCTTTACCTGTATGCTTTTACTGCATGCAGTTACCTTGCAGCGTCCTTAAAAACTAGTATGGGCAAATGACCTTACAAAGGTTTATCGGCGCCACAGCGTCTGCTCGGCGTCTACTTGGCGTTTGCTCGCTACTGTCATAACGTACCATGTTACAGCGGGGTAGTAAATTAATGATCTAGTGAGCAATTAGGCTTTCACAGCGTTCCGCGTCGTCAGCGCATCACCAATGCTACGGCTGTGGTGCCATTCGCTAACTACAAACCAAAGCAGCTTTGAGAAGCGGTGCCGTATCTGTATTCCTAGCAGCGTGAACAAAAATACAGTCGATCTCAATAATTACTACAAAACATACCTAACGATGTGACCTCCGCTTGAGATTAGATTCAGCGATGACGGATTTTGCCACTTGTTGCTTGCTGTCAGGGCGGCTAGCCAGTAACAAGCGAGAACTCGGAACGAAGTGGGTGGTCGGCGCTTTGTAGTCTCTGCCATGTTGTCACTGTTAGGGTGACCATTACGGTTGCCGGAGGTAACGGCCATAGTAATTCTCGGTATGTGACTTGCATGCGCAGAGGTCCTAACATGTCACGTAACGCTGCACCATATCATGTAGCGAGAACAAATAAAACTCACCATTGCAGTCAATAATCAGCCAGTTAGGCCCGGAACTATATATGGCAGCGCAAGGATATTGCCTGTCTACGCTTCGAACGTTCGGCACTGCTGCAACCAGCTTGTGAGATGGAGTACAAACAGCTTCATATTTAGAGCGCAGATCTTAGGTCTCCCGTTCCTGCGACAAGCGTAGCGTGCCTAGGCGTCGTGCCTCGGCGTAACCGAACTAACGAGCACAGCGAAAGGTGAAAGCCAACGCGGAGCGCAGTGGGAGATGAAAGAAGAGAGCGCGAGGAGTAAAGTGGAGGAGGAAGCTACAGTGAAAGAATAAGGCGGAAAGCTGAGGAGGAGAGCATGGCGAAAACGTGAGGAAGAAAGCAGAATGTCGCAAGAGACTACGAGATGGCGCCGCTATGTTTGCAGTCTGATTGTATGTGCGACGCGAATTTTGTAGTCCCTTCTGGAAGCTATGCGGGCACCCGCGATTAAGAGCGTACGAGCAGGAAAGAGGAGGAGGAAGCTACAATGAAAGAATGAGGCGAGGAGCGAAGGACGAGAGTATATCGAAAAGGTGAGGAGGAAAGCAGAGCGCCGCAAGACACTATGAGATGGCGTCACTGTATTTGTAATCTGTATGCTCGACGTTAATTGTGTAGTACTTCCTGGAAGCCACGCGGGCACCAGCGATTACACTAGAACCTTCGACAGGTCATGTACAAAAGCTGACGCGCTTGATCCGCAGGTCAGATTTTCAACGATCACCGGCTCTGCTCACCGCTATCGTTGTAGTTGATCGAGTGTTAATTGTTCTTGAACGCTTCGCTCGGTTTGCAACGTACCGCACGAGAAAAATTGTCCGCGCCAGCTAATATATTGTGAAATCATGCAGAGTTGCACTCAAGTTTCGTATTAGGAAATATAGCAATCGTAGGTAATTTTTTTTAAATTTCAGTTATTTCTCAACGCTTATAAACCTGCCAACCATCTTCATTTTACACTAATATAACTGTAATGACAAAGATCGCACAAACGATACTGCGGCAACATGGCTCCTGAAGTGAGGTAGATATAGACCAAAGGGTCGGTGTCACTGCTTTGGCTCGCTCTGTCATTTGGCCGGGACTGCTCGGCTGCTCTCTGCGCTGGACCCGCTAATCGCTAACCGTCCATAAACCTCGCAGCATTTGCTGGAGGTGTGGGATACCCTAAGGCGTCGTTCTGGAACTCTGGAGCTGCACTCTGCCCACCGCTACCGCCAAGACCATGCCAGGCGGCGCCGGTGAGCGACGAACTTCAACTGGACCAGTCACCTTCGGTGCCCTTCATCGACGAGACCCTGCTGTGTTCAGTGGCACCGCTGATGCTGACGCCGACGACTGACTTTCGTCATACGAACGGGTGAGCAACCACAACAAATGGGACGATCCGACAAAGCTCACCAACTTTTTTTATCGGGCGGATGTCGCCAACCTCTGGTTCCGAAACCATGAGGCCGCTATTGCTACATGAAATGACTTTAAAGCTGCTTTCGTGGAGGTATTTAGCCGTCCAGCCGTGTGAAAGCTTCGCGCCGAATAACGCTTCCGCCAACGAGCATGACAGCAGGGAGAGAATTTCACTAGTTATATCGAGGACGTCATCGATCTCTGCAACCGAGTAAGTCGCACGATGACTGAGAAACAGAAGATTAAACGAATGCTCAAGGGCAATGAAGACGGCGCTTTTCAAATACTCCTGGCTAAGAATCCTATTACCGTTGCAGCCGTAGTTGTCTATTGCATAACTTCGACGAATTACGCCGGCAACGAGCGCTCGCCAGCCAAACAGTTTCTCACGTGGCCTTCCATCCCATTTTGGCGACTGCTTCCGGACAGACTGATTACAGGCTTCTACTACCTGAAATCAAAGCCTTCATTCGTGAAGAGGTGTCCCGTCAGCTCTGCTTGCTCCCGCTCACCCAGGAGCGTGTCCAATCTTTGTCCTCGGCCGTGCAGCAGGCCATCCGCGAGCAGGTTGCAGAAGCTTTTCCGCCAGCCTACCAGCACGCGCTCCAGTTTCCGCACCGCGGACATACGCTGAAGTCGTGCCGCGTCCTAGACCAACGACCCTTCCCTACCCGACACCGCCACCGCACCCAGCACTTCTCCCTGTGCCCCAAATGCCCCCTCAGTACTTCCGTCCGGCAAGATCCATGGCGCACGCGGGACAATCAGCCAATATTCTTCTCCTGCGTTCTCGTGGGACATCTGGAGCGCTTTTGTAGCCGCAGCCTGATGCGTCCCGACGTCGTCGTTCATCGACACGTACCTGTAGCCTACCAGGATGCTGATTCGAACCCATCTCCAAACTTCTGGACCAGTCGCCAGAAAATTACCAGCCGTCGTTCACCATCACCGCGTCGCGTTCGATATAGCCGATGCGTCGTCGCCCGCCTCCCAACGAAGGAAACTAAGTGCTGCAGCTTCGGAGGCAAGAGCTCCACGATTTTCTAAATGCCCAAGACCTCCGCTATCGCCGCAAAACATTATAGAAATACAAGTTGAAGGAGTCGCTACATACGCACTTGTCAACACGGGCGCTGCCATTTCCGTCATACGTGGGGCTCCTTGCCGTGAGATCAGGAAGGTCACCATATCATTCTCTGGCCTTGTAATCCGCACTGCCACCACAGAGCCCGTCGAACATTCAACCGCATGTACCACTAGGATCGTTGTTCTGGACGTACTTTACACGAATGTGTTCTTTTGGCTGCCTTCCTGCTCTCATCCTTTCATCCTGGGATGGGACGTTCTCTCGCGCCACAGAGCCGTCATTGACTTCGCCCGCGCCGAAATTTCTCTGTCTGACCTTAACAACACTCTGCCGGTCACCTCTCCCGCCCCTACAATGATTATTGTCACCACCGATACTGATCTGCCACCAATAAACTCGACGCTGGTCCCTTTCTATTGCCCAACTGCGCGCGACACCGAGGTACTGTTCACGCCCTCATCTACTATACCGGAAACCTCTACCACTTCCATTCGCCGTTCTTGACGTAGCCGCTGGCACAGCAATTGTGCTAGTACACAAACCGTTCGCATACCCGCCCACCCTCCTTCGCGACGAGTGCCTCGGCTCTTTCGAGACCATTGACATATCTGAGTGTTTGGATGTGCCGGGATCCATTTCTGAACTTTCGCTCGATGCCATGACACCATTTCGCGAGAGCTCCCGATTGGCTACCGAAGTCTTTGATTACTGCGTTGACGCCGATCTCTCCCTTGAAAACCGCGAGCAACTTATGTCTCTCCTGGATAGTTGCCGCTCTTCCTTCGACTGTGCGAAACATGCCTTGGGTTGTACGAACAATGTTTCCCACCAGATCGACACCGGGTCCCAGCTTCCCCTCAGACAACGGCCATATGGCGTCTCAGCCACCGAGCGTCGCATAATCAACGACTAAGTGAATCACAGGCTCGTGCGTGGCGTCATTCAACCATCCCCGAGTCCGTGGTCTTCTCCAGGGGTGCTATGCAGGATGTGCCGAGTTTCTCGTTCACCCGAGTTTTACCCGAGTTTGCTCGACGGCAGTCAGTGAACGGAGATAGCGCGAAACGCGCCGAAGGCGCAGGCAAAAAAATATGTAGACAAAAAGCCGCGTATGACAACATGAGCGCATCCTGCGCGGCACGCTGCTTCCACGTTTCAAGCGCAGAAGGCTGCACAACGAAACGCGTCAGCGCCGCGTATTGTTATCAACGGATTATCGCAACTTAGCGATACTGTGACTGTCGCGCTGTCTGTCTGCACACTTGCCGTGAGCCGCTTGCCACGCCTTTCCCGGGCGCGTCAAGGGCGTGCCTCCTCTTTCGGGCGCTATCTTTCTTTCCTTCATCGAATGCGAACAGGGTACATGCGGCGCATTCTTGCACCTACACTTTCACTCAAACGAATACGTTAAAATACAACAAATAAAATAACGAACATTTTTATTTCTCTAAGTATCTGTTTTTCGTTTTCAACGCTAGAAATTTGTAATGACAAACGGAGATCGAGCAAATTATTAAATTTTGCACTTCTTGCCGCGAGTGGCGACAGCGAGGCGAAAGCTTAGAAGCGGTACATTGAAGTGTGTCGCACGCACGAGGGCGTTCATACGGTGATAAGTCGCGTAGGGGCGCTGCAGAGCTATTCTCAATAATGTCGGTCATAATCCATGGAGGGTCATGGTCACTCTTTCTCTATTAGGGGAATTAAAGCCCCTTGATAATTTGAAAGTAGCGACACTCTCCTCCGCACGGCGCTTTCCTCCTCGATTCTCCTCGCCCGCCGGCTGCGCACGGCACGCTATTCCTCCTGGGTTCCCGCGGACGGGCCGCAGGATTCTATGGAGGCGTGTTATGTTGGGCCAGTTGCGCGCCCCAGTTGGGTTGAAAATTTTGAGAAATGCTAATAACAGCATCGATAATGCTGGAGGCAACGTTTATGAGGAGGTTGGTTTTTCTTAAAGCCGTATGAACGGGGTATACTGATTTAAAGGGAGCTTTGAGGCGAGTTCTATACTCCAGACAATTTTTCTGCCACATGATCAGATGCTTTAGTTCGTGCGTCTGGTCTAGTATTGCTTGTGACACATCCCTTTGTGTGTGGCTTATTAAGCGAAAGCCTTAGACCTCTGTTTCAAGGTCCCATTGTGAGCTACAGAAAATATCACGTGACCGAAGGAAGGCGGGAAGCGAACCAAAGCATGTGCAGCCGCGTATAAGAGGTGATTAGTGATTACCAAAGTAATGATTGATTACTGATTGGATTGTTGTTCATGCACCCTAATCCACCCCAATCGGTCTTAATACCCTTTCATCAACACTTCACCTTAATCCACCATAATCCGCCTTAATTCTCCTCCACGCACCTAAATCTTTATTCATGCATCTTAATCCTTCGTAATGCACTCTAATCCACCTTAATCTTCTTTAATACACTCTAATCAACCTAATCCTCCCTAATCCACCTTATGTCAACCACTAATGATTCATTAATTAACTTGGGTAATCATTCTCTCATACAGGGGTGGACATGCTTTGGGTCCCCTCTGGCCTTCCATGGGTCACGTGATACGTCCAGTTTAGAACGCGACCTTGAAACATAAAGATCTAAAGGCTTTCGCCTTAAAACTTAAAAAAAAGCTCAATTTTGACTAGTGAACGCTCATCACCTACAATACTACGGGGATACTTGCCACTAATTTTTTCAGGGCGCAAAGCAGAATCAATAATACTGCGCTTCCGACTGAATAACAACAGTTAGCGACGTGCGAAGTGATGGAGCCACCCCAGAATATTAAGCATACTGAGGACAACGGCAACAAAAACGCTGGTGAGCAGGCCGGAAGAATGATAAAAAAATGCAGCATTACGGGATGCTTTGCTACGAGCTATAAGAAAGACTCCTCAGCTCGTAAACAACGCTGTTCTTTGTCAGAACAAAGAGTTGCTTCGGCCAATGTCATGCAGCCACTGCTTCCTACGCAAGCCGTTACGCTTTCGTTGTGGTATTATAAAAACGGCATAACCATCTTCAGGCTTCTTGCTGCAGTTATATGCGCAACAGCCCGTCATAGCGCTAGCACATAGACCAGAAACACTGCGCACAACGTTCGCTACGCCGAGCTAAAGCACCGAGCCAGCCGTGCTCAGAAGGAAAATGGCGCGAACGAAAAAGAAAAACACAAGCAAAACGCAAGAACCGCGCGTTTCCAAGGGCAACGGCAGGGAGACCAATCGTCGTGCAGAAAAACGGGGGCGAAACTGGTTCCCATGGGGGGGACACGCAAGGGGCGAGGAGGAGGCGAGGAGGTCGCGCGGCGGCGGCAGAGTTCAAAGAGTGGCGGTACTTTCAAATTATCAAAGGGGAATAGAAACGCAGCGCCGCGGTACGGCTGTTCATCGCAGGCGCTTCACTAGGCCATTAAGGCCCCCCCGCTTTATCAACTACATTCTAAGAAGAATTCCGGGGAAAACGGGGGTAACTGGGCAGTTCGTCCTAAAAAGGGCGCTTTCGTCCCTCAAGGGAGTAACTGCATGGATGTGCGTGTCGTGTGCAAATTTTGGAGAGTAAGTGTTTAGTCCCTGGTCAGAAAGAGAGCAACGGGAGGACGAACGGCAACAGTTACTCCCCATGCGCTCCGCTGTTTTCGTCCGTGTCGTGGAGTGATGCGGCAAAAACTGTATTGTCTATAAATCGTGAATAGTTCGAAGTTAGTGCGCTGTCTATTGAACTACATGCAAAGCAGCACTTTGCCTCTTCACGAGAAAATTGAGTGAAATTTAAAGTTGGAATGTGAAGAGCCATGCCCTTCGTGGGCACACCATAAGTGAGCGATACACATTAAACGCGCAAGTCATTGATAGACTGCCAGATTGTGCTGGTCAGTAGTACCTAAGTTCATTCCGCTCCAAGGAGATTACGAACTTAACTGAAGAGGTGTGTAGCTCAAACGGGACATACCAAGCGACAGAGCAATTGTCCGTCTCTGTCGTCTTAGGTGCCCCGTTTGAGCTCGCATATGCACGTTTACATGGTGTAGTGCCTAAGTTTAAAGCACCCTAAGAATACTCGGGCAGATTTCTTTTCGCACTCGCTTATGGCTGCAGGTACACTCAACGTTACACTCTCCCCGCACAGCATACACAAAATGCCGAGTCGCTTTTACACTGCCGCACCTGCATGCCAATGCTTAACATGTCTCAATTTCCTACCGCGTCAAGCAATCTGCCGTGGCGCAGTGGTTAGAGTAGCTGACTTGTGGGTGCGACGACGTGAGTTCGAATCCTACTTTCGGGCACCTATTTTTTTTCTTTTTTTTCCCGCTCAGTAATCTTTTTTATTAGTGTATAAATGCCTAATTTTATTAATTCCACCTTTGCGGAGCATCGGAAATAATGACCGTTACTCTCTTGAGGAGCATCGGAAAAGAGCAACTGTTAGTCCTCGGAGGAGTAACTGCATGGGGAGTAACAGTTCATCCCCTCGCACTTACCCCCTAAAGGGAGGAATGGTTGTGGCAGATCAGTTGCTCCCCTAAAGGAGTAACCTCAATACCCCATTTCCTCCTTTACTTCTTAGAGTGTAGAGACCACACAACGGCTGTCGCTGGGAAGTGGCGGTATGTTATTTTAGAGTGCGTAGTGACGCAGTTCAGTGAAAATGTACCAGTTTATCGCTATGCGCGAAGCCTCTGCGATACATAGCGAAAAGTGCGTGCTTCCCCAGCGACACAATTCATCGCTTGTCATCGCTTGCCCAGTGAAGGTGCCTCTGAGCGCATGTACGCAGTATATGAGTGTGTTGTGCAGTCGAAGGTGCTTGCGGATTACCTCTGCCGGAGCCAGCAGCGATCGCAGATGGATATCGTAACGACACCGCAGCACTCGCATTTGGCAGGTGAGGGCTCTTGTGTCCAGTTATGAAATCAAATTTCGAACGGAGAGAGGTGTTGGAACTGTTGAGTGCGCAGTGCTTGTGATGAAGAAATGCCATTGCACTGGGTCTAGAAGAGCGAGCGATTCTGGGACGCTGATCGTGTTTACGACGCTGTGGCTCCGTTTCATCACCGATGACAGAGCAGCCATCTCAAACGACTGCTGCAATACGCACTCCTCAGCATCGTCGTCCCCCTCGCCGCATCGACGCCTTGTGAGCAGCTACAGTGACGTGCCGATAATTATTTACTGTGCGCTACGCGCCACAATGCAGGCAATGAAACCGTGTTGTGCGGCCATCTCAGCCCGAGAAGATGTACGCATAAGCCAGCGACAGTCAACGCTTTGTTTTTGATAGTGGTGCTCAGTACATCACCGATGACAGTGCGTTGTGCGCGTTTTATGTCGGCGGTCAAGATTGTTGATGCCTCTCAACTCGACACCGCGTCGCTCTTGCCGGAAGATAAGTTGGGCGTGGCCCAACTGTAGTGGGTGCGCGCACAAGAGTTACATGCCTCGCGCGGGGCGTGACCTCTGGTTTTGATTGACAGGCGAACTCGTGCTAAACTCGTACATCGCGAAACCCACTCCGAGTTCAACTCGGAAACATGGCGGCGGCAGCAGCAGCCTGCTGTTTCATTGCATCCAGCGGCAGCAAGCGTCAGTATGACCGTCCGGACCCGTTCACCTACATGACCGACGGGGAGTTTCAGCGTCATTTTCGCCTGTCGAAGACATCAGTGTGCTGGCTGTGTGACGAGCTAGGCGAAGACTCTCGTCTGCGGAGAGAGCTTGGCGGGCTTCATTCGCTCACCGTCGTAGAGCAAGTCATCTGTGCGCTCCGTTTCTACGAGACTGGGACTTTTCAGAGAAGCGTCGGCGCCGAGCGTTACATTGGACGCCATCAAACTATTGTTAGCAACTGTGTCAGAGATGTGTCTGACGCGCTTATCGATGCGGCAGTGCGTAAGCGGTGGCTAGCTTTCCAGAATACTGCGGCTGAGTGGGCATATATAAAAGAATGCTTCCTACTTCGTGAGAACATTACGAACGTAGTCGGGTGTGTCGAGGGAACGTACGTAGGAATTAAGGCGCCTTCAATGTCAGCGTTACTGTGATTAACATTGAAGCAATGTTTAGACACGCCATATTGCCAAATTTGTCACTTCTGTGTAGCCGACTTAAATTTTGTGTTAGCGACATCTCACATGCGGCTGCTTATGATACTGATTTTTTCGCTGGTTGATGACTTTTTGCCGATTGTTCTACTTGTCTGTCAGGGTGCCTTCCAAATGGCCCACTTTCTTGGGAAAGAGGTTAATTAAGTATAAGTAGATAAATGGATATCACAAATTGTGTGAAGTAACCTATGAATCCTAATCTCATAAAGAACTTGGGGTTCTTCATTAGTGAAGTTACTTAGTATGCACAATGCTGAATTTTCGTCATGCGTAATCTATCGGCCGCACTATGAAACAGCGAGGCATTGCACAATTTGTTGCAGCGCGAGATGTGGATGTTGCGCCAAGCCGGTTGTACCTGTGCATATGTGGCGAAATGAAAATGCATTGAGAATCTTAGTGTGTTGGCTTGCATGAAGAAAATACTTCAGATTGTTTGCTCTGTTCACCGTCGTTGCATGTGCCAGAGGTTCAGTGTATCTTCTTTTTTTTGGGGGGCGGCGTTATTCTGGATGGATAAATTGTATATTTTCGTCTCATAATGGGGCTCTAATTCTTAAGCAGTATAATAATGCACATCCAATGCTCTGCAGAACTCTCTCTACGTGAAGATGTCATGAACCACCAAGGCAAAATTACATATCGCGAGAAATGGGCTGCAGATGCCAATGAAAAGTGGGTCTTCAACCCACCATGATAAAAATAAATATTGCAGAGCAAATAGACCATTTGTACATCTTTAGAGCAATGATTACACAAAACGTGATATGCTCAAACGAGTAAACGCTTGCCGCAATGCCAAAGCAGGCTGAGCGACATGCAGCGTATATTGGCATTGAACATGTCTCGTAACCGTTATGTTTATTGTAAGCCCTCGCTGTCACACCTTTCCCTCCGACACTCCCTTTACTGAAACGTGGCACTGTCTTTCCATTGGTGTCATGATGATAATGGTAACGGCAGCAGCAAGGCTGGTTAATGCTTGCCCCTTTGATTCCTGTGAGTTTAGTGGTAAAGAATATGGCACGTGCATACATACACCTGTGCTGCAAAATTTAACATTTGTGATTTTTTGGAGAGCTAATTTGTGTTGGGAAATTTCAAAGATGTGCACCATTGTGGCCTAATAACTAGAGCATTGGTGATGTTGAAGACAGGGTGTATTGGTATAGTAGCTTGAAGTTTAATTGCACAACAATTTGATGGGACACAAAGAAGAGAAATACACAAAGCAGAATGCTTTGCTGTGTGTGTTACTTTTTTGTTTGCCATTGAATTGTGCGATTCAACTTCAAATAGAGCATTGGGCTTCCTTGGTGCAGGACCGAGGAAGTGTGAGCTATTCGACAACATGCCAGTGCGTTGCCACACAATTATGGAAGTCGGAAGGTTTGCAAACAAAGCTTTGCTTTCAAATCCACCTGCTCATGTTATACAAGCACTGATTGAAAGAACCATCATACAAAAATAATGGTGAAATGAATGGCCTGTGAAAAGTGTAATTTGTATATTGACACTGTTGACATAATAGGTGCCATACCGGCCTCAAAATTGTACTGGACGGAGCAGTTTGTTTCCTATGTGAAGCACAACCTCCGATTACATGCTGTGCAGACAACCAAGCTCAGTTTGTTTTGACGTGCTACACAACATTCACTGTAATCTGTTTTTGATTCTAAAGAAGTGCCAAACACCACCTCTTTTTCACGGACTTCATGGGAATATTTGGTGAGACCTTTTGCCGCCCCTCATAATGGAAGTGTGGCCAGCCAGCTTTGCTTATATGCCTTTATGGATTTCTGCTCCTGATCATTGTGTGCTATCAAGTTGCAGAAGTCTATGCAACTGGTGCAAGGCATTACGTGTTTCTATAGTCAGATACAACTTTAGGAGGCTGCGGAATCTGCACATTAAGGCAGGTGAACACAAGCCTGCACCAATGGGCACGCACTCTAGACTGACATTGTGCCGCCGGACAGACTAATACCTGCTCGTTGGAGAGGGACTATTTCTTTAGACGTGGAGGCAATCGGCTGCTGCGCTTTGGTCATCTGGGCGGGGCCTCTCCTGTCTTCTGAAGTTTTTCAGACTGTAAAGAATGCTGCTTTTCATACAACACAAAAGGACAACGTGTACAATTATATGGCCTATGAAATGGATACATCAGAAGTGTGCTATGCAAGGGCATAAGATGTGTGAAATATAGTACATGCAATTATAAGACAATGTTAAAAATATGTGGTATCGAACATGCATGTAATGGCACATTTGAGTCGGAGTGTGTTGCAGTCATATGCACAGTCTATAGGTGATAGCATTATTAAGCTCCTGCTGTTTCCTGTGTTCATTGTGAATTACACAAACCGTTCATCTTGTGGCTAATCAACTCGCACTGTATTCTTGCACATAGAAAGAACAAACAGCACAATGATGTGTATGCTGCATTAGTGTATTTTTGATTTACATGGTCCAAGAGTTGCACAGGTTGTCTTACGTTTTTGCCTATTTTGAAGGGACACCAATGCATGTTACAAGTCTCCTAATATGCACAGCACAATGTTTACTGCAATAATTTTATTCCATGTTCTTGAATAATAAATAAAATATTAAACTGAAAGCTCCTTTATAAGGTGCCTTCTGTGGGCTGGGCAGGAGAGCAGTGAGGGCACTGATACTACTGTTGCAGAGCAGCCCCCTGGACCTCTGCCACACTCTCAAGAGCACGTGCCTGGCGCTCGCCTACTGCCACCACGCAGTTGAGTGCCTCCAGCAGCAGAATGTTTTGCTCTAAAAAAGTGTATTGGAATGAATCAGCTGCATACAAATCATTATTTACAAAGAAAAATGCTCGTTGCACTATTAGTACTAAGTGCCCTTAACGGTGGAAACCTATAGTGTAGTATGCATAATTAAACAATGCGTTGGGACAACGTTGCTTTATTTTTCATAACTGGGGTTTTCTTTTTCAGAGCCAATTGTCATGTTGATTAATGTTCCAGCAGCTAAGGTGGCCCCGCACCTTCACGAGTCTCTACTGTCAGCACCACAAACCTATTTTTGTTTGCTGCAAAACAAATGCCTCACCCTACAATCCCGTCTTATACGAGCTGATTGCATCCTATGCCTACAAACATCATATTTTTGTCCCATTACGCAATTTTCTACCATCCTCGGCTGTAGTTCTCTCTCCTTGACATCCATTCTGTCGCGCTTATGTAATCACCTGTTATGAAGTGGCAACAAGTGATCGATTACGTGCATGGCCTACCTGCCGATTCCTTTTTTTTTCTTAATGTCAACTAGCATATCAGTTGCCACGGTTTACTACGCCACTGTCTTCCTGCCTTAATGCTATCTCCAACAATTTTCGTTACTTCGCTTTCTGCACAGTCATTGACCTCTCAAGTTTCTTTGTTGGCCTTGTTTGGATCCCACCGATGGCATCGGTCGTTGGGAACTCGGCGCTGACGCCCGTGGTTGTACCTGGGTCGCAAGCCCCAAGGGTAGCGTTGGCCTGGCGGCCTGGGGTACAACTGGAAGCATCCGAAGGTCCCGGCAAAGCATGAGTCGACTGGTAACAACAAAACAACTTGTTTATTTTAACATCGCAAAGAGTTGGCGGTCAGGTTGACCGAAGTAGAGAGACGGGAGAGCACTTTTCTCAACAGAAGAAATCGGAGCCCTCCTTTTTGGCGTCCGGGGGCAGCTGTTTTTATACTCTCGCAGTTGAGGGCAAGAAGGAACCCCTCAATAGACGAGCACGTGAATGTACAATGGGCTAATGGTGACGCACACTGTCGTAGCGCTGCCGGTCGGGCACAATGACTGGAATGAGAGGGTGATCCCTGCTGTCGCATCGCCTGGTTCGGGCACAATGACTGGAATGAGAGGGTGACCCCTGCTGTCGCATCGCCTGGTTCAGGCACAATGACTGGAATGAGAGGGTGATCTCTGCTGTCGCATCGCCTGGTTCGGGCACAATGGCACATACATCATCATCATCATCATTTATTTACCCTTAAAGGCCCTTGGCTTAGGGCATTACACTCACACACGCACATGAAGACACGTGGCATCGGAACATGCCTGGAAACGCCTGGAAACGCCTGGCGGGGAGCGTTGCGGCGACGCCGAACGGGCCAAAATGTCTGCCGCCCCGCCGCAGTCGCGCCGGCAAAACCGCGTGTCGCAGGCGAAACGCAACAGCCTCCAGGTTTATGTCCCATATTGCATAACCGGTAGAATGCAATGATTCTAAACTTTTTTCAAGGATATCGGTAACGTGGCGATCACGATTCGGTAATGCCTTCCATGTGCTGTTCAACCCATGAAATTTTTGTATAACTTTCCTGCTTTATATCAGTACCTGCTATTGATATTTCACCTGGATAAAGATACTCTTCCATAAATTTTGCGGGCTTAATGTCACTCATGAATTTCTGTTATATCACCAAGTTAGTGAAGGCTACCTTCATCTTTTCCATATTTTCGCGGGCCCACTTGCATGTAGAAGCACGAACACTCATTGGTTCTCACTGCCTTCTTTAAACTGCTGGACATTCAGTTCGTTACTACGAAAGCGACTTAATCCGTGCACTCTTATTATGCTAAATATGAAACAGTAGAAATATACTTATCTGCAGTCTGTCGATGTCTCCTTCACTGTGTTGGTAGCGAGATCCATCGTTGGTACCACCTCCTTGTCGCATCGTAGCTATATAGGATGTCTGCCTTTTGCCCACACTATGTAATGTTCCTGACGCTCGCAGTCACGCAGAGTGGAGAAACTCAGCGCACTCGCAGAAGCAGCACCGGACAAGTTGTTTCTTCAGCACTGCGCCGTGAACAGTAGGTGCGCGTTGCGATCTGTAAAATCGCCGAAGCTATTGGCAGTCTTTCGGGGTGCACGGAAAGATTGCTCACGGAGGAACAGAACTTTCCAAGAAATAGTGGTCATCGTCGAGCCTGATCACTACGTCGCGCACTGCAAGCTCGTTGTACGAGTTTGTTTACACTGGACGCCTCCGATGCTTAGCCGCCATGCTCGCCCGGTGAATGGATGTGATGGCGTCACCACAGCGTTCCCTCGTGGTATAATGCGAAGCGTACTAAATTACAAATTAGTCTAATGCACATTCAGTGTACATGTCGTAAGCTTTAATATGCTTCTAAAACACGTTAAACTAACTAATAATATTGTACTAAATACGTTTGTTTTATAACTCGCTTGTGCATGTAATGCACTCGGTGGAACGACAAACAAGTGAAAGAAGGCACGACCATGCACCGACGATATGATCACGTGAGCCCCAGTTTGTCGACCGCCCATAAGGCAACGCCCAAGGAATGATAGCCAGCCAGAGTGAATCTAGATAAACCAATGAAACTGGAGGCTTGTCGAAAGATAAACTGTGTCTCGGTGCCATTCGTGCTTTCATCTTGGGGTGTCGCCAGAGCTCGTGAAGATCCCGAGTTTCGCCAAACTCGGCGCATCCAGCATAGCACCCCAGTTGTGCTAGTGCGTCAAAAGGGTGATTCTATTCGATTCTGTATCTATTACCGCCGTCTCAACAAAGTAACACGGAAGGACGTCTACTCCTTACCCCGATTTGACGCTGCACTTGATTGTTTATAAGGCGTTGAGTAGTTCTCGTCATTGGACCTGCGATCTAGTTACTGGCAAGTTCCCATGGCTGCATGCGATCGTCCTAAGACAGCGTTTGTCACCCCTGATGGGCTATATGACTGGGTGACAGGGCATTTATGGAAGCGAAGATCTTGGGAGCCTGGCCCAACAGTTCATTAGCCCAGAAAGCAGTTTGAGCGCTTTTTCACTACCTGAAGGCAACAGACTTGAGTGCCCGACTATAGACATCCTACGCCTCAGTTTTTTCTCTCTTTCTTTCACTCCCCATTGCCCTCCCCACGTGTAGGGCAGCAAACTGGACTCAGTCTAGTTTACCTCCCTGCCTTTCCTTCTTCCCTTCTCTCTCTCTCTCTTTCTCTAACGTGATGCCATTAGGACTCTGCAACGCCTCCGCAACTTCGAGCACATCATGGATAACATACTTCGCGGTCTCAAATGGAACATCTGTCTGTGCTACCTTGATGAAATCGTCCTGTTTTCTTCAGATTTCCCGACGCACCTCTCTCGTCTCCACCAGGTGCTGACGTGCCTTAAGAACGCTGGTCTTCAGCTGAATATAAATATTGCCGCTTTGGAGCTCGCATATTGACAATCTTGGGCCACGTTGTTTCCAAAGGCGGCGTCCTGCCCGATCCTGTGAAACTTCGAGCTGTCGCCAAATTCCTCAAACGGACGTCTCTGAAGAACCACCGGAGCTTCATTGGCCTTTTATCTTATTTGCAATGGTCGCTCAATTTCGCGACCATTATCACTCTTTTGACGCGCCTTCTCACCGTTGGCACCGACATGTCCAACTGGTCTCCCGAATGTGATCACGCATTCCAGACACTACGCCAACTGCTCACATCTGCTCCGATACTCCGGCAGTACGATCCACGTGCTACTACGGAGCTACACACGGATGCAAGCCGCGTGGGCCTTGGTGCGGTGCTCGCGCAACGCAAGCCTGCCTATAAAGAGTATGCTGTCGCCTACGCAAGCCAAACCTTCACAAAGGCCGAGACCAACTATTCAACCACTGAGAAAGAGTTCCTCGCCATAGTCTGGGCTCTTAGGAAGTTCCGACCCTACCTTTGTGGACGACCTTTTTAAGTCGTCACGGATCACCACGCTCTTTGCTCATTGTCGATTCTAAAAGACCCCTCGAGCCACCTCGGTCGCTGGGCCCTGCGGCTACAAGAGTATGATATACAAGTGGTGTACAGGTCTGACCACAAGCACTCCCACGCGGACGCCCTTTCTCGCTCTCCTCTACGTCATGATGCAGCGTCTCTCTCTGCACAGTACACCGCTCTTACAGCGCTCAAATGTCGAATCGATGGATTCGCCTTTTTAGCGTCCTTTGTCCACTCTTGCGCTAGTCAATTCAGCATGGAATGCCAGCTAGCCCGGTCTCACACCTTGAAAGATAGGACCCGTGGGTTGTTACCCTACTCGACCTTTTGCCAGATTTTACCGCCATCACGCCCTCCCGCACGCTCCACCGTCTCTTAATTGTCAAGGTTGTCTCTCATTTTACCGTGCGAGACAACCTGCTCTATCGCCGCAACTATATACCGGATGGTCGCAAGTGGCTTCTCGTATAATCACGTCGCATGCGCTCCAACATCTGCGCTGCTTTTCATGCCGACCCACAGAGTGCCCATGCAGGCGTGCTGAAAACTTACGCAAGGTTGCGCCAACGCTTCTACTGGCGGGGTGTGTACAGCTCCGTCCTGAAGTACATCTGCGCTTGCGAAGGCTGCCAACAACACAAAGTTGCTCCGCAGCGCTCGACCGGCGCTCTTCAGCCCCTGCCTTGTACTGCGCGGCCTTTCGATCGCATCGGCATCCACCTTTACCGCCTACTCCCGAGCACTACGTCTGGAAACCGATGGATTAAGGTCTTCGTCAATTACGCATTTTTGGCACAGATATAAGGTATTGCAATTTTATCATGACGGACATATTTTTCTGGGGTACTCGCCAAAGAATGATTACGCATTTAAAATGGTTTATTAGTTTCCATGTACTTCGAATGGAGCTTCGTAAAGCTAGCTCGCCAAAGAATTCTTACGCATTTCAAATGATTTAGCTGTTCCCATGTACACAGATTCCGCTGGGGTATTCGCCAAAGAATGCTTGTGCATTTACAATGGTTAAAGCTAGCTCCAAAATAAATCTTGCTAAGACTGCATACACGTTAATATTGGCGCACAAAATAGCAGCGACGGCCATCAGTAACAGTGACTCATCTAATCAACACTTTGTAACTGATAATTGCGGCACGTACTTGCAATTGCTTTGAACTCGGTGCATGGTATATAATCTACACACTCATCGTTTTCCAAAGTAATGCAAATAAGCCTAATTTTGGCTAGTCACTTTGGTCAAGCTCCTCAGCGAGAATGCATCGGAGTAGAGTAACCCGGCACAATGCGCTTCAGAGGCGCTGCCAGCTGTGAGCCACTGCTTCAGAAGGGTGTGTGCAACAAAATTATCCGTACCGTAATCCTACAGCGAAGACTTCTCTGCGAAGTGGTTGTCGAGGAAAAGGATTTATGCGTTCGCATGTATTTTATAGGTGGTCCCTAGCTAAAGCTTCTTTATGTAGCAAGGACTGTAGCTAAGCTTATCTAAAGCTTCTGGCGGATAACGTTCATCTGACAGAGATACGTTTAAAGGAAAACGAACGGCTTCCAGGAAAGCAAATCATTAGATAGAATGATGAGATTAAGCAACTTTCTTGCCTTAGGACAAAATTGAGTGACGAAGGAGTTGCAGAATTGAAAATTTATGGGAGAGGTGCTTTCTGCTATAGTGAACGTAAATCAGCATTGTATATTATTTGCACGATGACCAACGACTGTCTTATGAAGCTATGCTCACAAGAAACACTACTGTGGCGGTGCGACTATCGCCTCCAGAGCCGGTGAAGAAGATGGGCTCACTGGCATGTAGCGCAAGAAAGGAACAGCCTTTTTTCATAAAATGTTCCTCATATTTCAAACTAGAAAACTATGTTTAGTACTTACAACATCAAACGTTTTGTCATTTAGTGGCTATCAATTAGGCGCAAGCCATGGTTCGATGATTATTACTCTGAACTAGTTCATTGAAGTTCATTGAAGCATCCGGAAGGTTACGCTGCTAAGGTATCGACCATGTGACATTTCATTTTAACATTTTTCTTGCGCTTCTCCATTAAATTTGATTTTTATTGATTTAGTTAAATAGGTACTCACAAAATCGCTGTTATCAGTTAATTGCCAAATTGCTCGTTCTATATGTTCGCCTTTAACCCTTTTGTCGTGTTGTTGGGAGTTCCTTTCAATCTATCCAGTGTGGCCAACCCCCCTCGTAGGTACGAGCCATATTTTAAGGCAACAACAACAGGCTATCGCGCTCGACCTGAGAGGCCGCGGTTTCAGCCGCTTCAGAGATCCAGGGGCACCATGGCTGGTCGGCCTAAATAAATCGAGGCTACGGCGTCTACCTATTCCCGCTGCCTCCCTCAACTACACTAAACTTGACCTAGCAAGAGAAATAGGAAATTTTGCAGTAAGACCAAAATGAGAAAATCAAAATGAAAAGCTTGAGCATGAAGGCAAAAAAAAATTTACTTGCAGTCGATCGCACGTCACCCAATGAACGTGTCAGCATAGACATTCAGTGCGAGCAATGCACCATATTGGACCATGCATAAACTGTTACTTTACAAGTCTTAGAGCACAGGGCTTAGCCGTCCTTTCCTGCGGTGAGCGTAGGCGTTGACCCTCGTAACCAAGCAAACGAGCGCAGAGAATGATGAAATATAGCACAGTGTGGGTGTAGGCCAGTTGGTTATTTATGATTTTGGGAAGTTACCGCAAGAAAACACGAGACTTGAAGAAAGGGACCACAGGAAGCGGTACTGACAACTGATGATATAATGAAACGGATCAGGCACAAGTGAGATACTAGTATTATTTTCTGTGTATGACCATGTGATCAAGGTACAGTGATGTATTTAGAAGAAATGGAGGGCCGTGTCACAGCCCCTTTATGTGCTAGCAGGCTTTAATTTTGCAGTAATGTTCTTTCAAAGTTAGTAATTAGGAGGTTAACAAATTTGCTCAATATATTAGTGACTGTAACTTAGATTCTGACATCCGACACTGCAACATTTACATTAGGAAGAAAATGATCTATTCTCGGCTGCTTTGCATCTAATAACCACTTAATGTCCCCCTGTAATGCAGAGTATGCTTTTGTACTCCGTGTCTAACGCTTTTTCCTTGTGTGCGCGCCCTTTGTATTTCGCTGGTACGCCCTTCGTTCGAGTTCAGCTTTTGCTCTTCCACAGAATTGGTAGGCTAACACGAAGGCAGAAATACCGTGCTTTTCTGGAATTCCAATAACGAAGCCACCCTCATGCCTGAGACACCAGCATTAATTTTATTCAGAAGGGTTTGGACTAGCACAACAAAAGTTTATAAATATGATTGCCAGCTAGCCAATATTGATAACGGCGACCTGCTTGAATTCATGCATCGCATTAAAAAATACATTTTAAAAGGATGAGTTCATTTTACACCCTACAGCAGGCTATTGAACTGGATCTGAACCGAAAATCAGAAACCAAGATAAAATGTCGTTTTTTGCACAAACCACAACTCAACAAGAATGTTACTATTTCTTTGTATTCCGGATTAAAAAAGAAAAAAACATGATAGTTTCCAATTCAGCTTCGTAACCTTTTCTGGAGCTTTTCATGCATACATTGCCTGCACTTGTTGCCTCAAATGTGCTACTAATTTCTAAATACGCACCATCTTCTCATGATTTTAAATGTAGCATCGTTAGTGGAGTTTTCAGTGCATTGATATTATGATTGTGATAAAACGCACAAAACAGCTTTACCCCTATCTTCAATGTAAAGCTAATACATTTGTTATAATCTTAGAAAACAGGAAGGATCCAGCACACTCACCATCAATAACTTCACCTTGCTGCAAGCACCAGCTCCAGCCAATGTATCCATTGAACTGCTTGCTGTTTAAGATAGCTCCTTTTCCCGGAGAGTCCACACAACAAACAACTGCGTGCCCTGCTTATCTAATGGTCCTACCCGCGTGAGACCACACTAGAGATCCAACATTGGCGATTTCTTCAACAAACTGCATCATAAAGAGATGCATCGGTCGGTGAGTCCTTGAGAACCACGGCCCTGAGATGAGCACATTTTGCCAGCGCATGAAAACTGGCAGCTCAATTGTCATTACTTGAATTGGCCGACTTGTGCTCTTGTTGGAATAAAACGCAGGTGCGCCATCACTGTTAAAGATCAATGTGATGTCAGTCCATGCCATGTTCACCTGTTCTCGTACACTAGGGCACAGACTTCCATCGGTGATGTCAGAAAAAACACCTGGCACTAGACGTACTGATGACAGCTTCTGTAGGTTAGTGTGGAGCGTTCTCCCAACTTGTTTCAAGAGTTCCAGCAACTGCTACTTCAAGTTAAACATTAAAAAGAAACTCCCAGAACTCATTACCTTTGAAGCCTCTTTTCAGCACTACATGAAGCACAGGTTACGCTGGACTTGTTTCTAATAATAATAATAATACTATTTGGGGTTTTACGTGCCAAAACCACTTTCTGATTATGAGGCACGCCGTAGTGGAGGACTCCGGAAATCTTTTTTTGACCACCTGGGGTTCTTTAACGTGCACCTAAATCTAAGCACACGGGTGTTTTCGCATTTCGCCCCCATCGAAATGCGGCCGCCGTGGCCGGGATTCGATCCCGCGACCTCGTGCTCAGCAGCCCAGGACTTGTTTTTGGCGTCGCAAGATCGTCCGAGTATTTATGGCAGGCTTCACAATATAATTGCACCCGCAGGGCGTCTTTTTTTGTTTTTCCACAACTTTCTCAGGGAGTAGGTAATGTATGGCACAACTTTCTCCCCATACAGGGCATTGATTAGAGTTAAAGTCCTTGAACTTGTGCCCATGTCAGTCCTGCAGTGACAATGTATGCAAGCAAAAGCAGGAAAGCCTCTGCTTTTGTTGTTGCTTGATAAGGTAAGCTTTTCCGTCCGAGTTTCGCAAAATACTTAACGAAATCGTCATCTCCTGCAGCTTCACTCCCACTTCCTTCGTCAGCATGCATCTGTGCATTTCCTTCATGACTACCGTCAGTTTCATCTGTTTCTTGAACAGGATCACTATCGGAGCTCAACTCAGAAGAAAAATTCAGTTTACTACTGCTGAACCTTGCTGCATCTTCATCACAATGAACATCAGTTTCACTTGCAGCTTGACTAATTTCGTGTTCCATAGAACTAGCAACTGCACTCGTATTTGCACCAGCAGATATATCTGCAAGGCTGGAGCTGTTCTGCCTTGAATCATGTCTGGGTTCTTGAGTGATAACGCCACAAGTGGAATCTGTGGGATGGCTGAGCAGGTTGGCTGGCGTGTTCTGAAACAGCATGCAACAAAGAAAAATGAAATATCATCACACATACATCATTTGAAATGAAGTGTTCTATCTGCAAATGGTGCCTGCAATAAAGCTTTCAGGAATGTTGGGGCATTCTTAATTCGTGCAAGGTAGAGTTATCTCTTGGATCACAAACAAAATGGGAAACTGCTGCGTCTGATATTTAGAATTTTTATTATTTATATTCAATTCCGGAAACAACAGTAATTACCTGCGTATTGAAAGGAATGACTTACGTCCTCATCTCCAGAATGTACCGTGCTTAATGGCGACTACATCTTCTGCACCTTCAGCGTTCTGACTCAGCGCGTTCTGGCTATATTAAACGAAATAAGTCCTGCGGTTTTACATGTAAAGCCTAAGATCTGATTATTAGACGCGCCACTGTGGCGCAGTAATGTGCACTTAAACTTAACCACACGAGTATTTCCGCATTCCGCTTACATTGGAATGCGGCCACCGTAGTGGTGGGGATCCAACCTCAAGTCCATTTTAATGTGAAAGCCTTAGATCTCTGTTTCACAGTTGTGTTGCGAGGTACACAAAATATCACGTGACCCAACGACGGCCAGAAGCAAACCAAAGCATGTCCAGCCATGTTTAAAAGATTATTACTGATTGATTATTGATTGGATTAAGGTGAATTAGGGTGTATTAAGGAGGATTGTGGTGAATTAAGGTAAATGAAGAATGATTGAGGTCGATTATGGTGTATGAATGAGGGTTAAGGAAAAATTAACGTTAAGAGGGACGAAGGAGGATTAACGGCGATAACTAACGATGAAAACGATCTCAACACTAGTCTGGACAATATACATGAGTGGTGTATAAAATGGGGAATGACCCTTAACACGAGCAAATGTGTCTCCCTTCCAGTAACTCGCCAAAAAAAATCCGCTGTCATATATCTACATATAAGGGTCTTCGCCATTACAAGAAGTAACTTGCTATATATATCTCGGTGTAACACTCACTTCAAGCTTGTCTTGGAATCTTCATATTGATAATGTTTGTTCATCCACCTTCCGCAAGCTTTGCGTTCTTAAACATAAACTTAAAACTGCTCCCACTAATGTTAAGCTGCTCTGCTATACTGCTCTTGTACGGAGCGCATAACCAAAATTTGCTATGGTACCCGGTGAGGGGCCCTTCAAGAATGGGAATTGTGCGAGGGTGGATACACAAATGGGTGGATGGATCATACTTTCCTACATGGAGGAATGCTGGATAAGTGGATGGATGCAATCAGCCTCAACATTGGAAGGGGGTGGTGCGTTGTGCCGTTAAACTACTGTATTGCCTAATGTCCTACCTATGTTAAAAAATAAAAGGAAGAAAAATCCGTGATGAATTAGCGCAACCAAAGTTTCTGAGCCCCTATTGTGAACTTTGTGTTTGTCATAAAGCTAAAGAAGGAAAACACAGGCAAGCGCCCTCGTGTGTAGCAGATGAACGAAAGCCTCCAAACAAACGTGGGCTTTATTCTCGATGTAAATATATTGCTACAAACGGCATTTATACGCTCCTTGCACTGATAATATTTTACTGGTTTTCTACAAAAAATCTCTGGATGAATGCATGAATATGGATACAAAAACTACTAATACTACCTCTGCTGTCTGTGAATGTTATAGGCATCGGCAAATTTTCTTCGTTTTGAGCCTGTTATACTACATTCTAATATGCCCCCTGTATTTTAAGTTATCGTAACTTTCGATTCAGCGCACGGGCGTTTGGAGTATTGACTACGTTAGGAAGTGACATGCTTTATTAAACGAAACAGATCACATGATCTCCTATTTTGTTCGCAGCTGTAGTTTCTTACACGTGCCATACACTCTTAGCACGGTAACGTTTATAAAAGGGGTATATTCTCACAGATTTGTGCACCTTTAATCTATAAGTTAAACATCAACCCTTACACATTTAACTTCTATTAAATGTAAGTAGGCGTGCACCTAAACTACAGGTTACAACACTTCAACCTCTAGTATTAGCGGCGAGAATTTGGAGTCGCGCCCTCTCGCGAGTGACGTCACGGCCAGGACGCCGCTCGCTGCGGCTCGCTCGACTGCCGCGCGCGCTTGTTCCCTTCGTGTATGCTTGGTGGCCGGAGCCGTAGTTGTTGAAGGATATGTCGGCTTCTCTCTGCTGCCAGGCCTGAACCAAAGTTCTTTCTCCTAAAGCGCGCGAGTGGATAAAATTTGCGGCTTGGATATCGCAAGCTACGTAGCTGTAAAGGGGTCTACTGGTTTTACAATGCATATGTGCGTCGTGTCTGTCCATAAATTTTGCGTAAAAAGAATTTCCGCAAATTCAACGCGCGAAGTTGTGTATGATGCTTCGCTAAACATTTAACATTCCGTTAGTATTTAGCTATGAGAGACATTGCATTTTACATGGAAGAAAAATCTTGGTAATCGGCGTCAGCAGGTTATTCCGTGTTAGAAAGACACTGCCCAGCGAAACTGTCATCATGATTCTTATTACTCTGGTGAGTTCTAGAGAAATATGGCCATTTATTAATGCGTAAAAGAAAGAGTTAGGCGTGCATTTCTTATGAAAAAGTTTGCTGCTATTTTCACCGCTCTCTGAAACAGGCCTCCAAAAAACTAATTGCTCATGGCTGCTAACACTACGGCGTGTCATGTAGAGTATTTACATAGTTGATTCACGAATACCATAGTAGCCATCACCTGAGAGAAAAGTTTCGTGGTTAAGATCGAGAGCCAATCAATTGCAAGCGAAGTAATGTTTCATGGTGGACCTCAGTAGCCTTTATCGACAATATATGGCACACCCCTCACGCAACGGTAGGAACCGACTGTCGATATGGCGAGGCAAGCATTCTTCGCGAAACCCATCAGTTCACTACAACTTCGAATTGAAACCATAAAACATTTTTACAGCGCCAATTGGAATGCTTAAAGTATTCTCGAGGTACTACAGCGCAGCTTAGGGTGCCTAGAAAAGTAAAATTCAAGCACGTTCTGCCTCACCATGTTTCGATGCAGCGTTGTTTAGTTATACAAAACTATTCGCTTCGTCATACATAAAAGAGAAACTCGCAAACCCTCATAAAGACAACACCACAAGGCTTACATATTTCACTGGATTTTTACCCTCCACCGAGGAATTATGATATCTGCAATATGTCCCATACTACTAATGATTGACGCTTCGACTTCTTTCTGGCTGTAGCTATACGGTCGAAAAGGCACATTTCACTAAAAATTTTGGGCCGAGCAGCCTGTGTCAGTTCGCCAAACATGTATATTCGCCGTCATGTATATTCTGCAAACAACAAGCACTAGGAAATTTCTCAAGTGAGTTAAACATGTAGCACGGAAAAGGAAATATATATTGGTACATTCCTTTTCGTATTCTGCAAATAGCCGTAAGCCTTCATTAGCTTTAACTTCGAATTACCGCCACTTAACATAGACACGTGAAGAGCCGCCTAATTTTGAAAAGCAGGTAAAGAAGCAAGTGGTGCTTGTGGAATCTAAACTGCAGTGTTAACGAAGTCCTCGTGTTACTGCCGAGCGTTTCTGTGAAGAGATGCACAAATTCTATATGATACCCCGAATCACTCGTCGTGAGCAAACCTGTTTTAGCAGATTAAAATCAAGGTAACTGTTATAAAGGTCATATATAGCCAGCGTTTGTGACATACTTGTTGCATCGTGGCATGTATGGCATCATAACTGGATTTTTATTAAATGCTATGTCTTTGCGGTCGTCGATCCACTCATGAAAAAGCCGCAATGGGCTGGTCTGCGCTCCTTCGGCTGGCACTGTAGTATTGCCTTAGAGAGCTGCATTGTCGTCTAAGAAATAACCTCTTTCAATCAATTTTCGCGAATGAAGACGTCGTAAAAATATATTTGATATTACCGCCATAAGTATACAAGCAGAGAGAACGAAGGCGAACAAACGAAAACACCGCAGAAAGCGCCCGGACTGTAGCAGACGACAGGCGCGAGTCCGTGCCCCGACATCACCCGAGCGTAAAACCCCTCAATTTTTCAAAAGTAGCGCCATTCTTAGATCTTTCCGCCACCCCGCTCACCCTGGCGCGTCCTCCTCCACGCCTAGTGTCGCCCCAGCCTCCTCTGCTCCCCCATTGGCCAATCTGTGTTACGTGGAAGCAGGCGGCGCGCTTTTGTACATTTTTTCTTTCCAGCGCGGAGCAGGCGCCGCGCTTTGGTATATTTTTTTTTCTTTCCAGCGCGCGCTGACCTCCATTGTTGGGCCTGCGCGACGAAAGTACGGCAGGCGGACTGACGGAGTGCGTTAGCGTAATAGAATGTGTAGGGCCGAGAACTTATTGCGATGCCATGCTGCTGCGCCTTCGGTTGCCGCAACAGACACAGCGAGGGCAAAAAGCTTTTTGCTTTGCCGTCCGGCGAGCGCAACGCAAAAAGAAGTGTGGATTCGCAGGATCGGGCGGGCTGACTTCGAGGAAGTGTCAAAGAACACACGGCTTAGTGAAATAAGGGCCACGGCTACTCACAACCTCTTATTTCGAGCCTAGTTCACGCCTTCCGCTTCGAAAAAGTGTGTTCATGCTCTGCGTGGTTTTTAGCGCGTTGTTTGGCTTTTTTTCGAATGTGCTGTCTTTATTTCATTTAGTTTCGTCTTGCGGTGAAATGAATGCATCTGCAGCTGGCCTGTGACATAAAAGCGACTTTATTCAGGGTGTATTTAAGCTCCACCAGAAGTTAGCACATTCTCAACGCTTTTGCAAAGATCAATATGACTTACGACGCAGTCTTTTAGCTTCGAACGTACGGCCGCATGTATTGATTTGGTTTGTGGTGATTAACGTTTTTAACGTTCCGAAGCGACTAAAGCTAGGATGCAGGTCGTAGTGGATGGCTCCGGATAACCTTATCTAGCTCGCCTGGGGATGTTTAACGTGCACTTTGATCGTAGAGTCGTACGTGGGCCGGTAAATTCCTCGTTGGCGTTTCATAATACTCACGCGGGCGCGCTAGCGCTGCTTTAGAAGTTGGCGTTTCGGCGCGATTGTATTTCTTCGATAAATTTTATTTTCTAGTTGTAACATCTTGTCATTGTTTCGTATTATTGACGGCGCCTCCAGGGCACCAAAGCGGCAACGGGAACACCAAAGCTAGAACCAGGGCTGGATGGGGCTCGCCGAAGCCTGTGCATGTCAAGGGGGTATAAGATCGCGGACAGCCAATTTTGTATGCGAACACTCCCTGCGACGCCTGTATTATTGTAATGTCACCTGCTCTTCAGAGGCCTCCGTTAGCCATTACATGTGCCCTCGCACCACCTTAAAAAAACAATATATCGTCACGATTACCAAAGCACCCCGCAATAAAAAAAAACGGCCCCTCAGGGCCGTTTTTTTTTTCACTGTGGGGTGCTTTGGTAATTGCTTGTGCTTTGTTAAGATTGTGACCGCACACAGCCATTCCGGCTGTGTGCGGTCAGCAATTTCTCACGCGCCGGCAGAACAAAAGTATCCTGCAGGTACGTAAATGAACCTACGAAACCACGTACACATACTTTCACGCTGTCAACACCTGAAACTTTGGTAATTACGCGCGTGTTTGAGTACACCGCGTGCTTGCGTCGTGTTTCAGCAACACGAACTCTCAACGTCGCGCGCTTTACGCCTTAAATACGCCTTGAATAATGGTCCTTTTCTCTATTTCTTCCGCAATTCCAACACGAAATTCTTAAGGCCAGTTACCGACTGACGAAGAAAGATCTCGATCGAAAAAACTGCTCCGCAGGGCTCGAACGAACTTTTCTGCGGATTTCCTCCCGTAGCGTGTTAGCCGTCGTCTGCTACGGCATGCCCACCACCGGCGGCGCCACCATCGAGGCCGCGCCGAGGGGAGGAGGAGGGAAGTGAATGGCGCTACTTTGGGAGATTGCGGGGTTATACCCGAGCAGCGCTCGCAGCGCCCCTGTAGTTCGTTCTCGGGGCTAATAGGCATATAGTATTGAGCGCCTTTGTCTAAATATAGAGGTTACTTCCCACAGTATACCGGTTGAACCATTAAAATGCTTACATAAAGAGGCTTGCTGGAGGTCCCAGATGGACACCGCGCTGCGCATGCTCCGTATAGCCGGTGTCGCCTAGCAACGGGACGTGGCTCTTCTTTCCTTTGGCCTTCTTTCTGCTTGCAGTTCTTTCTGCGCAGTTCTTTCTGCGGCCGTATTAAGCAGCCTACAACCATGCGCGGAGAAATGTGCGCTCTCGCGGAGCACGCCCCTCAGCCAGTCCTCTTCGGAGGCTGCCTTTACAGGCGCTTGCGTTTCGAAGTAGTTCACGTGTCCACCTCGTGCGGTTTCCAGGGCAAAGTGTGTTCCTGTGTCCCTCTCAGCCTAAGAAAAAAAAAGAAACATTGCGTTTCGCAGGCAACTTAGACCTTACACGTACCGCAACATCTCCTGTTTGACCTCCAGGATATGAAGACAAAATAATGGCACCTACTACCCAAAAAAGCGCAACAAAGGTGAGCGCGGGAGCCACAGAAATTTCTTTACTTTCGAATAATATGTTGTAAATGACAGACTCATATTCTTTTGGGTTATAATTATGCAGCTGCTAACCAATACATGAGGCAAATTTTCGCTTTGCCAACGTCAAGTGTTCCGACCATTGGCTCGCGCTGTTACTGTTTTTCTTCTCCTGCACATGCATTTGTGTTTACTCCGTGGATTGCTCCTAAGGTATCTTTAGCATGCGAAAATGAAAAAAAAAAGAATTTCAGCTGATTGATCTTCCTTTTTTAAATTTTTGCATGCTGAATGATACCTTTGGAACAATCCACACAATAAACGTAAATGCATACGCGAGATGAGAAAAACAGCAACAGCACGGGTCAAAGGTCTGAACGCTTGACGTTGTTCACGGGCAAAGCAAAAATTTCCTTTAATAATTGCTTAACAGCTACACAATTGTACCCAAAAAGAGTATGCGTATGTCACTTACTATTGCATTCGTAAGGAAAGACCTGTTCTCCCGCACTAACATTTGTTGTGCTTTTTGAGGGGTAGAGAGCATTCTTTCACTACATATCCTTCCGGCCGAAGGCTTGTGTAAATTCTAAGTTGCCAGAAAAACGCAGTTTTTTTTTTTTTGCTTAGGCTGAGAGACATAGGGAGAACCTTTGCTGTGGAAACCACACGAGGTTGACAGGTGTACAATTTCGAAACAGTTTAACAAATAAACTTAGAGCTGCCAAAGATGCTTATTTTTTAGGAATATTTAGTGACCCTGATAACCAACGAAGTGATGTACTTTGGCGCAAATTGAATGCACTGTTACATCCTAACTCTTACTCAGCTCTTCCTGATATATTGGAACATGATGGGCAGCACATTTCTGGAGACGCAGTACCAAATGCATTTAATGAATTCTTTACTTTAGCACCGCAACAGGACGTAGAACATAGCCTCACTAACTACAGTGAGTTTCTTCCAATAAACAGGAATGGAGCATCGCTTTTTCTTGCTCTAACTACTTCTCCTGAAGTTTTTTCGTGTATCAGAGCTACAAGCAACAGCAAGTCACTAGACGCCGACGGTATCCAGATTCGCCCTGTAGAGTATGTGCTCGATATTATCAGCCCTATTCTGGCCCATGTTTATAACATACTATTATCAACAGGTGCCTTTCCTAAGAGAATGCAAATTATCCGCGTTGTTCCCGTCTTCAAACGAGGTGATAAAACAGCATTAAATATTTATCGGCCTATATCAATAATTCCAGTATTTTCTAAGCGCATTGAGAAAATAATGCATGTGCGATTACTCTCATTGTTTAACCGTCACCATTTGATTGCAGACTTTTAACATGGTTTTAGAAAGCACCGCTCTACAGAAACAGCCCTCCTGAGCCAAAAAGAAATAATTTTAGATGCATTTAGCCGTAGGCATATGGCACTAGGCATATACATAGATTTCTCTAAGGCTTTTCATTTAATTATACATTCCATCCTTCTTAACAAATTAGAAATGTATGGTGTACGTGGAAGCGCGCACTCGCTTATGAAATCTTATCTGTCCCACAGATCACAGTTCGTAGATGCCAGTGACGCAATATCTTCATGGAAGCCACTTATCACTGGTGTACCGCAAGGAAGCATTTTGGGCCCACTTTTATTTTTGATTTATATGAAATCAAATCAAATCAAATCAGCTTATTTTTCATCTCAAGGATGAGGGCAGGCTCGGGATAAAAGTGACATCAGTCACTTGAAGGGAACCCGAGCCTCCCTGATACATGGAATGAATTGAGGACAGACGAACAAAATTCGTTCATAGCAAGAAGGGGTTAATATTTACAAGTCGTAATACACATAGATTCATCATGAACTGAAAATATAGATATACAGATTCCTTTACGGTTAAATTATACAGTATAACACATGAAGACAAATTCCAATATACACTGAAAGTTTAGTTAGTGATAAATAATATTGCGTTGATTTCATGACAAAAGGGCTTTCCTAATAACACGTATGCCACATTCTTCAATTATTATCTTTTTTTAATTAATTTGTTTAATAAAACAGGAACAGTGAAGCGAAGCATTTGTCGGCCAAAGTGTGTTTTGCACAATGGAATGATCCAGTGTTGTTGGTGACGAGTAGAGTATGGGATAGTGTATGGTTCAAGCTGAAAAATATCCAAAAAAGCTCGATTGCTATTGAGCACGGATTTTTTATATCTTATTGCTAGGTAATACTCGTAAAGCTGATGAATTGGGATAATGTTAAACAGCTTAAATAATTCACCCGTATGTGCATAGTAGTCAACATTAGCAATGTGCCTAATCGCTTTTTTCTGTAGTTTGTATAGTCTATTAATGTTCGTTGCTGTTGTACTTCCCCATACCAAAAAACAATAACTGACATGCGATAAAAACAAGCTGTTATAAAGTGTTATCTTAACGGAAACTGGAAGCAAGGAACGCAGTCGTGCAAGTATACCTACACATTTGGAAATATTAGTTATTAGCTTAGTAATTTGTAGTTCCCATGACATTATACAATTAAAAAACACTCCTAAAATTTTAACCGTCTCTACAATTTCAATCGCCGCGCTACCTAAGCGTAAGGCATCGCGTGGAGAAGTAAGCTGCATCCGCGAGTGAAAAATAACAGCTTTTGTTTTTGATGCGTTAATGACTAATGAATTTCGCTCACTCCATGCATATAGGTTCTCTAATGTAGTGTTGATAAGTGTAGTCAATGCACCCATATCGTTACCAGTGAAGAAAATGCTAGTGTCATCGGCATAGATCATATATTTAAGTTTATCATTAATTTTTACAATGTCGTTGATGTATAAGTTAAAAAGCAGGGGCCCTAAAGTGCTACGTTGTGTTACCCCAGTTATTATCGGCTGAAGAGAAGAGCAGTAATTGTTAATTTTTACACATTGCGATCGGCACTTAAGGTATGATTTCAAGAGTGAAAGTGGGATGCCACGAATACCATACATTTCTAGTTCTTAAATTAAAGTGTAGTGACTGAGACGATCAAAGGCCCTGGAAAAACCTATGAAGATTCCAATGCAGAGTTTCCTATCTTCAAAAGATTTTAGAATTATTTCTTTTTGGCCTAGTAAAGCAGTCTCAGTCGACCTGCCCTTCATGAAACCGTATTGCGATTTTATTATTATGTGAAATATGGTGCAAAAGTTTATAACTCTTTTAAAAATAATTTTTTCAAAGCCTTTTGAAAATATCGGTAATATAGAGATGGGTCGGTAGTTCCCAAGGTCATTTTTGTCTCCTTTTCTATGTAGCACAGTGACAACAGACGTTTGCATTTGTTTTGGAAAACAGCCTGTCGATAAAGACAGGTTATAAATGTGAGTGAGCACAGGAGCTATAATATGGATTACATGCTTGATCGGAGATATCTGAAAACCATCTATGTCACGTGCGCTGGTGTTCTTTAGCGTAGAGAACGTCAAGACTATTTCTTGATCGTCGGTTGGTGCGAAAAAGATGCTGTTCGTTTCTGTAGTCTGTGCACGAGTTACCGTTGGCTGTAATTGTTGCGTTGGCTGTACAATGTTTATGAGAAAGTGGTTAAATTTTTCAGCAAGCTCTAGATCTTTAACAATGCGGCCATCTATTTCTATTTCCGTAATTCCTGGGCAAATAGGGGTCCTGTGAAGTAACGTATTAAGTTTCCTCCAGATGTTTGCACTCCCATTCAGAAGTCTGGATCGAATTGTTGGCTTAAATAATTTCTTTTTTCTTTCCTAATAAACGCATTTACTTTATTTTGGAATTCTTTAAATGTTTTAAGGTCCGATATGTCTCTAGTTCTTAAAAGCTACTAAAGAGTTTGGTTTTCTTTTTGATCATTTTTAAACATTCATAATTTATCCATGGTTTTCGATTTTTACGGCATTCTTTGACAACCTTTTCTTTGAAATGCTTCAAAAAATTTGTTTAATGATAGCTATGAATGTCTCGTAGGCTGAATGTGCAGTTAATGAAAGGTAGACTGTACTCCAATCTGTTTGAGAAAGACTTGTGCTAAAAGCAGCCAAGGTAAGAGGCGTGATGTCTTGAACTGTTCTAGTCGGTAACTCCGTCGGCTTTTTGGTAGTACTGTCTGTAATAAAATAAAGTGCTAGGTGGTCGCTTATATCGCAATACAATACACCTGACTCCACGTTATCTTTGTTTATATTGGTAATAAGAACATCAATTAAAGTTGCTGAATTTGGTGTGATACGTGTGGGGGTCCCTGTTACTATCTCGTAATCATTTGACACAACCATAGCCACAAACTCAGTTACCAGGGGAGAAGACTCTAGTACGTTGATGTTGATGTCGCCACCAAGAATTAGTCTTAAATTGTTGTCGTTTACGTAATTGAATAATTGTTCAAGAACACTGGTGAAATTACTTACAGAAGAATCAGGTGGTCTGTATATGACAGAATAAACGTAATTTCGTGACGTTAGAGTTAAGCATTCAATGTCGGAATTAATAAAAGAAAATTCTGATACTATTCGAGAGTCTATGTCGTTCTTTACTAAAACAGCAAGTCCACCCCCTTTTTTATTCGTACGGTTGAGGAAGTAAGTGTTATAACTATCGTGCCTGTAAACCTGGTCTTCTAGAGTATACCAAGTTTCCGTAATCATTATGATGTCAAAAGTAAAAGAAAAGGTGTTAAGAAAAGCAGATAGTTCATCTTCCTTGTGTCGTGCTGAACGAATGTTTAGATGAAAGCAGCACAGTTTGTCGCGAAAGCGACTCGCTACAAGATTATTGACGTCACGAGATGATATCGCCATGGCGAAAGAAAAGATGCACCACAACAGCGCACAGCGATTCTAAGCAATCTTTTCAATGTCACATGCTTCACGAATGTGCAGAACACGCGAGTTTTCATCTTTCCGTGCGAGAATACGCCCATCATTCGTCCACACAAACTTCCAGTTTGCTGTTTTCTTTTTAGCTATTGCCATGCCAAGAAGTTGCTTTAAAACTGGGCATAAGTGTTCATTGATGTACACAGGCGTGTTAGAGGAGTGGCCAAGATCCTTTGTCGAAATACGCGTTTTCTTTGCTTTTTGAAGCAAAGAACTATATCATAATTATATATATAACTATATAAGAAACTATATAAACTATATAAGAAACTATATAAGAAAGAACTATATAAGAATTATATATAACTATATAAGAATATAAACTACATTGTACGCTGTACAGATAACGCTACATTCGTTTCGTATGCTGATGACACAACCGTTTTTTATTACAGGCAACGTGGAAACCGATTAGAAATAAAGGCTAGGAAGACGCTGTCTCACTTTGAACGCTGGTCCGCGATAAACTGCTTGAAAATCAACCCTTAGAAAACAAAAGTAATCATGTACGCGCCTAGAGGAAAGTTGTTGACAACTAATATCAATTTGTGTCTGGGCAGTGAGCAGTTAGAGATAGTGGATTCCGTTATTATCCTTGGGGTGCGTTTTACAAAGTACCTTACCTGGAATGAGCATGTTGATAATCTCCAATCAATATTGTCATCTGCCATTGGTGTTATTGCTTGTTTGCGTCGCTTACTCCCGACCAAGGTAAAAATAATACTATACAATGCTCTGGTGGTATCTGTCATGCAGTACTGTGTCATGGTGTGGGGCACAACTGGTGTGAAAAACTTGCACAAACTACATTTGTTACAAAAAAGAGTTGTGCGCTACATAGCTGATGTCTCTTATACGCACTCCGCAGAACCACTTCTTTCTAAATATGAAATTCTTCCTGTGCTTTGTTTTTACAATTATAGGTTGATGTTGTGCTACAAAGGTTTCGTAAACTTTGATATTGATGATACAATTCATCTGGCAAAACTTCGAGAGAATACAAATATTCGTCACACCCGACATAAAGAAATGTGGTTCGTACCCACCCCGAGAACCTCCTATGATAAGCAATCTTTATCTTATGCATTACCTTCGCTATTAAACTTATTAGACCGACAAAATTTTTAATCCCTTCAGAAACCGAAACTCTCGCATTAAACGTTTTTGTAAACTTATTTATTTGCAAGGCTAAACCATGCCTTCTTATTCTCCTAATTTTGTTCCCCACTGTTGTTTATTTGTGTTGATAATTTCTTGCCGTCTTGTTTCAATCTGTATTACCCGTTCCTTTGTGATGTTTGTTTTTCATTTCTTGTGTATGACTGGCTGTCATCTTGCTGTTATGCCAACTTACAATGGGTCGGGACCTCGTCAAGCTCTCCAAGCTTTTAGCCCTGTGCTCCTCCTTCTTTAAGGAAATAAAATGATTGATTAATTGATTGATTGATTGATTGATTGATATAAAGAGCGAGGTCCGTATAAAATTTCCTGCAAAAAAACGGCTCAGCTGAATGGTGTAACAAAAGGTTACTTCCATTTAAAGCACCTAATTCTTCGTATATCAGCCAGCAAAGGGCTACTGCTAGTATCCTTTCGGATTTCTGATGACATGAAACTCCCCGTGAGATAGTCTATTGCTCAACATTTGAGCAAATATGTGACGGTAATGTTACCAACAATACAGTTCCAAACACAATATGAAGGCCTGAGGAGAAGGTAGTTAGCTTGTATAAATATTTCGAGTATAAACTGACAGTTCCCCAACTATAGTATAGGGTTGTTTGGAATGCAATACTTTTATTTGAAAATACAACATAGGATACACCACAAATACAGCAGGCCTTGCTGGCACATGACTAGACTTGAAACTTCAAAAGAATACTGTCACTTGAATAATATCACAGGAAATCACTTGCGTCATATCACTGTGTTTGAGCCATGCATGTCGTCATTAAATCCGTGTTAGCTGTCTGTAAAAGTTTGTACTGCAGTCAGGAAGGAAGAAAACAAGGCAAAGGTCAAGTATATGAGATTGCAGGCACTAAAGCATGAATTGGACACTTTTGTTCAGATTCACCTTTGAGACTACCGAAGAAAAAAACTTTACACATCCTGTGCAGCTTTAGTGCTGGACAATAAAGACGCTCCCAATGCAATGTAGCAAATGCAAAAAATATAGAGTTTCGGCTATGGTGACACCTGAAAAAGAAGACGGCGTCATAAGGCCATGCATGCTTCCAAGCCAATATAAATGTAAATTGGCATCATCATAATCTTTCAGCCTACGTCTCAACAAAGATAACATTAAAAACAAAATTTGAAACTAAAGCTCTATACATGTAGATGTAAGCACTGGAGGAAGCATTTTCTCTGTGCGTGTGAGCAATAAGCATCTCTCAAAAGTAGTAACATTTGCATCATAATACACTATGAGATATACATGACATCAGTGAAAGGCTGTTAACTGTCTGTATAAGTTTGCACTGCGGTTAGAAAACAAGAAAACCAGGAAAACTTGAACTTCACCATGATGTTACAGACACAACAGGAATGGAACAATTGTTGTTATATCACCTTTGAAGACCGCACAAGCATTATTGCACACCCTGGTGTACATTAAGAATATAGTCCCAAAGACAGTCCAAATGCAATGTAGCAAATGCAAAAATGCAAGATTTTAAATGTTTAATTATGGGTGACATCTGAAAAAGAAACACTACCTTAGAGCCATGTACATCGCTTTCAAGTCAATATTGTAGGGAAAGCGGGAGGGAGACAAAAAGGCAGCCTTTCATGCTGTAATTGAGCAAGATTAAGGTTAGGAACGCATGTTGAAATTACACGTCTATGCATGTTCATGCAAGTAGTACAAGCAATGTTTGCATGCATGTGAGCTAATACTAAAATCTAACCAAACATAGCAGACGTATATTTAGGAGATGCTGACTAATGTGTAGCAGTGTAAAATAGTAAGATCATCACCCTTCAGTAGTGTTACTTGTATGATGCAACACACACACCACCACAAATATCAAGTATCACCTTAAATAAAGTATAGCTCACTAGTTAACATTTGTCGGTATTAAAGTAAATGCTTGATCATATTGCAAATAGAAAATCAAGGCTACTGAGTTTGATCGCGTTGTTATATACTATCCTATTTCTGGTCACCACAAGTATTCACTTTCAAAGTCTACTTTAAAGCACGCTTATCTTGTTAAACAGACTATCATCTAAGCTTGATAGAAGCTTTTCGCTATGTTTTACAGCGATAATGTATCAGGATCACAGAAGGCCATGTGACACTAACAGGACACCTATGGCATCTATAGATGCTATGTTCGTTTGTACGCGGACAGTTTGGGAGCTCAAGGTTGCTCTCTCTCTTTTTTCTTCACCGCCATGAACCCATAATGAAAAAACCTTCGAGCACAGCGCTGCGTGGCAGAACACATTTTTAACTACAGCAGCACCAGGAATGATGCAAATAGACATAAATGTTGAAGGTTCGTGTACAATATGTCTAAATAGAAATACATATCAAAAGGGCACGGCAGCAGGGCTTGCACGCAGATGGCTCACCCGCTTGTCTTCTTTATGCAGATTATGGCCAGCCTGCTGCTGATACCAGCCGGACACCAAGAACCAAATCAGCCTTCCGCGATTCTCGACGCGCATGTGCTTCAGAACGACACCTTTTCGTCGTTTCCTTTCCTACCATTTGCGGAAGGGAACCCGTCATCGTCTACCTCCAGCGGAAGAACATTCTTGAAGCCGTCCAGCATGGCCCCTCACCTCACCCGGAGCATAAAAGCAGGCGACGACCCAGCACATCCCAAAGGGCTTGAACGCAGATGGCTCACCCGCTTGTCTTCTTTATGCAGGTAAGAAGACGTTTTGGAAAGTGTTCTCGCTCTAGTGAGCGCTGTCTCGTCGTGCTGCCGTGTATGACATGGTGTACGTACCTTGCAAAGTTTATTGCTTGCCGGAGATGTCGAGACAAATCCTGGGCCTGACCTTTCGGGCCTTGCCTAACAGTTAACTCAAATTGCCGCTGATATAAAGACAATAAAGGAAGAACGACTGACATCGATAGATAAAAAAACTAGAACGTCTATCATGCCTTGAAGATAACGTTTCAGCTTGCACTAAACAAATCGCTAGCCTACAAAAAACCATATCGTCCTTGGAATTAGGCTAGACGATCTCGAGAATAGATCCAGAAGGTCGAACCTTATTGTGTCTGGTATCCAGGAAGATACAGAAGAAAATGCCGAATCTCTAAAACGCGCAGTCAATGAAAAGATAACTAGGCATACTTTGAAGTTAGAAGCAGTGGCAATAGAATGCATCCACAGGCTAGGCAAACCAATGGCAAACAAAACAAGACCAATAATCTTTAAGCTCCTAGACTTCCGAGACAAAACAAAAATTTTGCGTAACAGTCAAAAACTCAAGGATACTGATTACGCTATCAGCGAAGACTTTTCACCGCGAGTTCGAGATATTAGGAAGAAGCTATGGCAATATGGAAAAGCAAGGAAGGAATCCGGTGATAAAGTGGCCCTGGTCTACGGCAAACTAAAGATTAATAGTTGCCTTTAATATTGGGACGAGGAAAATAATGAGGTGACCCCATTACGTCCACTTCAAGCGATACAAAAAACCAGGACGTCGGTACGCGAACCTTGAGTCCCCGCCGTCAGCAACCTCCAAAATAACGTTCGGTAATATTAACGCTCAAAGTGTTAGTAGTAAGCTCGGATCCCTCGAATCAATGTTAATAGCTTTCGAACCGGAATTTATAGGCATAACAGAGACTTGGCTAATCAAAGACGTCAAAGACTTCAAAATTACTCCCCCAAACTACGTCACTATTCGCAAAGATCGGCCAACACGAGGCGGTGGCGTTGCTATCTTGACAAAAAGGGAAATTCCGTACGTTAAGTTGCCTGACGTTGAGGGGGTTGAAGCTGTATTTTGCAAACTTTGCTTGGCCAATACCACCTTCATTGTTGGATGCATTTACGGTAGTCCTTCTATTGATGTGAATGGGACCAAGCTCATATTACTAGGCAACTTTAAGCTCCCTGATATCAACTGGCACACACTGCACCACCGTTCACCTTGCGCAGATATTCTTTTCGACATTATGCTCTCTTTTAACCTAACCCAGATAATAACTGAACCCACGCGTGTACAAGGATCCAGTTCTAATATTTTAGACCTAGTATTTTTAAGCAATCATTTCCCCGCCCACAACGCTAAATTCGAAGTCTAAACCGGCTTGCAGATCACAAACTAGTATTGTGAGGTGCCGTATCAAGATTCGCTACCCTCCTCACACCCAACAAAAAACGTATAAAGACTACAGCAGAGCGGATGATACAAGCATCATTGATACACTGTCATTTCAACTATCGTCATTCAATCAACTCGCACATGATGGAAACACAGACATAGAAAGTTTATGGCACGAACTTAAGTCCGTTGTGTCATATAGCATCAGTAACTACGTCCCCTTGAAAACTGAGAAAAATCATAAGCATAACCCCTGGATAACTCGGACCGTTATTCATGCAAAAAGGAAAGTTCGCCGAATCAGAAGAAACAAAAAATCTCATCCCTCACAACGAACTGCTCAACAATTGCCTTACGCCATGGACGATTTGAAAACAAAAATTAAGAAAGCCAAATCACACTGTTTTACAAACACACTTCCTAACTTTATAAAGAATGCTCCCGAAAAATTCTGGCGTTATTTAAACCCTAGAAAACGAGATGAAAGACCGACATCTCCTGCGGGTAACAAAAACGCTGCGACTTCTTTGAACAATTATTTCTGCAGTATTTTTACATCTGACAACGGAGAACTACCAGGAATAACCTCTGGCATTGGTGTGAAGATGGAACCATTAATTATAACAGAAACAGGAGTACTAAATCTTTTACTAAATCTCGACACAAAAAAGGACCAGGGCCAGATAACATCCTTAACATATTCCTTCATCGATATGCTGAGCAGATGGCAAAATTCCTTATCCTCCTTTTTAACAAATCACTATTCACCTGTACCCTTCCTACGGAATGGAAAACTGCCAAAATAACACCAATACACAAATCAGGCAATAAATCTGATCCTTCAAACTACAGACCCATATCATTAACCAGTACAGTATGCAAGTTATTAGAACATATTATATTAAAACACGTAAATGCTTATCTAGAAGTAAATGATATCTTAACCCCTTGTCAGCACGGCTTTCGTAAAAGCCATTCTACTATTACGCATTTAATTGAATTAACAGATGACATATCCAAGAGCATTGATAACCAGAAACAAATAGACCTCATATTTTTAGACTTTTCGAAGGCATTTGACCAAGTGTCACACACTAAACGTCTTGCAAAACTAGAACTAACTTTGGGAAGTAATCTTGGTAATCGCAGACAGTTTGTTGAAATTAACAACGAGAGCTCCGCGACAACTAACGTTACATCAGGAGTACCCCAAGGATGTGTCTTAGCCCCAGTATTATTCTTAATCTTTATTAGTGATTTAGCAGCATAATGCTTCACAGAATATCAAACTTCTTGCAGATGAATGCGTTTTTTTTCATGAAATTAACTGCCTTGATGACCATAGAACTTTAAATAACGCCATAACAGCAGTTTCCCAGTGGTGCAAGGACTGGCAGATGGATATCAATCTAAAAAAGTCCGTTCTATTATCTATAACCAGAAAAAAACATACATCAGCCTTCCAGTGCACCCTTAACAACGTTCCTCTCGCATCTGTTCATAAGCATAAGTACCTTGGTGTGACATTAACATCTGACTTCAGGTGGGATTCTCACTTTAACAATATCACATCAACCGCAATAAGACAGCTATTCTTCATTAACAGACGCCTTAAACTAGCACCATCTGAAACAAAGTTATTCGCATATAAAACACATATAAGACTGGTCCTAGAGTACACCAACACCGTTTGGTTCCCGTTTACTAACAAGCTGATTTAAAAAACTTGAAGGGGTACAGCGAAAAGCGTTGAGATGCATATATAATAAAGACTCCATCACATACTCGCCAACAGTTTTACTGAAACGGGCAGAACTTCTAACCATGCATAACAGAGGCAAGCTTGCTAGACTAAAGATCAGGTATCAGTTAATACAGAATCAACTTAAACTGCCTATTATGAAAAACATATCAACGTCCTCGAATAGATTAACTCGTCATAAACACACACACATTAAGCGAATTTTCATTCCACACTGATATCTTCAAATACTCATTTTTTTCCAAGGGCGACACGCGAATGGAATAATCTCAACACAAGTATCCCCAGGCAGCACACCAGCATTGGTCAAACCATGGCCCAATGCTGGCAGAAATTGGTACCAATGTTGGACCAATGTTGGCATATTGGCAAAGTGCAACCCAATCCAATGCTGGCCCAGCGTTAAAGCCAAGATTGGACCAATGTTATGCCAATGCAGCAGCCATTGTGCTGCCAGCGTAGGACCAGCGTTAAAGCCAAGATTGGATCAATGTTATGCCAATGCAGCAGCCATCGTAGGACCAGCGTTAAAGCCAAGATTGGACCAATGTTATGCCAATGCAGCAGCCGTCGTGCTGCCAGCGTAGGACCAGTGTTGAGCTATATCGTTGCAATTATTAATGCCAGCTTTGAGCCAATGCCCTTTGCATGACGAATATTCTACATACGCTGGCTTTAGAGCACGCACACATTCTTACCGCAAACCTTTTGCTAGCGGCATTTTTTGTAGCAATTGTGCCCTTACCGTCTTCCTCAATAGTAGCTAGGAAAGCTCGACAAAAAGATGTCAAGAAGCAGAAGTTATCATCATCATCATCATCAGCCTAGTTACGCCCACTGCAGGGCAAAGGCCTCTCCCATACTTCTCCAACTACCCCGGTCATGTACTAATTGTGGCCATGTTGTCCCTGCAAACGTCTTAATGTCATCCGCCCACCTAACTTTCTGCCGCCCCCTGCTACGCATCCCTTCCCTTGGAATCCAGTCCGTAACCCTTAGTGACCATCGGTTATCTTCCCTCCTCATTACATGTCCGGCCCATGCCCATTTCTTTTTCTTGATTTCAACTAAGATGTCGTTTACCCGCGTTTGTTGCCTCACCTAATCTGCTCTTTTCTTATCCCTTAACGTCACACCCATCATTCTTCTTTCCATAGCTCGTTGCGTCGTCCTCAATTTCAGCAGAACCCTTTTCGTAAGTCTCCAGGTTTCTGCCCCATATGTGAGTACTGGTAACACACAGCTGTTATACACTTTCCTTTTGAGGGATAGTGGCAACCTGCCGTTCATGATTTGAGAATGCCTGCCAAACGCACCCCAGCCCATTCTTATTCTTCTGGTTATTTCAGTCTCATGATCCGGATCCGTGGTCACTACCTGCCCTAAGTAGATGTAGTCCCTTACCCCTTCCAGTGCTTCGCTACCTATCGTAAACTGCTGTTCTCTTCCGAGCCTGTTAAACATTACTTTAGTTTTCTGCAGATTAATTTTCAGACCCACCCTTCTGCTTTGCCTCTCCAGGTCAGTGAGCATGCATTGCAATTGGTCTCCTGAGTTACTAAGCAAGGCAATATCATCAGCGAATCGCAAGTTGCTAAGGTATTCTCCATCAACTTTTATCCCCAATTCTTCCCACTCCAGGCCTCTGAATACCTCCTGTAAACATGCTGTGAATAGCATTGGAGATATCGTATCTCCCTGTCTGACGCCTTTCTTTATAGGGATTTTGTTGCTTTCTTTGTGGAGGACTACGGTGGCTGTGGAGCCGCTATAGATATCTTCCAGTATCTTTACATATGGCTCATCTACACCCTGATTCCGTAATGCCTCCATGACTGCTGAGGTTTCGACTGAATCAAACGCTTTCTCGTAATCAATGAAAGCTATATATAACGGTTGGTTATATTCTGCACATTTCTCTATCACTTGATTGATAGTGTGAATATGGTCTATTGTTGAGTAGCCTTTACGGAATCCTGCCTGGTCCTTTGGTTGACAGAAGTCTAAGGTGTTCCTGATTCTATTTGCGATTACCTTAGTAAATACTTTGTAGGCAACGGACAGTAAGCTGATCGGTCTATAATTTTTCAAGTCTTTGGCGTCCCCTTTCTTATGGATTAGGATTATGTTAGCGTTCTTCCAAGATTCCGGTACGCTCGAGGTTATGAGGCATTGCGTATACAGGGTGGCCAGTTTCTCTAGAACAATCTGACCACCATCCTTCAACAAATCTGCTGTTACCTGATCCTCCCCGGCTGCCTTCCCCCTTTGCATAGCTCCTAAGGCTTTCTTTACTTCTTCTGGCGTTACCTGTGGGATTTCGAATTCCTCTAGGCTATTCTCTCTTCCACTATCGTCGTGGGTGCCACTGGTACTGTATAAATCTCTATAGAACTCCTCAGCCACTTGAACTATCTCATCCATATTAGTAACGATATTGCCGGCTTTGTCTCTTAACGCACACATCTGATTCTTGCCTATTCCTAGTTTCTTCTTCACTGTTTTTAGGCTTCCTCCGTTCCTGAGAGCCTGTTCAATTCTATCCATATTATAGTTCCTGATGTCCGCTGTCTTACGCTTGTTGATTAACTTAGAAAGTTCTGCCAGTTCTATTCTAGCTGTAGGGTTAGAGGCTTTCATACATTGGCGTTTCTTGATCAGATCTTTCGTCTCCTGCGATAGCTTACTGGTTTCCTGTCTAACGGAGTTACCACCGACTTCTATTGCGCACTCCTTAATGGTTCCCATGAGATAGTCGTTCATTGCTTCAACACTAAGGTCCTCTTCCTGAGTTAAAGCCGAATACCTGTTCTGTAGCTTGATCCGGAATTCCTCTAGTTTCCCTCTTACCGCTAATTCATTGATTGGCTTCTTGTGTACCAGTTTCTTCCGTTCCCTCCTCAAGTCTAGGCTAATTCGAGTTCTTACCATCCTATGGTCACTGCAGCGTACCTTGCCGAGTACGTCTACATCTTGTATGATGCCAGGGTTCGCGCAGAGTATGAAGTCGATTTCATTTCTAGTCTCACCATTCGGGCTCCTCCACGTCCACTTTCGACTAACCCGCTTGCGGAAAAAGGTGTTAATTATCCGGATATTATTCTGTTCTGCAAACTCTACTAATAATTCTCCTCTGCTATTCCTAGAGCCTATGCCATATTCCCCCACTGACTTGTCTCCAGCCTGCTTCTTGCCTACCCTGGCATTGAAGTCGCCCATCAGTATAGTGTATTTTGTTTTGACTTTACCCATCGCCGATTCCACGTCTTCATAAAAGCTTTCGACTTCCTGATCATCATGACTGCATGTAGGGGCATAGACTTGTACTACCTTCAATTTGTACCTCTTATTAAGTTTCACAACAAGACCTGCCACCCTCTCGTTAATGCTATAGAATTCCTGTATGTTACCAGCTATTTCCTTATTAATCAGGAATCCGACTCCTAGTTCTCGCCTCTCCGCTAAGCCCCGGTAACACAGTACATGCCCGCTTTTTAGCACTGTATATGCTTCTTTTGTCCTCCTAACCTCACTGAGCCCTATTATATCCCATTTACTACCCTCTAATTCCTCCAATAATACTGCTAGACTCGCCTCACTAGATAGCGTTCTAACGTTAAACCTTGCCAGGTTCAGATTCCAATGGCGGCCTGTCCGGAGCCAGGTATTCTTAGCACCCTCTGCAGCGTTACAGATCTGACCGCCGCCGTGGTCAGTTGCTTCGCGGCTGCTGGGGACTGAGGGCCGGGGTTTGATTGTTGTATTCATATAGGAGGTTGTGGCCAAGTACTGCACCAGGGTGGCCAATCCTGCTCTGGTGAGAGAGTGCGTTACCGGTTCTGGTCACCGGGATCAGGCCGCACTCCAGGCCTGTTTGTGCAATTTCTCAACACACGGTTTTTTTTTCTTTTTTTTTTTCTTTTTGTATTTCCCGGAGGAGAATTGCGCGGCACCGGGATTTGAATCACGGTCCTCTTGCACTGGAGACGGATACTCTACCGTCCCCGCAGGAGCTAGATTAAAAATTGAATTATGGTGTTTTGCGTGACAAAAACCACTTTCTGATTATGCACGCCGTAGTGGAGGACTCCGAAAATTTCGACCACCTGGGGTTCTTTAATGTGCACCTAATTCTAAGTACACGGGTGTTTTCGCATTTCGCCCCCATCGAAATGCGGCCGCCGTGGCCGCATTTTATATATGCTTGCAAATAATAATAAAAGAATACTGAAATTGACGTTTATGACAGTTTATTTGCGAATAAATTTTCACAAACAGGCATTTTCCGTGGACCTAGATGGGTGACGCTCGGTTATCTTCAAACTTTATTTACAGGCACTGCCCTCAGGATAGGAATTGGGCAAGGTGCGGAGGACGGTGGGCTGGCCAGGGGTTTCAGGGTAGGGAGCTGACGTCGGTAGGCAGGTTGGTCAGTGCTTGGATGACGGCGGGCTGATCAGGCCCCCGAGGACCTAGATAACGCGGTGGTTTCGTTGATATTGCTACCATATCCCATAGCGACGTCACCATTACTTGGACGAAGTGCTTGCACTGTAAAATAAAAAGAAACATTATCAGAGATGTTGGTATGACAAATGTATCTGGCAGTGTTTTCATTTGAAAAATCACCATACTGCAACAATATTATAAGTCTGAGCAGAGAGTTCGAAGGGGTGAATCAAGAAACTTTCTCGCAAGAGATTTGTCAGGTAACACTTCTTAATATTTCGACATATAGGGCATATCTTGTACAAGGTGTAACGTAATAATTAGAACAGACATAAAATGCGCAGGATCCGTCCGCCTTGTTTCCAGCCCACACCTAGTCAGCGTAGCACTTTATAATTAAAAAAATTGCAGCAAAACCTGCTACAGCACCAAAAGCCTAGTTTCAGGCTGTGTAGACACAATGCGGCCTTCGTGCGAAATTTTTAATGTGGAAACCGAGAAGTTCCGTCAGGAAACACTAGTAAAAGCGGCATTTATTATACGAAAACAAAGAAATACTGTCGGCTGGAAATGATGCTTGACCTATAACAGTGCGAAGAAGCGTGGTTCCTCGGTATCACTAGCAGGATCAGGCCGCGCGCGTGGCTTGATAAAATCATAGTCCTGGAATTTGGGTGAAATTCAGAGATTTACACGTGGTTCTAGTCCGGGCAGTATTCAAAGGCTGCAAATAAAAAGAGCTATGTAATTACAGGCACTCTACAATAGCCAGGCCTGTTTCAGTAATATATATACCGCGTGATATTGCTTGGGTGATATTGCTCCTTATAAAACTTATAACATGCGCAAAACAAATGCACTCACCATTGTAAGATCCATGCTTCTGTGTATCCGAGTTCATCCCACATCGAAGACGGTGGCCATGAGCGCCGACTTTTTTTCTAATTGTTGTTTCGCCTATATTAATTTTAACACTCACAAAAATTCGTGGCCACATTGCTGCGTATTTCAAGATGTAGGCTTCTCAGTAGGAATGACGACCGCAAGCGAGCATTTTTCACGAGAGGAGTGTGCTGGCAAGAACGGACAAGACGGCAAGCACTCAGGCGGTGTTGCACCCAGTCGGCGTGCTAGCGACGCATAGAAGGAAAGAGTGAAAGGAAAGGGTGAACGAAGAATATGGCGTAAACACCACTTTCCCCCGCTGGACCTAGCCCGACCGCGTTTTGGAGTGGCAGCGACGGAGGGCGAGAACGAGGACAATAGTGACCCCGCCACTTTTCCCCATGCTTCCGAGAGCACCCGATTCGACACAGCAGCTTATGGCTATTCTGAACGCTTGACTGATAGCATTGACCAGGCTCGCGTGGGTGCGTGGGGGAGAGGCAAGTGGGGGCTGAAGGACGGAAAGCTAGGCCGAAAAAACCGGAATGCGCCGTGCCTACTAAAGGCAAAGACAAGAGGTTGTTGACACGCAAATGCCAAAACGTGCAATTAATTTTTTTTTCTGTCAGGGGCATTCATACAAGGAGCTTACTACACATGCACGAACAAACAAATATATTAGAATAGGAGCATGATGATTATGTCGCCGCAACATGCCATGCATGCTAAACAAACAAACAAAAGTTTCCCTAATACATATGCGCTCCATCTCGATGCAATATAAAACGGTTCAATCAGCTATGAGGCACTAATTCTCGATTCTCCTCAGAATCCTGACCCACCAAAGCCGCGGAGCGTACATGCAAAATATAAAATGCGCAGGCAAATTCGCAATACCGTTGCTTCTTATGGAAAGCTCATGTTCTTATTCACGATCAATAAAGCAGCGGCTAAATTTATGCGACTTCCCCTGCTTGCTACGTGGTACACTGGCTTTTCTCTTTAGGGGACGCATTTCGGTAAAGGAGAAGTGCAAAAATGGCGGTGTACCATGCATGACATGGGAGAACCACAGGTGGTTCCACAGGTGCTCGCAGCTTGCAAACATATTTCTGGTTTCTGCGCAGTGTGCCTGTGATCAGTGCGTTAGTTTTCAAAACACGTTGTTCAATCTCGGCAAGTCTTAGAGCACTAAAAGCCGACAAGGCGAAAATTGGCTTATTACGGGCCAATGTCCTCCAAAGAAAGCCAACTAGTAACCCATATTGGCAAATCCCTACGAAAGTCGGTCCAATAATTCCCGCCTTGTTGAACGGAAGTGCCAATATTGTTTACTGACTGTGTAATGTGGGCCAACATTGGATCTCTATCAGAATGGCACAGCCAATATTGTTTACTGACTGTGTAATGTGGGCCAACGTTGGATCTCTATCAGAATGGCACAGCCAATATTCGCGCCACGCTGTTAACCTTAGGCCATCATTGGGCCAGGAATCAGAATGGCACTGCCAATATTGGAACCACGCTGTTAATCTTAGGCCGTCATTGGGCCAAGAAGTGCCAATATGTTTCCAACGTTGGCCCAACCTGACGTGCCGCCTGGGTCACTGACAGCTCATACTTAGATACGTTTGGTACCCTGATTGCGGATCAACTATACGCATTGCAGCAATAATTCTGCTCATTATTTACGTAGTTCCTTGTTGTCTTGTTATTTTAACGGAGTTTGTGCTTGACTATAATTGCTGCAATGATGCAATACATTTCTTTTCTTGTTGGCATTATTGTAACCTTGATTGTTGCGTGACTGTTATTACCTCAATGCTGACCCTGTCACTGGTTTCTGTAACTGCAATTATTGTTGTCATAACCTCTCCGTTCTATTTATTCTCTTGTATAATCACGTAATCAAATTGTTATATGCCCAAGTTTTTTATTGTATAAGATTTAGTAAGTGACACCTTATACGATGTTCCTGTGTATCACATACAGCGCTTCCTGTTACAATCCCTGATGGGATTCACAGTATTAATAAATGAAATGAAATGAAAATATAAACTCTATGCTATCATAGGGAAGACGATCTCAGCCCTGTTGAGAGCACAATCATGTCTGTTTGCGGCCAGTATGTCAGTTGTTAATTGCGCGATCTCCAGTGGAGCATACAAGAACAGAATAGTAATCTTAAACTCTTATATTTACTTGCTTGAATCGCATGGAAAACAGCGATCAATATGTAATGAAAGAGGCATAAATTAACCACAAACAGATAAAATATTACCGCAGAACATATAATTAAACACGCAAAATTCAAGTATGTTCCATCAAGCACATTTCGGTAACAATAAAAATTCAAGGTTAAATGTTTAAAAATATTAATAAATTCGCACTAATTGGCAAATTAATTTCCAAGTCAGTTCGTACTCCTCTTCAGTGCAAAAAATAACACCAGAGGATTGTGACATTTTAACAGCAAAAACGCGATATCAAGTGATTACGAAAGAACTACTGCAATTAATATTATTTAATTAAGGAGAGTTTAGAATTAATTTGTAAGCATATGACCATATCAGCACAAAACACCAGTTCCGTGCATGAGGTCTAGTGCTGTGCGTACGCACAAATGTGCAACATGTACTCGAGTTTTAAGAACGACCAAAACGATGGCTCATAGAGATAAAAAAACGTGTTTAAGAAACGACCAAGTAGTGCGCTTCAATAAAACTTAGTAGCGTAATTGTGAGTATGAATTGACGGTGACAGACCAGCAAATAAATAATTGAAGAAGCATTGCTTACCTGGGTCACATTTATTGCTGTCTTCAGTATTTGTTACAGCAGTCACAACATAAGCGATGCGCACGTCTCTCGCGTAAGCGAGGAACTTTTACCATATTCCATCGGCAATGCGGCACCTTGCAGCAGCCAGTGCCACGCAGCGCGCCAGTATGTCGCTGCTCCACGGCGGCAGTGCTTCTTTTCAGTGGCTCGCGCACCTTTAGGAGTGTATTTGGTAACGGTACCACGCGTCACGAGCGAGTCAGACACACAACACGCTTGGTAAACGCACACCACGAAATTGGAGAGCGTTTAAACGTGGATAAAGCGATAAAACAATGCGCGACACGACCGTTACAAAAATACGGCACCGGCGATACCCTGCCTGGCATGCTTCCTGAGAGCTACACAACGCAGATGAGATATGACTGCCCTCGCATTTGGCTGAAGCTGAAGCGCATTTGATATGGCGTCCATCTATAGAGCGCAAATAAAAACAATAATCAAGCTAGAGTTCCGCCAAAGTGTAACATAACAGTATATCAAGATTCTAATATTCTATAGTTTAAAGATGTTGCTGTTCGTTTGCATTTCTATATTTTCTCTCTGCTCCGGCCGGCCGCCATTGTGGCCTCATGCCGTGAGTGCCCGTTCATCTCTGTACGAGACCTCACTGGAGCGGCTGTCGCCCGCTGTCATGTGAATGTAGCGGCGTCATTATTGCGTGTTAGCGAGCGAGCAAAAACGGTGCGTGTCTGGCCTTTTCTATAAGGAACCCGACATTTGCTGCAGTTTAGGAACCACCTCCTATTATGCGTTAGGAAGGAAAAAAATAAAGGAAACACAGCGGCATATTACATTCTGTTGCAGTGTACAATACATTTTCCTCCCCTACAGAATAATTATTGGTCCTACTCGACGCTTTCATTCTGTCGGTCATCGAGCTTTTAAAGTATTGCAGCGTGCGCCCGCGTGCACCCTTCAATGTGCGTCGTGCTGTCAAAGGGTGTCGTGTTTCAGGAGAAGATTACAAACCCGACTAAAGGAAGCGTTGAGGCTCAAATAAAAAAAAAACATTATTGGGTACAAATATATATTCAATCACTATAATGCATCTGCGTTTGGTTTTTCTGCAGGCAGGTTTTATACCACAACATAAAATGCCTACAGTGGAAGCGGTAGGCTTTCTTCCACACTGAACCGTAGTTACAATTTATGCCACAACATCTTTCGCCACAATATTCTCCGATGTACGTTTAATGTTTCTGTGGCTTGCTTTTACATTATAATGGCACGCATGCAGTATATAAAATTGGTCGCTGAATTGCTGATGGTTGACTTCAGCACGCGCTCGTGCAAGATATAAGTTTTTTTTATATTGCGAAAACAAACATTCCGACTGGCATCAATAACGTCTTAATTTAGCCCAACCTGCCTCCGTCCCGCGGCCTCACACCGTATTCTACACGTTAGCCCTGGCAGAAAATATTAGATCAGGATCGACAATGTAACGCAATAATCGGCAAACTTCCAATCCATACAATAGTCCCCTGAACCATGAATTACAACTTTCTTTATATAAGTTACAATCTAAAGGTTACGAGACATTTGGCGTTGAAGTAACATTTAAAATAGCATACTTCGACACATGTAACTTCTAGCCGCGACTGAAATTAACAAAAACACAAATATCAAGTTGGTTTAGTGACCTCGTAACCTGTATGTTATAGGTTACTTGCAAACAAAGGTAAACTTAAACATTACCGTGCTAAGAGTGTAGGCACGCGCTTGCTTTTAATCCTTTTTAAATACATATTCATTCACTGCATTTGCATAAAAGCCAAATTCGTGCAAGAAACGTCATGTCCCTGCATAACCGTGCGCTGCGAGTGACCCAGCTCTCAAATATGTGCATGCATACGTGAGTGTGTGTGCGTGTATGTATATGTGTATATATATATATATATATATATATGGATGAAAGCGTTTGGGGTGGACGCTAGGTGCTGAACGGGTGACTCTGAATGATCTCGCTTTGGGTATGCTAACGCATTTACGGCCGGGATACAAGCCAATAGTAAAAGTGGTGCAGTACAAGAGGCCTGGAAGCGAATTAGTCCTAGCTGTAGTTTAATGCCAGCTGCATCCTTTGTTTTGTGAGGATGTTGTGGTTGGCTGGCTGTATCGAGGAAGGAAAAAAGCTTTATGACCATGTAAGGCAGGCATGAAAACATGAAAAAAAACAATAAAAATGCCCAGAAAGACGAAAAAAGTGAGACAAACGGCGGCGTCTGTCCCGCCCTTTTTGTTACTCGTGCCTGTGTTTTCAAGCCTGCCTTTTAGTGACATGAGCCCAGACCAACCCGATCGAATTTATTTCAGTGGAAAAAAAAAACTTTTTCTCGGGGCTTGATGAGTGGACGAGGAGAGGTCGTCGAGGTGGACGCCACCAGGCTCACACAATAACGCAGTATATAATCCCACCGCTTTGCACTGCGTTCCATTTATTCCAACTAGCCCAACATTCTACCTAACCGCAACACTCCGCCTCTACGATATAGGGAACTAAATCCCGCGCATAAATGTAAAATATAAAGTGGTATCTGACTTGCAGTGGTGTATGACTACTGTTTTTAGAATACTACGCTTTTGCCTGTTTGTGGTTTCGTTTCTAGAGATCAATAACCAGGATTGTAATGGTTCGAATTTGATCGCTCCCCTGAAGTTGTATCCATAGCTCGACGTTGCGTATGTGGCCTGCGTGGTGTGCAAGTGTGTTTTGCCTGAACTGCCCTCCTGTGGTACGCGTTTCTACAAAGCACATTTGTCTCTGTCTAATGGCGCGCTTTCGCGGACAAAATGGTCGCATGCGTTCAGTACGAGGTGGACTCGAGAACTGAGGTTGTTGAACACAGTGCGATCAGGGACTTTCATCCGACAAGCGTTGCCGATTTTGACGGCAGTAAATTGTATGAGGTGTGGTGGACCGGTGACGACAGTGTCTCCGGTGGCTACTACAAAGCCAAGTTGCTCCACATGACAGGTAAGCCGCTACGCAAAGTGTACAGTGTCGGTATATATAGTGATATTGGGTTGCTGAAAAAGTTAAATTAAAGAAAACATTGAGTCCAATTGCGGTTTTCAATGGGTCTCAAGTGGTCGCAATTAGAGATGACTGCAGGTCCAAGTTCGTACAATTAGATATCATTGGTGTTCAAAATGCCAATTGGACGTAATTTGAAGCCACTGGCTAAGCAATCCAGTGAAATAACAAAATTTGATAATCATAAAAGATAATTATAATGTGGGCGGTCAGATTTAGAGAGCTATTTGTGAAATTCGAAATCTGCCTTGAAACTTTACCGATTTCTTTGAACCACTGGCATCACCTGGTCAACCAAATTTTGCTTGCATATATGCGTATAGCACCTGGCATAGTGAGCCGGTGAATCGCGGATATGTCATTGAAGAGAACTACCATTGCGTGTTCATCAATGACTAAGTATCTCGAATGGAGTTTCGAGTGTATCTGAGGCGTATGACAGTTAGACTCATCAAGGGCATTTTTGTTCCATAATGGTCCCAAAGAGTCCATTTAGAGATCAGTTGAGAGACCCAATAAATTCAATTGTGTTAAAAAAAGGACTGAAGGACTGGGCAAATTTGAAATAACTATTTACTTTTCGACACGGAAAAATGGTACAAGTGTCAGTGCACGAGCTCTGATAGTGCGAATGTTGATGCGGTGCTCTGAAAACAACTGTTATAATTTACAGAAATTCGCTTACATTCTTGGCACTCCCACTTCAGTGAAAAGGAAAAAGAAGAAATGAAAAGAACAAAAGAAAAAAGCAATAGCTTAGTTAAGGACAAGACGACACCTCACTTTACTTGGCAAACATTTATTTAAAGTTGGTATGGCATTACACGAGTCTGACACACATGCACAACGCTAGTCATGGTAATTTCCTCTTAGATCGTTCTTGCTGGTAAAAATTGAATCCTCTGGAGATCTCGCTATTGTAGGTAATTGCAATGCTTGTCAATAGTTAAATATCAGACGTAACGTGAATGGCGAAGGCTTAGAGCACAAGCCTTATTCTAATGTAAAATTTGTGTTGCAACATGCTAAAAAAGAAAAACAGTTGTAATCTATTGACCCTTTTCACGGCAATCCTGTGGGCACTGCCATTTTTTGATCACAAGATGATGTGTCCGTTGCTTGCCTCCGTTGCATCTGTGTTTACAATGCATGCACATGATACTAGTGCGGCTCTGCAAACCTTTCTTTTGGCGGATGCCGTAGACGATGACTGGGTGGACAACACGCAAAGCTTTCGCTAAAAATTCACAGGACATGCTTTCAGAGCTTTCAGAGTTCATTACGCTTTGCCCAAGCGGCGCGAGTAGTGTATATGGTGCTTGTAATAAAAGCGGGGCTAAAAATGAATTCCAAGCTATCCTAACTTTCCACTTACAAATTGAATCGGTATCGCTGTGTTCAGCTGTTCGTTTTTTTTTATTTCGGAAATACTATTAAAGGCCCCTCACCAGATCTGGCCATTTTGAGCTGACAAGCGCAGGGCATACATTACGTGATAACAATCGTGTCTGCAAAGTATTACATCGCAACGTGCCGCGGAAGGATATGAAATTTCAAACTCAACGCCGTTTTTTCTTCTCGCGGCTGCCGCGCTCCATGCCGGACGGTGACGTAATCGTGCCGCTGCGCCTACGCAATCGTGTCCGCAGTGTGACGTCACTCGTGGTGACATGTGACTTCGAGAATTATTCAAGACATCTGTTATCTGTGCGATCTGTTGCGTGAATTGACGGATTGAACTTGAGAGAAATAATAAAACACACAAACGGAATGTCTCCGTGTTTTTTGTTTTACTTCCCACCGAAACAAGAGAGATCTACTTCCGCTACATCTGCTTGTTTCCACGGTCATGCGGTCACGTGCGTAGATACCGAAACTATGCCCTTTTCTGCCGTGTTCCATCGCGTGATCACGCTCTGCGATGCGCTTGTTCTGCCTAAATATTCGTGTAACACTGAATTATACCGCTAGTCATGTTTCCTTGTGCACAGCGCTCAAAATCGTGCGCTGCGCGAACGAGACAATAGCTTGCGAGCCGCGCGGTCAGCGGAAATGCACAGCGCAAGGGAAAAAAAAGCGAGAAGAAAAAAAAATGAAGGCGGGGCCTGTCACGTACGGCTAGACGGGGCGAGTGGAGGGAGCGTCTAGCTTGGCAGTGGGGCCCGCCTGCGGAAATCATGGGTTCGCGGCACTGAAATATTTCTATATCGGCTATTAATGAGCCGATTTGAAAAACGTTTGCTTCAGAACGTTCCCTAGAGGGCGCGGAACAACTTCCAGCGTATAACCAAAATTTGCTATGAGGTCTGGTGCCCTAGGGGCCCTTTAAGCTACAGCTTGTCAAACTTCTGGCTCAGTAAAGCTGCCTGGGTGTTCACCGCCTAATTGTCTATTTTCTACCTGATCTCTTGCGGGTGGGCTTAGTTGCGACACATTTGTTCCTGCAGTGGACAGTTCTTGGAACGTAGCTGTTCTATACATTGTAATGGCTTGTATTATCACTATAACTTGCTTACTCCTGTGGAATGTCGCGAAAAATTCAGCTTCGACCATTCGTGTGCTGTCAGTGTAGTCCGTCATTTATTGTGCGCAGATGCTGACAGCAGTGGCTGGCAGCATGTTAAGAAAACGTGATCACCCATATTCCACTGCCCAACACAGCAGAAGCAGAAAAGTGGTTTTGATGCCGTACTTGCACCAAGCTAGCCATAATTTGAAGAAAATTGGCAATTGTGTTCACGTTCATGTCATATTTTCAGCCTCCTTGAAGTTCTTTGGTTTGTGCGCGAAAGTTACCATTACTACAAACAGGCGCCACGACTGCAATAAAAAAACACCGAGAAGCGCTTGTTTTGTGCATGGAATTAGTGGTGTACCTGTATTTCTGTAGAGTGCGGGAAGGAATACATTAGTTGGGCGGTAAGCTGCCTCAATAATCGCTTACTGGAACATTCGAGAAATGTTGATAATCTGGTAGACTAGTCATCTAGCCGCTCACTGCTTGCGTTGTGGCTGTAAACCTTGTTTGACAAATCAAAAGTGATCTCTAGGAACCCAGATCAAATCCCTAGGGAGATCAGAGTCATTCAAAATGATTGAAAATAATAGCTCTGTGAGTTGCCCATCTGTGTCGGCATCAGAAAAAAAATGAAAATCATGGTCCAGTCGCGGTAGCGGCCTGTGGTGAATGATTGTGCCGGAAAGAAATCTATGTTGCGATATTGGCCTGTTCTACGACGGTATGCATGTGGTAACCATCTGCAATAATAATTCAGTTAGTAGCGCTGTGTGTTCGTTTCCTTCTCTTATCCTCGTGTTTTTTTTTTGTGTGTGTGTGTGCTTTGCCTCAACTTTTTAAAATCTTCTCCATCAACCTAGTACCGCTGCTTATGCCTGTATGGATCTGGTCGTATCAGTCTCCTCTCTGCTTTTTCCCCACCAATACTCTAAACACCTCTTGCTTACCTCGGCTGCTGACCGCTTGATACTTCGATCAACATTAAATCCAAGCGCTTCTGAAAGGTGTATTTTACCTAATGTTAAACTTAAATTATGGAGTTTTACTTAAAACCATGATCTGATTACGAGGCACTCCGTAGTGGGAAACTACGGAAATTAGGACTACCTGGGGTTCTTTAATGTGAAGCTAAATCTAAGTACACGTGTGTTTTCGCACTTCCCTCCCATCGAAATGCGGCCGCCCTGGCCTGGATTCGATACCGCTACCTCTTGCTTAGCAGCCGAACACCATAGCCACTAATCAACCACGGCGATTCTATTACCTAAACTTCTCACTGGGTGAATCCCTTCTCATTCTATTAGGATGTGCGCTGTGGTCTCCGGATTTTCGCTGCAGCATTCTCATGCCTCATCTAATTGCGAATAATTGCTCCGATATGTTTTTATTAAGACCAGCATCGAGTGACACTCCTACTTCTTGAGCAGCACTTCCGGTTCACCTCCTGAGACGACTGGGCCCGAAATTCAACCTAAACAAGGAAAAAAACGGACAGATATCTAGTACAGGGAAAAATTCATCGGTTTCATTATAGATATGATATCAGACCGCAAGTTTTGTTACAAGCTGAGTTACTGAAGTCTCTGGCATAATTATAATTAATTAGAGATCACTGATTATCGCACACCAGAGCACATATTCGTACACTTTAGAGATGCGCCAGTAAGCACGACTTTAAGGAAATTCCTGTAAAAGCGGAAGTGGAAAGTGGAAGTAATGACGCAGCCAGTGGTGTCACACGAAGACGGTGGCATGATATTTAACCGGCTAATTAATGAAAAACACTTGCATGGCATAGACTGAGCATCTGCCTGTAGCGGAGCGACTGTAACATCACTTCCTTCTCTCTTGCTTCTCCTGTCGTGGCTCTCAACTACTGGTTAGCTTGCTCGCAAGAGCTGCGTGCGCGCGCTCGTCACATGCTCTGACTTCAGCACCGGAGTGAGAACGTATGGCGCGCTTCGTGCGCTGGTCGCTAGGGGGCTACGCACCACCAGGTGGGGTGTACTGCGCTTCATTCTCGCCCTCCCTCTCGCCCCGCCCGCATATCGTGTCAGGGGAAAGACGTGCGCTCGCTTAAAGGGAAGCTGAAACGGTTTTCAATTTCCATGAATTGCTGGGATTGGGAAGAACAGACCTACTAATTTACGGTTCCGAATTTTTTTCTTCGTTTTGTTAATATAAGCGGCGGAAATCGCTCTCTAAATGACCCCCGCGGACACGCCCCCATCGCTTCCCGGAGCGTCGGGTGAAGTGGTTGTCAGAGGAGAGAACCAGCGAGAGTGACGTCATTCGCGGCGACCGAGCTGCCGGACCGGCGTGCTTGCATGTACTGGCATGCCTCTTTCCGTCCTGCGCTTTACTGAACGACGCTACGAGCCGTGAGCCGCCGCCGCTGCTCACGTATGTTTTCTTTTGCGATTTTCGTAAAATGTTCTTTCGTGAAGCTGCCCGTCGCGGCAGGTTCAAGTGCATGCTCGCGCGAGCAAACGCCGCTGGCACGCTGCGAAGCATAGACGGAAACGCGCGCAGTAATAAATTTTGGTGGCCGGACTTCGTGCGTAACTTCCACAGCGTTGCACCTGAGGTATGAAATGGAGTATAGGCTTGCCTAGTGACATTCGACGTACGGTTTCAGTTATCGTGTTTACCACACGGCGGTGCTAAAACTGCCTAATATCTTCATGTCAACACTAGCATGGAGCACGCATACCAGTGGCGTAGCCAGAAATTTCGTTCGGGGGGGGGGGGGGGGGGTGGCTCACATTGCAGCTCGGTCTCCTCCTAAGAGGAAAAATTAGGTCAGATGCTCCTATCTAAATACACGTAGAAGGAAAATTCGTTTTTCTCGGCAACCACTGCACCAAATTTGATTATATTTGTTGCATTTAAAAGAAAAACTTAAATTCTAGTGCCTGTTTGTTTCGAAGTTTCGATATATGTCGTCAATATTTTATTGAAAAGTGGCACAAATCAGAAAGTTTCAGAAAACGAAACAATTAAGTTTATAAATCTGTAAATCAGCAATGAAAATTGATATCACAATTCCGTGAATTGCACATAATAGTACGTCTACAGCGGACAAAATTGATATGTTACACATCAGTCTAAAAAGATTAAGTATTATGTATGTACGGCCCTTGCAGAACCCTTGTACATAACATAAAAAATGCACGTAAGATACAAATAGACATATGGAATTTGTCCGCTTTGAATGGTGTAATGGATGCCGTGTACAGAACCGCGATATCTGTTCATGACGCAGAGCTCTTGATTTGTAAACTTCGTCCTATTTTTTTTCGAAGTTTCGAATTTTTCGAAATATTTTAAACAAAGTTCCGGCCCTAAATCAAAATTCCGCTTCCAACAGACACTTGAATTTAACTTACTCTCTCAAATGCAACAAATTTCATTAAAAGCGATTCAGGAGTTATCTCAGAAAAGCCTTTGTGCGTTTTACATGTATCTTAATAGGCTGCGTCGGAGTTGCGACCAAGCTAAGCTTCCTCTTATATAATTTGCCTAGGGATCAAATACATGAATAATAACCTCATTGCCATTGCCAAAGATGCTGCAAACGAATTCTTGAACGCTACGCACTGTCAATACAAGTAAAATATGTATTTTTAATAAAATATTATATTCGTATGTGCCAAAAATCGTTCCCAACGTAACTCATCTCAATGCTGCCATGTTTTTGTCTATTTAATAATAAAGAAAATATGACATGAACTTTAGAACTACATCAGTTCGAAATCAGCAAAGCAGTGCATGTGGCTGATATGAAAAATGTAAAGGCCATGAAATGAACAAGTTGAGGACAAATATGTTAATGAAACTTTGTCATTCAAGGTCCTTGTTTACATCCTTGTACATATGCAACGGCCAGTAAAAAATCTCAATGACGCTGTCATTTGTTCCAATTTATTACGCAGAAGCATCTATCACCGGTCGTGTATCGTGAGTAATTGCACCGAAATTATAGTGCCAGCAGAGAGCACGTATCAGAAGCAGGAGTTCTGCAGAGTATACGAGGGCGAGTCAAATCAAAGTGAGCCAATGCAAATATATGACTAACGGGGTACTTTATTTAAAGTAGCCTCCATGATCATTTAGACATTTAGACATTTCTTTCATTGACTAACGAGTCGCGCAATTCCCGTCTCATAAAGCTCCTTGGGTTGCTGCTTCAAAATGTCTGCAATTGACTTTCACGTCATCGTCCGAGACGAATCTGGTTCCCATGAGCTGTTTTTTCGGTTGCCCCAAAATGTGGAAGACAAATCTGGGTTGTATGGCGGATACTGCAGCATTTCCTACTTGAACTTCGCCAGTTTTATATTAACCATATCAGCGACTAGGAAATGGGCATTGTCGTGGAACAAGATGAACCCATTCGTCAAATTTTCACGTAGTTTGTTCTTGACTGCGACACGCAGCCGATCCGGCGTTTCACAATATTGGAAACAAGTGATAGTCTCTCAAGATTCAGTAAATTCTATCAGTAATGGCTCCTGACGATCGAAAAATAAAAGTCAACACCTTCCCGGCGGAAATGGTGGCTTTTGCTTTCTATTGGGGGGTGGTGAATTCAAGTGTTTCCATTGTAAGCTTTGCTGTCGTGTTTCAGGCTCGTAGTAGTGGCACCATGGTTCGTCCTCGATGACAATTGCAGCCAAGAAATCGTCACCTTTATTGTGATACCGGATCAGATGAGTAAAGGCAGCGCTGATCTTCTCCGTATTCTGGCGGAGATTCAAAATCTTGGGCATCCATTGCGCACACAAGAGCCGATAACCGAGATGTTCATGAATTATGGCGTCAACGGTGACGGTGAACCGAACCGCGACTGATGTTCACACGCTCTGCCAGTTCATCGATGCTTATCCTCCGTTCTTGTGTCATCAGCTCATCAACCTTTGAAATTCTGTTAGGGGTGATTGCACGATGGCTCTGTCCCAGTCTGGGATCGTCTTTGCAACTTTCCCGTCCTTCTTTGAACCGTTTGTTCTAACGCTTCACAGTGGCCAATGAAATGCAATGTTCAATCTACACGGCAGCCATACGATGAGTAATTTCTTTTCGGGAAACACCTTCAGCTGTCAAAAAGCTCACGGCACCACGCTGCTCAACTTCTAGAGCGTTCATTACGTCACGCAACTATGTTCAACCAAGTGTATGAGCGCATTAAAGAACATTTATGCTCACACCTGCGTGCCACTTTTGTAAATGAGAGATGCCTGCGTGCTACGCGCAGGCCTTGCAGATAATTAACAGAACCACCATTGCGCGGGGTGGGTAGGCTCACTTTCATTTGACTCGCCCTCGTACATTATAAATGCGAAGATACAATGGAATATACAAAGGCTAAGATACAGCTTGATAAAGGGCAAAAAATTGCCACTGGAAACAAAGTTCACTGCACGTATACACAAAACCTCGCAACAAGATATCTAAACATACGTATAAGTTTTCAATAAATCTACGTATCTAAGAAAAAGTCATGGTATATAGTGGGTCAAACAAGGCAAATAAACATGTTGCGCAATCACAGATTCACAGAATCCTAGTTCCCGCCCCAATTCCATTCACTCCCCCCGATGTATCACGCGCGACGGAAGGCGCGGCGCGCTTGCTCCCCGCTTTTCTTCTTTGCGCACACAAGACTGAGCCACCATCATCGGCTCACCCATTCCTCCCCCCCCCCACACACACACACGCTTTCACTCGCACATACAGCATGCGGCGCGCGGTCACGATGTTATCGCCCTTAGACATTATGCGGAATATGTGGGCGACGGCAGGAATGCGCCAAGAGTCTCCATATAATTGCTATCGCAATAATATGAGCATCCGGCAGCTGAAGCATCCCATGCTCCATTACTTTCCGTAAAAGAAGTAACAAAATAGAACTTTCACCATGCGACAATTCGCTGCACCGCAACATTTTTTTTCCTTTTGTGGGGCGGTGGAACCGTAACGAAAAAAGATACGCAAAGGAAAGTTTGTTGGTCACAATCGAATGCCTACTTTGGGCAACTAATGTGGCTATTCAAGGAATATCGAAGAAAACACGAGACGCTTGGTCCACCAAGAACCATGTGAATACTGTTCGGTATCCTACACTGGCGAGACAAGACTTTCTGGAGAGGTTGCGCTCAAGCGAACGCGGTGCAATCCGTCGAGTCCCCAAATTGATAGCGCCGAGCGACCATTGTTTCTTTTTCCTGTCTGCTAGCTAGAAAGCATCCAAAACTCTGCCAGGCGAAAATGCACTCGGCCAGAGAAAACCGAAGGCGCACAGCTTTGCGCCGCGCAGTTGGTCGGGGCAACACGAGAAAAACGCATGCGCTCTGGCTGGCTCTGGCAGCCCCCTGCCGGGTAGGGGAGCGAGAACAAAAAGAATTGAAGAGGCTCAACGTGGTCCACGCGATTAAAAGTCATAGTAGAAAAAAGAAATGAGAACGTAGTTACCTTGGCTGGCTTTAGTGTCTTCACTGGATGCTTTGGCGCAGGTGAAAAAAAAATTGATATTTTTTATGTGACATGATGGCACGAATGAACCACTACAACGCTTCGTCTCATCGGGCCTCGCTGCGGGCTTTGTCAACTTGTCTGATAGTGTGTTGATTTGGCTAGTCTCGTTGTATGGCCCGATGTACGACTTCGGAAAAGTTAATGCACCTTTGGCGTCAAATATTTCTCGGAACATTAAACTTACAAAGTTCCGCAATTGAAAACCTAAAGCACACGTCTGGAAATGTGAATGCACCTTTCAGATAAAAAGTTTATGAGAACTTTATACCTATAAAGTTTCGGAATTGACATCCACGCGCTCCGTATATTCCATGATAGAGTGTAGATTCCGCGGCCTCCGCGGGATGCCGCGGCGAGCCCGTTCGCCATCAAAACGTCCTGGAAACTTAGTGCTCGGATGGGGCTGCTTGCGTTATGTGACTCCCGGTGCATGGACGTTGCCGCGAAATCCAGCCCGAGTTCGTAATTTTTGCGGTGAAATGGCTTTTCGAGCGTGAAAAGTACGTTCTAGACAAAAATCTAGAATGATTTTCTGCGCCGGGGGTTGCTTTGGTCGGCGGTGCATGGACAGCGCGAAAAAATTTCGGGGGGGGGGGGCTCAAGCCCCATAAGCCCCCCCCCCTGGCTACGCCCCTGACGCATACCGATTCTTAATCGAGCCACAATCGCAAAGTCGTCGAACCATAGTATGAATATTGCACATCTAATACCTCTGGCCATCTCTGGATGTGTATGATAAGCAACTGTACCTCGCAGCACTGCATGTGCGCGGTTTGAAACGCGGCACTTATTTTCGCGATCGTGTATCAACACTCAAAAAACCCCGAGACTTTAGACAAGCAGCGGCAAGGTGCTTGACATCGCGGAATTGCACCCGTCTTTACAATCTAATCAGAAGTTAGTGCTTCGGCATTCTTCCAGCAGCAAGTTCCCAGTGACACTTTAGCGCATTCTTTCTCCCGTTATTGGAACGTGCAGCTACATGAAAAAAAAAACATACGTACCAGCTAAGATTTCCAACGCGCGAGAAGGTGCACAAATAGCTCTCGCTGTTGGCACACTCATCATCGTCGTTGCCGCCGTAACCGCCATTGCCGCCATCGTTTTCCGTATCGGCTGTCGGTTCGAACATGTACGGCGAAAATACAAGCTGTCCGAGACAGCGAGAACGTTCCGTAATGCTTACAACTCAGCTTTGAAGCCAGAACAGGGTCGCTATAACGTAAAACTATTCCGTTCTGTTTCTATTCCAAAATGGCCGACATCGCTCGCTCATTGGTCGAATTTTTTGAGGCCGCGCCCATTTTTCCTGCCTGTCAAGCGACGTCAGGAATGCTCAAAAACTGCCACGTCAAAGTGACGTTTACGCGATCATTATGCTAAATTATGCCGAACAAACCCGGCAAATTCGTGGAATAACCGGTGAGTGCCCCGTTCCGTTTGGAATAGAAAAAAAATGGCGGCCTTCGTGATTGCGTTCGCGGCGGCGGCGGCGGCTCGTCAGTCCGGGCGCGGGAGGAGGGAGCCCGAGGATGCGTTTGACATGCCAGACGATCAGTTTCGGCGGCACTTTCGCCTGAAGAAAGAAACTGTGCGGTGGCTGTGCGACGAAGTGGCGGAGGAACTCGGAGGCGTGAGAACTTCAGCGCTGTCGGTGGAGCGGCAAGTGTTGTGCGCGTTGCGATTCTTCGCAACGGGCAGCTTTCAATAAAAAGCCTCGGTAGGGAGCGAGGAGACGATCGGCGTGACCCAGCCTGCGGTCAGCAAGTGTGTGCGACGCGTGGCGGAGGCAATCGTCCACGCCGGGGCCCGCAACAAGTGGGTCCATTTCCCGATGACGTCGGACGAGAAGGCGGCCGTGAAGGAAGGGTTCCTTCGACGCGGCTCCATTCCCGGCGTCATCGGATGCGTGGACGGCAGCCTTATAGCCATCATCGCACCGAAGGGCGAGCAGAAGGCGGCATTCATGTGCCGCAAAGGCTACTACGCCCTCCGTCTCCGCCAATGGCATTTTTTTTGCTTTATATATTTTTTTGTTTTTCTTTTTTCCTGTTTTTCCCATGCTCGTGTGTGTATATTGTCACGAGAAGAAAAGCCAGCCAGTCAGTTCTAAGCGAACAGCCGTTTACAGTTCGTGTTTGCAGCAGCTACCACGCACACTTCTTCTTCCTCGACCTCTAGCGTAACTAGTGCGTGCCATTACCCCTCCCTCCAAAAAAAGAAGAAATACATAAATAAAGTTGGGGAGATGTTAAATGCCACAAGGAAAAATAAAAGAAATGAGAAAGACAACGGACGAGACGACAGGGGCCGCATCACAAAGTTGGTGGAAGAGAGTCAGCGCGAAACGTAAGGCTTCATCCTGGTAACATGAACAATGTCAGAGGAACGTGGTCTACGGGAGTGGTGCGAAGTGTCGGCTGGAATAACTTCGTAGTTGACAGGACTTAGACGACGCAAAACTAGGTAGGGTCCAAAGTATCGGCGCAATAATTTTTCTGACCGGCCTCGTTGACGTATAGGGGTCCAAACCCATACAAGATCTCCCGGGTTGTATGTGACGTCTCGATGGCATATGTTGTATCGACGAGCATCTTGACTTTGTCGGGATAGAATTCGTTGCCGCGCAAGGTGCCGCGCCGCTTCGGCACGCTGAACAAAGGCGTCTGTATAGGTTGTGGTAGGTTGAGACGAAGTTGGTAGGAGCATCACGTCGAGCATAGTGGTGACGTCGCGTCCGTAGACCAGACGAAAAGGAGGAAACCCGGTGGTTTCTTGTAAGGCAGTGTTGTACGCGAATGTCACATACGGGAGCAGTTCGTCCCAATTTTTATGATCCGTGGCAACATACATGGAAAGCATATCCGCAATCGTTTTGTTGAGACGCTCTGTTAAACCGTTAGTCTGCGGGTGATACGCAGTTGCCGTACGGTGCCTTGTTCCGCTCAGCTGCAGAATGTCTCGGACCAACTGGGCAGTGAAGGCCGTACCACGGTCTGTGATGACGACAGCGGGAGCACCATGTCGAAGGACGATATTTTTGATAAAGAAGTTAGCAACATCTGAAGCAGTAGCTCGCTGAACGGCTTGTGTTTCGCAGTATCGAGTGAGGTAATCGGTGGCGACGACGATCCAGCGGTTATCAGCCGAAGACTTGGGAAATGGGCCAAGTAAATCCATCCCGACTTGTTCAAAAGGTGAGCAAGGAGGTCGGACAGGCTGAAGCAGACCGGCTGGTTTTAGTGGTGGAACTTTGCGGCGCTGGCAATCTCGACAACTTCTGACGTACTGCTTCACGGTTTTTGTGAGTTTTCGCCAATAGTACTTCTGCTTGATCCTCGCGAGAGTACGCGTGAAACCAAGATGCCCGGACGTTGGTTCGTCATGGCATGCACGTAGAACGTCGTCGCGGAGAGTAGCGGGAACAACGAGCAGGAAAACGGCTGCCGTAGGGTGAAAGTTCCGCTTGTATAGGATGTCGCCACGTAGGCAGAAAGAGGACAAGTGGCGCGTGAACAGCCGTGGGGGTTGTGGGCGGCGTCCTTCAAGGTATTCAATCAAGGGCTGGAGCTCGGAATCTTGGCGTTGCTGTTGAGCAAGGTTTAAAGACGGAAGAGTGCAAAGAAAACCAGAATCGTCGTCAGTATCTAGTGGTGCGGGTTCGACGGGGGCGCGGGAGAGACAGTCGGCGTCAGTGTGTTTCTGGCCAGACTTATAGACGATGGTCACATCAAATTCCTGTAACCGAAGGCTCCATCTTGCGAGACGGCCTGAAGGATCTTTGAGATTCGCCAGCCAGCAGAGAGAGTGGTGGTCGCTGACGACACGGAAGGGGCGTCCGTACAGGTATGGGCGGAACTTCTGGATAGCCCATACGACTGCCAGACATTCTTTTTCAGTTGCTGAGTAGTTTTTTTCAGCAGCGGACAAGGTTCGGCTGGCATACGCAATAACGCGCTCAACACCAGCTTGAAACTGAACGAGTGTCGCTCCGATACCAACGTTACTAGCATCAGTATGCACTTCTGTGTCAGCCTCGGTGTCAAAGTGACCAAGGATCGGTGGTGTCTGTAGACGTCGCTGAAGGTCGTGGAAGGCGTCGGATTGTGCTGGGCCCCAAACAAATGTGACGTCGTTCTTGATGAGGCGTTGCAAAGGTTCGGCAATTTCACAAAAATTGGGTACAAAACGGCGGTAATACGCGCAAAGCCCTAAAAATCGGCGGACATCGTGTTTTGTCTTTGGTATCGGGAACAGAGCAACTGCCAGGGCTTTGTCAGGGTCAGGGCGCACACCGGTGCTGCTGACAATATGACCTAGAAATTAGAGCTCCTCGTAGCCAAAGTGACATTTTTCGGGCTTCAGGGAGAGGCCGGCGGTGCGGATAGCTTGAAGAACCGCCTCAAGCCGCTGGATGTGTTGTTCAAACGTGGTGGAAAAAACAACTACATCGTCTAAGTAGACTAAACACGAGTTCCACTTGAGGTCAGATAAAACTGTGTCCATCATGCGTTGAAATGTGGCCGGAGCGGAACACAATCCAAAAGGGAGGACCTTAAATTGATAGAGACCGTCGGGTGTTATAAACGCCGTTTTTTCCTGGTCCCGTTCGTCAACTTCAATTTGCCAGTACCCACTACGTAGATCCATTGAAGAAAAGTAACGGGCATGTCGCAGGCGATCCAAGGAGTCGTCAATTCGAGGAAGTGGGTAAACGTCTTTTTTTGTGACCTTGTTCAGTTTGCGATAATCGACACAGAATCTTAGTGAACCGTCTTTCTTTTTAACTAATACAACAGGTGAAGCCCAAGGACTTGTCGATGGTTGAATGACATCATCGGCGAGCATTTGTTTCACTTGATGACGAATAGCATCCTGTTCTCTTTGCGACACGCGATAAGCGTGTTGGCGAACAGGTTGGACGGTCGGTTCAGTGATGATTCTGTGTTTGATTAAAGAAGTCTGTTTGACCTTCGACGTGGTGGCGAAACAGTCGCTAAATGACGATAGCAGAGTAAGGAGCCTCTCCTTCTCGTCTTGGTCGAGCTGTGGGTTGACGTTGATGTGACTGGTCAAGTCCACATAGCTGGGTTCCGGAATCGAGATTGTCGTTACCGAAGCACAGGCGTTGGACTCGGCCACCGTTTCAAAGTAGGCCATGGTGGTATGCCTCGCAAAGTGTTTGTATTCGCCACTGAAGTTCGTAACTAGAATCGTGGTTTGCCTATGTTGGAGCTCTACGAGACCTCGTGCGACGCCGACTTCGCGATCCAGCAATATGGTGAGGTTACCTTCGGCGATGCCTATTCCTAGTTGTTCTTGAGGGCATTCAACGAGGACGAAGATGCTACTTCGAGGCGGTAACGTCACGCAGTCATCGACCACGCGTAAAGCCGCGCGGTGATGTTCATCCGCCACATTTGAATCCGAAGAAACATAGTTAGAAAAAGTCACGAACAAGTCACGAAGGTTAATGATCGCCCCATATTCCTGGAGAAAATCCATGCCCAGTATAACTAGCCGAGAACACTTGGGCAGCACAAGGAAAGACGCTACGAAAGTCGAAGTAGAAATTGCAAGTCTGGCGGCGCATCGTCCAATGGGTGACACGAGGTGTCCTCCGGCCGTAATCAGATGTGGGCCGTCCCACGCTGTCAGCACCTTGCGTAGCCGAGTCGCCAGTGAGGCACTCATAACCGAGTAGTCAGCTCCCGTATCTACAAGTGCAGTTACTGGATAACCGTCGATTGAAGCAGTAATAGCAGCAGAAGTTTTTTTGCAGTTGCGAATGAAGGCGTCAGTGGTACGTCGCGAGGGGATGGCGTCGGCGGAGGATATTTGACGGTTCGCATGACAGCGGCCTCACCCCCGGAGGTCGCCGTTTTCAGTTTCCCCGGCGCGGGCTTCCACCGTTGACTCCAGCGGAATCAAAGGCGGGTCGAGCACGGTTCGGTGACGCGTACCGACGAGGTGAAGGCGACCGTGACTGTCTTCGCTGTTGGGCAGGAGGAAGCCGGTTACTTTCTAAGTATTTCTCGATTTCGTGCGGGCGTTCGCCATAGCGCGGGCAACGGGCGTCCGGATGGTATCCCCGCAGACCAATCCGTCGGTACTGGCAATCGCGATACATGTGACCAGCCTCCCCGCAGTGATAGCACAACGGACTGTTGTCGGGGGCGCGCCATACTGTAGATTTGCGCGGACCAGGATGAAAGGGTGCTGGCGGATTCGTGCGGTGGATTGGACTTTGGGAGCGTCGAGAAATCCCAGCAGGCGGCTGCGAAAAACGGCCCGTCGACGGCGCGCAAGCCCGAAGAGCATCCGCGTACGAGAACGTGGGAGGTTCGGGTCGTGTTGGTGGCGAGGGATGAACCACTTTGCCGATTTCTTCTCGAATGACATCCGTAAGAACCGCGGCACTAGGAGGTGTCGAAGCCGATGCATAGGACTTTTGCAGTTCTTCTCGAACAATTTGTCGTATTAGCTCGGTAAGTGACTCCCTGTCATCATTTGCAGGTACGAGAGAGCATGCAGCAGTCATGGTGGTCTGGCGTTCATACTGCGAGAGCCGCTGCCGAAGCATACGTTCCATGACTGTTGCCTCACGAACGAACTGAGAGACTGTTGCAGGAGGATTACGCACGAGGCCCGCGAAAAGCTGTTCCTTTACGCCTCGCATTAACAGACGCACCTTCTTGTCTTCTGGCATTAGTGGGTCCGCCCGACGGAACAATCGCGTCATGTCTTCGACGAACATGGCGACGGTTTCGTTTGGCATTTGGAACCTCGAAGACAGTGCCTGTTCGGCTCTTTCTTTCCTTTCGGGAGTGCAGAAGGCTTCGCATAGCAGTCGGTAAAACTCCTGCCAGCTGGTAAATGAGGCTTCGTGGTTCTCGTACCATACTCTCGCCGCGTCTAAAAGGGAAAAGTAGACGTTCTTCAACTTACGGCGATCGTCCCAGTCGTTAAAGGCGGCGACCCGGTCGAAATGGTCCAACCAGTCTTCAACGTCCTCAAAGGCGTCGCCATGGAACGGGTTAGGCGTGCGAGGCGCGTTGAGAATGCATGGTACGGGAGCATTTGGGATCACCTCGGTTTGGCTTGCGGTAGTTGTTGACATCTTCCTCACGGAGCTTGCCAGGGGACTGTATTGCGGTGGAAGACCTTGGAGGCGACGGCTGCTTCGATAGATTTCTGCCGTCCCCGAGGTACTGGCGTCGGTAGCTTCTGGTTCAGGACCCGTAGGCATACGATGGATGCGTACCCAGCACCTCCACCAGTTTGTCACGAGAAGAAAAGCCAGCCAGTCAGTTCTAAGCGAACAGCCGTTTACAGTTCGTGTTTGCAGCAGCTACCACGCACACTTCTTCTTCCTCGACCTCTAGCGTAACTAGTGCGTGCCAATATTGTACAATCCACTTCCTGTTTGGGCCTGTGCAAAGGCCTACAGTATTGTTAAATAAATAAAAATAAAATAAATAAACACAATGTTCGTAAGTATCTTAATTTTTGTCTAATTTGCCCGTCATAGCAACGCGTGGCTTATGCTGCTGTGCGCGCTCTCGTCAGATCTGCGACGCAGGCATGCGGATCCTCGCCGTCGACCCTCTGCGACCGTGGTCAGACCACGACGCCCACGTCTGGAGAACTACGTGGTTGCGTCGTCGGTTCCTGGAGGGGCATATTGCCAAGGCCGGCGAACACCTCCTCGGTGAGCAGCGGGAAAATTTTGTACAGTTGCAATTCTGGCAGCATGCAGCAAAGCGTGCTCGCGCCGTAGGAGAATATTGAAGCCCGAACCCCTTATGTCATAGTCAGGTTATTAAGTATAGGCGGGATGTAGAAATTTTCCAATGATATCTGCACGAAACAAAGTGACAACACACCTGCGTTGTACTTTAAACTAATTTTTAATGTGAGTGTACAGTGCACGCGTTGTCACATTCTTTTTTACACTGACAGTCATTTGTGAATGGAGACTACACAAAGAGCTGCCTTGCTGCAAATAGGGATGCTATGTCCCAGCTATTGTTATCTGTGATCACAGCTGCGTCAGGTGCTTAGCCTGTATATTTCTTTATTGCAGCCTTTCTGTAGTAGGTGCATTTTACATGACCCATGCTTCGCCTACTAAACTTTGTGCAAAGTTCATACCATGTTTTATGATCCTGCAGGTGACAGCGGCTACCCCCTGGAACCATGGCTCCTGACCCCAGTCACAGGCCACCCTCCCATACACACTGCAGAAGGCAGGTACAACACTGCACATGCTGCCATGCGGTCCGTAGTGAAGCGGTGCATTGGGCTTCTGAAGAGCCGCTTTAGCTCCCTTCAGCGGTACCGCGCCATCCACTAAGAGCCAGAACGCGCTGCCAACATTGTTGCAGCATGTGCAGTGTTGTACAACTAGTGTCTCGACGAAGGTGACGTGTTGTTAGATGATGTTAGTGATGACAGCAGCAACAGCAGCAGTGATGATGAAAGTGGCAACCCCTACCCACAGAGAGTTCCCCGAGTGAGGGCAGCACGCATGATGTACCTGAGAGGCTGTGCTGCCCGGGATAATGTTATTCGCTCATTTGGCACGACACGGCAGCAGCACCAGCACTACCTGCAAAGGGTGCGAAGGCGGCTGCGTCGACAGCAGCACCGACAGCAGCAATAAACACGTGCCCGACACTGCGGGCAGATGTTTATTACTGCTGTCTACACACCTCATAGAGAGCAGGAACCAATGTGAAGAAATGTGTGCAATTAGTGATAGCGTGCTGCTTTTTTTATAGAATCTGCTCAGTCATAACCAGCGTTTTCATGTGTCCTCTGCCAGTGAGCTGTCACTACCGGAGATGATTGCATCATTTCACTGTGACACTACATGAGAGCCTTTCATTTAGTACCTGTGGATAGAACACTTTGTGTTCATCAGCAGAATGTTGCAGCCACTTCTCTGGGCAGCTAGGGTTCGCCAAATGATTTGCTGCTGCTGCTGTTGCTTCTGTCATCACCGACACTGTCACCGCCATCTGCACTGTGCATGGGAGGCTGGTCTTCGTCTTTTCGCTTCCTATTTGGGCTGCTGCCAAGCACAACACTTCTCGCTCCACCATGTGTACTGTTCTCACGCACCTTGTAGGCCCTGCGCTGTTTTGTCACACAGCCACCGCACAGTTCCTTGACAGAAGGCCAAGTTATGCCGAAAACAATCGCCTGGCATGTCGAGCGCGTTCTTCTCCCTTGGGAGAGTGTACATATGTAGATAGAGTTCTGAAATTGAAGGAACACAAATTGTAAATAGTCATTTCAAGTGCCACTTGTATTGTTTAAAATCGTTTATTTATATCTGCATTGTAAATAAAACCATGTGATCCATCTTCAATGCCATCTTTCATCAAAGCAAATGACAGATAAGTACACAGAGCATGGCTTCATGGCGCCAAAATAGCCGTGTGATGTTCACTACATGGGACCCAGTACACTACCAGTGGCAGATGTTAAATTGCATAAATATGACATGAGCATAATGATATTTTTTGAACTCGCAGACAACCATTTATCTTCATCCAGCAACTTAACAGCAAGAAAGATGTCTTGTCTATTATGTAGTTGGCATGTTTGTAGTACTAAACATTTTTTTTTCAATGACTAGTGCCGTAATAAGATCACAGTATAAAGCAGCCATGACATGCTTTTAAGGAACAAGTGAGAAAATGCTTGGCACTTCAACGGTATTTCATATAACGGCTGCAAGAGCAGCCTGGCAGTGAATGTCAAAATAGCGGCCACATCGATGGCTCCGTTACGTATGTCGCAAACTGTGCTATACTACAATGGGGACTAGATTGTATTGCTATCATAGGTAAGGACACCTGAAATATCACAATAACCATCACAAGTAACAGGTGGTTGGTGTTAACAAAAATACCAATTCGGCCACTTTGCGTAGGCACGAATGGTTTGACATTGCAAACATGACATACATATGGCATGAAAAGTGATTTCCAGTTATCACAGCATTGTAGTTATTAAGTGCACCTGTATGGTGTGCGAGACAATGTCGTAGTTGCCGTAATAGTGATTGCATAGTGTATCTTCCGTGGAAGAACGGTGCACATTGAAACATATCAGTAACAGCAAAACAAAAGTGAACAACACCTAATGAAAACATGGCAAAAATTGTACATATAAGTTATACCGTCTCACTTGGTCAAATAAAAATACACACGAAAAGAAATGAACTTCGGGAAAAAAATACAGTGAGGAACAGAAATGCAAAAATTCTACATATAAGTTATATAATGCCTCACTTGGGCAAACTTGCACTACAAATGAAAATACACATAAGAGAAATTACCTTGCAAAAAAAAATATGATTAGGGACAGAAGAAATGTACGGAAAACAGCCATATCATCCTTTAGTGCTACATACAAAAAAAAACATGCATTCGTGTTTCAAGTGACATCACATCACTATCAGTCTTCGCTGCCATGGTCACGCATGACCTGCACATCAGTTCACAAGACTAGCTACAACTTGGCGGCACAACAGCTTGCGAGGACGTATGGGCACCACCACCAAATGCTGCAGCGGTGATTTGAACTGAAAGATAGGCAACACTTGTACCTACACAGCACTAAAGGATGATATGGGGAAAAAAAACTGTCCCTCATGGCTGAGGCGGCTCGCGGAGGTGAGCCAGGGCAGCCAGCAGCTGGCGCAGCGTGGTTGCGATTAGACTAGTGGCCTCTCGCGAACTACGCATCTCGGCTACCAGCTGCTGCAGGACCTGCCGGGTCGCCCTCTGCTCTTCCACCAGCTGCTGGTGATGCTGCGAAACAAATTCATTTAGTTAGCTACAGGTTATGCAATGTAAATGCTCGATTTGCACTGTACCCGCCGTGGTTGCTCAGTGGCTATGGTGTTGGGCTGCTGAGCACGAGGTCGCGGGATCGAATCCCGGCCACGGCGGCCGCATTTCAATGGGGGCGAAATGCGAAAACGCCCGTGTGCTTAGATTTAGGTGCACGTTAAAGAACCCCAGGTGGTCAAAATTTCCGGAGTCCTCCACTACGGCGTGCCTCATAATCAGAAAGTGGTTTTGGCACGTAAAACCCCAAATATTATTATGATTTGCACTGTTTGCAAGTGTTGCAGTTTCAGCAAGAGGTTACTCTTGAGGGCAGCGAGATCATTTACATATGACATGACAAATGGCCGTGCAAACGTACATGGTCTGTTATGTTAAAAACGTGTGAAACGTAGCAAATCCTACCAAGCTGCCTCTGCCTGTCAGAAGACAGTATTGATGACTAGTTGAATTGTTAAAGAAATCATGATCATGCTGTGGCGATACATGCAACCATGGAAATGTTTTGTAAGTTTCTATGTGTTAAAGAACACCTCAAAGGAGATGTATAAACGTGCATGAGCCAATGAGCCAAATGACTACAGATGCCTCTCATGTGTAACATGGTTGTAATGTACATTATTACCATGTGCACCAATCACCTCTTCAAAAAATGACCCGGCCAAGTTGCACGCACCTGCCTATTTTGCTGCAGCAACAGCTGATGGGAGTTGGCGGCCTCCGCATTTGCCGCCTCAGCTTGCTGCCCCTGCCGCGAATACTCGGCGGCTGTACTGCAGGCCGCGTCCTCCAGCAGCTGTTGGCGGGGTGGCCTGCGGGGCTGCTGCCGAGCTGATCGTCCGTAAAAATAAAATCAGTACACAGTTTTAAAAAAATTTCTCGTGCAAGTTATATCCAGCAGAAGTATCTGTACCGCCCGCACGGGGGAATGTATCACTGCGCAGCAATGTGTGGCAGAGAAAAAATAATGACTCTCTGTTACAGACCACGTTCGATTTAAATCAGGACCTACATTCGGAGACAGTTGCGATCGTTTATGGAAAACGTTTACTTACCAGCTATCTGTTGAGATGCCTTGGAACCTTCATCGATTCTTCAGTATCCTATGCGAATAAAAGCAAAAGTGAACACCATGCGATCACCGCAGCAGATGTTCAGATGCTACTGCTCAGTCACTAAGCACAAGAAAGAATGATGTGTTTACTCACCGAGCACTACACTTTCACAGTCTTCATGATGTTCACAGCTTCCAGAATTCTTCTCGGGCGAATGTACCTCGTACGGTGAGATTTCATCTAATCGCGTCGCGGACAAAAATACACCAAGAGCGGCCCACAGAACCGATCAGCTGTTTTCGCGTAGCCGCCATCTTAAGTGTGCGTAGCAAAATGGATTGGATGCGGAATTGGCACGTGGTGGCTATGGCTCGAAAAATTAAAATATTTGTGTTCACTTTCAAGCGCGCTTCAACTTCTCTTGCGTTAAAAGATTACAAAACACTTTTACTCTCAGCGACACACAATTGTTCTTTTATCAGACGTTTATATCTAAATGTCACTTGCTATATGGTCCCTTTGCAAATAAAAAACAAGGAAAACATGCTTCCGGCAACGATGGAGGCTGCTGATTGGGCAGATTGAAAAACGTCGCTGGTTCCCGCCCTCATACGCAGAAACTGTCGCGTCATTTTGACGTCCGGAGTTTGGAACACTTTTTGTTTGGAATAGAGTTACGTTATCGCGCCCCAGAACAGCGCGCTACGCTCTGTAACGGCGGCATGCGGCGGCGCCGACCGGCGACTGCCGCCATTGACGTCACAGCGACCCAGACCAATCACGGGCAACAGCGGCGTTCGCGCGACGCCCTGAGGCACTGGTGCGCGTTTTCTTGAAAAAACAGCCGCTTGCGTTTGTTTCCGCCCTTTTTGAACCAGATATTCCTGTTCAGGGGACTCAAAACTGTAGAATGGCGCAGAGAACTCATTTTTTTTTTTTTCGAAAAGTGTTTCAGCTTCCCTTTGAGCCCGGAATACATGGAGCGTTTTTGCGGCAATTTTCGCCTCACGGCGCCGATTTGACGCCCAGCGTCGAGAAAAACGCCCGCCGCCACCGATCAGGACCGGCTAGATTTTGACGCGGCGCGCACGCGTCTGACGCTACCGCAAGTGCCTGTCGGAGTCACTTCCGTCTGTTTTCGGCGGGAGCGGCCAGCCGTCTCACCGTTCCTTGCCGTCCCTTGAACACTTGGCGCGCGTGCGCTGAAACTCTGCGCAATCCGCACACCCGTTTTAGTGGCACAAGGTGGCCAGACGAAACATTTCCGGCCAACTCTCCCCGCTGAACATCCACAAAAATATCGATACAATACTAAACATACCTGGTAATGTGTATAGACATATTAGTGGGGTATTTATTGCATAATTTATTAATTATAACACAAGCAAACAGCATATAAGCATTGTTCGTTCATTTAGTGGTAGCCAAAACATTTTTGCCATGTCTGGCCACACTGCGGCGGCGTTCGCCGCTCGTACGCCTCATGTAGCCTGGCCGGCGTCCCGCCGGCGCGTTATTTTTTTTTTTTGGCGCGCGATAATCGCAGGAGAAAAACGCCCCATGTAGCCCCTGCTTTAAAGAGCAACTGCGGCGTTTTATCCCTATTAGGATATCGTCACATCCAAATGGTTTTGACGGTCCTGTCACCCGTAGGGTGGTTTCATGAATCACCATGATTCATTTCAAGATTCCACGCACCACCTCATATTTATTGCGGCGCCAAAGTGCCATATGTTTCATTATGGTTGCATTCCGCCTCCCCTTTATTTTCAGATTATCTTGGTGGGTGCTTCAGTGTCTTTCCTTCGTTTATGTATACGCCGAGGTATTTATTTTGCTTAACCATGGGTATGACTTGCCATTGAATTGACATCACGTAGTTACTCGTCGCTTCATTAACGAAAATAATTCCCGATTTCTCTGTGCTAAATTTAAAGCCTAGATTTATCTTTGGCTTGCTATACATACTGGCGAGTATATGTCGATCATGCATTGTCCGCTAGTATCAATATGTCGTCTGCGTACATGAGCGTGGTGATCTTCTCTTGTTCAATTCGTCTAATACACGTGTATGATAAGTGAAACCATAATTGACTGTTTTCCAGTTGACTTTCTATGCCCGTAGCATAAAGCATAATAACAATGGAGAGAGAGGGCACCCTTGCTTCAGTCCTTAGTGAAACTCCACCACTTCATTACAATTTCCGCCTTCTCTTCCATTTTTTGACTATCTGTGCCTTCGTGCTTGAGAATATCCCATAAAAATTCCTTGTCTATGTTGTTGTAGGCCACCTTAATATATGGAAATGCTATCTATGATGGTCTATTCTGAACTATTGAAACTCTATGCATTGAGTTAGAACAAAAATATGACCTTCTGAGCGTCTGCCTGGTGAAGCCTCTGCATGGAGAGGCTATATTTTTGATAAACGACAGCGTCGAAATCACAACGAGCTATGCTGATTTTTCTTTGCCTATATAGGGTGACTCAGCTAACTGGATTCGCGTGATGTGCTACCTGATGGTAGAAGATGAAACTACAACATAACGCGTATTCGCATATTCAAAGCTATGACTTTCAAGCAGTGAATGGTTTAGCCAGCCTGCTCCTCGCTTTCCCTTGCCTGTTAATTGTACATATGTGTTCAAAACAAATAATAATTCTTTAACAATCGATGGCAGTTTTCGTTCTTATATTTTTTACTTGCAAACGCGGGCCGGTGCATTGTCACGAAGCTGCGACTCGCGAGGCGCATGACGTGCGTGCCACATGTGTATTCAACAAATCGTCGTATTGGCACCTGCGGTTTAGGAACGAGCTTTTACCCTCACATCATTTTGTCAGGGGCTCTGTCAAAGATGCAAAGAGCCTTCCGAGCATATCAGCCGATCCGAAGCAGTGGCGGCAGCCATTTTGTATTTACGTTTGTGTCGCTCGCCGTAGAGTTACTCTATATGGCTTTACCAGCTCGGCGCGCTTGTGCGCTCGGCTCGGCGAGCTCTCTAGTGCATATGCAGCGTCCGACCGCTGATTCGATCCCGTTTGAACGTTTGGCGCATGCGCATTGGCGCCAAACGTGTGTAGTGGCGATATAATAACGGGAACGAAATTGTCTTACGCGGTCCGGTGTGCGGTACGTTTAGTAGAGGCCGCTTATTACAGTCTTGTAGTTTAGATTGAATAGTTCTCATGAGAAAAGGAATTCCATAACACAATTGCGCCAGCACCGTCGCGCTATTTCAGAAATTTTAAAGCGAGTAAACGCATATGCTATAGGAAATCAGTGGCGCGATTTACCGATAGGAACTGCAGCAAATTGTACATTCGCTGAAGGAGCACAATACTGGCTCACCCTCTGATATCAAGAAACGTGAACAGCCGGTCAGACTCTCGGTCACAATGCTAAATGCGGTGCAATTGATTTAGCCTTTTCATTACCCTAACTACTTGGCTGCACCGTTCTTTAGGGCTCACGATTCTCACTTGCTGTATGTAAAGACAATAGAAAGCCATCGTCACACTTTAATGCAGGTCTACGTCGTCTGACTGCAGCTGCACTCGAAAACTACAAGGCAATATAATACGCCGGCATCTCGCGAGCCGCATACATATTCAGCACTGCATTCTCGTTGTTCGTGACGTACACTGCATGCTGTGCAGTCTTAAGTGCAAAAAATTCTTGGAAGTTCTTACCGTAGCGCTGCTATGGCGAACAGAAATACTCAAGTGCCTTGCATTTCTTAACAGGCGATGCACTCTTCAGTGAAACAAATCCTCGGGAATTTTTACCGCAGCGCAAGGCACACGTGAACAGATATACTGCTGTGTCATGCATTCCTTACTGACTCGGTTTTTGTACTACCGAAAAGTGATGAGCATTGGATGGAGACCGGCGTTGACAGCAGAGCAGAAGAGCAGTTTTGCCTTAGGGCTGTCACAATAAATAAATTATGGAGTTTCACGCGCCAAAGCCACTTTCTTATTATGAGGCACGCCGCAGTAGAGGACTCCGGAAATTTCGACCACCTGGTGTTCTTTGACGTGCACCTAAACCTAAGTACACGGGTGTTTTCGCATTTCACTCCAATGGAAATGCGACTGCCGTGGCCGGGATTCCATCCCACGACCTCGTGCTCAGCAGTCACACACCATAGCCACTGAGGAACCACGGCGGGTATATGTTACAGTATCGCACAATGCCCGGCTCGCGCGTGAATTGTTAGAAGGTCGTGAGAAATTTTATGGCAGGCATTTTGGCAGCGGCGACAGTGCAGGCAGCACATCTGACTGTTCTTCTTGTGCATTGCAGGCCCTGTGTTCAAAGCTTCATTTGGATTTTAACCAGCAACTGTGCCGGCCATATTCTACCTGAACATTGAATTTCCCGCACCTGTTGGTTATCAAGAAGAAAATTGCCTTGCAACAACGAACAGCGACATAGCAGCTGATCTGCCCTTCTGATCGGGGCGTACCATCAGGCACGCAACTCCCATTTTGGCATCGGCGACAGTGCAGGCAGCACGTCTGACCATTTTTCTTGTGCATTACAGGTTCGTAACTGCTGTATACTGCGTGCACGCTTTTTGCTCTGTAACATTTTTCCCTTCTTTTACTGTCGCCGATGCCACCCATTGTGTTGTTTTGTGCCATTGTGCTGATACTTTAAGTCGCAAGCATGCCTAATTGTTACACTTGCCGAGCTGTTATGAATGATGACAAGAATGTTCTTCCATGCAGCGTTTGTGAATTTAACTTTCACGGCACAGCCTGTTCCCACATGACTGAAGAAGCATTTGCCACCGAACGCGATAGTAAGAGGAAGAACTTCAAGTGCGAGGCTTGCAGGCCGGGCGGTAGTAAGGGCAATGTATTGACTGTAGAACTGTTGAGAAATGCGGAAACCAAACTCATGATAGTATACATGAGCAAGGAAATAACCTCTCTTCTCCCTTTGACTGACAAAGTATGAGAAGTGGAAAGGCTAGCTCAACTGCTCTCCAATGAATTTGGTAACATTCAGGAGCGTCTAAAAAAGCACGAGAACGAAATAAAATGCATTCATGGACGAGTTGATAGAATCGAGAAAGCCTGTAATGCTAAACGTCTTGCCCAGCTACAGCTTGACGTTGACGACCTTGAATGGCGGAATAAAAGCTTGAATATCGAAATCCACGGAATACGTGAGGAAGAGGGGGAGGACCTTGTATCTAAAGTAAATTATGTCTCTACAGAGTTGGGTGTCGGTAAACGTGATTGTGCAGACATTTCCGCCCTTCACAGGATGGCATCCAAGTCGGGCATGATACGGGGAGTGATCTTTCGCTTTGTGCAGCAGGGCACACGTCACATCTGGCAGGAGAACAAGGCTCTCCGACAGTCTATTGAGGGCCTCTATATAACAAAGAACATGGCTAAGCATGCAAGAATTCTCCTTGGGACAGCAAGAGCATGGGCTAAAGGGTTGGGTATGATTATGCATGACACTGGAACGGGAGAGTCCTGGTGCGCAGAAAGGGCGGCGAACCAGCTGCAATCGTCCGGGACGAGTACAACTTGACTGTCCTGTGTGATTGACTTTCTATTTTGTCAGCGTATCTGCATGTGTAGCGTATTACAAGACTTGCCATGGATTTCTTAGGATGTATTACACTCACTGAATTAGTCCGAAAACTTGATGACACGCACAGTAGTTCCTTTCGGTGCTATTACTTAAATATGCAGTCCATTGCAAACAAGGCCACGGAACTTGAATGTCTCTTTAAGAGGATGAATTACTGCTTTTATATTGTTATGTTCACAGAAACCTGGCAATCAAATGACTTGGATGTCTTACAAATTCCCGACATGAAAACGTTCTTAGTGCGTAGGCTAACCCGACGAAGTGCAGGCGTGTCTTTGTTAGTCAACAGTTCTTTTAAAGCAGTTCTAGTTGACAAGTTTTCTTGTGTAACTGCTGATTACGAAGTAGTGTGTGTTCTTTGTAGCAATGTCGTCACTCTTTACTGTTCTCATCCTCCAGATGCCCAAATGCGTGCTTTCCTTCTTTTCTTAGATAACTTGCTTACAATTGTTAATGAAAATTAGTATAATATTGTCATCGGCGGGGACTGCAATATAGAGATGGATTGCGATAATGCAAAAAAATTGAGATCGAAAATTTGTTTTCATGCTATAACTGTGTAAACATACTAAATAGTCCTACAAGGACTATCATGTGCTCGCAGACTATTATTGATTTGTTTTTAACAAATTACTATAAGTCCTTGGTTACAACAGGAGTGCTTTCATACCCCATCAGCGAAAATAGGCCAATATGCTGTTGTATTAAGATCGACAGTCCTAGAGTAGATAATAATATTTGGGCTTTTACGTGCAAAAACCACTTTCTGATTATGAGGCACGCCGTAGTGGAGACTCCGGAAATTTCGACCACCTGGGGTTCTTTAACGTGCACCTAAATCTAAGCAAACGGGTGTTTTCGCATATCGCCCCCATCGATATGCGGCCGCCGTGGCCGGGATTCGATCCCGCGACCTCGTGCTCAGCAGCCCAACACCATAGCCACTGAGCAACCACGGCGGGTAGTCCTAGAGTAGACACTGATGTTGCTTCTAGTTTCACGCGTGTCTCGCAATCGGCTCTGGATGCTTCATATTCGGATATAAGTGACGTGTGTTGGGGCAATGTTTTTCATTGTACTGATGACAATGTGGCTTATGATACTTTTTTAGTTGTTTCTCGGCAGTATACAAAAAAACTATTAATGTACAAACATTCAGAAAGGGTGAAAGGCTGTCGAAAGCCATGAATGAAGTTTGAAGTTATAAATTTGACAATACAAGATTGTCATGGCGCCGGAGCAAAAGGCGAGACTATAGACGCCTGACTAGGCCCCTGGCGCCACGAGCACAGCAGACAACAGTGAAAAAAAATGTATACATATATACACATAATACACGCATATACATACTTACATATACATATATATATACGAATGACACAATGATACTACAACAAATCAACGCAACACAATAAGTATAAATAATGCAGATGAAGAAATAAAGTACGTACAGAAAGATACAGGAAGGCCAAGAGCCAAATGGGAAAAAAGGCTTGCAACGCATGAAATTGCATATCAGTCGAAAAACAGAAAATCAATTACAAAAAACACGTGTCACTTGTTAGAAAAACACTGTTTTGATTTCTTTCTGAATATAGAAATGGTTGAGGAATCTTGCATGATATCAAATAAAGCATGCTCATCATTAACTAAATTAGTAATCTGCCACTGTAAAAGCTGATTGCCGTAGTTTGTTCTAGTTTTTACCTTAATAAAGTTCCTAGCTCTTAAAGTGTAATTAGTTGTGGTATTAGTATATATATAAAAACAGTTCTCATGATTACTTATGAATTCTAAAAATGCTTTTTCGGATAATTTTTGTTTATATAGACTAGTGACACTCAAAATACTATTCTGGTGAAAATACTCAGAGGTATGTTCGTACATCGATAGGTTATGAATAATACGGACACAGTTTTTCTGCATTCGGAATAGTTTCCAAGTTAGCTTTAGAAGTGACGCCCCAGATAAGTAGACAATAGTGTAATCTAGAATGAATAGTAGAAATGTATAACTGACGTTTAAGTTTTAAAGGTAACAACGTTAATTAATTAATTGGTGTGCTTATTGAGCATAGCGATTAATTGTGCTATGTTACGTTTAATATAACTTACGCGATGCGCCCACCGTAGATTTTCATGGAAGAGTACACCCAAGAACTTTTACTGGGAAACCCTTTCAAGTGGTTGCGATTGAAATATTAAAGAAGATGCGAACTTAACTGGCTTGTTAATAGCAGTAAAAAACAATATACTTTGTTTTTTTAACATTTAGGCTCAACTGATTAGCCAATAACCACACTGAAAGGGAATTTAACCAGTTGTTAATAAGAGGAAATAGAATAGAGATGTTACCAGAGGAGAAAAAAACGTTTCTATCGTCGGCATATAATACAATATCGGGTGTTTCTGGTATTGCCACGATATCATTGATATAAAGCATGAAAATCGTAGGACCTATAGTAGAACCCTGCGGAACGCCGTACCTAATGTCTGCTATATCTGATTTTATGCTGTTGATTTCCACAAATTGGGAGTGGTGTGATAGATGACTACGCAGTAATTCTAAAGCAATGCCTCTAATTCCATAAAAGGGTAATTTAGAAAAAAGTATGTCATGTTTAATTGAATCGAATGCGTTATTAAAGTATAAAAATAAACCTACTGTGTATTGTTGGTTTTCTATATTGGCAACAATTTTATCACGTATTTCAAGTAACGCAGATTCAGTGAATTTACCGCTTTGAAAGCCATACTGATTCGGGGATATAAGGTTATGCTGTTGCATGTGTCCAGTTATTCTAGAATTTAAGGCTCTTTCAATAATTTTAGAAAAAACTGAAAGTATGGACATCGGCCGGTAATTAGTGATGCAATCAGTTGCTCCACCTTTATGCAAGACGACGATCCTAGCAACTTTCATGTTATCCGGAAATGTGCCTGTAGAAAACACAATGTTTGTTATGTCACAAAGAAAATTCCATAATAAATCCGCGACTGCTTTAATTGGTGCTACTTTAATACCGTCATAACCACAGGAAGAGCTGTTCTTTAAATTACTGATAATGTGTGCTATTTCTGTAGGTGTAACAGCACGAAGATACATAGTATTTTGCAAACTGGTGTCAATATAGTCCTTAAAGTTGTGGCTAACTACCGAGTCAAAAGAGCCAAAGCACAAGAACTGCTGATTGAATACTTCAGCGAGGGACTTACCGCTTAGCACTTTATCGCCGTACGTACGTTCCTGGGGAATGCTGTTTTTTTTGTGTGCCGCAATAGGTCCTTTAGAGTTCGCCAAGTTTTTTTAGGATCATAAAGAATGTCCGTAAATTTGTTAGCGTAGTAATCAACACGTGACTTTTTTATGCCGGCATTTAGCCTGTTCCTGACCTTTTCATATCGCTTAAAAATTTCTGTGTCCTTACATTTCAGGAAGTTGCTGAAGAGCTTATCTCGTGCTTTCACACGTGAGCTTTTGCATATGATTGACAAAATGATCGTTTATTTAAGAAGTTTATACGTGCGCGTAAATAAGTAGACCTAATTGCGGTTTCCGAAATTCAAGCGGTTTCCGAAATGCCTTAGATAAGGAACTTCAAAAATCAAAGGAAATGTATTGCTTTCATCTATTTTGTTTCTGTTCTAAACGAACAGATGTATTATAGAACAAGTTCAATTCACTTATAGGACGAAGCGACAGGAGGGAAACGGTGGCGGAAGTCTTACACGGTGGCGGAACAGTCAGTGGTGGCCGTATTGTCAACGTGTTTAACTATTTCGTGCAACGAGATATTGACCCTGGGCCACATACAGCTCCTGATCCTCATAATGTAAAAATGTTCTTTTTAGAGGCAACAGTAGAACACGAAGTTTGTGCTGTCTTTGGGCTTCAAAAGCAGCCGTAGTTGCGATGCTGATGGGCTGCAGGCAAGGCCAGTCAAACACGCAATAAATAAAATTGCTCCTGTGCTGACACACACACACACACACGCGCATATATATATACATATATATATATATATATATATATATATATATATATATATATAATGTGCGTGTGTGTGTGTACGTATGCATATGTACGCAGGAAAGAGACGACGAACTTTTTTGGAAGACTTATTTGCTAAACGTTGTAGGCTGGTGCATCCGTCTTCGTCAAAGTACAGTATATATATATATATATAAATATATATATAACTGATCTATTTCAACGGGTGTTTTTCCATCCAAAATGCCAGTGGGTGGTGTAGTGGCTTTATATAAGAAAGCAGACAAAAAGACGACTCGAATTATCGACCAGTGTCGATACTGCCTGCATTTTCTACAGGTTTCGAGAGAATAATCTATATTCGACTATATCCTTTTGTAACAAACACGTGATAACGAAAAGCCAGTAGGGATTTATAAAAATCGATCAACAGAACTAGCTCTTCTCTACCAGAAAGAATATATATTGGAGAAATTTGTACAGGAACAATTTGTTCTTGGTGTTTTTGTTGATTTTACGCAACCTTTTGATTACTCAAAGCATAAAACATTATTTCACAAATAAAGTCTATGGCATTCGTGGGCTTCCCCTGATGCTACTGAAAGGTTATCTTTCGGAAAGACGTCAGTTTGTGTCGATGAATGCAATAGTATCCGACAGAAAGCAAATAATTTCAGGAGTACTGCAGGGTAGCACTCTCGGGCCTTTGACCTTTAATCTATATATAAATGGCATAGTCCATATATGTTCAGAAGGTAAATTTACAAATTATGCTGACGGCACTACTATATTTGTTTCGTCTTCATCAGATATTTTTCGTAAAGGTAATGCCTCCGTAGAGGAAATAAGCACGTGGGAAGCTAATAAGCAATTAAAGATAAATACAAAAAACAAAGACTGTGACGTTTCATTCTATAGGCAGGCAAATTTCAGTAGTAGGTAACGTAGTTTTTCGCTGCTGAGAGATAGAACTAGTTAGCTCTGTTAATGTACTTGGTGTGTACTTTTCATAATCACTGCAGTGGGATGAGCATATCAATACGATATTATAAAGGTTAGGTGCGATAACGGGAATTTTGAACCGAAACCGCTACTAAATTCCGAAGTCAATAAAATTGTTGATCTATAACGCCCTCTTCGCTTCGTATTTATTGTCATTTGGTGTGGGGGACTACTACATAATCGAATTGTAAAAATGCAAAACATGTTTTGTAAATAATGCAAGAACATTTCTGAGAATGTGCCACTCCGGCATTCTCCTGTGGAGTTCTTTAAAAAATTGAAAAGAATTAGAGCACAACACACATATCAGTATAAATTGTTGCGTGAATATCGCCTTAACGATGGCTGTCATAATTCTCTCTTCATGGGTTTAGTAAATATCCATCGAAAGGAAGTATCATATCAGACAATAACAACAGAAATATGAAATGTTCCGTATTGTCGCACTGGTTATCGCCGGCAAATGCTTCAAAACAAACTTCCACGTCTACTAAATGAGTTTAATCAAAAAGAAATCGATATTCGCGAAGTAAAATTTTCTAACTTGTAGACGTTCTTTCTAGCATAAAATTTACCTCTAGAGCTGTTTATGATATTCATTTAATTATATTGTTTTAATGCCACTATTACTATACGTACGTTGTTATGAAATGTTCTGGCATTCGACGCTGAGATGAAGTGACGTATGTTAAGGCATGATGCCCTGCGTAGGGCATCATGCTAGTGATGTGTTTGTGTTGAGTGATGCAACCAGTGATGTGTTTAATTTTATGGTTTTGTCAAAGTGTATGACAATGTTGCGTTTAATATGATGGTTTTGTGAAAGTGTAGTACCATGTGAACAAAATGTGTGTGCCCTTGCAGTTGTCTTTGCCAGTATGGGGGCGAATGACTCTCTCAAGCCATCCTTGAATGGCTTTTCCTTTCGCCTCCCATCACATTTATATGTGATAAAGCAATAAAGAGTCAATCAATCAAGCTCGTCTGGCTGTAAAAAGGAACAACACCAAGCAGAGGCACCGTCAAGCTCAGGTCAACCGGCTGTAATGGAGGTTCGATTAAGTACGTATGCTGTATGGATTGCGGTTACGTAATATCGATGGTCACCGGAGATTGATTCTGCGCGAATATCTATGTGTTGGATCAGATGACGACAGTTACTATGAGCTTATGACATGCACTTGTTCGAAAAGCAATGAAAATGCAGAATGGCCATACATCAAACGTGATGCAACGGATGTGCGCTTACCAAGGCAGTATTCCAAAGAAAGCATATTAAACTATATGGAAGAGCAAAACAACCATAAATGCATGCTTAAATAATTGCGATACGTGGAACAGCTGGGAACCTCGAAATATTCTCAATCTTGTCACACCAGCAAAACAAAGATGGATGTTTCTAAAACGTAACCCTGAGATTTTTGTTCGTTATGACTTCTACCGCACTTGAAAAAGTAATTAAAATGCGCTAAACAGGTTTTAGAGATCACCCGGTATCTAAAAAATGGAGGGGGAAAGCCATATTTAGAAAATCTCGTAACTACGATGACGCGATAGTTGCTATCACACCAACCAATACCCAGCCGATCAGTGCAGCAACTGCCGGCTCTACATGAACAGCTGAAGAAGGCGACCGTCAGCCTGAAAATATGCGGCGCAATATGTGATCTGTGCTGCATAGTGCGCAGCTCCTCGTAAAGCAAGCAGCTGATGGACAGCGTGCGGAACGTTGGAGCGGAGCGTTGGTTAACACTGCAATGCAGTTATGTAACAATATTGGCAGCCATAATTTCCCCCTAACTCGCTAAAATAGGAATATGGATTTGTGCAGAAAGCGCATGCCTTTCATAATTGCTTGAGCCCAAGAATAGGGAATACCTTTGGTACTGTAATTATAAACACGCAGTCATTCATAAGGGTGTTCTAGTAGTGAAATTTGGAAATTGAATTCAGTAAGCATATTTGAGAAAAATGGCATCTGAATATCGAAAGGAGTATCGAATGTTTTCATCACTTGTAAAGGAGCACGAAAATGATGTTTGCGCGGAGTGAGAGATCCGTTTAGTAAAAAATAAATTGAACTTTTTACATTGACACGTTCAAATATTACCGTTTATAAGCGGACGCCCAGAGGACTGGCGGGCTTGTAAATGGTAAACAACGGCTTCCAACTACCTAAGGCACATTAGCAAGAATGAAAAAAGGAAGCGCAGTCACTAAATGCACAAACAACCCAGGCAGCACATTAGATGGACCCTGCTAGGGTCAATGTTAGTTATAAGCCGACACTGGCTGAGCCTGTAAGGCCCATCGTTGCCTATGTAATGCTAGTGCTGGCAAAGCCACTGTATCAAGCATCCAGCGCTGATCCTGCCTCGCCGGCGAATTCCCGTTAATGGCTATTCGAGGCGACGCAAATGGCTATTCATGGCCTGTTTTCCCGTTAGAGTGCCTTTATTGGCTCAACATCTCTGAAGGTTGGTTGCCAACTTCCCCTCGATGCTGTAGGCATTATCACATTGTTTAGCAGTTCAGACAGACCCATCAATATCTGCTTGCCAAACAGAATGACATGTCAATATATGGCGTTCGCTGGTCATTATTGTGTATACATGTTTATACGCCACGCAATATTTATTTGATTTTTTTCACCGATGTCATCAACTGCAACGAGATCACTTTGGCCCCTTTTTGTTTCCCACTAAATTATCATGTATGTTTCGCATATTTTTTGTTTTATTGCGAAGGCTCTTATATTTGAGGCAATTTTTTTTTTGTGTTGAATCGTTCAATCGGACATTGTTTACAAATGGCGCGAACGCACTGAGTTATAACGCGTGAGTGCGCGCTTACCGTGTGCATCATCCGTTGGCGCAAATAGAAATTCATGGGAGCAAAGAAATAAAAACAAAACATGTACGCTTACATGAGCATCGTTTAAATATTGTTCCTGGTAGTGAATTCGAAAATACTGCATACTATTTATGGTGCAATCATCTGTGCCACTTACCACTGAAGTTGTTGCTATCTGAACCTCTGTCGCGGTTGTAAATTTGTTTGCTAGTACAATGCGAGCCATTGTGGGTGACGGCGCCCTATATTATTTCTCTGCACAAAGAGCACATCGCACCTTGTAGCAGTGTATCCTGCTGCCCGCTTTATTATAATTTTAGGTATCTTTCCTGGAAAGCTCTGTCTAGCGTTTTTTTTTTCTTCAAGCTGGACGGTTTTATTAGACCAACTGGCACAGTAGGCTTAAATGCCTACCTACAGAGAGAACCGGAAACGAAAGAAGAGGCGCCATGCTCAGGAAGGTTTTCCTGCTGGGTAAGTTGATACATTTTTCTAAAATCAAAAACACACGCGCTCGCATACACCCGTTCCGCCGCAGAGGTTGAACAGAAAAAGAATTCGTTTTAACTGAGCGTTCACGCATTCACCAGGCGATGATGATGATGATTTATTGGCATCCCTTCTTAAGCGGGGCGGGGACAAATCGTCACATCACCTGCTTGAGTTACTCAGGTATGCTATCAATGCTTTTCGTTCTAGCGTTCTTGCGTACATCTCTTTAATCTTCTCTACATTGCACCACTACCTATGCCTGTACTGCACGCGGTCGTGTTAGTTTCTTCTCTGCTTTTTTCCACCAATACTCTAAACGCCTTTGCTTGCCTCGACTGCTGGCCGTTTGATACATCGATCTACTTTTAATCCAAGCGTTTCTGGAAGGTGTATGTTACCCAATTTTAAAATTAAATTATGGGGTTTTACGTACCAAAACCACGACATGATTATTAGGCACGCCGTAGTGGGAAACTCTCGAAATTTGACCACCTGGAGTTCTTTAATGGGAAGCTAAATCTAAGTACGCGGGTGTTTTCGCACTTCGCTCCCATTGAAGTATGGCCGCCTTTGCCAGGTTTCGATCCCGCGACCTCGTGCTTAGCAGGCCAACACCATAGCCACTAAGCAACCACTGTGTGTTTGTTACTTAAAGTTCTCACTGGTTGAATACCTTCGCATTCAATTAGGATGTGCTGAGTGGTCTCCGAATTTATGCTACAGCATACACATGCGTCATGTAATTTGAAATAATTCCCCCCGATATGTTTTTTAGAGGGACGAGCATCGAGTAAAACTCTTGCGCAGCACTTCCGGTCCGTCTCCTGAGACGACTGGGCACGAAATTCAAGATATTTGAGAAAAAAATAGAAAAACAAACAGTACAGTAAAATATCCGTGGGTTTATTTATATATATAATATCAGACCATAAGTTCTGCTGCAAGTTGAGTTACTAAAGTGTCTGGTGTAAGTACAATTAATTAGAAATCACTGATTACCGCACACCGAAGCACAGAATCGAAGACTTTAGAGACCCGCCACGTAAGCACGACTTCGGCGAAATTACTCTTCCTAATGTTTCTAATAATTCCTCATCTTTTTCGGATGTAGATTTAGAGCCTAGATTTGTCATCGCCTTGCCATACATATATTTACGAGTGCATGTTAATCACTTGCGTTGTCCGCTAGTGGCATTTTGTCATCCGCACAAATCAGTGGAGAGATCTTCTTTTGTTCCATTTCGCCGATACTTGTATATGATAAATCAAATCTTAGCTGATTGTTTTACAGTTGTATTTCTATGCCCGTAACATAAAGAATGAACAACAATGGAGAGAGAGGGTATCCTTGCTTCAGTCCTTCCTGAATTTCCACGATTTCATTATAGTTACGGCCTTCTCATACAATTTTTACCGGGCTCTCTGTAGGTCTCTCTTAGCAGATCCACGAAAATCGTCAACTATCCGCGCAGGGGCGTCTGCGTCGGCAGGCTTTTGGTGTGTTGCGACACCACGTACCTACCAGAGCACACGTAGGCTAGACCCTCCCGCATGTAGCCGTGCGCGGCTTAGCCGTATCTGGGGAAAAGGGGACCCTGGGGGTTGAGCTGATGCTGGGTGTTTGGAATGTTAAGGCATTCCAGCGGAGGCAACACACCTCTTCGGCCTCTGCTTCATATAGACGTACCTCCAGTCTGACTAACCTGGAGGAAATGGCAGTCGCCTTTTCCTATTTTCTTCTCCAATGTTCGTGTTTCTATTCCACTTTTCTATCTTTCCTGTTTTCTGTTCATTTATTTCAACTTCTATTTTCTGGGCGGCAAGGGCTAGCTTTGTGTAATATAGCCAGTCTTGGGTATATATACTCATTCATTTATTTATTGATACTGTCAGCCTTTCTCAGGCTATTACAGGAGTGGAAAATCTAATAAATTCACCTTCTAAACAAGGTACATTTCACAACTATGATATCCACAAAAAAGACAAAGGAAAAATCAAACAGTAGATAAGAAAACGCATGCAAGTGCTGAGGCACAACTATTACATTGGTGTACTATGGTCCAGGTAAGATTTCAGGCATTCTAGAAAGGCATCGAGGGAGGTAATATTTACAATGGAATCAGGCAGCATGTTCCATTCTTTACTAACACGAGGAAAAAAAACTGTACTTAAAACAATCGTTATAAGAACGCGGCACAGGAATGTACATGGAATGGCGATGTCTTGATGTCTCGTTAGGGTGTATTGTAAAATATGGTGATGTGTTGATATTCAAGTGGCCATGAATTAAAAGGTAAAGAAACTTCAGCCTATCTACCTTAGTGCAGTATTTTAAGGTTTAAACGTTTAAGGTTTGCTAATTTACATAATTCGGTTGGTGAATCAGTTCGGCGATATTTATTGAAAATAAAACGGGAAGCAAGTTTCTGAACTTTCTCAATTTTTAATTTGTTAGACGCAGTGTAAGGATCCCAAACAATTTTGCGATATTCAATTACAGGTTTTACAAGGGTGTTAAAAGTGAGTGTTTTTACATCGGGAGTTGCATTAAGGATTTTGCGTCTTAGTGCCCAAATTGCTTTGCGTGCCTTGGAGCATACATTATCTTAGTGTGTATTCCAGCATAGATCAGAAGTGAAGGTTAAGCCGAGATACTTATGCTCATGGAGTCTATTAACTGGTTTGCCTGCAATGGAGTAAGGGTATATCATTATATTTTTCTTTCTAGTAATAGACATAATTACGGATTTGTCCGAGTTAATCACCATCTGCCACTTAACGCACCAATGTTCAATTGCATGCAGATTAGCGTTCAGTTCTTCTTGATCAGTTGGGGTCCTAATTGTTTTGTATACGACACAGTCATCAGCGAAAAGTCTGATTGGGACCGTGATAGCTTTTGGGAGGTCATTTATGAAAACCAAAAATAAAAGGGGGCCCAAGACACTTCCCTGTGGAACACCTGAAACCACAGGGGAAGAAGACGATTGAAAACCTTCGAGGTGTACAAACTGTTCACGGGAGGCGAGGTAAGAAGAAAACTAGTGTGTTATTTTGGAGTTACTGAATATAGCATTAATCTTTAGCAGCAACTTTGGATGGGATACCTTCTCGAATTCTTTAGAAAAGTCCAAGAATAATATGTCAGTTTGGCCACGGCTGTTTATTCTCTCGGAAAGATCGTGAGCGGTTTCTATGAGATGGGTAATTGTAGAAAGGCCTTTTCGGAACCCATGTTTAGAAGGATGAAGTATGTTATTATTTTCAAGACATTCCATAACGTGTTTAAATACAATATGCTCAAGCAACATGGAACTTGTACAAAGGAGAGAAATTGGTCGGAAATTATTGACAACCGATGAAGAACCACTCTTATTGACCGGAATAACTTTGGCATATTTCCAAGCGGACGGGAAAGAACTCGAGGTAATGGATATTTGAAAAATTTTTGGGAGGTATTTGGCAACCTACTCTGCATATCTAAACAGGAATTCATAGGGGATTAAATCAGGGCCTGGGCTTTTCTTTACAGACAATAGAAGCAGCAAGTTAAGTACTCCTTGCTCTGTGACTTCTAAATCTTGAACTGGAGGGCAGCCAGGCGCGTCTGCTACTTTTGGTGACAAGCCGTCGTCAGAAGTGAAGACGGTGAAAAAAACGAGTTAAGGTTTTCAGCTCTTTCTGCATTATTTTTGTCTCCACTTTTTCAAGGCTTTGAAGGAATAACATAGCGCTAAAATTTGGTAGGTGCCTCTATTAAAAATTTTTTTAGTGTTACATTGTAGAACTTGTCCTTAGCCACCTTGACAAGATGCTTCAGTTGCTTACTCATTTGGTTAATGGCACTGCTATCGCCAGGAACAGACTTAATCCTGTTTGCCCTCCATTTTATTTTTAATTTCCGCTTCATGTGTATGATTTCTCTTGTTATCCAGAGATTCTTCTTCCTTGTACATTTTGAAAGCTTGAGAATAAAGTGCGTAATACAATGTTCCACCATGTTTGAAAAGTAGGCCCATAATTTGTCTACGGTAGCACCATTATCGACAAGATGCATAAAATCATCAAATGAACCCTCGAGGCATTCCAACACACCAACATCGTCAGCGGCTGCAAAGTTTAGAAACGTCTTACGTGTACTATGTGAACGATCTGGCACCATATCTAAAACCATTATTAAAATTTTGTGATCAGATATACCTTCGCAGGGTTCGCAATCACAAAGATGTGGTAGCAGTTCTGAGGATATAAAGACTAGGTCTAGAAGTGATGATGTTGTTTCACATACTCTGGTGTAACCTTCTACAACTTGAATTAGGTTATGACAAAATGCAAGCTCAATTAGTTATTCACAGCTAGGCATATCCGTTGCATTAAAGGAGAGTGTATTCCAGTCAATTCCGGGCAAGGTAAAATCGCCTAAAAGTAGGATTGAGTCGTCCTGTTTTAAATTCCTGTCCATGAATTTTTTTAAGCTAACAAGCATGTCTACAGGGGAGTTTGGGGCTCTGTACACACCACCTACTATCACCGAGCGGTTACTTGACCTAACTTTTATCCATACTGATTCAATGGTAATTGGACCATCTAAAACAGAAAATACTATACCGCTTTTGACCATTATTGCCACTGCACCCCCTCTTTCTATGCGATCTCTTCTTACTATTAAATAATTTGGCGGCGTGACATCCTCGTCCGATACATCCTGATGAAACGAAGTTTCAGTTATTACTAGTATATGTGGTTCGTGTTCCAAGATAATGCTTTCAATGGCGGTTGCTTTGTTTACAAGGCTTCTGGCGTTTATATTTATCGCCTTAAAGACTGCGTTGGCAGAATTATTGAGTCACACTTGATCGTTTTCTGCAGGCGTATCACATTTCACTCTCTGAGCGGTTACTCCATCCCAAATGTAAAGGTCATCGCCAATTTCAATCTTATCGAAAAGTAATTTAACTTTCAGGCCATTGCTCCTCTCCACATCTGATGAATTCCACAGCTTCTTGCGGATATGAACGACTCTTTTAGAATAGTCCTCTGCTATTCCTGTTTTACTACCTTTGAGCTTGTGGCAGTTCTGCATAATTTTCATCTTTTCTCTAAAATTATTTAGCTTCAATATAACAGGACGGTCCTTGCCCGGCGTTTTCTTTCCTAGTCTATGAATTCTTTCGATAGAGTTACGTTTGTGTACGAGTTTTTCTCCGCATATTTTGTCATTTACCTTTTCAGCAAGATCTCTTCAGATTCGCGCCCTTCCTCTTTTACACCTCGAATTATGAAGTTGTTGCGACGAGATCGGTTTTCTAAATCGTCAAGCTGCCTGGAGATACTATTCATTGTCAAGCCCTGACCTTCCGTAGCAGTTTCTAAGTCGTCAAGCCTTTTGTGTGTTCCGTCAAGGCTCTGCAGTTTGTTTTCAATAGCCTGAAGCCTGGTTTGTATTTCAAGAATGCGTCACCCAGACGATGTTTAGTTTTGCTGTATTTCCGATATTTTGGACAAAATTTATTTCTGTGTGCTGATTAGTTCAGTAAACATTTTTTCAGTAACAGGGCCAGGATCGGATTCAATGTCTCCAGACAGCTTGAGTAAAAGAAGTGAAATCGAAAAACAGTCACACACATAATTGAAAAACCCGTGTGGACACGACAGCACTAGTATACAAGGGTTATCACTACGGAAGCCATACTTTTCATCACCAACCTGCACAGGTAGAGGTACGTTTGGTGACATTGTCACGGCCGTGCCGCCGTGTCCACTGAAGCAGGAGCTTGCAGGAGCGCCTTTTATGTGCACTGGTCTTGCTGTCCCGTGATGGTGTGGTGACGTCAGCGTGCCCGAAGATAGTGCGCCGTAGTCCTTATCCACGTGTGGGAGGCGGAAAATGTCGAAGCCGGATGAAGATGCGCAGAACGAGCTGTATCCATGGGGCCACTGCGCAGCGTTGATTCCGTCAAGGTGCAGGCAGCATCCTTCAGCATGGAACGATGCCGATCTGCCAGAAACGAAGAGCAAGCAGCCAGCGAAAATCTGCACAGGTAGAGGTACGTTTGGTGACATTGTCACGGCCGTGCCGCCGTGTCAACTCACTCATATATATTAGGTTATAGTGGGAACGGGCCGCTGGCATACGCAGAGTAAATATTACTACTCCTGTGACGTCCCCAGGTTAGGCTCCGAGGTGGGCGGCGGGCATTCCTACCGAATACAGTAATGCTGTTGCATATGACTTCTAGTCTCCCCAAACTGAGTGATCGGACCCTGAAGAGGGGGCGCATTGATGAAACTTTCAACTTTCATATGATAAGAAAACAAATATTTCCCAAGTATCATGTAGTACATAGTCAACATGAAACCAAGACAGCCGACACAATATCCCTATTTGTTGTCGCAAAATGTATGACAGAAGCAATCGGCTCTGGTTACAAAGTAAATAAAATGGGAAGCGGCGACCTTCCCCTGAAAGTCCGTGACAAGCTTCAATACAGCAAACTGACAAAACTTGTTCCATTTGGCGGCATTCCTGCCTCTGTGGGCCCCAACCTGTCAATGAACACTGTGCGTGGTGTCATTTCTGATGACGACCTCCTTGAAGTCAGTAAAAGCTAGCTGTTGGATGGATGGCAAGAGTAAAACGTGGTAAATGTGCAACGAATTAGGTAAAGGTGCAATGACAAAGACATTCCAACAAAGGATGTAGTAATTACGTTTGGAACACGTGAACTGCCTGATTCAATAGGGACCGGGTAGTGTAAACTTCGCGTACGACCGTACATTCTCAATCCGCGCCGATGCTTCAAGTGTCAGCGTCTTTGGCATGTGTGTCAGAGCTGCCGAGGGCGGGCTACTTGCGCAAAATGTGCTTCTAAACAACACACCTCGGACAACTGTGCTTCCGCAACCCACTCTGCTAACGGTGACGGAGAACACCCCGCCTACTGGAGATCGTGCCCATCACGGAAGAAAAAAATGAAATAATGGAACTCAGGGTCCAACAACAAGCGCGCAAGCCTTTTTTCGGTTCGCAAGCAATAGAATCCGTCGACAGGCGGAAAGTTATCATTTTCCGGGGGTAGGGGCGAAGGCGCTGGAGCCCGACCAAAATTCTGAATTTCATATAATAATAATAATAATAATAATAATAATAATAATAATAATAATAATAATAATAATAATAATAATAATAATAATAATAATAATAATCTTTATTACAAACCCTCATGTCATGGTTACAGATCCAGCCCGCATAAGCGGCATTACTTGTGTGCGACTGCCCAGCCTCGCACATATATATATATATATATATTGGTGTGTGTGTGTGTGTGGATAATATCATAAGAAGCCAACAAAGAAACGAAGAATACAGGGGAAATCCTTTGTACTTCCTAATTAAAATAACGAAATTATAAATTAATGGAATTGAAAGTAGATGCACAAATTTGTCTCAGGCAGGGAACGATTGCACATCATCATATTACGCGTGCGATGCTCTACCAATTAAGCTACCGCGGCGCCGTGTTCGCATCCACTTTCTGAGTATTTGTGTGTTACTACTGGAATTAACCCAGGGAGCGTTAACCATTGCCATTACTCACAAACCTTGGCGGCGGATGTGGAACATCCTTTCTGCCGCAGAAGTCACGACTAAGTGATCGTTTTAAGTGAAGGAAACTGGTGAATAAACGCCCACGTGCTACATGAAGGCATCAGTGTTGCCGGATTCGAGACCCTCGTTATGTAATGAACTGGCAGAAAGGGTATTAACCAAGGGGCCCGATTTATTAATCTTATCAGAAGAAGCACACAAACAAGGACACCAGGACAACACAGGGGGGAATTGCTCGCACTTACTAATTGAAAGAGAAAAATGATAAATTAATGGAATTGAAAGTGGATGAAAAAAGAGCTTGCCGCAGGTGCGGAACGATCCCATGCCTTCGCATTACGCGTGTGATGCCCTACCAATTGAGCTAGCGTGGCGCCGTCTTCCCATTCACATTTCGAGGTATTTATATAATAATAATAATAATAATAATAATAATAATAATAATAATAAGTTTATTTGATCATCACATCATACATGATGATGCAGGGGGACCGAAGTAAAAGCTGTCTTTCAACAGCTTGACAGAATTTATCTGGGACTTTTCCAATTACAATAATATATATTTCTTTACTTCAATTAGAAGGTACAAGTAATGTCCCCTGTGTTGTCCTTCGTGTCCTTGTTTATTGGCTTCTTATTATATTGTTACGTAGGAAGACGCAGACGAAAAGCTGTGTACAAGTATATTTACAAGAACATACGCTGCGCTTAGCCGAGAGGCAACAGCCCGCGCTAGCTTCTAATCGTCGTCGTCGTCTTCTTACTGCTCGGCTCTTCGTCATTGGAAATACTATCCCGTAGCACTGCCCCCGGCGGCGAAAGCGCCGTGCCGGAGCGACTAAAGGCCGGAGTCTCAAGCAGTGTAGTAGGTCTTGAGCCAACTGACGTGCACGACATCACTAGATGCCAGAGTAGATGACGAGGTTGAGCTCACAGGAGCAATTTCGTACGTCACAGGCGTTACCTGGCGCAGCACGCGGTAGGGCCCTGTGTATCGCGAAAGGAGCTTTTCTGAAAGTCCGACGTGACGAGAGGGCGACCACAGGAGCACGAGTGCCCCAGGCGAAAACTGTACGTCACGGTGGCGGGCGTTGTACTGACGCTGCTGCGTGGTTTGCGAGTCCGTCAGTCGAGCACGGGCAAGCTGGCGTGCATGGTCGGCGAGGGCGATGGCGTCGCGCGCATACTCGGTTGTTGAGATCGCAGCAGGACGAAGTGCCGTGTCAAGGGGCAAGGTCGGTTCGCGACTGTAGAGTAGATAAAATGGAGAAAATCCGGCGGTGTCGTGCCGGGAAGAATTATTAGAAAATGTGGCGTAAGGAAGGGCAACGTCCCAGTCGTGGTGGTCCTTCGAAACGTACTTGGACAGCATGTCGGTAAGAGTACGGTTTAACCGATCTGTCAGGCCATTGGTTTGAGGATGGTATGAGGTAGTCAGCTTGTGTTGAATAGAGTAGGAACGCACAATGTCGGCGATAACTTTCGAGGGGAAGTTACGACCACGGTCAGTAAGCAGCTGTCGCGGGGCGCCATGCACTAAGATAATGTCACGCAAGAGAAAGTCCGCGACGTATGTCGCGCAACTGGTAGGGAGAGCCCGCGTGATAGCGTATCGGGTGGCGTAATCAGTTGCGACGGCTACCCATTTTTCCGCAGAGGATGACGTGGGAAAGGGACCGAGGAGGTCTAGTCCAACACGAAAGAACGGTTCCACAGGGACGGTGATCGGCTGGAGATGACCGGAAGGTAGCACCTGAGGTGTTTTCCGACGCTGGCAGGGATCACAGGCAGCAACATAGCGTCGGACGGAGCGAGCGAGACCACGCCAATAAAAGCGGCGGCGGACGCGGTCGTACGTGCGGGTAACCCCAAGATGTCCTGAAGTGGGTGCGTCATGCATCTCAAAGAGCACAGTCCGTCGTAGATGTTTTGGCACGACAAGAAGAAGATCAGGGCTATCAGGGAGGAAGTTCCTTCGGTACAGAATGCCGCCCTGGGGGACATATCGGCGAACGAATGCGTCGGTAGGTGTAGAGCGCAGACGCTCGATGAGTACTCGCAGCGATAGGTCTCGGTACTGCTCATCGGCGATGTTAGCGAAGGCAGACACAGAGAAAATGCCGTCGGCGGTACTACTGTCGGCGTCGTCAGGCTCGTCTACCGGGTAGCGAGACAGGCAGTCAGCGTCCTTGTGTAGTCGGCCAGATTTGTAGGTGACAGAGAACGAATATTCTTGGAGGCGTAATGCCCAGCGACCAAGCCTTCCTGTAGGATCTTTCAGTGAGCATAACCAGCAAAGCGCGTGATGGTCTGTGACAACGGAAAAGGGTCGGCCATATAAGTATGGGCGGAACTTCGCAACCACCCAAATTAGGGCCAGACACTCACGCTCAGTGATGGAATAGTTGCGCTCCACGGGCGAGAGGAGCCTGCTGGCGTAAGCGATAGCATCGTCGTGGCCACGCTGGCGTTGTGCCAGTACTGCGCCAATCCCGTGACCGCTGGCATCAGTACGGACTACGGTAGGCGTAGAAGGATCGAAGTGGGCCGGAACGGGAGGCGTTGTGAGAAGGTCGATTAGAAGCGAGAATGCAGAGGCCTCGTTATCGCCCCACTGGAAAGGGGCGTCTTTTATCAAAAGCTCGGTTAGTGGTCGTGCTATGGCCGCGAAATTTCTCACGGAACGGCAGAAGTACGAGCAAAGGCCGATGCAGCTGCGCACATCCTTGACACACTTTGGAACAGGGAAGTGCGTAACAGCATGAATCTTGCCTGGGTCCGGTTGCACTCCGTTTGCGTCAACGAGATGTCCAAGGACAGTAATCTGGCGACGGCCGAATTGGCACTTCGATGCGTTTAGTTGCACACTAGCTCGCCGAAATACGTCCAGGACTGCTGAGGGGCGCCCGAGGTGTGTAGTGAATGTTGGGGAGAATACTATAACATCATCCAAGTAGCACAGGCACGTGGACCATTTGAAACCGTGAAGAAGGGAGTCCATAAAGCGTTCAAAAGTGGCAGGAGCGTTACATAGACCGACCGGCATCACTTGGAATTGATAAAGACCGTTGGGTGTTACAAAGGCAGTCTTCTCGCAATCGAGATCGTCCACGGCAATCTGCCAATAGCCGGAGCGAAGGTCAATAGAGGAGAAGTAGCGAGCACCGTGGAGGCAGTTAAGGGCGTCATCAATCCGAGGTAGGGGATACACGTCCCTTTTGGTAACCCTGTTAAGGTGCCGATAATCCACACAAAAGCGCCGTGAGCCCTCCTCCTTTTTTACCAGCACAACAGGTGACGCCCATGGACTACATGATGGTTCAATAATGTTCTTGGCAAGCATTTTGCGAACTTCGGTGTGAATAACTTGACGCTCAGCCGATGATACTCGATACGGGCGGCGATGAATAGGAGGGGCATCGCCGGTATTACTGCGATGTTTGACAGCTGTCGTTTGGGCCAAAGGACGATCGTCAAAGTCAAAAATATCTTGGTAGGAAATCAGAACGCGGTAGAGCGCACGAGCGTGCTCGGACGGCATGTCGGGTGCAATCATTTTCTGTAAGTTGGCGAGGATACAAGTCGTCGACTGCGACGGTACAGGAGGATAGGCTGAATTGTCGGCCGCCTTCGGAACATGAACCTGGTAACGTTTAACGCTAGCACGGTATCTAGTGAGGCGAGTCTAGCAGTGCTATTGGAGGAATTAGAGGGCAGTAAATGGGATATTAAAGGGCTCAGTAAAGTTAGGACGCCAAAAGAAGCATATACAGTGTTAAAGAACGGGCACGTCCTTTGCTACCGGGGCTTAGCGGAGAGGCGAGAACTAGGAGTCGGATTCCTGATTAATAAGAATATAGCAGGTAACATACAGGAATTCTATAGCATTAGCGAGAGGGTGGCAGGTCTTGTTGTGAAACTTAATAAAAGGTACACAATGAAGGTTGTACAGGTCTACGCCCCTGCATCCAATCATGATGACAAGGAAGTCAAAAGCTTCTATGAAGACGTGGAATCGGCGATGGGTAAAGTCAAAACAAAATACACTATACTGATGGGCGACTTCAATGTCAAGGTAGGCAAGAAGCAGGCTGGAGACAAGGCAGTGGGGGAATATGGCATAGGCACTAGGAATAGCAGGGGAGAGTTATTAGTAGAGTTTGCGGAACAATAATATGCAGATAATGAATACCTTCTTCCACAAGAGGGATAGCCGAAAGTGGAAGTGGAAGAGCCCGATCGGCGAGACTAGAAATGACATAGACTTCATACTCTGCGCTAACCCTGGCATCATACAAGATGTGGACGTGCTCAGCAAGGTGCGCTGCAGTGACCATAGGATGGTAAGAACTCGAATTAGCCTAGACCTGAGGAGGGAACGGTAGAAACTGGTACATAAGAAGCCGGTCAATGAGTTAGCAGTAAGAGGGAAAATAGAGGAATTCCAGATCAAGCTACAGAACAGGTATTCGGCTTTAATTCAGGAAGAGGGCATTAGTGTTGAAGCAATGAACGACAATGGTGTGGGCATCATTAGGGAGTGTGCAATAGAAGTCGGTGGTAACTGCATTAGACAGGATACCAGTAAGCTATCGCAGGAGACGAAAGATCTGATCAAGAAACGCCAATGTGTGAAAGCCTGTAACCCTACAGCTAGAATAGAACTGGCAGAACTTTCGAAGCTAATCAACAAGCGTAAGACAGCTGACATAAGGAAGTATAATACGGATAGAATTGAACATGCTCTCAGGAACGGAGGAAGCCGAAAAGCAGTGAAGAAAAAACTAGGAATTGGCAAGAATCAGATGTATGCGTTAAGAGACAAAGCCGCCAATATCATTACTAAAATGGATGAAATAGTTCAAGTTGCTGAGGAGTTCTATAGAGATTTATACAGTACCAGTGGCACCCACGACGATAATGGAAGAGAGAATAGTCTAGAGGAATTCGAAATCCAACAGGTAACGCCGGAAGAAGTAAAGAAAGCCTTGGGAGCTATGCAAAGGGGAAAGGCAGCTGGGGAGGATCAGGTAACAGCAGATTTGTTGAAGGATGGTGGACAGATTGTTCTAGAGAAACTGGCCGCCCTGTATACGCAATGCCTCATGACCTCGAGCGTACCGGAATCTTGCAAGAACGCTAACATAATCCTAATCCATAAGAAAGGGGACGCCAAAGACTTGAAAAATTATAGACCGATCAGCTTACTGTCGGTTGCCTACAAAGTATTTACTAAGGTAATTGCAAATAGAATCAGGAACACCTTAGACTTCCGTCATCCAAAGGACCAGGCAGGATTCCGTAAAGGCTACTCAACAATAGACCATATTCACACTATCAATCAGGTGATAGAAAAATGTGCGCAATATAACGAACCTTTATATATGGCTTTCATTGATTACGAGAAAGCGTTTAATTCCGTCGAAACCTCAGCAGTCATGGAGGCATTGCGGAATCAGGGTGTAGACGAGCCGTATGTAAAAGTACTGAAAGATATCTATAGCGGCTCCACAGCCACCGTAGTCCTCCATAAAGAAAGCAACAAAATCCCAATAAAGAAAGGCGTCAGGCAGGGAGATACGATCTCTCCAATGCTATTCACAGCGTGGTTACAGGAGGTATTCAGAGACCTGGATTGGGAAGAATTGGGGATAAGAGTTAATGGCGAATACCTTAGTAACTTGCGATTCGCTGATGATATTGCCTTGTTTAGTAACTCAGGGGACCAACTGCAATGCATGCTCACTGACCTGGAGAGGCAAAGCCGAAGGGTGGGTCTAAAAATTAATCTGCAGAAAACTAAAGTAATGTTTAACAGTCTCGGAAGAGAACAGCAGTTTACAATAGGTAGTGAAGTACTGGAAGTGGTAAGGGAATGCATCTACTTAGGATAGGTAGTGACTGCCGATCCGGATCATGAGACTGAAATAATCGGAAGAATTAGAATAGGCTGGGGGCGCGTTTGGCAGGCATTCTCAGATCGTGAACAGCAGGTTGCCATTATCCCTTAAGAGAAAAGTTTATAACAGCTGTGTCATACCAGTATTCACGTACGGGGCAGAAACCTGGAGGCTTACGAAAAGGGTTCTACTTAAATTGAGGACGACACAGCGAGCTATGGAAAGAAGAATGATAGGTGTAACGTTAAGGGATAAGAAAGGAGCTGATTGGGTGAAGGAACAAACGCGAGTTAATGATATCTTAGTTGAAATCAAGAAAAGGGAGTGGGCATGGGCAGGACACGTAATGAGGAGGGAAGATAACCGATGGTCATTAAGAGTTACGGAATGGATTCCAAGGGAAGGGAAGCGTACCAGAGGGCGGCAGAAAGTTAGGTGGGCGGATGAGACTAAGAAGTTTGCAGGGACAACATGGCCACAATTAGTACTTGACCAGTGTAGTTGGAGAAGTATGGGAGGGGCCTTTGCCCTGCAGTGGGCGTAACCAGGCTGATGATGATGATGATGATGAAATCGGTGCTACAGAGTGATCCTCGAATGAGCAAAGTTGGGCCAGAGACATCCCGCGTGGCTGCACTTGTGTCGTCAAGCCAAGATTGACCACTGGCAGGCAGACGCAATTCGCCGTAATAGATAAAACTGTATGAGGTACTGTGATCTCGTGTGTAAGGAGGACGTCTTGCTTAGGAGCCGCGATGTAGTGACCGTCGGGGACTGATGGGGATGACAGTAAGTCAACGTAAGTCAGTGCCGAAGGTGGCAAGCGAACGAAGTCGACGGAACTGAGGCGAGTAGGGTGTTGTTCAGCGGGATCCAGAACAGGCAGGTCGAGGCGGAGAGTAGTAGCGGAGCAATCGATGAGAGCAGAATGTGCGGGGAGGAAGTCTAAGCCGAGGATGATGTCGTGGGGACAGTGAGCGATGACTGTGAATAGCACGATTGTTGAGCGATCGGCGAAGAAAACGCGGGCGGTACACATACCAATTACGGGGGCTGTTCCGCCATCGGCGACACGGACAACAGGCGTCGTGGCGGGTGTGATAATTTTCTTGAGCCGGTCATGAAGGTCAGCGCTCATTACGGACAAATGCGCCCCAGTGTCTATGAGTGCAGACACAGAAATATCATCGACTTGCACGTCAAGAAGGTTCAGATGAGTGGGCAACGTCAGTAGAGGATTTGGCGGCGTAGGGAGCAATGCAGCGTCACCTCGAGGCGCTGCATCGTCTAGTTTTCCGGCTGGGAGCGGCGTCCGAAGGGAGTCGGCGAATAGGAACGACGGGGCTGGGGAGAGCGAGATTGTCGTCGTTGGGGCGAAGGCGAACGAGAATAGGAGCGGTTCGGTGCAGCAGAATCAGCGGCGGCGTTACCGGAGCGTGCGGCATAGGGACGAGAAGGGCCACCTGGGGGGCGAGAGTAGGCAGTATAAGTAGGCCGGGTCGGGGAACTCCAGCGACTGCGACAGTGCCGAGAATGGGCAGTGGAAACAGATGGGCTTGTCGTCAGCAGTGTGCCATTCAGATGGGTTGTGGAAACGTGGTGGGTAAGAAGAAGCGGGACGGAGCGGAATCGAAGAAGCCGGGCGGGTATCAGGACGATGGGACGAGCAGATGGAGTCAAGAACCATGTTTTCGAACTCTTGGCGGACAACTGCCTGGATCAGTGAGACCGTGACTGCAGATGTGTTGGTGGGACTGGAGTCGAAGGCAGCCGGATAGGCGGCCTCGATCTCACGCCGGACGATCCTGGTAACATCGGCAGTGTTGTTGGGACAAGGAGTGTCGGCACAGGAAGATGTCGCTGGGGTGTAGGGCAGACGGGCAAAATGCTGGTCAATACGTCGGCTTTTAGTGAGTTCCAGGCGGTGGCACTCTTTTATAACAGCAGCCACCGTCGCTACGTTGTTGCAAACGAGCAAGTTGAAGGAGTCATCGGCAATGCCTTTGAGGATGTGGGCGACCTTGTCGCACTCAGTCATGTGGGTGTCAACTTTGCGGCACAGAGCCAAGACGTCCTGAATGTACGTGACATAGGGCTCTGTTGACGTCTGTACACGGCCGCAAAGCGCCTTCTGCGCGGCAAGTTTGTGACCGTAGGGGTTGCCGAACAAGTCTCGAAGCTGTGTCTTAAGTGAATCCCAACTGGTGAGCTCATCTTCGTGCGTGCGATACCAAACTCTAGGTGTGCCACCGACGTAAAAGACTACGTTGGCAAGCATAATAGTAGGGTCCCACCGGTTATTGCGGCTGACGTGTTCATACAGGCTGATCCGGTCATCGACGTCTTCCCCATCTTTGCCCGAGAATACGCCAGGATCACGGGGAGCGGGGAGAGTGATGTAGGTCGTCGAGGTGGCAGCAGGTGTCGGACCCGGCGATGTCGGGTTGTCGTCGCCGGGAGCCATGAAGGAAGGCTCGACGTACTGTCCATTGCGAAGCTCCGTGACGAGGTGCAGGGAACGTCCACCTCCACCAGACATGTTACGTAGGAAAACGCAGACGAAAAGCTATGTACAAGTATATTTACAAGAAAATACGCTGCGCTTGGCCAAGAGGCAACAGCCCGCGCTAGCTTCTAATCGTCGTCGTCGTCTTCTTACTCCTCGGCTCTTCGTCATTGGAAATACTATCCCGTAGCAATATGAATAATAAAAATCGGGCCCCTCGGTTAAACCCTCTCGTTCATTACATAACGAGGGTCTCCAATCCGGCAACATTGTAGCACGTGTGGGTTTATTGACCAGTTGCGTTCACCCAAAAAGGTCACGTACTCGTGACGCCTGCGGCAGAAAGAATGTTCCACATCCGCCGCCAAAGTTTGTGAGTGGTGACACTGGCTAACACTCCCAGGGTTAGTTCTAGTAGTTACACATAAATACCCCAGAAAGTAGATGGGATGACGGCGCCGGTGGTACCTCAATTTACAGAGCATCGCGCGCGTAATGCGAAGATGTCGGATCCTTCCCCGCCTGCAATAAGTTGTTTTTTCATCCGCTTTCAATTTCATTCATTTATAATTTCGTTTTGACAATTAAGAAGTACCAGTTTTTCCCCTGTGTTGTCTTTGGCGTCTCTTTGTTGCCTTCTTAAAACATGATTAATTAAAATCGATCCCCTTTATTCTCGTTCATCATATATATATATATATATATATATATATATATATATATATATATATATATATATATATATATATATATATATATATATATTTTGCCACCTGGTGTTTTGAGCCAGCGCTGCGTGCCCAGCAAAAACGGTGATTGAAGACGACGAAGTCAAGGATCTTGCGCCAGCTGGTGAACCGTCCTCCTTGTGTCTGACATTTTCGTGTCTGGCTGCTGATCCTGCTGCTTATTCTTGCCTTAGCGCGTGACAAACTGGTGGAGGTGCGGGGTAATCTAATCTATGCACCAAACCCCTCCGGGCAGCAGGAGCTCCAGCCCCGTACCGGTGGTTACGCCTGTACACCGCGCCAGCAGAAGGATCCGTGGACAAGCCCCTGAGTTTGGACTCCTCCCAGAGAAAATGGCAGCTCCGACCACCCCAACCGGTATGGAAGGCACAACGCCGATTCATTGTATGCTACTCAATCCGCGAACGCCGAATCCCTTCAACGGCGCCATACATGAGGACGTTGAAGATTGGCTGTTGCACTATGAACGTGTTGCCGCGTTCAACAAGTGGGATGACGCAGACAAGCTGAAAAATGTCTATTTCAGCCTTAACGATGGCGCACGTGCAGATGCCTTAACTTCATGGGCAGAATTCAAAAGGCGGATTCTTGAGACATATGCGAGCCCTGATCGCCGAGAGCGAGCTGAGCGTGATCTCCAGTCCCGTATCCAAATGCCGAACGAGAGTGTCGCAATGTACGTCGAGGACATGACGCGTCTCTTTCGACGAGCCTACCCCAGCATGTCGGAAGAAAAGAAGGTGCGGTACCTGATGCGCGGAGTGAAAGAGCAGCTGTTCGGCGGTCTCGTGCGCAGTCCTCCCAAGACTGTGTCAGAATTTCTTTCCGAGGCCATCACCATGGAGCAGACTCTTCGCCAGCGGACACCATCATACGAACTTCAAGTGAACACTGCCTCACCTACGGACTTCTTCAGAGCTCTCGGGGGTCACGTCGATTTCTTTCGAGCTTTGAGGCAACCTGCCCCACCTCCCTCCCCGCTTCGCGCCGCGCGCCCGGCCATGCTAGAGCCCGTCCAAGCTGCCTCGTATTACCAGGACCACCGACAGGCCCCGAGGAAATCAGACGTGTGGCAGGCACCTGATCGCCGTCCCCTTTGCTTTCACTGTGGCGAAGCTGGGTATGTCTACCGACAGTGCTCCTATCGAGAGCTCGGACTACGCGGATTCTAAGCGAACTCGCCGCGACCTAGGTTCGGCCAGCGTCCTCCTGAAATTGAAGAATACGTTGCCCAGCAGCGCGGATCTCCATCAGCTCGACACCAGTCACGCTTCCCTTCGCCGCGGCGGTTTTCTCCGACTCGCCGTACGTATGCAAGCGTGGTGCAGGGTCGGTCGCCCAGCCCACGACGGGAAAACTAACCACAGCGACCTTTGGGGGCGAGGCCGCTCAGTCTGGACGTGCTCAAGGACCCCCACTGACGCGTACGCGGACCGACGATACATCGACGACGACAGTACCTGCTGATTCCAGAAAAAGAATTTCCTTGGACATTCCTGTACTGCTTGACGGTCGTGAATTGACTGCTTTGGTGGACACTGGAGCGGATTATTCTATACTCAGCGAAAAACTGGCCACCCTTCTGAAGAAAGTGACCACGCCTTTGAATCAAACGCCAGTTCGTACAGCTGGCGGGCACATCGTCACACCACTCGGCATGTGCACGGCACGAATACAGATTCGCGGCTCTACGTTTGTTGCCAGTTTGAGCATTCTCGCTCAGTGTTCTCGAGACCTAATCATCGGCATGGACTTTCTCAGGGAGCACGGCGCTATAATCAACATTCGACAACGCCTCGTCACTTTCTCGACACAAAGCGCCACAGCGACGACCAACACCATCCACCCTCGAGCATCTCTTCGTGTCATCGATGACGCTGTCACGTTACCACCGCGTGCAAGTGTCGTGGTTCAAGTGGCATGTGACAAGCTCATACACGGTGAAGCAGTCGTAGAAAGCAATCGGTCTCTCCTGCTTTCTCATGGTGTTTGCGTAGCAAGAAGCCTTGTCGATCTCCACGATGGCCACTGTGAGGTTCTTGTCACCAACTTCAGCTACGAACACCGCCACCTTTTCCCCGGTACTGTCATCGCCTACGCCGACCCGATCGCCGATGTCACTGCGTGTTTTGTTTCCGAGGCAATCGGCACAGCTGAAGCACCTCTACGCAACGTCGACATCAGTCCAACGCTTCCGGAAGAGAACAGACAACCCCTGCGCGAGCTGTTGCTTGAGTTCCACTCTTGCTTTGCACGGTCGTCGAAGGTACGTCAAACATCGATTACGAAACACCGTATCATCACCTATGACGACGTGCCCCCCATACGGCAACAGCCTTATCGTGTTTCCCCGACCGAACGACATGCTATTCAAACGCAGGTGAAGGAAATGCTTCAAGACGGCGTAATCCAGCCGTCATGCAGTCCCTGGTCATCGCTAGTCGTCCTTGTTAAAAAGAAAGATGGCACGCTTCGATTTTGTGTGGACTACCGGAAGCTAAACAACGTCACAAAGAAAGACGTGTACCCGTTGCCTCGTGTCGACGATTCTCTGGACAGGCTGAGGCACGCGAAGTATTTCTCCTCTATCGATCTGAAAAGCGGCTACTGGCAAATTGCAGTAGATGAGCGTGACCGCGAGAAAACTGCTTTCGTAACTCCGGACGGCCTTTACGAATTTAGAGTACTCCCTTTCGGGCTCTGTTCCGCTCCAGCCACATTTCAGCGAATGATGGATACCGTTCTCGCTGACCTCAAATGGAAAAGCTGCCTCGTCTATCTCGATGATGTCGTTGTCTTTTCGGAAACTTTTGATGAGCACCTTCGACGCCTTCGGAATGTGCTCGACGCCATTCGATCGGCTGACCTTACACTCAAGGCAGAGAAATGCCATTTCGGTTACGAGGAACTGAAGTTCCTTGGTCACGTCGTAAGCGCGGCAGGTGTTCGGCCTGATCCTGAGAAGACTGCTGCCGTAGCAGCTTTTCCCGCTCCAACCGATAAGAAAAGTGTGAGACGATTTTTGGGCTTGTGTGCATATTATCGACGCTTCATTGAAAATTTTTCGAAGATTGCAGATCCGCTATTTCGCCTTACGCGTGACGACACGCCATTCCTCTGGACTAATGCACAACAGACCGCCTTTGCGGAGCTACAACGTTGCTTGTCTTCTCCTCCCGTGCTCGGTCATTTTGATGAGGATGCCGACACAGAAGTACGCACTGACGCCAGCAATATCGGTCTCGGAGCTATCCTGGTACAACGGCAACACGGCACTGAACGAGTTATAGCCTACGCGAGCCACACTCTGTCACGCGCAGAGTTCAATTATTCCACCACAGAGAAGGAGTGCCTCGCGGTTATTTGGGCTACCACAAAGTTTAGGCCGTATCTCTACGGGCGGCCATGTAAAGTTGTGACCGACCATCACGCTTTGTGCTGGTTGACCAACCTGCGAGACCCTTCTGGACGATTGGCACGTTGGAGTCTGTGACTCCAGGAATTCAACATCACCATCGTGTACAAGTCAGGCAGGAAACATGAAGATGCTGACACGTTATCACGGGCACCTATTAAATCTCAGAATCCTGACGAGGAAGACGACAGCGCCTTTCTGGGAGCCCTCAGCGGGCCGGATCTGCTCGCTAAACAGCGATCGGACGCCGAGTTAAGACCCGTCATCGATCACTTAGAAGGCGGCATCGCGTCCATTCCTCGCCCACTTTCGCGACGTTTGTCGTCATTTTGCCTACGAGGGGGCATCTTATACAAAAGAAACACAGGTGCCGGCGACAAACCACATCTGCGAGTAGTACCTCAAGCCCTTCGCGACGACATCCTATTAGCCTGCCACGACGAGCCGACATCTGGTCACTTGGGCTACTCAAGGACTCTGGACAGGGTACGGCAACTGTGCTACTGGCCTAGACTGACTGCTTGCGTCAAACGCTACGTGAAAGGATGCCGTGAATGCCAGCGCCGCAAGTCACCACCCTGCAAGCCTGCAGGCCTTCTACAACCCATCGACCCTCCGCGTACGCCGTTTGATCAAGTTGGAATGGACCTTCTTGGACCATTTCCCTTGTCTTCCTCCGGCAATAAGTGGATCATTGTCGCAACTGACTACTTGACGCGTTACGCTGAGACGAAGGCACTACCACGCGGGACAGCATCTGAAGTTGCCCAGTTTTTTATGCATCACATTGTGCTTCGGCACGGCGCACCGTCATTCATCATCACTGACCATGGGACGGCATTTACGGCGAAGCTTCTGGATGACATCTTCAAGCTGAGCTACACGAGTCATCGAAAGGCCACTGCATATCACCCTCAGACTAACGGCTTGACAGAAAGACTAAACAAAACACTGGCAGACATGCTCGCTATGTACGTGGATGTGCAGCACAAGACGTGGGACGAAATCCTACCGTATGTAACGTTTGCGTACAACACTGCCACGCAGGAAACTACACGCTTCCCGCCATTCCGCCTCGTTTATGGTCGAGATGTCCAAACTATGCTAGACGCCATGATGCCATATGAAGATACCGACCGGCTCGACCAGTTAGCTCCTGACGTCCAGGAGTACATTCAGCGCGCCGAGGAAGCGCGTCAACTGGCCCGCGTGCACATAAGACAGCAGCAGTGTACCGATGCAATAAGGTACAATCTCCACCATAGACAAGTGACCTATGAGCCTGGTGACCAAGTTTGGGTTTGGACACCCATTAGACGGCGAGGCCTCAGCGAGAAACTCCTCAGCAAGTACTTCGGTCCATACACAGTACTAAGGCGTGTAAGCGACGTGAACTATGAAGTGATCCCAGATGGAGACCTGCCATCGTCCAAGCGCTGTTTACCACGCGCAGAGACTGTACATGTGGTCCGCCTCAAGCCGTATTTTACACGGTGAAGTGTACTAGTGAAACAACCTTTTTTTTTCGCTGTCCTCGCGTCTTCCTCCAAAGAACTGTGAAGCGTTTTTTTTTTGTTCCCGACCACAGAACACATTTTTCCGTGTGCATTTCCGTCTGTGTGCTAGCGCTTCCCCCCCCCCCCCGCACTTTTTTTGTCTTACCTAATTTGTGTAGTTTCCATGTACGCTTTGTGTTTGAGCATCGAGTCGATGCTCCGTTGGGAGGGGGAATAATGCCACCTGGTGTTTTGAGCCAGCGCTGCGTGCCCAGCAAAAACGGTGATTGAAGACGACGAAGTCAAGGATCTTGCGCCAGCTGGTGAACCGTCGTCCTTGTGTCTGACATTTTCGTGTCTGGCTGCTGATCCTGCTGCTTATTCTTGCCTTAGCGCGTGACAATATATATATATATTTCTTCCACTTGAACAAATTCGTGTGACCTTGTAGAAATGTTCACTGCAGTGACGGCCTCATATGAACATATACAAGTCCTCATAGTGGGAGAGAGTTCAATTTCACAGCCTGAGTCTTCACCCCACCAGCGAAAATCTGGTGTCTCTCGGAGGGGTTCTTTTCCTTCGTGTAGTTGTCGTATACTTCGCTATCGCTAATGCTGCTTCGACTTTCCGGCGAAACCTCTCTGTTGGAGAAGGCTCTCTCGGTCTTTTTTTTTTCTATGAGTCCTTGTGCAGGCGCTCCTGCGTATGACTTTGTTGGTTCTAAATTCGAGTGAATCCGCCTTCACCTCATTTCAGTTAATGAGTGAATTATACAGGGTGCCCCAACTATCATGCAGCCAAACATAAAAAAGAGCAGTTTCCTTACTCGCCAAAAACCTAGTGTTTGTCGTTTCCAGTACAGCGGAGTAACTCTTTCGTTCCTCAAATTCGACAATTGCAATTATGTAATTCGAGAAGTACTGTCCTAATTATCAAACTACCAATGAGGCATTTGTAGCCACCCCCAGGCACCCCCAAATAACATGTAACTGCTTCAGCGTGTTATGTTTTCCTACTGGCAAACAAACGTCACGAAATATGAAAAATATCCCGTGCCTGCGCTCCCACCTCCATTTCAAAACAGCGCCTTCTAATGAGCGGAATGGAAGCAACTGCACTGCCTGTCGCAAACTTGAAGAGAGCGCGCATAACCTTGATAATGGTACGGAAGGAGCACCAACAGCAGGTTTCGCGGCTTTGCAGCTATTCCTTCCTCTCTACGTCACACTTATTATCCCTCTCTCAATGCCGATTGATCACATTGATAACAAAAGCCCCTTGATAATACCACGGCTCTTACCACGCACGAAACACGAAAAGCATTCTAATAGGGACAGCATGTTTAAAAATTCTAGTATGTTTAAAAATCCCAGAGTTCGCGCGTAGCTATATTTCGCGCCAGAAACTTGCTTCTGACCAATGTCAAGTTAAACTAGCGGTTTTAGTTTTCCTGAGAGTGTATACGTGCTGCAAAAAAAGGTTTATGGCACAAAAAAAAGCGAAATATACAGACCGGGAAGCAGTCCACATGCTGAGCAAAGGCGAATCCAAGGGGTTCAAGAAAGTAAATAACCACTTTTACATGAGCTGAATAAAAAACATCAGCTTTCAGTGTGCCATTATTATCTATGAATTCGTAAGCGACTTTGAACGCCATCTGCTGCCTAGAGGACGTAGTACTGAATCTGCTTTATCACATCTTCAGTGGCTTTTCTGATGATCGACGCTCGAATTCTAAGGCAGACATCCGTTATTCTTGTATTGTGTTGAGTTATCCTAATCTGACGAACGTCTCCATCATTTAAGCGCGATCTTTCACATAACCCTAATGAAACAAATCGAGTAGAGAGAGGTCAGACTAGCTAGCTGGCCAGTTTACAGGCGCGTGCCTACAAATCTATTGCGGATGAAAAGTCGTATCCAGCCAGTTTCGTGCTCGGCTGCGGCTGTGTGCTGGTGCCCCATGTTGCTGATGCCACAGAAGTGGAAGACGTGACGACGGGACTCATCCACCACACCATCCACCACACCATCGAGCATTTCGTCCACGTAAAGCTGTCCGGTCAGTGTGTGATGGAAGAAGATGGGACTGATTACAGCACCGGCGTAAATTCCGCACCTCACATTGAATGAGCACTGGTACTGGTGCCGATTGCGCTTTACCCAGTGTGCATTGAAGTCACTCCAATGCTGTGTATTATACAAATTTACGTGGGCGTTACTGTGAAAATTCGCTTCACCTGTGTACATGATGTTGCTCAAAAAGTGCGGTGACTTATCGGCTTTTGTGATGACCCAATTCTAGAAATCTAAACGATTCTACAGTTCCATTTATTACAAGCATTGGCGTTGGTTACGTGGTACTGGTGAAAAGCCGTCGTTTAGAATCATCCATACTGATGACTTGGGAATAGGTACTTGGGTGGCCGCATCCCGCACGCTAGCATGAGGCATTAGTTCTAGAACATCCGTGCGTTGGCCAGGACTCAAAGGTGGAGTCCTACGCCGCTGTTTCTTGAAGCTGCCGGTTTGTCTCAGGTTTCCATTATTTCTCATGATAGTCGACGCGTTTGGTCTACCGTCACACTTCTATGACTGATATATACTTGCGGCCTTCCTCTTGTTGTCATTGGCAGCTCATAAGGCAAGGATCATTTTTACTTTCAGCTCATTAGAGAAAGACATGGTGACTGGGACGAAACAAAACGCACCTTTAAACGTTTGCACTCACGTTGTCAAATCGCTTTTGCGGTGATATATTTCGCGGCAAAAAGAGAGGAACCATCCGTGCACTTTATCTAAGATAGACAACAGCTATTACAGCTTGCTTCCAACCAACACCAAAGGCCACGTGTTACTTCGGCCGGGGCGCCGCAGATAAGGCACTAGCTCGATCAGGATGTTTTACAGTGAAGTCTTATATAGCTAGTCGATTCAGTCCGCCCGTACGTCTGTCGCCTGTATGCCAAAGACTCCTTCGGCGCAACCCCATGCAAATGCAAGAAAAAAAAAGAACGAAACATAGGCGCGTCATTGGCTGCACTAGTAGTGACGTCATTGCGCTCCGTCGCAGCCGAGCGAGTGCTGAGCTGTTTCTCTTTGGCTCCGACACGGGTAGGCGACGCGTCATAGTACTCCTGAGGAGTAGGCAGCTTTCGATCAGCAACTCCATGAGCAGGACCGGGAACGAGCTCATCTACGCCGTCCCGATGCTGTAGCCCGGGCAGAAGAACAGGCTCGTGCAGGGGAGCGCAAGCAGCAACTGCGTACCGAGAATCCGGCAGCCTACCAAGCCGTCGTTTAATGAACCGTCGGGATTCGCACAGTTATAAACACCAGGGCTGCACGTTTCAGATTCGCTGGTTAACCACGTCACGGAGTGCATGGGCGGTTATTTTTTATCTATTTCCTTCATTTCGTTCTGGCTAACTCAGAAGGAGCCTGTTCGAGGGCGCTGCTTTATGGTGCAGGTGTGAATGCAGTCACGTGGTATTCGCAATATTTCGCAGGGTTAATTTATCCTTCGGAAAAAATTAGTACGCACATAGTACGTCGATGAAAATACCGGAGTTAGATGTGCCATGATTGTTCCTACAAATGCGTGATTGACGCTTTTATAATTATGATAATACGTCTCGAATTAGATAATTATGACAGTTACCTAATGAAGACTCAGTAACGACAAAATTACTGGCAACTGCACTACTGTACTGGAAACGGTATGCACTAGGTTTTATTCGAGTAACGCATTGCTTTCGTTTTTAATCTTGGTGCATGATAGTTGATTGGAGACACCCTGCATATATCTATGACGTCTGCATGCTAGTGACGACGTTTCCACCCCTAATAAATGTTGTAAATTAATACAAGTGTTCTTTAATGAGTCCTTAGCCTTGCTTACTGGCAAGAGATGCACGCCATTAAAAGACTCTGTCAAAGGGATCACTAAAGTGTACAGGTTTTCTTTTTTCAGGGTCAAAAAGAGCACGCAAAGCTTGTTGCAGCGAGGTGAGCATAGAGCAAGATATTCGTTCTCTTAATTGGCAGAAGCTATCTATACCATTAGAAATAATTGTTAATGGGCTACCTCCTTCTGTTTAAATTATAATAAATTGTGTCCTGTGTATATATTTGAATATATTGTGCATGAGTATGGTGTTTACAGTGGAAATTTAAAACAATGTTGAAATAAGAAAATACGGATGAGGCAGCGGCCGCTGGCACTTCTAAAGCGCTTGTTCTTCTATTGTAAGGATTTGGAGAAATAAAGTAAAGCCTTAATTAAAATCCGTGCACGTCCGCACCAACGGTGATGATGTAAGCTATTAGCTAGAACAGAACATTAAGTGAAAAGGTTGAGGCAAGTGAAAAGAAACCTCAAATGATATGGGTGACAAAACTGTGGCAATGGCACGTTAAGTGGTGGGGGGGGGGGGAGGGGGTGTAGGACTTAGCATCGCCAGGGGGGGGGGGGGGGCTCAGCCCGGAACACTCCAGAGGAGGCTCATTGTCTAGGAGCACATTTCGAGCACATTTCTAGTACAACCCGGTACACACACATTTCTAAGATACCAGTGTCAAGCAGAGCGACAGCCTCTGGGTCGCGAAGGCACAAGCAATGAAGCATAAAATCGCCCATTTAGCATGGTGCAGTTCCAGGCTTCACTGAATTGTAACAAGTCCGCTCCAGGAAGTGATAGAATATTACATGAAGTGATCAAACACTTACACACTGAATTCCGCAGAACACTAGTGTCGCTTTTTAACTCCATGCTTTCTGCCGTCTACATTCCGTCCGCCTGGAAAGAAGCAAATGTATTTCCTATTCTCAAGGAGGGCAAGGACCTTTCCTCCGCCAGTATTTATAGGCCTGTGGCTCTCAAAAGTTTTATATGCAAACTCTTTGAAAAAATGATTAACCGGCGTCTCACACATTTTTTGAAAGGATCAAAACACTCGATCCGTTACAGTGCGGTTTCAGCGAAAGTAGATCCACAACAGATTACCTTGTCCGTATCGAGACAAATATCCGTGATGCCTTTGTGCACAAATAGTTTTTCTTGACAGTATTTTTAGACATAGATCAGGCATACGACACGACCATGTCGTGAAATTCTCCGTGACCTTGCTGGAATGGGAGTTCGAGGCAACTTGCTGAAAGTGATTACGAGTTACCTCTCCTATCGCACGTTCCGTGTTAAAGTCAGTAACCTTCTGTCTCGCCCATTTACGCAAGAGGGTGGCGTTCCACAAGGTGTTGTGCTGATCTACACTGTTATTATTGTCAAAATGAACTCGATCCAGACTGTCATACCACATACTACGTTTTGTTCCCCGTATATGTGGATGACATCCAGACAACTTACAAATCATGTAACCTAAGCACCTGCGAGCGACAAGTACAGCTTGATTTAAATAGGTTTTTTAAGTGGGCGGATGAGAAAGGATTCAAATTAAACTACCAAAAGAAGTACGTGCGTCCTTTTCTCCAACAAGACAGGTGTATACTAGAAGCGTACGGTGAGGGGCTGGTTGGTATGACATTATGAGAACAAAGAAAAAACTGCGCAAAAAAGAACAAGACAGAGAAAGAACCACACGACACACTGTGTCGTGTGGTTCTTTCTCTGTCTTGTTCTTTTTTGCGCAGTTTTTTCTTTTGTGTCGTGTGGTTTTTTCTCTGTCTTGTTCTTTTTTGCGCAGTTTTTTCTTTGTTCTCATAGGCGTATACTGCCAGACCGCGTTATAGATCTTCATGGAGAACGACTATCGGTGAGCTGTGAACATAAATTCTTAGGTATTCTCTTAGACAATTAACCAAGCTTTATCTCCCATCTGACGTAGCTTAGAGTGAAGCGCCTCAAAACTACGAACCTTGCAAGCTCTTGTCACGCACACCCTAGGGAAGTGACAGGAGGTGTCACTTCCTTTGTATAAAGGTCTGTTACGATCTCGCATTGACTACGAAGCCATAGTATATTGTCACGTGATGGTGACGTTGAAGAACACAGCAGCAGGGCTGTGAAAGACAAAAGTAACCTTTAGTGGGCGAATCTGTGCCCAAAACAGGCTACACTTATAGCACAACGATAGCTGCGGACACTGTCGGCGATCGTCGAAAATCTGATCAGCGGGTCAAGCGCGTCGGCTTTTATAGATCAGTCGTCGAATGTTCCAGATTAACCGCTTGGACCCGCGTGTCTTCCGAGAAGTTCTACACTATTCGCGTCGCGCATACATGCAATCAGGGGCCGAATCTTATAACGGTTCGGTTGGGGAACCGTTCCTTTGGCCTCACCTGATTGGCCAAAATTTTGATTACGTCACAGGTCGTCAGAGGCAGCGGGGCGGTATCGCAATTTTCTAAAACGTCACGCATCTGTCAATCATCTTCAAAGCGAACCGGTCGTAGGAACCAGAGAAGGGGTAGTCCGCTTTGGGTTCCGTTGCTGTGGCTTGGCTGTTGGCTTGTGACCCTGGCCGCGCGCGCCGGTCGTGCGTCCCCGGAGACGTGCGGGCGTCGCGCGCGTGTGCGTTGGTTGCTTCGGAGGCTATTGCTTGCCTTCGTCGTCTGCTTGGCGTTGCTCTTTCGGTGTCGACCACGGCTGGAAATGCGATACGCCTTCGAAGAAGTGACGGATAATGAGTTGCACCGCCCTTTCTGGCTTTCTAAGTAGACCTTTTGCAGGCTACGCTATCAAATGGAGGAGACTCGGGTGCAAGCGTACGAGTGGTCATTCCACGCAGAGGAAGGGATATTGCGCGCTGCGGTTCATCGGCACCGGCCTGCAGCTCCCAGAGCTCAGTCGGACGCGAAGGATTAATCGGAATTGCCTAGATCTCTGCTGCCGGCATTGTCCACAAAGTTGCTCTCGCAATTACTGTGTTGGCCGGTTGAAGGGCTGGGTCAGCTTTGCCGTGACTTCAGCTTCAAAGTCAATGCCAAGGAGATATTTGCATGGTGAGATCGAATTCCCAGTGCTATCGCCAGTGCGAATAGCTCGCAGATCGCCGTTCAGCAGTCAGAAGGGTTCAACCTAGGCTGGTTCAGCGCTTCCTTCGTTCGGCTGATAAAACTATACAGTCAGGACGGGAAGGTATTGTGGAGCTCTCTTATTTCGCTGCCCTTTTTTCTCTAGTTCGGGAGTGCCATACTTTTTCTCAATTTCACGGCACAGCGCGCACCGTCAGCACCACACTCTTCGATTTGACTTCGCGCAGGCAATGCAGGGCCCGTATACCGTAATGTTTGATTTAAGTTCCACTGCTTCTATCACGCGACGCCCGTGGGGCAGATCGCAGGGATAGCGGCAGCGCGGCGGCGAGTGAGTCGTGTCCGAGCCGATGACGAAGGGCGAAAAAAGAAGGAAAATTGATATAGTCGAGTAGTAAAGGTGTCCCTAAGAACCAGTTCACGGTTTTGTCGTGCTAGCGACTTGAGAAGTGCTGGTAGTGCGTTCCTGTTGCATGCATCGTGCGAGCTTTGGGTTTGTGCAGCAGGCGACATAGCCCTGCGCTCTGCCAACTCCGTGGCCAACTCATTTACGCTTACGATACCGCCTGTGGGCTGAGAATGAAAAAGAATGGCATTAATAAATTACTTCTGCATTGCGTAAACGCCCGACACCACAAGTTTATACTTCAAAACTTGGCGTATAATATTTAATTTATATTTTACATTCATTTAGCAGGCAGAAACATTCTGCGATTCCTCGATTAGCTCGTCATATAACGACGTACACTTCAGAGGTGGCACCCTCTCATCTATCGGTCGCGTACTCCCCTTCTTCCACAGCCGGCTTGGGAGTGGCACATCTAATGACGTAAGCGGCGAAGTGGACGGTTCCTATTCCGAACCGTTATAAGATTCGGCCCCAGATTACACAAGTTGCGGTGAAAGACAGTGAACGGAACCATCGATAACATTCCAGAAACTTCTTTTACATGCAGGCGCGTCCTGCGCTGTGCGATAACATTTGTTAGGCGGCGAAACGTGGTCGCCCAATAACGATAAGTTCACGTGTCAATATAACTATGCGACACCTAGTGCTTTGAAAATGTTAGATCCTGTCCGCCACTTCGCTATCCGCATTGCTACAGGCGCCTTCAGGACAAGTCCTGTAGAAAGCCTGTACGTTGAATGTAACGAATGGTATCTACATTTCCAAAGAACACATTTTAGCTTCTCCTATGCCTTGAATGTACAATCAGATGTAGATTATCCATGCCATTAAATTATTGGTGACTTGACCACGGGCATGCTATTCCGTAACCAGCCAGCCACCGTATTGTGCTCCTCCTCTGTCCCTCCGAATGGAAGCACTGTCAGAAAAAACAGGTGTCCATCATTTAGTGAATACCTTAATGACTCGTAGTCGGTTTTCACCGCTATCCACTGTGACATCTATTTCCTATAAATATCAAAATAGCACCTGAGGCACATATACACTGGCATTTTCTTGAGCTTAAGGAGAAGTATTCATGTGCTGATTTTTACGCAGATGTTTCGAAGTCTCCTGCTCGTGTTGCCTACGCAGTTCTCGGACCCTCATTTTCAACGTCTGAAGCACTAAATCTACAAACCGGTATCATTACAGAAAAGCATGCGCTATACTCTGGGCTATCGAACACATAAAGCTCACAAATGTCGCTAAGGCTATTTTCTTCGCAGACTCATTAAGTGCAGTGAGAGCCCTAATTAGTCTAGGAAAACACAAGAAGTCCGCTTTGAATTAGCTGTGCAGCTTATTGTCCTCCACGTATATGCGCAACCAAGTGATTGTCTTATGCTGGGTACGTGGCCACAAAGGTATGAAAGGCAAACTGCTAACGGTAACGCTACGTCAGTAAGTCTTAGTGACACAGATAGAAATATCCCCTTCCCTACCACACACATAAAGTCTCATCTACGCCGTAAACTGAAGAATCATTGGCAAGGAGAGCGTGATACGCAAACATTGAATAAGCTACATATGATAAAACCAAACTAGGGAACTGGATAAGTGAAAGAACCGCACGATACAAGGAAGTACTTCTTGGCCGATTAAGGATAGGACACGCTTACGGTGCTCTCTTACCTCTTGACTTCGAGTATCCTCCGACTTGTAGTAAGTGCGTGGAATAATCTCACAGTCGTCCATGTTCTTATTCAGTGTCCTGCAATACAAGCAGAGAGGAAAAAGTCTTTCCTTTCTGCTTATAGCGAAAACATACCTCTTCAATCGGCATTTTTTCTTACCGATGAACCGCTTTTTATCCTGAATTTAGTCTTGGAAGTTTTTAGCTGAAAAAGTCACTCCGAAAATCATCTCGTCAGGTAACTTCTAGCACACGATTCACAGCCCTTGCATTTAAGGGCTCTCTATAAACTTTGGTGTCACTGTTATGCTTTGTTTCATCATGTTTTTAACGAAACCCAATTGCCATAGCTCACATCACTAACTAGTCAGTCCCAATATTTTACTACGTATATGTTTTACGTCATCTACAGCGGCAAGTTTTAGGCCCTCTTATAGCATGTTACATCTACCATAAAGAATTCACATTCCATGCCATCTGCAATTCATCGATAACATTACCATTTATCATGGCGCTCTGTCGCCACACCTGGCCCTTGTGCCATAAAAATCTACATACCATCAAAATTGTCATCTATGGCTTCGTGGTTGAGAATATACCATAAAAACTCATTCCTTACGTTTTCGTAGGCTCCCTTATTATCTCGAAGTGCTATCTATAAAGGTCTACTCTGAGCTACTAAAATCTCTGTGGACAGAGTTGGAACAAAGATATTACGTTCTAAGCGTCTGCGTGGTCTGTCTGGAGAAGCGTCTGCGCGGAGAGATGCAATATTTTTGATAAGCGACAGCGTCGAAATCCCAGCGACCCGTGCTGATTTTGCTATTGGCTATACGGGGTGCCGTAGCTAAGGGGCGTCGCATATACTGCTTCTGGTGGTAGAACATGAAACTGCAACATAATGCGTATTCGCATATTCAAAGTTATCAGTGCCAAGCAGTGAATGCTTTAGTGTTGTAATTCTTTGACGATCGATGGCGGTTTCCTTTCCTTTATTTTTTTATACTTGCAAATGCGGGCGGGTGCATTGTCACGAATCTGTGACTCGCGAGGCGGCGCCGATTCCAAGGCGCTTGGCGTGCCACTTGTATTTTCAACAAAGCGTCGTATCCGCACCTGCGCTTCTAGCTCCGAGTTTTTTACTCTCAAATCGTTTTGTCACACACTTTGTCAAAGATGCAAACAGTCTTCCGAGCATATGAGCCGAGCCGAGGCAGTGGCGGCTAATATTTTGTATTTTCGTTTGTGTCGCTCGCCGCGCTTTTGCGCTCAGCTCAGCGAGCTCTCTAGCGGACCCGCGGCGTCCGACCGCTCACGCGCTCTTGGTTGGGCGTTTAGCGCATGCGCACTGGCGCCCCCGTTCACTGGCTGCTCGCAGCGGGGCGCAGGAAACGGTCTGCTGAAGCTGTCTAATAGCTGCCCGCGAGCGGGAACCTTCGCGTGCGCGTGCATGGGCGACGAACTATCTCCCCTAGGCCCACCTCGTGTTTGACTTTCGCTCTGACTTGGAGAAGGAATGCTTCGTATAAAAAAACGCCCAATTTGATGTATAAAAACGAGATACCCCGCCGAGGAATTCAGTACGGATGCGCAGTGAAGCCCTTTTAAAGCAGGTGAATGGAGGTGTCTCGGAATGACGAAAAGGCGATCGGGATGGCAATTACTAGAGGCATAAAAACATTGACAGGAACATTGCTAAAATATACACATTATGTACCAAAATATAGATACGATCTGAGACACTGCACGAAGCACGAAAATTTGATTTTATTACTTTATTCACGTCAAAAAGATTAAAATGTTCTCGCCATCAAAACCCATGCTGCTTTATTCTCTAATATTGAAATAAATTGTCACAAACATCGCAAATGGCTCCTCGCTCAATTGGAGTCTTTTCCTTTAGGATATTCGTAAAGTCACCTGGAGAACAAGAGCTCCGCTTCTACAGATGAGGTAAAAATCTGAGTGCTCGCTTTACGTCCATGTCGCAATCACCACTCGCTATTCTGGGCAAACGCACCCACTCAATATCAGGATTCGTCGCGAGCAAAGTGGAGGGACGCAAACGCGAAATAGATCAAGACAAATGCTGCAATCAATGGTTTATAAGCAGCAAACCATTCACCGACGTGTGTGCTAGTTGCTCTTTCATATAAGTTTACACCCTTTTCGTCGTATCTTGTCCCACAATGGCAATTGTCGTCTGTGTTGCCCGCATTTCCTTTCTTTAACGCTGCGAGCCCGGCACTTTCAAGTCACGAACGACATGCGCGGTGTCAGCGAAAACAGCATTCTCGACAGCAAAGTACCGAGCGCTGAGTTTTCAAGAAAGGAAACGCAAGCAAGGCAGATGACGATTATTGTTGCGGGTCAGGGCCCCAAGGCGTGCACACTTTTTTAAGAGTGTGAACTGCATACAACCATCGCATCATCGCGTCACTGCGCACAAATCCGCGACATAAAAATCATGCATGGTAGAGAGCGGCACTCATGAAATGACACTCAAAAATGGGACAGGTTTGTTGCTATTTCACCGTTAGAGAGAGGCGCAATATTTTTGATAAACGACAGCGTCGAAATCCCACCGACCTGTGCTGATTTTGTTATTGTCTATATAATATGCCTCAGCTAACGTTAGCCAAGCTGTTTCAAGAAGAAGAAGGATTTAAAAGCACTGTGCAAAATACGATATTAAGATGTATGGTATTTGATGGACAGACATTAGTCGACCGAACACCGCAGGTCTTTAAATCGCTTCTTGCACAGTCTTTCTTAAATAATGTAGTTTTACGTGCCAAAACCGCTTTCTGATTATCAGGCAAGCCGTAGTGGAGGACTCCGGAAATTTTGAGCACCTGGGGTTCTTTACCGTGCACCTAAATCTGAGTACACGGTTTTTTTCGCATTTCGCCTCCATCGAAATGCGGCCGCCATGGCCGGGATTCGATCCCGCGACCTCGTGCTCAGCAGCCCAACACCATAGCCACTGAGCAACCAGGGCGGGTGCGCAGTGTTTCTTAAATCTTTTTTAACAGCTTGGCTAGCATGAGCTGAGATATACGGTAGAATATTTGCCCCCTCATGGTGCGGCTGATATCCACGTAAGGTAATATGCACCACAATACGTGCGTAATTTTTTTCTTTCCATTTTAGAGCATGCTAACTGATCGCATCGTTCCATATGGCCGATTTCAACTTTTCCATGTGTCATAAGTATGGAGTTAACCCCTACGGCGGATTTAATGTCAAGAGAGGAAAATGAAGCAGTTGGGCATTGCAGTTAACACATCAGCTTTCATAAAGTAATAAAAATGAATTTGACTTATATCGCCATCGACGTTCTTTAGATAAAAATAGGCAGAGGAGTTGTTCCCATTTGCTGCTGACGGCTACGCCTTTTAAGTTTCGCTTGATCGATAATATAGGATAAGAAATAAAGCAAATATAAATGCTTACATTAGGCAAAGTAAGTTCGCGATGTAGCAAAAGAAAAAGTTAAGTTAGGGCGGCGGCTTTCTTAACTTTTAGCAGTGGCTTTAGCGGCACCGAAGAATGCATTAATATGCTAACGTAAGCAGAACACTCTATCATTATCAGAGTCGTGAGGGGCAAGGCAGATTTTGAAAACTGCAAGATGCATTCCGGCAAGTCCTATTCCGGCAAGTCGTATTCCGAGACCAATAACCTTTAAATATTGCTCACGTGATTTTTATCCCATCTGTATATATCTACGGATGTGCTGCGCTATTGCTCCTAAACCACTTCGTGTCGCCCTTCACTTCGCCGGAAAAATGTCACTGCCGATGACGAACGCATACATGGGGAAATTTACCCTGAGTGTTCTTCTGCTCTGCATAGGCGGACGTCCAGCATACGGAGGAACTCTATATGCTAATTCAAAAATGGAAGACCTTTATACTGTAAGTATGTTTTCTAGATAGATCCTCGCTTCTCCAGTTCCTTCGCCAAAAGCTACAATTTGTGTAGTGTACAATTTATGCCGATGCACATGAAGGACTTTTACATGTAATTACAGCAAAGCTTGCTCTATCTAATTCCCTAGAATAGCGCGTTGTTCAGTACATTTCTTGCCGTACAATTGGCAAGTGAGAAGCGAAAGGAGCAAGGTGCTTGAGGACAGGCAAGAACATGCGCTTGGTCGCGGTCCACGATAATAGGTTGAAAAAATTGTCACTCTATAGGATTACGTATCCGATGATGGCTTTTTAACGGTTGTACCACAGAACTGCAGTCCGTTGCTCTACCGGTTAGATGAGAGACGCATGCATAGTACGGGTGAATAGCAACCTCACCACTCATTCCGTCGTGCAACTAGGACATTTAGAAACATTTAGAGCTAACCATCTGAACTAACCGGGCGGCTAGCAGAAGCCAGGGCGAAGGCGAACTATGGTAGAGCAGCCGTCCCGATGAGGCGGTGGTGGCGGGTTCGATTCCCGGACTAGAAAAATTTTTTCAACTGCCAGGCTTTTCTTTCGAGGAACCCGTATGGGTTTGCTTTGTAGCAATTTCTACAATTGGGTGGATGTCTTATTTTCTCTATTAATTACTTCACACCACCTTTAGGGTTTTCGCAGAACTATTACATCAAACTCTTGCCTTTAGCGGCTAGCCCACCACTCTGTTCTCTTGAACTTTGCTTTGAGTTATTGATAAGTTTGACTTCGTCCTGCCATCTGCTAGCCGCCTGGTTATCTCAGATTGTTGAGCGGCTGCCTCGGAAAGGCGGTGGTGCCAGGTTCGGGTCCCGGGCCAGGGGTGCTATGCAGAACGCGCCGAGTTTGGCGAAACTCGGGATCTTCGAGAGCTCTGGCGACGCCGCCAGATAAAAGAACTAATGGTACCAAGAGAAAGTTGGTCCCTTGGAATGCCTCCAGTTTCATTGGTTAACCTAGATTCCCCCCTGGGTGGCTATCACCCCTTGGGCGTTGCCTTATGGGCGGTCGACAAGTTGGAGCTCACGTGATCATATCGTCAGTGCAGGGTCGGTGCCTTTTTTCACGTATTCGTCGTTCTACCGAATGCATAACATGCACAAGCAAGTTATAAAATAAATGCATTTTGTACAGTATCATCAGTCACATTAATGTGGTTTACAAGCATTTTAAAGTTTACAAGGTAAGCACTGAATATGTATAGAGTAATTTGTAATTTATTACGTTGCGCGTTATACCACGAGGAAACGCCCCTCCCTTTCCTCTGGATTGGATTGACGCGGCTCGTTACATGCTTGCGCTCACATTTCCGAGCACAGATTGGTGGGCGTCTGGTTTTCGCACTGGCCTTTAAACAGAGCGCTCCTTGCTCGCGCTAAAGTAAGGCTGCAAAACTAAGTGAGCGTTGGTTAGCGCAGAAGTAGTTCGCCGCGCGTTCACAGTGTAAACACGGCAGAATGCCGGAAAACGCTCATAGAGGCACATGGTCAGAAAACTACGTACGCTTCATTTTCTTTTACTTTGTGATGCACTTTCATCCCGCCGGTAGCGCCGAGAAAAGGCTTCTGACAACCGCACGAAGCAGTCTTCATAGTGGGTAGCCCCGAGCGACGCATTGCTTCTAACAAACTCGAGAAAGGGCGTTTGCAGCGTGTGTGCCTGTTAACTGTCTGCCAGGACATCCATGTCAGGTGGGACTCCCACAGCGGTGCAGTTACAGTATACCTGCCGCTGACGAGGTGTTGCTTCATTTTTTGACAATTACTCTCTATCTTTTGCATGTGAGCGCCCGTGATTGCATCCACAAAGTTCACGCTGCAGTTAAGTGTCCCTGAATGCAGATTTAGGCTCGCCCCTTTAGCATTCCTAAGTCTGGGATACATTATATGCGGTCAATTCATCAATGTTAATAATGGTCCCCGGTTGAACATTGGTTGCAGTAATGGAGCTTAGCATCGCCGCGTCTCGTCGGTGAACATTAAAAAATCGCAGCTCCCCTGTCGTAGCGCAGACCATGCCGAAGACCAACGGCACACGATCTCCAGCACCGCCGTAATTTTGGCTGCTCGGCGAAACGTTGTCGCGCATCACCAGGCGGCTTCGATTGTACTTTTGCTTGCCGCCAAGAAGGCACTCGTGAATTTGCAATAACTTTCCGGGGCGATCGAGTGCAGATCGCGCCAGCCGCCCGTCCCTCACGACCACACGGGCGTAGTTGTTCAGATGTAACTCTTGTGCGCGCACCCGCCACGGTTGGGCCACACCCAAGTTATTTTTCGGCAACAGCAACGCGGTACTGAGCTTAGAGGCATATATTGACCGTCGAAATAACACGCATAACCCACTGTCATGGGTGATGTACAGAGACCGCTATAGAAAATTCAGAGCCTTTCCATTTTGTGAAGGTGTTTGACCAGCTGTATATAGTGATAAATATGCTGATAATAAATATCTTGATTGAAAATAAAAGACACATACCAGAATGAACTTAATTTCACGATTTCTTGTTGTTTTATTAAATTGCATACTCATCGCTTTCTTTATTTTTAACCTTGTTTTCTTTGCTTTTCTGGATTTATTATTTGGTCACCAAGGTTGCTATTGCTTTACGACCACTTTGATATACGGCCAGGGGCTCTGTGGCGACACTGGAAGGTTTCATAGCCAATGTGAAGCCTATACACGACCGATGACGCGTCGTGGGCACGCTGACGTTTGTGTAAATGCCGAACCTCTCCCAAAGAAACGCCATGGACGTCTACGTTGAAATCACCCACAATTGCAATGGGAGTGGAGTCGGTAGGAGTGATCCAACTTAATGTGCATACGCTTGGCCTTTGCGGCACGATCTTCGTCCGTATTACGTGCCGTCCGCCGTCGCCGCACAAGTTCCCAGTTCTGTTCACGACGGTGTTCTTCGCAGGCGCGCTGTTCTCCCGCAGTCCTCGCCGCACCCGCCTTACCCACTGCACGGGTGCAACTGAGGTAAGGTCACGCGGTTTGTCTATAGAGCCCGTGACGTCAAACCACAATCCATACTAAACAGTGTCTGTTCAGGTCAACTTTTTTATGACGATATTTTTTAGCGCAACAGGTTTTGACACTTCTCACGATTAAACGCAGTTGGGACGTACCCGGCGACATGTCTATATCACCGTTGTTATCACCGAGATTGGCCGTTCGTGAGCTCGGGAGTGGCCGCCATCTTGTTTGCCTGTACGCACACAAACCCCCAGAACATAGCGTATAACGAATTTCGCTTAAAAACAAAGTGTAGATTCCAGAGGAACTTCAGTTTGGCCTAGTTGGTGTTTACTGCATATCATATTGACCGCAAATAAAGACGGGGACAGCGGGAGAGAACAAATAAACAACACGAGCGGTACCGCCCGTCTTGTTTACGTGTTCTCTCCCGCTGTCCCCATCTTTATTTGCGGTCAATATGACATAAAGTGTAGACTGTCGCTGGATTATGCATATACCTTCTCGGGATGTGATGGCTCTACAACTCGGTTTCATTGTCTGCACTGTGGCGACGTAGCGCACAGCAAATAATTACCGGCACATCATTGTAACCGCTTACAAGGCGTCATGCACCATGGTGGATGACGATGCTGACGACTGCGTAGCGTTCAAGAACGACAACGTATCACAGCTGTCGTTTGAGATAGCTGTCTGTCATTGGTGATGTATCGTAGCCCCAGTATCGCAAACACGGCCAGTGTCGAGAACCGCTCGCTTTTCTGGGCCTAGTGCGATGGCATTTCTTCATTATCAGCACTGCGCACTAAACAGTTACAACACCTTCATCCATTCGAAATCTCATTTCATAAGTGCGCGCAAGAGCCCTTACCTGTCAAGATGTGATTGCTGCGGTATCGTTGCGATATTCATCTGCGGTCGCTGTTAGCTCCAGCAAAGGCAATCCGCAAGCACCTTCGAGCGCACAACACACAGAAATAATGTGTACTTACATGCTCACAGAGGCACTTTCACTGGGCAAGCGATGAGAAGCGATGAATTCTGTCGGTGGGCAGCGCGCTCTTATTAGCAATGCATCGCTGAGGCTTCCCGCACACATATAAACTGATACATTTTCACTCTGTTGCGTCACTACGAACCCTAGAACACCAACCGCATAGCCATTTTGCATCGATAGCCGTTGCTCCCGTTTATATAGAAAAAGTGCCATTTTTAGTTGATGATGATGATGATGATCATCATCATCAGACTGTTTTATGTCCATTGCAGCACGAAGGCCTCTCCTTGCGATCTAACTAGCGCCCCCGAATATCATAATTTCATCGCTCCACCTGGTCCTTTGACGTCCTCGACTGTATTTCCCATCCCTTGGTATCCATTCTGTAACTCCAGTGGTCCAGCAATTATCTAACCGGCGCCTTACATGACCTGCCCAGCTCCATTTTTTTTCTCTTGATGTCGATTAGAATATCGTCTATACCCGTTTGCGCTGTGATCCAAACCGCTCTCTTTCTGTCTCTTAACGTTATGCCTGGCAATCTCTGTTCCATCACTCTTTGCGCGGTCCTTAACTTGTTCTCAAGCTTCATTGTCAGCCTCCAAGTCTGTGTCCCATATGTCAGCACTGGTAAAATGCACTGATTGTGCACCTTCCTTTTAAATGATAATAGTAAGCTTCCAGCCAGGAGCTGGCAATGTCTGCCGCAAGCGATCCAGCCCATTTTTATTCTTCTGTGAATTTCCTTCTCATGATCAGGGTTCCCTGTGATTAGTGGACCTAGGTAAGCGTACTCCTTCACATACTCTAGAGGCCGACTGGCGATCGTGAACTCTCATTCCTTTGCCCGGCTATTTATCATTATCTTTGTCTTCTGTATATTAATCTTTAACCCCACTCCTACACTCTCTCTGTTAAGGTCCTTAACCTTTTGTTGTAACTCGTCTGCATTGTTGCTGAATAGAACAATGTCATCGGCAAACGGAAGGTTGCGGAGATATTCGCCATCAATCTTTACTCCGAAGCCTTCCCAGTTTATTAGCTTGAATACTTCGTCCAAGCACGCAGTGAACAGCATTGGAGAGATTGTGCCTCCCTGTCTGACCCCTTTCTTCATAGGTATCTTCCTGCTTTTCTTGTGTAGAATTAAGGCAGCTGTAGAACCTCCGTAGATATTTTCGAAGGTACTTACGTAAGCGTTCTGTACTCCTTGATTACATAATGCCCCTGTGACTGTTGGCATCTCTACTGAATCAAATACGTTTTCAAAGTCTATGAAAGCCATATAGAGAGGCTTATTACACTGTGCGGATTTCTCGATAACCTGATCACAGATGTGACCCATTGTAGAGTATCCGTTCCTGAAGGCAGCCTGTAGCCTTGGTCGACTAAAGTCCAGTATTGTTCTTATTCTATTGGAGATCATTTCGGCAAATATTTTATATAATACTGGGAGTAAGGTAACGGGCCAGTAATTTTTCAATTCTCTAACGTCTCCCTTTTTGTGTATCAGTATAATGTTTGCATTCTTCCAGTTTTCTGGGGCCCTTGCAGTCGATAGACACTTCGTATAAAGAGCCGCCAGTTTTCCAAGCATTATGTCTCCTCCATCTTTGAATAACTCGACTGTTATTCCATCTTCTCCTGCCGCTCTTCCTCGTTTCCTAGCTAATTGAGGTATCCTGGCCCCTCCAGGCACTGTACAGGTCAGTATAGAATTCATCCGCTGCTTTTACTATATCTTCCAGATTGCTGATGATATTACCTTGCTTACGTTTTGAGTGCATACATCTTGGTTTCTCCTATGCCATGTCTCTGGACGCAGCCTGAAATCAGGGAGACAATTTTTGCGGGACCTTCAGTCTTTCTCACTTTTAATTTTGAATATCACTTATTTTCGTCTTGTTGATCAATTTTTGACAGTTCCGCAAATTCTGCGCGGAACTCGCGAACTCCGCGAGTTCCGCGCAAGAGTGTTGTCCTCAATGTCTCTGTGCCCAGGTTCCCAACATACTATGACGTGCTGATTAGATAAATATGCTGCGCACAGGAGCAAATATAGCTTATTGATTACAGGATTGTTGGGTTTCTCGAGTGACATTAGAGATTTTGCAACACTAAGAAAGTCTGTGAGTATAATACCGTTTTGCAATTATGTTTCTTTGATGTTCAACAGCTGTCAGTACAGGATATGCCTCAGCAGTGAATATGCTTGTTTCCGGGTGCAGGACGTTATATGTTATGAAAATGATGTGCCAAAGGCTGCATACGAAACGCCGGCATTCGACTTTGAGGCTTCTGTGTAAAATTCTTGGGAAGAGTACTTTGACTGAAGTTCAAGAAAGTGCATTTCAATCTTTACGTAGGGAGCATTCTTGGTTATTTCAACAAATGAAGTATCACGCTCAACAGCTTGACAGGAGCCATTAGAGGATTTTCAAAGAGTGGAACATCCATTTCTTGACTAAGTTTCCGTACACGAAGTGAGAAATGTTCTCTAAGTGCCGGTCGATTACTAAATAAAGTTGCAGATGTCATGTTGTTTCCACTTACGTAAGAGAGATGTTCGCGGTTTCCATTTACCTTCAGAAAGTACTTAAAACTTCAGTGCGACCTCTGAAGATAAAGCGCCCACTCATTATCTTCAATGTAGAGACTCTCTACAGGACTTCTACTTAAAGCACCAGTCGCAACGCGGATACCTTCGTGATGGACAGGATCTAGCATCTTCAATGCGCTTGGAGTAGGCGGGTGATTAATTATGGCCCCGTCATCTAAGCGTGTTCGAATGAGGCTCTTGTACAGGTTCATGGTGCAGTTTTTATCACTACCCCACCTTGTAAACGAGAAGAAATGGGGTTAACCGAGGGACGCTATTTTTATCAGTCCTATCATAAGAAGCCAACAAACACTGACACCAAGGACAACATAGGAGAAATTATTTGTGCTTAATAAATGAAATAAAGAAACGACAAACTAATGGAAACGAAAGTGGCTGAAAACACAACTTGCCGCAGGTGGGGAACGATCTCGATGCGAAAGTCGTGGGATCCTTCCCTCTTGCGGCCAGCTGTTTTTTCATCCACTTTCATTTCCATGAAATTGTCGTTCCTTTACTTCATTTATTCAGGACAAGTAATTTCTCCTATGTTGTCCTTGGTGTCAGTGTTTGTTGGCTTCTTATGATACCCCAGGTTGTGTGTCACAGAAATTTAAGAATGTTCATGGTTTTTAGGCATTTGTTTCTAAGGTACTTCAGGTGTGAAACAAAAGTTAATTTTGTGTCAAAAATTATGCCTAAAAATGTGTGTTCTGTGCTCACAGGTATGTGCTTCCCCTAAAGTGCTACATCAGGATTCGCTATGAGGCCTCTCTTTTGTATCCAAAAAAAGACAGGTGCTTTTGCTGGCATTGAGCTTAAAGCCATTTTCATCGGCCCACTGAGACACCTTCTTAAGACAAAGCTGTACTTGGCACTCACAGATAGCGAGATTACGTGCCTTAAATCCAATCTGAACGTCATAAACGTATACCGAATAAAATATACTACGCGGCCAGCGCTGCTTCGCCATCACTGAAAGATGGCCCATTGATAAGCGTACGGAATTGATTTTTATGATAAAAAGTGCACAGCTAAACACGCCACCCTGCGGTATTACAGTTTCCTTTATAAATAGGCTCGAGAGAACATTACCGATTCTTACACGGAATGTGCAATTTGATAAATATCTGTCGATTACATTAAGCATTCTTCCGCGGATGCCCATTTCCAATAGGTCACGTAGAATTCCATCCTGCCAGGTGCTATCGCAAGTAAGGCTTTTCCATGTCTAAGAACACGGAAAGAAAGAAGTGTTTGTGCATGAAAGCGTCGCGAATATATGCTTCAATGCGAATGAGGAGGTCTGTCGTCGATCGGCCTTCCCATAACCACACTGATATCGGTCAAGGAGGTTGTTTGATTCAACGAAGTGTAAAAGCCTGAGATTGGTCATTGTTTCAAAGAGTTTACATCAACAACTTCGGGGTGCTCTAGGCCGATAGCTTGCACAGAGGACGGGTATTTTCCCTATTTCGAGACAGTGAATACAATGGCCTCTTCCTATGAAAATGGAATGTCTCCTGTTTCCCAGATAATGTTGAAAATATACAACGGAGCGAGCAGCGTGTCAGGATGAAGGTCTTTTACCGTTATGTATATTACTCTGTTATATCCTGGTGCCTACTTCGAGCAGCCATCCAAAAATTTACGGAGTACTTCCTTGACATCATCGAGGTTATGCACATGTCCCCTGACATTCTATTGTAATATTTGTGCCTCCATAGTAAGAAGTGTGTGTATGCTGTGTGTTTAGAGAGCAAAGTGGAATTAGATTACAGGGTCTTCCCGGGCCTCGTAATGCGGAGTTTTCTTGCCGCAGTCCTCAGACTTGCGGTGGTTCTTTGACGTCCGCTCTCGCAAGCGGCGTGTTTCTTGTTATAGCATGATCTGAACAGATGAAGCCTTGGTTCCTACCAAGCCTAAGAGGTCAATGGGCCATCTTTCACTGATGGCGAAGCAGCGCTGGCTGCTGTCGACAAGGGGGCTGATGGCACAGCCGCGGTCACATTCTTTGTGGGCAGGGCAGATGCCAGAGTCTGCTGCGGCGTTGCCCCTTTACGAACCACACCAACATACCCTGCGGTATGAATGAATGAAACACGTTTCTGTGCTTCTTGAAGTATGTTTTCTTTAACTTGCAGCGTGATAATATCCTCTTCTTTTTTCCACGTCGGACATGATCGGGAATATGTGGCATGAACACCGTCGCAGTTCACACAGTGGAGCGTGCCAGTGCAGTTGTCGGAAGCGTGCTCTTGTTCACCCCATTTTGCGCTAGTTAGACGGCCTCGGCGGCATTGTGAGCCATGGCGAAATCTTTGACATTTGAAACGTCTACCTGGATTTGGAATGTATGGCCTTACTAGTGTTGTTTTATATCATCTATAGATAGATTCTCGCTGTACACTTGTAGCAAGAAGGTGAGGATCAGATGTTTTGTAGGAATTTCTTCGTTGTCGCGCTTGATCTTAATTTTTTCTACGTTGACAACATCCTGTTCCTTCCATCCTTCGGGCAGTTCTCTTAGAACTTCTCAGATTCAAAAGATTCAGTTCGCTGAGATTCAGAAGATGCGCATCTGATATTACACCTCTGGATATGTTCACAGAGCGATGTGGGGGTCCTGCCAATTTTACATGACCAAAAGCCAGAATATTTGGAATCTTCATGTTGGAGCTGGTAACGTACTTCAAGCAGTAGGTCGCCGCTAGCCATTTTATTGATTTTGTATACGGGACCTAGCACGTCGGTAAGAACTTTCGCAACGGTGAATGGTGAAACGGTTCTGACTGCGTTTTCGGGGTACATACTATGTATGACGTGGGTGCGCGGGAAGGATTCCTTGCGTTGGGCAAAAAAGTTGAAAAGTTACTTCGGTGCACCCTTGTTTCGAAGGAGGGCGATCAGGAAGCCGGGGAAAGGTGCTTAAAGCCATCAATACCCTATTATATTTCGACAGCTATGCCAGCGACCCACCACTGAGCCCAACAAGGGGATGCTGCGAGACCCGGAGTTAATGCAGATCCCAGATGTACATAGCTACTATAACCTAATAGATCCAAGGTTGGATGAACTACACCAGGTTAACTCTTGCTGCCTGGAAAACTGGAAGTAAATGAAGTGAGGAGAAGCCAGGAGACGTGGAAAGTGAGAAAGACGAAGGTTTGATGGAAAGAAAGCAGGAAAAGGCAACTACCGATTTCCCCCGGGTGGGTTAGTCCGCGGGTGCCGTCTACGTGAAGCCGAGGCCAAAGGGGCGTGTTGCCTCCACCAAGGGACCGTAAATGTCCAAACTTCCGCCATCCGCTCAACCCCTAGGATTTCCTTTTACCCGGACACGGCTAAGCCGCGCACGGTTATACGCCGGAGGATCCAGCCCTCGTGTGGACACGTGGTGTTGCAACACACCAAACGCCTGATGACGCAGACACCCATGCGAGGGCTGGATAACACTATTTATCTTTGTATCCCGAATAAAATTAGGTGTAACTATAAATATGACGGTTACGGAAGCCCACAACAGAGGTCGACGATTGTTCCGACACTAAAATGTTACATTTCGAAGGAGGGGAAATTCCAAACTTCAGAAAACGATCCACTAACATAACTACCAATTACGGTCCGCTTCCAGTGAAATATTAGTACATTTCTGCAGGTCTGTAGTAAGCCTCGTTATGAACATACCTGCAGTATTATGGAGCCCGACACAGCCCTTGACGGCACTAAGAAGAAATACGGAGACTAGCAGCCGGATTCATTGACAACAGCTCGGGCGTTGAGACGTGCCGTCAATTGTGCTCTACAGCTTCTTATCCTAAGTTCTTTGATTTATTTTATCTCGCGAGAAATTGCAGTCATCAGCACAATCAGTGTAATAAACCTGTTTTTCGACGCATATGTATGCACAAATACCCTTTTTCTGTGAAATAAGCCAGCCTGTAATCATCTCTCCAGTAATTGAGCAATGGTGTTACAATTTTGACTTTTATATGTCGAACTTGAAGCGTGGAAGAAGGCCGTACATGCATGTATTCAACCAAATTATCCCGTATGGCAAACTACCCGGCCAAAAAATGTATGTGCTGCTTTGTTGTCGCCCTTTGCTATAGCCCTGGGAGTGACAGTGACATTCCGGCTTGTACATCTGTGTCCCTCTTTCTTAGACACATTGCAATTTGTATAACTACGAAAAAAAACATTGATAACTGCTGCTGATTTGGCAGCGCATATCGTTAGTGAAAATTATTAATTACTAATCTTCTTGAATGCGTTTTATCAGTACTTGCACACGTTTTCTGCTCTTTAAATAATACCTTCTTTCGGATTTAAGAAACCTCATAATAAACTTTCATATTACTCTTATTTGACTTCTGCAGCTGCTGAACACCACATCAACTATAAGCATTTACGAAATGACAGAACCTAGGCCCTGTTATGATTATCGTAAAATATACCTCAACACCACATATTACAACTTCAGCTTGACTACGACACCTGGTTGCACACCGTGAGTAGCAGAAACAATTATACATCTGTTGTATTTAGGAAACATAGAAGAACGATGCAATCGATGCATGTACATCATCTTTCTTTCTTTATTGTCCCCAAGTGACTTCCTTCTTTTTCTTCCCTATACATTTCCTCGGCTGATAAAGAAATAAAGCTGTCGCTTGCGTAGCGCGTAGTCCCTCAGTTTTAAGGGATTTTTCTTAACTCGAACGCGCCTCCGTGGTGATAAGCCGGTCTGTTTTTCCTGCAGGGAAGACGGTTTTCTACGTGATTCACTGTTGTGTGCTTGTGTTGTTATCTCTTGACGTGACTTAGATGGACAGTCAGACGTCTGCTCAGCCGAACGCAACGCGCTAGCTTCAACAGACGGGTCAGGCGGCTGTAGAGCCCACTCTAAGAAACCAGTGCGATTGGTTGTGAACTTCTTCACAACTTCTGGGTGTATTGCTTGAAACCTGGAAGCGTTCCGCACTCAACCGTCTTCCAAAAGAAAGGACGCTGATCCTCGTTGCCCGATAATCCTCTAGGGGCCCAAAAGTGTGCAGAAATCTTGCCGTTAACTGTAGGCTGTCCTACCCGGACGCAGTCGCCGACGGCAAATTGTCTCGCTTGAGCGCCGCGACGTCCATCTGTGTTTTAGAAGTATGGACTGCTGAACGTGTTGGTAATCCATACTTGAGGGGGAATGGCGCAAACGAACAGGGACGAGATATATTCTGCGCTCGTCCGAGTTTTCTGCCTCGTCCCTGTTCGTCTGCTCCATTCCCACTTAATTCTGTGTGTAAAGCTTTGAAGAAGCTTGTTTTTGTCTGACACGCTGACGAAGCATTTCCATTGTCTAGCTGATGCAATAAAGCATCCTTGCACTCCTATTTTCAACTTGGAGCAGTCGAAACGTTGTACTGAGGTAGCCTTCAATGGGCAAGCACTTGCGAAAAGAGGGCGATAGAGTTCTTCTGCTAGAATAGTACAGACGATCCCATATCAACTAGAAACGAGATAGCCTGACTTTCCTCGCAGACGGATACGTAAATGCTGTGTTTTTGCGTTTCTTGACAACATAAATTCTGTGTTTGCTGCCCTGTAAGCTGAAGTCATTGTTGTCGTCTTGTGGAACTTTCTATGAATGACCAAGACGACTTGCACATAAAATCTAGATGCCCAATCTTTCCGCAGCGCCGACATCTCCACTTGCGCGCCTTAAATGTATGGCTATTTGCAAGAAGGCCAGTCACTCAACAGCGATCGCGTGATCGTAGGTTCATGGCACCTTGTATTGGAAGCCCGCACGCTTTGTCTTTGCGCTTATCACACCGTACATGGTTATCTGTCTGTTGTGATCACTGAGAAAAACTCTGCTTTTTTAACGTGATGAACTGACGAATCATCGCAAAATTCCTTAGCCGGACTCATGGCTTGTTTTTATTGATTTGCGTTCGTCAGGGCTCGTGAGAGAGTCAGTGAGGAGATTTCGGGAAGTAACTGCCCACGTAAATAATGTTTTGTCGTTTTCGAGACAACCTTATCAGGTATGGCTTCCACAATTACAGTAGGCAATGAGGGTTTGTAAAGCAGCGATCTATTCTTCCGCTGTCTCACCTGCAGGTTCAGTTCGCTGACCGAACCGCTGTCGAGCCACGATGACGTTCATTGAACCTTCGAAATGGTCAGAAAGCAAGGAGATTGCAGAATTATGGGCATCCTTCGTCGACACGGTGTCCCCTGCACTCGAAGGGCCGGCGGCAGAGTCCCACGACAGATCCGCTGATTACAGTGTAGAGAAAATCCTCTGGCCCTCGATGGCACGACAGGTGAGCAGAATCGCTCGGCGCCGTTCGCCGGAAAACTCGGAAGCCACCATATACGCTTCCAAGGCCTGCAACCACTTGTGCCATGGTACAGCCGGATGACCAGGTGAAGGCAAGAAAGGCGGTCGCGGCTGTAATCCCGGAACACTCATTGTGGCGATCTAGCAGGAGAAATCACCCGGACACTTGCCCTGGGTTGAACCATCGTCGCTAATGTGTTGTATTTAGGAGAAGATTGAACAATGCAATCGATGCATTTTCATCGTCTTCCTTTCTTTATTGTCCTCACGCCAGTTCCTTTTTCTTCTCCGATATACGACAGCATCATTCACGTGTGAAATAACTGACAAGTGCAGAGAGAGCTTCCAAGCACATTTTTTTTTCAATGTGCGGATGCACAGGTAAAATTCAGAACAGTAGTCATTCATACCTGCTCAGCATAACAGACACCGACTTTCACAACATGAAATGGAACATCTTTTGTCTCGTGCCATATTCATGCATTTTCGACTCTCACGAAAGCAGCGACTTCCGACAAAACAAACCCCAAGTATCGCAAGTGAGCAGAGGGGCCTTGTGATTGCTTCGGTGTAGTGCAAGGGGTTCGGTCATCTCGATGTCACACATGGCGTTTGGAAATGTCAAATCTACTCACGTACGTATTATATTAGTGGGTACGTTCACCTGAGTGCAACCCCGAAGCGAGAAGCGTTCAAAGTTGAATGTGATCAGCCACTGTCCTTGCTTTGTTGGCAGTTAAACACGTGTTGATCGAATATCGGAAACATCAACGGTCAATTTTCTCCAAGTGAGCAGAGCAGCCTTGTGATCGGTGTGGTATACTGCAACCGGTTCGGTCATCTCGATGTCACACATCATCATCGTCATCATCATCACCATCAGCTTGTTTTATGTCCAATGGAGGACCAAGGCCTCTCTCTGCGATCTCGAGTTAGTCCTGTCTTAGGGGTAACCGATTTCAACAAGCGCCCGTGAATTTCCTCATTTCATCGCTCCCCCTAGTCTTCTGCTGTCCTCGACTGCTGTCCTCGACTGCATTTCCCTTCTCTTGGTAACCATTCTGTAACCCTAATTGTCCAACGGTTGTCTAACCTGCGCATTATACGACCCGACCAGCTCCATTCTTTATCGTAATGTCAATTAGAATATCGGCTATACCCGTTTGCTCTCCGATCCAAACCGCTCTCTTTCTGTCTCTTAACGCTATGACTAGCACTCTGCGTTACATCGCTCTTTGCGCGATCCTTGATACGTTTTCAAGCTTCTTTGTCCGTCCCCAAGTCTCTGCCGCATATGTCAGCAATGGTAAAATGCACTGATGGTACACCTTCCTTTTCAACCATAATGGCAAGCTTCCAGTCAGGAGCTGACACTGTCTGCCGTATGCGATCCAACTCATCTTTATTTTATGAATTTCCTTCTCATTATGTGGGTTTCCTGGGCCTAATTGACCTAAGTAAACGTACTCCTTCACCGACTCTAGAGGCTGACTGGGGATCATGAATTCTTGTTCTCTTGCCCGGCTATTCATCATTATCGTTGTCTTCTGCATACTAATCTTCAATCCCACTCTTACGCTCTCTCTATTAAGGACCTCTATCATTTGTTGCAACTAGTCTGCAGTGTTGCTGAATAGAACAATGTCATAGGCAAATTGAAGGTTGCTGAGATATTGGTCGTCGATCCTTACTCCTAAGTATCACCAGCTTAAAACTTGAATACTTCTTCCAAGCACGCAGTGAAGCACGCAGCATCGGAGAGGTTGTGTCTCCTTGTCTGATCCCTTTCTTGACAGGTATCTTCCTACTTTTCTTGTGTAGAATTAGGGTGGCTGTGGAATCTCTGTAGATATTGTCACAGTCGCTAATGTGTGAAGAAGGGGACTATGATGGTGGCCTGAGAGACGACGAGGAAGAGGGTAGTTTTTTATCGCTGCTCTATGCTTGTTGGCCCAGCCATTAAAAGCCACCTGTAAATAGACGCACGCTTCTTCCTTTCCGTAACATCATTGGTGGAGGTGCGGGGTAATCACTTGCGCAAGACGGAGCTCCGCAGCGGACGTAACCTGGCCACCATGTCATCCGAAGGAGAGAGTTCAACCACGGCCCCGTCGTCGCCACCGACGGTCATCCTGGCCCAGCCTCGTGACCCTGGCATGTTTTCCGGGATCGACAACGTACCCGTCGATGACTGGTTGCAGAATTACGAACGGGTCAGCGCACACAACAGGTAGGACAATGCGCTTATGCTGGCCACTATAATATTCTACCTCAAGAAAACGGCACGGGTCTGGTTCGAAACACACGAAGAAGAGATTACGAGTTGGGACCAGTGCAAGCAGAAGCTTAGAGATTTGTTCGGCAAGCCCGTCGGCCGCCAACGTGCTGCGAAGAAGGACCTTGGGACCCGTGTACAGACGTCCACTGAATCTTACGTGGCGTATATCCAGGACGTCCTCGCTCTTTGCCGCAAAGTAGATAACAGTATGGCATAGACAGACAAGGTCAGCCACGTCTTGAAAGGCATCGCGGACGACGCGTTTAACCTGCCTGTTTATAAGAACGTAACAACGGTCAATGAGATCATTAACGAATGTCGCCGCTTTGAAGACGCGAAGAGTCGCCGCATAGTTCAACAGTTTACGCGGCTACCCAATACCGCAGCTTCATCGACGTGCGAAGACATTTGTCCACGGCGTGAGCCCACCTCCTCCAAGAACGTCGTACGTATCGTTCGGCGAGAAATCGAAGCAGCGTCTCCTGCCACGCCTGTGACGCAGTGTTTTGACGATTCCAGGCCGCTTGTGTCACTCATTCAGTCGGTCATTCGCCAAGAACTTGCGAATGTAGGTCTTCCGTCCATCTGCTCCGCCAGCCGTCCTGACTTTGCTTCGTCTGCTGCCTCTGCCCCTGTTCGCCGGAGCCAATACGGTCCATATCCGGGCTATCGCAACCCGGCCGAATGGCGCACCCATGATGATAGACCAATCTGCTTTTACTGTGGACGTGTGGGCCACATCTTTCGCCACTGTCGAAGCACCTGGCCAGCCCACTTTCGACCAAGCTTTCCCGCCTACCGCCGCTCCCCACTGAATCCCCGCCCGCCATCCCTCTCCACCGAGGTTGAAGACGCCCCTGACAACGCTCGAGCCACCGTGACCAGCCGATCGCCATCACCCCATCGTCGCCGCTCCCGTTCGCCCCAGCTGCGTCGCTCTCCATCCCCAGCTTACCGTTGCCGCTCTCCGACGGGAAACTAACTGGGGCAGCTCCTGGAGGTGACGCTGCTCTAGAACACCGGCCTGAAATTCCTCTGCTGACCCTGCCTACTAATCGGAACCTTCTGGACGTGGACGTGGATGGTTTGCCCGTTACAGTACTCATCGACACTGGAGCCCAAATTTCCATTATGAGTGCGCAGCTTCGAACGCGCTTGAAGAAAGTACTGACTCCTGCTCCGACTCGACTGCTCCAAGTCGCCGACGGTGGAGCTCCGGTTGTACTTGGAATTTGTACTGCTCGTGTCAGTGTCGCCGATCGCCACACGTCCGTTTTGTTTAGTGTGCTCAAACGTTGCCCTCACAATGTGATCCTCGGACTCTACTTTCTGGCCGCCCATTCTGCTCTGATTGACTGTTCCGCCGGCGTTGTACAACTTGACCTACCCCTACCTGTTCCCGTTGACCTTCCTGCTCAAGCTCCAACTCAGCTTTGTTCCGCGGATTTTATACGCCTGCCATCTCTTGCAGCCACCTGCATCCCTGTCTTAGCCTGCCCACCTGTACCTGACGGAGACTACGTCCTTACTTCCGCGACTTCAGTCCTGCTTTCTCACAATGTCTCCTTCCCACACACTATCGTTTCTGTTGCGTACAATCAGACATGTCTTCCCATCCTAAATTTCGGACAGTGCCCACAAGTAGTTCCTCGAGGCATGTCTCTTGCCACGTTGTCACCGACGCTCGAGTGCCACATTTCCGCTCTATCTGTTGCGCCGTCTTCGACCAATACTCATTCTCCGCCGTCTACATCAGCCCCGACTGACGACTTTACAAAGATGATTGCACCGGACCTCTCGACCCAACAAGCCGCACAGCTTCGTTGCCTCCTCGAGTCCTACTCCGACATTTTCGACCTGAACGATTGCCCTTTGTGTCAAACTACGGTCGTGAAGCATCGTATAAATACCGGCGATGCAGCACCTGTTCGCCGACGCCCATACCGGGTGTCGCCTTCTGAGCGACACGTTATCCAGAGCGAGGTTGACAAGATGCTTGCCAAAGGGATTATTGAACACTCTTCCAGCCCGTGGGCGTCCCCTGTTGTTCTCGTCAAAAAGAAGGATAACAGCTGGCGATTCTGCGTTGACTATCGTCATCTAAACACGATCACCAAGAAAGATATATATCCACTTCCCCGCATTGACGATGCTCTGGATTGTCTCCACGGTGCCACTTATTTTTCATCTATAGACCTTCGCTCTGTATATTGGCAAATTGCCGTGGATGAAATGGACCGTGAAAAGACCGTATTCGTCACACCAGACGGCGTATATCAGTTCCGGGTAATGCCTTTTGGCTTGTGCAATGCCCCGGCGACCATTGAACGGATGATGGACATGCCCTTGCGTGGTTTCAAATGGTCCATCTGTTTGTGCTACTTGGATGACGTAATCGTATTCTCTTCAACTTTTGCGACTCATCTTGAAAGAGTTTCATCTGTTCTTTCTGTTTTTCGCACCGCTGCCTTGCAACTCAACTCGTCCAAGTGCCACTTCGGTCACCGCCAAAAAAACATATTCGGACACCTCGTCGATTCGTCAGGCATTCGCCCCGACCCCGCTAAAGTTCATGCTGTGCAGAATTTCCCCCGTACCAACTTGTGCCAAAGATGTTCGCAGCTTTATTGGCCTTTGCTCGTACTTCCGCAGGTTTGTGGAAAATTTCGCCCATGTTGCCCGTCCCCTGACTGACCTCCTGAAGAAAGACGTTCCTTTCTGTTGGGGCTCTGAACAAGCGTCTGCTTTCTCGCAGCTCATCACGCTGCTCACCACACCTCCTGTTCTCGCCCATTTTGACGCCTCCGCTCCGACAGAAATCCCGTCGATGTACCGGACGGCTTAGCGGATGTCGCACCGATCTGCGTTGTTTCGCTCTCTGCCTTGCAAGACATTGACGCTGAACAACGACGCGATGAGTCGTTACGCCCCATTATCGAACGCCTCCTCTCTGATCTGTCTGACCCATCCCTTCACGTGTTCGTACTACAAAATGGCATCCTGTATCGCCGCAACATGCACCCCGATGGGCCCGAGCTCCTAACCGTCATTCCGTCTCATCTGCGACAGACTGTACTGCAGCAACTGCACGACGTTCCCACCGCTGGACACCTTGGCTTTACGCTGACCTATGACCGAATTCGGCGACGGTTTTTCTGGCCCCGTCTCAACCGCTCTGTTCGGCGCTATGCTGCCGTATGTGAGTCGTGTCAACGCCGGAAAAGACCAGCTGTGCCTCCTGCCGGACTGCTGCAGCCTTTGGATATACCGGCCGACCCTTTCTTTCGCGTTGGCGTTGATCTTCTCGGACCATTCCCTATATCGAATGACGGAAATAGGTGGATTGCCGTCGCTACGGACTATACAACTCGCTATGCCATTACTAGAGCCCTACCGACCAGCTGCGCTACAGACGTCGCTGATTTCTTGCTTCACGACGTTATCTTGCACCACGGTGCACCTCGTCAACTTCTCACCGATCGCGGCAGATACTTTCTTTCCAAAGTCATAGACGACATACTTCGATCATGTGCTACTAAACACAAACTTACTACCGCTTACCATCCTCAAACTAACGGTCTTACCGAACGCCTGAACCGCACATTAACTGACATGCTAGCAATGTATGTTTCCTCCGATCATCGCGACTGGGACATTGCTCTACCATTTGTCACGTTCGCCTACAATTCCTCGCGCCACGACACAGCAGGCTATTCCCCCTTCTATCTCCTCTTCGGCCGTGAGCCAACTTTGCCTTTCGAGACACTCCTCTCTACCACGCTCGACTCGCCGACAGAGTATACTCGAAATGTCATAACCACAGCGACCCAAGCCCGCCAGATTGCCCGCATTCGCCTTTCTGCTTCACAGACACGCCAGAAGTGCCGTTACGACCAGCACCATCACGATGTGCATTACGAACCAGGTGCTCTTGTGCTAGTCTGGTATCCAATTCGGCGTGTTGGTCTTTCGGAGAAATTCCTCTCGCGATACTATGGCCCTTACTGCATCCTTCGCCAGGTGACCCCTGTCACATATGAAGTGTCTCCGCTGGATGCCACGGTGCCTTCACCTCTCTCTGACATCATCCACGTCAGCCGTCTCAAACCTTACCTTTCTCGGACAGATGAGCCGCACCAATAAGGTGCTTTTTCCGACGGGGGTGATGTCACAGTGGGTAATGTGTGAAGAAGAGGACTATGATGGTGCCCTGAGAGACGACGAGGAAGAGGGTAGTTTTTTATCGCTGCTCTATGCTTGTTGGCCCAGCCATTAAAAGCCATCTGTAAATAGACGCACGCTTCTTCCTTTCCGTAACAATATTTTCCAAATTAATGACATAAGTGCCCTGTACTCATTTGTAATAAAACTATACTTAGCAGCCTCCCAACACAGACTCCATTTTGTTCTATCGCACTTTTTTATTCTCTTTTCTCCCCTAACCCTTGTCGTGTTTCAACTTCTTCTATTTGCCGGTCGTCATAGGATTCCTTCATTCCCAACAGGATTTTTGCATCCCTTCTGGGATACTTGAACATATTCCGAATAGAAGCGGATTCCATGGTCTCATTCTGGCTAATATACCATATAGTCTTTAGGTGTCCTTGTTGACTTCCCGTCCTGATCACACGAGATGGTCCGCTATAGGCCGCGTTCTGGCTTGGCCCTCTTTTTACCAGTACGAAGTCGTCGACGTCGAGTGTTGGTAACGTGATATTTTGCCTCTTGTCGAAATTTATCGTGATTCTTTGACGATACCTTGATCTACTATCTTCAGTTCTTCCTGGTTTTGTGAGCTTTATGCTCTTGTCAATGCTGAGGCTCATATCCGCAGGCAGATAAGGCGGTCCCCCAGTTGCAGCGAATAGAGAAGGGCATCCCAGGGCAGTTGCATACGAGTGGTTGTGGTGGGCTACTACCCCTTCCAGACAACATTTACAACCACCTGGGAATGCTAGATACATGCTCATGTATTGTATGATGTCCCTGATAGCCCTTTCAGCAAGCCCATTAGCTGCGAGATGATAGGACGCAGTGAACCCTAACTTGATGTTACGCTTTTCAGCCCATTACTGTAGCCGACGATTTCGGAGCGAATTACTTTCACATTGTCAAACATTTTTTGTGTTCAAAACGGAAATTGTGCTGTTAGCATCCTCTTTACCAGGTTTTGCTGCAATCATTCTGGTACACTCATCAATGCACCATAGGAAGGCTTGTGTCTTCTTAACTCCTTCAACCTTTTTTCGCAGTTCCGCGAAGCGTAGATGAATAACCTCAAATGACGTGTTACACTATTGTGGTATAACCATTTTTTGCGTCGGTTGTTTACATTTTACTTTGCTAAGCTGGCATTTATTACATGATAACACAGTCTTTTGTTTCTTGCTTCATACGAGGCCATACGACCCTTTTTGTCACTTTCATTTAGGTTCTCCAAAAGCCATCTTGCCCTCCTCATTCGGGGCTATCATGAAACAGTTCCAATATTTTTGGAACCAGGAAAGTAGGAAGGGCAACTCCTCCATTTTAGTACGTTTCAAAACCTCGATTCCTTTCCATATCCTTGCAACATTTTCCTCTTCATGATTGTCTGGAAGCATAATGGCTAATCACGACATTACATCCGCGTCCTTCATAGAAGCTCCAGGGCGATGAGCTACTTCAAAATCGAATTGCTGCCGTTCACACACCCAACGGGTCATCTTTCCTATCAATTCGGCTATCTTAAGTATGCACGTTAGTGCTTCATGGTCTGTGTATAGCTTGAACTTTGCACCTTCCAAATATGAACGGAAGTAGCGGACGACTTTTAAAACGGCGAAAGCTTATTTTTCTGTTGTGGAATAGTTCAATTCAGCTTTGTTAAATGTGTAGCTGTAGTATCCAACTACACGAAGCTGTTGGTTTGGTGGTCGTGATGACTCTCTCTGACATAAGACTGCTTCCGTTCTATAGTGAGAGGCATTGGTATTCATTTAGAAGGGCAGCGCAAAGTCAGCTAAGCACCACACAGGATCAGAAGAAATTAATAGGACCGATTCTTTGGTAGGCGTCAGCACATTCTTTTGTCCAACAAAAGAGAACGTTCTTCTGAGTAAGTCTTGTCAGAAAGCGACTATTGAAAGCATAATCTTGAATGAATGCTTCGAAATGGCCCGCCAAGCCTAGAAAAACGCGAAGTTTGTGTACATCGTATGGCTTTATTAGTTTTGCTATGCGAGCTACCGATTATTCTTTCGTATTCTTCGTTGTTCCATCCAAAACTCTGCCAAGCCATGTCACCTTAGTTTTGAAGGACCCACTCTTCTTGAAATTAACTTTTATTTTAGCATCAGATAACGCTGCCAGGATACGACCCAGGTGTTCCTTATGCAATTTTTCACATTTAGAATATATGATAATGTCGTCCACGTAAACATTGCAGAAGCGTCCAATGTAGACATTCAAAACTGTGTTGATCATTTTTTGAAACCAACTAGGTGAGTTTTCCCATTCAAAAGGAAGGCGATTATATTCGTATATGCCAAATGAAGTCGCAAATGTGGTGTATTGCTTGGAGTCTTCTTGCAGTGGCGCCTGCCAGAAGCCCTTGCACAAGTCTGTGCGAGAAAAAACAGGTACAGCCTCCGGTTTCATCGATGATGGAGCCGATCCTTGGCATTAGAAAAGGAATCAACAAGGTTTGGTTATTTACTGCTCTGTAATCCGTACATAGCCACCAGCTGCCGTCTTATTTTGGATCGATGGTGATAGGTGAAGCAAAGGGAGACACCGACTGGCGAATTACATTAGCATCTAACATCTTTTGTAGCTCTTCTTTTAACCACGATTTCTTTTGTCTCGTCAAGTTGTATGGCTTTTTCTCAGAACTGTTTTGTCGGAAAAGTAAAATGGAACGTCGAACTTTGTTGTTGCCGGTAGATATCCTCCCAAGCATAGTAGTTAGGGGTAGAGTTGAGCAATTACACTGTCGTTATTCAGCATCCATAGGTGGTCTTTCTTTTGTCCTGATTTAGTATGGTCAGCCTTTTGATCAACAGACACCGTATTTTCCCAATAATTATTCAGTCTGAACAACTTCATGTCTGGACGAGGTAGGAGAACGTCGTACTTCACAGTGTTTAAAACTAATGCAACCACTCCTGCCTATTTAGGCGGGTACTTTATTTGCACGCGTGCCCACTCACAATACTATCTCTTGCTTCCATCATACCCACGCACAAGAACTGATCTCGCTCGGAATATATCTTGCGGGTTTGCGTTGCTTTTCTTAAGAATGGATACAGAAGCTCCGCTGTCTATAAGCGCTCTTGTACGTTGTCCTTTAAACTCAATTTCTATATGTAACAACCCCGCAGAAATCAAAGAAACAGTCGTTTCTTGTCATAGCGTCAGACGGAGAACCCTCCTTTATTAATTTTTTTCTTTTCAATCTGGACAAACTGCGTTCCCCAGGCAACGACTCTCATTCCGCGGCGTACAACGACCTTAGGTTACTTCCCTCTTGGTAACCGTTCTCTGGTAGCCGTTCATGAAACTCTCCGTTTCTAGATGCTTCTGCCCCTTGGAACATCCCAACGCCGCTTTGTCGTCCTCTCCATCCAATGACAGGCGATGTCTTGAAGTGACTGCAGCAAAGCCTTCATTGATTTTGGTGCTGCAGCTTGAATTTGTCACTGCAATTCCTGAGGTAGGCCATGTATTATGAGCATTATAATGGATTTCAGTGGAAGTTCTGGCTCTGCGAATTGGAGTAGTCGAATCTTTTTGAAGAAATACTCGAGCACTGTTCCAGACCTATAGCGATAAGATATAGCTTGTTCCAATCGCTCAAGCGGGCTGCCACAGAATGACGAGATGGAGATCTCCTTCCACGTGCTCGATGCATCACATTGACGTCCCGTGATACGCAGCTCGTACCATTTTCTTGTGATGCCATTTAGAAAAGGGAGCATATCCATCACTCTTCTTGCATCTGTGTCCCAGTCATTTTGTCGACAGGCGTATTCAAAGAACGCACTCCAAGCTTCTGGATTCCCCGAAAAACCATAAATGGGTCCAGGTTCCACATACATTTAATTTTGCTGTACAACTTGCTTTTTTTGAAGTTGAATCACCTGATGCATAACTGAAAGATCTGGATGATAAGCTGGCTCCGACGCGACAGACTTCTCCACTTGCAATAGCACAAGGCGGTTGAAAAGGGAGACTTGAAGGTTTATCTTCACGGACCATTTTTCTAACAGTTCGTCCAGACATAGATGCCATCTGCAGAACGATAGACACGAGCTCACCTGTCGTCCCGTCGACGGGAAGATCGACTGCCGGGTCTCCACGGAGCTCCTACTTCGCGAAGACGAGGGTGTCTTTGGCTAGCTGAACGAAGAAGGTTACCCACGTCATGGCTCGTATCCTGTCGACTGCGCTAAAATATGTAATAAAACTGTACTTAGCATCCTCACAAATGAGACTCGATTTTGTTCTATAGCGCTTCTTCTTTATTCTCTTTTCTCTCCCAGCCCCTTGTCTTGTTTCAGCTTCTATTTGCAGGCCGTCACAGGATCGGTTCATCGTTAATAACGTAGGGCCTCTATGACTACTGGTGTCTCTACTGAACCAAATGCCTTTTCGTAATCTATCACATCCATATAGAGAGGTTTATTGTACTGTGAGCATTTCTCGATTATCCATTGCAGAGTATCCCTTGCTGAAGCCAGCCTGCTCCCTTGGTTGATAAAAGTCCACTATTGCCCTTATTTTATTCGAGATTATTTTGGTGAATATTTTATATAATACTGGGGGTAGGCTAATCGGCGTATAGTTTTTTTTTCAGTTCTTTAACGTCTCCCTTATAAGCAAATGTTTGCATCCTTCCAGTTTTCTGGGACCCTTGCAGTCGATAGACACTTCGTATAGAGAACTGCCAGTTTTCCAAGCATTATGTCTCCTCCATCTTTGATTAAATCTGCAGTTATTTAATGTTCTCCTGCCGAATTTCCCCGTTTTGATGTGTTGCAAGGCCCTTCTGACCTCACCGCCAGTTATCGGAGGAGGCTCTGTAAACTGTTCAATACTGCTTCGAATGGCGGTATCGTGGCTCCGCTGGGTACTGTACAAGTCCGTATAGAATTGTTCCGCTTCTTTTACTATACCTTCCAGATTGCTGGTGATACTACACTGCTTATCTTTCAGGGCTTACATCTTTGTTCTTGGGCCAAGTTTCCTTCTCACTTATTTCAGGATGCGTTCATTTTTTACGGCTTCTTCAGTCTTTCTCACGTTATAGTTTCGAATATTCTTTATTTTCGCCTTGTTGATCAGTTTTGACGGTTCCACGAATTCTATCTTATCTCTTGAGTTGGACACTTCGATTCTTTGTAGTTTCTTTGTTACTTGGGAGAGCTTGCCTACGGGTTACCTTCCTGCCTTGCCTCCCACTTCAATTGCTGCCCCCGAAACTATTCTGTTGCGGTTTCATTCATTACCACTATGTCATCTTCATCTCTCTATTCTAAGGCTCCATATTGGCAAGTACCAGCCTCAATTTGCCTCCTTTTTAGCCTTACGGCCTCTAGGTTGACCTGTTTCTTTTTGACCAATTTTACTCCTTCTCTCCTTAAATTGAGGTACATCCTAGCCCTCACTAATGTATGATCGTTGAACTTTACACCACCTATCACTTCTACATCTCGCACTATGCTGGGATCGGCAGAGTATGAAATCAATTTCATTTCTTGTTTTACCATTAAGGCTTCTTCAGGTCCACTTTCGGTTGCTACGCTTCCTGAAAAGGGGATTCATTATTCGAAGCTTATTTCCCTCTGCGAATTCTATCAACATCTGTCCTCTATCATTCCTAGAATCGACGCCATAGTTTCCAATTGCTTGTTCTCGGGCCTGCCTTTCCCCTACTTTTGCATTTAAGTCGCCCACTACTACAGTAAATGAGTTTCCACTTTTCTCATTGCTAATTCAACATCTTCATAACACTGATCGACTTCATCATCATCATCGTACCTGGATGTTGGAGCGTAGGCTTGAACTATCTTTAATCTATACCTTATATTGGGTTGATAACGACTACTTCTACCCTCCAAATAATGCTTTAGAATTCGTGAATGTTGCCCGCTATATCCTTATGGATTAGGAATCCTACCCTGCATTGCTTCTTACCTGGGAGACCTCTATATCAGAGGACATGACCGTTAGTCGGCACAGTATAAGCCTCACCAGTTCTAATCTCGCTAAGGCCAATGATATCCCAAGCAATGTCTGATAGTTCTTCAAAGAGTCCTGCTAAACTAACCTCGCTCGACAGAGTTATGCGTTCGAAAATGTCATCTATACATGTGCGTCTTATAGTAGTGGTTATGTTCACCTGAGTGCAGCAAAGAAGTGAGAAGCGTTCAAACAAGAACCTAATCAGCCACTGTCATTTAGGTTTGGAAACTTCTACGTTAAAGACTTGTAGCCTCTTGTTTACAAGCGTGTGCGCCATTAGATTTCTGCGAACAGACACGGACGTTCAGGCTAGACATAGACGAGCTTTGCTTGTAAAAATCTACTGAATCTACACGTGCGCAGCCCTGTTTATGTGCACGCTAGTCGAAGGCCGCTTTCTCTCTACGCACTCACGAGTATTCCAGTGCGGCTCATTCATGTGCATCAAAAACAAAGGACAGGCAGATAATCAAGTTCCATACAGTCATTTCATTTCCGTAATGGAACAATCACTGCGCAAGTTACGAATTCGACACGTGTACCGAAATGCTTTCTGCTTACCTTTCTTAAGGCAAAAGCGTTAGGTGTCGATGTAGGCGGTGCCCTTGGCGAAACTGCACAGTGACGAAAAATAGCCGACGCGGCAAAGAGTAAAAATATTTCACAAATTATTCGGACTGACGCCACGTTTCTCAGGGAGGTTCCTGTAAACAAAATAGACTAGTGGCTTTGAAAAATAAGATTTGGTACGCTTAGGTTTGGGTGGGAATAGATCCCGGGCCTCCAGGGTGCGAGACGAACACGCTGCCGCGAAGCCACGGCCGCTCCGCGATCCCGGCTTCCAAGAGGTGTGCCTAGTGCGTTCCTGATGGCACGCGTCACGTCGCAGCCATCTCGGCGACTGGTGCTTGCGTCATTGGGCAGCACACGTGCCGGTACGGAGGTGGCGCCCCGTCATGAATGTACAAATTGAGCGCGTTGATGACGTTGCGAGATCTAGAAACAGTATAATGCTTTCGTAAGCAATCTGAAGCGTCTGCCGAATTTTAAGTTTAGCAATTGCTGTCGCGCCAGGTGTTGTTGAGCGGAGAAGCGGGCGCGCACGCTCTTCCCATTGACGTCACAATCGGAGTGGCGGCGGTTGTCGGCTGCGTGCGATACAGGAGCGTGCAGGCTCTTGCCGCTCGCGAGGACAGCCGCGCAAGTACGCGACTGCGTAAGAAGCGCGTGCCGCTGCGCCTTAGTGAGGAGGTCGCCTTAGTGTCACACGTGTACTTCCCATTGCGACTCGGTATGTCTTTCAAGAAGTCTAGCACCAATTGTATAAATCCATGCGATACCAAATGTGGAGCAGACTCTCGCCGGCTTGTGTTACAAGAGTGTAACACCTGCCAAATTTTTTTCATAAAGTTATGGTTACGGTTTGACCTCCGCCGGCTTTCTCATCAGATCGTGAAAAGAGGAGACACAAAATAAAGACGCTGGTAGGCCATAAACGGCACAGTAATGTTCTATCGCAGGCCCACAGCCGGGAAGGCAAGATGCACATAGCCGTGTAGTCGAAATGAATTGAACTGTGTGGTTTTACGTGCCAAAACCACAATTTAATTATGAGGCACGCCATAGTGGCGACTTCGAATTAATTCTATAGCCTCAGAAGCTGATTTTCGCATCTTAGTGAGGCGTAGCTTATTGCTGCATTCCTTGTCCTGTGCACAGATTGCATACTCGTCCCCGAGTACGTTTCACCATGTCTTTGCACCAGCCGATGACAAACCATTGCTTACATCAACCACGGCACCATTTCACCATTCATTGACTCACTTAGCCGCTCGTTTTCACATATTTGTGTTTCAGAAACATGGCTAGATAATACGGACGGTAATATTTATCCTGTTTTCGTTAATACCAAGCAAAATACTGCCGCCGTATTTCTGGTCGCCTTGGTGGTTCTGATATAGTTAAATCACGTCATATTAAGTATAACTGTAGGCTTTATCTTTTATTGTACAGCTTTTAGACACCAGTTCCTGTGTTGAGCATCGGCGCCCTCAGAGTGACCGAACAAATGAGCACAGCAGAGGATGAAAGAGTGACCGCTAAGCGCAGCGAGAAATGAAACATGGCGATAGCGAAGATAGCGCGAGGAGGAAAGCGGAGGAGGAGGGTTCAAGGCAAACATAAGGCGGAAAGTGGAGGAAGATGGTATGGCAAAAGCGTGAGAAGAAATGCCCAGTGCCGCGCAAAAGGTATCTGTGGCGACGAACGCTAAGAGATGGTGCCAGAGTAGCGCGCCGTCGTCTGTTCACCGATGCCGCCATCGATAAGGCATGCGGCAAGTGTGCCCACCAATACCATATATGGAAACAAAGTGCTCCATGAATGCAGGTCCGTCTGTGGCGGCTGCTGTGAATCGCGCGCACGCGTCACCCACGTGCTGCGTCTCGTGATCTCCTGATTAGCGGGGCAGTCGCGCCACACTTCGCTCCATTTACCAAATGCCGCACGAGATAGATTGCCCGTGCCAGACAATATTTCGCGAAATGAAAGCACGTACAAAGTTCGAATTTCGCATTCGGGAGTATCGTAATCGTCGGCGAATTTTTTTCTTTGTTGAAATCTGTGTGAATGAGTATGGATTGAAACTGATTTATTATAGCCGAATTCTCATAATGATAACAGTTTTATTCTCGGTTTATTCCCAGTCCCAATCTTCATCTATCGCTGATAGTTTAGACAAAACTATGGATAGACTCCATAGTTTTGGAAGAAATTTTTCTTGAAAGTCAGCAAGTTCTGATTGTCCGTGATAATAACATTAGTTTACATGCCACCGATAATGGAAATGTAGCAGCTTATGCAGACTGCTGCAGCTTGTTTCGAACTTGAATCATAATTTATTTTGCCTACTAGGTTTCTACTCATGGTAACAACACGCTTCTTGACAATCCTTTGACTAAGATGGCGCCAACTCCAAACTCTACAACGTAAAAACAGTTGCAGCCTTTGGTGTGTATATTTGCCACACAACAATAATCGCCATCCGTATTGCTCGCGTTTCCTTTCTTGAAAACGCTGCGCTCGCTACTTTCCTTTCGAGAATGCTCTGTCATGCTAATAACGCGTATGCGGTGCGTGACTTGGAAGTACCGGAGTCGCAGCGTTAAAGAAAGGAAAAGCGGGAAAGACAGATGACGATTATTGTTGTAGGGCAAATATACACTCCAAAGGGTTAAGTGTTTTTTAGAGTGTAGTGTCGGAGGTACACAGATCAGAGAGCACTTCCCAATATCTGTCACCTTTAATTTTTCACGTTTCAGGCCAAAATACCTCAGTCTGACACTCGCTGCTTTTCCTCTAATGTTGACCGAGGGAGTTTTCTTAGCACTATAGCAGATAATGACTAGTCTATAATTAAATTGCTGCGTGGTCCTCCAGAAGCTTTCGCAAATTTTTGTTCTGCCTTTCTGGACGCTGTTCGCGCTAATAGAAAGACTGTCGGATGCAGGAAATATTTTTCGTTTCTCTGTAATCCTTGGGTAAATAGCAACTAGCGTGAGAAAACAATAAAACATACACAGAAATATTAAAAAGAAACCTTTCTGTGTACGCTTAGCTGCACGTTAAACATTATTGTAACATTCTGAACAGCTTGCTAAGGAAGTCTAAATGACATTATTACAGAAATGAATTTGCAAAAGACAACAATTAATCTCAAAAACGATGACAACTTCTTAATGTGTTCACGAATTTACTTAAATCCAGTAAGACTGATGATAACATAAATTACAACAATAAAACTCTTACTGATTCTTCTGGCGTTGCAAATTCTTTAAGTGACTGCTTCTAAACCTATACAACAGTCCTCAGATGGCCTCTACTTATCCTTTTCATTGTTGCAATCAATCATTCTTTCTCCTTCCCGTAGCTGAAGATGAGGTATGCTCCGTGGTATTTGTCTGAAGAATACAAGCCCTCGCTTAGATAACATTTTTGTGTTTCATCAAAGACTTGTTGCAACACCCATTTCTGTAACACTTTCAAATATAATTATTAATATTTTTAAATGTGGTATTTTTCCAAGTTCACTTAAAAAAGGCTAAGATTGTTCCTGCACAAGTAATTGGGGACAAAGCTGGTGTGTCTAACTATCGTCCTGTTTCTATACGCTCGACGATTAGGAAAGTTGTTGAGAAGGTATTTTTAAGCTCTTAGATGTCTATGTTAAAATTTTAGTTTTAGTCTTGTCGATTTGGTTTACGCGCTAGCAGCTTGACTAATTTATCTTTAGAATTCCTAGCCGACTACATGAAAAGAAATTATGGGTTTTACGTGCCAAAATCACTTTCTGATTATGAGGCACGCCGTAGTGGAGGCCTCCGGAAATTTCGATCTCCTAGGGTTCTTTACCGTGCACCTGAATCTAAGTACACGGGTGTTTTGGCATTTCGCCCCCATCGAAATGCGGCCGCCATGGCCGGGATTCGATCCCGCGACCTCGTGCTCACCAGCCCAACACCATAGCCACTGAGAGCGATACAACTCCCTCCCCGCTTGTGAAAAGCTTGAACTACTGCCCTGGTCAGCTGATATTTATGGTGCGATAGAATTGTAGTATCATTGTAAAGCGGCCAGCACCCATTATGTGAGCAGTGCCTTTTAACGGGGAAATGAATGTTTCCTCATTTGACCTTTTGTGCTCCAAAAGTCTTGTGTTTACACACCGACTCGTTTGGCCGATGTATACTTTCCCACAATATATGTGCAAACGGTAGACAACGGACGACCTGCACTTCACAAATTCTTCCCTATGGTGTTGGGCTGCTGAGCACGAGGTCGCGGGATCGAATCCCGGCCACGGCGGCCGCATTTCGATGGGGGCAAAATACGAAAACACCCGTGTTCTTAGATTGAGGTGTGCGATAAAGAAGCACAGATGGTCGAAATTTCCGGAGTCCATCACTATGGCGTGGCTCATCATCAGATGGAGATTTGGCACGTAAAACCCCATAATGTACGTGTCGCCGTCGTGCTTTCGCGGGAGGCTGGCTGTGCGCGCGTGACAAAAGATTGTAATTCGCGTTTTCGCGACGTGCTAGCGTGGCGCAATGTCTCGGAGCAGAGCTAAGGGGCTCGTAGCACATTGCGTGCTTGCTCAGGAAAACGAGGAGAATGGGCGCAGAGAAGTATCTATGGGAGTTACTACAACAGAATGGAAGAAAAGAAAACGCAGGAGGAAAGCGAAAAAGAAGAACAAGAGATTGCGAGTGTTTTAACATTGAATCTTTTGCATGTGGTTTTGCAGCTTGGGATTCTGTAGGCAGCCAAATACTATATTGTCTGGAGTGGCCACGGCGGCCAACATCCGTAGTGGCAGGTCAATAAACAGGCGGGCTGCTGAAGTCGGAGGCTAAGGCGTTGCGCTGCTGAGCTCGAGGCTCCTCAGCCCCGTTTCCCAAATCACGATGTGCCTCATACGTTTATTGAAAAGATGGACGAAAGATAGACCCAGAACATATCCCTTTCTCTGGACTGGACATTATAGATGCACACGGTATTTCCGGTTGCCTTCTGTATTATTCCTTGTTGACACTGCAAAATTATTGAGAGAAGTATTGCACAGTATATTAGTTTGCGTCAGGTCTTCTACGCACGCGTTATGTTGCAGTTTCATGGTTTTACTGTTCCATGACACTTTTAATTTTATCCTTGCGATGTTTTACTACCTGCAAAATGAGAAATTTCTATGGTAAGTGTGAGCAATGCAATAAACAGCGCTTGGTGGGCAAGATTTCTGTTCGTTTCTTGTACTCGCGTTAATGTCTGTGTCGGTGTAGCAACACGCATACAGCTCCATAACCAAATCGTTCTTTTGCACGTAAAACCTTTTGATATATTCATTCATGCACCAAATGTCTTCGCGCAAGTGAAGCTGGCTCATTGATGCCTTCATATGAATGGACATCGGTCTACATTACAATTAACAAGTCGTCGGCGAAAGACCAGTGAAAGAAATTTGCGAGGCCGCGATTTTCATATGGAGACGGATTATCAGCGAAGCTGTTTAGGCTGCATACATTGACTGCATGCATTATGAAATCATACTTTTTTTTTTCGTCCGGCGCCACACTACGCCGACACAAGCGCCGCCGCGGTCACCGCGCCTCCCATGCATCTACCGCAAGCGCTGCTGCAGCCACGCCGGCATCTCCGACACGCAGGACGTTATAACCACAGTAGCGTACGTCATGTGCACAGACGCCATCGCCAGGCTTTTATCCCCTCTGATTATTTGTGAAACATGACTTAAAACAAATAAAGTGCATGAAGGCCAACTGCCTACACTTAGTGCACGTTCTAAAGTGTCCAATATTATTATTATTATTATTATTTATTTACAAATACTGCTATCTCCTTTAGAGCCATAGCAGAGGTGGGCTACATAACTTATGAACACAAAATGTCAACCAACATGGTTAGGCAGTTTTTTCTGAAATTGATCAGTCGGCAATGAACGCAGAGAATCATCTAAGTTATTCCATAATTCAACGGCGCGTGGAAAAAAAAACTTATAGCAATGTATTTTTGGAACGAAGGGATTTTAATGGGTGAGTACGTCGGGTTACTCGCGCAGTAGGTGTGATTAGCGAGATAGGCGCTTCAATGTCAGTTGATTTTGTGCAGCAGGATTAGACGGTTATACGTGCGACGAAACGACAATGGGTCCAGTGATAAAGCGTGTGCGTGGGATGATGGTGAAAACATACGGTCGTAATGGCCATAGATAAATCTAACAGCTTTTTTCTGAATGAATTCTAATTTGGAAATATCCTTTATGCGATAAGGCGACCACACTACAGAAGCATACTCTAAAACAGCTCTAATTAGTGATTTACAGGCCGTAAGCTTGCACTCTTTAGTGGCGTGTTTTAAAGTTCGTTTTAGGCAGCCTAGATTTCGCACCGCTTTAGAGCAGGCTATATTGATGTGATGTGTGATTATATTGATGGGATTAGGTTAGTTGTGATAGTAAGTCCAAGGTATTTGAACTCGTTAACTTCGTTAATGCTGTGTCCTTGTGTGCTGTACGTAAATTTGGCTAAGCCAGAAACACTGGCTTAGCCAGTGTTTCTGGCTACTTCAATAATGTCGTTAACATATATGATGAATAAGAGTGGCCCGAGAGCTGAGCCCTGCGGCCACCCTGACATGACCTGAGCTATAGAATTGGTTTTGTAATTAAAAGTGACGGATTGTAATCGGAGGTGCAGGTAATCGTATATCCAGTCAATTAGTTTATTACCAGGAAAGATTGCAGCAAGTTTTAGAAGCAATTTTTTTTGTGGCTTACCGTGTCAAATTGTTTTGAGTAGTCAATAAAGATGGCATCATGCTGACCGCGGTTATTTAGTGATGTGACTATGTCATGCGTGAATTGTAATAATTGCGTTGTTGTAGAAAATCCAGCCCGAAAACCATGTTGCTGTGGGGACAGAAAGTTATTTGCCGATAAATAATAAATGATGTGCTTATGGATGATGTGCTCGAGAAGTTTGCAACACGTGGGCAGCAATGATATAGGCCTGTAGTTAGTGATTAGCTGTTTGCTGCCAGATTTGAAGAAAGGAATAATGTTACCTGGTTTCCAAACACGAGGAACTGTAGACTTCTCAAGAGATTTGTTAAATATAACTGTCAAGTACCGGGCGTTCCATTCACAGTATCGCTGTAAAAATTTCTTTGGCACTCCGTCAGCTCCAGAACCTTTTGTAGTATCAATTGTTAGTAATAAGTTGAGAACACCAGTGTAAGTTCTAACGAGAGTAGAAAGCTCTGGTAAAATGTCGTTGAACCAAAAAAGGGGGATCGACGCCGTCATCCTGACAAAATACAGACTGAAAATAAGTGTTGAAAGTTTCGGAAATAATCACCGGATCAGCGCAAGGTCGATCGTTTATGGTGAATGATGAAGTGTCGTGAGCAGCCGGAAGCACCGTTTTCCAAAACTTTGATGGGTTTTCTTTCAAGAATGTTGATAACGTGGTGCCGAAATAAAAGTGTCTGGCTTCGTGCATTTTGGTTTTTAATTCGGACTGAAGCAGGTGGAGTTTTGAGCATTGGTTGCTCCGTCTCACGTTTTTACGTTTGCGGAGCCTCTTGCTGCGCCTGATAAGATGAATAATGTCGCTATTATACCAAGGGTGTCTCGGGTTGCGTTTCACACACTTCTTGGGAACAAACTGCGAGATGCATTTCTTAACAATGTTGCAAAACGTATCAAACAACTCATCCACACTCTAAATGCTGCTACACTGAAAAAAAACAGTCATAAGAAGATGCTAGAATATCAACAATGGAATTGTCATCAGCATGGGAAAAATCATTAACAATCCGAAAATCAGGTCTGTTGCGCTCATAAGTGACATCAACCTTCAGCAGAACTCCCTTGTGATCGGACAGGCCTTCTATGACTTGGCAGTCATATCCATTTTGTAGTAACTTCTGGTTAAGGAAAATCAGGTCTAGGATCGAGCTTTCGCGGGTACCGCCACTAACAATCTGTGTCAGATCTAACGACAAAACCTAGTCAATAAGCGAGTCACAAATCGGCCTGTCGCGACCATACGAAACCAATGTTCCCCAGTTAATACAAGAGGTATTGAAATCACCAGCAAGGAACAATTGACAGTTGTGAAGCGTGTGCTTTAATATATAATCGCAACAATCTAGAAATATGTTTTTTTTCAGAATCGGGAGGTCGGTATAAAGCGCCAGCAGCCATCATATGATCACCTATATATAATTTGCACCATACCGACTCGGTGTTAGGAAGGCTCGGTTGCACTACAATATAAATGTCTTTGTGAATAAATAAAGCTACTCCGCCACCCCTACCACATAACCTGTCACATCGCAAAACAGAGTAATTAGGAGGCACGAACTCGCCTTCCGTGACGGAGTCGTTTAGCCAGGTCTCAGTGACACAGATCAAAGATAGTTGATGGCATTCAATTAGCCAATTGAAGTGAGCTAGCTTGTTCAGTAGGCTGCGTACATTTATATTCAAATGCTTAGGTTCTATCTATCACGAAGTCCCTCTGTGCTGCTAGTGGGTATGTTACGGGAAGTTTTGATAAGCGACTTTCTAGTGCCATCCCACGAGTAGCAGACGCTGTCTACTATCAGGGTGTCAAAGCTCAGTCGAATCTTGTTCGCCTTCTGCCTAAGCTTGACTGAATTATCCCACAGAGCTTTCCGAGTATGGTGCACACAGACAGAAAAACCCTCAGTGATATGAGTATCTGACCCTTTTAATGTAAAATCATTCCTTAGTATCGAAGTCATCACTCTGAAATAAAGCAACTTAAGTATGATAGGTCTTTCCTTCCCATTTTGTTGTGCACCGAGCCTGTGACAGCGCTCAACGCAGTTGCATTCTATTTTCAATTTCGTGAAAAAAAAACTGCAGCACAGCGGCAAGTAGTTGCTCAGGAGATTCAGCCGATGGCTCAGGCAGGCCATAGATCATTAAGTTGTTCGGACGTGAACGGTTTTCTAAATCGTCATTTTTTCTGTCCAGTAGTTTGATGGCTTTTCTAAGGTCGTCGACTGTTTCTTCTAAAGTATGCACACGGTGGTCGACGTTAGCGGTGGCCGACGCCCACGCTTCTATCTTCGAGATCCTTTCTTCAAGTGCATCAATTTTAGCGGTCAGACTTACTAAGTCTTTTCTTATCCGTGTTCGCCCCTCTAGCAGTACCATGAGCATCCGTTCAGTTTTGTGTCTCAACCAGGGTTTGACTCTACATCACCAGACATAATTATCAAGATTCTCAAGGAATGCAACAAACAAAATAGGTACACAAAAGGCACTCTGGGTCCGGCAGCAGCAGCAAACAACGATCATCACTTCTGCGGCAACGTACACGGTGTTTGTTGCTTACCTACAAGATGAAGCAAGCAAAGTTCAGACAGCCGTTCGCCATACCGCTATCGGACCCACTGAAGAGCAGAAGCCGCGAGTCTGGCTTTATATCGTCCTGTGACCACGTGAGCGTTCCAGCAGCAATCTGCCATCCCCTGTTTGACGAGCACCGATGAAGTTCGTCGTCGTCGACAATCAGGTTGTCAAGTGATACGAAATTACACGTGCCGTTGAAGGGCGAAACCAAGTTCAGACGCGCCGGAATGCCACGCAGTCGACAAACGGAAAAAGCATAGTCCTCCGGATAGTGGCGGCCTACGCAAGCAGAGATCTGCAAGATCAAGAAAGCAAAGTTCAGACAGCCGTTCGCCATGCCGCTACCGGACGCACTACCCGCTACCGGAATATATATATATATATATATATATATATATATATATACAGTGGTTGCCACTTGGAGTCTTGGGAAGCGGACCGTATAGGTCAGTGCTGATGCAGTCAAACGCTCGCACCGGACATGGTAAATTAAACGTTGAAAGGGGCCGGCGGCATGCTGAGTTGGCGTCTTCCATCGCTGGTACATGTGGCATGACCGGACATACTGGCGAACGAAACGGTACATACCGCGCCAGTAGTACCGAAGCTGTAGGCAGGAGTAGGTCTTTAATACACCAGCACGGCCGCATTCTGGGTCGTCGTGGAACGTGGCGCAGATGTCCGAGCAGAGGTGTCGGGTTATAACGCGCATCCACTTGCGGTCATTGGAATCGTAGTTGCGGTGGTACAGCAGATTATACCGAATGATGAAGTGCGTCGCTTGGCGATGGAGCGTTAGAGAGATCGGCGTTTGCCACTCGCTAGACAGGCAGTCAATAAGCGAAGAGATTCGTAGGTCTTTGCGCTGATCTGGTGGCATGTCGGAAATGGTAGGGGCGAAAGCACCGCAGGTGGAAATAGATGAGTGGACATGACCAGAAGGCCGGGGTGACCGGGACAGAGTGTCTGCGTCTGAATTCTTTCGGCCTGAGCGATAAACAACGCGTATGTCATACTCTTGTAGGCACAATGCCCAACGGGCAAGCCGACAAGTTGTATCTTTTAGTGAAGATAACCAGGATAAGCCATGATGGTCGGTCACGATGTGAAATGGACGCCGACACACAGAAATACGAAATTTTCCTATAGCCCAAATGATGGCCAGACATGCCTTCTCAGAAGAGTACGAATTTGGGCTGGTTGGTTCACGATTTCGAGGAATAAAAAACAGCGCTAAACAACAGGACGAGTGAAGGGCTACAGACAGCAGTGCTGCCTTCTGTAACTTTCCCACTGACGATGCTTTCTCAGTAATCGAGTAGTTCACCGCGGCTGGCATAGGCGACGACGTACTCCTTCAAACCGTCCTAGCGTTGTGCAATAAGAGCACCGTATGGATCTCAGTTGGAGCAGAGGTATCGAAGTGTCGCAGTACTGGAGGAGAGGTGAGAATGCGTCGCAGTTCGTGGATTGCGTGGTCGCGTATGCGACGATGCATATATATATATATATATATATTGCAGTGCATTTCCCTACCATTTCCAAACGCGTAACTAGTGCTGCTAGGCCGACACCCCGGTTGGCATATATATATATATATATATATATATATATATATATATATATATATATATATATATATGAGATACATATACAGATAAAGGCGCTTAAGCTTCGCCTTTAAGAGTGGAACGCCATAGCATTCAATGAGCCCCTGGCTCCTTCTCGTGCTTTCAAACAATTGCAGCTAATGTAACCGTAAAGTCCAGCGCGAAACGCTAGCAGCAAACGCTATGCACGAAGGCGAGCTTTACGGTACTTGCCCCTTCCTGCCTCCCCTGCGAGCACCGCTGCAGAGGATGGTCGGAGGCGAGTGCCATCTGGATGGTATTGCAAGGATCATAGCGGGGGGCGCCGCTCCATGAATGACAGAAATGCTGGAAAAGAAGTGTATTTATTTATATATTTATTCAATTGTTTATTTATTTATTTATTTACTTATTTATATATCTATTTATTTATTCACTTATCTATTTGCTTTTTATTTAAAGTTCACATGCCCCGAAGAGCATTCGCTGAAGGGGCATATGAATAGAAATACAGTACAGAAATAATAAATCAGAGTAACGGTACAAGTTGCATCGAGCATCTTCCTTACCTCCCGTCCGTAGAAAAGGTTGACTGGAGTCATCCGTGCAGTTTGTTTAGCCGCGTTACGAGCAAACGTGATATAAGGCAGACTATCGTCCCAATTTTTTTGCTCTATATTTACGTACCATGGAAGCATGTCTTCGAGTGTTTTATTCATGCACTCTGTTATTCCGCTTGTTTGTGGATGGTAGGCTGTTGTCTTTCGATGAGTCGTGCCACTGAGCACCAGTACGTGATCTAAAAGCGCGGCTGTGAACGCGATGCCTCGGTCTCATATGATAATGGTTGGTGCCCCATGTCTGAAGGCAACATTCTCTATGAAAAATCGTGCCACCTGTGCTAGTGCGGTTTTGTCTCGGCGTAGCGAGCTAGATAATCAGTCGCTACAATAGCCGAACGGTTAGCAGTAGTAGAGGCAAAAAGTGGACCCATGAGGTCCATTCCAGTCTGGCGAAATGCCGTTTGCGGTACTTGAACGGGCTGTAGCAAACTGGCTGGTTAAGTTAAGGCGACTTCGGCCGCTGACAATCCCGGCAGGTCCCAACGTGGTGTTTCATGGCTAGGGCAGTCCTCGCCAATAGTATCATTGTCGCACTCTGCTCAGCGTTCGCGTGTATCCTAGATGCCCAGAAGTGATCTCGCTGTACTTCACAACAAAGAGCAGTAGAAACGATGAGCAAATAGCTGCATCTGCTTGAAGAAAAGTTCATATTGCATAGAACTTTGTTCGTGAAGCAAATAGATGACAATCATCTGGCGAAATCTTTGGTGCGGTCTGAGTTCGTCCGTCCAATAGATTAATGAAGCGAAGCTGCTTAGGGTCGTCAGGTTCTTGTTGCGTAATGGTAGACGCGTGATGGTTGCGCAATGGTAGAAGACCGAGGAATGCTGTCTCCTTTTCATTGGAAGCAGGAGCCGACTGTATAGGTGACCGAGACAAGCAGACAGCGTCGGTATAGTGTTTACGTGATTTTTACATCACCGTCATATCAAACTCTTTCAGTCTATGGCTTCAATGTGCTAATCGCCCGCAAGGACCTTTAAGATTTGTCAGCCAGCAAAGTGAATGATGGTCGCTGATAACTTTGAAGCGGCGACCGTACAAATATGCGCGAAATTTTGAAACCACCCATGCGACGGCGAGGCATTCCTTCTGAGTTATAGAGAAGCTTGCTTACTTCACAAGCACGGCTACGAGACCAACACTGCTGGCATCAGTGTAAAGCATTGTAGGAGCTGCCTCGTCAAAGTGGGCAACCCCAGGGAGTGTTTGTAAACAGTTTGGCAAATTAGTAAATGCAGCTTGCTGTTTGTCGCCTGTACAAAAGCGACGTTGTCCCTCGTGAGGCGAGTTAGCGGCGACGCCATGCGAGCAAAGTCTGCAATAAAGCGCTGATTATATGCGCAGAGGCCCAGAAAGCGTCGTATAGCCTTTTTATCCGAAGGTACAGGAAACTGTGCAATGGCGGCAATCTTGTTAGGATCCGGGAGGACACCCGCGTGATTAACAACATGGCTAAGAAAGTCCAGCTCCTCAATGTAAAAATAGCATTTCTGAAGAGTTCGGCGGACGGTATTCAACACAGAATCGTTTTAAGCTGTCAACGTGCTCATCAAATGCTGCGAAAAACACTATGACATCGTCGAGATAGAATAAGCAGGTTTACCACTTCAGCCCCGACAGCACAGTATCCATGAGCCATTGGAAAGTGACAGGTGCAGAGCACAAGCCGAAATGCAAGGCCTCAAGTTCGTGTAGTCCATCTGGCGTGAGAAAAGCGGTTTTCTAACGATCTCTCGGGTCTACCACAATTTACCAACAACCGCTTTTTAACTTGATGGAAAACAAATAACGAGCGTTTGGAAGCATATCAAGTGAATCGTCTATGCGGGGAAGCGGATACACGTGTTCTTTTTCCCGATGGATTTTTCGATGACCAACACAGAAACGTAGGGTGCCGTCCTTCTTGAATAAACTGCAGGTATGCCTAGGGTTCCTGGAACGCTGAATCACACCGGCTTCAAGCATTTGATGTACCGGCTGTTGTATCGCCTCGCATTCTGTTAAGGCCAAACGCTAAGGATTTTGGTGAATCGGTCTTGTTTCATCCCCTGTGATCTGTGATTATACAGCGCTTGGTTAGGGACGTCCGACCGACCCTTGATGTCGACGCAAAGCAGTCGTGGAACTTGGCCACTAGCGCAAAAAGCCGTTCTCACTCGCGTTGCGGTAAAGGAGTGCTTACGTGAATAACAGGTTCTGGATCTTGTGCAGACGCTTCCTCGAGTACTTACCGCAGGGGCGCCTGCGTCAGAAGACGTTTGGTGTGTTGCGACACCACGTACCCGAGCACATGAGGGTTGGAACCTCGCGCGTAAAGTCTTGCGGGCTCAGCCGTGTCTGGAGAAAGGGGACCTTGGCGGTTCAGCCTATTTTTGGTGTTTGGACCTTTAAAGGCCTCCGGCGGAGGCAACACAACTCTTCGGCCTCGGCTTCACATAGAGTGTAGCTCCAGACTGACCCAGACTGGGCAAAATCGGCAGTCACCTTTTTCTGTCCTCCTCTTCAATCTTCGTCTTTCTCGCTCACGCTTAATATTTCCTGTCCCCTCTTCATCATCATCATCTTCATTACCATCATCAGCCTGGCTACGCCCATTGCAGGACAAAGGCCTCTCCCATACTTCTCCAACTACCCTGGTTATGTGCTAATTGTGGCCATGTTGTCCCTCCAAATTGCTTAATCCCATCCGTCTCCTTAACTTTCTGCCGTCCCCTGCTACGCTTCCCTTCTCTCGGAATCCAGTCCGTAACCCTTAATGACCAACGGTGACTTTCCCTCCTCATTACATGCCCTCCCCATGCCCCCCCCCCCCTATTTCTTTTTCTTGATTTCAACAAAGATGACATTAGCTCGTGTTTCTTTCCTCACCAAATCTGCTCTCTTCTTATCCCTTAACGTTACGCCCACCATTCTTCTTTCCATAGCCCGTTGCGTCGCCCTCAATTTAAGTAGAACCCTTTTCATAAGCTTCCAGGTTTCTGCCCCGTATGTGAGTACTGGTAAGACAAAGCTGTTATACACTTTTATCTTGAGGGATAATGGCAACCTGCTGTTCATGATCTGAGAATGCCTGCAAAACGCACCCAGTACTTTCTTATTCTTCTGATTATTTCAGTCTCAAGATACGGATCCGCGGTCACTACCTGCCCTAAGTAGATGTGCTCCCCTTATCACTTGCAGTGCCTCGCTACCTATCGTAAACTGCTGTTCTACTGTTAAACATTACTTTAGTTTTCTGCAGATTTATTTATAGACCCACGATTCTGGTCTGCCTGTCCAGGTCAGTGAGCATGCATTGTAATTGGTCCCTTGAGTTACTAAGCAAGGCAATATCATCAGCGAATCGCAAGCTACTAAGGTATTCTTCATTAAATCTTATCCCCAATTCTTCCCAATCCAGGTCTCTCAATACCTCCTGTAAACATGCTGTGAATAGCATAGGAAAGATCGCATCTCTCCGCCTGACGCCCTTCTTTATTGGGATTTTGTTGCTTTTTGTATGGAGGACTACGGTGGCTGTTGAGCCGCTATAGATATCGTTCAGTATTTTTACGTACAGCTCGTCTACACCCTGATTGCGTAATGCTTGCATGATTGCTGAGGTGGTGACTGCATCAAACGCTTTCTTGTAATCAATGAAAGCAATATATAAGGGTTGGTTGTATTCTGCATATTTCTCTATCACCTGACTGATAGTGTGAATATGGTCTATTGTTGAGTAGCCTTTACGAAATCCTGCCTGGTCCTTTGGTTGACAGAAGTCTAAGGTGTTCCTGATTCTATTTGCAATTACCTTCGTAAATACTTTGTAGGCAACGGACAGTAAGCTGATCGGTCTATAATTTTTCAAGTCTTTGGCGTCCCCTTTCTTATGGATTAAGATTATGTTGGCGTTCTTGCAAGATTCCGGTACAAACGAGGTCATGCGGCATTGCGTATACCGGGTGGTCAGTATTTCTAGAACAATCTGCCCACATCCTTCAAGAAATCTGCTGTTACCTGATCCTCACCTGCTTCCTTCCCACTTTGCATAACTCCCAAGGCGTCCTTTACTTCTTCCGGCGTTACTTGCGGGATGTCAACAGCGTTGAATTAAGGGGGGGGGGGCTAAGGGGGCTGCAGCCTAGGGCCTCACCTCCCACAGTAGGAGAAGGGGGCCCCTTTATTCTAACCTGCTTAGCATATGGAACCATGGGCAATGGAACTTCGAGCGACATGTATGAAGCGATAAAACCAGAGCGAGCAGAAGGAGGCCCCCGCCTAATTTAACAGAATGCGTTTCGCCTCAACATCTGGGGAGAGCTTGTCGAGCTGCAAAAACAGGAATCCCCCGCCACCCCGGCGGGGCCCTCTTTCTTACGAAGCGAGGTGCGTTTGCTTGGAAGAGTTTTCGTGGTTTCCTGTCACTCCGTCTGTGCAGTGGTATCTGGAAAGGAGGGACAAGGGGGAAACACCTAAAACATGTAATGTTGGATGAGATCCTAAATCTCTCTTGCCCCTCGTCACTACCACGCCACCCTCCACGTCTCATATAGTTCCGCCGCTGTCCATCTCATAGAAAGGATGTGCTGTAGTACCCAACAGTGCCTCTCATTCGGCTTTCCTTTACCGTGATGGTAATTTGGGCGGGGGAGGATGAGTCCGATAGCACATGATGATGACTCCGATGGCAGAGTCTAGGTAGGAAAGGAAAGAAGACGTCACACGTGCTTTTGTCTGCGTGCCGTGGGGCATGGAATGTTCACTGTTCGGGCTAGGGTTGTAAGAGTGAAAGGGGGAAATTGAAGAGCTGGACAGAAAAGCCTGTCTCCAGGGCCTATTCCTGCCTAGTGGCTGCGCACTCTCGCACGCGCTCGATGGAAAGGGTAGGTCAGACTGGCCGCCGAACTTTCCAGAAAGAAGTAGAAAAAGATGACTCACGGGCGACGGAGGACGCGTAACTTCGCCCACGGTAGGAATCGCCCTGTCCCCTTCGTTCTCGCGCTCGGGTTCGACGGGGCGAAAGAAAAATCGAGAACCACCCAGAACAGACGATTGCTCCTAGCCAATAAGAAGACGAGACCGGAACGGGAGAAGGAGTGAGTTTGTACGGAGAACGCGAGAATTTGTACAAGGAACTCTATGCGTATCTGAACGCCTGCTTTGGCGCTAGTAACAGACAGACGTGGCGCGCGTCTATCAAGGGAAGTTGATCGCAGGCTGCGATTCAGCCCCGAGCCGGCGGGTAAGCTTGCATAAGCCCGTCCGCAGAGGAGCTCCCGCGGTGCGCACCACTGTCGGCCAGCCACGGACCATCCAGGCACCGTGCGCCAGTCATCGGGACAGCCACCGTAGAACACCTGCGGTCGCGTCGGACTGACGAAGTGCCCAGTGAACAATCAGCATCCATTCATGCGAAAATGCTCGGTCGAAAGCATCAAAGTGGTGCATCAAAGTGATGTTAGAAAGAGAAGAGCGTGAAAGGAAGCTACCAAAGATGACAAAGTACCTACTGAATGCAGCTTCCGCCAAATAGTATGATCGCTCTACGCAGCGTCCGTGTCAAACTCCCAATAGGACAGACTGTGCTTCCGTGGAGGACTTGCCAACTCCATCACCACTGTTTTCTGGCAAGAAGCAAGGTTTGACTCATCTTGGTTGTCTGTATCCTGTGAAAACGATGCCAACCTCGGTCGTCCATATTTCTGAGAAACTGACGCTAACCGAACCCTGTCGTGTTCCGGAGTCAGCAACATCTATGCTACTAGGCCGGGCTGCGGCCACAGAGCTCCAGGTGTCCGGTCCGCCACGCCCGATATCTACTACTGCTGATCAACAGGTGCCAATCCTCCACGATGAGCCTCCTTCAACTGACGAGCGCCAGGAAACGACACTCACGAACCGACTCACTTGTTTCCTGTTAGCTTGGCTTCAAATAATCATGTTCCCAGACACAAAGTGTGCCTCGAGAGGACGAATGCGACGGCTTCTTGTTGCGGCAACAGAGAAGTACAGACAGCCCTGTAACAAGAGGTACGTTGTGAGGTTCTCTGATGTGACCCTGCTAAGTGGCCAGACGTTATTACTGAGAGCTATTGGAGTGTATGCCTCTAGAAAGGGCCGTTGTATTTTCAAAATCGGGCAGAAAATTTTCCGTCTTCCGAAAGGCAATACAAAACTCAGAAACGCTATATGTCACCTCATATTTTCGTGCTAAAGGCTGTAAACGGGGAGCCGTACGAGCGACACTGGTTAGTGTACTCGGAGTCGAAAGGTTCCGTTTACTATTTCATGTGCAAATTATTTTCGATTTCAAGCAACCCCAGTGCTTTCACCACGCACGGCTTTTCTGAGTGGAAAAGAGCAGAAGAAAAGGTTTGCGCACATGAAAATAGCGTCGAGCACCGGAACTACGTGGCAGCGTGGCTCACCCGCTTAACTCGAGCAGCACAATTGACAAGGAGCTGGTTAAGCATCTTGTCACTGAGAGCGCTTACTGGACAGATGTGTTGAAGCACGTAGTCGTTGTAGTTAGGCTTCTATCTGAGCGCAACCTAGCGTTTAGGGGCAGTGAGGAGATTGTTGGTTCACCGTAAAATGGCAATTATATGGGAGTGCTTGAGGCCATTGCCAAGTCTGGTCCCTTTCATGAGGAGCACATCAACCGCTACGGGAACACAGAAAAAGGTCAGCCATCGTATCTGTCAAAATCCATTTGTGATGAATTTATCGAGCATATGGTAAAGACTGTCAAGGAAAGTACGTCTCGTTGACGAAGAAAAACGTGCAAAATACTTCTCTTTAATTGTTGATTCAACTCCAGGCCTTACTCAAGTTGATCAGCTGTTAGCTGTTTTGCGATACGATTTAAATGGGAAAGTGTACGAGCGCTTTCTTGAATTTGTTGCAAATGAATCGCATACCGGCTTGTATCTTTTTGTTACCGTGATGGACTTCTTGACGATCAATGGTATCTCAATTGATGATTGTAGGGGCCAACCTTATCATAATGCGAGTAATATGTCAGGAAAATACAAAGGACTGCAAGTTCAAATTAAACACCTGTACGAATTGGTAGTCAACGTCCCGTGTGCTGGTCATTCACTGAACTTAGCAGGCGCGTGTAGTGTTGACAGTTGCATTGAGACAGTAAAATTTTTCACTGTAATTCAGAGACTGGATGTGTTCTTTGCTACCTCACCTAAGCGATGGAGGTATCTTTTGGGCAGCATGGGCGGAACTGGCCAGCAGCTTGTTTTGAAAAGTCTCTCTGAAACCAGGTGGTCCAGACACGCTGAATCATGTAAGGACACTCTGAAAAATTTCAATGCAGTCTTCTGTTGCCTTGAAGCTATATCAAAGAACGAGGAAGAAAACGGTGGCACTAGGAACGAAGTGCACTCTCTCTGGAAGAAAATGACAAAACTAGAGACTGCAGTCATGGCGATTTTCTGGAATGAAATCTTGGAGCGCTTTGACAAAACGAGCGTAGCACTTCAGATACCAGGCCTAGACATTTCAACTGCTGTAGACCTGCAGAGCTCTCTAGAAGGCTTTGTTAATTCTTTGTAACCTCTCTTTCATACCTTCGAAGAGAGAGCACGCACGCTAAGTACCAATTCATGTTATCAGGATGAGGGCAAACGCATCGTTTTGAGTAAGCTCCCGGACGGAAAAAGGGATAGTGCGCTACAGTTGTACATAAAACTTTATCGTAGAGTCCTACAATGTTGTACTTGACAGTCTAGGCTCTGCATTTTGAGTGCGAAATGCTGCCTACACTGAACTCTGCGAAAGGTTCGGATTCTTAAAATTGCTGACAGAAGTTGGGAGTGAGGCCTCTCTGGCACAGCAGGCTGAGAAGTTGATGAAAACCTACAAAAATGATTTAGATCCAGCATTTTCCGCTGAAATTGTTCAGTTTCCGAACTTTCTGCACAAGTCTGTGTGCGAGGACACGAGTCCCCTGGAAATAATGAAGATGCTGCACGAAAGAAAGTAACTGATATGTTTCAGAACCTTTCTATTGCTTTGCGAATGTACTTAAGCATACCCGTGGCAAACTGTGAGCCCGAACGATTGTTTTCCTAGTTGTCGCTGATAAAACATCGCCTTCGTTCGAGACTCCTTGACGACAAGGTGAACTCGCTTGCTATCATGTCCATTGACAGTGACCTCCTCGGCGATCTATGCTTCGAGCATACTATATCTGATTTCGCCAAAGCGAAGGCGCGACAGATGCCATTTTAAAAGAGGACGGTTTGCGCTATACATGAATAGTTCCAATAAGTTCGTTGTGTTGCCTCCCAGCCTCCACGTCGTCAATGGAACGGTGAGCCGTGTAATTCAAGATATGCAAATCTTCGTTGTTCGTCTCTTGTTTGTTCTTCTTGTCATATTTAGCGTGCTCATAAAGAGCTGTATTTTTGTTGTGTTTGATAGTGCCACGTTTGTTTGGTGTCGTCCTTGCTTGTCTTACCTTTAACGAAAATATTTTCAAATAATCTTTTTTAATTAAAGTCGGTAGTTTGCATCTGTATTCAAGTGCATTTTTATGGTGTTTTTATTGCCTTAAGTATTGTATATATCTATTGCATACTAATAGAGTAAAGTGCATTACTGTTACTGCAGTCTGATGCTTGAATTTTAATAATTAATGTTTTGGATACAACCATGCGTCTCCTCACGGGATTAAACTTAGTGATGCAAGGAAAGCCTAGCTTCAGAAGGATCGACATCTGAGTTGTGTTGTCTTTTCTACGTTCTTCTTCGTCTTGAATTCACTAAACTTTTCCTTAAAACCTAGCTTTTGCTGAAAACGGAATGCAGATTAATCACAAAGAGAACATATGTGTTGGTGTTTACAACAGCACGAGCTTCAAGCAAGTTTTATTGTTTTCCTTATAACAATAACAATAATAATAATCGCGTTGATCCCACTTCGTTCTTCTTAATTTGGTGGAATTAAAATGAAACATTACATATTGCCAGCAGCGTAGCAGGCGAAAGGAAGGGCGGGTCAGTTTAGGGAAAGGGGGCCTGCATGCGCATTAGCCCAGGGCCCCTATCTTTTTATTCCGGCCCTGGATGTCAAATTCCACTAGACTATTCCCTTTTCTATTATCGTCGTGGGTGCCACTGGTGCTCTATGGAATTCCTCAGCCACTTGAACTATCTCATCCATATTAGTAATGACATTGCCGGCTTCGTCTGTTAAAGCATACATCTGATTCTTGAATATTCCTAGTTTCTTCACTGCTTTTAGGCTTCCTCCGTTGCTGAGAGCATGCTCAATTCTGTCCACATTATACACCCTTATGTAAGCTATCTTACGCTTGTTGATTGACTTGGAAAGTTCTGCAAGTTCTGTTCTAGCTGTAGGGTTATATGCTTTTTTTATTGTTATTATGGGGTTTTACCTGCTAAGACCACTTTCTGATTATGACGCACGCCGTAGTGGGAGACTCCACAAATTTCGACCACCCGGGGTTCTTTAACGTGCACCTAAATCTAAGTATACGGATGCTTTCGCATTTCGCCCACATCTAAATGCGGCCGCCGTGGTCGGGATTCAATCCCGCGACCTCGTGCTTAGCAACCCAACACCGTAGCCACTAAGGAACCATGGCGGGTTTAGAGGCTTTCAGACATTGGCGTTTCTTAATCAGATCTTTCGTCTCCTGCGATAGCTTACCGGTATCCTTTCTAATGAAGTTATAACCAACTTCTATTTCACACTCCTTAATCATGCCCATAAGGTTGTCGTTCACTGCTTCAACACTGAGGCCCTCTTCCTGAGTTAAAGCCGAATACCTGTTCTGTAGCTTGATCCGGAATTCCTCTATTTTCCCTCTTATCTCTAACTCCTTTTTCGGCTTCTCATGTACCAGTTTCTTCCCTTCCCTTCTAAAGTCTAGGCTAATTCGAGATTTTACCATCCTATGGTCACTGCAGCGAACCTTGCCGAGCACGTCCACATCTTCTACGATGCCAGAGTTAGCGCAGAGGATGAAGTCTATTTCATTTCTAGACTCGCCATGTGGGCTCCTCCACGTCCACTTTCGGCTACCCGCTTGCGGAAGAAGGTGTTCATTCCCCGCATATTACTCCGTTCTACAAACTCTACTAATAACTCTCCCCTGCTATTCCTCGAACCTATGCCATATTCTCCCACTGACTTGTCTCCAGCCTGTTTCTTGTCTACCCTGCCATTGAAGTCGCCCATCAGAATAGTGTATTTTGTTTTGACTTTACCTATCGCCGTTTCCACGGCTTCATGTCTTCCACGTCTTCAACGTCTTTGTACTTCCTGGTCATCATGGCTGGATCTAGGTGCGTAGGCCTGTACGACCTTCAATTTATACCTCTTATTAAGTTTCACAAGTCTTTCCACGCTCTCGTTAATGCCATAGAATTCGTCTATGTCACCAGCTATATACTTATTAATCAGAAATACGACTCCTAGTTCTTGTCTCTCCGCTAAGCCTCGGCAGCCCCAGTCACTTCACTACTTCTCAATTCCGAGTTTCCGGGCGGCAAGGGTTGACCTTGTTTGGCTAGCCAGTCTTGGTTATGCTGCATTTGGTTATAGTAGCGACGTACGGCTGGGTTTGGCAGCGCTTTTCTTGAAGGAATATCTGTCACGTCCACCTGTTGGGCTTCATGGTGGGTGGTTGGCATCGCTGCCGAAAACCCCATCAATACCTATTGAGAGCGCTTTTGCTAAACTCTCTGATCGCCCTCTGAAAGAAGGGCGCACCGAAGATCATTCAGTTTCCCGGACGCCAAGCCCCCAACTTCTCTCATTTCCCATGTAATTCACTCGGAAAAACCAGACAAACCAGTGCGAACATTAAAGCATTAAACTTTGCCTTCATTCACAGTCACTATAATTATGGCATTGTTTCCTGGGGAAACACATATACCTGTCATATCTCTTCTATTCAGCACTTACAAAAACGAGCAATACGCATTATCACTAGCAGTGGATTTTTCACGAGTTCTACTCCTCTACTTCGTGAAAATAACATCCTAGTTGTAACGAACTTCTTCAAATATCATCTAACAATTATGTTTTATAAATTACTTACTAAACAGCTCTCATACCAATTTATTGATTCCAGGCACCTCATCAATAACAATAATACCAGGTTTGCACGTAACTCTAATTTTCTAGTACCTGTGGTTCTTTTTAACTATGGAAAAATGACATCATCATTCGCTGCTATAAAACTCTGGAATGGTTTACCCGTTAGCATTAAATCTTCATCCTTTTATACATTTAGTCATGCGCTTAAGCTGTTATACCTGTGTAACTAAGATTACGTCATTCATTACACTGTATTTGTCATTTGTATGTACTGACAGTATTTTTATGCACTACAGGCTTATATAAATGCAGTTTGTTTTCATTTATATTATTTTTTATGTTTTATTGTCGCGATTGTGTTCGTTTGTTTTAGTTAGCCTGCGAGGGTCCCGTTGCAGTCATTGACTTTGGGACCCTCGTCTGCATATTGTATCTTTGGAATGCATTGTATTTAAAGAATAATAAACTGAAACTGAAACTTTTTTCTCACGCATGTGTGGGTCAGCTCTTCGACACAGGCAGGCCATGTCCTAGGAAAACATTGCTACCGTTTCGTTCGGTGTCTGGATGCGCAACTCAATTAGTTGCTGGACAAGGTCCCGTCGATCGACATTCCCAACTATTTCAATGAGCTGAAGCTGGAAGTCATTCCATGCCGCGGTTTTCAAGCCACGTTCGAGTACTACCGTCAAGGATAAAATACACGTGGGAGAGCTTATATTGAGCAGACCACCCATTGACGTTGGCAGCACCTTCGTACTGGTCAAGCAAGTCTGCAACGTGTTCATGTGCACCACCATAAAAGCGATCGGGAACCAGTGGTTGCAGGACGGTTACCTTGGATGCACTGCGAGTAGAGCTGTCTTGTGGAACCTGTGGCGGGCTGGTGGTCGCCATTGGTAGATGTAGACAGCGCCCGGACGAACGTTCCTGTAAGGGGTAGAGCTCGGGAGCAAGGTCTAGAAGCCACCGACTAAGGCGAAGCACAGGAGGTGTAATTGGAGACGGGCTGGATGAGCGACTCCCAGGAGGAGTCCGCAGCATCAGATAGGATTGTGTACCCCGCAGCTGCAGCCGTGTCGCGGTTCAACGCGAACCAGACATCGGAATTGCCCGTTGAAAAACCACCCGAACAAAGACTCTGAATTCTCCCAGTCGCACTACATCGAGTCCGTAAAACTACATATCCACATTGTCGTCTACATGTCTACATGCAGCACCGGTCAATATGTGGTATGAAAGTCGGTTTCGCACAAGCACGATGGCTAAAAACTTATTTTCCTTATTTATAAGTATTCGTTGCGCAGACACTTCTATGCTGGGATGCGGAACTACTACTTGCTTTCTTGTGAAAATAACAGGAACTACTCTGAGGGTTAAGTTAAAATCCGTTTTCTTCTGCCGATTTACACACTTTATTTAGGCCTTGCTGTAGCTGTCGTTCACAAAGTGCGCGGTTACAAATTTCAAGGCCAATCGTACATCCTCTACATATGCAGAATACATAACTACAGGAGTTAGCGATGCACGGAGCGAAGTCATTTTAACAAAGTGAAGAGCGTGCAGGAGAGCACGCCTCCTTCAGGTATATCAGTCTCTTGTGTAAATGGACGGGATAATATATTCCCGATTCTGACTCGGAAATTGCGGTTGGACAGGTAGTTTTCTATAGTGTTAAGCACTTTGCCTTGAATGCCCATATGCTACAGGTCTCGTAATACACCGTACCGCCATGTCCTGTCGTAAATCTGCCAAATCAAGAAATACACACTAGTACTGCTTGTGCAAAAATGCGTCATGTATGTTTTCTTCGATACGCACGGGATGGTTGATTGTAGATCGGCCTTCCCTAATGCCACAGTGAAGTGGGTCAAACATTTTGTTGCACTCTAGGAAATGCACGAGACGACGATTGATCATGTTCGCAAAAAGCTTACAAAGGCAGCTCGTAAGTGCTATAGAACGGTAGCTGGTCAGCAATAAAGTTTACTTACCGTGCTTCAAAACTGGGATAACAATAGGTCCTTTCCATTTAAATGAAATATACCCAGCAGCCCAGATAGCAGAGAAAAGTGAGTGGTGTGGTTTGCGTGTCACAGTGCAGGTGCTTAATCATATCGCACATTTTTCTATCAAGAACCAGTGCAAAGCTCTGACATACTATCAAGGAAGCTATAAGTTCGGCAATGCTCGTTTGAGCTACATTTCTGGTTTAGTAGCTTACATTCTTCTGTGGCTTTATATTTCACAAGGTTATTCAAATAGTGAGTGGAGCTAGACACACGCTCGAAGTGTTCACAAAGAGCGTCCGTTTGGCCTTAAAACTTGTTTCCTGCTTGATCAACCAGCGGTAATGGATGAATTTGTTGTCCCTTAAGCCTCCTTATGCCGTTCCGTACTTTGGCTTCTGTTTGTATGAAATAATGCCAGACAAGAACGTCTCCCAGCTTGCCCTCGTAGCTTGGCGTCGGTTTCGCCTTCCCTGTGACCTAATATCTTTAAATTCGATCGGAGTTTCTGCAGTTTGGGGTCCGCGAAATGTGCTCCACGCCTTATTTTTTTCCCGTGCATTATTGCACTCATCATTCCACCATGGACTCGTCCGTTCGATGAGCTACCGCTTAGTTGTGTAATGAATTTCTTTGCTGTTTCTATGATAAAAGCGGAAAACGCTATGGCGTCGGCAATACTAAATTTGGTGGTAAGATGTCGTAATAAATAAGTCGATTTTTTCAAGTGATCTTAATCGGACAAAGATATGTACATAATGTGTAGGAAAGTTCAATATTTGGCATATTTTTCTTTCGTTGAGTGTACCCAGTTGCACCTATAACAATTCGCCATATTAGATAACAATTTGTGTGTTATACATCGTCACACCCTTCATTATACTGAGAAGACGAGCGAGTAGTCTTTATTTAAAGTGGTATTTTATTCCCATTACACCTCGATGTGCGTTGTAAGTGCTCGCAAATGCCTTGTTGTTAGTAAAGGCAAGGCGCGGAAGACCAGGACTCAAGAAGAAGAACACAAACGACAGGGCCGTCTTGTTGTATTCATTGTGTGCGGCCTTGTAGGCTATGTAGAAGAAATACGCATCGGAATAATAACGCCATTTAATTTTGGGTTATAATTTGAGGCACTGATTACTTCACAACTTAGCTACGGTACTGTACACAGTCATATTTATTTATTATGCGTTATTAACATAGCATTCATCATTATAAGCGCTACTATTAAACTATATCTCGCCAATGTTTTTTTTTTGCACAAGTTATAACCATTCATCATCATCACTTGCGTTGAACGGGGCGTTTCCCAGTGAAAGAGCGTCCAACTTGGTTGTATTCTCGCCTTTTAAAATGTATGCAAATGAATAGTAAAATTGACTAATTACAAGCCCGAAGAGCTTGCTGCGATATCCTAAAGAAGCTTCCTTAAGCTAATTCTCACAGTAGGTTAAATCCGCATTCTTCAGTGCCGCTTCCATAATTAGCCACCGACGTTCTTTATTCTGACAGATCATAGAGCTAGCATCACCACGAATTTGCTGCACAATTGAACTGGCCTTGCATGAAATTCAATGGCACAACGTTTACATATCTCACGTTTATAACAGCTGATTAATTTCTTATTACAGGCAAGAATCACCGCTTTCTGCACAGCTGTCTTTCGATGAAATATTTCGTCGCCCGGATATGGACGTATCGAACTGGAATGTCGAGATGCAGCAAGGACATCATTCTATCACTATTCGTACGTCAACTCGCCCACTTCTTCCATCTGCTAAGATGAGGTTTGACCTTGTGTATTCCATAAGGGTTAAATTTATATTAATATTTAAAATACTAACTTATTATCTTGATACTCCTAAAGATAATCGCTGGAAAGTTGGCGTGAGCAAGCGGTCGAACCTAGATGTTTAAGGTTAAATGCGCGTGAAATATTCGCCAGGCATCGCACGATGACTGTCGAGTGCACCCTGTGTGACTGTCGAGTCGACGGTGATGCCTTAGCACTGAATCGATATAGTGGCACAACGTATTGCCACCGTCGAAACGCCTTGTCTATGAGGCTTGTAATGTAGCGAGACTCGACTTTCGCACTTCCCTCGGAACACTCGTCTGGCACCGTCGCCACGAAGCATGGGTTGGCATTGAAATCCATGGTGCGCTGGTGCCTGCGAAATCTGAGAAACGCCTCATGCGGCAACCAGACTTCCCTCTCGCGCTTTTATGATGAAGATTTATTGGTTTTCCTTTTATCCTTGTGAAACGTGGCGATGACAAATAGTCACCTAGTCGGCATGAGGTAATAATGCATGGCATACATGCTCTTCATTAGAGCATTTTGCACACATCTACTCAATCTTTTGTCTCTTCCTCAAAGCTTTTTTGCCTTGTGCCGCTACCTACTATAACGGATCTGGGCACATCAATCTCGTCCCTGAGTTTGTTCCACCAATACTCTAAACATTTCATGCTTATGTCGACTGTTCACCGGTTGATGCTTCTGTCCACTTTAAATACAAGCGCTTCTGGAAGTTGTGCGTTACGTACGGGTCGCACTTGGCGAATCCCTTCGTATGCCATTAGGATATGCTAAGTGGTCTCCGGAATTTTGCTGCAGCAACCACATCCCTCATCTAGTTGCGAGTATTTGCTACGCTATGTTTTAATGCGAAAGCATCATATGCCCCATTGCTCAAAAATCCGACGTTGTAGTCGGCGGCGTGACCGAATGATTTTGCCAAAAATGCCGACGGCAAAAAGTAAACCACATAAGCATACTCGGACTGTGAAATATGTCAGGGACGTTCGTGTAAACAAAGAAAATTAGTGCCTTTGAAAAGAATATTAGGTAAATTTTGGTATGGGTGGGAATCGAATCTGGGCGTCAGGGCTGTGAGAAGAGCACGCTTGCCCAACGCCCCGGCGGCTCCATAGTTATGGTTGGCTAAATATGTGCTTAGTGCGTGCGTCCCTGCGCACGTCACGTCGCAGCCGTCTGGCTGACTAAACATGTGGCCTAGAGTGTGTAGAGTGCCTAGACTAAACATTTGGCCTAGAGAGTGGCACCTGACGGCGCAGCCAACGGGTACGAGGCACCACGTCACGAGTGTATAAAATAAGTGTATCATATAAAGAAGTCGCAGTTTCGCCCGAAACGCGAAGCATCAATTGCGGTAACAAATTAGTGGACAGCTATACGAAGTAGGGATAACAGTTTTATCGGCCGTATAAATTCGTAAAAACAGGCATTCTAAATAAATTAACAAGCATGATGACACCCACGCACAAGCCAACATGAACACATCTCGCTGGATAGCCGCGGAAACTCGCTGTCAAAGGAGGAGGCTGCCAGGGGGCCAGGGAGTGCGGACGTGGTTCAAGTCGGCTCCGTGGAAAGTTGCTTTGTCTGGTGGAAACAGTGCCGATTCATAGAAATAAGTGATGTGATCGCCTATCGGAAGTCCTGAGGATTACCTGGATTGCAATTTTATGACTGCAAGTGGACTTTTTTTTATGTCGACCGCGTCTCCCACCTAGCTAGCGTTGAACAAACGCGGCGGTTCGGCGGCAGCCGAAGCCCCCGGCGCCCGCTTCGGAACCCCGCTGTGGAGGCACGATGGCCATGGAGGTGACCGTAGAGGGTACAGAAATTACCCCCGAACAAACGACAACAGCGGATTGGATCACAAAAGTGGGAAAACATGTCAAGGAGCTGTAGGCCCTTGCGAAAGGCGAACGGCGAGAAAGCCAAAACAACGGCAAGCGGGCGGAAAGCGGAACCGCGTTCGGGAAAGGCAAGGCGGCAGCGGCGAACGCCGCGTATAAGAAGCTGGGGCAAAAGATCGCGGAGCGTTCAATTGCGTCGCACCTTCCGCCATTACCGGCGACCGACTACAAGTTCGTCCTTGGGCCGAAGAATGGGCTGGCGCTCGCAAAAGTTCCGACTACCAGGTTGAGTGCGGCGGTGCGCATGGCCGCGCAAATTCTATGGGTTAAGGGGCAAGAAAAGGACGTGCTGATAGTTAACGACAAGCAAGGCACCCTGATTTTCAGCACCCCAGGCATGGACACTGTCTGGAAGGTGACCAAGATTAAGTCTATCAAGATCGAAGAAAAGGACTACGAAGTCACGGCGTACCTTGTGCCGCACGAAGACAATGGGCGGGGTGTAGTGCACGGCATCGACCCGAGATTGACAATAGAAGAACTGACAGAGGCCTTCGGTAACCCGAGGAACCCACCGATACTTGTTGGCGTTAGGAAGATGGGCAACTCCAGCTCGGCAATCGTCACCTTTAAAAACGTGTCATTGCCCAGGTGATGTAATGTTATGGCGTACCTCTGAAGTGTGTGCTCTACAAGAAACGCTACGAGGTGTGCTACTAGCGTGGTGAGTTAAGACACAGATCGGACGGTTGTGTCAGCGAACAAGTTCAATGTCGGGGATGCGGAATGACGCCTCCACCTGAGGATCACGCATATGAGCCCAAGTGTAAGTTGTGCGGCAAAGGTCATTTGACAGCGGACGGCAAATGCAAGGAAGCTTTCAGGACCTCTTATACGATAAAGAGCAGGCAATGGGAGGTCATGCTGCGCTTGGAGGCGGAAGAGCGAAAGGCGAGGGAGGCCGAAGTAGGAAGGAGCAGATGGGAAAAGAGTCAAGGCAGATCCATGAGTCCGTCAAGACCGCGGATCATGTCCAGAGGGAGGGCGGATTCTTTTCGACGACTGCCACAACGGCAGGAAGGGGAGAAGCAACAGAAGGCCGGGCCCGGGAATGCGGGGACCTCCGGCAGCGTTGTCATCAACAATCCAGCGAGATCCACGTCGCCGAACAGAAAGGCGGGTTGGGCAGGCAGGGCCTCCCAGGATAAACGCGATGAGCAAATGTTTTAGATTAAGGAAGAGAATAGCACGCTTAAAGAACAGCTAGCGACGATGAGTAGGCAAATTTAGAAGCTTAAAATAGACTTTAAGCCTAATACAGCACCTGTTAAACAACCGCAAGTGTCGCAAAAGCCAAATATAGAGGGATCAGAGGAGCATATAGCGCCTCCGCCCCATGCTAAAAAGAGGGCGAAGGAAATGAAGAAGCCCATGATAAATAAGGACATACAGACAGTAATAGACAATAGAATAGCGAAACTGCAGGAAAAATTTGACACCAAATCTGGTCAGGAGGATGAATGGCACAAGGCCTTCGAGGTACGCATGTTGGGGATGTTCCAAAATCTGACACAGCAGTTGCATCAGCGACATAACAATCCCTGAGAGCGACTGCACCAGAGGGATAATAAACTCACTGAAGAACTTAAGGCAGAATCTGCGAAGAGGGACCAGGTATATGAACAGCTCACCCAGCAAGTATTAGGAAATCAGATTAATCAGCTAGTTGGCGGTCATGGCTCACAGATCCAGTAAGACCACCGTTTGGAAATGGAGCTGTAGAGGCTTCACGCGCAAGCGTGTGGTCCTACAGGAATTCCTGAGGAACGGGGATCGACCGGAGCTAATAGCACTAGAGGAATGCGGCAGAAAGGCAAAATTGTCAGGGTACAAATCCTATGTAGGCGAAGGCGAAAGCACGCAGATGGCCACCCTAATCAGGCGAAATGTCGCAGCGGTGCAGCATGACACCGGGAGTGCACAAATCAACAACGTTCTCGTAGAACTGATACCGCGCAGAAAGAGAGACGGTAGCTTGTTTGTATAAATCTCTACAGCTCTCCCAGACAAACAAAATGTGACTTCGGGGATCTCTTGGCGACGATGCGACGTAAAATTAAGAACAACCTGCTGTTGATTGTGGGGGACTTTAACGCTCACCACAGATATAAGCAGACTTCGATCAAAGGTAGGAAATTGTGGGACGACATACCAATTCATAATCTGGATTTAATAACCGACCCGATGCAACCTAAGAGCAAGGGAACTAGCGTCGCGTGTGATACGACACCCGACCTCACCTTGACGGGGAGCGGCACTAAAGCCACGTGGTGCAATACAAAGGAAGACTTACGCCGCGATCACAAAATCATAGAAGTGGTGGTAGAAGGCGGCCCGGCAACCTCCCGGAAACGGAGGGTACAGGCTGTAAATTGGGACTTTTTCAGGGCACTCAGGGAAGACCCGACTCCCATCTCTAATATTGCGGAGTGGAGCGATGGCGTCTGCGCATTGGTAAAGAGGCCACCGAAGCGGTGGAAACTGAGGGGGACAACAGAGCGGTAGACAGGAGATTAGTTAATCTACGGAGAAAAAAGAAAAGCCTGGAGGACCGACTTCGACAGTAGAAATGGGCTCGAAATATCGGGAGATAGCGGCTTTAAACAAGGAAAGTGAAGAGCACGCAATGACGCTCACGAAGCAAAATTGGTGGAACGTCTGCGATCACATGACGAGGAATATGAGTACCGCGGGGACGTGGCGACTTCTTCGCCACCTCTTAGATCCTGATAGCACAAAGTCAGCGTCCAAACAGCTGGAAAGAATGGCGCATCAATTTGATGGCACTAAGAAGGAACTCTTAGAAGAAGTTAGGAATAGGTACATCAATCTCGCCGGACCTGAACCCCTCCCGGACTACGGAGGGGTAGAGCATTTGGAATTAGACGCCCGGATCTCCCTGGCTGAGGTCAGAGCGGATATTAATCGGCTAAGGACTAAGTCAGCGGCAGGGCCGGACATAGTGAGCAGCAAAATGCTCCATAATTTAGACGACAGCTCAATCGCCAACCTCGCAACGCACATGCAGGAGTGCTGGGAGAAGGGGATGATACCACAGGAGTGGAAACTCGCTAACCTCATTTTCATTCCCTAGCCGGGTAAAAAACTGGGCTTCGAGAACCTCAGGCCTATATCGCTCACCTTCTGCGTGGTTAAGCTTGCAGAGCACGTCGTTCAGCCGCGGCTCAATGGGTACATAGAGGAAAATTGACTGTATCCGCACACTATGATCGGTTTTTGACCACAGGTGTCGGCATGCGACGTGATGCCGCAGCTCAAAGGCCAAATTAAAGACAAGCGAATACGAGACATGAAAGTGATCGTGGGGTTAGATGTGGCAAAGGCATTTGAAAACGTGAGGTATGTGTCGATTTCGGAGAAATTGAACTCACTCAATGTCGGGAAGAGAGTGTACGATTACATCAAGTACTTTCTTACCGACAGGAAAGCCACTCTCAAGATAGGGGAATAATCTATAAAGAACATTGAACTGGGTAGCGTGGGGACGCCGCAGGGCTCGGTTTTATCACCTACCCTCTTCAACGTTGCAATGTTGAGACTCCTCGAACTGTTTGGCAAAATTGAGAATCTAAACAACACCATATACGCGGATGACTTAACACTATGGAGAAACAAGGGCAGTGATCGTCAAATTGAAAGCTCCCGGCAAATTGCAATTGACATCATCGAGGGGTACCTGAAACCCAAATGACTTAAATGTTTGACCGAAAAGTCGGAAGTACTGTTCGTGATGTCCCCCGGAAACCGGCGGCTTCACCAAAAGCGCGAGGCGGGCATCCGCCTGTACGTCAATGGCGTAGAGATATCCGCGGTCGACAGCAACCGCGTCCTCGGGCTGATGATTCAGGCAAACCGGAAAAATTATGAAACGCTTGCTAGGTTAGAAGGCAGTTCAAATCAAACGTGTGGTCTTATCAGACGAATAGCAAACAGACACGCTGGGATGAAGGAGGCGAATCTCCTGAGGCTAGCACAAGCCTTCGTAATCAGTAGGACAGTGTACGTGGCACCGTACCTCAAGCTCAGTTCTGTAGGACGGAACAAGCTGGAAATCATTATTAGGAAAAATGTCAAGGTCGCGCTCGGACTCTCCCCGAACACGCCTACCGACAAACCGATGAAGCTAGGTGTGTCGAACATTCTCGAGGAACTGATCGATGCTGGCGTTACCACGCAGCATGAAAGGCTACTTGGATCTCTAACAGGGAGGACAATTTTGGAAAGATTAGGCTACGAGCCCAAACATGAACAAGTGCGCTCAAGAGACATACCCATACTGATCAGGAACAAGATAAAAATAGCTCCGCTACCCAGAAACATGAACTCTGCCTTTCACGACGGCAGACAAAAAGACAGGGCCGAGGCATTACAAGCTAGATATACTAGTCGACAGGACGTCCTATATACGGACGCAAAACGGCACACGCGGCCGTGGTGGTTAGAGAAGATGGAACACCGGTGGCGTGCTGCACAGTGAGTGGCGTCGAGACAGTTGAAGCTGAGGAAGTAGGCATAGCCTTGGCCGTCAGGGGGGTAAATGTGGTCATCAGCGACTCCAAAAACGCTGTGAGAAATTACGAATCGGCGAAGGTGACCGAGACTGCCATCTGTACATTAAACAGGTAAGGAGGACCCAGGGAGCTTGTTCTGCTCGTTTGGGCACTAGCTCACCAGGGACTTGGAGGGAACGAGGAGGCACATTCGGCCGCACGAGGTCTCACTTACCGGTCGACCCCCGGAAGCTCCCAAAACACCGAAACTATAAACAGAAGAGAGCATATGCGCGCATACCAGGAAGTCACAGTACACTACAGTCTAAATCCACAAATTTACCCGGGAGCAGAGTAAGAAAGATGAGGTTATGTGGAGGAAATTACAGACGGGCTTTTTTCCAAACCCCGTACTCTACAGCAAGTGGCATCCAGGAGTATACATGTCAAAGCACAAATTCTGTGATGAGGCAGAAAATCTGGTTCCCATGGTGGGGACATGTCCATCTAAGCATGATAGCTCGCACACTCTAGAATCCTGGGAGGCTTTGCTCCGCAGCCCAGACCCCAACGTCCAGCAGGACATCATCGGTCAAGCCCTTGCTGTTGCTGTGTCTCAAGGGATTCCGGCCGACGGCTAGGGGCGAAGGGGGAGAAGCATTTGTCTCCTGACGCTCATTGACTGGCGTTTTTAATAAAGTTGTTACTCCTCCTTTTTGCTGTAAAAATGCTGCAGTGGGAAACGCGGCAGCAGAAGCGAGCGAATTGGCCTCGGCGCAGCCGCTCGCATCAACGCGAAGTGCCCCACGAAAGACAGCGCAGCGCGAACTTTATCTACCCGTCGCAGATGGCTTTGAATATACAGCGGTCCGGCCGAGCACGCGCGGCCGCCCGGACCACCCGGTGTAGAACGTGGCCCTCCTAACCCCACCACCCACCAGAAGCCTTGCGCGTGACGAAAGGTAGCGCGCTTCCTCCCCAATTTCCGCCATCGCGTGCGCGAGATTCAGCCGCGATCGCCGGCTCACCCTCGCACACTTTCACTCCCACATACAGCGTACGGCTCGCGGCGACGATTTTATCGCCCTTCGACTTTATACGGAACCTCACGCCGACGGCAGAAATACGCCTGGAATGGGTATATATCGTAATAAAAAGCATCAATGTGCAACTGACCGCCGCTGGGCGGTCCTTCGAGTTATGAACTCCTCTCGGGCAAGCGAGCGAGTTGAGACGCTTGGCGCGATTTCATTTGGCCATACGGAGGAGCAATTAAAGCGCAGGCAAAAGCTAGCGCGGAAGGGAAACGCGCACAAAAGGAAACATTTAGCCAGAGCGACTATAATGCTTTCGCATTCCCACACGTAAGGAGCCTTAAATGTCTCTATCTGAACTTTTGAACTTAGCCAACCAGCTCGAATGTCTAATAGCAAGTCAATGTGTTAACGTACATATTTTGCCTTCCAATTTCGTTCCTCACATTCTTGTGCATCTCGATGGCGTTGTTTTTCTTCCTATTCTTTGCATCCACATCGCTCTCTCTGCTTCCCTCACCAAGTTCAGTGATTTGGAAAATCCACTGCTGAGGCGAAGCCGACCCTTGGGTGACGCAGTCTTCGTACCTGTATGGGAAGCATTTTACAGCGCTGCTGTATACCCTTACCATACAAAGAAGTTTTCGCGTCGTTGTGCTAAGCAAAAAACTCCCCATACGTAACCGATCCCAGAGACAGTGCAATACCGGGCGGACCCGCGGCAGAAATGATGGAGGCCTTAAGCACTCCCTATACATGTGACTGCGGAGCCCATGGCCATGGGCTTTACACATGGCCATGGGCCCTATACATAGACTTCCTGATGACCAGGAAGTCGAAAGCTTCTATGAAGACATGGAATCGGCGATGGGTAAAGTCAAAACAATATACACTACACTACTGAGTGATTTCAATGTCAGGATAGGCAAGAAGCAGGCTGGAGACAAGTCAGTGGGGGAATGTGGCATAGGTTCTAGGAATAGCAGGGGAGAGTTATTACTAGAGATTGCAGAACGCAAGCGTGATAACCGAAATTGGACGTGGACGAGCCTGAATCAGCCACCGTAGTCCTCCATAAAGCAAGCAACAAAATCCCAATAAAGAAAGGCGTCAGGCAGGGAGATACGATATCTCTAATGCTATTCACAGCGTGTTTACAGGAGGTATTCAGAGGCCTGGATTGGGAAGAATTGGGGATAAAAGTTAATGGAGAATACCTTAGTAACTTGCGATTCGCTGATGATATTGCCTTGCTTAGTAACTCAGGGGACCAATTGCAATGCATGCTCACTGACCTGGAGAGGCAAAGCAGAAGAGTGGGTCTAAAAATTGATATGCAGAAAACTAAAGTAATGCTTAACAGTATCGGGAGAGAACAGCAATTTACAATAGGCAGCGAGGCACTGGAAGTCGTAAGGGAATACATCTACTTAGGGCAGGTAGTGACGGCGGATCCGGATCATGAGACGGAAATAATCAGAAGAATAAGAATGGGCTGGAGTGCGTTTGGCAGGCAGTCCCAAATCATGAACAGCAGGTTGCTGTTATCCCTCAAGAGAAAAGTATATAATAGCTGTGTCTTACCAGTACTCACCTACGGGGCAGAAACCTGGAGGCTTACGAAAAGGGTTCTACCCAAATTGAGGACGACACAACGAGCTATGGAAAGAAGAATGATAGGTGTAACGTTAAGGGATAAGAAAAGAGCAGATTGGGTGAGGGAACAAACGCGAGTTAATGACATCTTAGTTGAAATCAAGAAAAAGAAATGGGCATGGGCAGGACATGTAATGAGGAGGGAAGATAACCGATGGTCATTAAGGGTTACGGACTGGATCCCAAGGGAAGGGAAGCGTAGCAGGGGGCGGCAGAAAGTTAGGTGGGCGGATGAGATTAAGAAGTTTGCAGGGACGGCATGGCCACAATTAGTACATGACCGGGGTTGTTGGAGAAGTATGGGAGAGGCCTTTGCCCTGCAGTGGGCGTAACCAGGCTGATGATGATGATGATGATGATGATGAGCCTGAATGGCGAGACTAGAAATGAAATAGACTTCATACTCTGCGCTAACCCTGGGATCATACAAGGTGTGGACGTCTTCGGCAAGGCGCGCTGCAGTGACCATAGGATGGTAAGATGTCGAATTAGCTTAGAGTTGAGGAGGGAACAGAAGAAACTGGTACATAAAAAACCGATCAATGAGTTAGCGGTAAGAGGGAAAACAGAGGAATTCTGGATCAAGCTACAGAACAACTATTCGACTTTAACTCAGGAAGAGGGCCTTAGTGTTGAAGCAATGAAAGACATATTTATGGGCATCATTAAAGAGTGTGCAATAGAAGTTGGTGGTACCTTAGACAGGATACCGGTAAGCTATAGCAGGAGCCGAAAGATCTGATTAAGAAACGCCAATGTATGAAAGCCTCTGGCCATGCCGCTAGACTAGAACTGGCAGAACATTCCAAGTTAATCAGCAAGCGTAAGATAGCTGACATAAGGAAGTATAATATGGATAGAATTGAGAATGCTCTCAGGAATGAGGGAAGCCTAAAAGCAGTGAAGAAGAAACTAGGAATAGGAAACAATCAGATGTATGCTCTAAGAGACGAAGGCGGCAATGTCATTATAATATGGATTAGATAGTTTAGATATATTTATATATATATATTTATATATATATTTAGATAGATTAGATAGATTAGATAGTGGCTGAGGAGTTCTATAGAGATTTATAGAGTATCAGTGGCACCCACGGCGATATTGAAAGAGGGAACAGTTTAGAAGAATCTGACATCCCACAAGTAACGTGGGAAGAAGTAAAGAAAGCCTTAGGAGCTATGCAAAGGAGGAAGGCAGCTGGGGAGGATGAGGTAACAGCAGATTTGTTGAAGGATAGTGGGCAGATTGTTCTAGAAAAACTGGTCTTCCTGTATGCGCAATACCTCATGAACTTGAGCGAACCGGAATCTTCGAAGAACGCCAACATAATCTTAATCCATAAGAAAGGGGTCGCCAACGACTTGAAAAATTATAGACCGATCAGCTTACTGTCCGTTGCCTACAAACTGTTTACTAAGGTAATCGCAAGTAGAATCAGGAACACCTTACACTTCTGTAAACCAAAGGACCAGGCAGGAGTCCGTAAAGGCTACTCAACAATAGACCATATTCACACTATCAATCAGGTGAAAGAGAAATGTGCAGAATATAACCAACCCTTATATATAGCTTTCATTGAATACGAGAAAACGTTTGATTCAGTCGAAACCTCAGCAGTCATGCAGTCATTACGGAATCAGGGTGTAGACGAGCAGTGTGTAAAAATACTGAAAGATATCCATAATGGCTCCGCAGCCACCATAGTCCTTCATAAAGAAAGCAACAGAATCCCAATAAAGAAAGGCGTCAGGCAGGGAGATACGATCTCTCCAATGCTATTCACAGCATGTTTCCAGTAGGTATTCAGTTGGAAGAATTGGGGAGAAGAGTTAATGCAGAATACCTTCGTAACTTGCGATTCGCAGAGGATGTTGCCTTGCTTAGTAACTCAGGGGACCAATTGCAATGCATGCTCACTGACATGGATTGGCAAAGCAGAAGGGTGGGTCTAAGAACTATGCTGCAGAAAACTAAAGTAATGTTTAATCGTCTCTGAAGAAACCAGCAGTTTACGATAGGCAGCGAGGCACTGGAAGTGGTAAGGTAATACCTGTACTTGGGGCAGGTAGTGACCGCGAATCGCGATCATGAGACTTAATTATACAGAAGAATAACAATGGGCCTGGGTGCGTTTAGCAGACATTCTCTGATCAGGAACATCAGGTTGTCATTATCCCTTAAGAGAAAAGTGTATAACAGCTGTGTCTTATCAGTACTCAACTACGGGGCAGAAACCTTGAGGCTTACGAAAAGGGTTCTAGTACTTTAATTGAGGACGACGCAACGAGCTATGGAAAAAAGAATGGTGGGTGTAACGTTAATGGATAAGAAGAGAGCAGATTGGGTGAGAGAAAAAACGCAAGTTAATGGCATATTAGTTCAAATCAATACAAAAAGAAATGGGCGTGGGCAGGGCATGTAACGAGGAGCGAAGGTAATCGATGCTCATTAATGGTTATGGACTGCATTCCAAGAGAAGGGAAACTTAGCAGGGGCGGCAGAAAGTTATGCGGACAGATGAGATTAAGAACTTTGCAGGAGCAACACGGGCACAATTAGCACATGACCGGGGTAGTTGGAGGAGTATGGGAGAGGCCTTTGCCCTGCAGTGGGTGTAGCCAGGCTGATGATGATGATGATGACACATGGGCCAATCCCGAAGATAGTACAATACCGGCCCGACACGGCGGCAGAGGGGAAGCAGGCGTTAAGCACTCCCCATACGTGGGCCGAAACCGAAGATAGTGCAACGCCGGGCCCACCCACGGCGGAGGTGAAGCAGGCGTTAAGCACTGCCCATACGTGGGCCGATCCCGAAGATTGTGCAATACCGGCCCGACACGCGGCGGAGGTGAAGCAGGCCTTAAGCACTCCCCATACGTGGGCCGATCCCGAAGATAGTACAATACCGGCCCGACACGCGGCGGATGTGAAGCAGGCGCTAAGCACTCCCCATACGTAGGCCAATCCCAAAGATAGTGCAATGCCGGGCTGACCCGCGACGGAGATACTCTTTGCCAGGCCTACATACACTACTTCGCTGGTTATCTTGCTTCAAAGAGTGGAAGGGCTCTGATATTTTTTGATCGTTTGCTGAGCAATGGCTCGTTTTTCGCAAATTTCACTTTTATCGCTTAATCTTTACAACAGTCTCACGCTATAGCTCAAGTATAATTTCATTCCGCTGGCTGAAATATTTTTCTGGGGCACTTTTTTTTCGTCTTCTATGCGGCGAACCCGCACTACAGGGACAAAAGATTGCTCAATCATTTCATTAACGAGAAAGGGCTCATCGATTATGTTACAACTCGTCTACTCGAATGTGCTCCTATGATGAACATTTGCGCCTTTACGTTTAAGGAGAGATGATATCAGATTCTGCAAGATGCAGCGGACCGAATGACGTTATGGAGTCGCATGGAAGCATTAAGCCCAGCTGCGCGTGCCCTCTCATATAATATTTGTGGTCATCGTAAAAGGCTTTATTTAATATTTAGAAAGATAAACATCACGGTGCTAGCCTATGCACATTCGCGCCCTTACGTTTAGGGAGAGATGATATTATCAGATTCTGCAAGAAGCAGCGTACCGAATGGCGTTATGGAGTGGCATGGAAGCATTAAGCCCAGCTGCGCGCGCTCTATTATATAAAATTTGTGGTGATCGTAAAAGGTTTTCTTTATTATTTAGAAAGATCAACATCACGGTCTAGCCTAACTCATGAAAGCCAAACAGTAAATAACACATAATTAATGAGCAATTACCTAATTAATTACGGAATGTGGCTAATAGGACTCCATTCATTAACTATCCGTAGAGTTACTCACACTATGAAGTTTCTTGGTATTACGCACATTTAATATTGTGAATATCAAATGAACAGTAATAATACCAGTGATTCAACAATGAGGCCTTCTAGGAACTGTATTATGAAGTCAATAGTGATAATGAACCTTTCACTTTACTGGTACAGTGGCAGAATTGATGCCTGCACGTCGTCATTGGTGCCATTTACACTGTAATAAATTAGCATTTTATTGCGGTAACAAATATATGGGCATTCCAGCTCCTTTCCGCCATCGTCGTTTGCCACCGTGGTGTTCGGTATAATGTCCAAATGCGATAATGCCGTTGCGCGCGTGATATGCTCTACGCGCGACTGAAGGCGTGCGAGGGTGAGCCGAATACAATGGGTTCATCTCGCGCGCGCAAGGGAGGAAGGCGTGGAGGAAGCACATCGTCATCAACCGAGCGCAAGGCAATGGGAGGGGATGGGGGGTGGGTTCCACTTCCGCAGCGGCTGCGTATCACACGGCCGAGTGGGGCCGCGCGAGCTCTATCTGGAAAGCCATTGGCGATGAGTTCAAAGTCTGGGTGCGTTGAGGGGCTCATAGCTTCGTCTGCGCTATGTGCTCGCTGCTTCGGTCGCATTGAAGCGAGATGCAGAACGGTAGTCAATTTGCTTGCTACTGCCACTATTCCTCAAGCCACCGTTTTGACAGCGAGTGTCCGAGCTAATCGAGTGAGGTGTTTCGGTTCGTTCGGGCGCCCGTGACCCCATGCTTGTTAATTAAGATAATGTTTACGCCTTTTTGTGGCCGATAAAACTACTATATCATTTAGTTCGTGTAGTTGTCTACTAATTTGCTACTGCAAGCGATGCTTCGCCATTCCAGCGAAAGTTTGACGCTTTGGTTGTCATTACTGACTAATAACGCCGACTTAACTTTCATACAACCTTGCGTTATGGATACCAAATGCAAAGTATTTCTAACCGTGACTAAATTACGATAACTAGGAGGCGTAGGATTGAGTTACTTGCGATCAGGGATCACTGTGTTTGGTATGACAGTGGTAGCCGTTACTCATAAACTTGTATGTCTTCATTGATGTCAATCAAAAAGCCGTTATATGACTATTTCTTTGGTTATCGATGCGGACCGATTACGTGCGGTTATTACGGAGCACTAGCGATTCTCAATTCGATGTTGTTCGGTTTACTCTTATAATTACAATAACTAGATGATGGGACAGAGATACTAGTGATCACAAATCACTTTCATTAGTATGTCAGCGGTAGCCTTGATTTGTCCACGTCGTCATTGGTATCAGTCCAAAACTGATTGCTTGACTATTTTTGTTACCACGGATAATTAATGATACGAGTCATCAGGGATCACTAGTGATGCGATCCGTTCTATGTACTCGTACTTTTTAGCAGCATAGCGCCATGGGTATCAAATGAAACTTCATAAAAATGGTAATCCAAATATAATACCAATATGGTAGGATTGGCTCACTAGTGATTACAAATTTGTTTAGCACGACAGTAGTAGTCTTAATTTATTCATTATCAGTTGCATAAATCACTTTCATTAAACTTTTCTCCTGAATGTGTAGGAGACAGGGTCTAAATCTGCGGACCACTAGTGATTGCGTTTGCTTCAGTGCCATCGACTATTTACAAATTTTATCTATATAGATATCATATGGCAGGTAATTTCAAGGGTGATTCAACTGTCAAGAGGAATGTGAGTCACTAGTGATGACAAATGTCTTTTTACTATGATTGCCTTTATTGTCCGCGTCGTCGCTAGCTAGAATAATAGTGTCAATGAGAAGCAGTTAGGTAAATATGACATATACAGATAGTGATTAGTGAGAGTGATTTTGCAAGTTTGGTGTTGTCACAATTATACAACACATTTTTATGACTATTAAGTGAACAGTCATAAACAAGGAAAATGACAATGTTATGGTGGCAGCTATATCTGAAAATTTTCGTAAAATTTTGCTTACCTCCGAATTCAAATGTTCTTGAAGGGCGTTCTGCTTCAATTAAAGTCATTGGCGCTGTGAATAAATAGGCTTGCGTTTCGATTCAATTGAGTAACAAAACCTGTAGTTTGCATAATCGAAACTTAGTTCCGCTGCAGTCTCCCTCTATATTGCATCTGTATATGCTTCACAAATTTGCGCAAAGATCTGACATCTTGTTTCAAGCCGTTGCGATGAAGGATCTACTATTACTACTACTACTAATAATAATATTAAGAATAAGAATAATAGTAGTAATAACAAAAACAACAAAAACGTAGATATTGCTAAGGATAGTAGTCAAGTGGAAAGGGAAAATACTCCTGGCGCGCGCAGGAATCACTCTCGTTTATGTCGAGGCGAAGGAACTCGCTTCGCGTCGTGACGCCGCCGGCGCTTCCAGCATGACAGTGCATGCTGAAGCACGTGGCTGGTGTTGCGCCCCAAATTGGCTGTGCGCATTCGTTGGGTGCTACCCCGAGGCAGCCCCCTTCATCAGCGCCCGCCTACATTGCGACGGCGTCTGAGACCAAACCAGACGAGCAAACAAGCGGCTCACTTAGAAGCGACAGCATCCGCTGCCCTCCGTGGAGGTGGTAGCGAGCCGGAAGTCTCCTGACTCTGACAAGACGACCGTCACGGAGAGCAAGGAACCCAGTCGACGACTTTTGTGGAGGGAGCGTGAACTATTTCGTGGAAGGAACACGAACGAAATGTTGTTAGATTGCCTCGTGGTTGTTGCGAAGCTTAGATATCAGAGGGAGTTCTGTGAGCTGTACGACCCCTCTGACTGGCCGCAACAAGGTCATTGAATTCCTTGTGTAGGGAACTAGGAAACTTGACATAAAAATTGTTACAGCGCAATCACATGCAACCACAAAGTATGAAGGACGGGACACAAGCGCTTCATACTTTTTGGTTGCATGTGATTGCGCTGTAACAATTTTTATGTCAAGTATGCACCAACTCGCCCAGAAAGAAGTTTTAATAAAAGAACTAGGAAAGAAGGAGTTCGAAAAAGCGGATACCTTTGAGGTGTGTCATGACGTCTCGTGACGTCTGTGTACATGTGTGTCCTGACTAGAATATGACTACTTGTTTCAATAAGTAAATAATGTAAAATAAGCCCCTTACATCTCACTCCTGCTTGTGAACGTACTCATCCCTTTGCACGAAGAATTCCTTGCCTAAACGCTAACCCGAGTCCCAACAACTGGATGTCGGCGGTGAAGTGCAACCTTTGGCCAACGCCAGTCGTCACCATCTGATTAGCGAACGACTGGATGACAACGGCAAGATGGATCCTGCAGACAACGCCGATCGCCAACAACTGGTTCGCGAGCGACTGGATAAACGCAGCGCATCCTGACAGCACGGCACAGAGTGAATGCCTGACTTTGCGCATGAGTCATTGGATCGTTTAGGCTCGACTAGCGATATAGCGTATACAACTGCCTATAATGTTCCTCCGGTTGTAACGTGCCTCGGCAGAAAGCAGCTGTCATCATAGATCTGAACATGCTAAAGCCAGACCTCATATCTGTGTGGGAGCAATTGAGACATGCAGATCTGCCAGAATACTAATCAATTAACTCAGGATTTAGTACTTGCAATTGATTTCATGCGGTAGAGGAGAACTTGGGAACTTGGTGCTACTTCGGTGGATATACGTGTCGTTTCTGGTATATTTTCCAGGATGGAGATGATCTTGGGAAAACAGAATTGAACTGCTGCTGGTTTTCTATTTTTGCTTGCATTGCAGTTTGTGCGGGTTTCGCAGCAAGTTGTGCAATAGCTGAACCAAACCTTAAAGTGGTCACCATGGACCTCATAAGTTTCAAGAGGGCTAGCTAGTTGAGGTTGTGTGAAGAGCTCGGCGTTGAGGTAGAAGATAGCAGGTCAAAAGCCAACATTAGAGCCACTGCAGAAAGCAATTGTGATCAGGAATAATTTGAATGCTTTGCCAACCTATTTCTGAAAGAAGAGGAAGCAATTGAGCATGAAGATGAATTAAAAATCAGGCATAGATTACGCAACAAGACAAAAGATTGAAGCTCTAACACAAGAGATTGAAAGAATGAAACAGGCACAGGCAGCAGAGATATCAGGTACCCGTACACGTAGCACATGGAAGGTGCGAAGAAGTCGCACGCACGGTTCTGCCGATGGTAGGAAGAGAGACTAATCTTTGGGCGCCTAAATGTACGTTCATAGTTGATCCCAGATCCGCAGACCATGGCGTAGTTGCCGAGGAGCCTGTTTGGGAACGGATTGAGGGCTGCGAGATATTGTGCCAATGGAATGCTAGAAAGCAGCTAAGACAGCTGTGGACGATTTCGTACAGTTATCAAGGGAGTGGGTCTCGAAGGCAGATCTTGCAGCAGTCAATGACCCCGACTCATGAGACAAGAATACCAGAACAAAGCTCAATCTGTCAGAAACGTGCGCTGAAGCACAATGTAGGCAGAGCAGTCGAGTTGTGGACAGCTTCCATGTATGCGACCTAAGTGTTTGAAGCTGTCTGTCAGTCGACGTAGTTATGGTAGTAATGGTAATGGTTTGAAGCGGCATGTCATCAAAACGGAAGTAGACAAGATGCTAGCGAAAGAACATCATTGAACCATCATCGTGTCCCTGGGCGTCTCCTGTCGTGCTGGTCAAAAAGAGGGACGACTCATGGAGATTCTGTGTTGATTATCGCCACCTCAACCGCATCACAAAGGACGTCTCCCATTAGCTCGTATCCAGGACGCCCTCGATTGCCTATAACGGGCAAAGTATTTTTCGTCCATCGACCTACGGGTTCGGATATTGGCAAATCGCTGTCGATGATCCAGATCGTGAAAACGTGAAAAGACCGCCTTTATAATGCCTGATGGTCTTTACCACTTCAAAATTATGCCTTTTGGGCTATGCAATGCTCCGGCTACCTTTGAGCGTATGATGGACTCATTACTTCAAGGATTCAAGTGGTCGACTTGTCTCTGCTACCTAGGTTATGTTATTGTGTCCTCGCCCTCATTCAGCACACACATTGAGCGCCTTTCAGCGGTACTTGCCGTTTTTCGCAAGGCCGGTCTACAGCTCAACTCCAAGAAATGTAACTCCGGCCATCGTGAGATTACTGTTCTTGGTCATGTCAATGCCACTGCCATCCGACCAGACCCCGAGAAAATTCGCGCAGTGAAAGAGTTCCCTGTTCCATGGTCCGCTAAAGATGTCCGAAGTTTCGTGGACCTTTGCTCTTCCGGCGCTTTTGCCACCATAGCACACCTTCTCGCAGATCTCCTGAAGAAAAGTGTGTCCTTTTCATGGGGATCTTCTCAGGCCACCGCCTTTTCTCGCCTTACCACCATGCTCACCACCCCACCGGTTCTAGGACATTTCGCCTCTTCAGCCCCTGCAGAGGTGCGCACCGATGCCAGTGGCCACGGAATCGGTGTCGTCTTGGCATAAGCTTAACACGGCCATGAACGCGTCATCTCGTATGCTTGCCGTCTTTCGTCACCTGCGGAGAGGAACTACTCTATTACCGAGCGCGAATATTTGGCCGTTTGGTGGGTAGTGGGGCAATTCCGCCCCTACTATACGGCAGGCCAACTGACCACCGCGCTCTCTGTTGGCTTTCCTCCTTAAAAGATCCCTCAGGGAGGCTTGGACGATGAGTTTTGCGGCTACAAGAGTATTCCTATTCGGTAATGTATAGGTCTGGTCGCCTACACAAGGACGCCGACTACTTGTCCCGTTATCCTGTACACTCTCCCGCCAACGCCGACATGGACGCTTCTGCAAGCGTTCGTTCCATTACCCAGTTTATGGACATGGCCAACGAGCAACGCCATGACAGTACTTTGAGGGCTCTTATTGACCGAATGCAATCTGCTTCTACTGATCCATCGCTACGGTGGTTAGTTCTCAATGACGGGATATTGTACCGACGCAATTTCTTTCCTGACGTTCCTTCCCTTCCCCTTGTCGTTCCTCAACACTTCCGATTAACCGTGCTTCAGGAGCTCCATGACGCCCCAACTACCGGACACGTTGAGTTTGCTAGCACTTACGACCGCGTGCGCCGCCACTTCTATTGGCCCGGTCTCGCGCGCTCCGTACGGTGCTATGTAGCTGCTGGCAAGCCCTTTCTACATCGCAAAAAGCCACCAATGCTTCCTGCCAGGTACTTACAGCCGATCGACATTCCACCTGAGCCGTTCTTTCGCGTCGGTTTCGATCTCGTTGGCCCTTTCCCCGAGTCCAGCTCCGGCAACAGGTGAATCGCTGTCGCTACTGATCAGCGACGTGCTATGCCATGACTCGGGCACTTCCCACGAGCTGCACAACCAACGTCGCAGACTTCTTACTCCAGGATATCATTTTAGTATATGGTGCCCCACGACCGTTCCTTACAGACCACGACCGCACTTTCCTCTCCCATGTCATCGCCGATATCCTACCCTCATGTTCTACCAAGCACAAACTGGCTACCTCCTATCATCCCTGGACCAACAGTCTTACTGAGCGACTTAATCGGACCATTACTAACATGCTATCGAAATACATTTCACCCGACCATAAGGACTGGGATGCGGTGCTCCCTTATGTCAGGTTCACCTATAATTCATTACCCCACGATACTGCTGGGTATTCCTCCTTTTACTTGCTCCGCGGTCGTGACCTTGTGACCCTTGGACACTTCACTCCCCTTGATACAGGATTCGAGGACCGAATATGCCCGCGATGCAATCACCCACGCTCACCACAGGCGCCAGCTTGCCCGTACTCGTCTCTTGGCACCGCAGGAATCTCAACGGCACGCATATAATCGCCGCCATTGGGACACAAATTTTTCACCAGGCTCTCTCTTGTTACTTTGGTCCCCTTACCGCCGAGTGGCGCTCTCCGAGAAACTTCTTCCGTGCTACAAAGGCCCTTACCGCTTCCTTCGTCAAGTGACCAATGTCACTTACGAGATAATCCCCCAGAACTCCGCCATACCACCCGGTTCGACATCACATGACGTCGTACACGTCTCTCGGCTTAAGCCTTACTATGCCTTTACCGACGGCCCCGTCTGAAGCACCGGGACAGTGCATTTCTTGCCGGGGGCCGTGCTGCGGTGGGAAAAGAGAACAAGGTCGTCGACTGTGAAGACGACGAAGTGCCAATAGCCTATAGGGATTCTCGGCAGCGGTTTATATACGCTTTGTAAGTACACCGTGTAAATAGTTTTATACCCGTAACAATATATATATATATATTACGATATGCCCATGGCGCGAGAAAATGTCGGCCTGGCGCTCTGGCTCCCGTCCAGTGTAAATAGCTTGTAAATAGCCTCTTCGTCTGTATCTTTCTACACGTAACCTTCTGGTGGAGGTGACCGATCCCCGTCCTCGCCACGGAACTCCGGAGTGGTCATTACATCGAGCGTGTCACCATGCCTCCCGGTGACGAGACCACCTCTGCAACGGCTTCGGCTGGTCCGACTGCTCCCGTCGTCACGGTTGCCCAACGTCGCGACCCTGGTGTGTTCTCTGGCCTGGAGGGACAGGACGCTGACGAATGGATCAAGCTATATGAACGTGCCAGCGCTAATAACAGGTGGGACCCAACGATCATGCTCGCCAATGTCATCTTTTATCTCGGCGGCACCCCACGCATGTGGTACCAGACGCATGACGACGAGATAACCAGTTGGGACAATTTCAAAGAAAAGCTCAGGGAACTGTTCGGCGATCCCATTGGTCGCAAGGTTGCCGCGAGAACCCCTGTCTTCCCCACCAGTTCCTGATGGTGAGTACCTCGTCACTCCTCTGCCCGGCATTCCACTACAGTAAGACGTTACAGTGCCTCACAGTATACTTACTATTACTGCGAACTGCGCTCGCATACCTATCTTTACCTTGGATTAGCAAAGTAAATTCTACCGTAAGGTATATGCCTTGCCAACGTTGATTGTCTCGGCGACGATCACGTGACAGCGTTATCAACCGACGCTTCTAGCGAGCTTAGCAGGCCCATCGTGCAAGCCTCGGCCGCCGATACCAAGATACAGAAAATGGTTGCGACGGACCTGTCTTCTGCGCAGGCTGAAGACCTTTACCAAGTATTATCGTTCTACAGAGATATTTTCGACTTCGACGATCGCCCTTTAGGCCAGACGCTCGCGGTCAAGCATCGGAATCTTACTGGCGATGCTACTCCTATTCACCGACAACCGTATCGAGTTTCTGCGTCGGAACGCCGAGTAATTCAAAGCGAAGTCAACAAAATGCTAGACAAATACATCATTGAGCCTTTTTCGGGTCCCTGGGCGTCACCTGTAGCGTTGTTTAAGAAAAAAGATGGCACGTGGCGCTTCTGTGTAGACTACCGCCATCTGAACAACATTACTAAGAAGGACGTCTACCCGCTCCCACGTATAGACGACGCCCATGACTGCCTCCACGGTTCCGGCTATTTCTCTTCTATTGATCTTCGTTCTCGATACTTGCAGATTGCTGTTGACGATATGGAAAGAGAAAAAACCGCGTTCATCACACCTGATGGCCTATAACAATTTAAAGTAACGCCGTTTGGATTATGCAACGCCCCTGCCACCTTTGAGCGTATGATGGACTCCTTGCTCCGTGGTTTCAAATGGTCCGCATGTCTCTGCTGCCTCGACGACGTCATCGTATTCTCGCCCACGTTCGACACTCACCTTGAGCGTTTAACAGCTATACTTGATGTATTTCAAAAGGGGAAGCTGCAACTTAACTCGTCGAAATGTCATTTCGGCCACCGCCAAATTACTGTTCTGGGCCACGTCGTTGATGCTTCCAGAGTACAGCCTGATCCCGACAAAACTCGCGCTGTCCGAGACTTTCCGGTTCCGAAGACAGCCGCAGGCGTTCGAAGTTTTGTCGGGCTATGCTCGTAGTTTCGTCGTTTTGTTCAAGATTTTGCGGCAATTGCTAGACCCCTCACTAATCTTTTGAAGAAAGGGGTACAATTCTCGTGGGGTACTGCAGAAGCCGCCGCCTTCTCTCGTCTCGTCACTCTTCTCTCCTCACTGCCCATTCTCGCCCACTTCGACCCTGATGCCCCTACAGAATTGCGTACAGATGCCAGCGGTCATGGCGTAGGTGCCGTCTTAGCCCAGCGTCAGCGTGGCCAGGATCACGTTATTGCTTATGCAACCCGCCTCCTCACACCATCGGAGCGCAACTATTCCATTACGGAACGAGAATGCCTTGCTGTAGTCTGGGCGGTTGCGAAGTTCCGTCCTTACCTCTACGGTCGCCCTTTTTCCGTAGTCACTGACCATCATGCTCTCTGCTGGCTCTCATCCCTACAAGATTCTACAGGCCGGCTTGGTCGATGGGCTTTGAGACTACAAGAATTTTCGTATTCTGTGGTGTACAAGTCTGGCCGCCTGCACCAAGGCGCTGGAAGCCTGCCGCGTTACCCTGTTGACGACCCTGACTCCTCCAATATTACCAGTGCTGCTTGTGTATTCCCGGTGTCGGAGCTGCTTCACTTCGCCGACGAGCAACGTCGTGACGCCAACATCAGAGGACTCATCGACCGTTTTGAACACTCTCCGGCCGACACCACTCTACGCCTTTTCGTCCTCCGCGACAGTACTCTGTACCGTCGTAACCTTCAGCCGGACGGCTCTGAGTTCCTACTTGTCATACCTAAACACCTCCGCTCAGCTGTTCTAGAAGAGCTCCACGACGCACTAACGGCAGGACACCACGGCGTATCTCGAACCTATGACCATGTACGTCGCCGTTTCTTTTCTGGCCTGGCCTGGCCCGTTCCGTACGACGTTACGTCGCTGCTTGTGAAATTTTCCAACGACGCAAGAAGCCTTCCCAGCCCCCCGCTGGTTACCTGCAGCCGCTGGACATCCCTGCCGAGCCCTTCCATCGTGTTGGCTTAGACCTTCTCGGCCCATTTCCGGAATCTACATCAGGAAACAAGTGGGTTGCAGTTGCGGCTGACTACGTGACCCGCTACGCCGTAACCCGAGTTGCGCAACTGACGTTGCGGACTTCCTTCTACATGATATTATTTTGATGCATGGTGCTCCGCGTCAATTGCTAACAGACCGAGGCCGTACGTTTTTGGCGAAAGTCATTGACGACCTCATGCGGGCCTGCTCCATTCAGCATAAATTTACTACCTCCTACCACCCTCAAAGGAACGGCCTCACTGAGCGTTTGAAACGCACCCTTACAGAATATGCTATCCAAATACGTTTCAGACGACCACCGTTACTGGGACATGGCTCTACCCTACATTACCTTTGCATACAACTCTTCCCGTCTCGAAACTGCCGGCTTTTCCCCATTTTACCTCTTGTATGGCCGCGAACCGACGCTACTACTAGACACCGTGCTTCCCTCCACCACAGCTTCAACTAGCGCTTATGCCCGTGACGCAATCGCCCGTGCTGACCATGCTCGTCAACTTGCGCGCGTTCGTCTACAAGTCTCTCAAGACAAACAGAAGCGACGCTACGACCTCCGTCACCGTGATGTCCATTTTGCACCCGGCACCATCGTGTTGCTTTGGTCACCATTGCGTAAGGTTGGCCTTTGTGAGAAACTGCTTTCCTGTTATACCGGCCCATATCGCGTGCTCCACCAAGTGACCGATGTCACCTATGAAATTGTTCTAGCCACGGCCACTACGTCCTCCAGTGTGACAACCAGTGACATTGTCCACGTCATCCGACTCAAGCCCTACAAGTCTCCATGTACCTTGGATGTTTAAAAGCACCGTGACGGTGCTTTTGCCGCCAGGGGGTAGTATTACGATATCGGTAATACTCGAGAGAGGAGCCGCCGCGAGAACGACGACGAAGTGGGTCTGTGTCCTGGGTGCGAGAAAATGTCGGCCTGGCGCTCTGGCTCCAGTCCAGTGTAAATAGCTTGTAAATAGCCTCTTCCGTCTGTATCTTTCTACACGTAACAATATATATATATATAGATGTGTGTGTGTGTGTGTGTGTGTTGGCGCTGACTAACACTCGCAAGGTTATTTGGAGTAATCAGACATAAATACCCAAGAAAGTGGATGGGGAAATGGCGCCGCGGTAGCTCAAATGGTTGGAGTATCGCACGTGTAATTCGAAGACGTGGGGTCGTTCGCTACCTGCGGCAAGTTGCTTTTCATCCAATTTCTTTGCCATTAATTTATCATTGTTGGCTTCTCATGATATTAAAATAAAATTAAATTATGGGGTTTTTACGTGCGAAAACCACTTTCTCATTATGAGACACGCCGTAGTGGAGGACTCTGGAAATTTCGACCACCTGCGGTTCTTTAACGTTAAGTAAATCTCAGGACGCGGGTGTTTTCGCATTTCGCCCCCATTGAAATGTTGCCGCCGTGGCCGGGATTGGATCCCGCGACCTCATGCTCAGCCTCACAACATCGTAGCCACTGAGCAACCAAGCGGGTTCTCATTATATATATATATATATATATATATATATATATATATATATATATATATAAAGAGAGAGAGAGATTGTACCCGGCGCCGCCTGTCGCACTGCAATTCGCACTAGCAGCGTACCTCTGCAGTGAAAAAAAAAACGACACTAAGGTGACTGACCTGCGTTCGGACCCCACGCCAATACATTCCTATTCTCAGAAGGAAATCATAGATGCGGCACGCATACCGTCTTCGCGTCCGCCATTTGCCGCCAGTAACGGCGTGGTGCTGTGAATGCGAAGTCCAACGTGGCTTGTAGACACCGTAGCAGCGCCACAAGCTTAATCGCTCCTCTTTTGAGACACCGTTGCGATCTTCACGTTTTTCAGATGTCAAGCGGGCGGCATCCGTCTGCAATAGACATCGTTCTTCCCGTGAACAAGCACCACCCGAAGCGCGGCGTAACGCACAGTCCTCCAAATTTGCACACGGCACGTACCTCTGTGGCGTTGCTCCTCAGTGATAAAGCTGTTTTATTACGGCGGCTCACCGGGTTCCATTACTACAATATTGGGTAATTTTGCCTCAGAGTTTAGTATAACAGGCTGCTCGTAAACGTACAGAAACCATCGGCGCGCTGTGCCAAGCTGTCCTTTCTCCGCACGCTTTCGCGCCCAACAGCGCAGCAAGGGCGTCGCCATTTCATTGTGTTTGTAATCATTTCACTCTGGCGATAACAACACAGACAAGAACTACCTCCAGAAACTACCTCAGGCTGCAAGCCGAAAAGCCACGTCAGAAAATGAAACACCAGGAACACTGACTACGCAGATCGGACTACGTCACCCGTGATGCTGCTGTATCGTGCAACTAGGATATGAAAAAATTCATACGTAACTATTCGACCGCAAATAATGCACTCACTTTATTGCTATTTTGCTGTGAGACGGCCTAACGGCTAAACAGGCCATACATCAATCAAGTGTGAACATTTGGTCTCATAGGTCCTCTTCAAAGCCGTAAAGTGGACGCATTCCAATCGCTAATTTAAAGAACAAGCAGTCTTTGCTGTTATTGCGGGATCAGTAGCCGATACGGCTCTAACGCGAAACAAGACGTTGTTCATTTAACAAATAATCACGTTTCAAATGCTCAACGAATGGTGTCTGTTCATTTAATTACAGTAACTGATATATGAACCTGCTCTTCTCAATGTGGCGATGTTGTAGTGATTATTGTGTAGATTTATCGCAACTCTTATCATCCATCGTTCACAGACAACTGATCCCATTGATAACGCGAGCGGATCATTGATCTGAGCACTTAGCAATCACTAAACGCGCGATAGGGAATAGCATTTCGTAAGGCATCGTTATGGTGGCCAGAAGCGGAGCTCGAAGCATTGGCGGCCGCGGCACGTAGCAACATGTCATGCTAGTAACGGCAGCGCTGCTGCCACTACTTAAATAGCCCTAGTCGCGCGGCGAGCTGAACGAGTGGGCGACAAATAACCTGACGCTTTCGTGCTATGCCCGATATTGCATAGATATTTGACTTCACCGTTCCGCTTAAGATCTTTTCAGTTAGACGCATGCAGTAATAATAAGAAGCAGAGCTTATCGACCAGATGCGAATAATGAATTGTACATGAAAGATGACAAGACTGCGGCCGCGGAGATACCAGATGCTCTGAACCGAGACAGTGGCATTTTGTGAGCTGTGGATGAAATGATCACATTTACAAAACGCTCTCACCTTCCTTAACTGTTTAATAACGTATGCAACCTTTAGGAATATGTTTTCAATTTTATTGCTATAGCAATTATATGGACACTCCAGGCGCATTTCTTGCGTCGGCGTCGCCGTGATGTTCCGTATGAGTGAAAGCGTGTGAGGGTGAGCCGAAGAACGCGGTTCAGTCTCGCGTGCGCGAACGAGGAACGCAGACGTTTGCGTGCCCTCTCCTGTGGTGCGCGAGGCAAGGGGGAGAGGCGAGGGAGGAGGGGCGTTCTTTTCCTGCGGCTGCGACGGTGCCACGATGTCCTCCTCGCCGCCGCTCCGTACGGAGTGGAGACAACCGCGGTGTCTACTACGGCGTTGGCACGCAAATCGCGGACGCCGTAGGAACGCGTTGCCGGCGCTCATACGTCTTGAAAGCAGTCTGCGACGTGGCTAAAGTGCGCACCCACGTGGGCGTCATCTTCAAAGTGATCTGCGGTGTTTGCAGAGGGCGCGTAGTGTCGGTAGCTTTGTATGCACGTGACAGATGCACAGAGGTCAATTGACTCCCGGCTGCTGCCGCGATTCCTAACTCCAGCGTTTTCTCAGACAGCTTGCACTGTCATCGAGCGATTTGTGTTCATGTCTACGTGTGCGCGCGTCACACCGTGCTGCTTAATTAAGTTAAAACACGTTGACGGACTAGTTGGTTTGAATCCTTGATAGAGTGTGTAGGCGTGACTGAACAAGGACGTAGAAAGAAGCAGACACACGAAGACAGCGCTGTCTCCGTGTGTCAGTTTATTTCTACGTCCTCGTTCAGTAACGCTTACACATTCTACCATTGTTAATTTAGTTAGTACGCGAATGCTTACAAGTTTATACGACCGATAAAACTACTACCCTTACTTTGTACAGCTATCTACTAATTTGCTACCGCAATCGGTGCTTCGCGTTTCCGGCAGAACTGCGATTTTTTTTCCAGCACGCGGCCGTTCACTTTTGGGCTATGATATGAAAGCTTGGTGGTTGGTGAGCCAAAGTATTCCGAACTGCTATATTTCGAGGCCAACACTTGCGCAGGGTCCAGAGAGTGGAAAGACTGCATGTTTATTTTGGTATATCATGAACGTCAAAAAACGAACAATTCAAAACTTCAATGAGAATAAAGCATATATGCAGTTACGTTCACTTAATGCGACGAATCTACAAATAGTGGATAAACTGCTGTTGTCCTCTCTTGCGTTATTTTGTACGTTCAGGAGGAAATGTAGCTTTGTCATTACACAGAACTTCATTAAGCTAGTCTTCTCATTCGAGTGCCGTGCGCAACCAAGTATAGTGAGCCGACTGATTGTCAATGCCGAAATCAAGTCTAATATGCTATTTTCTTTTTCTTTGCTGAAACTGTGCACAAGCGAGTATTCCACGCTTGCGCTAACTCTGTGCACTTCATCAGATGGGCGAAATACTCATCGCCTGAATAAGCAGGGGTCCGTCGGCATTTCAGAAACTGGTGGCCGATTCAGTGCTCTTTTGTGACCATTCCCAAACTTGGCAAGAAGCCCACGATCGACGCCCTGCGTCCCATCTCGCTGACTTGGTACCTCGACATGCTGTACGGGAGGGTCATCGAAACCCGCCTCCAACATTACATATAGGACGGGACCTCATCCCGCACACCATGCTTGACTTCAGGCCAGGACTTTCTGCGCAAGATACTTTCCTAATCCTAAGGGAAGAAGTTCTCAAGGGCATCCCGAAGGCAGGAGAACACCTTCTGCTCGCACTCGACCTGAAAGGGGCCTTCGATAACATGTCTCAGGAGACCAATCTCAACGAACGGAACGATATCAGCTGCTGGGAGCGCATCTATAATTACGTCAAATCGTTCCTGACGGGCCGGACGGCAACCAACAGAATACGCCAGACTCGATCAGATACAATTGACGAGCCGAACAAAGGAACACCGCAAGGGGCGATAGTCTCCCCGATTCTCTTCAACATCGTGATACTAGCGCTGACCAAAGAGCTGGAGAAGATCCCGTTCCTAGGTTTACGCCCTGTACGCAGACGACATCACGCTCTGGGCCACCAAGGGCTCCCTAGCGCGAAAACAGGCGACCCTTCGCGAAAACAGGCGACCCTTCAGGAGGCCGCGACGGCCGTGGAGAGATTTACGGCAGCGACCGGGATGCGTTGCGCGCGCGAGAAATCCGAGGGGATCCGGGTGCACGGAAGAGGAATCTACAAGTTCCCCGGCCCCATCCACCTCTATCTAGAGGGCCAGAAGATTACGGAAGGCAATAAGACTAGGATTCTGGGTATTTCGCTCCAGAGCAACCTGAAAGCCTCCCACACCAACCAAACCCTAAGGTCTGCAACCAACCAGATCTCGCGCATTAGCAAACCAATTACAAGACGCCGCAAGGGCATTCGAGAAGAGGACAAACTTCGCCTCGTCCAGGCTCTGGTGATCAGCACACTAACGTATAAGCTCCCGTATCACTACCACTCGCTAAAAAATGCGACCAAGAACAAGTCGATGCCATCATCAGAGGGGCGTCTAAAACAGCCCTGGGTCTCCCTGTCACCACCTCAAACGAGAAGTTACCAGCCCTCGGGATCCACAACACCTTCGCTGAGCTGTCAGACGCGGTTATGGCTTCGCAATATGCCAGACTACGGAACACAGCGGCGGGCAGAGCTATCCTCCACCGGACCGGAACGGCACCGGAGCTCCGTGCCCTCAATGGGCAATGATAACTCCCGCCTGAGGTCAGAGGCAAGATCAAGGCGAACCCTATACCGGAGCACATGTGTCATGAACTCCATGAAGGACGACGTAAGGCTCGCGTCGAAAGACAGCGCCGACAATTCAAAGGTGCCCGTACGTAACGCACGTCGACGTGGCCGCGTACCCTGTAGGGGGCCTCTTCGCGGTAGCCGCCTTGAACAGGAGAGACAACACCTTGACCCTCGTGGCCTCCGTCAGGGCAGAGACCCCAGCTGCGGTTGAGACCATAGCCGCGGCGCTAGTAATAAAGCAAGAAGACAGGGTAGGCAGGGAAATTCATGTCGTAACCGACTCGCAACAGGCCTGCCGTAACATTACCAACGGACGAACACTGCTGCTGGCGGCTCAGATTCTAGGCAGGAGGCTGCAAGAATTCCATCCAAACACGTGGACGCCGGGCCACGAGGGTCTGGAGGGGAAGGAAATGGTGAACGCCTTAGGTCGCGCGCTAATGAACCGAGCAGGCAAAACCAATCGTCTCATCAATCCCTGCCCCCGCCATCCAATTACTGCTACCGACTCGAGATCCAGCGACTCAACCGAAGGATTTGTCCTCCCCCTCACAGAAAGCTCAGCACTGAAGAGGCAGTAGCTCTCAGAGTTATTCAGACGAACACATTCCCAAACCTACACAGATATAGCAAAATGTTCCCAGATAGATATCGCGGCATCTGCCTCTGGTGCGACGACACACGCCCTACACTAATTCACATCTCGTCGGGGTACGGGGCGAACCTCAACACTTAAAGACGCCTAGCACGTCATTTGAGCAGTGGAAGGTACAGCTGACCGACGATACCCTAGCGGGACACGAAGCTCTCGACCAGCAAGTACGTCGAGCAGCCATGGACAGTGGAATCCTGGAATAAGGACACCACCCACTGGACTTCAAGAGCAGCGACCTCGATGGTCCCACTGAATGTTTCTCTCTCTCTCTTTGCTGCTCAGCCTCGGGCACAATAACTGAAAAGGTAATTACTAAATAATTAATTCTTATTATGAATTAATAAATTAATTGAACCGAGTAAGTTAAAGAACTTGAAGGACGTTTAAGCTTCCCCTTTAAGAGTTGAAAGCGATAGCATTCCAAGATCGCTGACTGCTTCCCACGCTTCCCGGCAACTGCAGCTTATGTAAGCGCAATGCTTGCCCGGAAAGGTTGGTGGCGAACGCTATGCACGAAGGCGAGCTTTCTCGTAGAAACGCCGCCATTTGCGTAGGCTGATTCCAGAGGAATGGCACAGCCATACCAAATAATTTCATCATATTCAGGTTTCTCTTATTGGTCCACTCTTTTAATGATTAGGTTTGAGAAGATTTAATATAAGACGCATGCACTGTCAGTGTTTCATTTAATGACATTTGTTTGTGGGATGTCACGCGAACCATACTGAGGAATAACTAATAATGTAACACAAGGTACAAGCAAATTTAGTGATAGACTGGTGTGGCAAGATAACCCGAATGTACCGCATGTCATAGAGCAAGGCGTGGCACATACATGTACCTAAATATATGCGGCAACTTCTCCTCATGAAGAACTCCACCCACACCGACAGCGAAGTTTCTGCGACACAGGGCCCTTGACACTGCCGTGTTAAAATAACACTGGCCCCTGATTTTCAGGCATGCGCACAGTGAAGACCACCAAATGCGTACAAACAGCGATGTCAATGGTACACATATCACCATCAAGACGATTAAAGTAGGCCTCTAGAAGCTCGCGCACGACTTTACTTTTTATAAACGCCTTAGTAGACACCAACAAGGGCTTCCATGAGCCTGCAGCCAGGTCCCCAACAACACGTTCGGCGTTCTAAAGGTTTATGCATCATGGTTTCTGTTTTCAAGGCGCATCCAAGTTGTTCTTTATAAAATGAGATGACAGAAAACGCCGAAGCTCCGCTTCGGAACAAACAGCTACAGCGGTACCACTCCAAAAGAGCATCTAAAAAGCTGCGCTAGCTCCTCGTGTCGTGGTCATGAGTTATTGGTACCCAGGGCAACGCGCAGAACGCAGCGTTGCTCCCCCGCCCCTCAACCTTTCATTCTAGCCGCCATAGTAGTGCTACAAAACTGTAGCCCATTCCTTAGGCGGTGAAATTAAGAACGACTGCGTTGAAGCGCTCCTTTCACTTGCAGCTTCTTCGTTCTGTCACGTGGTGGTGACGTTAAGAACACAGCAGCAATATTGTGAAAGGCAAAACTAGATGTTATTGGGCGAACCTGTGCCCACAAAACAGGCTACACTTATAGCACAACGAGAGCGGCGAACACAGTCGGCGATCGTCGAAAAATCTGATCAGCGGGTCAAGCGCGTCGGCTTTTATAGATCAGTGGTCGAATATTCCAGATTAACCGATGGGACCCGGGTGTCTTCTACAAAGTTCTACACTATTCGCGTCGCGCATACATGCAATCAGATTACACAAGTTGCAGTGAAAGACAGTGCACGGAACCATCAATAACATTCCAGAAACCTCTTTTACATGCAGGTGCGTCCTGCGCCGCGCGATAACATTTGTTAGGCGGCCAAACGTGGTCGCCCGATAAAGATAAGTACACATGTCATTACCCCCTCCTCTTAAGAAAGCATCGACCCGATGCTGCAAACAAACGAAAGTAATAAAAAAAGGAGCACTCGTAGCAAAGAAAACAACAAAATAAGGAAGTTTGTCAGCGTTCATAAAAGGGTTTAAGGCGCACCACGTGGACGACTTCAGATCGTGCGCGGCGCCGCTGCGAATGCGCAACGCCGTCTGGCACGACCTCATAGTCGAGTGCGCTAATACGTTGGATGACCTTGTAGGGTCCGAAATAGCGTAGCAGTAGTTTCTCACTCAGTCCTCGTCGGCGTATCAGGGTCCATGCCCAAACACGGTCGCCGGGCTGGTACTCGACGAAGCGTCGTCGGAGGTTGTAGTGTCGGCTGTCGGTACGCTGCTGGTTCTAGATCTGAAGGCGGGCGAGCTGTCGGGCTTCTTCGGCGTGCTGGAGATAGGTAGCGACGTCAAGATTCTCCTCGTCAGTTACGTGCGGCAGCATGGCGTCGAGCGTCGTCGTCGGGTTCCTGCCGTAAACCAGCTTGAACGGCTTGATCTGTGTTGTTTCTCGCACCGCCGTGTTGTAATCGAATGTTACATACGGCCGGACGGCATCCCAAGTCTTGTGTTCGACGTCGACGTACGTCGCTAGCATGTCGGCGAGGGTCTTATTCAGCCGCTCCGAAAGACCATTCGTCTGAGGGTGGTAGGCCGTTGTCCTCCTGTGCCTTGTCTGACACTATTTCAGAATGGCTTGGGTGAGCTCCGCTGTAAAGGCCGTTCCTCTGTCGGTGATGAGGACTTCTGGTGCGCAATGTCGCAGCAGGATGTTTTCGACAAAGAATTTCGCCACTTCGGCTGCGCTACCTTTCGGCACTCCTTTAGTTTCAGCGAAGCCGGTGAGGTAGTCCGTGGCCACTTATTTATCGACTTATCAACCTATTTCCGGTTATTGACGTCAGAAAGGGTCCCAGAAAGTCCATCCCGATCTGCTGGAATGGTTGGCAAGGATAATATTAATATTTGGGTTTTTACGTGCGAAAACCGCTTTCTGATTATGAGGCACGCCGTAGTGGAGGACTGAGGAAATTTTGACCACCTGGGGTTCTTTAACGTACGCCTAAATCTAAGCACACGGGTGTTTTCGCATTTCGCCCCCATCGAAATGCGGCCGCCGTGGCCGGGAATCGATCCCGTTACCTCGTTCTTAGCAGCCCAATAGGATAGCCACTGAGAAACCACGGCGGGTGGTCAGAAAGGAGGCTCGATTGGCTGTAGTAATCCGGCTGGCCTTGTCGGCGGTGTCTTGCGTCGCTGACAGTCTCGGCATGTTCTGACATAAAGGGCGACGTCGGCGGTCAGGCGCGGCCAATAATACTTTAATAATATCTTGTATCCTCGGTAGTGTCCGGGAAAATCCGAGGTGTCCAGCGATCGGATCGTCATGTAGGGCGTGCAATACTTCTGGAAGTAGTCCTGACGGGACAACAAGAAGCCAACTGGCGCGGACTGGTGAGAAGTTCTTCTTCACGAGTAGATTGTTTTGAAGCGTAAAGGAAGACAATCCGCGCTAAAATGCCCTGGGGACAACGTCGGTGTGCCCTTCCATATATTCGACGAGGCTTTTTAGCTCCGGGTCTGCCCGTCACTGTTCAGCGAAATCTTCCGCGCTTATCATTCCAAGGCAGGCGTCGTCTTTCTCGTCATCTTGCGGCGGCGGGTGAATGGGTGCGTGTGATAGGCATCGGAGCGTTTTGGTCCGGACTTGCAGGTTACAGTGATGTCGTATTCTTGTAGTCTGAGGCTCCAACGCGCCAGTCGTCCTGAAGGATCCTTTATATTCGCTAGCCAACAGAACGCGTGATGGCCACTAACGACTTTGAATGGCCTGCCATAAAGATAAGAACGAAATTTAGCTGTAGTCCAAACGATGGCGAGGCATTCCTTTTCGGTCGTAGAATAGTTGCCTTCCGCTTTTGACAGCTACCGGCTAGCGTAAGCTATCACCTGTTCGACTCCGTTTCTCCTCTGGACTAGAACGGCACCGAGGCCTAGGCTACTGGCATCAGTATGGATTTCTGTATCGGCGTACTCGTCGAAGTGCGCAAGTACCGGCGGCGGCTGCATGCGTCGTTTGAGTTCTTCAAATGCGTCGGCCTGCGGCGTTTCCCACTTAACTCAATATCACATTTAGTTAGACGTGTCAACGGCTCGGCGATGCGTGAAAAGTCCTTGACAAAGCGCCTGTAGTAGGCGCACATGCGAAAGAATCTACGCACTGCCTTCTTGTTGATGGGTTGCGGGAACTGTGCGATGGCAGCTGTCTTTTGGACAGCTGCCATCTACCAACAGCGAATCTACCATCAGCGAATCTGCACACCAGATTCGCTGATTACGTGGCCTAGGAACAGAAGCTCATCGTAAGCGAAGCGGCATTTTCCCGGCTTCAGAGTAAGCCCTGACGACTTGATGGCCACTTGTACGGTCGCAAGCCGCCTGAGGCGATCGTCGAAATTTCCGGCGAAGACGACGACGTCATCCAAATAAACGAGACAGGTCTGTTACTTCAGCCCTGCTAACACCGTGTCCATGACGCGCTGGAACGTTGCAGGCGCCGAGCACAGTCCGAATGGCGTAACCTTGAACTCGTAGAGGCCGTCTGGGGTGATGAAGGCCGTCTTTTCGCGATCTCTTTCGTCGACTTCTATTTGCCAATAGCCAGACTTGAGGTCCATCGACGAGAAGTATTTAGCGTTGCAGAGCCGATCCAATGCGTCGTCTATTCGTGGGAGGGTGTATACGTCCTTCTTCGCGATCTTGTTTAGGCGACGATGATCGACGCAGAAACGTAGGGTTCCGTCCTTTTTCTTTACCAGAACAACAGGGGATGCCCACAGGCTTTTCGACGGCTGGCTGATATCGTTGCGCAGCATTTCGTCGACTGGTTTTCTTATAGCTGCACGTTCTCGCGGCGAAACTCGGTAAGGGCTCTGGCGGAGTGGTCGAGCGCACTCATCGGTGATTGTGCGATGCTTGGCGACTGATGTTTGTCGAATCCTCGATGACGTCGAAAAGCAGCCTTTGTATCGTCGGAGCAGACTTCTGAGCTGCTGTTGCTTAATCACGGGGAGACTTGGATTAATATCGTAGTCTGGTTCCGGAACCATCGTCGTCGGGGTAGATGCGGCGGAATCCGAGAGGACAAACGCATTACTGGTTTCCAGAATTTCCTCGATGTACGCGATCGTCGTGCCCTTGTTGATGTGCTTGAATTCCTGGCTGAAGTTTGTCAGCAGCACTTCAGTTTTCCCTCCATGCAGTCGAGCGATCCCTCTTGCGACGCAAATTTCACGGTCTAGCAGTAGACGTTGGTCGCCTTCGATGACGCCTTCTACGTCAGCGGGTGTTTCGGTGCCGACCGAAATAACAATGCTCGAGCGAGGCGGGATGCCCATTTGATCTTCGAGAACACTCAAGGCGTGGTGACTACGAAAGCTCTCCGGCAGTATCGCTTGATCATCCGACAGCGTTATCGATTTTGACTACAGGTCTATGATTTCTCCGTGTTGGTTCAGAAAGTCCATGCCGAGAATGACGTCTCGTGAACACTGTTGGAGGATAACGAAGGTGGCAGGGTAAGTCCGCTCATGAACGGTTGTTCTTGCCGTGCAGATTCCAGTCGGCGTACTGAGGTGTCCTCCAGCGGTCCGAATTTGGGAGCCCTCCCATGCAGACTTAACCTTATTCAACTGGGCGGCGATGTGTCCACTCATTACGGAGTAATCGGCCCCTGTGTTGACTAAGGCAGTGACTACGTGGCCGTCGAGAAGTACGTCGAGGTCGGTGGTTCTTTGTCTGGCGTTGCAGTTGGGTCTTGGCGTCGGATCACGGCTGCGTCGTGTTAAACTGAAGCTGGAACGTCGCGTTGTCAAGTCGTCTTTCGTCGGTGTAGTCTTGTCTTCTTGACTTCGTCGGGACGGCGGCGTGTCGTCATTAGGTCGTCGAGATGGTTCCTTCGTCGTCTTCATCGGCGGCGGAGGGTCATCGTCAGTTCGACGAACAGCAACCGCACCTCCATCGGTTGCTGCTTTTAGTTTTCCGGATATGGGCTCGCTGACCGGCCCCGGGCTGGGCCAGTGTATGGTCGGCGCTGCGGCGAGAGGTAGCGGCTTGGTGATGGCGAACGCGACGGTAGTCGAGAGCTCCACTGAGTAGCGGCGAGGTAGTCGGCGATATCGCGAGCGCGTCATGTTGCTGCGGGCGCGGAGCGTTGACGGCGAAACCTCGCAGTCGCATCTCCCGGTATGGGCATCGGCGATAAACATGACCGGCTTCTCCGCAGTGATAACAGAGCGGGCCGTGGTCGGGGGCTCGCCAAATGTCCGTCTTCCTCGCGTAGGTGCGCTGGGCGACGGGTGGGCGTGCTGGCGGCGGCGGTCGACGGAATTGCGTCATTGCAGGGCCCTGGCGTGGTCGCGGAGGGGGAAATCGACGGCGTGGGACGGCGGCGTATGTCATCGCTTCTGGCTGGGGCTGCGGTAATTGTGGTTGCAGCTCGGGAACTCCAAGCGATCGAGGCACCTCTTCTTTCACGATGTCGGCGATCGAAGTCACTTGGCGCTGCGACGAAGGCAGGACCTTGCGCAGATCTTCGCGCACAATGGCCCTGATGGGCCCCTGAAGGTCGTCGGAATCCTGTCCTTGGATGGCGTACTGCGGCGTGAGCCCCTGGCGGTTATATTGCCGGGTGCGCATCTCCAGAGTTTTCTCGATCGTTTATGCCTCTGCAGAAAGCTCAGCTACCGTCTTTCTGCGGGTTGCGAATAAGTCCGGCGAAAAGTTCTTGCTTCACGCCCCGCATCAGGAAGCGGACTTTTTTCTCCTCTGACATTTCCGGGTCGGCGTGCCGGAAAAGACGGGCCATCTCCTCCGTGAAGATCGCGATCGTCTCATTTGGCAGCTGCACTCTGGTTTCTAGTAGTGCTTGGGCTCACTCTTTTCGCACGACGCTTGTAAACGTGTGCAAGAAGCCGCTTCGGAACAGGTCCCACGTCGTTAAGGTGGCTTCTCAATTCTCGAACCAGGTCTTGGCGGCGTCTTCCAGTGCGAAATAGACATGCCGCAGCTTGTGGTCGCTGTCCCAACTGTTAAACGTAGCGACCCTCTCATACGTCTCCAGCCAGCTTTCGGGGCCCTCAAATGTGGAACCGCGGAACGTCGGTGGCTCCCTGGGCTGCTGCAGAACTATTGGGGCACTCCGGCTGCCATTGGGGCTGTCTTCTTGGTGGTCTCTGGACGAACTACTCTGACGATCTTCTTGGTCGTCTCTGGTAGAATTCCGTGTTCCGGGGGCAGCTGCTGTAGCCGGCGGCTTGCTCGATGTTCCGGGACGGCGCTGGTGTTGTCTTTGCGGTCCGAGCTTGCATTACGGCTTGTCGGGGGCGTCCGGAACATGAACGTAAAGCACCTCCACCAGATGTCACGTGGTGGTGACGTTAAGAACACAGTAGCAATACTGTGAAATGCAAAACTAGATTTTATTGGGCGAACCTGTGCCCACAAAACAGGCTACACTTATAGCACAACGAGAGCGGCGAACACAGTCGGCGATCGTCGAAAAATCTGATCACCGTGTCAAGCGCGTCGGCTTTTATAGATCAGTCGTCGAATGTTCCAGATTAGCCAATGGGACCCGCGTGTCTTCCACAAAGTTCTACACTATTCGCGTCGCGCATACATGCAATCAGATTACACAAGTTGCGGTGAAAGACAGTGTACTGAACCGTCGATAACATTCCAGAAACTTCTTTTACATGCAGGCGCGTCCTGCGCTGCGCGATAACATTTGTTAGGCGGCCAAACGTGGTCGCCCGATAAAGATAAGTACACGTGTACACGTGCACGTACACGTTCACTCAAGAACTATGTTTCAGTATGCAATGCTGGTTACTAGTTTTTTTCGTCCAATTCTCGTTTTAGGAACGTCGGATATTATTGTTTATTAATTCAAAGAACACGCACTTGGCATTTAGCAGTGGTAGATGGAAGCAGTTATTGGTGGCTACCACTTTTCCTCTTTACCATGCTCACATAATTGTCCGGAATTTCTGTTTTTAGATTATCGACCTCTTACGAAGACCATGATGTGTTATGAGCCCCATGGAGGCTGTGGTTTGTTTACCTACTTTGCGGGTAAGTAAAGTCAAATTATATCTGTTCCAGCAACGTATACATTAGGTATCTTTCCTTCTTTTTATTCGTTCTTTCTTTAGGGCGAGAAGGCAAGCCCGCTGAGTAGGAAAAATATGCGAATAAGACGCCCGCGCATACTAAGTTCGCATGGGACTGCAGCGCTACCAAAAATCCTCAGTGGGAAAGCAATATCCTCATTTGTTACTGAGCCGTGTGGGGAGGATAACAGCACGCGTGATTTTCCATGCCGTGTCAAGGCTTAGCGTGATCATTGCGTACGACACTGAAACAACGTGCTACCCTCCATTGGCAGCAAGGGTCAAATTAAACTGCTTGATTTTCCACTGAGGCTGCTTGATTGCGCTGCCATCCAGGAGGCGAAGGTGTGTTGCCATAGCATATCTTTAGTGATGTGAGAATATCTCAAACTTTAGAATAGCGATAAATATTGTCCTATTTAATTTGTTCCTCCAATTGCTCTCAATTATATAGGACGATGTCTAATTCGTTAAAGATTACGATATGCACACACCTCTACTTGGGCCCTGCAGACCAGCTTCAACTGGCGGACAGAGCACGACGGGCGGCGAGGGACCACGGCGTCATCTCTTTATATTCTGGGGAGATGTGAGACCTTTCTTGTACCGCACATATTGTTTATCGTCGCTGGAACGCCGACAGCCACGGGACCCTTCGATCTTACCCGAACGTTCTTCCCCCTTGCTCAGTGTGCGCAGGCGTAACCTCGCCGTCGTCGTCCAACGCTGACAACTGGCCACAGGGCCTCCCCTCTCGCGAGAGAGCCAGGATGGGAATCAGCAATGTCTGAGGCCCTTCGGTAGGTCCGGCAGCGGCGAAGTGGACGTACTTGGCGTTCGTAAATCGCTTGTCGTCCTCTAGAGAGAGTGAGAATGAACTCTATTCAACAGCCCCGGTCCGGGTTCGCCCCCTTTATTCTCTTTGTTTGCGAAGCCGAGCGCCGTGATAAGCTCGATCATGGCTCGTACGTAGTCAGAGGAGCAATCCGCCAACACCTCCTCCCGTGTCGCATGTCTACGGGTTGGTGAGAGTTTGGCAAGGCTAGTCTGAATTGCGTGACGGCTCCCCGGACAATCCCACAGAATGTGAGCACTATCCAGGAAGACGCCACATGCCATGCAAGCAGGTTTACTCGGCAAAGCTTGTAAGTAGTGTGGCAAGTGTGGGGACAAGAGAGAGTGCGTCTGCGCACGCCTCCATAGAACCGCCCCTCTTCACTTCATGTGTGTGTCTGCTTGTTGATACCTCATGAAGTTGTTTCGCAAATCGTCAAGTTTTTCGCGCCTATCCGCCCGAGCGAAGGCGTGTTGCTTATTAAAGGGAAGCTGACGAGTCTGTCGAATTCAACAAGTCGTTCATATACGGATGCGGGAACCTTATAAACCATGCACGTAAAATTTTGAGCGGGATTTTTCACTTAGGAACGGCTTAATGACCGGTTAAGATTGCGCTAAAGCTCCGAGCCCCGTCGAGCGCCGCGCGCTGCTGCTGACGCTGACGATGCGAGCGGAGACCAGAAAGCGCGGCGTAGTGACATCAGCACCGGTGTTCCGCTCCTTCGCAGTCTACGCGACCGTGCCTGACCGCGCCTATTTCTGCGTGCGTGCCGTAATAATCTGCCTCGCTCGAGCCTGCATTCCTTTGTTTGTGTGTATGTAGAGTGGTAGTTGACGTGCGCAGCATCAATTCAAATGGTGGGCCGACGATGCCGGCGTTCTGTGCAGCCTACGGCTGCAAGAACACCAGTGGCCGCGACGATCTTCCATTAGTCCCCGCAAGACAAGAAGCTTGCAGCTAAGTGGGAGGCTGCTTTGAATCGAAAGAATTTCCAGCGCTCAAGAACAACAGTGCTCTGCTCTAACCACTTCCGTGACGACGATTACTACCAGTGTTTATCAATAGGGCGTGAATGGAGTGAGAGTACGACTTTTTGCTAGCAGGCTTTCCAATCGCAGCGCGAAAATGTCGGGGCAACAAAAGCACAAAGGCAAGACGGGTGCGGGCGGACGGTTGGTAAGTGGTCTTGCAAGACCTTATGAGTACATGAACTCGTCCAAACCTGGATTTTGATTTATTGCTAACTCCTTCCTGTTAGCACGCTGAACGGAAGGTACATGTTCATCTCCCACCCTTGACGCAGGTTTGGTCGCAAACCATCGGTTATTTTCTCTTCGCACGTGTGTTTTGAAACAGCCAACATGCAGCTACCATAATGCAGTGCAAGTGTAAAGTTTTTATGTGTTTGAAAGTCGGCGCACGCCAGGACGCTGCGCTCCCCCTCACGCACAGAGTGAAAACGGCTCTCACGTAGCCGACGGAATTCGCCGCCTTTATTGCTCCGGTTACGAGTACCGTGAGGATGGCGCGCTGATGAAGGCCACTACACGTGCTGCAAGAGCTGAGAAACTTTTCCCGCATGTAAACCGTCTGTGTAGACTGCCGACCGCTTTGAGGCAGTGCACAAATGCCGACGATCGCATCCGTCCTTACGTTCCACGAGGAGGCATGCACGAACATAACAGTACAGTTGTTGTACGCACTCACTGGATCGCTGAATACAGCTTTTCAAAAAACATACTCACCAAAGAACATTTCTAACACGAGTAGATGCTAACACTTCGCTTTCGTTCGCGTCGAAAGTACTGCTTGCTATCAGCATCTTTTGAATCTTGGAGAGGCCGCCTACGTATAAATGAAGAGAGCAACGCCGAACTCCTCATAGAAACGCAAGCTCTCGAAATTTACCATTACCGTCTCACCAAACCACAGCGCCAAACCACCTTCACCGTGCTTCATGTGAAGCGGCAGCGTACGGTCCGGGCGAACACCAATGGTAACGTCACGAGGCACCCGACCAATCACAGGCGGAAACGAGGCGCGCGAGCTGCCCGAGTCTGCTGCGCTGCAATTTTCGTCGAAATAAAATTTGTTTGCGCTTTCTTTCGCTCAATTTAGATGCGATATCCGAATTCGGAGGGTTGAAAACCATTACGTACAGTTCTTAACTCATTTTTTCTGGAAAACTCTTCAAATTCCCTTTAAGTCTCACTGGGTCCGGCCACCGCAGAGGACGGCCCGCGAGATTTGCGCGGGATGGGACATGGTGCCGCTTCGTTCCCTCTGATCCCTGCGTGACTAGGAATCCACTAAATCCGCACTCTAATGTTAGAGTGTGCGTTGAGGCGCATTGTTAATGCTGAGTGTAGTGCCGCGGAAACGTTTCAAGCTGCGAGAGCCCTGCATGCAGCCTGGCTGTCTGTTCGAATGAGCAGATTGTCACAACTGAACCACCACAACGCTTGGCCGCATCGCAACTCGCTGCGTACTTTGTCAACTTGTCTGATAGACAGCGCTTGTCTGTGGTATTTGCTTCCTTGTGTCCTCGTATTTTCGCGCTGTTTCACCTCAGTTCCGAGCAGATTTCGTTCGTGCGGATTTTGCATGGTCACGGGTCCCACGACAGCTGTAAGTTCCCCTTGATTTTGTGATGTAATATTGCAGTGTACGCCCCGTGATATACGCGTAGAGTCGGTTGCCGCCCCTGTGCAAAAGCCTCGACTATTTGGAGAGGCATCCTTGTAAAGAATCCAGTCCTCGGTTTCCTCTCTAAGCTGTAGTGCTCGACTTTGTCGTCTTTCCGGTTGTGTGTCTGCCCCCATATTTCGAGGCACTGGTAATACGGTCCAGCGTGTCGCATGGGATATATTTTTGTTCCCTGTCTGAGGATTGTGGGATATCGTAGCCTATATCTCGCAAATATCCCCGTCCCTGACTAGATAGCTTCAGGCGACTAAATTGTGCCTCTTGGCGCAGTTGTTTCAGCTCGTCCAGTTTAGCCAGCAGTGCCGTATCAATGACTCGGTTGTATCGAGAATATGCAGGGGTGCCCAGCAGGGCCGTAGCAAGGGGAGGGGCTAATGGGGCGTCAGCCCCGCTTCCTTCCCCGAAAATTTTTCGTTCTGTCATGCACCGCCGACCAAAACAACCCCCCGCACCGGAGATCATTGCGGATTTTCTCTAGAATGTCTTTTCCCCGCTCGAAAAGACATTTGAGCGTGAACATTGCAAACTCGGGCTGCGTTTCACGGCAATGCGCATGCGGCAGGAGTCACATAACGGAAGGAGCCGGCCCCATCGAAGCACAAATTTTCATGGCGTTTTTATAACGAGCGGGCTCACCGCGGCATCTCGCGGAAACCGCATAATCGACGGAGCGCAAGGATTTCAATTCCGAAACTTTATGGGCATAAAGTTGTCATAAACTTTTGATGTGAAAGATTACCATTTCCAAAGTCGTGCTTTAGATACTCAATTCCGGAACTTTGTGGGCATAATGCTGTTATAAACACTTGACGTCCAATGTGCATTAACTTTTCTAAAGTCGTACGCCGGGCCATACAACGAGACAAGCCAAATCAACACACTATCAGACAAGTTGACAAAGTACGCAGCGAGGTGCGATGAGGCCGAGCGTTGTGGTGGTTCATTTCTGCCATCATGTATCACAAAAGAATATGAACATTATTTTTTCACCTGCGCCAAAGCATCCATGTCAAGACACTAATGCAAGCAAGGGTAACCACGTTCTTATTTATTTTTTTGCTTTGACTTTTATTCATGAGGACAAATCCAGCCTCTCCAATTTTCTTGTTCTCGCTACCCGCGGGCTGCCAGATCCAGCCAGAGCGCATGCGTTTTTCTCGTGTTTCGCCAACCACCGCGCGGCGCACTTCGGTTCGGCGCACCCGTTCGTTTTCATCTAGCACAGTGGATTTTTGCCTGGCAGAGTTTTGGACGCTTTCCGGCTAGGAGACGAATAAAAGAAACAATGGTCGCTCGCCGCCATCACTGTGGGAACTCGACGGATGGCAACACGTTCTCTTGAGCGCAACCTCTCCGGAAAGTCTTGTCTCGCTGGTGCAGAATACCCAGCAGCATGCATATGGGCTCTCTGTGGGCCAAGCGTCTCAGGTTTTCTTTCTTTCGATATTCCTTCGGCAGCCACATTAGGTGGCCAAAGTAGGCATTCGATTGTGGCGAACGTGCTTTCCTTTGCGTTCTTTTTTTTTCATTTCGGCGCTCCCGGCCCACAAAACAAAACAAAAGGCTTTGTTGTGGCGTAGCGAATTGTCGTATGGTGAAAGTTCAATTTTGTTACTTATTCTTCTCTTGGTGAAAGTAATAGCCCACGGGACGCTTCATTTGCCGGATACTCTTATTATAATATTGCTATAGCAATTACATGGGCAATCTAGGCGCATTCCTGCCGTCGCCGTCATGTTCTGTACAAAGGCAAAGGGCGATAACAGCGTGATCGCGCGCCGCATGCTGCATGTGCGAGTGAAAGAGTGAGGGGGGGGGTGGCATGGATGGTCCCATGATGGTGACTCAGTCTTTTGTGCGTAAAGCAGAGAAACGGGGAGGGGGGAGAGAAGGCCGCCTTCCGTCGCGCGCGATAATATGGGGGGAGTGGAGGGAGGGGGGCGGGCCTTAGGGTTCTGTGATCTGTGCATCTGTGATTGCCCAACATATTTATTTGCCTTGACTGACACATTATATAGGGTTACGTTTTCTTGGATATGTAGATTTATTGGAGACCTATACGTACATTTAAATACCTTGCAGCGAGGTTTTGTGTATACGTTCAGGGAAGTTTGTTTCCAATGACACATTTTTGCGCTTTATCAAGCTGGATCTTTGCATTTGGATATTCCATTGTATCTTCGCATTTCTAATGTAGGAAGGCTAGTCAAATGAAAGTGAGCGCAATGATGCTTTGGTTCATTATCCGCGAGGCATGGCATAGGACATAGGCATCTCTCATTTAGAAAAGTGACACGCAGGTGTGAGCATAAAGGTCCTTTAATGCTCTCATACACTGGATTGAACGTGGTTACGTGACATAATGGACACTCCAAAAGTGAAAGAGCGTGGTGTCGGGAGGTTTTTCACAGCTGAAGGTTAAAAGGAAATTAGTCGCCGGCTGCCATGTACGTTTAACACTGCATTTCATTGGCCACTGTGAAGCGTTGGACCAAATGGTTCAAAGAAGGAAGTGTAGGTTGCAAATACGATTCAAGACCAGGCCAAAGCCACCCTGCAATCACCCCCAACGCAATTGCAAAGGTTGATGAGCTGACTAGACAAGAACGGAGGATAAGCATCGATGAATTGGGAGAGCGCGTGAACAAGAGTCACGGTTGGGTTTACACCATATTTCATTAAAATCTCGGTTATCGGCTCTTGTGTGCGCAATGGATTCCCAAGATTTTGTACCACCACCAGAAGATGGAGAGGTTCGGCTCTGCCTTGACTCATACGACCCGGTGTCACAATGAGGGTGACAGCTTCTTGTCTGCAATTGTCACCGGGGACGAATCATGGGGCCACTATTACGAGCCCGAAACACGACGGCAATGCATACAGTGGTAACATTCGAATTCACCACCTCTGAAGAAAACAAAGGCCGTCATTTCTGTCGGAAATGTGTTGTGACTTCTTTTTCGATCGTCACGGCCATTACTGGTCCAATTTTGTAAACCTGGAGAGACTATCAATCGTATCCGATATTGCGAAGCGCCGGATCAGTTGTGCATCGCAATCAAGAACAAAGGAAGGGGGAAATTGACGAATGGGGTCATCTTGCTCCACGACAATGCCCGTCCCAACGTCGCTGATGTGGTTAACACAAAACTGGCAAAGTTCTAATGGGAAACGCTGCAACATCCGCCCTAGAGCCCAGGCCTGTGGCCTTGGGACTTTCACAATTTGGGGCAATTGAAAAAAAAAACAGCTCAAGGGAACCAGATTCGTGTCGGACGATGACGGAAAGGAATTAGTTACAGGCTTTTTGTAGCAGCAACCCAAGGAGCTTTCTTTATGAGACGGGAATCAAGCGACTCGTTAGGCAATGGGACAAATGTCTTAATGGTGATGGAGACTACTTTAAAATAATGTGCCCCGTTTGTCATATATTCGCTTTGGCTCACTTTCATTTTACTCGCCCTCGTATATTTTGCAGAACTCTCGCTTTCTATCAATCCTCTTTGTTGCGACTATAATTTCGGTGCAATTACTCAAAATACACGACTGGTGACAGTTTCTCTTGCGCAATACATTGGAACGAAGGACAGCGTCATCAAAATGTTTCCCTGGTCATTGCATATGTACAAAAATGTAAACAAGGTTTTTGAATGACAAAAGCTCAATAAAATATTTGTCCACGACTTCCTCATTTCACGGCCTTTACATTTTTCATATCAGCGGCATGCACTGCTTTGATGGTTTCGAACTGATGCAGTTGTAAAGTTCGTGTGATATTTTCTTTACTTAATAAATAGACAAAAAAACATGGGACGTGGAAAAAACAGTAACTTGGGGCACCAATTTTCAGACATACGAGTATAATCTTTTGTGAAAAATACATATTTTACTTGTCTTGACAACGTGTAGCGTTCAAAAATTTGTTTGCAGCATATTTGGCTATTGCAATGCAGTTATTGTTCATGTCTTTCATCCCTCGACAAATTCTATAAGGAGGAAGCCGAGCTGCAACGCGAGCCCCCCCCCCCCCCCCCCCTCGGATGAAATTTCTGGCTACGCCACTGGTGCCCAGTATACCCCTCGTTATCTGCCGGAGCATAGTTTTAATGGATATTGGTACAGTATTGCAGGTACAGCCAGGGCCATGGTGAGCCTTCTGAGTTGGTGCTCTTTGATACCTCTCACCCTTTGTGTTCTTCTTGTGAGTAGCCTCTTGACTTCATGGAGCTGGTTGGTGTATTGTATGCCGCACACAAACGTCCGCCTTACCATTGTCCTTCAACCAAAAGCCCAGGACCCTGATATGCGTTTTTCTCGGGATAATATCTTGGTTCACTTGTAGTGTTATAAGTTTTCGTTTCTCGTCTGCCTGCTACTCTTTTTGGTTGATTATCACTATGCGCTTACACTTTTCACTGGACAGGGCGAGGCCCCATTCTTGGAGGTATAGCGCCGTGACATCGATACTCGTTTGCAGTGCCGCTTGAACTTCAGCTGGAGATCCTCTGCTGGCCCAGAACGTGATATTGTCCGCATATATTGTAAAGTGCAGGTCTTCTACGCGCCTCAAAGAGCTTGCAGCTTGCTTTGTGCTAGCGAGAATAGTGTGGGTGAGAGAATCGACACTTGGGGTACACCTCTTGTCAGGTACCTCTTCTCGGAATCTTCTTCGTTTACCTTCACGGTAACTGTGCTGTTTGTAAGAAACGTGTTTACGTAGTTGTAATGTTTTTGACCTGATTGCATTATTTGCAGACGTTCGAGTACCGCTTGGTGGATAACGTTATGAAATGCTGCTTTGATATCAAACCCTCCTATGGCTCTGAGTTGGCTGCTGCTCTGTGCTCTGTATATTTCTTGCATGGCAAGCATCGCATCATGTGTGCATATGCGCTTTCGAAAACCAATGACTCGAGGATCGACAACAGTGCAAGATTCCTGCTGCCATAGGAGTCCTGCAAGGGCCATTCGTTCCATAATCTTTCCCGGACAAGATGTTAGAGTAATGGGTCACTGGTGGCTAATGGCGCTTGGAGTCTTATTGGGCTTTGGTATTGGGATTACAGTAGCCATTTTCCAGGTCCCAGGAATGTGACCGCTTTCGCAAGCTTGGTTAATGATACCCAGGTGCAGTTCCAGTTGTGTTCCTGTAATATTGCGTAGCATCTCGTTTGTGATGCCAGCCGGTTCAGATGCCGTGTGTCTTTTGCTTGCATTGATGGCTGCTTTAAGCTCTCAAATTGTAAATGGGTGGTCTGCAAGTACCAGTACCTCGCCGCAATCTTGTATGGATGGTTGTTGTCGCTGATCTTTCTGTACTGTTGCCGAGGGGAAGAAATGTTTGGCTATTTGTTCTGCGAGATCGTACGCTCCGATTTCTTTCCTCGGTTGTATACTTGCACGTGGTTCATTCTCCTTGGTTGCCCAAAAAGCACCCGAAACCGACCAGGCTCAGCTTGTGTGCATGTTGTTTCCGGCTTGCTCGTATATCCGCATTTAATTCTCAGTTCCGAGTTTCTCTGTTTATTCTTGCACCTCCTTGGTGATGCTATCTATAGGGGCTTTTAGGCGCTTGTTTAGCTTTTTCTTCCGCCATTTTCTGAGTGCCACGCGCCTATTGTCCCATAGGTTAAGTAGGCGTTTGTCTATTTGCGGGTGGCATTCAGTTCTTTGTACTGTCTTGGTTGCGACCCTGTGCACGTTGCGTAGTATTTTCGCCAATTCTTCCGAGTTATCAGTACACTCTCCTGGGAGAATACTGGAAACATCCTAGTCTATTATATTTGTGTCTTTTAGTCATGCATTGCCTTCGTTGTGTAGGAATGATTATTTCTATGACGCTGTGATCACTAACCAAGGTTTCCCTGGCGTTTTTACACTCCACTTCCTTAGCTGCCCGGCCCTTGGTCAGTTCTGGGTTTGTGTCTCTTTCTACTGAACGTCCGATACTAGTGGGAGTTTCTATGTCATTCAGAAGCGTTGGGTGGGCATCACATGCGTTTTACTCCAACAAAACGCAAATGAAGCCTTCCATTTGGTGTACTATGATTGCAGCCCCATGCCCCATGGTGGCTGTTGAGGTCGCCTATCCATATTAAGTTATTCGTGCTATGCTTTTTGAGCAAGCTCGTCATTGCTGTGAGATAAGCCTCTCGTTTAGGAGTAGGGTAGGTGTTCATAATGGTTACGTCGTATCGTTTGAAGAAGTGGCATTTATCCAACACACGTTCCCCTTCCCTGTTGTTCATATGACTGAGGTCGTCGTGTAAGGTCGTGTGTTGGTTCGCCACCAGTGTTACCGTCATTGTAGGATAACTAATCTGATCATGATCGGTTCCAATCCGCGGCCGGTGTGTACTACATGGATTGTGGTAGGCCATGGAACCCGGTAAAAAGATCGGCACATTGGTCGCCTGAAGAGTTATTACGTCCGGCTTATACGCAGTGTGTGTTAGGTATGGTATTAGAGAGTTCGTGCTACGGCGTATTCCTCTATAATTCCATTGCCATATGGTAATTGCCGTTTCGTGTCGTGAGTTACCTTTGCTGTCATTAGTCTCCATAACTGTTAGAGTGGTCTTGTTAGAGTGGCTGCGCTTCCTCCCTTGCGGGAAGTCGTTTTCCAAAGGTTCGTTGTAAAGTTCCCACGCTTTGCGTTAGCGCAACAAGATGTTGTGTAATAGCAACGATCTGTTTTCGCATTTCCGCAACTATTCTGTCGCGTTCTCCATATTCTTTTCTCAGATCTACTTGTTATTTTCAAACTTCTGCTATTTCTTCGATAATGTAGGCAAGGACGCTGTCCTTGGTTGTTTCGTTGGTTGGGTTTTGCTCTATTCGTATGTGCAGCTTTCCTGACCACGATTCACATCGTGCATGCGACTGAATGGCGTTATTTATTAATTTATGTATTTTGTCATACTGTTAACCCTCACTTGAGCGTCGTTACAGGGAGGGTCAGTAATTGAATTGTATATAGAACAAACATTGAAGGTCATTTGTAGAACGTTTGTAATACATAGATCATTTGTAGAAAAAAAACAGCTACTTGCAAGGAACAAATAATGAGCTATACAGTTTGAGCGAAATACTTATCAAGACCAACCTCAAAATCACTCATAGCACTTTTTTGTACCACATCATTCGGTTATTCATTCCACATTTTAATAGCATCAGGAAAGAAAGAAAAGCGGAATAAGTCTGTTCGAGCTATTATTGGTTGCACGAATGTACTGCGTGTTGTTCGTGGTAACCTTTTGTGAAAGAGCGTTAGATAATCATCCTTGTTTATTTTCTCATCTGCGTGTAGTATTCGAAAAAAGCAATATCACTCTCTGCTTCTGCCTTCTTGATTACAGTGATTCCAAGTTACATATTTTTAACATTTCAGTTACCGAGTCACGTCGTCGATATTTAGAGCAGATAAAGCGAACTGACATTCTTTGAATTCGTTCTAGTTTATGTTTTAGAACCTTTCGATGGGGGCTCCACACAGCACCAGCGTATTCTATGCTCGGACGGATATATGTCTTGTATGCAATCAACTTGACTTGTTTCGTCGCCTGGCGCAATTTCCTTTGCAGGTAGCACAACATCCTGTATGTTTATGGACAAATATTTTCAACATGAGGACTACATACTTTTACTAGTATATTATCAGCAATATTATATGTGAACGAGATCACTTCTTTCTTTTTGTTATTGTGATGACGTAACGCCAAGTGCATGCCGTGCCACTTCGCCATCACGGGCACTGATATCAGCAGCGGATAAATAACCGCTGCCTATAAAAAGCGTGTGCAAAAGAATAAACGCTGACTCCTTGTTCTGCACCGGCCACTGTCGTTTTCTGGAGTACGGCTTCTCGGTTGCCGCACGCTACCACAGTTATGTGTGTAAGTTTTCTTTTTTAAAATAATTTCCGTGCCCCATTTTCGCCACCACAAGCTTAAGTTTTGAAGGCACTGGTTGATTTTAAATTGATCTTCCCTGCATGTTACCAAACAATAAATTAGGCAATCATCTGCGAAAAACTTAATTTTTACAGGTGATTGGACAACCGCTGAGATATCATTATTGTATAGAAGAAAATGTAGTGGCCTTTGTACGGAACCCCGCGGCACGTAGTATTTGCCACTCTGACTGCTTGTTGGCGATCATTTAAATACGCTCCTATCCAATCGAGAACATCCGCACTAAGACCAACATTGCGAAGCTTGAAAAGCAGTTTACGGTGTGAAACTTTGTCAAAAGCCTTCGCAAAATCAATGCGTATAACATCGACTTGTACACAGGCATCTATAGCAACACAGAAATCATGATATCGTTTCGATGAACTGCGTTACAGTTGAAAGGCCACTATGGTATCCATGCTGAAACGGACATAAGTCATTTTGTTCCAGAAATTGATCTATTTTGCCACTATATGCTCAAATGTTCCACAACACACCGATGTAAGAGGCACAGGCCTATAATTGCTCAACATTGTTCTATTGCCGCCTTTGAAAATTGGGACCACATTTGCTGTACGCCAATCTTAAGGTAGAGAGTGGCATTTTAAAGACTTCTGAAATATAATTACTAGGTAATACGACGACCACTCCGCGAATCGTCGGAGAAACTCATTCGGTATACTGTCAGGCCCACATGACTTTTTCGTGTCAAGAAGGAGCAGCTGATCAAATATGCCTTCACGGTTAATTGTAATATCTGCTTGACGTGGCAATGTAGGAGTCGATTCATGTTCTTTGTTGTCATCCTGGTCCGTACAGAACACTGACTGGAAATATCGATTGAATCTGTCAGCGATATCAGGCTTTTCCGCAATTACTTCCTTCTACAATCTGTTCAATTCCTTCATTCGTTTCCTTAAAAAACAGCCAGAACTTTCGTGGTGAGCTCTTCAGAAAGTTAGTGAGCGTGGTATTGAAAAATTGTTTTTAGACTGCGCCATCTCTCCCTTCAAGTTTTCTTTTGCACAAGATATTTCGATTGGGAACCTTTTATTTTTGCGCAATATTTTTATTCTTCGCTTGATCTTAATTATTTTTCGGCTTATCCATGGGTTTCTTCGTTTTGTTTTTTTAGTGCGAGTAGGTACGTAGTTATCTAAACAGTACTGCACAATTTTCTTAAAACGTTCCCAAAGCTGTTCAACCGACTCAAGCCGTGAAATAATCTGAAATTCGCCAAGCAATGTTTTAAAAATTCAATGAAAGTCGTATCATCAGCACGACCGTAGTCTTTAACATGTGCATAGACATGACGCTTTGCCCGAATCACAGAACACGTCAACCATAACCATTCTGTGGTCCGATATACCGTCTTTAAATGATACGGCGTAATCGGCCACTTTACTTGATGTGAGAACCAAGCCTAACAATTACTGTGACGTAGGGGTGATTCTGGTGCAGTTTTTTACAATTTGTGAGAGATTATGAGAAAACATTAGCTCTAATAGCCTATCAGCACTACGGGCTTCGACATGACCAGTTGAAAAGCTTTCCCAGTTAATATGCGGTAAGTTGAGGTCTCTAGCCATTATTAGTCTTGCGTTTCCACTTACATGATCACACAAAAACATATTTAAGTCCTCTACAAACTCGGGCGGAGTGCTAGGCAGTCTGTAGACGGCTCCAATAAGATACGTAACGTTGGCGTAATTCACCATGCACCACACTGTTTCTGGTAAATCGCAATCCACTTTTATTGCCACCATCGTGCTTTTAGTTATCTCCGTGACGCCATCACTTCAAGTGTCCCTATCCCATCGAAAAAGCTTGTATGCCGGCGGTACAATGCAGTTATTCGTTATGACGCTATTCAGCAATGTCTCCGTTAGGACGAATAACACGGGGACTGTATGTAATAAGTAAGTATTATAAATCTGTGACTTTGTTTACAATGCTTCGCAAATTTATTTAAAGAAATTTGAGCTATGATCGCGCCGGCTGAGGTGTGATCCTGCCCTTACTCTGCACCGCTCCAAGGCATACGCGATTCTCGATGAGCGGAAGCTTCAGAGCCGTCGTCACGTTTTCGTTTATCTTGTCTATGTTTGCACTGACAACGAATGTTCCGTTTTCGATCCCATTCGTAGAGTTTACCGTTTACTTTAAGCTTATCATGAATCAGCTTCACTTTTGCGCCATTTGCTCTTTCTGCTTCGGCGCTTCGCCACCACTTCTTCGTGACGTCGACGGTTTCCTTCGCGTAATCATTGCTGATGCTAATGGTAGACCCCTCCAGGTTTCCACAGTTTTTGAGCACATTTTCCTTTTCCGAGTGATTATAAAAATTCGTAATGGCTGGTCTGGAACTATTTGGTTTTTCCTTGCCCAGCCGATGAATTCAGTCTACTGATTTCACTATAACGCCCAATTTTGCTTCGAACAGATTACCTACAACGGCTCCCCTCAAGTCTGATTCGGTTTCACCAGAAGTTTCAGGTAGGCCGAAAACGATAATGTTATTGCGTCTGCTCCTGTTTTCATAGTCAATGAACTCCTGTTCCTGTTGCCGAACTTTAGTTTCCAAGCTAGTAATACGCTCAGTCATTTCCTCAATAACTTTAAGATAGCCGGTCACTTTGTCAGCTTTAGTATTTAAATCAGATACTTCCTCCTTCATAGCATCTATCTTAGATTTAAATGTAGCCTGATTTTGTAAGATTTGCTCCAATATCTCAGCTGTCTTTGGCCCGGCGTTTTCCTCAGCATCACCTGACGTCAAAAGCATCAGCACTGCAGACCAGCAATCAATGACACTAGCAATACAGTTGTGAGGGCACGGCAATACCAACAAAAATGGATTGCCACTTCGGTAACATGCAGCGTTGGAGTAGTAACGAACCTGCATAGACAGTAATGCCAGCTTAGGCATGTTTTCTGCAGGCCATGTGCGTGCCGTCTGAAGACTTCCTCGATGTGCTGCTCCTTTTCTAGTCGAGCCAGAGGTGACGCCACCGCTGATGACAGCCGATCCTCCCACGCATTGCTCGCAGTATCCCGATAAGTTCCGTTGATAGGCAGCCAGCTTGTGTCGCTCGTAGTCGTCGCTCCTATAATCCACGACAAAACCTGCATAGACAGTAATGCCAGCTTAGGCATGTTTTCTGCAGGCCATGTGCCGTGCCCTCTGAAGGCTTCCTCGATGTGCTTCTCCTTTTCCCCTCGAGCCAAAGGTGACGTCACCGCTGATGACAGCCGATCTTCCCACGCATTGCTCGCAGTATCCCGATAAGCTCCGTTGATAGGTAGCCAGTTTGTGTCGCTCGTAGTCGTCGCTCCTATAATTGACGACAAAACCTGCACAGACAGTAATGCCAGCTTAGGCATGTTTTCTGCAGGCCATGTGCCATGCCCTCTGAAGGCTTACTCGATGTGCCGCTCCTCTTCTAGTCGAGCCAAAGGTGACGTCACCGCTGATGACAGCCGATCCTCCCACGCATTGCTCGCAGTATCCCGATAAGTTCCGTTGCTAGGTAGCCAGTTTGTGTCGTTCCTAGTCGTCGCTCCTATAATCCACGATAAAATCTGCATAGACAGTAATGCCAGCTTAGGCATGTTTTCTGCAGGCCATGTGCCGTGCGCTCTGGCGGGTTAGTTTTGTTCTTGTCGTCAGTACGACCGTGAGGAGTGAGAGCTGGCGGACTTACCTCTGCCCGTCACCTCCATGCTCCCTTGCCTTCTGGACCGCCTTGTTGAGGTTTCTTGCTTGCCTTGTTCTTGGCGTTGTTCGTTGGTGGTGTAAGGCCCATGTGTGGTTGTTGCCTACCGCGGTAACGTACGCTGCCGTAGTTCTCGGAGCACCTCAGATTGTTTTTACCACGCCAAACGGGAGCGCTTTAACTACACCCCTTGCGTTGTCCGCCCCATGCGCCACGTATGCTCTTATTTCGCGTCGGTCCCCTCCGAAGTGCAATATCTTGAGTGCGGCGAGCTTCTGCGTTGCAGATTCCTGCCGGTTTTCCGGAACTACAAGGTTCTTCCTATGTCTCACTTGGGTAGAGACATCCCGAGATTCGGCTGTGGTAAGTCCAGCTGCTGCTGTGATGGCGGCGCGCACATGTTAGGGCGTGGCTTCTGTTGATTTTAGTCCCAAGCCGCAAAATAAGTCTTGGGCTTGGCGTGGCGTATCACTGATGTATTAGCAATGAATTCAACCTCACTGTTTTGCTCGTGCGGTTCCATGGTTGAATGTTCGTAGATGACGCTTCATACGTCGACCTGCCCAGCCGCCAGCAAGGCTTCGGCGGTTAGGGTTAGAGACTCCTTTCACACGTAGTCTTCGAAAGAGCAGCCGTAAAGATCCGAGGTACCGTTGAACTCACCACAAATTGCGTCCTGAGGTGCCGGTAGACTTCGCGTTTGCTTTGTGTCGAAAATGGCACCAATGCTGTTGATAATTCTAGTGTTTCAGGTTACTTCAACGAAGACGGTTCTTCGCGCGTCTGGTCGCCTCGAGCCGGCGGCTCGGTCCCCGTCCGCGAGTATGGTGTCAGAGTTGAAGAAGGCTGGCTTAATGGCGTTGATGGAGTCGCATTCGCCGTGTCCATTCGGCAGCAAGACGAAGTGCTTGGGGCAGTGTTCGATGACCTTGAAGGGTCCCTCGTAAGGGGGTTATAGTGGTGGTCGGGCTGCGTCGTGTCACAAGCGCACCTGTGTACTCACGGAGAGCACAACTTATGAACGATGATCGTGAATGTTGACCGGCCTGATTAGGAGACACGTCTCCCACGGTAACTTTGAGCCGACTGCCACAATTGCCAACGTCGAACGTTGGTACCACCGAAGGGTCAAGAAATTGTAGCCTTAAGAGGAAGCTTAGAGCTAAGGGGGCTCGACTCTGATGCCGCCTATTCACATACATGTAAAACGCAGAAACGCTTTTGTGAGACATCTACTTGGACGATTTTAATTAATTGTGTTGCATTTTAGAAAGAATACTAAATTTTAGTCACTGATGCAGCAGAATTTCTATTGATGGTCTGAATCTCTAAAACGAAATTTTCAAGCCAGACCTTACAAATCAGTAGCTCTGCATCAAGAGCAGTGGCACAGATCTGTAAACCGCATCCATTAGAGCATCGAAAACGGACATATTGGATATATCAATTTATATCTTAAGTGAATTTGTTACGTTGTTTCAAAGACATTTGCATAAGTCAGACACATACATTGGTGGTATATTTGAAACCCACGTATAATACATCTATTTTGTCCGCTTCCGTTGTACTATTAGATGGAACTAACAGAATTCCGAGTTCTGAAAATTTCGGATAGCGCAGACTGAAATTTGCACATCTTCGAATGCGAGGGAGTTGTTCTTCAGTCATAGGGCCGGAAGTTCGTTGTCCTCTGGCTGTGCTGTGGCTAGAGCTGCGAAATCTACGGCTGGACGTTCAGCAACAGTTTCATTGACTTCCACTAGGGAGAGTGCATCAGTGACGGGGTTGTCCTTAACACTTATATGTCGAATTTCGCTCGTGAATTCCCAAATGGCGGCAAACTGGCCGACCTCGCGTGGAGTGCGGGCAATGTTGGTTGTGGCCGAAATGTAAATGCGGTCTGTGGTCGGTGAGAATATACAATTTCCTATTTTCGAGGAAGTGGTGGAAATCTTTCACAGCGAAGTAGGCCACCAGCAGTTCGCCACCGAAGGAGCTATAACAACGCTCGTATTGCGAGAACTTCCTCGAAAAGAACGGAACGAGCTGCCACACTCCATCCGCAAACTGCTGCTACAGTACTGCTCCTATGGCGACGTGCGAGGCGTCCACAGTGAGTGAACGGGAGCTTCGAACTTTGCATGCGCGAGGAGCTTCGCGTTAGTGAGTGCTTCCTGGATGGAACTGAAAGCTGCCCCGACATCGTCTTTCCAGGTAATGGAAGCATTCGGTTTCCTTTGACCAGACAAGTGTGTGTTCAGTGGTTCTACGATTGCAACGCAGTGAGGAATGAACTGCTGGTAATGGTTGGAAAGGCCAAGGAATTCACGCAGTTTCTTTCTAGTCGATAGTTGCGGAAACTGTACTATGGCTTCCACAGGAGTTGTAGGAGGAGAAATCGCGCGGGAATCCACGCGATGATCAAGGAAGTTTAATGCAGAACTACCAAACTCGCTCTTCGGTCCGGTTACTACTAGTCCATATTTTCGGAGTCCCGCAATGACCTGACGCGGGTGAAGCTCCTGATCTTCTGCTGACTAGCTGAAGACGACGATATAGTCGATGTATGCGAAACAGCAGGTCAAACCAAGCAGAACTAGATCAACAAACCGTTGAAACGTTTCTGCGGCGTTTCGTAGACCGAATGGCACACGTAGGTATTCAAACATCCTAAACGCCGTTATAATGGCAGTATTCAGTACGTCAGAAAGCTCGACAGGTATTTGGTGGTATGTCTTGACTCAGTCTATTCTGCTGAATACGGTGCAACAATGCAGTAATGCGGTAAAGTGTTGGGTATGTGCTATGGAATAGCAATCCGGTACCGTCACTTTGCTAAGAGCGCTGTAGTCACTGCACAGTCTCTATTTATCTGATGGCTTGTGCACCATGTTTAGCGGCGATGATCAGGGCCCAGATGAGAGGCGCACATACCCGAGATCAAGCATATGCTCGAAGTCTTGCCGCGCAATTTTATAGTGGGCAGGAGCGAGGCGAAAACCGGAGCCCGCACAGTCACAGTGTGATGGGTGAAGTTGTGACCTACTGGGTCTAAGAGAGAAGGAGCTCGGAGCAGAACAGAAAATTCTTCGAGCAGCGTACATCACGATGCTGAGACATTGGCATAAGCTTGCACCAGACGCAACGGTGGGAAACGAGACGTGACACCTTGAACCGTTAGGTGCGTGTAGCAATCCAGGAGACGGCTCTGTCGGATGTCTACCACAAGGTTGAAATGCTAAACAAATTCGGCACTTATAACTGGCACGCAAACATCTGCGAGTAAGAAAATCTCTCTAAACGTGTGTCTGAACTCAATTTCAAGTTTGACAGACTTCCGTCCATAGGTCTTTATGACCAAACTGTTCAAAGCAGTGACAAGTGGCGTGGTGAGGTGTTGTGCAATCCTCCAGAGTAGGAGGAAAAACGGACGCTTCAGCACCAGTGTCGATAAGATATCGGACCTTTGGGACACGGTCGGTGACGTGGAATAATCGGCTTGATGTCGGGCCTAAAGCACTGGCCGCGTACAGTGCGTGGCCCGTACGTTACGGGCCAATGCACAAGGCTGACGGCACTGGCGAGCACGTGCTACGTATCGGTGGTGCTACCAACCAAGGAGGCCTAAAAATTGCTGTGGAGGTCGACAGACACAGCCTTACTAACTTTGAAAAAAAAACGAAACATAGTGCGTAACATAGATAACAAACTTTACACGCTGGGCCTGTTCATTTACTTCTCAATGGCGTTCGCCTCCCTCAGTCATGAAATTCTCGCAGACAAATTATTCATGTGTGGTGTTCGTGGCAATCCTTTGGATTTGGTGAAATCCTAGACACGCGGCAGCAGAACGTATGTTTGCAAGGTTCGCAATCGCCATTTCTTCTTGTTCTAAGAGGTGTAACCCAAGGGAACATTCTGGGTCCCTTTCTATTTAATGTACACGTAAATGATCTCTTAAATATTCATAAGACAGCTAAATTTAATAAATACGCCGACGACAGCACCACGCTATTTTCTGGCCCCGACGTCAATGGTTCGGCATTTCAATGTAATAACACAACAAAAGTAATTATATTCCGTGCAAGAAAGAAAGCATCCGAACTGATAAACCCTATTTTATATGAAGGTCAGAACATCACCATAGTAAACGAGCACAAGGTACCCAGTGTTACATTTTCCGCTCACGCAAGTTGGAATTCACATATAGAACAGCTGTGCAAAATACATTCATCCACTACAGGTGCGTTATCACGATGTCAACCCTTACCCCTCTCGAAGGTACAACTCCAGGTGTATAACACGGGTTCTGTGATTAGCGACCTAAAGTTTTCACCAAACGATTCTTCAAGTTCTTCGGACTCTGTGGACACCTCGCTTTCAGGTGGGACTTTCCATTTTGCTGGGAACCACACCTTCTGTCCACCCGCCACGTCGCCGCCGCGCTAAGCCTAGCTCGCCGGTCGTTAAGCCTCCGACTGAACCGGCTGCGTCTCGGCGACGTGTCGCACCTCGGCGCGCGGCGTTTCCATCTCCCGTCAGAGTAATCCCGCACCTCTGTCTTCGCTATGGAGATCCAGGTCGCCGGCCAGGATATTTCGCCAGAAGAAGTGACCGCCCAGTCTGGCTTGCTGACTGCACGATCCCGCCGCTCAAAACGCGGCACGGACAACTTGACCCCGACCGATGAATCATCTCAAGCCCCAAGTAGCCGGTCCCGCTCTCGGGCAAGATAGCCCGTTAAAGCTCAAGTTTTGAAAGCGGGCAGCATGCCTTCGCTTCCAACGGAGGATATCAGGATTGTCAGCCGCCCCAAGGGCGCCCTTCATATAACCAAGATCGGCAGTCCCGTGGTAACCGCCGCCATTTTCTCCAAGCAGCCAACCTCACGGACGAAGAAAGCTCAAAAGACACTGTCTGCCCGAATACGCAACAAAACATCGTTGTCGTCAGCACACCTCACCCGGACCATGCAGACTGGTACGCTCGCATCCGCTCTATCCAAGTGAACGGCGTCACCACGAGGCGAATGCCTACAAAATCGCAGCTGAGCACACGACGAAGGGGATCATCCGTGGGATCCCACTCACGGAGACCCGCCAGCAGATCCACAACAAAATGGTCACTGTCCGAAACCCGACAGCCTTGGCAGCCAAGCGCATCACTTCTACTACAACAGTGACCATGTCTTTTGACGGACTGGATGTGCCTTATCAGGTCCGCTACGGCTCCACGTTACTCCCATGTTCGCTATAACGGAAGCAAATTGACATTTGTTGCCAGTGTGGCCGCCTCGGACACCGTATGGACGTTTGTCCCTATCCAAATAACAAGATATGCCGGGGCTGCGGTGTCCGCAACGCACCGGCCGACCATAACTGTAACCCTAAGTGCTCGCTCTGTGGTGGTCCCTACCTCACCGCAGACAAAAGCTGTGCCGCTCGTTATAAAACCCCGTATGTCATCCGCAAGCGTATTGGGGAACGAAGAACAACCAGCCAAGCCACCTATAAACAAGCCGGCTCCTTCACCCTCAACACCAGAACCAGGCCACCCTGCCGCACACCGTCAAGGGGGAGCCGTTCCCGCTCCAGAACTCCATCTCGATACAGGCAACAACGCTCAAGATCCCTGTCTGCATCAGCTTCACGCATCACATCTACCAACAACAACAAGGTGAGCTTCGCATAGGCTCTCAGGGGCACCTCGCGAGGGGGTCGTAAGGTCGCCAGCACACAAGTCACCTCCCCTCCTCTTTCCCCAGATAACCCAGCAATAGCTCAGCTTAAGCGCGAGAACGCCATCCATCGCGATCTCCTAACTAAACTTACGCAGGAGGTCAGAGAACTCAACCATAGACCTATCGCACAGAACGTCCCTGCCCCTAGTCATGAGGCCCCCTCGACTCTCGCCCACAAGAAGAGAGCCCTGCAAGATGGAGCCGCGGGCGGGGTCCCCTCTGAAGTTAACGACATGATCATCTAACTTCAAACAACTATTAGCACTTTTCATCATGCACTAACCGCCATCCAGCAAGCGTTCATTGGTATTGTCCAACGAGTGACCAACCTGCAAACTCATATTTTCACGCCTCCTAGCCATGCCGCCCCCGTCTGCGACCCTTCCGGGACGCCGATGGCGACATCCACCATCTGCCTTCATGGATCACACTAATCAAGACGCCCTCATTTGGCAGTGGAACTGCCGAGGTTTTCACCAGAAACAACCGGTACTCAATCAATACGTACGCCAACATACCCGCCACCCGGATGCTATCCTACTTCAAGAAACCAATAACGCCCCCACCACGCTCCCCTCTTCGCCGGGTCTCCACCCTAGTACGGCGTGGTATCCCTGTTATTGAACATGATCTCAATAGTCCTCACATCTAACATCTATTCCTCGAATTAATTCCCAATCGTAAACGGAAAGAATGCATCTTACTTTTGAACATTTAGAATAGCCCAAAGGACAAAGCAAGGTGTCGCTTCCTCGCCCTCTTTAAGAAGGCTCTTCACGCAGCTGGAACGCACCCCCTCCTAATCGGCGGCGATTTCAACCTCGCCCATACAGGCTGGGGCTACGTTCGCACGGAAGCTGCAGCTCGCAACCTCTGGCAAGATTACCACGACTTAGGCCTTACGCTCATCACGGACACTCCTTTCCCACACGCCTCGGTATCTCCACTACCCAGGGCTCTACCCCCGACCTCACCTTCATCAAACATATCAACAATGCACACTGAACCAATACCCAGCAAGACCTGGGCAGCGACCATTATAACCTTGCTCTCTCTTTACGCCAACTCGCTGCCGCCCCTGCCCCCATTAAAGAATTCACCATTACCGACTGGGATGTTTTTCGTAAAATACGCATAGGTTCTACCTCAGCAGAAGGCATTGCCGACATTACCACCTGGATGCAAGCGCTACCCACTGATGTTCAAACGGCCACTCGGGTGGTAGCTACAGATGCCTCAGTTGAACGCATGGATAGCCGCCTCGCCCATCTTCTGGAGGCTAAGGCCCCCATCCTAGCTCGATGGAACAGGCGGCGCCTAAACCGTCGCCTCAGAAGTAAGATCTCCACACTCAACACAGCCATTGAGGAGCAGTAAGGACCGTTAAGCTTGCTCTTCGCAAGCTTAACGGTCGTTCTACTCCAGGGCCAGACGGGGTCACTAACAAAACACTTCGCGATCTCGATGACCAGTCCGTGTCCCATCTGACTGACTACATCAACGATCACTGGCGCAGTGGCGCCCTCCCAGCTGCCTGGAAGACTGCCAACGTTATCCTAATCCCAAAGCCTGGCAAACCATCTAGCCTCAATAACCTAAGGCCCATCTCCCTCACTTCATGCGTAGGCAAGTTGATGGAACACGCCTTTTTAGCGCACATCAACAGTCACCTCGAAGACAACTCTCTGTATCCCCACACCATCATTGGATTTCGCCCTCACCTTTCTACTCAAGACGCTATGTCAAGACGCTACTCAAGACGCTACTCAACACCGGATTAAAAAAAATCCGGGTGTTGATAAAATTGCATAAACAGGCCTGGAGTGTGGCCTGATCCCGGTTACAAGAACCGGTAACGCACTCCCTCACCAGAGCAGGATTGGCCACCCTGGTGCAGTACTTGGCCACAACCACCTATATGAACACAGCAATCAAACCCCGGCCCTCAGTCCCCAGCAGCTGCGAAGCAACTGACCACGGCGGTGGTCAGACCCGCGACGCAGCAGAGGGTGCTAAGAATCCCTGGCTCTGGGCAGGCCGCCATTGCAATGTGAACCTGGCAACGTTTAACGCTAGAACTTTATCTAGTGAGGCGAGTCTAGCAGTGCTATTGGAGGAATTAGAGGGCAGTACATGAGATATAATAGGGCTGAGTGAAGTTAGAAGGCCAAAAGAAGCGTATACATTGCTAAAAAGCAGGCTCGTTCTGTGCTATCGGGACTTAGCGGAAAGACGAGAACTAGGAGTCGGATTCCTGATTAATAAGAATATAGCTGGTAACATACAGGAATTCTATAGCATTAACGAGAGGGTGGCAGGTCTTGTTGTGAAACTTAATAAGAGGTACAAAATGAAGGTTGTACAAGTCTGCACCCCTACATCCAGTCATGATGACCAGGAAGTCGAAAGCCTCTATGAAGACGTGGAATCGGCGATGGGTAGAGTGAAAACAAAATACACTATACTGATGGGCGACTTTAATGCCAAGGTAGGCAAGAATCAGGCTGAAGACATGGCAGTGGGGGATTATGGCATAGGCTCTAGGAATAGCAGGGGAGAGTTATTAGTAGAGTTTTCGGAACAGAGTAATATGCGCATAATGAATACCTTCTTCCGCAAAGCGGGATAGCCGAAAGTGGACGTGGAGGAGCCCAAACGGTGAGACTAGAAATGAAATAGACTTCATACTCTGCGATAACTCTGGCATCATACAAGATGTAGACGTGCTGAGCAAGGTGCGCTGCAGTGACCATAGGATGATAAGAACTTGAATTAGCCTAGACATGAGGAGGCAACGGAAGAAACTGGTACATAAGAAGCCGATCAATGAACTAGCGGTAAGAGGGAAAATAGAGGAATTCCAGATCAAGCTACAGAACAGGTAATCGGCTTTAACTCAGGAAGAGGACCTTAGTGTTGAAACAATGAACGACAATCTTAGGGCATCATTAGGAGTGTGCAATAGAAGTCGGTGGTAACTCCGTTACAGAGAATACCAGTGCGCTATCGCAGGAGACGAAAGATCTGATCAAGAAACGCCAATGTATGAAAGCCTCTAACCCTACAGCTAGAATAGAACTGGCAGAACTTTTGAAGTTAATCAACAAGCGTAAGACAGCTGACATAGGGAAGTATAATACGGATAGAATTGAACATGCTCTCAGGAACGGAGGAAGCCTAAAAGCAGTGAAGAAGAAACTAGGAATTGGCAAGAATCAGATGTATGCAGCTCAAACATCAAGTGCTACCCGATCGTTCTCGTAACATGAAAGCCATCCTCGGACTCGACCTTCAGTCAAGCCTTTAACAACATTTCCCATGCAGCTATCCTTGACCAGGTCTCCCACCTCCACCTGGGAGAGCAAGCCTACAATTACATTCGTGACTTTCTCTCCAATCGCACGGCCACCCTCTCGGCTGGGGATTTACGATCAGACCAGCTTCCCCTTGGCAGCAAAAGCACCCCGCAAGGTTCAGTTATCCCTCCCATGATCTTTAACTTAGTCGTGATTGGTCTTGCCCGGCAACAACGAAGAGTCGACAATATAAACCGTACCATCTACGCCGACGACATCACCATCTGGTCGTACCGAGGCAGTGATGGTCAAGTGGAGTCAGCCCTCCGAACGGCGATTGGCACGGTTGAAGCCTATCTCCAAGGGACCGGACTGCGCTGTTCGCCGGCTAAATCGGAGCTTCTGCTCTACAAGCCCATTCAGCAGGGTCACCCTCCGAAACACCAATCTGATCACCGACCCTTTGACGCCATCAGCCTACGCCTTCAAGATGGCAGTCCTATCCCACACGTCCCTAGTATCCGGGTCCTCGGTCTCACCATCTCTACCAACGGCTCCAACGCCTTGGCTCTCAACAAGATCTGTGCCCAATCTCAAAACACCCTACGACTTCTTAAACGTACCTCTAACCGATGAGGGGGACTCAAAGAAGAAAGCCTTCTCCGCCTCGTCCAATCCTTTGTCATATGTCACGTTATCTACGTTGCTGCGTACATCAACAGGTACCGGGCTGAGCAAAACAAGCTCGACACCCTCATACGAGGGGTCAACAAGCAAGCACTTGGCCTCCCGCATTCCACCAGCACTGAACTCTTCAACCAACTGGGAGTTCACAACAACCTTTCCGAACTCATTGAAGCCCAACAACGCTCTCAGCTTGAACGGCTCACCCTTACTGAAACGGGACGCTTTATTCTATCCACGCTTGGCTCCACCTACCATCAGTAGCAGGGCCTTAGACCCTGTCCCTAGAAACATGCACCCTGAATATAACAGGGCCCGGCGCCAAGCTCGGGTCGGAGCTATTATAAAAGCCCTTGCTCACGTACCTCGCGTCACATTTCTTGATGCAGCGCAATACTCCCATGGCACACGATTTGTGGCTGTCGCTACACGCGATGGAGTCCTACACCACGCCGCCAGCGTCACTACCCCCACTGCCGAGACGGCTGAAGAAGTGGCCGTCGCCCTGGCCACTCTAGATCCCACCGGTCACACCATCGTGTGTGACTCTCGCTCAGCCGTCACTAACTTCAGCAAAGGCCGTATTTCTCTCCAAGCTCTTCGCATCCTCTGCTAGGCACCACACTCTAAAGACAGCAGAATCTCCCTAACGTGTATCCCAGCCCATGCGGGCCCCGTCCACACACACCTTTCAAATCTCAACGAGGTCACCCACTCCATTGCGCGAGGCCTAGTCAACCACGCCGGAGTCACTGGAGATGAGTTGGACACCAGGGACAATCTGAGAACTTACAACGATCTCGTTAAGGCCTTTTACCTTAGTCGCCGAACCTTCCCCCCGCGTCACTCCAAGTTCAGCCGGGCGCAGGCTACCACCCTGCGTCTGCTACAAACAAACACGTACCCTTCACCCGCCCGCCTCTACCATATATTTCCAGACGTCTACACAAGCCCCAACTGCCGGTGCTGCGTCATTCACCCGGCTACGCTTCCGCATATGCTGTGGGAGTGCCCAGCACAGTACACACAGACTAACACCACAACTCTCTCGTCGAGGTTGCTTGAGGCTCTGCGGAGCTCAGCCCTCGACGACCAAACCTGTGCGACTCAGCGACTGGGCGACTCAGAGGCGGCGGCGAGGCAAGTACTCGACGTCCCTTCATGGGAGGCTTAGGCCCGGCCATCATAAAGTGCTGGTTGTACAATAAAGTTTATTCCTCCTCCTCGTTACGCGCTATTTGCGGCGCACCTTAATTACTGCAGCTTGGTAGGCACTACTGCAACAGAACCTAAATAAAATTTTGCTTTTGCAAAAGAAGATGCTTCGACATGTAACAAAAATCCTTAACTTTCTTCAACTAAAACGGTCTTTCAAGATTACAATATCGAACTAATTCATCACTTGTACAAATCTCGGATTTTACCATCTTTTTTTTTACTTTTAGGACACTTATAAACAATTCATTGCGACAATAGGATGCCTAAATGTTAACACTAATACGAGTACGCGAAAAACACCTCTACCTCGTTTCCGAACTACAATTTACGAGAGCTTCATTTCAACTTACCACCCATTTTGAATAAATTTCCAGAAACAACGACTGCTACACACCGAAAATTGTGCGAACAGTTTGCATGCATGTTGTGAACAATAGTTTTCACGTTGCGATTATTGGAATGACACAATTAGGCCTTATTTTATATGCTGCTCTTACCTTGTTTGCCTAAGTAGGTATTAGTCTCTCTCATTAACTATTTCGTGATATGTCTATTGAATTTCTATTCTTGTATTCCTCATAGCTAATTTTACTTGCTCATTTTCTACTACAAAGACTTACTGTGCATTTAACATACTTATAATAAAATGGTCAATTTATTTGTACTATGTTAACATTTGATGTGCTTCATCTTCTAAATATGTTACCTTCATAAGTACCAACATGCATTGTAATTGCGACATGTTTGCTTCATTTGCCGCGTTCGTAAAATTATAGAAGGAATGTCGCATACTGCGAATGTAACGGTCTTCAGGGACCCAGTCAAGCTGCCTAGAGCGCCTTTTAGTGCTGAAGACCATCCAGACTTTCTGAATAAATATTGATTGATTATTTCATTTATTGATTGCTACTAGCGCGCCCGTCTTCCCCTAAACAAATTTCGACACGTTTACTGGCGTCCAATATGATTTCTATGCCTCTCTTTTTTTTCAGATAGGAGGTTCTTCGAAGTTCACGTGCCGGCAGCCAATACTCTAGGTGAATCTGGACTCCGATGTGTTTTATATTATAAATATATTGTTGCTGCACTTCAAACTTCGGATGCGCGTTGTTAGGATATGTGCCTTGGAAATGAGATGAGTATAGCATGGTCTGCCCGTCCTGGGAAGAGGACCTTGACTGAAACCGCAAACTCAAATGTTCGTCTGTTTTGTTTACCTAAATCAAGAAATAAAGCTTTAGAACTTCATGATTTTAAGCGTGAAATATTTTACAGCACTACGCGTAATGTCTGTCTTTGTATGTTCGTTAATGGGTTTTATGACAAAAAATGACGGTCACATCCAGCTTTTCCGGACACGTACCAACTAGCGCCCCAAGCGGGCCCACACGAAGCTAGCGCGTTTTCAATGGAACGAGCGGGTCATTCGCGAATAACAAAAGCTGAAGGTAAATTATTGAAAAAGGCAGGTGACAGGCGTGTTATGGAAGACAATCCGCACGAGCCAAATGCAGTGATCGCGCTATGGCACGTAAGAATTTCGTTCCCACAGCTGTTGAAGATTAAACAATGGAAGCCTGTGGAAACGACGAAAATTTATACTCGATTTTCGAGGCAAGAACGATGCCTGTGACAAAACTACGGCGTCTATCGTAACACCCAGTGCAGCGTATGTAGTACGGAGACTCAGCTTTCGAATGATGTCTATCTTGACTCCCTACACATGGCGTAACACTGTCCCCAAAGGCAATTTTTGACACACAGTCGTGCAAGTACACGTGGTATCTAAAAATAACCAAGCGTATCGCTTGCGGCGACGTCGGAAACCGTGGCCGCGTCGTTTAACCGCTGGCACCTGTCGTTCCGCGTTATGCTGGCAGCGGTTCGATGCCGTGATACCAGTTTTCCTTTTAACGCCGCCTAGGTCTGAGTTCGCCAGTCTTCCACCAGATGGCCGAAACATAAAACTCATGATTTGGTTGCAGTTTTGGTTTCTTTAGGAGGGCTCTTCAACTACTATATTTTCTATTTTACTTCCTAAAACGTAGGAATGGGTTGCGTATTTGTTGAGTCATTGCTTTTATGCTCATATTTTATTCCTTGGACAACATAACAACAAGCATGCACATGTCTGTCTTACGTTTGAAAATACATATACTATCGTGCCTTGTAGCATGGACCTAGGCGGTAATTCTGGACATTGCACCTTGACCATCCCGTGTGTAATTCGCATGCGTAACTGAACGGGCAATATTTTTAACAATTTTATTATAATAGCCGAGTATCAACAAGTTTCAACTGTCTGCGCCAAGAAGGTAGTCATTTGTAACAACATATGCATTTAGGGCACATAGTCGGAACAGTGGGGGTGCGTTAAAGCAGTGTTTTGCTCGGGCATGGGCGGTTATGTCACACGATAGGAGCAAATGGTTTTGCACCCTATGGGCAGAAGGCACATTGACTTGAAGTGTCAAATTTAAACCGTAAAGTAATTTATTACAGCTGAAGTTCGAACGGTGATTGCAGAACGAGTGACATTCAGTCTGTTTGCAAGAGCATGTTTTTGCGAGTCAGCAGGGAAGGAGAGGGAGTGTATATGCGTGTACACGCTTTGAGTATGCGTGCTTGTGTACTTGCATTTGCGTGTGCGCGCGTGTTTGTGTCCCCGTCTCCGTTTGTGTCTCCGAGTGCGCGTATGCGCGTGCGAGCATACGCGCGTTTGTGTGTGCGTACAGTTCCGTTTGCCTGCGTGCGTACATTTTGGTGCGTGTGTGCACGCGTATAAATGTGAATGTGGGCAAATATGTGTCGTATCTCTCTCTCTCTCTCTCTCTCTCTCTCTCTGTGTGTGTGTGTGTGTGTGTGTGCGTGCGTGTGCGTGTGCGTGTGCGTGTGTGTGTGTGTGTGTGTGTGTGTGTGTGTGTGTGTGTGTGTGTGTGTGTGTGTGTGTGTGTGTGTGTGCGCGCATGCGCGTGCACTTCCTGCTTACGCCTACTCTCCGGGTTGAATGGGATATAGAGCTTATTTAAACCCGTATTTGAATCTACGAGACAAGAGCGAATGACTCTGCATTTATAGCACTATCTCTTTCTGAAAGCTAACTCAAGAAAAAAAAAGACGCCTGAGCCGTCAATAACGCCGCCATACCCCCGTATTCTTAAACACGTCTTCACTTGAAGCTTCTCCTCGACTCAGCCAAGTTAAGGCGACGGGGCTTCCTTCACTCAAAGGTGCCGTTGCGTTTCATGAACACTACTCCACCTTTCCTCCGCCGAGGAACGCCTTGAAAATGCGCCCTCGACTCAAGTGAAGTGTACCGACCGGGAAAAGCGTCTGATATCGAGACTATTCTTGAATGTGCTTAACAAAAGTCCTATTATTTAAGAAATATGTGTTTAAGAGAAATATGTGTTTCCGTCAATTCGTTTTCCTAAGTAAACCACTGCACGACCCAACGCACAACTTTAGCTTGGCAACGCTGCCACTGTGAGCGTTCGACTGATAGAGCAAGCGGGAGCTGTGTTTGAGATCTGGCAACAATCGCACCCCAACAGCTGAGAGCATGGCGCAAGGCCGAGAAACAAGATAATTAGCGCCGGCATTTGTTCGCTGCTCCTTGTTTCCTAGTGATTCATTGGTAACCAACGTTGAGGTTGTTAATCGCGGATATGATGGATGATTATGTCCTTGTGCGTATGATGACTGATCCTGATTGACTTCTGAGGTCACAGAGGGAACGGACGATGGGCCGCTTTGTTTACCTTCAAGACCAAGCGGTGCTCAGAGTTTGCTGAAAGCAACAACAGGACAGAAAATATGGGTGAGTGAGCCATTTTCTCATGTAAGCACAATATGTTAATGCGGTTTTCGTGAGGTTGCCGTGGCGCTGTCGATAAGCCGTTTCCGATGTGCCCAAGCGTGATTCACTCCAGTTGCTCATGCCGCGAGCATTAGCTCCTGAAGCATATTTGAGGGAGCGTAAGCTTGTGCAAAACATTATTTTTCTTTGCAAATGGCAACTTGTGGCAGATTCGGCACGACAATCTGTTGTTGGTTTCGCTTTTTTAAACTGCATCCAACGATCATTCCAGTGCGCGTATGAAATCTTTCAGTAGCGGAGAAGCAGTTTTAAACTCAATGAGACCTGGCAGTCAGGGCAGGCGCCTGAGGCATGGCGCACAGCCATTGTGCCACCCATCTTCAAGGCCAGAAAACCGGCTAGGGAACTGTCGTCCTATCGACCGGTCTCCCTCACCTCTGCTGCCTGCAAGGTAATGGAGGCCATGGCTCTTGCACGACTGGACTGGGTGGCCCGTGCTCGCGGCTTCCTGGCAGACCAACAGACGGGCTTCCGGCGGCAGCGGTGCACTGAGGACTCCATCGCTGACATGGTGTCCACCCTGGAGGACGCGAAGGCCGGCGGGGACCTCGTGATGCTCTTGCTGATTGGCGTACAGGGTGCCTTCGACAGCCTCCCTCACGCAGTTGTCCAACAGGGCCTGGACCTCCTCGGCACCTGTGGCAACCTACGGGAGTTCCTCTCGTCGTCCCTGCACAATCGCACCCTCAGGATACGTGTGGGTCGATCGAAAAGCACCTCCCGTCCAGTCGCTGCAGGCGGGCCACAGGGGTCCGTGGTGAGCCCCTTCCTTTTCAACCTGGCCTTGGCACGGTTTCCTGCTGCCCTGCCGATCGACCCTCACTTCCCCGTGCAGTCCTCAGTCGACGCGGATGACATCGTCCTATGGGTGCCGGGACCACCGCAACACGTCCGCAAGACACGTGCGGCCCTACAGAGAGCCCTGGACACTGCGGCTGCCTACTTGTGCAGCATCGGCCTTACCATCTCGGCCAGGAAGACCGACGCCTTGCTGTTGCATCCCAGAGCAGCAGCCCACCGCTCAGCTGCCCGGCTGCCCTTGGAGGGCATCCAGATCCCATGGAGCAAGGCAGTCACGTACCTGGGGCTGCGAATTGACCATCGGCTGACCTGGCTGCCGGCTACCAATACCCTGCGCGCCCAGACGCTTCGGGTCCGCAAGGCGAGCTCACAGCTTTTTGCCCGTGGACAGGGCTGTAGCACCAGGTGGGCCCTGCAGCTCTTTGCAGCTGCAGCCACTTCACGGCTACTCTATGCCCTCCCTCTTCCGGCACTGCCCCCACCCTGCCTGCTGAAGCTGGAGCTGCAGCACCGGTCAACAATACGGGTCTGTCTTGGCGTTCTCCGAACCTCACAAGTGGCCGCCACTCTTGCTGAGGCAGGTACCTGGCCCCTGTCACTACTCTTCCTGCAACAGGGGCTACGACACATTGATCGCCTACAACATGCCGCAGATGGTCAAGTACTCCTGACCCGCCTACGCTCCCGGCCAGCATCACACATGGGACGGCTGTGTGGCCTCTATAAGAAAGTCATAGGGGACACGCCTGCAAACGTCGTACAGCCTCGCCCACCACACCGACCACCAATCCCTATTTCGGCGGAGCTGCCAGTGTTTCAAAGAACCTTTCCCCAACATGTGCCCTACAGCAGACGGCAGCCTCTCTCGTCCAAGAGAGACTTGGGGACCACCTTCACATCTTCGTCGATGGATCCGTGATACCGGAGACGGGCTCATCCACAGCAGCCTGCGTTGCACCGGCCCTACAAAAGAGCAGCCCTACAAAAGAGCAAGGTGTGCCGTCTCCCGGGACATGCAAGCTCTACCGCAGCAGACCTAGCAGGAATCCACCTTGCTGTGGACCTACTGGCAGAGGAGCTACAACGGCTCCGGCAGCTATCTTCTGCGACTCCAAGGTAGCGCTCCTTTGCCTGCAGAGCCCTGACACGGCTAGCCTTGGGGTTGCACTGCTCTCTTCAAGACAGGCGGCCCTGCAGCATGCAGGATGCTCAATATCCCTGCACTAGCTACCGGCGCACGTAGGGATCACGGGCAATGAAGAGGCAGACACTCTCTCAAAGAGCGCCCACCACCCAAGCGTCCCCCTCAACCCTGCTGTCACGGCCGCGGACTTCACAAGACAGGCTGCGCCGGCACATCATCGCCTGCCATCCGGATAAACAGGAATCCCTGGGACGGCTTCCACAGCCTCTTCCACAGCACGGCCTCCAACGAAGGGATACCTCGTTGCTTTTCCGACTGCGGGTTGGTTACTACTGGACGGCAGCCCGCGGGCACCGCCTTGGGAAAGCCACCTCGCCAGCCTGTGCCTCCTGCGGTGACCCAGAGACTCTGGAGCACCATCTGCTGGCATGCCCTGCTCACCTGCAGCACCGGGGCCGACTTCTGAAGGAGTTCTCCGGCCTGGGGCTCCCATGTTCACGACAGGAAGACATCCTCTTCTTCAGTCGTAATCAGCTACCAGACTTCCTAAGTGTCATCGAGTACCTCGACTCGTCGGGGCTCTCGGCGAGACTCTAGGAAATTTCTTCAAAGACGAACAGCCTAACGGCTATTCACCACCTCGGGCCTCGTGATCCCCCTCAACTCCGCTTTTGCTGGGCCACCTCCTATGGTCTATCACCAATCCACTCCTCCGGTCGAAGCCACTGGGCCTTCCAGGCCGGACTGCTCCGCTGTTGCCATGGCGACTCTGTACCTTTCTCCCTCCATCTATCTCCTTCACTCCCATGTCCGTCCCCCTGCTGGCGCTGAGTCGTGCTCCCGCAAGGGTTTCAGAAGATAGTGCCAGCCTGTCCTCATTTCCCTACAAGAGCCACTTCTCTCTCTCAGAATGCATATATGGTTGAGTGCGTAGCTCCGGCAGGTTGAAAAAAACAATTGTTTTTTTGAGTCATGTACTTTGTTTTAGAAGCCGTGGTAGTCGGTTGGTTTACTCAAATTGTAGTACATGTCAACGATCGAGCAGCACTAGTGCCTCCATTAACAGTGCTTCCTCACTTCACATATACGCTACGTAATGTTTTAATCTTCCGAAAATTCACTTGTCAATAGTTCATCACCGTCAATTGTTTTTTCGTCTTAACGTTTTCGGTGTGCTATGTGGTAGCAACTGATGCATGTTCGATAAGCTGTGCTTTCAAGTTCACGCAATGGCGACATTTTTTTAGTTGTGTTACGTCTTTTCATTTCCGTTGCTTAGGTACACTGAATTTAATTAGGGCGCGAACGCGCTGTCTACATAAAGGTTTGGCATGCTGGTGCAGGATGTGGGCCTTGGAAGGACCAGCTCATGAAAAAATCAACGTCTGTGCTGCACAGTAAGGCTTCTGGCAGACCTGAAAGGATCGACAGATATGGTGCCTGCCTGTTGGAATTACACCAGCTCGCTTCCCTGAGAGAGCCTAGGTGCTGAGGAAGTACTAGTCTCAAGTTAATAAGCTCATCCACAGTAAGAATATTATAGTTATGTAATAAGTGTTTGTAATTGAAATGGTTAGGACTAAATGTAATTATTCTAACAGCCTCGCTGCTGGAATGCGTCGTCATTCTCGTAATCTTGCGGCTCCGGGTCTATGGGGGCGCGTGATAGGCAATGGGCATCGGAGTGTTTTCGTCCGGACTTGTTGGTTAGAGTGATGTCGTATTCTTGTAGTCTGAGGCTCCACCGCGCCAGTCGTCCTGTAGGATCCTTTATATTCGCTAGCCAACACAGCGCATGATGGTCGCTGACGACTTTGAATGGCCTGCCATATAGATATGGCCGAAATTTAGCTGTAGCCCAAACGCTGGCGAGGCATTCCTTTTCGGTCGTAGAATACTTGCCTTCCGCTTTTGACAGCGACCGGCTAGCATAAGCTATCACCTGTTCGGCTGCGTTTCTCCTCTGGACAAGAACGGCACCGAGGCCTAGGCTACTGGCTTTCGGATTTCTATATCGGCGTACTCGTCGAAGTGCGCAAGTACCGGCGGCGACTGCATGCGCCGTTTGAGTTCTTCAAATGCGTCGGACTGCGGCGTTTCCCACTTGAACTCAACATCCGATTTAGTTGGACGCGTCAACGGCTCAGCGATGTGTGAAAAGTCCTTGATAAAGCGCCTGTAGTAGGCACACATGCCAAGGAATCTACGCACTGCCTTTTTGTCGATGGGTTGCGGGAACTGTGCGATGGCAGCTGTCTTTTGCGTGTCCGGGCGTACTCCAGATTCGCCGATGACGTGGCCTAGGAATAGAAGCCCATCGTAAGCGAAGCGGCATTTTTGCGGCTTCAGAGTGAGCCCTGATGACATGATGGCCGCAAGCCGCCTCAGGTGATCTTCGAAATTTCCGGCGAAGATGACAACGTAATCCAAGTAAACGAGACAGGTCTGCCCCTTCAATCCTGCTAAAACCGTGTCCATCACGCGCTGGAACGTTGCAGGCGCCGAGCACAGTCCGAATGGCACAACCTTGAACTCGTAGAGGCCGTCTGGGGTGATGAAGGCCGTCTTTTCGCGATTTCTTTAGTCGACTTCTATTTGCCAATAGCCAGACTTGAGGTCCATGGACGAGCAGCATTTAGCGTTGCAGAGCCGATCCAATGCGTCGCCTATCTGTGGAAGGGGGTATACGTCCTTCTTCGTGACCTTGTTCAGACGAGGATAATTGACGCAGAAACGTAGGGTTCCGTCCTTTTTTTTTCACCAAGACTAGAGGAGATGCCCACGGGCTTTTGGACGGCTGGACGGTGTCGTTGCGCAGCATTTCGTCGACTTGGTGCCTTATAGCTTCACGTTCTCGCGTCGAAACTCGGTATGGGCTCTGGCGGAGAGGTCGAGTGCACTCTTCGGTTATTATGCGATGCTTTGCGACCGGGGTTCGTCGAATCCTTGATGACGTCGAAAAGCACTCTTTGTATCGTCGAAGTAGACTTCTGAGCTGTTGTTGCTTAATCGAGGGGAGACGTGGATTTATGTCGGAGTCTGGTTCGGGAACTACGGTCGTCGGGGTAGATGCGGCAGGATCCCAGAGGACAAACGAATTGCTCTTTTCCAGAATTTCCTCGATGTATGCGATCGTCGTGCCCTTGTTGATGTGCTTGAATTCCTGGCTGAAGTTTGTCAGCAACCCTTTCGTGTTTCCTCCGTGCAGTCGAGCGATCCCTCTTGCGACGCCAATTTCACGGTCGAGCGGTAGACGTTGGTCGCCTTCGATGACGCCTTCAACGTCAGCGGGTGTTTCGGTGCCGACCGAAATATCAATGCTCGAGCGAGGCGAGATGCTCACTTGATCTTCGAGCACACTCAAGGCGCGGTGACTAGGAAGGCTCTCCGGCGGTATCGCATGATCTTCCGACAGTGTTATTGACTTCGACTTCAGGTCGATGACTGCGCCATGTTTGTTGAGGAAGTCCATGCCGAGAATGACGTCTCGTGAACACTGTTGGAGGATAACGAAGGTGACAGGGTAAGTCCGGTCGTGAATAGTAATTCTTGCCGTGCATATTCCAGTCGGCGTTATGAGGTGTCCTCCAGCGGTCCGAATTTGAGGGCCTTCCCACGTAGTCTTAACTTGCTTCAACTGGGCGGCGATGTGTCCACTCATAACGGAGTAATCAGCCCCTGTGTCGACTAAGGCGGTGACTGCGTGGCCGTCGAGAAGCACGTCGAGGTCGGTGGTTCTTTGTCTTGCATTACAGTTCGGTCTTGGCGTCGGATCACGACTGCGTCGCGTTGACCTGTGGCCCGTATGTGACGTCGTCAGGTCGTCCTTCGTCGTCGCATTCTTTGCTTCCAGACTTCGTCGGGACGACGGCGCGTCGTTATGTCGTCGAGGTAGTTTCTTCGGCGTCTTCGTCGGCGAAGGAGGATCTTCGTCAGTTCGACGAACAGCAACCGTAGCTCCATCGGTTGCTGCTTTTAGTTTTCCGGATATTGGCTCGCTGACCGGCCTCGGGCTGGGCCAGTGTATGGTCGACGCTGCGGCGCCCAGGTAGCGGCCTGGTGATGGCGAACGCGACTGTCGTCGAGAGCTGCACTGAGTGTCGGCGAGGTAGTCAGCGATAACGCGAGGGCGTTCACCTTGCTGCGGGCGCAGAGCGTTGACGGCGAAACCTCGCAGACCCATCTCCCGGTTGGGCATCGTCAGTAGACGTGACCCGCTTTTCCGCAGTGGTAGCAGAGCGGGCGGTGGTCAGGAGCGCGCCATACGTCTGTCTTCCTCGGATAGCTGCGCTGGGCGACGGGTGGGCGTGCTAGCGGCGGCGGCGGCGGTGGTCGAAGGAATTGCGGCGTTACAGGGCCCTAGCGCGGACGCGGAGGAGGACCTTGACGGCGTGCGACGGCGGTGTAAGTCATCGCTTCTGGCTGGGGTTACGGTAATTGAGGTTGCACCTCCGGAACTTCAAGCGACCGCTGAACCTCATCTTTCACGATGTCAGCGATCGAGGCCACTTTAGGCTGCGACGACGGGAAGATCTTCTGAAGCTCCTCTCGTACGACTGCTCTGATAGCCTCGCGCAGTTCGTCGGAGGCCAGTGATTGAACTCTGGTGTAGCTTGTAGAGATGGTGCGGCGGTCGAATTGCCGCTTTCGCATCTCGAGTGTCTTCTCGATGCTGGTGGCCTCACGAAGAAGCTCGTCGACGGTCTTCGGTGGGCTTCGTACCATTCCGGCAAAAAGTTCGTCCTTCACACCGCGCCGGAGTAGGCGGACTTTCTTCTCCTCGGGCATTTCAGGGTTGACGTGGCGGAATAGATGCCTCATTTACTCCGTGAAGATTGCGTTTGTCTCATTAGGTAGCTGCAACCGCGTTTCTAATAGCGCTTGGGCTCGTTCTCGGCGTACGACGCTTGCGAATGTCTGCAGGAAGGCGCTTCGGAACAGGTCCCAGTTCGTTAAGGTGTCTTCTCTGTTCTCGAACCAGGTTCTGGCGGCGCCCTTCAATGCAAAATAGACATGTTGCAGCTTGTCGTCGCTTTCCAAGCTGTTAAACGTAGCCACCCTCTCATACGTTTCCAGCCAGCTTTCCGGGTCCTCAAATGTGGAACCGCGGAATGTCGTTGGTTCCTTGGGCTGCTGAAGAATTATTGGGGCCGCTGCGGCTGTCATTGGGGATGTCTTCTTGGTCGTTTCTGGACGATCTTCTTGGACTGTCTTCTTGCTCGTATCTGGTAGAAGACCACGTTCCGGGGGCAGTTGCTGTAGCCGGCGGCTTGCTCGGTGTTCTTGGACGACGTTGGTGTTGTCCTTGCGGTCCGGGCTTGGATTACGGCTTGTCGGTGGCGTCCGGTACATGAACGTAAAGCACCTCCACCAGATGGCACGTAGTGGTGACGTTGAAGAACACAGTAGCAATACTGAAACGACAAAACTAACTTTTATTGGGCGAACCTGTGCCAACAAAACAGGCTACACATATAGCACAACGATAGCGGCGAACACGGTCGGTGATCGTCGAAAATCTGATCTGAGGGTCAAGCGCGTCGGCTTTTATACATCCGTCGTGGAATTTTCCAGAGTAATTGCTGGGACCCGCGTGCCTTCCATAAAGTTGTACATTATTCGCGTAGCGACCACATGCGATCAGACTATACAAGGTTCTGTCACAGACAGCGGATGGAAGCATCGATAACATTTCACAAACTTCCGATATATTCAGACACGTCCTGAGCTCTATGATAACATTTGTTAGGCGGTGAAACGTGTCGGCCGATATAGACAAAGAAGTACACGTGTCAATATCATTGGGGAGGTTGTTGCCGAAACTGCACCAGCGAGGCTAATTCCTGTTCTGGTGAGGGAGTGCCCTTGTTCAAACATAGTGGGCCTTCCTAATATTGTTGTTCCTGGATGAATATAACCCCGATTGCTCTCGGCATCTTTCGCCTGCGTCAGGCGCCACTCCAAGCTTGCAGATTAGTGCACTGGAGGATGTCATATTCAAATACAACATTGTAATACAAATACATCGTAATAGAGATAGTACACAGGAGTAAACAAAAGTAATTAAATACAGGATCTTTATTTCTTCAGTGATTGACATTGTGGATCTTAGGATACTTAGGGAGTCAGTGAAGATTAAACTTTTTGAGTCTGTCTTGCTGGTGTGTTTAAAAGCCAATAATACTGCATGCGCCTCAGCCATGCTGATGATAGTTTCAGGACGCAGCGCGTCAAGCTCGGGGAAGGATGGATCAAGTTCTGTTGGAGACAGCAACATGTGACCTTGATCTATCAGTGTTATATATTTTAGACGCAAGTACTTTGTCCTGAGTTGGAGAAAGTGCAGTTTAATGAATGTCTCTCGAGCATGCTTTGTGGCCTCTAAAGTCCACGTGTCACAATCAAAGAGGTTGCAGTGCAATGGCGGTAACACTTGCTGGAGCCGTCGTTGAGGGTTCAGAATGTGCGACACCCATTTCTTGATAGATTTCTTGCACGGGGCATGTTTTGTAAGAAAATATGTAAAACTTGAACATGACCGCTTCGGTATAAGTACCACTCAATTTACGCTACCTAAAGGCTCTGTATTTGACTTGTCCTGATCACGCCGGTGGCGATGCGGATGCCTGGAAATGAACAGTCCAGGATTTTTAATGCACTTTGTGTTGCGGAATTAAACGTTATAGCACTATTGTCAATACGTAGGCGTGTGAGACTATTATACGAGTTTAGAAGACATTTCTCATCACTACTCCACGTTGTGCGCGAGAGAAGTTTTAAATTTAAAAGGTTAATTGTTTTCTGCATTTGTTCCTCAGATACTTAAGGTGAGGAATCAATATAAACTTCGAGTCTGAATTGATGCCCAGGATTTTCTGGCGACTACTCACTGACAGTTCATCTCTGTCGCGCTATTTGGGACTGACGTTAGGACTCTCTAGGTTGAGAAGAGTACGCAAATTCTTTTCTGAGTGTTTAAACAAATTTGCCTCCGCCCCTTAGGCAATTTGTTTATCCCAAGCTGCATCAGTAGTTCGCAGATAGCAATGTAACCTGATGTGGATCATATATGCGCATCAGCAATGTACACGGAATACAACTACTGCAGTGCAGAAATATGCAGTGAATTCATTAGTGAATAAATGGTGTACAACTAAGAATTTCGCCTTGAAGCACACCTGTCTCTAGGATGAAAGGTGGAGCCAAAACACAGCCCATTCTTATGCGGAATGTGCGGTTAGATAAGCCGCTTACAACTACGTTCAACGAATTATCGCGCACATCCAGTGCAAAAAGATCTCACAAAATTCCCAAGCGCTATGTGCTATCATAGGCCTTATCAGTGTCCAAATATACAGATAAGAAGTACTGTTCATGTATGAAGTGGTATAAAGTTTGTAAACAGGGATGAAGTGCCTCAGACAGGCTGGCCAACGTTTCGATAGGAGGACCTATCTTCGTCAAAGGCGGCCTCGTCATCCTCGGCGTGTTAGTTTTAAAGGGTTAGTGCAGTGACGTCACGTGCGGGTGTTGTCGCTGGCGGCTGGTTTTAAAGAGAGAGATTACAAGAGGAAACAAGCGGTGTCGTCCGACGTCTGTGAGCTTCATTCTCAAGCCGAGGGGACAAGAGGGTGAGAGTGGGCACGCGGGGAGAAAAGAAAAGAGATAGAGGCAGAAAAAAAGGAAAAAAAAAAAGGGGGGGGGAAGCCAGGGCGGCACCAAGACAGACAAAAAAAGGGGGGAGTGAAAGAAAAAGAAAGAGAAAAGTGAAATCTTTAAGAAATACGGGGGCTTGGGAGCGTGTTGGGGATGCGAAAGGTTAGGAGGTATTCAGGGGGAGTCGTTGGCGGCATGTTTTTGAGGCATTAAAACGGTCGGTCAAGTGGTCAGCGCGCGAGTAACACAAAAGACAAAAAAAAAAAGGAGAAAGGAGAAAACCCAGACACACACACACACACACACAAAAAAAAAAACCTGAGTTGAAAGTGACTTGAGTAGCATAGTAGTAATACGTCGAGTAACTTTGAAATAGTTAAGGTGGCGACGAGGAGTCTGCGGTGCAATGTATGGGGTGATTGAAAGGCAGCGGCATCGTCTTTCAAGGGGCACTGCCCCACGCGCTTAACGTAGGTGTCGTTACGGCGGCATCCAGAGATGGCGATACTCTGTGTTGAGGCGCCGAAAAAGGCATGTTGACTACGGAATGTGTTGTCGAGGGGATTTCAAGAAAAAAAAAAGATTAAAGAAAAAGGGAGGGAGGGACGGGAGAGGGGGAGGGGGCTGAAACCGGTATAACAAACAGGAGGGTGACGCGCGCAGAAGGGGGCAAGTGTACATGGAAGAAGGGGATCGTACAGTTGGTATAGACGTAAAAACCTGAAAGAGTACATTAAATTGAGTAGTAGGCAGGAAAAAAAAATTTTTTTTTTTTTTCCCGGAATGGAAGAGTAGGTGAGGTTAAGAATTAAAGTTGGCTGGTGGCCTAATGTGTTTTGTGTATTGGTTGATGATATGAGAGTTTCAGATTTAAGTTACAGCTTTTAAAGATTCTAAGTTGCCGCGTGCCAAATTAATTCCTGTTGGGTGTAGGCAATTAAACTTGTGTATGAGGTATGATTCCGTATACTTCCTTTCGCGAGGGGAACGGAAATTTGTTTGTAGTATATAGAGCCTTGCTTTGTCAAACATATGTCCATGTTCATTAAAGTGGCTGGCTACTGCTTTGGGTAAATTGTGTTTTGTGTCCGCGCGGTGACCATTGAGTCTTGTATTAATTTGTTGTCCAGTCTCACCTATGTATTGTTTGCTACAAGCGGCGCATTCTAGACAGTAGACTACGTTGCTTGATGTGCAGGTGAAAGCCGAAGTTACCTTGTGTGTGTAATTCGACGCTGTACTTTTTACTGTAGTAGTAGATTGAATGTGTTTGCATGTAGAGCACCTGGGGCGGCCACAGGGATTGGTTCCCAACTTCTTCTTTTTCTGTAGCTTGGCGTGCACAAGAACATCTTTAAAATTAGTGTTGCGTCTGTAGGCCACTCTGGGAGGGTCGGGAAAAATCTTCTTAAGTTTCTGGTTGCTGGTGAGAATCGGGTAGTATTTACTTAGGATGTTATTCACGTTTGGGAGTGCGTTTGAGAATTTAGTAGTAAGAAGAGGCGTTGTTGTTCTTGTGATCCTCGGGCGGGGCTTGAGGACCTCGGTTCGATCAAGTTTGGTTGCAGCGATGTAAGCTGTTTGAAGGTCACTGTTTGGGTGGTTCCTGTTTGATAGCGTTTCTTTAAGGTGATCGAGTCTATCTATGTAGTCTTGGTTTTCAACACAAATGCGACGTAGTCGTGTGGCTTGGCCTTTAAAGATGCCTTGTTTGCAATGTCTGGGATGGTGGCTGGTATATTCTAGGTACTGTTGTTTGTCGAAAGGTTTCCTATACAGCGTTGTCTTTAGTTCACCATTGTCAATGTATATTGTTGTGTCCAGAAAGTTTATGCGCTCAGTTGAGGATTCTGATGTGAATTTTATTGTTGGGTGAACAGAATTTAGAAAGGCTACATATTTATCTAGACTGTCTTGACCATGTCCCCAGATTATGAGTATGTCGTCTATGTATCGTAGGTATGTGTGGGGCTTGGTAGTGCAGCGCGATAGGAAATCTGTTTCTAGAATCCCCATAAATATGTTCGCGTAGGTTGGTGCAAAAGGCGTACCCATGCTTGTACCATGTATCTGTAGGTAGTAACTCTCTTCAAATTCGAAGTAGTTATGTGTGAGAACTAATTCAAGGAGAGACAGGTAGACTTGAGTAGAGTGTTGTGCACTGTGTTTAGACAGCGTTTGTTTTATCGAAGATAAACCATCAGGGATTGGAATGTTGGTGTACAGCGCCGTGACGTCTAGTGTTGCGAGAATTGTGTTGTGGGGTAGTGTGCCTTTAGTATTAATGTCTTCTATAATTCTCAGCAGGTGGGGCGTATCTTGTACAAATGACGGAAGCGCTTTTGGCAAGTCACCAAGGTGGTGGTTAAGGAATGTGGAGATACTCTCTGTCGGGGTGTTGTTGTTTGATACTATCGGACGGCCTGGGATAATAGCAGTGTATAGTTCAGCGGATGGAATTTTATGAATTTTCGGAAGGAGGTAAAAACGTCCGGCAGTTTTGTTGCTTGGTTTAAGAAATTTGTATTCTGATGGTGTTATCAATTCATCAGCCAAAAGTGATTTCAGCCTGTTGGTAATTGTCACTGTGTAGGACAATGTCGGATCGTTATCTAGTTTGCGGTAATGTTCTGGGTTGTTTAGTTGTCTGTAAGCCTCGTGCTTGTATTTTTCTATTGGCCAAATAACTATACTTCCACCCTTATCTGCTTCCTTAATAACAATGTCATTCCGGCAGCTCAGATTTGAAATGATATGACTCTCCGACGCAGTTATGTTTTTAGGTCGCTTAGATGTCTTGGATTGGCTTATAATTTCTTTAGTGATAGTTTTAAGGTATATGTCAAGTTCTATGGCTTGTTCTGGTTCGGGAGTCCAAGTGGATTGGGCTCTAAGTGGTGTCGTCCCGGTGTCTGGTGTGTCTGCAAAAAAGTGTCGGATACGCATTCGTCGGGAGAATTCTGAGAGGTCCTTGTGAAGCTCGAATTCATTTATTGTGTTGTTCGTGGGGCAAAAGTTTAAGCCCTTGCTGAGTACGGCTATTTCTTTTTGACTTAATGTTTTAGAAATGTCTATAACATTGGAGCGGTTTAGTTCTGTGGAAATTTCCTTCCTGTCTGGTACTTCTAAGCTCGAGGTCCCTCTTGTCTGGGAGTGGTGGCTGTTTGGCTGGAAGGTTGTTTTTTGATTAAAATTTGCTTTTTTCCTTTGTTTTTGAACCAATTTTCTAGATTGTTTTTCGCCGTAATGTTCTAAATCTCTCTTCTCATTTGGTGTCAGGGTTATGTTCCTAAGTCTGTGGTTAAAAGTTTCGATTTGCTCTTCGCAGTGTTCTTTGAGGATATTCAAAAGTGAAAGTGAGGCATTATGTAATGTTGTTTGCCAGTTTGCGCGATGGTGTGGTGGGAGTGTTCCTAGAGCTGGTACAGCCTTGAGTGTTAGGCCTTTAGGAATTATATTTTTCTCTGTGCAGTTTGTGTAGGTTTTCAGATGGGAGGTGTAGCTCACATGTTTTTTGGTAAGTTTTCTAGCCTGTAGGAATTCGGTGCTTCGTGGCATTGAAGAGTTATTGTTTTGCGATGTCTGTCATTTACTCGTCTTCTTGCGGGCAGATTTGCGTGGGGTGTTTTTCTGTTCGGCCGGTTTATTATCGTATGCCTGGCTTAATTCGATCTCGGTCTCTGTTTGAGTTTGTGTGTGTGCAGGCAGGCGTGTGGGGGTCTGTGTGTAGACTTCGGTGGTGGGTTTTCTGTTGTCTGTTGCCATTGTGTCTGTCTGCACGGTGGTTGATGTCATTTTTGGTGCTGTGTGTGCCTTCTGGTTCTTTTCACATTCCACTGTCTGTGTTCGAACTGTTCTTGTGTTGACTGTTTCACTTGTGCAGTGGCTGGCTTCACATTCCACTGTCTGTATTCCCTGTGTTCTCGAAGTGACTGTCGCAGTTGTGTTGTTCGCGGTCGCACGCTCCGCAGAGTTGGTGGAGGTGGTATTTGAGGTGGAATTTAAAAGAGTTTTTCTGTACTTGTCCTTAATAAAGGACTTGATGTGTTGGGAAACTAGCTCTATTCCACTGCGGTTCAAGTGGAAGCCGTCCCAAGCTAGGTGTTCATGTGGTGCTTCGTGTATTTCTGCGTGGTGCATGGTGTCAACATTCTTATGGACGTTTTCTAAGTTGAAAATTAGTGAGTTTAGCTTGTTAATCTCCTCATTGTGCTTCATGAGTGCATTAGTTTGGTAGATTAGTGGGCGGTGTTTGTTTTGTAGGCGGGGAGCGACAGTCGTTATGGTTATATGTGCATTTGGGCGAGCGGCTTGAATGGTTCTTATTACGTCGCTCATGGACTCTATCGTGTCCGCGGCGCTTTGTGTTCTTAGGTTGTTTGTGCCTACATTGATAATAAAGTGTGTGGTGTCAACTGGCGTATCACATACTAGCGGTAGAATATCTGATGTTCTGAATATCTGTTCATGTATGAAGGCGTCCCTAATAGTTGCCTCAATGCGGAGTAGATGGTCGTCGTTGATGCGTATTGCATGGGACCGCACTGATACGGGTTGAACATTTTGTTGCTCTCCAGAAGGTAATAATAATAATAATATTTGGGGTTTTACGTGCCAAAACCACTTTCTGATTATGAGGCACGCCGTAGTGGAGGACTCCGGAAATTTTGACCACCTGGGGTTCTTTAACGTGCACCTAAATCTAAGCACACGGGTGTTTTCGCATTTCGCCCCCATCGAAATGCGGCCGCCGTGGCCGGGATTCGATCCCGCGACCTCGTGCTCAGCAGCCCAACACCATAGCCACTGAGCAACCACGGCGGGTTCTCCAGAAGGTGCAGCAGTCGCCTATTTCCTATCTTGTCAAACAGCTTGCAAAGACAGCTCGTCAACGCTATGTGCCTATAACTGCTGGCTAAAGACCGGTACTTGCCCTCTTTCAGATTTGCGATTATTGCAGTTTACTTCCAGCTGAGGGAATGTGCCTGACGTTGAAATACGGCGTTTAAAATAGGAAGAAGTGTTTTCTGGGTTTCAGCGCGTTTTATTATTTCGTAGGTGATATGGTCCGATGAAGGGGTAGACTTGTTACACCAGTTTACGGATACTTGCAGCTCTACTAGGTTAAAAAGAAGACTGTATGCTTCTTATTTTGCGCATTTTCGCTCCAAAGACTGCCATTCTGCTGGCCATTTATACCCAGGAAATGTTTAGAATAGTGCAATGAACTGTAGATGCGTTCAAAATGTGCTTCCTAATTATTTGCTTGGTCTTTCTGGATATCTCCCCGACTATTTACCAAAATAATGAGTATGGCTTCCGCCCCTAATTATGTTCACACCGTTTCATATATTTTTCTCACATGTATGAATATTATACTACAGCACATCACGGGCCCGAGCTCGGCGCGGCCCGTGGGACGGGCACAAGCCGCGCGAGCAATTGTTGACTGGGCCGCGGGCCTAAAAGCTTCGTACTCTGGTTGGGCCTAAGCCTCAGCCGGGTCCGGTTTAGGCTCGGACATGCAATTAGAAACTTCACAAAACTCATTAATTCAGAAACTGTAGCCACCTGCAAATTATAGATCATTGGTGTCTGTCGGCTTATGGAAAAGTCGAAGTAGTGAGGCCATGAAACAGCAGCTGTACGCTGCACAGCTCCCGTTTCGATGCAGACGTGTTCCGAGTGGCTCACGGCCGATACCCAACTTTCGGGCTTACATGTCCGCTTGCAAACAAGTCACTTCAACCCAGGTTAAATAACGCGAGACATCAAAGCGCAATAAACTAGTTTCAGCAAAAAAGAAGCAACCAGTCGGAGTGCACGAACGAATGAATCCGTGCCGCCGTGCACTCGAAAATACCGGTAAAAATTTTAAATCCAGGCCAGAGGTCACGTGAGAGATCGATGATGCTGAACGCTATTTCCGTTTATAGTGACAAAAAAATAAACTTACTTACAAAGAGTACAATATCTAATTAGCAATGACAATTTCGCCCTCTTCCTGATGTAACAAAAAAGCTTCGGTAATTGCTTCGCTGAAACTAAAGCTCTACCGAAAGGCAGGGCAGCCGAAGTGGCGAATTTTTTCGTCAAGGACATCCTGCTGCGTCATAGTGCTCCAGAAGTTCTCATCACCGACTGAGGAACGGCTTTTACAGCAGAGCTCACACAAGCCGTTCTGCAATACAGCCAGACAAGTCACAGGAGGACAACTGCCTACCATCCGCAGACGAATGGTCTCACGGAGCGTCTGAACAGGACCCTCGCCGACATGCTAGCACTGTACGTCGACGTCGAGCACAAGACGTGGGATGCGTGCCTGCCGTACGTAGCAATCGCTTACAACACGGCGGTGCAAGAAACAACACAGATCACGTCATTCAAGTTGGTTTACGGCAGGAACCCGAAGACGACGCTCGACGCCATGCTGCCGCACGTCACTGACGAAGAGAATCTTGACGTCGCTAGCCATCTCCAGGGCGCCGAAGAAGCCCGACAGCTCGCCCGCCTGCGGATCAAGAACCAGCAGAGGACCGACAGCCAACACTATAACCTCCGACGACGCTTCGTCGAGTACCAGCCCGGCGACCGTGTTGGGGTATGGACCTCGATACGCCGACGAGGACTCAGTGACAAACTACGGCGACGCTATTTCGGACCCTACAAGGTCACCCGACGTATTGGCGCACTGGACTATGATGTCGTGCCAGACGGCATTTCGCATTCACAGCGGCGCCGCGCGCGATCTGAAGTAGTCCACGTAGTGTGCCCTAAACCCTTTTACGGAAGCTGACGAACTTCCTTATTTTGTTCTCTTCTTTGCTTCGAGTACTTTTCTTTATTACTTTCGTTCGTTTGCAGCATCGGGTCGATGCTTTTTGAGAGGGGTTATTGACACGTGTACTTATCTTTATCGGGCGAGCACGTTTCGCCGCTTAACAAATGTTATCGCACAGCGCTGGATGCGCCTAAATGTATCCGAAGTTTCTGGAAAGTTATCGATGCTTCTATCCGCTGTCTGTTGTCGCCGAACCTTGTGTTATCTGATTTATTCGCGTGACACGAATGGTGTAGAACTTTGTGGAAGGCACGGGGGTCCCAACGATTAGTCTGGAACATCCGACGACTGCTGTATAAAAGCCGACGCGCTTGATCCGATGATCAGATTTTCGACGATCGCCGACCGTGTTCGCCGCTATCGTTGTGCTATAAGTGTAGCCTATTTTGTGGGCACAGGTTCGCCCAATAAAAGTTAGTTTTGTCGTTCATAGTATTGCTAATGTGTTCTTTAACGTCACCACCACGTGACAATATATGATCAGAGGATACATACACCATAAAAACCTACTAAAACTGCTGATAGATAGCTTATGCGTTAGTAACAATGGCGCGATGCATTTATAAAAGTACGCCTTGGTGACCTTGGTGTGTATGCATTTTCTGATCATATAAGTTGGCTTAGCCTGTGCAAAAAGCTGAATGGCGCAAAAAAGGAACGAGTCCCTGTGCAATCAAACATCGAAAGCCCTACGTCACGTGTACAGAGAGAGTTGTTTATAAGATGCTTCTCTCCTGTAACAAGGTATACAGTGGGCAGACGGGCAGGTGGTTGAATATACGAGACTAACTGAGCACAATTATCCCTGTACGGCTAAAGATAAGTCATTTAGCTTTTCATTGCAAGGATTGTGGCTGCAAACCGGTCCTGAAAGATACGGAAGTTTTGCGCAGGAAACACAAAAAACAAACACGGGAAATTCTTGAAGCAGTAGAAATTGACAAATGAAAAGACAGGTGTATCAGTTGCCCGTCGGTATCATTCTCTGAAAAAGCGCGCTCCTATCTTGGACTTTGATTATTTAGAGTGGGAATCCAAAAAATGTCATCTATATTTGTGTTTTTCGTTTGTTTTGTTCTGGCTCTCGTCACACCTCACTGCCATCAAAGCATGTGCGCTTCTCAAGGGGCACTACAAAAGACGGAGACTTTGAGCAATAAAGTAGTAGGTGCAGTCCAGCGCATGTATGTGTTCTTTCTATGTGTGCTTGTACGTGTCAGATGTAAGTGTGCTGCTTAAATGTGGTGGCTCACCAACTGGCCCATCAGTATCTTTTAAGCAGCTGTGATCAATCCATTAGCTCAACCAATCATTTTATCAGGCCTCTAGAATTTCTGCTTAACATTGTGCGGCTAATGTAAATAACAAAAGAAGCAAACTATTTGTTTTTCTACACTAATTATTAGGAACACTTACGACCCACTTGCCGTAGAGCTCACCATCAGTAAAGACGTGGTGCAAAAGTGCCCTGGCAAATTTTCCACGGCCACTGCTACTGTCACCGGCCCGGCTCAGCTGATCGAGGATGCTCTTACCAATCAGCGTCCCACCGACAATGTCAACCTGTACACAGAAAATTACGTGACACTGTAGAAGCCCACTTTCGATCACGCAGAGCATAAAGGTGAACAATTTATAATCAAATGGACTAGCCATAATTGCCAGCAGAAGAAAAACAAGTTTCTCGCAGCATCGTTGCATGATTTTCATTGCAGAGGCATTCCTTTGATAGTTACTTGCAGTTACTGACACTGCAGCACGTGTGCGAATAAAAAAAAGACAGTGAGAGACAAATATAGATTGAACAGAGGTGGACTTGGTAGTTGCCGGCTCGTTGCCCACAGATACACAAGCTGTTGCCTGTAAGCGTGATCTCGTACATGATCACTGTTAATGATTCCTAAATAGCATACAGGGCCAGCAGCTTTTCTGCAGCGTCTTGCCACCATGCCGGCCAGACATCAAATTTAGTCATAGTCACAGTTCGCAAGATCAACTGCAAATCTATAAGTAATCCACACAGATCCCTTTCACCGTCTGAAGTGGTTGCAGGGGCCAGCCATTTGGGAAACACAGATTTAACCTTGATTTACTCACAGAATAACTTCAACTGCACTATATTGCCAAAAATAATATAAAAGGAAAGAAGAGAGAACAACTGGCAGCACACAATAAGCATACTTCTGTGCAAGCAATCATTGGTTCTGGCTTGCTCTCAATATTGTGGAGGATTTTTAATAGCCTCTTCACTCTCTTGCTAGCTTCTGCATACAGAGAAAGCAATACAACAATTGAGTGAAAGTATATAAGCACTTCAACGATTTCAGCGAAAAAGCACTCAATGCTAATTCCTTATGCAGCGAAATATCTCACAATTGATAATGAACTTTGCGACACTTCGGTTCTTTTTGTGGATCAGTCAGTGATGCGTGATTTGGTGAGCCTGGCATTTACCATGAGTCGGATGCATGACACTTTGTGATAGCAATATGTAAGAGCTGAGCGAAGCCGAGAAGCCTTCCGTTAAAGTGTTGCAGGTCTTCACATGTGCTGCACAGATGGTTTTGCATTTAAGAATAGACATGTATACTCACAAAATTAAAACAAAAAAGTCATTGGCTATTTTTTGCAAGCAGGATAAGAAAGGGAAGAATCAGTACAATAACCATATTTTAGCTTTTTTTAAAGATGCTACAGTATTTATTATTCCTTACAAATTCTAGTACGGATTGAAGACTAACGTGCACAACACTGCTGCAGTGTGCTTTTTTGTACGGAATCATGGAGTTCCTTACGTAAACCCGGCTAGAGCATCTCAACACCTACACTCCCATAATTATTACAGGGCACGTACATAGGAGCTTTTTATGCGGAACGGCATGATCAACTGGTTCTTGTTATGCTACCTCTGTTTCTTCAGTGTAGCAAAGTAGATTCGCACATGCAGGGAAGGACCCCCATTAAACATCTTTTTTATATTCGCAGAAAGCATTAAGCAGATGTTGTAAGAATGTTTCTTGCTGTTTGCACCAGCATCAGACACAATGTGCCCTATCCTCTTCTCTAGATGCTGTGGATGCCACTATTTAAAGTATTTTATAAATGCAGTATTACATATAAGCTACACAACGAAATGCCATCAAGAATAAAAAAGGTATATAAGTGCTTGATGGTTATGTAACCATGTGTTTTTTGCTACCAGCTACTGTGTTTAGTAGTGTATTTGTGTGACAATGAATCAGTTGAATATTTTTATGGTTCACTTCTTATGTTTTAGGTATACTGAAATAGCAAAAACTAAATTCTTTTACCGCCAGTTTTTCGGAGAACACTTAAAAACTTCAAAAGAAAGTGCCTGATATTATGACATATATATGACAAGGCACGTTTCTGTGTGAAGACCATAAAAGCAGGAATTTTGTTCAGTCCTCCGAAGGGAAAAATAACCCAGGTTTAGTGTCAAGGTTGCAGCTTTTCTCTCTCTTATTCAAAGGCTTGCATGCTTTCACAATATTTTTCTTTTCATTCTTTTTCGCGAAGGAATCTATTTATAGTAACACGGGATTAACATGTCTTTTTCTGTGATACTCCACAGCTTTCTGAGTGAAATCTTGTTCTTTAAGATACCCAGAGTACAGAAATAATTTCGTAGAAATAATTTTGCAACATGTAAAAGTTATCCCTGGCTGGGAGAGAAACTAGTGGCCTCGATCACATGCGCTTTGAGCATTTTCTTTCGACTTTTTTACAATACGGTGGCATTCGATTCGCGAACTATCAACCAGCCTGTTTTATTATAGACATGACACGATATCAGCCACGACATTTCTGCATGATTATTTTATTACAATAGAACAAAAACGCGGTCCGCAAATTCGATGTTTATATAAACGGTGGTGGCATGGGCCTTGCTGCTACGGTACCACCTAAAACACCGTCAAACATCAAGTTAAACATTTGAATTCCGTCCACGAACCTCGATCTCATTGCACGATCTCATCACAAGGCACGCCACAGTGTATGACTGAATTAAATTTGACCACGACCCCGATCTTTAAAAAGCACCCATATCCAAGCACGAGCGTTTTTTTCGCATTTCGCCCCATCTAAATCCGGCTGCCGCGGCATTCCACCCACAAGTTCCACCCACGACCTGAAGGACTGTAGCGCAGCACTGAGCTACAGCAACGGGTGGGGAACGAGCATGAGACGACAGCAACAGGCGCCTTTGTTTTAAGTGGTTTACTGCATTTCAGTTCTTAAGTCGTTCGTTCGCGATAAACTTGCCTACTGTGCAGTACAGACAAATAGTCCAGGCTGCTAAATACACAGCTTACACAGGCGACAAGACCCCACCTTGGCACTCGATCGGCCGAATGCGCATGCGACGCTACACATGCACCCCGGACCAGCCCGGCACAAAATGTTTTAACACCGGCGCCGTGCACCACGCGTGAACCAAGCATTCAGCTCGGAGTGTTTGTAACTGACTCAGCACGAGCGCCGCAGGCGCAAGTCTGTCCGACGTACACCCAGCAACGAAAAAAGTGCCACGCGACTTCTACAACGCCAGTCAGAACGTTGCCAATCAGTTGTACACATAATACGAGAAACGTGCGTACCGTTGGGTCAGCCGGCGCTACATTCTTCATTCACGCTTCCACGCAGCCCAGTCGGTAGCATACCTACGCGTCTGCCAATGCACGAACGGGTTTAGATACATTCAGCTGTCCGTCTCCTGTGCGCTTGGTAAAAACGACACACACACACAGCACACAAACGCGCACACGGAGCCTACGAAAAAAACAAAATGGCGACAAAAAGGTCGAACTGGCCAAAGCATAGCCTTCTTTATTTTTCTGGCCCTGGTGAATGGCGGCTGCGGCCATTGCCAGGCGCCGTTCGCGTAAGTACGCTAAGCCGCTCTCAGATAGCGCGCGTAGCCCTGGGTTGAGCAGACGACACAGCAGTAATACGTAGCGTAGAAAACGTCGCGCTTGGTTACAGCGTAGCTTCGATTTTTTCTCCAAACACACATAACGTGGGAGAATGTTCACGACGTTGGCTACCTATATATTGTTTTCATGCATATACAAGCGTACGTAAGTGAGTAGTTGTAGTATAAGACTTTATTCAGGCACAATACATCAGGCACCTACGATGTCGATGGCAGGCTGCACGAGCAGGCGCCGTTCACCTTCAGCTCCAAGCCAGACCAGCCAGTATGGGAGGGGGTGGAAAAGAAGCCCGATTACAGAGCAACGGGGCAGGAAAATAGGTTGGCATAAAGGACAGGACAGTTGCGACATGAAGAATAGCAACGGAATTTGTATACGTAAATGAGGAGTTGGATTACCAAGTAAATTGTGAACAGCTTGCTCGGTTTTTAGGTTGCTTACCTCCGGCTGAAGCCGTTGTTTCAGAAGCGAAGTGAACCCTATCTCGCCAGAATTTACTCCTAGCTATCTCAGTAGGGTTGACTGGCTTGGCAGCTTCAGGATGCTTTCTTCTTTTCGGATATGCTCATATGCGCGGGTTGATAGATTTCTAAGAATAATGCAGTGGCGCACTACTAGATCTGACCAGGTTCACCTGTTCTTGCTTAAATTCTCGATTTGAACGACGAGAATGATTGCACCCAAGTGCTTCTCACCCGCTTCTTTGACAACACCAGCAAACGCAGTGATATTGCACTCCTCTTTTAGTCGCCTGAGCTCCTCCTTATACCTGTCTACAGTTCGTTGTAGTTGCTCTATTTCAGTTTTTATGTCGCGTTGTGTTCATCGCCACTTGTGGCGTTCCACGACAGACATCGAGCTGCGAACATCTGCCTGGGTCGCTTCGTCTTTCGTACTGCAGCAGGGCTCGACGTGTTGCCGATCGTCACCACTTGCAACACCCATGTTCGAGGATTCAAACACGGGGGACGATGCAGTCGGTAGCAGAGCGTCGGCAGTGACATCGCGAGGCAGGCAACTTGTAGTAACACGGACAAGGGACGTGCAATGCTGAATGGCAGCCTCCCGTTTTCTCAAAACAGCATCGCTCCGTGACTTCTTCGCAAGTGGTTGCATATACTTTGGATAGTTTGGAAACACGCTCGGCGTCGCACATCTTTTATGCTTCCTAGTCTTGCATCCTTCCTTGTAGACGTCAGGGAGGAAATTATTGCTGCAAGCGACAGAATAGCGTGATATGGTATTCGGCAACTAGTACTTTCTGGATATCACTTGCAGCCACTCCTCTTAAATCGTTGTCATTAGGAATTTCATATAATGAAATTCCTGGCACTTTCCGCTTCGCGTCTAATTTGCATCCCCGCACACAGCAGTATGCCGTAGCTCATGGCACACGCGAAGCGCTGCGTAAACACAACGCAAACAAAACGCCGACTGATCGCCGCAGCCCGCACACTCGGACGCGGTTTCCCAGGGCTGGCAGCGCTGCCCCGCGGAAAAATTCGGCAGCGGGGCGTTGCCTGCAAACGGCGCTTCAGCAGCCTTTGAGTATCAAGAACGGCTGAGGAATAAGGAAAGAAAGTAAATGGGCTGCGAGAGTGCTCAGGCATCAGGAAAAACATTGATTCACAGTGGAGGAAAAGGACTAGGAAGCTTACCAGCAAGTATGCGGCCTGTAGGGTGAGCACCACAGCAAAAAAGAAGGCCACGCGGAAAGTCAGAAAGGCTGAAATAATGTAATGGGTGGCGGCAATGGAAAAGAATTCTGCCATGAGTAACTATTTAGGAGGAAAAAACGAAATCAGGAAAGAAACAATTTATGATAACTCAAAGGGAAGCTCATTAATTTTCGAAGCGAGATCGGGATGCCTTAGAACACGCACCTATAAAGCGAGATATAAGACGGAAGAAGAACCATGGGCTTGCTGCGATAAAGCTAGGGAGACTATGGAGCATGTTTTGCTAGAATGTGAAGACGTCTACCCAGCGGTCGATTTAGGCACCACAGGCCTCATTGAAGCCCTTGGCTTCAGGGGAAGCAGTGGAAAAATAATCATTTCCGGCAATAGGTATTAGTAAGAGGCGATTGGAGGATTAGTGAAAGAAAAGCAGGGAAATGACAAAAAACGGAGACCTACATAAGCACAGTTCGAAATAAGGGATTAGAACATTTGGGTGGGGTAGTTCTTCTTATATTTTTTTATTGTTTAACCTAGGTAGGACATTGGGCAGTATAGTAGCAAGAGCTTGGTGGCGCAACCCACCACCCCGTTAGAAAGGGGACGCTTATAACAACGATCCATCTATTCCATCCATCCAGCAGGCACAGAAAAATAGAGGAGGCATGGCCAAACACAGTCTCGGAAGAGAACAGCAGTTTACGATAGGTAGCGAAGCACTCGAAGTGGTAAGGGAATACATCCACTTAGGGCAGGTAGTGACCGCGGTTCCAGTTAATGAGAATGGAATAATCAGAAAAATAAGAATGGCCTGGGGTGCGTTTGGCAGGCATTTTCAGATATTGAACAGCAGGTTGCCATTAACCCTCAAGAGAAAAGTGTATAACAGCTTTGTCTTACCAGTCCTCACGTACAGGGCAGAAAGCTGGAGGCTTACGAAAAGGGTTTTACTTAAATTCAGAACGACGCAGCGAGCTATGGAAAGAAGAATGATGGGTGCAACGTTAAGGGAAAAGAAAAGAGCAGATTGGGTGACAGAACAAACGCGAGTTAATGACATCTTAGTTGAAACCAAGAAAAAGAAATGGGGGCATGGGGAGTACATGTAATGAGGAGCGAAGATAACCGATGGTCTTAAGGGTTACGGACTGGATTCCAAAGGAAGGGAGGCGTAGCAGCTAGGGGGCGGCAGGAAGTTAGGTGGGAGGATGAGATTAAGAAGTTTGCAGGGACAACATGCCCATTATTAGTACATGACCGGGGTAGTTGGAGAAATATGGGAGAGGCCTTTGCCCTGTAATGAGGGTAACCAGGCTGATGATGATGATGACATCCCAACACGCCAAAAAGACAAAAAAAGAATATTAATGTTGCTTTTTAACTTTTTTAGATTTCGCTAGATTTGGTGAAGAGCTCAAAATATTTCGTTCAAAAAACTATTTTTTTTTGCCAAGCCATCAGCTATACACAGAGTGTAATAAAATAAAGTACGTCGTTGGGCCAATAACAATTGTCTGCGTTGACACAATGCTTTAGTATACAGGGCAATATTGAGGCGTAGCCTCCGAGACGTCCTCAGTGACGGCACATGGTTCCAATCTCGAAGGCCACAATTCGATTGGCCGCGATTCACCACTGGTTTGGGCCATTCACTAAGTCTTCGATTTTTCAGTCGCGCGAATGCAGTGGCAAAGCTAAGCTGCTTAACCAATGCGCTGAAGGCTATGTTAAGCGGCAACGACGGCCTGAGAACAGGTGAACGGCATCAATCAACAAATGTTTTGTTCTGGCGACGGGCAGGTCGCGCTCGCTGGTGCGAACATGAGACTCGATGAGTCGCGTCGTGGTCGCGATTTACAGATGTAAAACCTGAATAAATCAAGTAGACTAGGTGACTATTTGTCTGCGCCTTGTTTAAAGCTTTTTGATGCCGATAAATATCTTCATCATTGTAGTTGGTCGCATGACCTTTTCCAATCGGCGGTTGAATGTGCTTACACTGCATTTTGTTGAATATCTTGCCGTAATTTATTAGTGTAAATTTACGCGAGGTCGCGATTCCGCAGGCTGTGTATCGGTGTGGTAGCTTGCGATGCCACATAATAGACATATTGGTAAGCACCACTACGATACGTACATCGACGTACCTATAGGCTCGAAACAAAAGCTCACACCGGTTACCTGTCACTATTCTGGATGCTTCATCACGCATTGAGGAACGCACGAAGCTACGTCGACGACACAGACGCTTTTTCTATCCAGTTTGGGTTTCAAGGAGCCTGCCAAGGGAAACTAATTGCTCGTGAAACTCCCACGTCAAACCCGCCATTAAAAATTTGATCGTTGGGATAGCTAGTGTCAAGCACAGGCCCCAAAGTGCTCATTTGCTGTAGCCACCTACTGCTGATAATTAGAAAGTTAGTTACTGTAACTTCGCTATTTACTCGAATGGTAAAGATAACATTACGTGATTTATGTTTCCAATGTTAAAAATTTGGTGCAGCTAAAAAACCCTGTAATTTGCACAGTGGGATGAACCTCTTCTCTCCTTGGCAGAACAATGCTCAAGCTTTACACTGCAAAAACTACACTCAAACTTTTTCAGCTCTTCCATTGCAGCTATAGTGCACATTGCGATTTCCACATTAATTAAAATAAGGTGAACCACTCCAAAGACTGTGCATTTGGGGCTGCAGCAGATCAATACTGAAAGAGCACATTATATTGCAGTGGACTTTATTCTTCACTTGAACATACAATTGCGTGTGCAACAAATGTTTTAATAATTGGTTCAAGCTCTGGCCAGCTTAATCACGCCATTTCATGTAGCCTAAGCAAAAGAATTTTAGTCTCTTTTTTTGTGTAAATTGGATGTCGCCTCTTTAACTCCGTCCAGTTGCCGTCATTTCACAAAGGAAAATCAACATTATTTCATCAATACAAAATATTCTGTGGTTATCAATAAAAATGTTGGTGAATTACCATTGTGCTGGCTCAACGAGCGTTGAAATTTTGGGAGTTTCCGTTGAACCAATGATAGTGCAACAGATAAACAATGCAAATTCAACAAACATTTTCGTTACGGATAAAGCTTTATTTCTTGAGTAAGATATACAAAAGACGAAAATTTTGAGTTTGTGGCTAGTGAAGCTTCTCTTCCAAGAATAGGCATACGAAGAAAGGCAATGCTATAATCATCTCATTTCCAAGGCATATATCCTAACAACGGACATCCGAAGTTCGAACTTTAGCAACAATACTTTTATAATTTAAAACACATCGGAGTCCAGATTGATCGAAAGCATTGGCTTTTGGCACGTGCACTTCGAAGTGCCTCGAATCTGCAAAAACGAGAGGCAAGAGAACCAAATCAGTTAACGCCCGTAAAAGTGTTAAACTTATCTGTTTAGGGAAACACGGGCACGCTAGTAGCACAAATTAGTAAAGAAAATTGACTGCTTAGGCCACTGCAGAGAACTTAAGTCGATACCGCAGTGTGGAGGCAATATCCTAGGCACTTCTCGACCTTTCCGTCATGCTTTGCTTCCGTTCGTTGTAGCAGAATCTATAGTTACGTCTACCGCCTGGTTTACCACAACGCACATACATCACGTTGTGCCGTTTGTGGCTCGGCATCGCATTCCCTTTAATATAGAGTTATAGCTCTGAGACAGCGGGCCCAGCGGGCCCGCGTAGACACCAGTGCGCATGTGCGGTACCACATGCGCAGTGGCGTTTACGCTGGCCTGCTGTCTCGCTGAGCCACAACGCTGAAATATCTCCTTGATTATGGCGAGACAAGCCTGGGCGCTTTGCACCGAGGTTTTCTCTTTCATTGTTACCCTTAAGAACAGTAAATCAAAGGATGTAAATGGTAGGCAGGGTAAACCAATTAAGTACGTACTTAACACAGGCACTTATCCAGGGCTTTCTTTCCGTGAGGGGGGCTGCAACCCAAGGCAAATTTTATATGCAGAAGAGGGGGGTTGGTACATATACTGGTACAAATGTGAATAATGCCCATCCTTCACCATAAAGATGCGCAAATCCGCAAAAGAGAAATTAAATATGATGTATCTCACAGGTACACCTGTGAGACACACCTGTCTTTTAATTGACCAACAAAGAACCACATAAGACAGACTCGCCCAAGAAAAAACCGCAGGAAGAACAATACCAAGAACAATTAAACAAGCGAAAGTGTAAAATAAATATTTCTAGTAGCGTTTTTTTTAATTACCTCTAGAAAAATTACAGAGAAATGTATATTTGCGGAACACTCACAGAAGAAGTGAGGTTGAACCCCACAATAAAACAAGGACACGAGGAAACAAACACCACAATCAAGTGCTGACTGCCAACTGGAAGTTTGTTTGAAATTATCCAGCCATTTTCTATCTTTTCCAGGATAGGCATGCGTACAGTCAACCGCAAAAGTTTACGGGACACAGGATCTGCCAAGAAGCTGAATTCTCTCGAAGCGTGGTCACACAGCCTCGAATTAGATGTTCCAGCATGTAGTAGCCTTCGCCACCTACACAGTGATTCATTAAATACGAAGTGTCATGCCTTAACAGTGTAGGAATTCACTTTTGAAGGGGAAACTGCATCCCGCAAACTTTTGCTGTTGACTGTACATCAGTCGACAACACGTCTACAATATCAGCTGCATCATAATCTTTCGTGCAAAAAAGCTATTTCTTTTTCCGACAAGGCAAGAGACGGTGCGCCGTACACATTTTTCTCCTCCTTTCTAATGTAGTAAGCCTCTGTTATTTCCCTCTCCCTCTTACCTTTTCCTTTCCTTATAAATTTCGTTTTTTCCAGATATGGGAGTGCAGGGACACTTGTTACAATGTCCCGGTAAATGACTCCCATAGCCATTCTTCAGGTTACTGATCTGCTGACGAGCTCTGTCATTGAAACACTGTCCCGGTCGCCCTATATAATTGTTTCCACAGCTTAGCGGTATCTGATAGATAACGTTGCGCCTGCAGTCAGTGAAACGAGATTTATGATTTGTGGTGCAAAGGGGCCTTTCGCGCGTTTTCATAGGATCGCATATCCAGGAAATCTTGCACGAGGCAGTGAAAAGCAAATTAACATTATGTCTATTAGAAACTTTCCTTAAAGGGACCCTGAAACGCTTTTGACGATTTTCTACAAACGTATTGAGTCGTTAGAGTAGGTCCTTCTGATCATTAATTGACACATATAAGTGCTCCGCGTAAAGCGTGTAATTTATTATAAGGTTTTAAATATGCACATCGCTGCCGATCGCAGCGCACTGCTCGGCGGAATTTTAAGCCGCCCCTACCCATATGATCGAAATCACCCACACGACGTCAGTGGGGCGAGCTATCCGATTGGCTGACAAGGGCGCGTGATCGATAATTTTTCCAACTTTATGGTAAACAAATGATCTTCGTAATAGTTTGAATGTTAGTTAATTTGTTTTTATCAAAAGGAAGTAACATAAAGAGAATGCACAAGAATAATTTTTCAGTACACTTAAGCACTTCCGGCACACAGCATGTGTCGTCTGCTTGTGTTACAACGTACTCCATTTTAAAGAGAGCGCCGCGGTCAGAGTCGGTCTCAGTCTTTTCGCGAGCACTATGATTCGACTTTGTTGCCTTGTGGACTGCAAACGTAGCGACTGGCAATATGTCAAGCTGCGACATCGTGTCCCTCTGCAAGGCAGCGTACGAGCGAACTGGCTGCTGCGCATCGGACTGCCGCTATCCGATCGGCGCCAGGATTTGCGCGTTTGTGGCCGTCACTTTACACCGGAAGATTACTAACGCAATAGCGTTTCCCGAGTCCGGTATTAGGGAAAACGCAAGCGCAAGGGGACAGAGTCTGGCCGCTTGACTTTGCCGTAACGGGATGAGCCATGAGATGAGCGGAAGGGCAAATGCGAATGGTCTGCACGGTGCAGCCACCTGGTGGCACAGAGCTCAACCATACACAGTAGCAGCAACGAAGTGTATTCTTCTTTGCTGCTGGTGTGTATTTTTCGCAGGAGTGTAACACGTTGTTTTTATAAATGTTTAAAATGTTTTACACTTGGTTAGAGCAATATTAGCGCTTTGTTTGGCTGGTTAAGCGCTGCACCAACAAGTGTATCGACCGCGCAGACCGATCAGGCCGCTCACGTACGTCTACGCTAAACTTCCTTCATCAGCTTGAGTTTATGCCTGCAGTCATTTGCCGAAATGACCAGCTTGCCTGTGGTTACCGGAATACAAGACACGTTCGGCGCTACGACAGAATGCTCGCAACGCACGCTGCTTCGATAGCTCTCGCTTGGGGTCGACGGCCAAGCGGCTAGCGGAGCGGTCTCGCGCGGGCGGGGGCGGGCTCCAAAACAACCGGAAGTGGACGATGTGACGTCGCATCGTGACGCTGAACCAGTGAAGGCGGAGCTTAGCCCCACTCGCTCGGCGAGCGAGTTGAGGAGGAAAAGCATGGCTAGGGAGGAGGGTAGCTTCTAATCGCTTGTAGCTCCATTAATACGTAACGCTTCACTTAAATTGTGGTGCGAATGTTCCACTTAAGCTGTATCCTACGCGTCTACAAAATTTGTCCGAACCGTTTCAGGGGCCCTTTAAATTGTGTGACAACTTCTGTAAGTAGGGCACCACATGCGCTTGCCTCTTCTCTTTATTGTTTTCTTTCTGTGCTGGTTCCGAACTCATTATTTTTCTTTCTGCTAAATGGCTTCGCATACTGAAGTAATGACAGAACGGGGAAAGCCTGCGTTCTGTCAATCGTTCTATCTGATTTGAACAACTTCGCTCGCACTCATGGTCACACGAGTTACTTAGTGCTGCCTTAATGCACGTGGTTGCTATGCCACTCCTAATCAATTTAGTGTGTGCGCTGTCGTAGCGCAACAAGGTTTTCTTAGATCTGGGATTGTAGCCCCAGAATACATGCTCGTTCAAAGAAAAACATATATTAATGTCGAGAAACTGAATGCGGTTGTTAATTGGCAATTCGTACGTGATCCTAAGTCCTCCCGATGAGTTAAAGAACATGTCAAAAATTTCTTTGACTGCGTCATGAAAATGCATAGACGTATCTTTCTTCATAACAATTAAGTAGTCGTTAACGTACCTAAACACTCGCGTTACAGGCGTGTCCGCCAACTTAGCAGAAATTACATTGTCAACCGAGGATAAAAAAAATGGCAGACAAAATGGGGGCTATGGGTGATTCTATAAAGATGCCGGTACATTGGATGTAGAACCGGGCATCATAATTATACCAGTTGAATAAAGATAAAAATTTAAAAGCGCTGAAAAATTGTCTCTGTTAACACCGACATAATTCCGAAAATTCACTTCTCCCAAATCCGGTATCCTATCGCGTACAGTGCACATCAAACTATCACGCGGCACAGAATAATGCTGTGCCACGTGATGCATGATGAATGCATGCCCCCCCCCCCCCCCCGTGCTAGAAAATTTGATATAAACGTCCAGTTGGCAGTGAGCGCTTGTCTGTGGTATTTGTTTCCTCGTGTCCTTTTATTTAGACTGTTCAACCTCAGTTCTAAATATGAACCAAATAGCCCTCATCAAGATCTTGCTATAAGAATCACAGTTCTTTTGGATCCCTCGCCCACTGCTCTACCAAGTGTCAAAACCGACTCGTATTCTTATTTGGGAAGTTGCGTAACTATGCGTGGTCGCCAGTCCCGTACAACCGCGTAGAGCGCAGGACGCTGCTGTTCTAGACGTACTGCGCCCACCGCGGAAGCCTAGAAAAACACCCACATAACTACAGCAAAGAAGTGGCTGCGTCAGGCTGCTCCACTGATAACTGTAGAAGCGTCGTTTGAAACAAACGGAATCATTCTCTGATTCCAGTGGCGGTTTCTCTACTTCCTTTTTAAATGAAAAGATGCTGATCCATATACACTATCACAAACAACGGTTAACTTTGTTAATTTTCGCTTTTGCTTCCTGTTTAGCCGTTGCCTCGGCTCTCTCGCTTAGTAGATCGCTTAATTTGTCAACTCCTTGCGACTCTTGTTTCCACTTGCCAACATTGCACGAAAAATGCTGTACAAGTACGGAAAAACCAGACGAGTAAACGAGTGACATTCATATTGCTTATAGGTTTAACGTTTACTACACGGTTTTATGATGGACGTTTTTTCGCATGATTTTATTTTCCACCTTATAAACCTATATTGAGGGTATACGGTACCGAGGATCTGCCAGTGCTGCGGCGAGCCGTCACTCAAGTAAATAATGAAGAAAAAGGAAAAGTTAAACACAATTGTCATTTTCTCCGGCCGCAACTCGTTCCACGAGCATACAGACCAGCTGCCTACGAACTCAATCCTTATCCTGCTCCCTGGATTAGTCTGAACAAAAAAGGCTGAACTAACGAAGCAACAACGATGCACGTGACCATTGCAATAGATGGTGACAACTGAACGCAGCTCGAGTTAATCTCGCGGGCAGCAAATCGATGGGGAAACTGACCTTCACACCCCAGCAGATGCCGGTAACTGCCGCCATCCAAAAGGAGTGAAAAAGGCAGCAAAATGTTGACCGCCGAATAGCTCTCAAGTCTCATGATTGATTTGGCGGCGCTCTAGGAATGTGTGTGGGTAGTGGTGGCCTTGTATACCGCTTAATTTTGTGAGGGTGGGGAGGGGGGCTGGTCCCCTTTCTTGGTACGTCCCTGACTTAGCATACGCCCAGTGGTTAGAATATCTACAATTTAACTTTACCCTCTGGTGCGTTGCTTAGAGAAATGCCAATTGCTCGTGTCGTCCCAATATTTAATCAAGGTGACCGAAACACATTTACCAATTACGGCCCATTTCTGTATTACCCATCTTTTCAAAAGATATTGAGAAACACTTCATTTTAGGCTGCTCGTGTATATTGATCAGCACATTGTTCATCATTTTCAACATGGACTTAGGAAGAAGAACTCAACCGAGACAGCACTTGTTACACAAACTATAATAGAAAGCTTTAGCGACAAGGAAATTATTTCTACGCGCTGCTAGAATCATATGTAGCTCGCCGAACACAGTATGTAGATATCGGTAACGAGACTGCTAGACCTCAACTAATGTGTGCCGGCGTATCACAGGCTGCTAATCTAATCCCGCTTTTGTTCGTGATTTATGCCAATGCTATTGTACACAGCGTAATTTACGTGAAGATTGTGTCTTGTGCGATGATACAACTGTTTCATTTCTGACAAGTCAGAAGAGAAATTGAACTAACAGGAAATACAGCGCTAGAGGACACAAATGCACAGGCAGATAAGAACTGCTTAAAAATAAATTCCAGCAAAAAAAAACTGTGTTGTACCTGCCAAAGGAAAAAGTTTAAGAAACTTAGCCTTTCGCCTAGACAATAATGTAATACAACTCGTTGACAGTGTGAAAATACTTGGTTTGCTTTTTTCTGATGATTTGTCATGAAATGAGCACATCGATTACATTCAATGAAAAGTTTGCTGTGCTGTGGGCGCGGTAGCACATCTAGGACGTATCCCCCCAACAGAAGTTAAAATCCTGCTTTACCCTGCATTCATTGCTTGACATCTGCAGCATCTGCATTATCTGGAGAACGCCTGGAATAACAAATATTACAGTTACATTTCCTCCAGAAAAAAAATGATGTTATCCAACTAAAGACCTATTTAAACGAATACGACATTTTACCAGTGTCCTTATCGTACAACTAGAGGCTATAAATCTATAAGGTTTCACATTGGGCGACTTACGGCGCTGGCATTCACGGCCGGCTTGGACCTATCTTTAAGTACAACTGGCCAGTTTCGGCCAGTAGTAGGATTTTCGTACCATAGCAAGGGTTCGAGTGAAACCCAAGTTGCCAGACGCAGGCTCGTCGTGGCAATATGTCCTTACAGTGCGCTGTCCACATAACCATATGGAGCATAACATAATGAAAAAAATTGTCGTGGTTAATAGACAGGCCACTTCTAAAAGAGGCCGTTAAAGTCCGAGTCGTTGAACGGGCAGCGCAGCACCGACAAAAGACCAAGGCGCGAGCTCGTGACCCAGCACGTCCTTGTCTTCTGGGAACAAGTGGCCCAAGCGCGTCGCATAAGCTCGTGGCAATATATATCGCGGTACTTTCTGAGAGAGAGAGAGAGAGAGAGAGAGAGAGAGAGAGAGAGAGAGAAAACATTTATTTATCATGAGTTTGGGCGACTTCCTCGCAGGGTGGAGGCCTTAGTTCAGGGTCCCATTTGCTCACGCCACTCCGCGTGCTCGCCGGATCAGCCATCGCTGCTCTTGCGGGTCTGAGCTGGTCAGCGCAGACTCCCAGAAGGAAGGGGAAGGTGAAGGAATAGGGGAGTAGCCCGGAGGGTGTGGGCACTCCCAGGTGCAATGATATACTGTGGGCTTTGCTGCACAATAGGGACAGTATGAGGGATATTGTGTGGGGTGGAAGAGGTGAAGATAAAAGAGGCAGGGAAATGAATTAGTTTGAAGCTGTCGCCCCGCGACGGCATCTTCTCGATTAAGGGTACTATGTGGTGGAGGGAAGTGCTTCCTGGTATCTCTGTAATATTGTAGAGTTTCAGTGTAGTTCAGTGGTTCTGTCGGTGCGTCGTCTGGGTTGGACAGCTCTTCCAATGGCGCCCGGTTAGCGAGCTCTCGGGCTACTGCATCAGCGCGTTCATTACCATGGAGAGAGGCGTGTCCAGGTGTCCAGACGATACGCACCCTCTGTAACGCTGTGGGGTGTAATGATGTAAGGATGCGGTGTGTGTAGGGTGTCACCCTTTCTTGTGCCAAAGTCCTGCAGGCGGTCTGAGAATCAGTGACCACTGTGATAGGTCCATCCGCGCCAGCATGGTTGAAATGTGTACGATGGCTAGGGCAATAGCAGCCTCGTCCGCCGTGTAACTGTCCACAGTGTTGAGCGTGGCCGAAGCTCTCAGAATGTCTGCACTATCTAGTACGACTAGACATAGGGCACGTTTCTGTGGGTAGCGGATAGGACTGGAGTGTTTAATTTGTCATCGCCAAATAGGCGAGCCAGGGCTTGTACCTTTATGACGGTCAGGGTGCATATTCCGGGGAATTGGGGCCACATGAATTTTGTTGCGAATGCTAAGCGGAAGAAGTGTGCAGCTTTCCTGTTGTACTTTTCTTCGTATTTGGTATCCTAGCCGCGATAGAATGTGGCACCCTTGCATTGTTCGTTGCAGACATTGCAATTGGCTGTTAAAATTACCTTCAACTAGTTCACGGATGGTGTTGTGCACCCCTAGTCGTAGTAGGAGCTGCGTAGACGCATGTTGGGATAGTCCCAGCGCTGCCTTTAGTGCCGTACGGAGGAGGGTGTCCATCTGGTGCATCTTAGTCTGAGTCAGATTATGATAGGGGAGGTGGTAGGTTAATCGGCTAATTACGAGGGGTTGCACGATTCGGAGTACTGTCTTTTCCTTTCAGTCCTTGTCGGCGGTTTGTAATGCGCTTTATCATGTGCGGTATTTGGCTAAATTGTTGGCAGAGCACGTGTAGGGTATGTGTCGCCTTCCCGTTGTGTTGTATGTGAAGTCCTAGTACACGTAGTCTGTCTACCCCTACAATAACGTTGCCATTGAGATGCAATGTGATGGCTGGTGGAATATCGGCCTTGTTCCGTTTTTTGAATACAAGCAGGAGCTCCGACCTCTCAGCTGCGCATGTGAGTCCTCTGGCTGTTGCATACTGTAGAACTATATTTACGGCTTCCTGTAGTGCGTCTTGAATGGCGCCGTCTGACCCTGTGGTCACCCAGATTGTAATATCATCGGCGTAGAGGGCGTGCTGCACGTTCGGAAGTTTGTCGAGGAGCGGTGGTAGCTTTGCCATCGCCACGTTGAACAGGGTGGGTGAGAAAACCGAACCCTGGGGAGTCCCTCCGCCGGAAAGTTTTATGATATCCGACCGAATATCACCTAGGCCGATGGTGGCTGTTCGGTCGGATGAAAAGGCTCGGACATAATCATAGATGCGCTTTCCGCATCGGGAAAATGCAAGGTTGTTTAGAATGATGTCACGTGGGACATTATCGAAGGCTCCTTCGAGGTCCAACGCCAGAACGGCTCTTGTTCGAGCTTTACTTGGACCATCCACAACATCCTCCTTAAGTTGTAGGTGTATGTCCTGCGCAGACAGACCTAGTCGATAGCCGAATAAGGTATTGGGAAAGAATTGGTTCGCTTCGAGGTGAGGCTGGAGGCGATTTTAGAACTACGTGCTCGAAGAGTTTGCCAATACACGAAGTCAAGGAAGTGGGTCTGAGATTTTGGAGGGACACGGTTTCCCGGGTTTCCGAATTAAGGTGATATCGGCGTGTCGCCATATCCTGTGGAAGCGTTCCGTTTTGCCAATCGTCGTTGTAGTATGCAGTGAGTTGCCGTATGGCCTGGTCGTCGAGGTTGCGTAGCAGTCCATAGTGAATGCCGTCTGCTCCGGGCGCCGTGTTTCGTCTTATGCCGTGTAGGGCTGCCCTCACTTCTGTCTCTGTAATATCGCCGTCCAATTGGGTTTCTTCCTCGTGTGGATAGTCTTTGTACTCCGGTCGGTGGCCTGTAGCAATGTATCTTTGTTGCAGTGTTTGGAGGAGCGCGTCATCATTCATTTGTTCTTTGTGCATGATAGCGCGGACTGTGTTCGTTGTGTGCGTTTTGTGTGCGTTGGGTCGAGTAGTGCTCTGAGGAGGCACCACGTTTTGGAACTACTTAGTGTGCCATTAAGGCGGTCGCAGAGGTTGTGCCAATTGCTATTAGTGAGGCTGGTGGCGTATTCTTCAGCTTCTGCTGTGATCCGGGCGATTCTTTGTTTCAGCCTACGGTTGTGCCTCTGCCTCTTCCATCGTTTGGTCAGGCCTCTTCGAGCACCCCAGAGATGGAGCAGATGTCTGTCCACATCCGGTGTCTCCGTTGTTGCAGTAATTTGCTTAGTGGCTGCTTTAAAATCTGCTATTAGCTGTTGTGTCCACTCGCGTAGAGATGGCGGGTCGTGTTGTTCAGATTTGGTTCTGTTGCGCCGGAAAGTGTCCCAGTTCATTATTTTAATTGAACGTTCTGGGCTGCGTACGGCCACGAGTTGGACGTTTGTGGCTAGAATGCTGTGGTCACTGCCGAGATTCTCCATTAGGTTGTTCCAGGAGCATTGAGTCAACCCCTTCACCATTGTTAGGTCAGGGCAGGGATCCCTGCTTACACTGTTACCCGTTCTGGTTGGTTTGTCAGGTTCTGTCAGCAGAGTGAAATGATGAAGGTTCATGGCGTGGGCTAGACGGCGGCCTTTTGGAGTTTCTGTTTGGTACCCCCAGGCTGTGCGGGATGCATTGAAATCTCCAAGGATAATCAATTTTTTTGGCTTGTTAACTGGCGGCCGAAAAAAGTTGTCCGAAGTGGTCTCGTCGCGATTTGGGTGCACTGTAGATATTAACTAAAAACAAGCTGGTTTCATAGCGATTCCTAGGTACAATTTCTAAGAGCACATGCGGAATGTGGGAGCTGTCGAGTGTGTGCTCTATCACTGATTCGTTTGGACACAAGGGTGGCAGCTAGTGGTTGTTTGGTGGTGTCATGCTCGTCGGTGTATGCATTGTATCGACTGAGTGTGGGAGTGCAATGTACTTCTTGAAGTGCTATAACGTCTGGTGGGTGAGGACGCGTGTCTAGGAACTGTGTCAGGGAACCCTTCTTCCTTCGGTACCCTCTACAATTCCATTGCCACACCCGGAAGGTGGTGGTAGTGCACCTCTTAGGTTTGCTGGGCATGATTGGTTGATACCGCCTCACTGGTGAGGGCAGGTGTTATTGTACGAGCCGGACGGGTATAAGGGTGTGACCTTCTTGGTTCTCTAGTGGCGTTAGTGTCATGTGGAAGTGAGTCGTTTTGATGGCTGAAAGTTGAGCTAAAAGTTGCACTGATGAATTGTTTCATGGCAGTCATGGCTTGTTGTTTGACCTGTTGTAGCATGTGCTTGACATCATCCATGATCTCTTCCTTCATTTTTTGCATCTCCGCTCTTAAAACAGTCGTTATTTCCTGTATCATTTGGCACACTTCTTGTTTGGTGCAGGAATTGTGAGGGAGTTTCTCAGGTGCGAGTGTGCGTGTCTGGGTGAGTGAAAGAGTCGCTGTGGGAGACAGTTTGTTTTGTTTGTTTGTTTGCTGTGCGGACGGAGGTGAAGGGTGAACTGCGCTGACCAACTCACGGCTGTCGCCTTGCTGGTGTGATGGTCGGGCATTTTCGTCCACGCGGCCTGAGGTTCCTTCGGTGGCTGTTTCTGCTGCGTCAGGCTGCGGCTCCCAGATCAGCTTCGACCACGTGGTTGCTTCTGGTCCTTGGACGGCCTGCGGACCCTGGACCTACTGCGACTTTTGGACTGGCTGTGTCCCCGTGATCGGCAGCGAGGACGACCATGTGTTGCATCAGTAGTCGCAGGTGCCGCACCGTTAAATACCTTGAGTACCGTTGAGTACCTCGCTGGACTTCTTGTCGTGCTGCTTTTTGTTGCTCCGCCATTTTCTGCTGCTCTCGGAACACGTGGCTCTTGTTAAAGGGTTTGCGTTGCCTTACAGGACATCGAGAGTCAGTGGCGGGGTGCTCACCACCACAATGAAAACATTTCAGCGTGCAATCATGTCGTTCGGAGGGGTTGGAAGTTCCGCACGCAGCACACTGGGGTTTATCCGGGGTTGGGCAAACAACTGCTCGATGACCCGTGGAGAGGCACACGCTGCACAGCTGCTGTCGGGGTTTATGAATTTAGCACCGGTATTCTGCTCCGTAATGTACCGGGGAACCCGAATGCCAGAGAACGTGATGATGGCCGTGGCTGAATTTCCCATCATTCTTGCATGCAGGACCTGAGCCATCGGTGATCGGATATTTGCCATCAGCATTGTCGGGGTTGTGTTCTTTTCTATGCCGCAGATGACTCTTTTGCAGGAAGCATCTGGAGCAGCCACATAGGCCTGAACCTCGTAGTGCTTGTTTTCCAGGCATATAGACTTGATCAGCTGCAGTCTTGCCGCTAGTTCTTCGTCTGGTGTGCTGACCACTGCGACGTTCTGCTCTCGGCGTATGCGGATGGTTAGCTGGTGGAGCGTGCTCTCGTTTAATTGAGCCGCTGTGCCTAAAGCTCTGGCTATAGAGTGCTGCGGCCACTCACCGAGATTCCGTCCATCTCTCGGTCGGAAGACCACTTTCAAGTCGTCGATCGGTAGCGGGGGCAGCTGCCAGTTCTTATTGCGCAATGTCAGATGTAGGTGGTCCTGCTGTGCGGGTTCGGTGTTGGGTGGCAAGCTCCACGTAGCTTGGAACTGTTTCTTGCGCTTTCGGGCCACGAGAAACCAAGTCCCGTCTTCGTTGTCTTGAGTTGGTTCTTGATCCATAGCGGCGGCTGGTGTGGTTTTATCAAATGCTGCAGCAGGCAGGGGGTCTCGGGCAGCCATCGTCACGGTAGCAGTGCAGTGGGCATGTGCGGCACGCGATGCTGTCGCGCCGTAATCGCGACGCCTACGTTAGGCCTAGCGATGCGGCCTGCTCGCCTCGAAATGTCCAAGGGCCGAGGTCTCACCGGATCTGGCAGATCTTGGCCTCAAAAGATTTCACCCGTTAAGATCCATCGACTGGTGGTGGTAAGCACGTTGTAGAAACAAAAGATCAGCTGTGAGGTGTTCCAAGAGCCGGAGCTCATTCGGAGGTTTATCATAAACGTGACGAATCGCTAAGACAGACTACGCACAAAGAAAGCGCGACACGCAGTGAACAACTACGTATCGCAAGCCATAAAACAAGGAAAGGAATGCTATGGAACGATAAACGAGCCGTCAGGCTGCGCGGACATGGGAAAAAAGCACAAAAGAATGAACAAAGCAGGCAGGCGGTGCTCGTAACATGCGCACTGCGCCGCCGCACACCATTGATGGCGCAAGAAGTCTACATGCTGCTGAACGCCTTTGTCATAAAAGGGTTGCACATTTACTGCAGGATCAAGGAGGCCCTGATCCAGCACAATGCTAACGTCGCAATCGGTGTAGGCGGTGTATAAGTGACCATCACGAGAAGGCTTTAGATTTTCTGGATAAGCGCTTTCGTCGTCCCGATTATAACATAATGGATCATTTACACTTTAGGAAAAAATATACCTACCAGGGGAAAGCACAGTACAGTTTGTTTTTGGAGCACTTCGAACGGTCGGTAGCCGGTAGCGAGGACGCGGGCCTCTTCTCCAAAGCTGCCCACCACGGCGGAGTCCCGGTTACCAGTGCAGTCGCCCGGTAACCGGTCGCTACGATGTCTCATGCAGCGTCCTTGCACGGCATGAGACATCGGCTAGGGTGCCTGCTCCCCTCCCTCCATCGGGACGCCCGAATGGATCGTGGCAAGGACCTGTAGCCGCCGCCAGAGAACGGTCTCTGCACGAGAGACCGTTCCACGCTTTTGCGCTTACGGTCTAGCTGCACTTAGGCGGTGGCCCGGCTTTGTCCCAAGGACCACGTCACGCAGCCTGCCTGCAAGAAGTGCGGGGACCCCGAGACTTTCGAGCACATTCCCTGTGCCTACCCATGCCTTGCGCGAGAACGCTCCATGCTAACCATAACCTACAGAAGTTAGTTCCTTCCAACGGTCACAGAGACTGACCTGCTAGTCCCAGTGCTCCCCCAGCGCCGTGTGCTGCCAAGTGTTCTGAATTTTCTAACTGCAACTGGGATCATCACTTTGAGTACGCCCGCTACAAAGCTGGCCATATTGCTGAGGACTGCCACCTGTCCGCTTTTGCACATGGAGGAGTCTACCATCCCCCATCCTCCCTCTCGCCTGACGATGCTACGTCGTGCTTCATTAAGGGTTGCAGAATTAAGCGTCGTTTCCTCCTTAGATCACTATCGTCATCAGCAGTCAGTGCGTGTTTGGATAAGCGGCTGATACAATGATCAGAGATGACTCTTTCGTGGCGGGGCACCATCACATATTCGGCGCCGTTTCACTCAACTACGACCACCTTTAATAATAAGGACGACAACACAAATCGCTGAAGGCGAAAACGCACAGACGAAAAATTCACACAGCTCCACGTACGAGCAATTTGCTACCACAGTGACCATGATGGAAGACCGGAGCGCCTGCTCCGAGCAGGTGTGGGCTGTGCTTAAGATCACGGGGGGGGGCGAAGGGGCCCGGACACACCCTCCACTTTTCAAGGAGGGTCTCGTGCCTCATCCTCCCCCATTAAGTCAACTGTAGCAATGCAGCGCCCATTCGACAAGCGTCGTAGGCGATTTTGCTACTAGTAGTGCCTTGTGCGGGGCAAATATAACTCTCCAATTTTTCGATTAATGGCTCAATCGCGATTAATCGGTTGAAGTGGCATGAACGAAAAGAGGATAGTAGGTATTGTCGTACTCCTTTATGCGTTTTCCCCAGGCACTGCAGATGACATTCACCCGCTTCGTTTGACACAGGTTCTTGGCAAAGTGTAGTGTTTCATGAGCCCCCCGAGTGGGAATCTACCTGCTCGTGAATTGGTGAAGCTTCACCTTGCTTTCTTTAGATTATTAGTTCACTTTCAATCGTTTAGTTCTGCATTATGAGTGCTGTGTTATATCAAAGACGCATGCATTTAATCCACCTTTCTACGTTAGTAGATCTGAAAGCATAAAATATATTTTTGTAGTGCTTTGGATTGGCAGTGAAGCAAGGCATCCACTGTTGTGTTTTGCTGCTACCCTCATTTACTTCGAGAAGGCATTTCTTTAAACCTCTATCTACCGCGTTATTTACGAAAAATCGTCTCAAGAATGTGAATTTTTTCAGGGCACTTGAACTTTTGTACTTGAAGAAATTTACTATCTCTTGAACATACAGTAACATGACCCGAAAGGCAGTGGTTGAAGCAATTCCCGAACTCGTTGTTTATAGTTGTAGGTCGATGGACGAAAAATACTGTGCCCCGTATACATAATCGAGCGCGTCATAGACACGAGGTAGTGGGTAGACGTCATTCTAGTGATGCGGCTGAATCTCCATTGTTGCAAATGGGTCGCAAGTCTCAAGGGTAGCGTTGGCCTGGTGGCCTGGGGCACAGCTGGAAGCATCCGAAGGTCCTGGCAAAGGATGAGTCGACTGCTAACAGAACAACTTGTTTATTCTAGCATCGCAAAAGAGCGGCCGGTCAGGTCAACCGATGTGGAGAAACGGGAGACCACGTTACTCGACTGAATAAATCGAAGCTTCTCTCTTGGCGTCCGGGGGCAGCTGCTTTTATACTCTCGGAGTCGAGGGCAAGAAAGAACGGCTCGCAAGAGGCGCACGTGACGGCGGCGCACGGACACGTTGTGACAAGAAGTGACGTATCCGCCGGGCCGGCGCCGGTCAGACCTCCTCGCTTCACAGTTAGGGAGCTCCTCGCCCCGGCTGCCGCGCTTTGACAAGCCTGGGCACCAGCATGCATGCACACACACACACACACACACACACACACACGAAGACACGTGGCAATGAAACATGCCTGGACGCGCTAAGTAGGAGGCGTTGGGACAGCGCTGAACTGGCCAAAATGTCCGCTGTTGTGAACGAAGCCCCGGCGTCCGTTGCATCCGCGCCGGCTATACCGCACGTCGGAGGCGAAACGTAACAGACCGCCCCGCCGGGAGAAGGAGATCCCGATGGTCAGGGTACTGCATCCGCTGTCCGGAGGGATGTCGCTCGATGATGCTCATAACCGAAGTCGGTCGTCGCTCGGCGTTTCTTGAGCGCAGCGCACAGAGAACGCCTCGTTCTCACGTTCAGGTTCACACAGGACACTGCAAAGTGACTCCGTGAGAGTTGCCATTATTTTTCTCGTTCCCAGCAAGCGTTAGAACTACGCCGAAACTCAACCGCTCAGTCAGCAAGCACGACACATCCCTCACTAAGCCAGGCCAGGCTCTTTCCCCATTTATACTACTGCCTAGTTCCTTACAGTAGTCTAGCAGCACTCAGAACGCGTCCACAAATTGGAAAATTGCACTAGAAAGCACGTCATCACTTTGAAACACTAAACGAAAGCAATATGTTAAAGATCCCGCCTCAGGAAGAAAAATATCTGTAACAAATAACTTTGAGGCTCATTCCTGCGTTAGGGGCCTCGACTTAAGCCATCGGCGTTACCGTTGAGACGCCCCTTTTTGTAACGCACCTCAAAGGAATATTGTTGCAAAGGGAGGCTCCAGCGCAGGAGGCGGCCATTTTTGGAAGAGATGGTCTGCAGCCATTGGACAGGGCAGTGATCTGTATCAGTGATAAACCTCGAGCCGGCTAGGTAGCATGACAATTTCTGAACGGCCCACAGGAGACATGCACACTCTTTCTCGGTGGCGCTGTACGCCTGCTCAAGACTGGTCAGCTTACGACTAGCATACCGGACGGGGTGTTCCACTTCTCCATTTTCCCGTTGGCGCAGTACAACGCCCATGCCTCGCTCACTAGCATCACACTGAACAACGAACCCTTTTGTGTACTCTTGCGATCGTAGCACAGGCTGGCTTGTTAGGGCGCTCTTTAGGGCGCTAAAGGCTCTTTACCTTGTTTCGTCCCAGACGACTGTTTCGGGCTCTGTTTTTCTTAGAGCATCCGTCAGGGGAGTAGCGATATCAGAGTACCTGGGGATGTACCTCTGATAGTAGCCGGCGACACCTAAGAACGACCGAATATCGGTCTACGTGCGCGGTTGCGGGAAGTCTCGAAAAGCGGCCACCTTTAATTCAGAGGGGCGGCGACGACCCTGTCCAATCACGTGACCGAGGTAGACAACCTCGGCCTGTGCTAACTGGCACTTGGGAGCCTTGACTGTCAAGCCCGCTTCGCGCAGGCGGGTTAGCACTGCCCGCAAGTGTGCCATATGCTCAGACCAGGATGCGGAGAATATCGCTACGTCGTCTGAATACGCTAAAGCGAATTCTTCCTGTCCCCGCAACACTTTGTTCATGAGGCTTGAAAAGTAGTATGGCACGTTCTTGAAACCAAAATTCAAAACTTTAGGACGGAATGTTCCCATTCGTGAAATGAACGCTGCGTACCTACTAGTCTCTTCTCTTAGTCGAACCTGCCAATAACCTCTGACAAGATCTAGGGTGGAAATAAACTGAGCGCTACTAACTTTCTCAAGGTGCTCCTCGATGTTAGGGATCGGATAAATTTGATCCTTAGTGATGGAATTAAGCCTGCGGTAGTCGACGCAAGGAGGTGGTTCCTTGCCCGGTAGCTTAACTAAAACCAAAGAGGAGGTATAATCACTCTCACCCGCCTGAATAACACCGAGCTGTAGCATTTTCTTTACCTCAGCCTCAATACTATCGCGCTGGCCGGGTTGGCACCCGGTACGCCTTAGATCGTACTGGCTCTGGGGACGTAAGTTCTATTTCATGAGTATGGACAGAAGTCCTACCAGGCCTCTCAGAGAACTGACCTTGAAACTCTTGTAAGAGCTGGTGTAGTTCGGTTTTCTGCTCAGGCGACAGCGCTGCTTTACTGATTAAGTCACTAATGACTTGATCGGTGTCTTCCCTGTTCGTCACTAAGCCTAGTCCCGGGAGCTTGACCGGAAGCTCTTCGGGAACGTTTACCATCATACACACCACTGCTTCCCGTTGTCTATAGGGTTTGAACAGATTACAGGGGTAAACTTGCTGTGCTTTCCGTTTTCCTGGCAGACTCACCACGTAGTTAACGTCCAACAGCTTTAGAACAACCCGTGCTGGGCCCTCCCACTGCACGTCGAGTTTGTTCTTTAGCGATGTGCGCAATATCATTACCTCATCGCCCACCTTAAAACGACGGGCCCTGGCTGTCCGATCATTATAAACCTTGGCCCTCTGCTGGGCCTTTGCCATTGCTTCACCTGACAACTCCTGTGCCCTTCTTAAGCGTTCGAGGAGCCTAAGCACGTACTCCACCACAAGTGGGTCGTCGCCCCTGCCTTCCCACGAGTCTTGAAGCATGCGAAGCGGAGAGTGCAGCGAGCGACCGTACACCAGCTCAGCTGGCGAAAACACCGTAGCCGCATGCGGCGCAGTCCTTAATGCAAACATCACCCCAGGCAGACACAGCTCCCAGTCAGTTTGTTGTTCAAAACACAATGCTCTCAACACGCGCTTCATGACGGAGTGGAGCTTCTCAACGGAATTCGACTGTTGGTGGTACACTGAGCTGTGTAACAGCTTTACCCCACACCTTTCGAGAAAGGCTGGCGTCAAAGCGCTAGTAAACACTGTGCCCTGACCTGACTGGATTTCCGCAGAAAAACCAACTCGCGCAAATATGGACAGTAGTGCATTGACTATCTCAACTGAGCTGAGTTCTTTAAGCGGCACAGCTTCATGGAACTTTGTCGCTGGGCAGATCACAGTCAAAATGTATCTGTACCCCGTGGTTGTTACCGGCAGAGGTCCCACTGTATCAATAACGAGCCGTCTAAAAGGCTCCGTAATGATAGGTACCAACTTCAACGGCGCCCTCAATTTGTCCCCTGGTTTGCCCACCCGCTGACAGGTGTCAGATGTCCTCACAAAGTGTTCTGCGTCACGAAAACACCCTGGCCAATAGTACTCTTGCAAGAGACGATCCTTAGTGTTCTTAACTCCTAGGTGTCCGGACCACGAGCCCTCATGCGACAAGCGCAACAGATCCTGACGGCAGCACTGAGGCACGATCAGCTGATCGAACTCCACTCCCCTGCGGTCTAGATTCTTCCGGTACAGGACCCCACTTTTTTCCACAAAACGAGCATTTTTCTTGGCGATACTTTCCTTGACATTGCAGCGCATGTTTTCTAGGCTGCCATCCTTTTTTTGCTCGGCTATCAAAGCCGACCGGCTGACTTTTAGCAACCTATTAAGTCCATCTTACGTAGGCGCGATGAGCAAATCTGCAGATAGCTCTTCTAACTTTCCCGTGTCGGGCATTTCCTTTCCAGTATCTGGTGCGTTCAACGCTACAGGCTCAATTTTATTCAGTTCGGACGTGCTCTGGATATCAGCTTGCTGCGCCTCCGACCCTTTTAGAGCGCAGCTCTTTGGCGTCCGTTCCTGGGTTTCGCGTCGTCGTCGGCGTTGTCGTCGGCCTCGTAACCAGCTCCGCCCCCCTTTCATCCCCCCAGCGCTAGCAGCGACCGACTGATACCGCTGGATGCCGCTGTCGCCGCTTGAGAGTCAAGATAACGTGACTGCATAGAACACCGTCGCCGCCATGCAGAAAGAGGAGGAAAGGGTCCCCCCCCCTGTTCTTGTGTGGCGGATAGGGTGCTCTTCAGTTGCATCAGTCAGTCGCTGCTATCTCTTCCTTCCTCCCTTTATCGTGTTGTCCGCTTGCTGCGCGCGCTTCTGCCCCCATCGTTTGCCGCTGGGTGTACACGCCGCCCCCCTCCCCCCTCTTCCTGCGAGTCTCCGGTTGTCAAAGCGCCGGCTCGAACTTAATTCCTTTCTTCGCTCCTCCTCCAATGCAACCCCTGTGCGGTGGCAATCAGAGAGCCAGATCGGTGGCGGCGCATCTGTATATGTGCACCGCCCGAGCCAAAATTGCCGCTGCCGTTCGCCCTGTGCGGTGGCAATCAGAGAGCCAGATCGGTGGCGGCTTGACATAAAGACAAACAGCAATTTCCTAACACTTATGCGGGAGAACATCCCGTTCCTCTCGCTCGTAACGCGTCCCACGGCTGTGACAACCTCGCGAGGCACTTGTATAGATCTCGTCTTTGAGAATCAAGCATTGGTGTACCAAGTCGAACATATATCAGCCTATTTCTCCGACCACAAAGCTTCCTTCATGACTGTCAAGAACTGTTAGTGGAGTCTTTGTTAAAGGAATACGTGTGAAAAATAAAAAAAAAATTCTGTGATAGCGCATACATGTGTTGCTCGATTTCTTTGCCTCAATCTATCGAAAAGGTGAAACAGCTTATTTGCTGCGCTCAAATTTCGCATTAGGAAGTAACGTAATCGTCGGTAATTTTTTTCATTGTTCGACAACGTCGGCCCCGCAAGTACCACATTTGCAGCGAGCTCCCGAACTCTCGATCTGGTTAACGCCTGAACGCTAGCCTCACCAAACAAAAGCCCCTTCTCGCGCAGGAGGTGATCGGACCTGTCCGAAAATAGGTACGGGTACTGGGGGGGGGCAGCATAGATGACACTGCGGCCTCCGTCTCAAGTGCTCCGAAAGGTCCTTCAATAAGCACTTTTGCTACGTGCGGACACACGCTATGAGCTTCCACGGCTTGCTTGATCCATGCGCACTCGCCCGTGAACATATCGGGTTCTACGTAAGAGGGGTGACTACATCCATTGTAGCTGCGGAATCACGAAGCACTCGGCACTCCTTCCCGTTCACGAAGAGGTCTCGCATGTAAGGCTCGAGAAGCTTCATGTTCTCGTCAGTGCTGCATAATGACAAAAATACGATTTTTCTTTTGTTTCTGGACACTGCGCCGAAAAGTGACCCGGCTTTTGGCACGTATAGCACACGCGCGCTTGCCTCGTCTTGAACCGCTTTCTGCGTTCGGCTTCGGCTGCCGCCTTCTCCTTACGTTCGGTCGGACTGCTTTCACTCGCATCCGCACGTGCGCCCCCCTTGCTCTCACGGGCATCAACTTCGGCCTCTCAAACTTGGAGCCAAATTCACCCTTTTGACCGTCCTTAGCTCCGCGTGCCCGACGCGTCACAAACTCCTTGGCTAGCTCGGCGGCTTTAGCCACCGTACTAACGTCTGGCCTATCCAAGACCCAGTACCGTACGTTCTCAGGTAACCGACTATGAAACTGTTCCAGCCCGAAACACTGCAGAACTTTCTCGTGGTCACCAAACGCTTTCTCTTCTTTGAGCCACTCCTGCATGTTTGACATAAGCCTGTAGGCAAACTCTGTATATGACTCACTTCTTCCTTTCTCATTTTCCCGAAACTTCCGACGGAACGCCTGCGCTGACAGCCTGTACTTTTTTAGCAGACTCGATTTCACTTGGTCGAAATCCTCTGCCTCCTCTCTCATCAAGCGAGCGGCTACGTCGGCCGCCTCGCCGGCTAACAAAGTGAGCAAGCGCTGTGGCCACGTTTGCCGAGAGAACCCCTGCTTCTCGCACATTGGCTCAAAGTTAACCAGGAACAAACCAATGTCCTCTCCAAGGTTAAGCGGCCGCATTAGGTCAGTCATATTGAACGATACTCGTTCTCCTGCACCGTGTGCCTGACTTCCATTACGAGCGCGTTCCATCTCTACCTCGAGACGCTTCATTTCCAAAGCGTGTCGACGGTCGCGCTCCTCTTTTTCTTTCTCTTTTTGCTCTTTACGTTCGCGCTCCTCTTTCTCGTTTTGCTCTTTACGTTCACGCTCCTCTTTCTCTTTTTGCTCTTTACGTTCGCGCTCCTGTATTTTTGCTGTCTCCCGCTACTCAATGGTCTCAAGGCATTCCGACAGCTCGTCATCCTCAGCTTCTAACTCAAGAATAGCCTTTAGCAGTTCTGGTTTTCTGAGTTTGTCTGAGACATCCAGACCCAACCCTTTTGCAAGCTCCAGCAATTTCGGTTTGCGCAACGACTTCCAATCCATGGCTGCTCTGAATGCCGCTTTCTCTACTGCCTACTATTGTCTTGCCGCAAACTATCCCGGTTGTCGTTGCTATCCTAGCAACGACAACCACAATTACCAGCTCTGTTTCTGACACTAACAAAAGCCTGGCAAAACTCAGAAGAACAAAGTCCCGCACTCTCCAAACCTCGCAGCCAAGCATTCAGAGCAGTCGTTCTGCTGCAGGCAACCACTCATCACACAGGGCTCGTTGCACTGCTCCCGATTGGTCGTTGTGCTGCTCAGCATACAGTCGACCGCATATCTTCGCTGCTGGCCTCCGATGTCGCGATATCACCGCTGGCAACCAGTTGTTGCAAATGGGTCGCAAGCCCCAAGGGTAGCGTTGGCCTGGCGGCCTGGGGCACAGCTGGAAGCATCCGAAGGTCCTGGCAAAGGATGAGTCGACTGCTAACAGAACAACTTGTTTATTCTAGCATCGCAAAAGAGCGGCCGGTCAGGTCGACCGAAGTGGAGAAACGGGAGACCACATTACTCGACTGAATAAACCGAACCTTCTCTCTTGACGTCCGGGGGCAGCTGCTTTCATACTCTCGGAGTCGAGGGCAAGAAGGAACGGCTCGGAAGAGGCGCACGTGACGGCGGCGCACGGACACGTTGTGACAAGAAGTGACGTATCCGCTGGGCCGGCGCCGGTCAGACCTCCTCGCTTCACAGTTGGGGAGCTCCTCTCCCCGGCTGCCGCGCTTTCACAAGCGTGGGCACCAACTTGCACACACACACACACACACACACACACAAACACACACACACACACACACGAAGACACGTGGCATTGAAACATGCCTGGACGCGCTGAGCAGGACGTGTTGGGAGAGCGCTGAACTGGCCGAAATCTCCGCCGCTGTGAACGAAGCCCCGGCGTCCGTTGCATCCGCGCCGGCTATACCGTACGTCGGAGGCGAAACGTAACACCATGCGCCGTCCATCTTTTTGACCAGCACGACAGGTGACGCCCAACGACTTGACCATGGCTCATTAGTGTCTTTCGCTAGCATCGTCTACTTTTGTTTTGATGGCGTGGCGCTCCGAAGCTAAACCTCAACAGGGTCCCAGATAGAAGGGTAGGTTATCGCCTACATGTATGTGATGTTTGACAAGTGACGTCTGACCTAAGAGCCGGTTGTTAAGGTCGAATATGTCCTTCTACAAAAGCAATAGACTGCAGAGCTCTTCAGCCTCAGCAGGTGTGAGATTCGGGGCGATCACTTTCAAGAATGTCGTTGACAGTACAATTGGCAGACCGGAAAGGCACGCAGGAAGCATGAACGGCCAAAGTCTCAGCGCAGCTAAGTCGAAAGCAGTGATTCTAGCCAGCGTAACATATACAGGCAGAATTTGGTTAGTGAGCTCGAAATTCACCACATTGCGATTGCCTGCGATTGTCTGTGACCCACAGTATTGTACGCGGCACAGTAAAGTTGTGGGTGAGAACGATGGCAGTTATAGGAGTGATGTAATCATGATCATCGGGAACTGGCATAAGAAACGACGTTTTGATATATGTGAAGGCTTGTGGTGGAACGTGAACGATATCTGTCGGTCTTAGGTGAATTTCGTGCGGTGTCGGAGGAACGTCGATTAGAGGCAGGTGAAGACGCAGACTACATGAGGAACAATCGATTAGCACGGAATGAGCAGAGAGGAAGTTCAGGTCTAGTATGAAGTCATGGGCACATTGGTAAAGCACAGTAAGAGGATGGTGGCCAGAAATGCTCACACGTGCACTACAGATTCCGACCGCGGTAACCGGGATTGATTGATGATTCCCGTTTAACGGCGCAAGGGCCTGGTATGGCCATGATAGTGTTAATGAGTTTGTACTGGTCTGGTGGGTTCTGTAAATTTATTGTGACGTGATTGCAAAGGGGCCTAAAAGAGTTGGTGTAAATTGCATAACATCTACGCGTAATAAAATTATGGGAATGATTAATGACGTGTACTATGAACACTAAAATGCATCGGGAAAGAATGATGCAATATACAAAATATGTGAGATGCTAAAATTGCCTAGAGCACTACTGCCTCGCCAGAGCCCTTGAAACACAAGGGCCTAGAGGTATGTGCTACACGAAACAACTATCACAACGGCATCCTATGAAGAGAGGAGGCGCTATAAACGTATGGGGCTGATAACATGTAACAAAACATCTTTCAGGAAACGTAGGACTGCGTTGGTTTCAAAGAACGGTTCTGCGCCGAGTAAAATTACAGGATGAAGGGAGATGTGCTGCCGGTAGGCTAAGGAAAAATGTTTCTGTTAGATTCGGCTTATATCCGACACCCCAGGAGGACGTGGATGACGGTCAGCCACTCACCGCATCTACTAAAGGTTGGAGGCGAATTTCCAGTGAGTAAAAATTATGGGTGTCAAATGTGTGTTGTATTCTTATACGACACAATAGGACATCTGTTCGGCGTGATACTGTTGCAGAAAGCCAGAAACCTAATTGTGGCGTTATTACGTGCAGCTTACTATTTGTTTCCACGTACCGCATGCGTTGCCTGTAGTTTCTCAGTTTCGTTCGTAAGAAGGGCTTCAAATCTCTGACAGAGACTGCAGCGGTAAGATTAAGAGCATGCGATGCAATTGACTTGGCCATCTCGTCCGCTATAACCAGCGTATGATCACATGCTGGTTAGGTTGATACGCTTTACACAGGACGGAATAGAGTCCCTTATTTACAGAATTATTGTGCTTACAGAATGCCATCGAGGCCTTCACAACACTTAGGGCGTCCGTATATATAACTTTTCATTTCCTTATATGCTTCGCAGCCGCCAATGGTGCGTACGCCTCAGCCGTAAAGATACTTGTTTCCGGATGCAGTACATCGGGTTGCGTGTAGGATGGACCGACGGCTGCATAGGACACCCCATCGTGTGACTTCGACGCGTCTGTGCAGAACTCCTTGCAGGAGTGCTTGTGCTGGAGTTCCAAAAATACATTTGGATTTCAGTTTCTGGAGCGTGCTTTGTAGGAATGATATATCACATTGTATCAGCTGCCACTTCGAAGGAGGTAGCAGCTTAGATGGAGGCATTGAGCCATGTTTGAGGAGTGGGACATCCATTTCAACGCTAAGCTCACTAACAGGCAGTGAGAACGCCTGTCTTACAGAGGGACGATTACGAAAGAGTGTAGCATATCTCATATCATTAACAATATTAAAACAAGGATTTTGACCATTAGAGTGAACTTTCAGTAAGTATGTTTGGCTGATGTATGTTCTCTGCAGGTGAAGTGACCACTCATTTGACTAGCTATAACCTTCCAATGGGAATTGTTCTGAAAGCGCCAGTGGCCAGTCGCATCCCTAAATGGTGGACGGGATCCAGCATTTTGGCGCGCTCGGGGCTGCAGAATGGTAGGTCACGGCACCGTAGTCCAATCGTGATCGAATCAGGTTTTTGTAAAGATTCGTTAGGCACTTCCTGTCGCTGCCCCATGCTGTGTGGGATAAAGCTTTCAGTAAGCTCATTGTTCTTGAGCATTTCACCTTGAGATACTTTATGTGCGGAATAAAAGCTAGTTTAGAATGAAGTATGATGCCTAAGAACTTGTGCTCTTTGTTTAGAGGTATTTGCTGACCATACATTTCGATATTGGGATATGCAATGAGACCTTTGTTGCTCGTGAAAAGCACACAAGAACTCTTGTTGGGGTTCACTTTAAATACGTTTTCGTATGCCCGTTTGGACACTTTGTTCAAGCCTTGTTGTACTTGCCTCTAACACACTTCAAGGCTGCAGGATTTGAAACCTACTTATATGTCATCCATGTAAACAGAATAAAAAATGGCGGGTGGTAATGAAGCCCAAAGTGTGCTCATCTTCACAATAAAGAGTGTGCAGCTAAGCACACCTTCTTGGGGTAGGCGAGTTTCTGGTATAAAACGTCGCGACAATACGTTGCCGGTTTTCACGCGGAAGGTACGTTTGGACAGATAGCTTTCTAGTATGTCTAACACATTTCCACGAATGCCCATTCCCGACAAATCTCGCACGATCCCGTGTCGCCACGTTGTGTCATACGCCTCCTCCATACCGAGTAATACCGATAAGAAGAACTGTTTATGTAGAAATGCATCACGGATATTTCCTTCAATGCGTACAAGAAGGTCAGTCGTCGACCGCCCTTCTCTGAAGCCACACTCAAAGGGATCAAGCGTATATTTCAGTTCAAGAGAAGGTGTTAGTGTACGATGAATAATTTTTTTTTCAAAAAGCTTACAGATACAACTTGTAACAGCTATCAGGCGATAACTTGCCACCAAGGAAGGGTCTTTACCCGGCTTCATGACGGGAATAACAATGGCTTCCTTCCTTGAGGATGAGAGGTATCCGGCCGTCCAGATAGAATTGCAAAGTGTCAGAAGTGTCATTTGTGTGTCTTTGTTTAAGTTCTTAGTCATGTGATACATGATTCGATTAGCTCCCGGTGCAAAGCTTCTACATGTCCTCAATGCAGCTGTGAGCTCGGCAATATCAAAACGACGGTTGTATGGTACATCTGGACGGCATTTGCGATTCAGTGCCTTAAGTTCAGCTAATTGTTTATATTTCAGGAATGATTTTGTCAGTGGTTGGTGATCGGACTGCAGGATGAACGGTTTAGCGTAAAGGTACACATGAAATTTCTGTCCACACAAAAAAAGCCCACACTATGGCGAGGCACTCCCTTTCAATTGTATAGTAGGCAGCTCCACGCGGAAAAAGCTTACGGCAAGCGTAGGACACGGGATGCAAATGCCCATCGTGTTCATGCAGAAGAGCTGCTCCGAGACTTCTCGACTTCAGCTTGGAGTCGCTGTCTGCGTTCGAACAAGCGATGGGTAAGGCGGCGTTGTCTCTTCAAGCTCCAGAGCTGTCGCGTCATCTGTACCCACCGTTGTCGCTGTTACCTGAAGCAATTCGCTGTTGGGTCGCTCTTCATATTTTTTCAACGTATATATATGAAATACCGTTGTCTTGCTCCCAAGGTCAACAACATAGTCCAACGGACTTTTCCTTTCTACAACGTTGAAAGGTCCCTTCCACATAAGTATCAACTTATTCCTTTCACCAAGCAGTAGAACAAGTACTTTGTCTCCAGGATTGAGCTCTTGCATCTTGGCTTTTCTGTCATACTACGTTTTCTGTTGCTGCTTCGATTTCGTGAGCTCTTGCGTGGCGATGGCGCACGTACGCTCTAGCCGTTGACGCAGTTCCATGATGTATCCATAAGGAGATTTCGTGTCGTTATCTAACCGGGGATTAGTCCACAATTCCTTTAGCACAGTCATCGGACCACGGACATAGCACCCATACAATAGTTCAAATGGCGAGTAACCGATGCTGCTCTGTGGCACTTCTCGGTACGCGAAGAATAGTGCGCCGAGGTAGCGGTCCCAACATTTAGGTCGCTCTTGGCACATCCGTCCTAGCGCACGCTTTAGCGTGCCGTTAAATCGTTCCACTAATCCATTTGCCATGAGGTGGTACGGCGTGGTAGGCAATTGCTTAATTGACAGAAGACGACTGAACTCCTTAATCACAGCTGACATGAAATAGGACCCGCGGTCGCTGACAATCTCCCGCGGTAAGCCCACTCGGGAAAACATTTCGACGAGTCCTTCCGCAACAGTTCTCGACTCGGTAGATGGCAGGGCGACAGAGTCATGGTATCTAGTGGCGAAGTCAAGCATAGTAAGGATGTAACGGTTGCCTTTATCTGAAGTTGGGGATAAAGAACCAATAATATCGATGCCTACACGAACAAAGGGAGTGTCAATTACAGGCATCGTACCCAGTGGGGCGCGTGCGACTAAATGGCGCGGCACCGTTCGTTGACAGACGTCGCACGATTTAACCAACCGTTTCGTCTCCGACTGGACCCCTGGCCAGTAAAATTCAGAAACAATTCGATCCACCGTGCTCGTCACACCCTGGTGACCGGCGAGGATCCCTTCATGAGCCAACTTTATTACCATCCCCCTGACGTCTTTTGGCACCACTAGCTGATCTAGTATTTTCCCACCTGACACTGTGCTTCCTGTATAAAATCTCATCCTTTAAGTAATATTCGCTTGCGCGGCAATCCGCGACCATCCTCTTGGCGACATTTTCGAAGGATCTCCTCAGAGACCCATCGTCGCTCTGTAAAGCTTTTAATTTACCTTGCTCTATTCCAGTGACTGTGGGTTGCGGGACAGGCAGAGTAGGCAGAGACCGTATCTTCGTTTCCTTTGTCACAGCAACGAGCTCGGTACCAAATTCGTAGTCTTCTTTATGTCTCGAGGTTGCGGCTGCCTTTTTAGCTGCTGTGGACAACGTTTGGCCCTCTACGTCACGTAGCTCTGCTTGAGCGATGGATGACATCCTGTTGGCAGGGTAACTCGTCTTGTCGCTGTTGTGTTTCTGCAGAGACCATGAATTGCCGGGTCATCAGGTGCACGGGCACCTTCAATGTTTCCCAATACCGCATCATACAGGGGATCTCGCATACATTTAACTCGCGCGACTCCGGTAAAGAATGGACTGTCCAAGTATACTATCGCTTCCGGTAAGCAGTGGATTGTGCGGTCCAGCAAGAACACTGGACTTTTTGTTCCTGTCATTTTGTCCTCAGGTACCAAAGAGAGTCGCACGACCACGGTATTGCAGCCAGTGTCTCGTAAGACAGACACCGGTTGTGAGTCGAGAAAGCCTCTTCCCACTGGCAGATTTCCGCTGTCACATCTGGGGCCTTGTCGCATTAACGTCATGTTGACTATTGGGACCATTTCGCCACCTTGAAGCACTACGTATCCGCCACCCTCTTCTGTCGGCTTTTCGGCTTGCAACGGAGCCAGAATACACGAAGCTTGTCCTTGATTTTTCCTTCTTGAGGCTTCACCTCCTTGTCCCTTCCTGCCGGACCATCCGCGACCTGTAGAGTTCTCTTTAGTCCGGGACCAGCACTCCGAAGCTCGATGTCCTGCTTTATCACAAAGGAAGCACCGATTAGTTGCACGGGGCATTGCTGTTGGAGGTTCAGTCTTGCGAGCAGAGTCTAACACGACCTCCTTGGATAAGTTTTCTCTACCTAGATCGGTCAGGCTTTATGCCTCTATAAAACAATCGGCATTCTTTGACAACATAGCGAGAGTCTTACAGTTCCTTTCTTTCAGGAACACTCGCAGCGACGCAGAACATCTCAAAAACTGTTCAGCAATCATGGTGTCCCTAAGGGAGTCGAAGGTCCTCTCAATATGGGACATTTCAAGCCAGTGGTCAAAGTAGCCCGATATTCCACCAGCATATTGTAGGCCAGTCTTATTGTCTTCGGGCCTTGCGTTTCGAAACTTTTCTCGGTATCCCTCAGCAGTGCACCGAAAGCGCTGAAGGAGAGTAGTCTTCAGCTAGTCGTAGTCTAGGGCTGCATTAGAATCAAGCCCTCCTGTGACCGTCAACGCTTCTGCTGTCAGGCAGAGGCTGAGGGAGAGTGCTCATTTTGGGCGGGGCCATTCCTGACTTGTCGCCACTCGCTCAAAACGTTGCAAGTAGGCGTCTAAATCATCCTGGGCTTCGTTAAACGGCGGGATCAACTTATGAGGACTGAAAAGCTTAGGAGCCGCCCTGCTAACCGACTGTTCCGTAGTGCTGTCACTCTGTGCGCTTTGTGCGCCAGCAATCTATTCCTGGAGTTCAATCTTGAGCTTCAGCACTCGTTCTTCTGCTCCTAATCATAGGCGCTCTTTAACGCTTTAACTTCGCTCCTGTAATTTCTAGGTCTTTCCCTATGACGTACAACCTCTCGATCTCCATCGCTCCTTCTGTGCGTTTGAAAATCTTGGCAGGCTCGCCAAAATTTGTGATAGGAAGATGTGGGCCCAGGCCTCAAACACGCACGAATGTCACAATGAACACAGAGAGGCTTTACTAACACGGGGACGGGACTAGCATAACGCACACGATAACACACACACAGTTCCCTTCATGGGTGTCTGCCGGTTAGGTATAGTCACACTCGGCGTCAATGTAGGAAGGCGTCCGATAGCGCGTCGGTATCACACACTCACGGCATGAAGAGGCGCAAGATGAATTTGGAGCAGCGACTGGCGCAGGCGCTGGAGGCCGAGGCGGATGCCCGACACACGACGAGCCACTTGCGCGACAGCTGGGTCGGGACGTCTGCCCGCCACCGGGTAGACCGTTCGGAAGGCTTAGCTGCACCGGAACGTGTCGGCGTCGGATGCTCGCCCAGCAGTGGAGCAGGCCGGTTGAAGCCCAAGGACAGCCCGGCCTGTTCTGCCAGCACACCCAGGAAGACCGGCCTTGGGTAGACGAACTGCTCGGCTCGTTCGGAAGGCCAGCCCAGGCAGCTCAGGCAATTCGCATGGCTGCCGCCTCCACCCAGACTCCGGTCCTCCTCCTCCTCTTCGTCCGTCGCCGCCGCACCGCAGTCACGCGCATTCGGCCGCGACAGTTAAACAGTCCAAACTCCTATGACAGTCATGTGTGGAGCTTGATACATGTTCGAAGTGTTCGGCCAGAGCGTTGGCCTGGTCTTCCAAGGTAGTCCCGTGGTCGTCCACTAAGGGCAAGTGGTGGATTTGTTGCCCCTTTAGCTTTCTTACGCCACTCCATGCTTTGAACTCTTGCGTGCAGGAAGTGATGCCCAAGAGAAACCTCTCACAGTTAGCCCTCCTTGCCTGTCTCCGCGTGCCTCTTCCATGCGATTTTGCCAGTTCATATTCTATGAGGTTTTCTGCAGTCGGAGAGCGACGCAGGAAACCCTACGCTTTGCTTCTTTCGTGCCAGTCTGCACTGTTCATTCCGCCCGGGGAACCGTTTTTTACATGAGCGTCCTTGTGCTTCTGGAATGAATTTTTCTGCTGTGTCGAGTATAAAAGAAGTAAAATACGCTATTGCTTCATCTATGTTAAAATCGGTGATAACATGTCGTGATATGTAAGTTGATTCACTAAAATGATTCCATTCGGCGGAAGCTAGTTTCCACCGGGGTGCATGTGGAGGGCATTCGTGTCGACCGATTGAGTTTAACATTACAGGGAAGTGGTCACTTACATAGGGATTTTTGATTACATGCCATTACAAGTACGGGAATATTGAAGCAGAGCCAATCAACAGGTCTATTGATGAATATGAATTATGATTAATATTTGATATGTTAGCTCCCTGCTGAAGAGGCACGCACCAGAGTTAACAAGAAAATTTTCAATGAAACGACCTCTCTTGTCGCATCGCGAGTCGCCCCACATGGTGTTGTGGGCTTTCAGATCGCCTACGAGTATTAGGTTATAAAATCACTTTTTCAGAGTTAATAATTGGGGAGTATGTATATGCAACACACAGTGATTAATTTATTAAAAAGAGTTGCCCGAATTGACACTGCCTCAAGGGGCGTCTGAAGGGCGATATGGAGACAACTACGGACTTGTCCACAGCTATTGCTACATCGCCAGAGGAGGTATTCGCCTCGTTGTGCTCTTCACGGTAGATGGTGTACTGACCAAGAAAGTTTGGGTACATTCAAAATGTGTTCCCTGAACACAGAGTACCTTTGGGTTATATTTGTGCAAGAGTTCTTTAATGTCATCGAGGTTGTGGATAAGACCTCTGACGTTCCAGTGTGTTATTTGTGTAGCCATACTGTTTGTGTTCTTATGTTGTGTGTGAAGAGGGGTACAGTTGGAGAAATGACTTACGAAGCCTTTTCAGGCCTCGTGATTCTGGTTTGGTCTTTCTTGGAGGGGTTGCGAAATTCGCACCGCTCCCGAGGCGCTGGATGAGCCGTCTGGCTCGGGGTTGTGTCCATCGACTCTTGGGTTGGCTTTCCGGTCACACGAGCGGGGTGCTTTCACTGTAGGCGTTGCCTCTAAAAGCAGGGCCTTCGAGGCCATCAACCCAGAGGTCGATGGGCCCTCCTTCAGGCACGACGCAGCAGCGCTGGCTGCTGACGCCAATGGGAGTGGTGGCATGGCCGCAACCACACTCTTGTGGGCCGGGCCGGTACCAGAGTCTGCTGCGACGTCGCCCCCTTGCGCGCCGCATCAGCATACCCTGAGGTATGGAAAAAGGAAACACGTTTCCGCGCTTCTTGGAATGAGATGTTCTCCTTGATTTTTATTGTGATTATTTCGTTTTCTTTTTTCCATGTTGGGCAAGTTCGAGAGTATCTGCGTGTCCACCGTCACAGTTGAGACAGCGGAGCGTGCCACTAGAGTTGGTGGATTCGTGTTCTTGTTCGCCACATTTTGCACAGGTCAGTCGGCCACGGCAGCTTTGCGAACCATGGCCATATCTCTGACACTTGAAGCATCTTCGAGAATTTTAGTATATGTCGTTCTTAGTGTTTATGGTAGCATGCTCGATGCAAAGGTGAGGATGAGATGCTTAGTTGGAATATCTTGGTTGTCTAGCTTGATCTTTATTCTTTGTACTTGAATCCCATTGTGTTCTTTCCAGCCTTCAAGGAGCCCTTCCTCAGTCAGGCTCAAGAGATCGTCATCAGAGATGACTCCTTTGCACGTGTTCAATGATCGATGGGGGCTAACAGTGATTGCCACATTACAGAATGCTAAGAGACTGGAGAGTTTGCCATGCTGTTGAGTGTCGCGGACCTCAAGAAGGTCTCCACTGCTCATTTTCGTCACTTTGTAGCCAGCACCTAGGGTGTCGGTAAGGCATTTAGCTACTATTAAAGGTGAGATAGTTTTAACTGTCTTTTCGGGATCTTGACTGTGTATCACATTGAAGCGGTGGAAAGTTTCTTTGCGCTGGCTGAAGAGCTTAAGCGTTTCGTCGGTGCGCCCTCTTTTTGAAAGAGCACGATCGGAAAGAGGGGGGAATGACGTTTTAGCCATGCAGAATTCATTTAAATTCGGTAGCTATGCCAGCCACCCACCACCGAGCTCAAGAAGGAGACGCCACGAGTCCGGGAGGAAACGCAGACGCCAGCTGCACGTAGCTACTACATCCTAATACAATATACCCAAGGCTAGATACATGCACCAGCTAACCCTTGCCGCATAGAAATTCGGAAGTGAAAAGTGATAAGAAGACTGGAAAGAAGAGATAAGGAGAGGGAAAGCTAAATATTTATGGAGGGACAGGAAAAGGCGACTGCCGATTTCCTCCAGGTGAGTCAGTCTGGAGGTGCCGTGTATGCGAAGCCGAGGCCGAAGAGGTGTGTTGCATCCGCCGGGAGGCCTTGAAGGTCCAAATAACCAGCATCGACTCAACCCCCCGGATCACCCTTTGGCCAGACACGGCTAAGCCGCGCACGGCTACACGCGGGAGGGTCCACACCTGGTGTGCTCGGGTACGTGTTGTAGCAACACACCAAACGCCTAGAACGACAGAAAGCTGAGATAGTTGGTGAGGATTCATTATGCAAAAAAATGTCAGGCGTGCAGACAGGACACCAGAGAAGAGAAGCCTACAACACCAACGCCGACTATCAACTGAAGAGAGCACTGAGGCGAAAAAAGAAAAGACACAAAGCTCATCTGCGCAAGCTCCGGAATGGCATCACCTCGTGTCAGTCGGGCACATGTGCCGGTCTGCGTAAGAGACAGCTGTTAAGGCACATAATCTTTCCTTATATAAAGTAATCGAAGGTTCACTCACGCACGCACTTCCATCATTATAGATATGTCATGCCTCTACCATAAGACGCGTATCTTCATTCTTGTGCCTATACAATATCGCGCATTCATCTAACTCTGGCGTGCAGTAACAGTCTTGGCATTGTAGGGAAAGATTAGCAGGCGATTCACTGGTTAACGACTTTTTATGTGCCATTAGCCTCTGATTCACACACCACCCCTTGGCTCTACGTAGAACTGGCCACAGCTAAAGGGAACCTTATAAACCATACCCGTACGATAATCAGTAAAACTGTTGTTCTTATTGTGCTTCACTGGACAAATACCTGTTCTTCTGCCTTTTACCTGCTCCTTTTTCCTCTGCACGGCAGCGCATATCTTACCTAGCTTATTGGTAGCAGTGAAAGCAACTATGAGATCATATCTACTTGCATTTTTTTAAGCCTGTGTGATACTGAATGAATGTACGGAATAGCCACTACTCATTTTTTTTGCTATTACTGCTTTCTGTAATACCGTGCGTCCTCCTCGAAACCGACTTCTTTAGGCGTTCAGCCACAGTGGCCACTGCTACGCTAGGATAACCTGCTTCTAATAGGCGCTGGACCTCCGCATTAAAACTGGCGCTCATTTTGTGCATGCAGCATCTGGTGAGAGAATACTTAAGGCATGACATGGCAATGCCGTTTTTTACTACATTGGAATGCTTGGATTGAAAGTTTAACAACGGCTTCGAAGATCATGGTGAGTACTGCCAACAAAGGCGATTTTGTCCGAAGACAAAGGAAATGTCTAGAAACTGAAATACGCGTCACTTCTCTTGTGTCCTGTCTGCATGCCTCACCTTTTTTGCATAATGACACCAAGCGCCTGCTCACGCAGACGCCCCTGCGGGGACGGTCACCGTGCTGCCGTCAGCGACTCGTACGAGCCGAGTAACGGTAGGCGTAACAATTTTCCTTAAATGGCGGCGTAGGCGGCTGGTCATAATCGATATGTATGTTCAGGCAGCCTGAGAGGCTCAAACTTGAAAATGGCACACTTTTCTTCAGGAAATTTGTTAGAGGGAGTGCTATGGTGGCAAAATTTATAACAAAGCGGCGGAAGTAAGAGCAATGACCCACGAAACTTCTGATATCTGTTGCGTACTGTGGAACAGGAAACTCTATCACGGCGCGAAGTTTCTCCGGGTCTCGTCGGATGCCAGTCGCGGGAAACACATGTCCAAGAACATACTTGGCCATTTCACGTGGCTTAAGTTACATCTCTGAGTTCAGCTGTAGATCAGCGTTGCGAAAAACAAAGTACTTCTGAAAGGCGCTCAATGTGTGCTGTGATTGCTGTGACGGGTGTGCCATCAACTTGGACGTCAAGATGCTTATGTCTCGTAAACAGCGTCAAAGGGGGATTTTGCTGGGGATTCGGCATCGCTGCTCCATCTCGAGGTGCCGCATTGCCTAGCCTTCCTGCTGCTACGGTCCTGGGTAGGTCGGCGAGGTTGAGCGCTGAAGCGGGGGCGGACTTATCTGGTGACGTTGAGTCGAGGGCGTGCGAGCAAAGCGGCGAGTCGAGGTAGTGGCTTTGGAAGCGTCTTAGAAGTGACGGGGTGAAGAACTTCGGGGCGAACTTGAATGCCAGAAGGTGTTTCGAGGCGGGGACGGCCAACGGCTACGGCACTGATGGAAAACGTGACCGATTCGGTCGCAGCAGAAACTGATCGGCCTGTCATCAGGTGTACGTCTGTCCGATAGATTCCGGGAAGTGCAGCGATAACGGGCAGTGTAGGGTGGAGTGCGATAGGGCCGATGCGTAGGAGCATGGCTAGTGTCAGGATGACTGAAGGAGCAGGCGCTGGGAAGACCCATATTAGCTATTAACTCGCGAATGACGGACTGTATCGGCGATATTGCTTAAGGAGTGTTGTTCGAAGACGTATGTTGAGGCGAGGTAGGAAACGCTACTTCGAGTTCGCGCCGTAAAACGCACGGCGCGTTTTCGCGTGATGGCTGCAAGCTAGATTGCTCAGTGGGGTCGGTACAAGCAGAGGTAGCCGCAGTATTTGGAAGCCGTGTAAACTGATTGTGTAAAGGGCGACTCTTAGCCTGCTCGAAACGGCGGCATTCCTTCGTTATGACGTCGACAGTCTATAGGTTTCTAAAGACCAGAAGGTTGATTGCGTCATCCGCGGTGCCTTTGATAATGTGTCCAATCTTGTCCGCCTCTGGCATGGACGTGCCGATTTTATGACAGATGGCGAGGACATCCTCAATGTAGGAGACATACGACTCAGTAGCAGTTTGGGCACACGTGGCGAGTTTTTGCTTGGCGGCTAGTTGTCGACCGGTCGGATTGACAAAAACGTCGGACAGCTTCCCTTTAAACAAATCCCAGCTGGTTAGCTCTTCCTCGCGTGTATAAAACCACGTTCGCAGTGTTCCGTCGAAATAGAACACGACATTGGCCAGCATTATGATCGGATCCCGCCTGCTCACCTTGCTGACGCGCTCACACATCTTGAAGAATTCTACGTCAGCACTATCGAGGCCGGCCAACTTGCCGGGCTTTTGCGACTGAGGTAGAGCAACGTACTGAGTATGCGTAGTCGGCATTGCAGCTGCAGCCGCGGTGCCTTCCACTGCAAGCACGCTTCCATTCCAGGCTGGGCAAGACGTCCACTGTGGAGCTCCCTGCCGAAGACGCGTGCCCCGCATGTCCACCAAAGTGTCACGGGTATAAAACTACTTACACGATGTATTTACAAGAGATGCATAAACTGCAGTCGAGAATCACCAGAACCTTTTGCCACTTCTTCGATATTCTCTTTTCCCCATAGTATTCTGCATATATATATATATATATATATATATATATATATATATATATATATATATCGTATGACAGCTACTTTATGTCGGAGAAGCAAAAGATGGCGCACGGCAAGATGGTCCTCTTCCCGACCAAACCACAGTGCAGGGCAAGATTGGGAGAGCGAGAGGGACAGCCGCGCCAAACGGGACCGGGTACCAGGCAATAATAATATTTAGGGTTTTACGTGGCAAAACCACTTTCTGATTATGAGGCACGCCGTAGTGGAGGACTCCGGAAATTTTGACCACCTGGGGTTCTTTAAAGTGCACCTAAATCTAAGCACACGGGTGTTTTCGCATTTCGCCCCCATCGAAATGCGGCCGCCGTGGCCGGGATTTGATCCCGCGACCTCGTGCTCAGCAGCCCAACACCATAGCCACTGAGCAACCACGGCGCGTCGGGTACCAGGCAAAATGTAGTGCGCTTAGTGCTTGGTTGCTTCGCTAGCCTCTGGGCGCCCCGCAGGGGCGTCTGCGTAAGCAGGCGTTTGGTGTGTTGCGACACCACGTACCCGAGCACACGAGGGTTGGAACCTCCCATGTGTAGTCGTGCGCAGCTTAGCCGTGTCCGGGGAAAGGGGGATCCTGGGGTTTAAGCCGATGTCGGGTGTTCGGACCTTTAAGGCCCCCCGGCAGAGGCAATACACCTCTGGCCTCTGCTTCACGTAGACGGCACCCTCGGACTTACCCACCCGGGGGAAATCGGCAGTCGCCTTTTCCTGTCCTCCTCTCCAATCTTCGTCTTTCTCTCTCGCCTTTTTCATCTTTCCTGTCTTGTCTTCACTTCTCCTCACTTCCTAGTTTCCCGGCGGCAAGGGTTAACCTTTTGTGGCTAGCCAGCCTTGGATATGCTGTATTTGCTTATAGCAGCGATGTACGGCTGGCGTTAGCAGGGTTTCTCTAGCAGGGACCCTGTTGGGCTCCATGGTGGGTGGTTCGCATCGCGGCCGAAAATCCAACTATACTTATGGAAAATGCTTTTTCTTAAACTCCCTGTTCGCCCTCAGAAACGAGGGCGCACCGAAGAGGTCTTTCAGTTTTTCGGGCGCCAAGTCCACAATTTTCCACGTTTCCAAGTAATTCACTCGGAAAAACCAGACAAACCAGTACGAACCATTTCACCGTTCCCTGTTTCCAAGACTGACTGAAGTTTTTGGTACAGCATATAAGGCGTCGAGGATGGCAAGTGGTGAAATCCTCTTGGAGCTCCGCGATCAGAAGCAGTTTGACAGACTGCCGAAGCTTGTGTCATTTGGGGAGACCCAAGTAACAGTAACCCCGCACCGTACTATGAACACCACCCGTGGCGTTGTTTCGGACGATGACTTGCTGGAGCTCGCTGGAGCTGAACTCTTGGAGGGCTTCAGTGAACAGAATGTCATAAATGTTAAACGAATTAAGATGAGGCGAGATGGCAAAGAGATCCAAACCAAGCACCCAATAATCACCTACGGTTTAAGTGTCCTGCCCAAGTCAATTGAGACCGGGTACAAAAAGCTCCGTGTTAGGCCGTACGTGCCTAATCCACTCCGATCTTTCAAATGCCAGCGCTTCGGCCCCAGTTCGCAGAGCTGCCGAGGCCGCCAAACTTGTGCGAAATGCAATGCCCACGAACACACCTCTGAAGCGTGTGAGAATGCTCTCCACTGTGTAAACTGTGATGGGGAGCACGCCGCGCACTCGCGGTCGTGCCCGTCCTGGAAAAGAGGAAAGGAAATGGTAACGATTAAAGTAAAGGAAAATATAAGTTTCAAGGAGGCACGCAGGCGGGTATCCTAGCTGCCCAACAAAACCTTTGCCGATGTGGCGCGTTGCGGGCTAGCGTCACAACGGCCTACGGCGGCTGTCCGACCCACAAACAGTGAGTCGGCAGTTACGCCATCTGCCCCCTTGGCGGTTGCAGCTAGCGCTGCTCCGCCAACCAAGCAGAAGGGACCATCGACTCCGAAGGTGGGCGCAGCCGAGGCTGCCACAACCTGCCACACCAGCCAGCTGCCCCAACAGCCGGCGCAGCCAAATCCCTCAGGGAGCCCCGTCGACCTCCGCGCTGGTAGGCGCAAGGGGTCTTACCCTCCAAGGCGGGACTCTCTCGGGTAGCTTCTCGCTCGCAAGGGCACGTGTCCGGCGCCTCACAAGAGGCAAAGGACACTACACTTATCCTCACGGCGCGCGAAGCGCCTAAGGAGCGGTGAGGCTCCCTCGAACGCTTCAGAAAGGGCAAAACCCTGGTTACAGGGCCTGGAAAGAGCTCTGTAACTAAGACAACACTTTCGTTTCCGTACACACAGCACCAATTCACTTTTAATATGGATACACAAATCATTCAATGGAATGTCAGAGGTCTTCCTAGGAACCTCGATGATGCGCAAGAGCTTATACGCAAACACAATCCATAAGTGCTGTGTCTACAGGAAACACACCTAAAATGACAACACACAAGCTTTCTCCGACCGTATGTCACATTTCACAAAGATCGCGATGATGTCGTATCATCTGGCGGTCTTTCCATTTTTATCCATAAAAGCATTTCACGTCAGCGTTTTGAGCTACAAACACCCCTTGAAGCAGTGGCGGTTCGAGTTGTTCTCCTAAATAAACTCGTCACCATTTACTCTCTTTACGTACCCCCACACTACAAATTAAACATGAATTTCAGTCCTTTATAGGTGAATTGCCAGAACCTTATGTTCTTCTTGGCAATTTCAATGCCCACAGCTACCTCTGGGGCGACTCTCGTATACATGGGCGAGGTCGTCTTGTTGAACAGTCCCTTTTTTCTTCTGGTGCGTGCTTTCTAAATAAGAAGGAACCCATATATCACTGTCTTGCGAACAGAACCGTTTCTTCAATGATCTCAGTATAGTTTCTCCGACTATTCTGCCTGAACTGTAATGGGAAGTTACGAACAATCCTTACGGGAGCGATCACTTCCCCATACTGCTAAGAACATATAAAGAAAACGAATATCCACCACAGGCTCCAAAGTGGAAGATTCATTCAGCCGAGTGGGAGAAATTCCGAACTCTCACTAGTATCTCATGGAATGGCATGTCTTCTTTAGGAATTGATGCTGGTCCGCAGTATTTTACAGCCTTCATAATAGATGCCGCATCTAAATGCATATCCGAAGTAAGTGGCTTGGCATGCAGACGGCGTGTCCCGCGGTGAAACGACGAATTTGGGTTGCAGGATACCTTCCTACTGCATGGAAAGAAGCCATTGTGGTCCCTGCTTTGAAACAAGGCAAAGACCCTTCGTCAATGGCAAGTTACCGCCCGGTAGCCCTCACAAGATGCCTTTGTAAGGTATTTGAAAAAATGATGAATCGGCGACTCATTCATTTCCTTGAACAGAGCCAAATGCTTGATCCCTATTAGTGTGGCATCAGAGAAGGGCGCTCCACAACTGATAATCTTGTACGTATTGAAGAAAATATCCGGGACGCATTATAACACAAAGAGTTCTTCTTATCGATATTTCTCGATATCGAAAAGGCTTATGACAAAACGTGGCGATACGGGATCTTGCGAGACTTATCGGAAATGCGCATTCGTGGAAATATATTAAATATACTAGAAAGCTATCTGTCCAAACGTACCTTCCGCGTTAAAATCGGCAATGTTTTGTCGCGACCTTTTATACAAGAAACTGGTGTACCTCAAGGAGGTCTGCTTAGCTGCACGCTCTTCATCCTGAAAATGAACACCCTTCGTGCTTCATTACCGCCTGCCATGTTTTATTCTGTTTACGTAGACGACATAGAGATAGGTTTCAATCCTCCAACCTTACTGTATGTGAGAGGCAAGTACAACAGAGCTTGAACCAAGCGTCCGAATTGGCAGACGAAAACGGATTTAAAGTGAACCCCAACAAGCATTCTTGCGTGCTTTCCACGAGAAAGAAAGGGCTCATCGCAGATCCCAGTATCGAAATGTATGGTCAGCTAATACCTGTGAACAAAGATCACAACTTCTTAGGCATCCCCATACTTGATTCTAAATTAACTTTTATTCCACACATAAAGTATCTCAAGGTCAAATGCTTAAAAACAATGAACTTGCTGAAAGTTTTATCCCACACAACATAAGGCAGTAACAGGAAATGTTTAATGAATCTTTACAAGAGCCTCATTTGATCAAGGTTGGACTACGGTGCCGTCATCTATCATTCTGCCGCCCCGAGCGCGCTAAATATGCTAGATCCTGTCCACCATCTAGGAATCCGACTGGCCACTGGAGCTTTCAGGACAAGCCCTATTGAAAGTTTATATGTTGAATCAAATGAGTGGTCGCTCCATCTGCAGAGAACCTACATCAGCCAAACATATTTTCTCAAAGTTCACTCTAATCCTCAACATCCGTGTTTTAATACCGTTAACGAGATGACATAGGCTACACTCTTTCGCAATCGTCCCTCTGTAAGACAGCCCTTTTCGCTGCGTGTGAGAGAGCTTAGCGCTGAAATGGATGTCCCAATCCTCAAACATCGCCTAATGCCTCCAGCTAAACTGGTACCTTCTTGGGAGTGGCAGATGATCCAATGCGATTTAACTTTCATGCAAGGTACAAAGCACGCCCCAGAGATTGAAATCCAAATGCATTTCCGGGAACTCCAGTACAAATACTCCTGCACGGAGTTCTACACAGACGCATCGAAGTCACACGACGGGGTGTCCTATGCAGCCTTCAGTCCATCCTTCTCGAAATGCGATGTACTGCATTCGGAAACTAGTGTCCTTACGGCTGAGGCCTACGCACTATTGTCGGCTGTAAAGCATATAAAGAAATCAAAACTCCAGAAATCAGTTATTTATACGGACTCCCTTAGTGTTGTGAAGGCCTTGATGTCATGCTGTAACCAAAAAATCCGATAATTAATGAACTCTGTTTCGTCCTCTGTAAAGCATATATATCTAATCAACATGTGATTATATGCAGGGTGCCTGGACATAGGGGCATTGAGGGTAACGTTCTAGCGAACCAGATGCCAACATCAATTTCATTGCATGCAGTTAATCCTACTGCTTCGGTCCCTGTCATAGACTTGAAGCCTTTCTGATGAAGCAAACTACGAAACTACTGGCAATGCTTGTGGGACGTGGAAACAAATAATGAGCTGCACTTCATCAAGCCACAGTTAGGTTTCTGGCCTTCTGCAACAAAATCACGCCGAACAGATGTCCTATTTTGTCGTCTAAGAATAGGACACACATTTGGCACCCATAACTTTTTACTCACTGGAAATGAGCCTCCAACCTGTGGTAGATGCGGGGAGAGGCTGACCGTCCTCCACGTCCTCCTGGAGTGTCGGGAAGCCGAATCTAAAAGAAAAAAAACATTTTCCCTTTGCATACCGGCAGCACATCCCCCTTCATGGTGTTATGTTACTCGGTGCAGAACCGCTCTTTGATACCAACTCAGTCCTAGGTTTCCTGAAAGATTTTGTGCTACATGTTATTAGCCCCATTAGTTCGTAGCGCCTCCTCTCTTCAGAGGATGCCGCTGCGATAACTATTTCGAATTGCACTTCCCTCTAGGCCCTTGTGTTTCAAGGGCTCTGGTGAGGCAGTAGTGCTCTAAGCAATTTAGCATCTCGCATATTTTATACAATGCATGATTCTTTCTTAATGCATTTTAGTGATCATACTACACGTCATTAATCGTTGCATTAAATCTACACGTAACAAAATTATGGCAATTTACACCAGCTGTTTTAGGTTCCTTTACAGCCACGTCACATTAAATTCACAGAACCCATCAGACCACTGCAAATTCATTACCACTAGCATGACGCTCTTTGGCCATACCTGGCCCTTGCGCCATTAAAGCTCAATATCATCATCAGCCTCTGGGCGGGCGCTCCTTTGTTTGCATCAGCGTGTCCGGTGGCCGTATCGACCGCACAATACAACAGGCCAAATTCTTTGAGTGGTACGGAGTCAAGTGTGTTAGGAGTCGACGTTTCCGTTGTGGAAAATAAAGCCCCCATCCAAGGTTTGCAACATGCCAAGCTGCTAACCCATCTGCCGGAACTTTCTCTGACGCAGCTGAAACAGCGAAATGGTACTATTGCAGAGCTTCTTTTGATTGTCATAGCAGCAGGTCAGCTGGCAAAGTAGCAGCGGTCGTCTGCCGTATATTTATTTGCTGAGGTGTAGCCGAGGGTGTTCTTTCGGGGTGTGCCGACAGTGGTAAAAGGAAGGTGAGCGTAGAGGTTGCGTCGCCGATGCAGTGGATAGTTTTCAAAAAGTATTGTCACAAGCTGTCATGAACCACGCCTGCCGCGCAGACAACCAGAAGAAAGAAGAGAACGACGTTGGCCAAGCTCCTGCGAGACCGCTCTTCAACAACCGCGCCTATCAACTAGATTCATCTGGTTCTGCGTTAAACACCTCGTGTGTAACATTTGGTGGAGGTGCGGGGTAACTCGCACGACCTACAACGGAACCACCAGCACAAGAGCTACGCCGAAGCCGTCGCCTCGCCGGACTTTCGCCGTCGCGCTCAATCATGGCTACAGAGCAAAATACCCTCACCAGCAGTGCCTCGGCAAGCCCAGCCCCTATCCAGCACTACCGAGAGCCACGCACGTTCTCGGCGAAGGCAGAGGAAGATGTGGGTGAGTGGCTAACCCGTTACGAAAGGGTAAGCCAATACAATAACTGGAATGCTGCCAGTCAGCATAGGAACGTTGTTTTCTTCTTGGCCGGCACGGCGCTGGTATGGTACGACAACCACGCGGACATGCTAACTACATGGACAGGCTTCGTTGAGGAAATCAAAAAGTGTTTCGGTGACTCGGACGCAAAGAGGAAACGTGCGGAACTCACATTAGCCCAGAGAGCTCAGGTACCCGGCGAGACTTGCACTACCTATGTCGAAGAAATTTTGAAGTTGTGCCGAACCGTCAACCCTCACATGACAGAGGAAGATAGTGGGGCACGTGGTAAAAGGAATAGCGGAAGACGTGTACAACTTCCTCATTGGTAAAGAGAACTTGCACACTGCATCAGAACTGATACGGCACTGCCGTACGTTCGAGGCGCTGAAGACTCGCCGAATTACACCAAAGTTTGGACGGCTGGCCAATGTAACAACTGTAGCAAGTGTTGACACGAGTCCTCCGCTCCCAGACCTTTCGTCCACCATCCGCCAGATAGTCCGCGAGGAGCTACAGCGACATGAAGAACAGGCACGTTATGCGGCGCCAAGTTGCAGCTCCTCCGTTTTCCGAGACACTCTTTGGGAACCCCCTTCGGCTACTTGGAACCACTCGGTGAACGTCGCGGATCTTAACGGCTCCAGAGACGAACCGCATTACATTACGACCGAACCACCACGCAATGATCCACGCCCACGCAACTTTCGTCCGCGAAGACTCGCCGCTACCTACGACTTTCAAGGGGAAGAGCCTCGTTACTCTCAACCGATGTCTTCGGCAGAATACTTAAATCCGCATTCTGAAGTTCGCCCTTCGCCAGTGTGTTGCTGCTGCGGCATGCCTGGCCATATAGCTAGGTACTGTAGCCGACGCCGAGCATCGAACTACGGATCGTAAGCGCCGACTATGCGGTCTAGCGGTCGTACACTGCGCTCTCAGTGGCCAGGCGACTCCACTTCAGGAAGCCACTTTCGAGAGGACCGATGCAGCGCCCAGGAGACCTACCTTGGAGAAGAAAGAACCCGGAACCACTGCCGCTCCCCTGCCTCCGACCGTACTCTGACGCCACCACCAGCCTTCCGAGCCTCCCGATCACCATCCCCTCGGCCGCGATTCACGTCACCATCGCCTCGGCGCCGTTTCGTGTCACCCCCGCCGGGAAACTAGCCAGCGCGGCCGATGGAGCTGAGGTCGCTGGAAAATGTGTGCTGGCGACTCAACTGCCTCCAACTATTTTCATGCTAAAGAATAAGGTTCATGTACTGATTGATGGGGTCTCTACAATGGCTTTAGTCGACACGGGAGCGACTGTCTCGGTCATGAGTGTGGGGTTTAAAGGCCTTCTGGGACGCAGGGTTATGTTTCGTTGGGACCAGTGCACAAGTTTCCGTGGAGTCAGTGGTGAATCATTATACCCGGTTGGTGTGTGTAACGTGGATGTGTCATTGGGTGGGAAAGTTTTTAATGCAGAGTTTACTGTTCTTCCTCGCTCCTCGCATGACGTGGTTCTGGGGATTGACTTTTTGCAATTGTGTGGTGCGAATGTTGACTGCCGGACGGGAGATCTCAGTGTCGACACCAGTGTTTCACCTGTGCTCTTTGAAGGTGAAGCTTGCCCGGAGAGTGTGCTGTGCGTGTCTGAGGATACAGTTGTGCCCGCCTTATCCGCGATGCGTGTTGCCGTCGCCTGTTCATCTCCGACTCCTATCTCGTTCGCCGCTGCAGTGGAACCTGTACATCGGCACTGCCTCAAGAAAAAGGTGTTAGTTCCGCACTGCGTAGTCTCAGTGACCAATGGGTGCGCGGGGCTGTGGGCGCTAAACTGTTCCACTGAAGCAGCAGTGCTACCGCAAGGCCTAAAGATTGCCACGTTTCAGGAAGACACGACCGTATCGGTGGCAGTGCTTACAGAGCTCCCCGATGGAGGAGCAACCTGTGTCTCGAGCCCCGGGCGTCAGCACAGGCGTCACCTGCAGGCAGTCGCTTTCGCCTACGTGATGGTGGCGCGCTGTATAAGAAGAGCTACTCGACCACCGGTGCACGCTACCTTTTAGTTGTCCCCAAGAACCTTCGCCACCAAGTATTACACGCCATGCACGACGACCCAACTTCCGGTCATCTTGGTTCCACGCGTACACGTTACCGGGCTCAAGAACGTTTTTACTGGCCTAAGATGCGGAAAGATATCGAACGGTATGTCGCCAGCGCTACAAGCGTCCGCCACAAGTGCCACATGGCCTGCTTCAACCAGTTCCCCTTTCTGGGGTCCCCTTTGAGCAAGTTGGTATCGATCTTCTGGGCCCTTTCCCGCGATCCTCCAAGGGTAATCGTTGGGTTATCGTTTGCGTAGATCACCTTACCCGCTATTGTGAGACCGCCGCATTGCCATCGGCCACAGCTACAGAAGTTTCTATCTTCTTGCTGGCTAACGTTATACTCCGACATGGTAATCAGCGATCGTGGGCGACACTTTACCGCGGACGTGGTTGAAGAAACCCTTCGTCTGTGTTCATGTAGCTTCCGCCATTCAACGCCCTACCATCCACAAACTAATGGTCTGGTCGAGCACACAAACAGAACGCTTGCCAACATGCTGTCCATGTACGTCGATTCAGCACACAAGAATTGGGACCGTATCTTGCCTTTCATTACCTATGCCTTCAACACCGCGAGACACGAGACCACTGGTTACTCACCATTTTTCCTTCTGTATGCTCGTCCGCCGCGCTACACCCTCGACACCATATTTCCCTACTTCGCTCATGACAACGAATCAAGTGATGAGATCCTATGTCGAGCAGAAGAAGCGCGACGCCTCGCTAGGCTACGCACCCTAGCATCGCAGGACCGGTCCAAGATCCGCTATGACGGGCGTCACCGGCACGTTTACTTCGATCCTGGTGACCTTGTGTGGCTCTGGACGCCGTTGCGGAAGCATGGCTTGTGCCAGAAGTTTCTCGCCCACTACGACCGCCCTTACGTTATTCTGGAGCGCCTCAGCGAAGTAAACTACCGCATTGCGCGTCTCACGAGCAGTGGACGACGCTCGGCCAAGGCTGAAGTGACGCACGTCGCGCGTCTGAGGCGTTACAACCCACGAGATGACTGACTCGCCGGGCGGGCTTCGTCTGCCAGCGAGTAAATGTCACAAGCTGTCATGAACCACGCCTGCCGCGCAGACAACCAGAAGAAAGAAGAGAACGACGTTGGCAAAGTTGCCGCGAGACCGCTCTTCAACAACCGCGCCTATCAACCAGATTCATCTGGTTCTGCGTTAAACACCTCGTGTGTAACATTATGATAAAACCTTCACTCCATTCCTCCATAAACAATAGGCATAGCCCTCTTAGTGGTCGCACGTCTTGGTGGCACCGCGGTGCCACTGTGCTGCAACAATTCATTGATTGATTGAAAACTTCATTATTCCACCAAGCTGAGGTGACCGCCTCCTAACCTAAACCTAGGTAGGGGGGGGAGGATAAGCAGTCCCCGCGTGATGAGGACGGTGAGTCTTCACGGCCTCAGCAGTCCCCATAGCGCATCGTTTGTTTGATTCATTTCTTTCTTTTTTGTTTACATTTGGTGTTCCAATGGCTGGCCAGACTCAAGAAATGGCGTGCTGCAGCACATTCAACAGATAGCATATTCCTGCTGAATGTGCTGCACCAAGCGCTTTCTTTAGTCTGGCCAGCCATTGGAACCCCAAATGTACACAAAAAAGAAAGAAGTGAATCAAACAAGCTATGCGCTATGTGGACGCTTATGTTTTTTTAAAGCGCAGGTTGTAGGGGCCCGTTCCTGCGTTCAGCTCGGCGTTCCTCCGCGCAAACGAGTGTACGAGTACACGAAAGGATAAAAGAGCGAACGCAGAGCGCAGCGGGCGATGAAAGATGGTGATAGCAAAGAGAGCGCGAGGAGCAAAGCGGAAGAAGCCACAGTGAAAGCATGAGGCGGAAAGCGGATGAGGAGAGTACTGCAAGAGGGTCAGAAGGAAAACGTAGTGCCGCGCAAGACGATGTATGGAAACAAAGCGCTGCATCAGCGAAGGTCTCTCTGCGGCAGCTGCTGTTAATCGGGCCCAGGGGTTATCCACGCGCTGCCTCTCGCAATCTCCAGATTAGCAAGGCAGTCGCGCCGCTACATGCAATCTACCTCGACCAATACACGCAATGTGCCTCAAGTGACCAGTCGCGCGGCAATATTGCGTGTATTCGCGGGCTTCTTTCACGCTAAAAAAACACGTTTATGTAGCACGCATTTAGCAACAGAAATTTGTATCGGGAGTTGTTCATATTTATCTACAATTTTCTCGTTGACACTTTGCACTAATATTCGAGTAGTTGAATAATTAAGTAACAATAATTATGTAGTTAGGCGGAATGCAAAAAAATATTCTGAGTATCTCGAAGCGACGGCGAACGACATTACCTTGGTTCTGCCCAGTTACATGGCGTTTGCATTTTTAAATCTTGCTGCATGAAAGTTGGGACACCCGGTGTAATGCTCCATTCGAGCCTTCTGTAAACAAGTAAAAACGGTTCTTCCGAGCATGCGTGGTCGTAAATTAGCATCATGGAGGTTTAAAAGGCAGTCCTTCCAGTCGGTTAGCACTGCGAATACATTCTAGAAATGTACGCTGACTGCAGCGTTGGCAGGACAAATGAGGCGCTCTTTCTCTAGTGAAGCTGGTCGCTGCTGAGCGTGCGACTGCTCATTTAATGTTGCACCGTGCATGCCCCGGAGTATTCAAATTTAATCCCTGGAGAACATACATGTGCCACTTTAATCAATAATAACTAACAATACGAATTCCCTAACGTGACGTATGAATGCGAGTTGAGTGCGACTGATTCTGGCTTAAACGGAAAATGCCTACCTGCTCCATCGACCCAGAATTCTCAACGTAGCGTCCCATTCTTATGTAGAGGGATGAAATTTTCTTCCTTTCTGCTTCAATGTAATAGTCGATTGTGTACAGCTTGACGCATTCGACGTATGAGAAAGCTATACCAAACATATTCGCAACTGCGAATAGTGAAAATTCCAATCAAACACCGAAATAAATAGAGAGAGAGAAACAATGTTTATATTATGGCGAGCTGTCAGCGCTAGACGACGACGGCAACGAAGTTGCGCCTCCGCAGCTCCACGCGCTCAACCCAGAGCATGAGAGAAGAGAATCCGGGCAAGATCGAAGGGTCCCATGCTTTTCTGGGTTCCTGCGACTATAAATAAAATATGTGAAAGAAGAAATGCCTCACGTCTCCCAGGAAGTGGTGACCCAGACGCTGGACGGCTACGCGCGACCTGCTCACCTCTTCTCCATCGCTTTCCGGGTGACGACAGGAAAAGCCTTGACTACAGTCCATTCCGGAAGATCATGGACGCATCACCATTAAACGACGCGACGCCGAATGATACGGCAACCGACCCTGTAGTCGCTGCTATTAATTTACCGGAGTTATGCAAATCCGACTAGGAACTGTGGTTTCTGAGCGTCGAGCCACTTTTCCGACGACACCGCGTGACATCACAAACTGCAAGGTGCGACCACGTCGTAGGTGCGCTACCGCATGCTGTCATTGTCATACGTCAGAGACATTATCCGCTTCCTAAAAAGCCCGCACGACACTCTAAAGACGGAACTTTTATGGTGAACAACTGAACCAGAAAAGCGCAGACTGCAACGGCTGCTCATCGGGACGAAACTCGGTGAATCAAAGCCCACAGAGCTTCGTCGTATGCAGCCTCTAATCGGCGATGACTCTGCTGCACTGGATGCATCGATTATACGCAAACTTCCTACAGCGACTGCTTTAGCAGGTGAAGAGGTTTTTGAGTGTGTTCTCCTCCGAATGCCTCGACTCCCTGGCACAGATGGCCTACAAGATCACAAATGTCGGCGAACCTTACCCCCCCCCCCCCCCCCTATCAGCCAACGAGAGCCCACGCGCTTCATCATGCGAAGCTCCGGTCCTCGACAACAACTTGGACTGCCTTATTGACGCTAACGAGCTACTCAACCGCAAAGTAGACCAGCTGACCGCCGCGCTAAACTTTCTCAAAGTAGACTACGCAGCGCCAGTGGTGTAGCCAGAAATTTCGTTCGGGGGGGGGGACTCACAATTCAGCTAGGCCTCCTCCTAAGAGGAAACATTAGGTCGGATGCTCCTATCTAAATACATGTAGAAGGAGAATTCGTTTTTCTCGGCAACCACTTCACCAAATTTGATGAGGTTTGTTGCATTTAAAAGAAAAACTTAAATTCTAGGGATTGCTTGTTTCGAATTTTCCATTTAGGAGGTCAATATATTATTGAAAAGTGGCAAAAATTGAAAATTTTCAGAAAACGAAACAATGAAGTTTACAACTCTGTAAATCAGCAGTGAAAATTGATATCACAATTCTGTGAATTGCACATAATAGTACATCCACAGCGGACAAAATTGATGTTGTGCATGAGTCTCAAGAAATTAAGTATTATGGAAATACGGCTTTTGCAAAACCCTTGTACATAACATAACCAATTCGCATAAGATACAAATAGACATATCGAATTTGTCGGCTTTGAATGGTGTAATAGATGTCGTTTACAGAACCGCTAAATCTGTTCTTGATGCAGAGCTATTACTTTGTAAACTTCGCGCTTCTATTTTTTTCGAAGTTTCTAACCTTTCAAAATATTTTAAACAAAGTTCGGGCCCTAAATCGAAATTCCGCTTCCAACAGACACTACAATTTAACTTACTCTCTCAAATGCAACAAATTTCTTTAAATGCGATTCAGGAGTTATCTCAGAAAAGAGTTTCTGCGTTTTACATGTATCTGAATAGGCCGCGTCAGAGTTGGGCCCGAGATAAAGCTTTCTCTTAAACAATTTGCCTAGGAATCAAATACATGAATAATAACTGCATTGCCATTTCCAAAGATGCTGCAAACGAATTCTTGAACGCTACGCACTGTCAATACAAGCAAAATATGTATTTTTTCATAAAATGTTCTACTCGTCTGTGCCACAAATTGTGCCCAACATAACTGATTTCAATGCTTCCATGTTTTTTTGTCTATTTAATAAGTAAAGAAAATATCACACAAATTTTAGAACTACATCAGTTCGAAACCAGCAAAGCAGTGAATGCCGCTGATATGAAAAATGTAAAGGCCATGAAATGAACAAGTTGAGGACAAATATGTTAATGAAACTTTGTCATTCGAGATCTTTGTTTACATTGTTGTACATATGCAACGGCCAGTGAAAAATGTCAATGACGCTGTCATTTGTTCCACTGTATTGCGCAGGAGCAGCTGTCACCGGTCGTGTATCGTGAGTGATTGCACCGAAATTCTCAGTCGCAACTGAGAGCACGTATAACAAGCAGGAGCTCTGCAGAATATACGAGGGTGAGTCAAATGAAAGTGAACCAATGAGAATATATGACAAATGAGGTATTTTATTTTAAGGTAGCCTCTACGTGCATTTGGACATTTGTCCCATCGACTGTCGAGTCACGTGATTCCCGTCTCACAAAGCTCCTTAAGTTGTTGCTTCAAAACGTCTGCAACTGACTTTCACGTCATCGTCCCAGACTAATCTGGTTCCCTTGAGCTGTTTTTTCGGTTGCCCCAAAATGTGGAAGTCGCAAGGCGACAGGTCTTAGCTGTTTGGCGGATGTTACAGCGTTTCCTGCTTGAGCTTTGCCAATTTCGTATTAACCACATCAACGACGTAGGGACGGGCATTGTCATGGAACAAGATGACCCCATTCGTCAATTTTTCACGTAGTTTGTTCGTGATTGCGACACGCAGCCGATCTGGCGCGTCACAATATCGGAAACAATTGATAGTCTCTCAAGATTTAGCAAATTCCATCGGTAATGGCCCCTGACGATCGAAAAATAAAAGTCAACAATACCTTCCCGGCGGAAATGACGGCCTTTGCTTTCTTTGGGGGTGGTGAATTAGAATGTTTCCGTTGTAAGCTTTGCCGTCATGTTTCAGGCTCGTAGTAGTGGCATGATGATTCGTCGCCGATCACATTTGCAGACAAGAAATCGTCACCCTTATTGTGATACTGGATCAGATGAGTAAAGGCAGCGCCGAAATTCTCCGTATTCTGGCGGTGGTTCAAAATCTTGTGCATCCATTGCGCACACAAGAGCCGATAACCGAGATGTTTCTGAATTATGGCGTGAGCGATGACGGTGAACCGAACCGTGACTGATGTTCACACGTTCTGCTAGTTCATCGATGCTTATACTCCGTTCTTGTGTCATCAGCTCATCAACCTTTGCAATTCTGTTAGGGGTGATTGCACGTTGGCTTTGGTCCGGTCTGGGATCGTATTTGCTGCTTTCACGTCCTTCTTTGAGCGGTTTGTTCTAACGGTTCACAGTGGCCATTGAAATGCAATTATTAATGTACACGGCAGCCATACGGTGACTAATTCCTTCTTGGAAACACCTTCAGCTGTCAAAAACCTCACGGCACCACGGTGCTCAACTTCTGCAGCGTCCATTACGTCACGAAATCATGTTCAACCCAGCGTATGAGCGGATTAAAGAACATTTATCCTCACACCTGCGTGTCACTTTTGTAAATGAGAGATGCCTGTGTGCTACGCGCAGGCCTTGCAGATAATGAACAGAACCATAATTGCGCAGGGTGGGTAGGCTCACTTTCATTTGAATCGCCTTCGTACATTATAAATGCGAAGATACAGTGGAATATACAAATGCGAAGGTGCAGCTTGATAAAGGGCAAGAAAGTGCCACAGGAAACAAAGTTCACTGCACATATGCACAAAACCTCGCAACATGATATCTAAACATGCGTAAAAGTCTCCAATAAATCTGCGTTTCTAAGGAAAAGTCACGGTATATAATGGGTCAGACAAGGCAAATAAACATGTTGCGCAATCACAGACTCCCAGCATCCTAGATCCCTCCCACATTCCATCCACTCCCCCCGATGTATCGCGCGCGACGGAAAGCGGGGCGCTAGCTCCTCACTTTTCTCCCTTGCGCTCACAAGACTGAGCCGCCACCGTCGGCTCATCCATTCCCCCCCTCCCACACGCTTTCACTCGCACATACAGCATGCGGCGCACGGTCACGATGTTATCGACCTTGGACTTTATGCGGAACATGAGGGCGACGGCGACGGCAGGAATGCGCCTAGAGTTTTCATATCATTGCTATCGCAATAATATAATAAGAGTATCCAGCATCTGAAGCGTCCCATGGCCCATAACTTTCCGCAAAAGAAGTAACAAAATAGAACTTTCACCATGCGACAATTCGCTGCGCCGCAACAACGTTTTTTTTCTGTTGTGGGGTGGGGGCACTGTAATAAAAAGAAACGCAAAGGAAAGTACGTTGGTCACAATCGAATGCCTATTTTGGGCAACTAATGTGGCTATTAAAGGAATATCGAAGAAAACGCGAGACGCTTGGTCCACCAAGGACCATGCGCATACGGCTCGGTATCCTACACCGGCGAGACAAGATTTTCTGGAGAGCTTGTGCTCAAGCGAACGCGGTGCAATCCGTCGAGTCCCCACACTGATGGCCGTCATCATCATCATCATCATCATCATCAGCCTGGTTACGCCCACTGCAGGGCAAAGGCCTCTCCCATACTTCTCAAACAACCCCGGTCATGTACTAATTGTGGCCATGCCGTCCCTGCAAACTTCTTGATCTCATCCGCCCACCTAACTTTCTGTCGCCCCCTGCTACGCTTCCCTTCCCTTGGGATCCAGTCCGTAACCCTTAATGACCATCGGTTATCTTCCCTCCTCATTACATGTCCTGCCCATGCCCATTTCTTTTTCTTGATTTCAACTAAGATGTCATTAACTCGCGTTTGTTCCCTCACCCAATCTGCTCTTTTCTTATCCCTTAACGTTACACCTATCATTCTTCTTTCCATAGCTCGTTGTGTCGTCCTCAATTTGAGTAGAACCCTTTTAGTAAGCCTCCAGGTTTCTGCCCCGTAGGTGAGTACTGGTAAGACACAGCTATTATATACTTTTCTCTTGAGAGATAATGGCAACCTGCTGTTCATGATTTGGGAATACCTGCCAAACGCACCCCAGCCCATTCTTATTCTTCTGATTATTTCCGTCTCATGATCCGGATCCGCCGTCACTACCTGCCCTAAGTAGATGTATTACCTTACGACTTCCAGTGCCTCGCTGCCTATTGTAAATTGCTGTTCTCTCCCGAGACTGTTAAGCATTACTTTAGTTTTCTGCAGATTAATTTTTAGACCCACTCTTCTGCTTTGCCTCTCCAGGTCAGTGAGCATGCATTGCAATTGGTCCCCTGAGTTACTAAGCAAGGCAATATCATCAGCGAATCGCAAGTTACTAAGGTATTCTCCATTAACTTTTATCCCCAATTCTTCCCCATCCAGGTCTCTGAATACCTCCTGTAAACACGCTGTGAATAGCATTGGAGATATCGTATCTCCCTGCCTGACGCTTTTCTTTATTGGGATTTTGTTGCTTGCTTTATGGAGGACTACGGTGGCTGTGGAGCCGCTATAGATATCTTCCAGTACTGATGGCCGTGAGCGACCATTATTTCGTTTTCTCGTCTACTATCTAGAAAACGTCCAAAACTCTGCGAGGCGAAAATGCACTCGGCCAGAGAAAACCAAACGCGCACTGAAGTACGCCGCGCGGTAGTCGGGGCAACATGAGAAAAACGCATGCGCTCTGGCTGGCTCTGGCAGCCCGCAGGTAGGGAAGCGGGAACAAAAAAATTGAAGAGCCTCAATGTGTCCTCGCGATTAAAAGTCAAAGTAGAAAAAATAAATAAGAACGTAGTCACTTTGGCTGGCTTCGTGTTTTCGCTGGATGCTTTGGCGTGGGTGAAAAAAAATGTTGATATTTTTTTTGTGACTAACGGCACGAATGAACCACCACAACGCTTCATCTCATCGGGCCTCGCTGCGGGCTTTCTCAACTTGTCTGAAAGTGTGTTGATTTGTCTTGTCTCGTTGTATGGCCCGATGTACGACTTTGTAAGTTTAATGTTCCCATAAATATTTGACGCCAAAAGTTCATTAACTTTTCCAAAGTTCCGCAATTGAAAATCTTAAGCACACGTTTGGAAATGTCAATGTACCATTCACATCAGAAGTTTATGAGAACTTTATACCCATAAAGTTTCGGAATTGACATCCACGCGCTCCGTAGATTCCATGATAGAGTGTAGATTCCGCGGCCTCCGCGAGATGCCACGGCGAGGCAGTTCGCCATCACAACGTCCTTGAAATTTTGTGCTCGGATGGGGCTGCTTGCGCTATGTGACTCTCGGTGCATGGGCGTTGATGTGAAATCCAGCCCGAGTTCGCAATTTTCGCGGTGAAATGGCTTTTCGAGCGTGAAAAAGACGTTGTAGACAAAATCCAGAATGATTTCCGGCGCCGGAGGTTGCTTTGGTCGGCGGTGCATGGAGAGCACCAAAACATTTTGGGAGGGACTAAAGCCCCTAAGACCCCCCCCCCCCCCCCCCTTAGCTACGCCCCTGCGCAGCGCGTCACCACCCGCGACAGGTCGCCAAGTCTGTTTCGCAACGTGTGTTGGTAGCGAGGAGGTCTTGAACGAACTTGGTGGAGTGGAAGCCCCCATAGATTCTTACTAGAAGTGAAGCCAACGCTTGGCTCTCTCTTACATTTGAAGTAGAGCCTTCTCGGGTGGTGCTCGCTTACAGATCAAGTGATTTGTATCTGTTATTGTAATGTTGGGCTAATAAAAAAAACGAAAGCTGATTGTTCTAAACGAAAAAGTGATTTCGTCACAGTGTGTGATGACATTATCGCCAATAAAATTTGCCGGGTTATTCACATTTCATAATTTAAACCAGCAATTGACGTAGGCATCTGTCTGTGAAAGTAAGTCATGGTTGACTCGTGGGATGTATAAGAAAAGCGCTTGTTAACCATAAGCTAACTAAGCTGATGTTTCATCATGCCCTTCCTAGGATGGCGCTTAGCCTTGGCATCTGTGCTGCCGTTCGGCTTCAGCTTCGGAAGATCATTTCCACACTAGCAACTTTTTTGAAACCAGCTTGGTTGGTACCACCACCGATACGGAGCACGCGCTCGGCAGTACCATCAGCCTTGTGTATTTGCGGGAAACGCACAGGCCACGCACTGTACGCGGCCAGTGCTTTAGGCCCGACATCACGCCAATTATTCCACGTCACCGACAGTGTAACAAAGGACTGATATCTCAAGGATACTGGTGCTGAATTGTCCGTTATGCCTCCTACTCTGGAGGACCAAACGACGCCACACCCCTCCACTTGTCACGGTTGTTTACGGTTCGGCCAAAAGACCTATGCACAGAAATCTGTCACACTTCACGTTGGGTTGAGACGCAAGTTTAGAGAGATTTTCTTAATCGCCGATGTTTGCGTGCCAATTATTGGTGGCAATATTCTTTCGCATTTCAAACTTGCGGTAGACCTCTGACTGAGCCGTCTCCTGGATTGCGAGACGCACCTAACGGTTCAAAGCGTCCCATCAAGTTTACCACCCTTGCGTCTGGTGCAAGCACATGCCAAAGTCTCACCACCGTGATGTACGCTTCGCAAAGAATTTTTCGATCTGTTCCAAGTTCCTTCTCCCGCAGACCCAGTACGTCACAATGTCACCCATCACAATGAGACTGTGGGAGCGCCGGTTTTTGCACGTTCTCGTCGCCTCGCTCTTGCCTGGTACAAGATTGCGCGGCAAGAATTCCAGCATATGCTTGAGCTCCGGTACGTTCCCCCCATCTTGTGCCGGGTCATCGCCGCTAGACGTGGTGCCCACGCCATCAGATGACTGGAGACTGTGAGGTGACTACCACGCTCTTAAAGTGACGGTACTGAACCGCTATCCCATACCACACAGCGAACATTTTACCTCATTACTGCTCCGTTGCACCGTATTCAGCAAGATAGGCGTAGTCAAGTCATACCACCAAATACCTGTCGAGCCTTCCGATGTTCTGAAGTCTGCCATTGTAACACCCTTTGTCATTTTTTAATATCCACGTACGCCTTGGGTCTACGAAACGCCGCAGAAACCTTTCAGTGGTTTGTTAACCATGTTCTTCGTGGTTTGGCCTGCTGTTTCGCATACATCGACTATATTCTCATCTTCGGCTAGTCAGCGGAATATGAGGAGCTTCATCCGCGTCAGGTTCTTTCGGGACTCAGAAAATATCGACTAATTGTCAACGAGCCGAAGAGCGAGTTTGGTCTTTCTGCATTATAATTCCTTCGTCATGGCGTGGATTCTCGGGGGTTCTCTCCTCCTGCTGCTCCTGCGGTAGTCACCCAATACAGTTTCCAAGACCATAGGCTACGAATAATCTGCGTAAATTCCTTGGCTTTGGCAACTATTACTGGCAGTTCATTCCTCACTACGCTGCCATCGTACAACTATTCAACACACTCCCGTCCGGTCAACCGAAACCGAATGCTTCCACCTCCTGCAAAGGCGATGCCTTGACAGCTGTCAGCTCCATCAAGGAAGCTCTCGCCAACACGACGCTCCTCGCGCAGGCAAAGTCCCAAGCTCCCATTCACTCACGGTGGAGGCTCCGGACGTCGCCGTAGGAATAGTACTGTAGCAGTTTGTCGGTGGAGTGTGCCAGTCGGTTGCATTCGTTTCGACGAACCTCTCGCAATCCGAGCGTCGGGACAGCTCCTTTGGTCGCGATCTGATGGCGGTCTACTTGGCAATGAAACATTTCCACCACTTCCTCGAAAGTCGGAAATTCTACATTCTCACCGACCACCAACTGCTCACGTACACTTCGACCACTAACAAGTTTGCCCGCAATCAACGCGAGATCCGCCAGTTTGCCTATATTTTGGAATTCACGAGTGGCATTCGACATATAAGTGGTAAGGAAAACCCCGTTACTAATGCCCTATTCCGAATAGAAGTCAATGCAATTGTCGATGAGCGCCGAGCAGTGGATTTCGGAGCCATAGCCACAGCACAGCAAGAGGACCACAAGCGCCAGGCCCTACGACTGAAAGACAGCTCCCTCGAATTCAAGAATTCGAGGGAGCTTCAACTTCAACTTCCAGGCTGCGCTATACCCTTGGTTTGCGACATATCTACCGATTGCCCTAGCCCCTATGGACTACCGTCATTTTGCCGCTGCGCCTTCGATATTTTTCATTCCTTGTCGCACCCTGGCATCCGTGCGACTGAGCACATCATCATTACACAATACCTGCCCCCACGCATGAACATTAACGTCCGCCACTAGAGACGTGCTCATCTCAAGCGCCAGCAAACCAATCTTGAACACCACAAAATGAGTCCGCTCGGTAACTTCAGGCCTCCTGATTTCCGCTTCATTCGTGTGCACTTTGACCTAGTCGGCCCTTTGCCCACATCCAAGAACAGCCAGTATATATCGACATGCATAACTGGTTCGCGCAGTGGCCTGCGCCACACCACTCAGTGATATCATGATAGAGTCAGTCACTCGTGGCTTTACGGAGTTGGCACGACCGTCAGAAGAGATGGAGGTCGTCAATTCAAATCCGCGTTTTACCATAACTTATCCTGATTTCATTGTGTGAGACACATTAAGATCTTTATCCACGTGATCTCTAACGGCATGGTTGAGACTCTACCAATAGCTCAAAGTCCCGCTCATTACGTCGCCATCACTAATACTGTATCTTATGGCATGCAAAATTAGTGATGACAATGGGCCACAATAAACAGGAGTATTTTTTACTGATTGGAAGGCCCGAACTCACAGCCATTTGCCTCTGCAGATGAATCGGCCAGGGACCTCTGGCGGGCCGCGCGTGGTCTTAGCCACGCGCCCGCTCCCTTTCTAGGCTTGTCCCTCGCCTGCCTCCGTTCTCCTCATCCTTCTCGACGTCGGTGCTGCTACAATACCCTAGACGGAGCGTCTCCCGCTCGACCTTCTTGCTCATCGCAGCGCGATATGACTGACGCGTCTTACTCGTCAGCGGAACTCACTTTCGGCACTACCTTAAGAGGAAGCTTTAGCTCGGGGCCTCCAATATGAATACGTGTGAAAAAAGCAATCGTTTTTCGGCAACCACTGCACGAAATTTGATAACATTTGTTGCATTTAAACGAAAATTTTTAAATCTAGTGTGTGTTCGTGGCGTATTCTTTATTTTGGCAATGAACTTTTTAATAAAGGTTGTTGAAAACCACAACTTATCAGAGCTCAGCAATGAAAAATAGTATCACAATTCTGTCAATTGTATGTAATAGGACAACCAAAGCGGAGATAATGGACTTATTACGCATGGCTTCCACATAGATCATATATGTAGAGTAGGACTCATGCAAGAGCCTCATAAACAACTTAACACATTCATGTAACATATAAATTGATATATACAATGTATCCACTTTCGGTGCTCTAATTGGTGCGGTTTACAGAGCTGCAACACTTGTTCTTCGTGCAAAGCTAGAAATTTGTAAACTTCTTGCTTCTATTATTTTTTAAGCGTAACCATTGGTGAAAATTCCGTTTTAAAAGTTCAGGCCTTCAATCGAAATTTTGCTGCATGAGTCTTTAGAATTTAGCTTTCTCTCTCAAATGCAACGAATTTGATTACAATCGGCCGAGCAGTTATCTGAGAAATGAGTTTCTACGTTTTACATGTATTTGAATAGGCGGCATCTGAGTTGGGCCCGAGCTAAAGCTTCCTCTTAAAGGGCCCCTGAAACGGTTCGGACAAATTTTGTAGATGCGTAGGGTACTGCTAAAGTAGAACATTCTCACCACACTTTAAGTGAAGCGTTACGTATTAATGGAGCTACAAGCGATTACAGGTTGCCCTCCTCCCTAGCCATGGTTTCCCTCCTCAACTCGTTCGCCGAGCGATCGGGGCTAAGCTCCGCCTTCACTGGTTCTGCGTCACGATGCGACGTCACATCATCCACTGCCGGTTGTTTTGGAGCCCGCCCCCGCCCGCGCAAAACGTCTCCGCTAGCGGTTTGGCCGACAACCCCAAGCGAGAGCTATCGAAGCAGCGTGCGTTGCAAGCATTCTGTCGTAGCGCCGAACGTGTCTGGTATTCCGGTAATCACACACTACCAGAACGTTTCGACGGAAAGGTGAAGGCATAAACTCAAGCTGATGAAGGAACTTTGGCATAGACGTACGTGAGCTGCCTGATCGGTCTCCACGGTCCAGCCACCCGTAGGCGCAGAACTTAACCAGCCAAAGAAAGAGCTAATATTGCTCTAACCAAGTGTAAAACATTTTAAACATTTACGAAAACAACGTGCTAACGATTATACTCCTGCGAAAAATTTACACCAGCAGCAAAGAAGAATACATTTTGTTACTGCTACTGTGCGTGGTTCAGCTCTATGCCACCAGGTGGCTGCACCGTGCAGACCATTCACATTTGTGCTTCTGTTCATCCCCTGAAACGACAGGCAAGGGGACATGGCCAGGTCCTGTCCCCTTGCGCTTGCGTTTACCCTAATACCGGACTCGCGAAACGCTATTGCGTTGGTAATCTTCCGGTGTAAAGGGACGGCCGCAATCGCGCAAATCCCGGCGCCCATCGGATAGCGTGCGCTGCAGCCAGTCCGCTCGTCTACTGGCTTGCAGAAGGACACAATGTCGCAGCTTGACATAGGCTGTACACAAGTCCGTACTGCAAACGTAGCGACTGGCACTATCGGCGACTGAAACTGACTTGCGATACGATTACCGTGCTGCTATTCCCTGCAGCCCACTGGTCCATCGTGAAGCACGCTCTTTCAGCACTGCAAGACTACTGCAATGCGACGCACTTGACAGCGCGGCTCTGAGCCCTGCAGTCGCTTTTTTTTTTGCCCTTGCCGCGTTCGTCCTCTAGGTCTCTCCTTCATCTTTTCCTCCACATTTCCCCTTCCCCGTGCAGTGCTGTTGAGGTATCCTCCTGTGAGAAACAGTTAGGGCGCTGCACTTATCTTTTTGACTCCTTTTCTAAAATCACTTCACACAGTCCACAACGCAACAAATTAGAATTATAGCGCTCGCGAAAAGACAGACCGATACTCACTCCGGAGCTCTCATCAAAGACGGAGCACGTTGTAACACAAGCAGATGACACTTGCTGTGTGCGGGATGTGCTTAAGTGTACTGGAAAATTGTTCTTGTGCATTCTCTTTATGTTACTTTCTTTCTATAAAAACAAATTAAGTAACATTACGACTGTTACAAGCATCATTTGTTTACCATAACGTTGGAAAAATGATCCATCACGCTCCCTGGTCAGCCAATCGGATAGCTCGCCCCACTGACGTCATATGGGCAATTTCCGTCATATAGGCCGGGGCGGCTTAAAATTCCGCCGAGCAGTGTGCTGCAATCGACAGCGATGTGCATTTTTAAACCCTTATAATATCTTACACGCTTTACGCGGAGCACTTAGATGTGTCAATTAATGATCAGAAGGACTAACGACTCAGTACGTTTGTAGAAAATCGTCGAAATCATTTCAGGGTCCCTTTAAGGCTTCCTGGTCACTTTTTCGACCCTTCACCTGTACCAACGTCCGACGTTGGCGATTATGGCACTCGCCTCAAAGCTGCCATGGGAGGCGTGTCTCCTATTCAAGCTGGTCAACATTCAAGACCATCCTTCATCAGTCGTGCTCTCCATGATTGCACGCCGCTCATCGTGCCAAACGACAAAGTCCGAGCAACGCTACAGCCGCCTTACGAGGAACCCTTCAGTCATCGAGCACTGCCCCAAATACTTCGGCTTACTGCTGAATGTAGATGAGGACAGCGTCTCCATCGACTGCATTAAGCCGCTGTTCCTCCACACCGATACAATCCTTGCGAACGACAAGAGATATACGAACGCCACTCGTGCCCACCTCACCGCTGTGGGACTTACCGACGGGTCTTAGACACTGCTCCTTCCAGTCTTGGCTCTAGCTAGAGGGTGGGGGAGGGGGGGCGATGGCGAGCTGCCAGCGTTGGACGACAACGGCGAAGTTGCTCCTGCGCACCCAGAGCAAGAGAGAACATCCGGGCAAAATCGAAGGCTCTCGTGGTTGCCTGCGTTCTAGCGCCGATAAATAAAAAAATGTGGGACATGAATCGCCTCACGTCTGCCCAGAATATAAAGAGCTGGTGACGATGGTCGTGCCCAGATGGGTGGCGTCCACAGTCCACGACGCCGTGGTCCTTCGCCGCCCGTCGTGTTCTGTCCACTAGTCGAAGCTGGACCGCAGGGCCCAAGTGCATATCGTATATGCATATTGTAATCTTTAAAATAACGAATTTAAGGTTGTCCTATATATTTCAGAGCAGTGCCGGACCTAATTAAATAGGGCAATATTTGATTCGTTATTCTAAGGTTTTAGATCTTCTCAAACTCCTAAAGGTATGCTTTCACAACACACCCGCGCCTAGTGGATAGCAGCGCAATCAAGGAGCCTCAGTGGAAAAGAATGATGATGATGATGTATGGGGTTTTTTTGGCGCAAGGGCCAGGTATGGCCAAAGAGCGCCATGTCTGTGCTAATGGGTTTGCCATGTACTTATGATTACTATGAAGTTGGTGCGACGTGGCTGTAAAGGGGCCTTAAAATATACGCACTAAAGTGCGCAAAACCTGTATAATAAAATTATGGCGATGACGTATGACTTGTACTATGAACATTTAGATGCATTTAAAAAGAATGATACGATAGGTAAAATATAGCAGATTATAAGAAATGATAGAGCACTACTGCCTCCTTAGGGCTCTTGAAACACAAGGGCCTGGAGGCATGTGCTATGCAAGACAATTATCGCAGTGGCATCCTTTGGAGAGAGGAGGCGCTACGAATGCATGGGGCTAATAACATGTAAGACTACATCTCTGATGAAACCTAATACTGTGTCTCCATTAAAAAGCGGCTCTGGGCCAAGAAGCATTGCAGGATGAAGAGGAATGTCCTGTCGGTATGCTAATGAAGAATGTCTCTTTCTCTCAGATTCGGCTTCCCGACACTCCAGGAGGACGTGGAGTACGGTCAGCCTCTCCCCGCATATACCACAAGTTGGAGGCTCACTTCCGGTGAGTAGAAAATTATGGGTGCCAAACGTGTGTCCTATTCTGAGACGACAGAATAGGACATCTGTTCGGCGCGATTTTGTAGTAGAGGGCCAGAATCCTAACTGTGGTTTTATCAGGTGGAGCTTATTATTCGTTTCCGCGTCCCACATGCGTTGCCAGTGGTCCCGCAATCTCCTTCGCAAGAAAGGCCTCAGATCTGTGACAGGCACCGCAGCGGTAGGGTTTACAGTTTGCGATGCGATTGATGTGGCCATCTCCTCCGCCAGAACGTTACCCTCAATGCTCCTGTGGCCAGGCACCCAGCATATAATGATACGCTGGTTAGATATGTACGCTTTACACAAGACGGTGTAGAGTTCACTAAGTACAGGATTTTTGTGTGTATAGACTGACATCAAGGCCTTCACGACGCTTAGCGAGTCTGTATAGATCGCCGCTTTTGGAAGTTTTGATTTTCTTATATGCTTCACAGCAGAAAGTAATGCGTAGGCCTCAGCCGTAAATATGCTTGTTTCCGGATGCAGTACGTCGGATTCCGAGAAGGATGGGCCGACGGCTGCATAGGATACCCCGGCATTTGACTTCGAAGCGTCTGTGTAGAAGTCTGCACAGGAATGCTTGTGCTGGAGTTCTAGGAAATGCATTCTGATTTCGGCCTCAGGAGCGTGCTTTGTAACTTGAATGAAAGATGTGTCGCATTGTATCAGCTGCCACTCCCAAGGAGGTAGCAGCTTGGCTGGATGCATTAGGCGAAGCTCGGGGAGTGGGACATGTATCTCATCACTAAGCTCCCTCACTCGAAGCGAGAAAGGCTTTCTTACAGAAGGACGATCATGGAATAGTCTAGTGCAGGTCATATCGTTAAGTGTTAAAACATGGATGTTGATGATTGGAGTGTATTTTTAGGAAATATGTAAGGCTGATGTAAGTTCTCTGTAGATGGAGCGACCATTCATTTGTTTCCGCGTATAAGCTTTCAATCGGGCTTGTTCTGAAAGCACCAGTGGCTAAGCGGATACCTAGATGGTGGATAGGATCTAGGATCTTTAGTGCGCTCGGAGCGGCAGAGTTATATACGACGGCACCATGGTCCAATCGTGATCGAATTAGGCTCTTCTAAACATTCATCAGACACTTCCTGTCGCTACCCCATGTTGAGTGGGATAGAACTTTAAGCAAGTTCATTGTCCTTAGACATTTTTCTTTAAGATATTTAATGTGCTGTATAAAAGTGAGCTTGGAGTCAAGTATAATACCTAAAAATTTGTGTTCTTTGTTGATAGGTATTTGATGTCCACTCAGTTGAACACAAGGATCTGGAACCAGGCCTCTCTTTCTAGTAAAAAGAACACAAGAGCTTTTGTGGGGGTTGATCTTAAATCCGTTTTCGTCAGCCCACTTGCAAACCTTGTTCAGGCCCTGCTGTACCTGTCTCTCGCATACTGCGAGGCTGCAGGATTTAAAGCCTATTTGTATATCGTCGACGTATACGGAACAAAAATGGCCGGTGGCAGTGAAGCACGTAGTGTGTTCATCTGAACAATAAAAAGAGTGCAGCTGAGCACACCTCCCTGGGGTACACCAGTTTCCTGCGTAAAAGGACGTGACAGTGCATTACCGACTTTTACTCGGAAGGTACGGTTGGACAAATAGCTTTCTATTAGGGCGAGCATATTGCCACGGATGCCCATTCCCGACAAGTCTCTCAAGATTCCGTAGCGCCACGCTGTGTCGTACGCCTTCTCCATATCGAGGAACACGGATAGGAAATATTGCTTATGTAGAAAGGCGTCGCGAATGTTTCCCTCAATGCGCACAAGGTGATCAGTTGTAGACCGCCCTTCCCTGAAGCCACACTGAAAGGGATCAAGCATTTGGTTTAATTCCAGGAAATGTATGAGTCGCCGATTAACCATTTTCTCAAACAGCTTAGAAATGCAACTTGTGAGGGCTATCGGGCGGTAACTTGACGCCAACGAAGGATCTTTACCTTGCTACAGAATGGGAATCACAATCGCTTCTCTCCATGCAAGTGGAAGATATCCAGCAGCCCAAATAGTGTTAAAAAGTGCAAGTAAAGTCAATTGTGTATCAGTGTGTACGTTCTTAATTATGTCGTACATAATTCTGTCAGGTCCTGGTGCAGAGCTCTTGCATGTGATCAAGGCAGCTCTTAGATCGGCAATGCTAAAGGGACGGTTGTAAGGCTCATTCTCTCGACCTTTTCTTGGTAATGGCTTACGTTCTTCTGTTTCTTTGTGTTTGAGAAAGGATTGTGTATAATTTGTTGGACTTGACACGCTCTCAAAATATTCCCCAAGTGAGTCGGCCTGGTCTTGCAGTGTATCTCCCTGTGTGTTTACCAGGGGGAGTGAATGTGTTTGCCGCCCTCTAATCCTATTTACTCTGTTCCAGGCTTTGGCCTCATCCCTAAACGAGTTAATACTTGATAAAAACTTGTGCCAGCTTTCTCTTCTGGCCTGTCGGCGGGTTCGCCTGCCTTGGGACTTTATTTTTTTAAAGTTCATAAGATTCTCTGCAGTGGGAGAAGCGCGTAGCAACCCCCACGCCTTGTTCTGATTCTTACGGGCGATCCTACATTCGCTGTTCCACCACGGCACACGTCGTTTGCATGCCAGACCACTCACTTCGGATATGCATTTAGATGTGACATCTATTATGAATGCTGTAAAGAACTCGACTGCAGCATCAATTCCTAACGAAGACAAGTCAGCCCATGAGATACTAGACAGAGATCGAAATTTCTCCCAATCAGCTGTCTCAACCTTCCATCTAGGAGCGTGTGGTGGATATTCATTTTCTTTCGGTGATCTCAGCAGTATAGGGAAGTGGTCGCTGCCGTAAGGGTTGTCGGTAACTTCCCATTCAAGTTCAGGCAGTACAGACGGGGAGACTATGCTAAGGTCTATGGAAGAATAGGTTCTATTTGCAAGAGAGTAATATGTGTGTTCCTTTTTATTCAACAGACAAGCACCAGAAGAAAAGAGGAACTGTTCGAGAAGACGTCCTCGCGCATCTATACGAGGGTCGCCCCACAGGTAGTTATGTGCATTGAAATCGCCAAGAACAACGTAGGGTTCTGGCAATTCATCAGTAAAGGACTGAAATTCATGTTTGCTTAGTTTATAATGTGGGGGTATATAAAGTGAGCAAATAGTGATAAGCTTGTTTAGCAGAATGACTCGAACCGCCACTGCCTCAAGGGCCGTTCGTAGCTGCAAACGTTGACAGGCTATGCTTTTTTGAATTATAATTGCAAGACCGCCCGATGATGCGAGAGCATCATCGCGATCTTTGCGAATAGTAACGTGTTGTCGAAGAAAATTTGTGTGTATTGGTTTTAAGTGTGTTTCCTGTAAACACAGCACTTTCGGATTGTGTTTATGGATAAGTTCTTGCACATCATCGAGATTCCTAAGAAGACCTCTGACATTCCATTGAATGATTTGTGTATCCATATTTAAAGAAACATTTTTGCTGTGTTTACGGAAATGGAGAGTGATGCCGCTTAGGTTACAGAGCTCTTTCGAGGCCCTGTAACGGGGGTTCTGCCCTTTTCTGGAGCGTTCGAGGGAGCCTCGCCGCTCCTTAGGCGCTTGGTGCGCCTTGAGAATAGGTGTAGTGTCCACTGCCTCTTGTGAGGCGCCGGACACGTACTCTTGCGAGCGAGAAGTTACCAGGGAGAGTCCCGCCTTGGAGGGCAAGACCCCTGCGCCCACCAGCCCGGAGGTCGATGGGGCTCCCTGGGGGATTTGGGTGCGCCGGCCGTTGCCAGCGCTGGAAGGGACCTGGGAGGTTGAGGCAGCCTCGGCTGCGCCCACCTTCGGGGTCGATGATCCCTTCTCCTCGGTTGACGGAGCAGCCCTAGCTGCAACCGCCGCGGGGGCAGATTGCGTAACTGCCGACTCACTGACTGTGGGTCGGACAGCCGCTGGAAGCCTTTGTGTCGCTGCCCCCTGGCGCGTCACATCGGCAAAGCTTTTCTTGGGCAGGTATGAAACCCGCCTGCGTGCCTCTTTGAAAGTGATATTTTCTTTTACTTTTATGGTTACTATTTCTTTTTCTTTTTTCCAAGACCGGCAGGACCGCGAGTACGCGGCATGCTCGCCATCACAGTTGACACAGTGTGGGGTATTCTGGCATGTTTCAGAGGAATGTTCGTGTTCACTACACTTGGCACAAGTCATCCGGCCTCGGCAGTTCTGTGAGCTGTGGCCGAACCTTTGACACTTGAAGCATCTCAGGGGATTTGGCACATATGGCCTAACACGAATCTTGAGGTACCCGGCCTCGATGGTGTCGGGCAGAACACTAGAGCGGAAAGTAAGTATTAGGTGTTTTGTCTGAATTTCTTTTCCTTCCCGCCTAATCTTAATTCGTTTGACACTGACGACGTTCTGATCACTCCAGCCCTCCAGGAGTTCAGTTTCAGATAGCTCTAGCAAATCAGCATCGGAGACGACGCCGCGCGTGGTATTCATGGTACGGTGTGGGGTAACTGTAACCGGAACATCGCCAAAGGACACGAGTTTAGGTAGTTTTTCATGTTTCTCATCACGAAGTTCCAGTAGGAGATTGCCGCTTGCCATTTTCGACGCTTTGTAGCCAGGTCCAAAGACTTCAGTCAGGGTTTTCGATACCAGAAAAGGTGAGATCATTCTCACCGTCTTTCCAGATTGATCAGAGCGGACGACGTGAAAGCGGGGAAAGTTACATGTTCGGTTGCCCGAAAATTGAAAGACTTCGGTGCGACCTCGTTTAGGGGAGTGATCAGGAAATGGGGGAAAGGAATTCTCCTTGAATAGGCATAATAAATTCGGCAACAGCGCCGACCGCCCACCATGGAGCTCAACGAAGGGGACGCGGCAGAGCTTGCATGCAAGTCTGCACTACGCCAGTCGTATGCCGCCACTATAACCAAATATGGTGTACCCAAGGTTGGATAGCCACACAGGGTTAACCCTTGCCGCCAAGAAGAAGGAAGTAACTAGAAGAGAGAAGGAGACAGGAAAGGTGGAAAGTAAGGGAAAGACGAAGGCTAGAGGGAGAGAGAGACAGGAAAAGGCAACTACCAATTTCCCTCGGGTGGGTGCCGTCTATGTGAAGCAGAGGCCAAAGGGGTGTGTTGCCTCCGCCGGGGGGCCTTAAAGGTCCAAACACCCGGCATCGGCTCAACCCCCAGGATCCCCCTTTCCCCAGACACGGCTAAGCCGCGCACGGCTACACGCGGGAGGGTCCAACCCTCGTGTGCTCGGGTCCGTGGTGTCGCAACACACCAAACGCCTGCTTGCGCAGACGCCCCTGCGGGGAGTGGAAAAGAAAGCTGTTTATGTTGAAGCTTGCCAATGGAGGCCAGCACGTTGTTTTATTGTTGTACGCAATGATGAACGCGAACTCTTTACGCGGAGTGGAAAATCACGTGTTATCCTTGCCGCACGGCCTATTAACAAATGAGCATATTGCATTCACACTGAGGCTGTTGGGTAGCGCTGAGGTCCCGTTCGGAATTAGTGCTAGTCGCATTATATTTTCGTGCTTAGCGGGCTTTATATATTCGCGTTAAAGAAAGAACGAATAAAAAGAAGCAAAAATACTGAATGGATACCTTGTTGGAAAAGACATCTTTTGACTCTACTTACGTACAAAGTAGGTAAACAAACCGCAGCCTCCCTTGGGCTCATAACACATCATGGTCTTGGTAAGAGGTGCGTCATCTAAAAAGCGAAATTCCAGATAATTATGTGAGCACCGTGACGAAGAAAAGTAGTAGCCACCAATAACTGCCTCCGCCTAACACTGCTAAATGGAAAGTGCGTGTTCAATTAGTAAACACTAACATACGACGTTCCTAAAACCAGAACTCGACAAAAGAACTTGTAACCAGCATTGCATAATGAAACATTGTTCTTGAGTGACCGGAAAAGCTGCCAGCGAATGGAGCGCTTTGAACTCAGTCGTTCCTAATTTCGTTGCCTAAGGAATGGGCTGCAGTTTTGTAGCAATGCTACGGCTACTAGAACGAGCAGGTGGGTGGCGGAGAGAGCATCGCGACAAGCAGCGCGCGGTCTTGGGTGTACCAGTAAATCATGAGGACGACAGGGGAGCTAGCGCGGTTTCTTAGATGCTTGTTTCTTTTTTGTGGTACCGTTGTAGCTGGTTGTTCGGACGCGGAGTTTCGTCTTCTTATCTCATGTTACTTTGTTAAGGACAATTTGGATGCAGTCGAAAAACAGAAGCTATAATGGATAAGCGTTTCGAACGCCGAACATATTGTTGTGGACCTGGGTGCTAACTCAGGCAAGCCACTGTGGGGGTCTACTAAGGCGTTTGTTAAGAGTAAAGGCGGCAATACACTCCGACGTAACGCGCGCGCTCGTCATGGCGACGTTACGTTGGCGAAAACACGACCCCCTACAGTCCGGCGGCGTCTGGCGCCGACGCGGCCGGCGGCATTCAGCGCGCTCGGACGTCGTCCGGCGCCGAATGCAGCCGACTGCATTTCGCGCCGACCGCGCAGAGCAAGTTAAGGCGCCAATACACTTCGACGTAACCCGGCGCGAACGCGCGCGGTGGTTGCGCTACGTCACGCCAGGTCGGCTACGCCGCGTCAGGCGTAAATCCGTCCCCCTACAGTACAACGCCGCGCACCTGCCGCAGCTGGAGTAGCGCATGCGCAGAACACCGCGCCGCTCCGTGCCGCCTGTCGTGGAACATCGAAACAAATCTTTTCGCGCGCTTTCTCTGTCGGTAGCGATTGCCACCGCGGGCCGGACTGTTGCTCGGCGATGGCACGGACGCAGGCACATTCCGCAAGACGAAACATTACGCAGGAGACACACGGTACGATTCGGCGTCCGATCCGACGTTCGGCGCCGCATGCTCCGGCATGCGGCATACGACGATTCGGGGCACACGGTGCGTGCATCCGAAAGATTGAGCGGCGCGTAAGCTCCGCCCAGATGCAGCCCCCAGCTCGACTTTATAGCCACGTCGATAAACGCAATATAAACAACTCTGTACAACACTGCTTCGCTTTACACGAACACTGTCAATAAAATCATGCCCCTGCAAGTGACAGAACATTTCACGACGGCGCGTTGTCCACTGACGACTCCGCTAACAGCCAGCGATAGGGCCGGTAGGCCTAGCTAGGCAGACGGCGCTTACGATCCAACCCGAGCTCGTCGAAGAGCGCTTATGTTTGCCAAAACAATTAACACTGTGCACTTAGGTCTCCCGTAATTAAATACAACTGGTTTTCTCGACGCAATCGTTGCGAAGGGCAAACGTGCAAGCGAAGCGAGCAGCGTCGCTCAGACGGTCGGTGTGGGATGTCTGCCCGCGAAATGCTCTCGTGTCGCGGCTGCCGATCTCGCCAGTAGCTTAGTGCTAGTGTACTAGGCGCTGCTTTGCATAACAGGCACACGTTCGAGATAATTTCACTGAACTGGTAACTATTTCTTGTCGGAAACAAACTGCAGCAGGCAAGGAAAAAAAAACACTGCGGAAAACCGGCCAGCCAGCACCGCCTCCGTGGAGGGAACGTCGGGGAACGTCACATTCCAGCCGCGCTGTCATTGGCTGTGGCCAGACGACGGTGTGGTTGGCGGTCGCGTCGGACGTTGAAAATCTGCCCGGTTTGCCGCACGCCGCACGTCCGATCCGGCGCTTCGGCACGGCAGAACACCTCGATTCCGGCTGCCGTTCCGGCTCGTTGGACTCCGGATCGGACCGTGTGTCTCCCGCTTTAACAGGTCCCTCTCTCTACATAACACTGACACGTAGCCGCTGCCACTCCTTTTCGTCGCTTCAATAGCTTTCAGTTCAAGAGTATAGCGGTCCCTCAGATGCTTCCGTAGTTTCAGGCACTCTTCGACTGAAACAGGGAAAACAAGACAAACAAACAGGCGCTGTGTGCATAGCATGTCCGGAGACGTATACACACACGTGTGTAGTAGCATTGACGCTCGTGTTGAGAGGCCGGAGTACATGCGTATCTGCTCCCACGCGTCTACACACACGTGCGACTACGCACGTGTGTGTATACGTCTCCGGACATGCTATGCACACAGCGCCTGTTTGTTTGTCTTGTTTTCCCTGTTTCAGTCGAAGAGTGCCTGAAACTACGGAAGCATCTGAGGGACCGCTATACTCTTGAACTGAAAGCTATTGAAGCGACGAAAAGGAGTGGCAGCGGCTACGTGTCTGTGTTATGTAGAGAGAGGGACCTGTTAAAGCGGAAGACACACGGTCCGATTCGGTGTCCGATCCGGAGTACGACGAGCCGGAACGGCAGCCGGAATCGAGGTGTTTTGCCGTGCCGAAGCGCCGGATCGGACGTGCGGCGTGCTGCAAACTGGGCAGATTTTCAACGTCCGACGCGACCGCCAACCACACCGTCGTCTGGCCACAGCCAATGACAGCGCGGCTGGCATGTGACGTTCTCCGACGTTCCCTCCTCGGAGGCGGTGCTGGCTGGCCGGTTTTTCCCAGTGTTTTTTTTTTCCTTGCCTGCTGCAGTTTGTTTCCGACCAGAAATAGTTACCAGTTCAGTGAAATTATCTCGAACGTGTGCCTGTTATGCAAAGCAGCGCCTAGTACACTAGCACTAAGCTACTGGCGAGATCGGCAGCCGCGACACGAGAGCATTTCGCGGGCAGACATCCCACACCGACCGTCTGAGCGACGCTGCTCGCTTCGCTTGCACGTTTGCCCTTCGCAACGACTGCGTCGAGTAAACCAATTGTATTTAATTACGGGAGACCTAAGTGCACAGTGTTAATTGTTTTGGCAAACATAAGCGCTCTTCGACGAACTCGGCTTGGATCGTAAGCGCTGTCTGCCTAGCTAGGCCTACCGGCCCTATCGCTGGCTGTTAGCGAATCGTCAGTGGACAACGCGCCGTCGTGAAGTGTTCTGTCCCTTAGGTGTCCTGTCCTGTCACTGTCCTGTCACTGTAGGGCATGATTTTATTGACAGTGTTCGTGTAAAGCGAAGCAGTGTTGTGCAGAGTTGTTTATATTGCGTTTCTCGACGTGGCTATAAAGTCGAGCTGGGGGGCTGGATCTGGCTGGAGCATACGCGCCGCTCAATCTTTCGGATGCACGCACCGTGTGCCCCGAATCGTCGTATGCCGCATGCCGGAGCATGCGGCGCCGCACGTCGGATCGGACGCCGAATCGTACCGTGTGTCTCCTGCGTAATGTTTCGTCTTGCGGAATGTGCCTGCGTCCGTGCCATCGCCGAGCAACAGTCCGGCCCGCGGTGGCAATCGCTACCGACAGAGAAAGCGCGCGAAAAGATTTGTTTCGATGTTCCACGACAGGCGGCACGGAGCGGTGCGGTGTTCTGCGCATGCGCTACTCCAGCTGCAGCAGGTGCGCAGCGTTGTACTGTAGGGGGACGGATTTACGCCTGACGCGGCGTAGCCGACCTGGCGTGACGTAGCGCAACCACCGCGCGCGCGCGCGCCGGGTTACCTCGAAGTGTATCGGCGCCTTAAGGTCGCGCGAAAGCTGCTAGAGGCCTACTTTAATCGTCCGCATAGCTACGTGCGTACCACTGACACCTTTGTTTGTACGTGCGTATTTGGTGGTCTTGACTGTGCGCGTGCCTGCGAATCTGGGGCAAGAGTTCATTTAACGCGGTGGCGTTAAGAGCCACGTTTTGCTGAAAATCCGGTGTCGGAGTCTGCGGAGTTCTTCGTGAGCGAAATTTGTGTATATTTAGGTATATGTTTGTGTAACACCTTGCTATATGACATGCGGTACATGCGGATTAAATTGCCACACTAATCTAATAATAAAGTTGCTCATACGATGTCTTACAGCTTTCACGAAGTAACACCTCAGAATTTTGAGAATGACAGCCCATAAACTAACGTCATGAAACAAAACATTCACAGCGCATGCATTTTATGTTAAATCTTTACCGGTGTAAATATTAAAAGGGCTAAACAATAACAGAAACCTGGAAATTATGAATTTTACTTCGGCGCTGCTGTGCACTAGCTCCGGGGTCAGCCCACGCAAGAAGTCGCGTTTATACCAGAAAGCTCGCCTTCGTGCATAGCGCTCGCCGCCAGCGTTTCACGCTAGAGATTACGGTTACATAAGCAACTGCGGTTGCCGGGAAGCGTGAAAGGAAGTCAGGGATTTTTGAATACTATCGCATTTCACTCTCAAAAGCAAACCTTAAGCGTCCTGCAAGTTCTTTGGTAAATTTAATTAATATAATTGGTATTTACAAGTATTTATTTAGTAATTAGCTGATAATTTGACATGCCCGAAGGCTGAGCAGCAAATCAAAACGGGACGATTGCTCTAGAGCAATCAGTCGTCCAAAGGTTTCTGAAATGCCGGCGGATGCCTGCTTATTCTGGGGAGAAGTGTTTTACCATTTGAAGTGCACAAACTTATCGCAATCGTGGAACACTCGTATGCGCACAGCTTGAGCAAGGAAAATAGCATATTGGACTTGATTTCGGCGATTACAAGCAATTGACTGAACCTAGGTGGTCATTCACCGCACTCCCATGATGTGACTAAAAGCCTCATTAGGTTCATTGCAGCGACAAAGCTGCATTTTATCGTGAACGCAGGAAAGATGGCAAGAGAAGATGCCAGCAGCTTACCCACTATTTGAAGTTTTGTCGCATGACGTGAATGTGAGTGCACATATGCTTTCTTCTTATTTCGGTTTAGAATTGCTTGTTTTGTGACGTTTATGATATACCAAAGTAAACATGCAGTCTTTCAACTATCTTGACATTGTGTTTTTAAGTGTGGGCCTCGAGATGTAGCAACTGAGAATACCGTCACTCACCGGCCACTGAACTTTCATATGATAGCCGGAAACTGAACGGCCACGTACTGAAAAAAAAAGGCCAACCCTTCCTCACCACAAAATGGGGGTAAACGAAGCTTGTACTGCGTGCACCCGACCTTCATCATGCTTAAGTAACCCACAGGTAACGGTGCCGGATTGCTTCGGCTTCCCGCTCCGTCAGCTTGAGGTCTACTCGTTAACAGATTGCCTGGGATCAGTCGGCTCTAACGGCTGAATGGCGCGCCGACGGCGTGCGCTTTCACGGGCGAGTTGTCGCCTGCGCTTGTCGAGCGCTGCCCGTTCCTCGGGGGAATGCACAACCATGACCGGCATGACCGTCCCATCCGTTTTCCGACACTACTCTGATCGTCAATGAAGCCGGCGCACCGCGCGCGTAACCCTTTCCCGCCCTTTCCCTCCCTGGCTGAACCGAAACGGCTCTGAGTGGTTGCGCTCGTGGCCTGAGCGAGCGCCGGTGCAGCTGGAATGCGTGCTAATGACTCATACTGCGCCGCCGACGCAGCTGTCAACTCATAAAACCGTCGTTTCGCACAGCTGCTCTGCTCTGGGAGCCACTGGGCTTTTGCGTGACCAAGACAACGCCACTTGTGGGCCAACAAAAGCTTCGCATGAAAAAAGGCAACCTGTTCCTAAAGTCTGTATATGTTGTTAAACAGGTAAAGATGCTGAAATCGTTTTGTAAAAGTGACCATTTACACGACAGCTCACGAAATACCCCCTCTCGGATAGGAACGCCTGGTATCTCGGCCGCAGCATTCTTGTCATCTTTCTTGCACGATTGAATGCATTATTCGCATCTGGTCGATAAGCTCTGCTTCTTATTGCTACTGCGTGCGTCTAACTAAATCATAAGGGGAACGGTGACGTCAAATCCATACGATATCAGGCATAGCGTGGAAGCGCCATCTTATTCGTCACCCACTCGTCCAGCTCGCCGCGTGTATAGGGCGATTTAAGTAGCGGAAATGGCGCTGCCGCTAGCGGTAACAGCTTCTGCTGCGCCCCACGGCTGCCAATGCTTCCACCTCCCCTTCTGGCTGCCGTATTGATACCTTACCAGATGCTATTTCTTGCTGCGTTTTTCGTAATCCGTAGGTGCTCAGAGCGATGATCCGCCCGCGTTACCAAAGGGATCAGCAGTCCGTAAGAGTTGCGTAAAATCCAGCGGTTGGCATCGCTATGAAATCGCGGCATTGAAAGCAGCAGTTTTGAAAATCCGTTACTGTCCTCAATTTAACTGGCCGCATTCCGTTGGTCATTTCATACGTGATTATTTCTTAAGGGAAGAAAGTTTATTTTCGTGTAAGAGCCGTATCGGCTACTGATCCCGCAATGATCGCACAGACTGCTTTTTCTTTAAATTAGCGATTGAAATGCATTCAGTTTACGGCTCTGATGAGGACCTACGACGCCAAATGTCCGAACTTCAATTATGTGTTGCGTGTTAAACCGTACGGCCATCTCACAGTAAGATATATATATAATACATTGAGTGCATTCTTTACGGTCGAATACTTATATTTGATTTTTTTATATCCCAGTTGAACCTCACCGCAGCCTGGAAAGAATTACGGCTAAGGTAGTGAGACCTGCGTGGTTAATGTAAGGTATATGTAAACTGGCGGCGAAGCTTCCATAGAAGCCCACATGTCAAGAAAATGGCGGCTGATTGCAACCGTCGCCGTCTTCATATCGGGGGGACAACTAACAGCAAGCAAAAAAAAATAAAGAATGACATCAAAATCGGGAATGGCAGTGACGTCAAGATCTTGTGCTGCTTGGTGCGAATGTTTGAATTTATTTAGCGTCCGGCATATCCACCGCTACGAAAACAGTTTTATTTTTTTAAGGCTGGGGGGGGGGGGGAGGCGGTCTTGCGACTCGCCTGAGATGAAGCGCCAGCGCGTCATTAAACTATAAGAACGGCGTATGTCATGATGTGAACATAATTAGGCTGTTATTGACGGCACTTGCTCCAGTAAGTTCCTTAAGGTTAGCGTATGGGGTGGCAATAAATGACCGTACCACAGCGGTTTCAAAAGCAACTTCAGCTTTACTCATCTAGAATAATGCAAGCAATATAATTGACCAGGGAAAACCTATGTTTCAATGGTTGAAAAGTACTATGGCCAGCAGAAAAGTCGTAATGTAGAGCGACTTGTGCGAAACCGTTTCACGGAGTCGTTCGCTATTCCGAACGGCATCATGTATCCATATCCAACAGTTATCACACAAGACAACATTGCCCCACATTATCGCTTAGAAAACATTCCCCTTACTAATTTTCCCACCCGTCGGACACTCAGAGCCTGTGTTAAGGAGAAGGAACTAACACAGCACGACATTTCTTCACGGGGCGTTCCGCATTTATCGTCACGACGAGACAAGCGCGTCTTATGCCGCAGCGTGAACTTGCAGGATAGCAAAAGGGGCGCACTCACACCTTTCGCCAATGAATGCCGTGCAGTAGGTCACATAAAATTTGAAGTAAAGGGCACGCCATTCTTTGAATAAACACGCAGGGAAATAAAAAAAAACTCAACAAAACTGCCGAGTTAAAGGGAGCAATGCCATTCCGCACGATAAAACAGCTGGCTAGCACAGTCCCGCCAAGTCTTGCTCCATAATAACTGGTTGGTAGGGGTCACCAAGACCGCATCAATAAATTGTCAAATAGAAAAGATATATATACACATTTCTTATTTGAGCACAAGAAAAATATCTGAAAGGAAATATTCAATCGCATGACAGTTATATGAATAAAAATTTCCGGAAACTTTTTTTCACCCCCATAGGCTTTCTAGTTTCAGTGCTCAATCTCAATTTAGCCCGCGATAAAGGGTGGTGTAAAACGGCACGTCATGCTTGAGGGCGTAATTTCGAAAAGAAAACTTTTCATCTTTGAGGATAAGCAGATCATCTGAGCTCAGGTTAAATGGATTATCCGCCTGGTGTATCTGTTTGGACTAACAGTTTGTCTGGTCAAGTGCAAATAAGGAATAAACGTCAGTCTATTGAGATGAAATTGCTTGGGGACGAACTGTTAAACGTGGTTCTCTTAGTCCCAAAGGGATTACATGTTGGGCAGCGCGATTAGCCCTCAAAGGCATGAACCGCACACCCGTTTGCTGTTTTTGCCCTCTGCACTTAAAAAAATATTTTAGTGCCCTTCCACTCTGTGAAGAAGGATGACCAGCGAAGCTCTGTGTGTGGGCCCCTTAATGGCGAACTGCACCTCCGCCGCGGGTCGGGCCGCTACTGCACTATTTTCGGGATCGGCCCACGTACGGGGAGTGCTTAACGCCTGCTTCACCTCCGTAGCGGGTCGGCCAACCATTGCACTATCTCCGGGATGCGTATGTACAATTCCTAGTAGGTACAGCGGGGCGTGGCACTTGCGGAGGCGCCGGGCGTTTGCTCGCGTGCCTGAGTAAGAGCGGGTGCGAGAGAGAAATTGTGGGGGCTTTTACTCCTTGAATTTATGACTACCTAGGCACTGCGGAGGAGTTTCTTAGTGCCTGTGGTATGCGTTTGTCCCTAGGCTTGCCGGCTTTACAAAGTGAGCTCGAGTTTGTTTACGCTGGGACGCTGGCTGCCGGTGCGGTGAAACAGGTGATAACATCGTAGATGTTTCCGTGCGAGCAGTAGGAACCGTGGAAGAGGCCGATCCGCATATGTTGAAAATGTAGAAGGCACAGCGCCTTAGCAACCGCGGTTGAACGCGAGTCTCTGAAAGGGCGCCGGCGGCACTCGACAGCCTCACAACTGCTATAAGAATATGCCGCGCCCCCTAACCCATTTTACGCTAGCCTAACGTAACCTTAACCTAACTCAACGTTAACTTAGTCTACCATTAACCTAACGTCAATCCAACCTAACGAGACTGAGAGAGAAAGACAGCAATGCTTACAACATAACCGTTGTGAGAACACGCCGCGCCACGCCAGCTGTTACGCTAACCTAGCACAACGCAACGTTAAGGTAACCCAACCTAAGGTAACGTTAACCTAACTCACGGAGTAAGTCATTTAGGAGGGGTAACTCCCGTCAGCGCGAGCGAGCGCGGACGACCAGATAAGGTCACAATTGTTGTATGCGCCGACGGGGCCGTATACAGTGGCGGCGCCAAGCGGCGCGTCGCAGAAGCCGCAGCAAAAAAAAAATGCAGCGCCGCCCGGGCAGACGGCTTCGGCGCGCTCTCAAACGCGGTAATTTCTTTCCAGGCCGCCAGCACGATAACGGCTCCACGGGCTTGTGACCTTTTCTGGTCGCCGCAAACAGCGGAGTTTCCACTCCTAAATGTTTCTTGCTCCGTGACCTAGCCTAACGTAACCTAACGTGGCCGAGACACAAAGACAATAATCCGCACGGCATAACCACTGTGACGCCGTGGCACCCTAACGCTTTTAACGATAACCTAACGTAACCTAAGCTAACGTAAACCTAACCTAACCTAACGTTGACGAGACGAAAAGTCGGTAATCCTCACGGAGTGACGTCAGGCGACTGCGTTCGACCGTGGTTGCTAAGGCGCTGTGCGTTCATTTCACTCAAAGGGGGCTACTCAAAACTGCTCCTGAAAAGTCCAATAGAAGAGGCCCGTTCTTTACTACGGCCCCTATTGCTCCCACGGGGAAATCATTGTTTTTTTTTTCTTTTGAAGGTAGAAAGCCGTAAGGCGTTACAAAGTTAAAATCCAGCATGACTGAATCGGCACCAGCGCCGCACGCGTGAGAAGGTCTCTCCGTCGTACCTTCAGACACAGCGATCACCAAATGGGGTGTCAGTGCGCGCGGGTTCACCTGTTTCACCGCGCCGGCACCCAGCGTCCGAGCGCAAACAAACTATACCCCCCGGCATGCCGGTGCACGCCTACGGAGAAACGCACGCTACACGCGCAAAGAAACTTCTCCGCCTTAGTGTCTAGGCAGAGTCACATTTAAGGAGCAAAGGCCCGCAGACTTTCTTGCACCTGCTCTTACTCGTGCCTGCGCAGAGACGTCGAACGCCGCAAAAAACGCCACGCCCCGCTGTACCGAATAGCAATTGTAAAAATGCCTCCGGGATCGGCCCCCGTTTTTTGCTCACCACGGCGACGACACGAAAATTTCCTTGGAACGGTAGAGGTAGCCGACACCCGTTGAGGCGTATCGTGTCCCGCGACAATAATCGTCATCTCTCTTGCCCGCATTTCCTTTCTTAACGCTGCGAGCCCAGTACTTCCAAGACACAAATGGCTTTCCCGTTATCAGCATGACACAGCATTCTCTACAGGAAAGTTGCGAGCACCGAGTTCTCAAGAAAGGAAACGCAAGCAAGGGAGTTGACGATTATTGTTGTGTGACAAGCTCCAAAGGGTGTAAACTTTTTAAAAGGTGTACATTCTAAAAACAATTGCAGCCTTTGGGGTGTACATTTGTCACACAAAAATAATCGTCATCTGTCTTGACTGCATTTCCTTTCCTTAACGCTGCGAGCCCGGTCCTTCCATATCACGAACGGCATGCGCGTTATCAGCATGACAGAGCATTCTCGACAGGAAAGTTGCGAGTACCGAGTTCTCAAGAAAGGAAACTCAAGCAAGGCAGTTGACGACTAATGTTGAGTGACAAGATAAGCTCCAAAGGGTGTAAACTTTTTAAACGGTGTCCATCCTAAAAAAATTACCGACGATTACGTTACTTCCTAATGCGAATTTTCAGCGCAGCAAATAAGCTGTTTCACCTTTTCGATAGATTGAGGCAAAGAAATCGAGCAACACATGTATGCGCTATCACAGAATTTTTTTTTTATTTTTCACACGTATTCCTTTAACAAAGACTCCACTAGGTAAGCTTCTGCTTCGGCGGCACGCACCTCTGGATTCTGACGGCGACGGCGCTGGGCCTCTGCTCTGGCAGCTCGTTTAGCAGCAGCAGCAGCAGCAGCAGCAGACGGAGGACTTCCATCGGTCGTCTCGCTCATGGCTCAGAAAGAACTGGCAGATAATTTCGCAGTGGCGAACGGCAGCGGCAATTTCGGCTCGGGCGGTGCACATATACAGATCCGCCGCCACCGATCTGGCTCTCTGATTGCCACCGCACAGGGGTTGCATTGGAGGAGGAGCGAAGAAAGGAATTAAGTTCGAGCCGGCGCTTTGACAACCGGAGACTCGCAGGAAGAGGGGGGAGGGGGGCGGCGTGTACATCCAGCGGCAAACGATGGGGGCAGAAGCGCGCGCAGCAAGCGGACAACACGATAAAGGGAGGAGGGAAGAGATAGTAGCGACTGACTGATGCCGCTGACACCGATAGTGAGTCAACCCCAGCTGCGGAGTTGGTTTCAGGGACAACGCCGCCGATGCCGACACAAACAATATGATACCCTCGCTTCCGCAGCGCTAAGAACCAGGTCTAGCCGTGGGAAGGTGGTCACGTATTCGTCGACGTGCCGGGGCCTACGTGAAATAACCGGCGCGTCGGCAACTGAAGAGCACCCTATCCGCCACACAAGAACAGGGGGGGGGGACCCTTTCCTCCTCTTTCTGCATGGCGGCGACGGTGTTCTATGCAGTCACGTTATCTTGACTCTCTAGCGGCGTCAGCGGCATCCAGCGGTATCAGTCGGTCGCTGCTAGCGCTGGGGGGATGAAAGGGGGCGGAGCTGGTTACGAGGTCGACGACAACGCCGACGACGACGCGAAACCCAGGAACGGACGCCAAAGAGCTGCGCTCTAAAACAGTTGCAGCCTTTGGGGTGTAAATTTGCCACACATCAATAATCGTCATCTGTGTTGCCCGCATTTCCTTTCTTTACGCTGCGAGCACGGTACTTCTATGTCACGAACGGCATGCGAGTTATCAGCATGACAGAGCATTCAGGATAGGAAAGTAACGAGCGCAACGTTTTCAAGAAAGGAAATGCGGGCAAGACAGATGACGATTATTGTTGTGTGGCAAATATAGACTCCAAAGGGTGTAAACTTGTTGTAGAGTGTAGTAGATTATAGCTCCACACTCCATTTCATTATTGCTTTGCAGCACTACAGAAGCTGCAGGATTTCTTAGCCAATAGGAAGGCCGAATGCGCCTCGGTATGCGTCCACAAGGTCGATCCAAATATGGGGCGAAGCTTCTGGCTAAAAGCGATTAAGAACAAGTTGTCACCGACATCAGCAAGGGTGGTTATGGGAGCAGCGATTGAAGCGCGACAATGTTTGGATGGAACAAACATTGAGAAATATAACACAGAGTTTCTTTTAATTAAAGCTAGACACAATTGAATTCATTCAACAAAAATAAAATTCCGAATAAATTTTATATATGTGTGACTAGTAAAGAAAAGACAGCTCTATTTTATTTTATCATTATCAATGTATGAATTTTTCAGCGCCCCTCGTAAGAGGGGGCGTTGACGCCGCTATCGCTTGCAAAGCAATGTAGCTCTTGAAGTGTTCATAAAGGCGCGCTCGTAAAGTTGACCTGTTACAATACACCCCCCTCACACGTCGTGCTCTTTTGCTTGTCGACGTTTGTCTGAATTTGGTGACTCGGGTAGCTTCATCGTTTCTGAACCTGTTCAGTCGAAAGTAGCGAGTTACGACCGCCAGATAATTACTTTCTTCACTTGTTTTCGCGCGACTGCGCAGGCCAACGGGCTTGGTGTCGGACTATAGAACCGGCTGTCTACACCTAAATCTTTTGTCGGAATCTAAAGAAAGTATGCTCTGTTCAGGGGTGCAATTTCGACACCCGTACGGCTGACCTTTTCTAGCGTCGCTTTCCGCGCGGAAAGCTCGAAATGCCCATCAAGTCAAATTGCGGTGTATATAAATATATAGCTCTAATGGAAGGTCACCAAAACAAATTTCGCGCCTTTGAGAACAAAATGACGTCACTTCTGCTTTTAACGGATATGGCGTCCCATTGTTTTTTTCTTCCGCCGGAAGTGTTCCCTCCTCATAAATATGGCGCTAAGCCCCATGAACCGCCGATGAACGGTCTTGTTTTGAACGTAACGGCATCTATGGAAGCTTCGATACGAGGTACATTTACTTTGGTGCGACTATGCTTGGAGGTAACAACATTCGTGCACAAAAAAGCGTTTCTTAATTAAAGCGAGACGCAGATTCATGCAACGAAAATAAAATTCATAATCAATATTATACGGATATGCGTGAAGAGTAAAAAATGAAAACTTCGTTTAATTTGATTATTATCAAAAATACGTCTTTTCAGCGCCCTTAAGAAGCGCTGATCAGGCCGCTATCACTTGCAATGCAGCGCAGCTTTTGAAGTGTGCACAAAGGCGCGCTCGTAAAATTCACTTTTTACAATACGCCCCCCTCACATGTTTTGTTCTTTAGCTTGTCGACGTTTGTCTGAATTTCGCAACGCGGGAAGCTTAATCGTTGCTGAACGTTTTTAGTCAAAGTAGTGAGCTACGACCGCCATATAATTGTTTAGCTGTTTTTGTGCGACTGAGCGGGTCGACGGGCTTGGCGTCCAACGATAGGACCAGCACTATACGCCTGCAGCTTTCGTCGGCCTCCAAAGAAATGATGTTAGCCCCTTACCGAGATGACGAAGAAGATGGAGAATAAAAAGACATGGAACAGGAAAAGAGAAGAAGCGTTTTAGTCGCTCAAGAAGGCGCTATATTCTGGACGAATTGTAAAAGCAACTGACCTTGAAAAGGAATTTGTTCTCCACTCAGACACCTCAGACTCCTTTCTGTATAGGCGTTATTGTCATGCAAGACCATGATGGTTTCCTCCACCCGGTGTCGTATGCCAGCCGTCAACTTCAGCCTCGCGAAAAAAGATACTCCGCAATCGAGCGGGAATGTTTGGCGTTAGTTTGGGCGACATTAAAGGCCCGAAAATGTTGGTGCGGATTACATGAGTCGGCTATGAGCATGCCATCTATAATAGTTGCCTCGTGACCACTTGACTGTGGGGTTTTTTGTGAGTGTAGTTTTACTAACAATGTAGTGTCTTGTCGCGCACTGAACCGCAGTTTTTCTCTGAAAAACAAGCTTTTTCAAAAGGGGAACCTTTTGTTGTGTGTTTGTGACAGTGCGCGAAACCAATGTTGTAGATAAAGAGAACGGTGCAGCCAAGACAACTTATCATCGAAAGCGAATGGGTGGGCGTAAGAAGCCGACGACGAAGAAGCGACGCGTGTGATGTCTGACGCGCCGTGAAAACAAAATACTAAGAAAGGAACCATTATGAATGGTGGTGGTGGTAAACTTTATTGCAAGGGGGAAGGGGAAAGGGGCGGTAGCTGAAGGATCGGGCTCAAGTAAGGCCCTGGGCCTGTTGGGCCTTCTCCGGCCAGTCCACCAGTTCAAGCTGTCGGTCGACGTCCCCGGAACTGAGCCAGGCTCTCCAGTGAGTCTCGCTGCTGACGGAGGGACGAAAAAACGGGAGCGAGGTGCATTCCCACATTACGTGTGAGTGGCCCTGTTTGTGAACATAGCCTACATAGGTCGCTTTCCTTGCCCACTGTGATTTTGTTAATATACTTTGGGTGTGGGTATGTGTTTGTCTGGAGTCGCCTAAACGCGACTGCTTGAGTTTTATCCAGTTGCTTGGCCGGTGGCTCCGTGGCCGGTGGTGAGAGCGCGCAACGCCTCAAGCGATGCCTATGGGCTATTTTGTGAGAAGTCTCGCAGGGCTCCTCGTGCCTCTCCTCCTCGTTCACGCCGCCCGCATCCGCGGACGAGGCTGGGCGCGCGAGACTTCGAGCCAAAGTGTGAGCCGACACGTTGCCGGGCACAGCCGCGGAAGCGGGGCTCCCACGAGTTTTCAAGCCGCATAGGGGTTGCCGCGTGAGGACATGGTACGCCTGTTTGGAAATTCTACCCCGTACGAAATTGCCGATAGCCTGCTTGCTATCGATAATGACGGTAATCGCTTCCGCATGCATGGCCTTGGCAATCGCGGTTTCCTCCGCTTCCACCACTCGGCCATCCGTGATTGTTGGGTGTTCTATCAATCCTCCGTTCTGATCCGCTATCACCGCGGTCATGAAGTCGCCGCGAAGTTGTCTCGCTGCGTCGATGTAGACCACTCCATCTTGCGAGCCGTAGTGTCGCCAAATGGCTTCACTACGGGCCTGCCGACGGCCCTGATGGAACTCGGGGTCCATGTTGCGGGGTAGAGGCTGGGCATAAATGTGCCCCCTCACCTTTCGTGGAAGTGTCATGTACTCTGTATCCTCAGGGATCGCCTCGAGACTGAGCTTCCGGAGGACTGTGGGGCCAGCCGGGGTTAGCGAAAGACGACGGACTTAGCTAAATTAAACACAATGGTCATGGCCCTTCGGGACCACGCGGCCACCTCAAGGCTAGAGGCGGTGGCTGTATGGTGAGCATCTAAGAGCTCCTCGATTGTGTTGTGCAAGCCTAAGCCCGTGGCTGCCAGTTTGACATATGGTGTTGAGTACACGGTTCCGCCGGTTATGTATGCCTGCACAAGTCGGAGCAGCTCGCCCTCGCCCATGCTGTGGTGCCGATTAGCCACCCGGTGAATGAGCTGTAGTGTGTAGTTGGTCGCCCGCTGGAGTTTCTTTAACATCAGCCCGCAGCGCAGCGTCTTCTGAAAATCTAGCTCCAATATCTTGATGTTGGGGCGCTCCGGGATGGTAAGTCCTACGACCTTAATTTCAAGGAAGCGCCTCCCCCGTGGTATTCACCCGGGACAGCTACTTCTGCCGGGCTTGAGGTATTAGGATTTTTCCGGTGAGCCCGTCAGACCCCTTGACTTGTACGACGTCGACGCGGCGTTGCATGATCTCTTGTAGAATTTGTGGATCATCCGCCGCTGCCCATAACGTCACGTCGTCAGCGTAGAGGCTGTGGTGAAGCCCTGGGATAGAGCACAGCACGTACGGGAGCCCGCGCATCGCCGCGTTAAAGAGAAAAGGGGAGATGACTGATCCCTGCGGCGTGCCTCGGCTACCGAGCTCTATAATGTCACTTCCATGTTCGCCGACTTTGAACCGGCACTTCCGGGAGGTGAGAAAGTTTCAGGCGTATTGGTATGCTCTGTTTCCTACCCCCAGTTGAGTCAGGCCCTCGAGCACCGCTGCATGGGCGACATTGTCGAGGGCCATCTTCAGGTCGAGGCCCAGGAGTCACCGGAATCGGCGAGCGTCCGCCGGACTTTCGGGTTGCATTAAGGGACGTACACGATGGGTGACGTAGAAGGAAAATCAAGAAGAGATGAGGGAGAGACCCTAGAACGGTGTGGTGGTGTTCGGATGGAAGTGAGCGCCGAAGAAGTCAGCGTCCGCCGGGAGTGGAAGTAAGCCGTCGGGCTGTGGGCCCGAGCTTCCAGACTCCTACCGGCAGAACCTGTACCGCCTAACCTCCGGAGCTACAACAAGGTCCCACCGCGTGACTGGAGTGAGCTGTCGGGCCACGGGCTTTAGCTTCCATATTCTCACAGGCAGAACCTGGACTGCCTAACCTCCTGAGCCAGTACAAGGTCCCATCGCGTGACAACCTGGAGTTCGCCCAAGGAGCGACCAGTGCCTTCCGTCGACGACGGCTCAGCGCTCTTCACCTACGCGACCATGTGCCAGAACTGTTGGTGAGCCGCACTCCGCCCTCAGTCTACTGTCCTTGTGTATTCGGACATACCTAACAACTATAGTATTAGAATAACGCTGACTTTGATTAATCAGAACTGCCTTTGTTATAAGCAGTGTAGAGTGCTCTTTATCCTTTTGTTTTTTATCCGTTGTTTATGTGTTTTTTCTCCACTTTCTATATGTAAATATACATTCTCCTTTCCCTTCTGAAATCAAACGCTCTCATCCTTGATTTTAATAGAAAACATGGATAGCGATATTATTTTAGGTCGCATTCCATAAACGAACTGTGACAATGTCCATTCGCGCCCCGTCGTCTGCTCAGCGGCTGTGGAATGCGCGGCATTCGGAGTGCATGCGCCAATGTCATGACATGTCACGTATCGCTGCCATGTATTACGTTGCCGTTTTATGTAATTGCGGATAGAAAAATCCGCGTTTCATACTGACAAAGCTAACTAATGACGACGTGCAGGCATCGATTATGCTTTAGTGCCAGTCAACTAACAGCTTCGTTATCAATACTGAGTTCATCATGCTAGTTACCAACAGGCCACATTGTTTAATCATTGATTGTATGAAATTTCACTTGATATTCATGACAGTAAGCGTGCGCAATACCGAAAGAATTTAGCATAGTGTGTTAGTAAGCGATCGATAATTACTGTACCTTATGATTTAGCCGTATTCTGTTATTGCTCAGGTAACTGATTAACTCTGCGTAATTACTGATTGGCTTTCAAGAACTACGCTATAACGTGGTGTTTATCTTTCTTAGTAATAAATAAAAGATTTAACCTTGCACCGAAGCCTTAGATAACGCGGATTTAGCACAATAACACTACTTGTCGAGTTCCCGCATTACATAGCTTCTAACCTAGATAAGGGATTTCAAATTGACGCTATATTTACAGATTTTTCCAAAGCTTTCACTCAAACTACTGCCCAAACTAAATGCGATTCTTAACAACCCTCAATTAGTGAACTGGATAGAGAGCTTTTTGTCTCACGGCTCTCAGTTCGTAAGCTTTAACTCAATAAATTCCTCGGTGGTGAATGTATCAGGCGTCCCTCAAGGATCGGTCCTCGGTCCTCTTCTTTTCTTGTTATATATTAATGATTTACCACACGAGATATAATCTAAAATCTGAATGTACGCAGGCGACCGCGTATTGTATGACATCATTTCATCTCCCGTTGATCATGTTCGCCTTACTGAATCATTCGTCAGGATTTCCAAATGGTGTGAAACATGGCAAATGAATATTAACTTCCGTAAGACTGTCGTTATATCCTTCTCTAATACAGCTAGCCCGTTCTTTTTCAGCTACGAATTTAATGATAATTTATTTCAACGCGTTTCAGAATATAAATATTTTGGTCTCACTTTCACCACTAACCTGTCCTGGTTGAAGCACATCGATTCTGTTACGACTAAAGCTCTGCAAAAACTCGGTTATTTACGTCGTACGCTCTCTAATTCTCCGCGCGACACTAAATTACTGTTATATAAACCTATTGTTCGCCCTATACTTGAGTATGGTAGTATCGTTTGGAATCCTTACGAGCAGTACAAAATAGACAGAGTTGAGGCCGTCCAAAGGAAAGCCATTAGATTTATGTACCGACGTTATGGCCACCAGTTCTCACTATCGTCAGTCATGTCCTCACTCGACCTAACATGTCTCACCGAACAGCGACACGTTAATTCTTTAACATTTTTTTCATGGCATTATTCATTGGTCTTGTCGCCTTTCCAGTAATGAATATATCACCTTTGCAAAAATATCTTCCAGTAGGAGACATCACGCGCTTAACATTGACACCCTTTTTCGCAAGCACTAATACTTTAACTATAGCTTTTTCCCTCAAACAATTGAAATTTGGAATTCGATACCAGGGACCAACCGTTCTCTCCCATTAAACGAATTCTTGCCTCTGCTGACTCAACATTGAGCTTAACTTTCTTTCTTTGTTGCGTATTGTATATATTTCTTGTATTATATTGTGTTATCCACTACTGCTATAGCCCAACCAGGGGCTGTAGTATGTGAAAATAGATAAATAAATAAGATGGGGCACGCAGCTGGGCTTAGTGCTTCGGTGCCACACCATAAAGTCATTCGGTCCTTTCCTTCTTGCTGAATCTGACAGTGTAATTTGTCCTTAGACGTCAGGGCGCGAGTGTGCATCATAGTAGCATATTCGAGTTCATGAGTTGTAACATGATCGACGAACCCTTTCGCGTTAATGAAACGATTGACGACTCTTCCCCCTGTAGTGTTGCTTCGCCACATAGAAGACGAAGAAAAGCTCGCCAGGAAAAAAAGTTTGCCAGCGGAATAAAACCAAACTTTATCAGCCTATCAGCATATGGAGAGACACCTATAGCTTATGTCACTAGAGTGCAATTAGCGGATTAATTTTCACTGCGCTGCAATCATCACTTTAAAAATCACCCTATCCATTTTAAACGGGTCAGAAACAGTGTCCCAGGGAAAAAAATTCAGCCAAGAGAACTAAACTAGAGCTAACATAGAGCATGAGAGCGTTATCATGAGTAAGGTCCCAAAGTGGCAATTGGCGAAAATTGGCTCCGCGTATTGGCGCAGTTAGCGAAAAGCTGCTCGGCTGTGTGCCGCAGTTAGTTTCGCTTGTACTGAATCTTACTGGGAGAAGTTCGTGACGCATTCACGGACCCCAAAAATTATTGTAATTCATTTCTTAACTTTTTGGGACACTTTTGAGGCATGCTCGCCGCGCCTGGGGTTGTGAAGCTCTTATCAAAAAAGCAAGCCGGCCGTGGCGAGTTAGTTTTGCGTGTACTGAATTTTAGTGAGACAAGTTCGTGACGCTTTTTATGGCCCAGCAACAACACATACCTACATATACCTTATTTCGGTACTCACGCTTGTCGAAAAAGCGACGAGCGACGGCCGAGAGTGATAACACGGGAGCGTGTTGCTTGCGCGGGCAAGACGCGTAAAAGATAATGCCTAGGAGCTCAAGAACTTGACATTTCTGTCTTCTGAACGACTGAATACAGGCTCTGCACCCATGAATTTATCTTGAGTGAGACTAGAAGGCATTCTGCTAGCATGTAAAATGGTCTGGCTGAGAGCCTGTGTTGTAGCCACCTCTGTGTACTAGGCGTACCGTCGCGTCGACTGAGGCCAAGTTGTTTTGGAAACGCGCTGTCCCCGTGTATGTGTGCTCTTAAAGTTCAGGCAATAATGCCCAAGAAGGGAGGGATGCCTGAAAATCACATGTTCAGATTTTATGGCATAGTTCGGGAGGCGTCTATTTGCTACGAAATGTATGTAAAAGTGGATTTATCTGTAATGCCGCTCATTCACCCCTTACGCACGTTTCGCCTATACACGCAAGATTCCTGTTAGGTCAATATACCAAAATGATACATGCTTGTAATTTACATTTTTTCAGCTGACGGCATCTGGTGGAGTTTCGTACGGCAATGACTGCTGCTCATCTGGTGTCACAACTTTGGATAAATGCACAAGAGGCCAGCAACGAGCATTTATATAGAGCCAAATAAATATTTCATCATTTCAGAAGACGTCTTGCGTTTAATTTATTTATTTATTTATTTATTTATTTATTTGTACATACTGCAGTCTATACAGACCTGGCAGGTGGGCGTTATGAAATTGCGCCTGACACCGATTCGGTGGAGGCTTGTAAAGATCGTTCGCAATCATTTTTACTAAATAATAAAACGATTCTCTGCCAAGACCTCGCGTGGTTCAGCAGTAGAAGCGAAAAAGAAAATACCACGCCTATCAGTGGAGCCGGCGTGGCGTGTACCAGCTGGCGTTCATAGCAGCTCCCAAAACCAGAACCGGAGGGTGCTAATCCCCTCCGCTTGGTGCGCTACAGTCAATTCGGCCGCAGGGCTTTATGGGAGTGTCCTTTCTTGTTGAATCGCTTTCTCTATGACTGTTCTGTGTGCATTCTTTGTGTCGTGTTCTCAATATGCGCCGTTATAGTCATGTTCTATCAAGCCACCAACCAACCAGCCCATCTAAGTCTCTTAATCGATGATTCGCCTTTCGAGTGAAACTGTGACTTCTTTATTTGATACACTCACTTTATACACTCCTGACATGGCGGTACCTCCTACCCATTGCCTGGACCGTTACGTGCCTGACGCATGCCCTAAGTTACACATTTACTCATTTAGGCAACCAGAACCGTGAACACTCCTGGCGTAGGGGAAGCGTGCTCGTTTCGCACACCGGAAGCCCGGGTTCGATTCCCACCCAAAGAGAAATTGACCTAATATTCTTTTCAAATGCAATAAGTTAGTTTGTTTGTAGGAGCCTCCCTGATAAATTTAGCGTCCATTCGAGTATTTTTGACGTGGTTGTAGTCTTTGTCGTCGGCCCTTTTTGGTACAATCGTTCAATCACGCCGCCGACTACAACGCCGGCTTTTCGCGTGATTGGGCATTTTATGCTTTCGCGTTAAAAACAAACCTGAGCAAGTACTCGCAACTAGACTAGGGGTGTGTATGGTACGGCAAAATTCTGGAGATCACTCAGCGCATTGTAATGGCATACGAAGGGATTGACCATGTCAGACCCGTACATAATGCACAACTGCCGGAAGCACTTGGATTTAAAGTGGACGAAAGCATCCGCCGGTCAGCCGGCGATAAGCATGAGATGTTTAAAGTATTGGTGGGAAGAAAGTACGGAAGAGATTGATTGATGCGCCCAGATCAGGTAGCGGTACAAGGGGGAGAAGCTTTGAGAAGGAGAAAAAAAACGATTAAGGAGATGTATGCAAAACGTTGTAATGAAGAGCATGTGTAGGATACCTGATTAACGCATGCAGACTAAGTAACTATTTCTCATCGCCCCCTTTCAAGGGGATGCCAGTGAATTACCATCGAAGCGAGAGAGGGAGAGCCTGGTGGCCGCATGACGCGTTTCTCAGCTTTCGCACGCACCAGCGCGCCATGCATTTCGATGCCAACCCAACCTTCGCGGCGTCGGTGCCAGACGACATCGAGTGTTCTCAGGGAAGGGCGAAAGGTGAGTCTCGCTATATTACACGCCTCATACATAACTAATTTCGACGGTGGCAATACATTGTGCCACTACGTCGATTCAGTGCTAAAGCATCACCGTCGACAGTCATCGTGAGATGGGTTCTGTGTAATATTTAACGCACATTTAACTCTAAACACCCAGATTCGACCGCTTGTTAACGCCGACTTTCCAGCGATTATCTTTGGAAATATCAAGAGAATAAATTTGTAGTTTAAATATTGATATAAGTTTAACCAACATAAACTACAATAGGTAAATGCCTATCTCAGCATATGGGAGGAGTGGGCGAGTCCACGCACGAATAGTGTACGGCCTCCCTTCACGCTGCTCCTCAACTTTCCATTTAGATACGTCCATATCCGGGACATATCCGGGACGGTATGAAAGCATCTAACCCTACAGCTAGAATAGAACTGGCAGAACTTTCGAAGTTAATCAACAAGCGTAAGACAGCTGACATAAGGAAGTATAATATGGATAGAATTGAACATGCGCTCAGGAGCGGAGGAAGCGTAAAAACAGTGAAGAAACTAGGAATTGGCAAGAATCAGATGTATGCGTTAAGAGACAAAGTCGGCAATATCATTACTTATATGGATGAGGTAGTTCAAGTGGCTGAGGAGTTCTATAGAGATTTATACAGTACCAGTCGCACCCACGACGATAATGGAAGAGAAAATAGTCTAGAGGAATTCGAAATCCCGAAGGTAACGCCGGAAGAAGTAAAGAAAGCCTTAGGAGATATGCAAAGGGGGAAGGCAGCTGGGGAGGATCAGGTAACAGCAGATTTGTTGAAGGATGGTGGACAGATTGTTCGAGAGAAACTGGCCACCCTGTATACGCAATGCCTCATGACCTCGAGCGTACCGGAATCTTGGAAGAACGCTAACATAATCCTAATCCATAAGAAAGGGGACGCCAAAGACTTGAAAAATTATAGACCGATCAGCTTACTGTCCGTTGCCTACAAAGTATTTACTAAGGTAATTGCAAATAGGATCAGGAACACCTTAGACTTCTGTCAACCAAAGGACCAGGCAGGATTCCGTAAAGGCTACTCAACAATAGACCATATTCACACTATCAATCAAGTGATAGAGAAATGTGCAGAATATAAGCAACCATTATATATAGCTTTCATTGATTACGAGAAAGCGTTTGATTCAGTCGAAACCTCAGCATTCATGGAGGCATTACGGAATCAGGGTGTTTGATGAGCCATATGTAAAATACTGGAAGATATCTATAGCGGCTCCACAGCCACCGTAGTCCTCCATAAAGCAAGCAACAAAATCCCAATAAAGAAAGGCGTCAGGCAGGGAGATACGATATCTCCAATGCTATTCACAGCGTGTTTACAGGAGGTATTCAGAGACCTGGATTGGGAAGAATTGGGGATAAAAGTTAATGGAGAATACCTTAGTAACTTGCGATTCGCTGATGATATTGCCTTGCTTAGTAACTCAGGGGACCAATTGCAATGCATGCTCACTGACCTGGAGAGGCAAAGCAGAAGAGTGGGTCTAAAAATTAATATGCAGAAAACTAAAGTAATGCTTAACATTCTCGGGAGAGAACAGCAATTTACAATAGGCAGCGAGGCACTGGAAGTCGTAAGGGAATACATCTACTTAGGGCAGGTAGTGACGGCGGATCCGGATCATGAGACGGAAATAATCAGAAGAATAAGAATGGGCTGGAGTGCGTTTGGCAGGCATTCCCAAATCATGAACAGCAGGTTGCCGTTATCCCTCAAGAGAAAAGTATATAATAGCTGTGTCTTACCAGTACTCACCTACGGGGCAGAAACCTGGAGACTTACGAAAAGGGTTCTACTCAAATTGAGGACGACACAACGAGCTATGGAAAGAAGAATGATAGGTGTAACGTTAAGGGGTAAGAAAAGAGCAGATTGGGTGAGGGAACAAACGCGAGTTAATGACATCTTAGTTGAAATCAAGAAAAAGAAATGGGCATGGGCAGGACATGTAATGAGGAGGGAAGATAACCGATGGTCATTAAGGGTTACGGACTGGATCCCAAGGGAAGGGAAGCGTAGCAGAGGGCGGCAGAAAGTTAGGTGGGCGGATGAGATTAAGAAGTTTCCAGGGATGGCATGGCCACAATTAGTACATGACCGGGGTTGTTGGAGAAGTATGGGAGAGGTCTTTGCCCTGCAGTGGGCGTAACCAGGCTGATGATGATGATGATGCTGCTGCAGAAAGCGGAGATTCTTGTCTGAAACAAGAAAATAATAAGGCGTTCTTAGCGTGAGATATGTAAGCGTTGTAGTATTCAATCTCATACGAGGCCAGTTCAATTGTGAAGCGAATTCGTGGTGATGCTAGCTCTATGATATGTCAGAATAACGAACGTTGATGGCTAATTGTGGAAGATGAAACTAGTGTGACTTACTTACAACTTACTTACTTACTTACTTACTTACTTACAATACCAAGGGACATGCATTTGGTCGCGTCGTCTTAGAGCATATCGGCATATCTTTAAACTGGCTAAAGTTAGCTGGGATACCTCGCATATCCCCGACGTTAACTGCTCTGTACGAGCTCGTTTTATCATTATCACCTTTGCCCTTACAAATAAGGTTGATGCTGTTCTCACGCCACCAAAACCAAATTAGCTTCATTTTAGAAATCGTTCGCTCCGTGGCATTAAGCAGCAGCGCCTTGGTTCTTCGACCCAGCTGTTTGATTAGCTGTAATAGGATTTCACCGGCACCTGCGGCCGTGTTATCAGGGACAATTTCTTCTGATTTTCTTTCCATTAAAATCTTTATACGCTAAACCTTGGTTTCTCAGCCTTCTCTGTCGCTAAATCTGCTCGAGTCTAAACGACGCTCTGTTTCTGAAGTTATCCGTAATTACATGTTTGATGTGCCGTATCGCACCGATTTTACACCAGCACCTTAGTAGAATGAACTTGTTAGCTGCAATAATAGTTCTTTGTTTGTCTCCCAGAGCTTTGCGACACTGCGGTCCGCCACCAAGCCTGGAGCTCGCATTTAAGCCCCCGCTAATCCGGCTAAACGCCCAGACCATTTAGCCTGTCCGGTGGATTATACTGGACAGGATAAAGCTACAATGACGCACACTCACTTGCACAATGCTGGCGTAAGCAGGACCGCCCGCAGTGGGGAGCGAACACTTCGTGTTGCCGCTCGCTAACTGCGCACATGGAGCACATCGACAGCGCACATGGAGCTAAAATTAAGCTCGGCTGGCGCGTAACCTTGGCACCCACCGCAGATGACCCCCAACGTTCGGCGCGCGGACCCGTACGGCGAGGCATGGGCAGCCGCGGCCGGGCTGGAGGAGACGCCCGCTGATCGCACCACTATGTTCTCGATCACGTGGCCTGAACATTCGGCGCGCGGTATCAGCGTATATCAAGTCACTGGGGTGACGAGCGACCACGTAGACTGGTGGAGTCTCGACCTTCCGGGAGGGAGAAAGCAAAGCGACAAGACCAATTTCTTACCGTAGCATTTTACAGCGAAGCTGTTTTTGGCTACTTTCCCCAGGATTCGGTCCCTGTGGACACCAAACTCGAGCCTTCCCCTCCTGCGTCCGCGCCAGACACCACCTGCCGTTTTCGTCTCCAGTTTCTCGCGAATGCTCTGTGCCTCTCAGTCTAACGTAGGTATCTTGGAAAAACAATACTGAAATTGACCGCTCAGACGACTCTATCATTACGCCGAGTTTTATTTACTTGTCATAATTAGTTCACAGTGAAGTTTTAAAGTTCACGACGGTTGCATTGTGGGCTTGTTGGTAATGCATCTTCAAGGAGTGTACGGTAGCGCGATTAAAAGACGGGACAAAAGAAGACACATAGGGACACACTCAGCGCTGAGGGTGTCCCTATGTGTCTTCTTCTGCCCCGTATTTTAATCGCGCTACCGTACTCCCCTTGAAGCTGTAAATCTTACAGAATTCCAGTCTGCTGTCAATACATGGCCGTCTACGGATGGAGTATGGTTCCAGAAAACGGCTTTATATCTTATTCTATTGAAATTATCCCGAAACAAATTATGTGACAATTAGCCGCTAAGACGACTCTAATATTACGCCGAGTCTCATATAGTTTTCTTACTTCCGTAGTTCGCAGTGAAATTGTAAATATTGTGGAATTCCCGGATGTCATGCGACGTTATTTGCACGCGTGACTACTTCATAAATTACCAAGAATAAATCACTCCACAGTCAAAAGATGTATTCCTTCTCTGTATCCTTCAATAATAATAATAATAATAATAACAATAATAATAATAAATCAAAACACCTTCCTAAACAAAGATGGTTGAACGCAAAGCTTTCCCCCAATGCAAACAAAATCAAAATCCACAGCCAAAGACCGCGCCACGAACGCAAGAAATGCTGAGCGACCCGATGGTATGAATACGTAGTAGTTCTGCGGAATTATTCATTGCTTCTCTCCACCTTGCGGGTTTCCGCAGAACTACTACGTCAAACTCTTGCCTTTGCTTCGCGTTGTCGACAAATTCGACTTCGCCCTGCCATCTGCTAGCCGCCTGGTTAGCTCAGATGGTAGAGCGGCTGCCCCGGAAAGGCGGTGGTCCCGGGTTCGAGTCCCGGACCAGGACGAATTCCTCTTGAACTATGAGGCTTTTCTTTCGAGGAACCAGTATGGGTTTCCTTTGTAGCAATTGCTACGAACGCGTGGATGTCTCATTTTCCCTTTATTCATTGCTTCTCTCCACCTTGCGGGTTTCCGCAGAACTACTACGTCAAACTCTTGCCTTTGCTTCGTGTTGTCGACAAATTCGACTTCACCCTGCCATCTGCTAGCCACCTGGTTAGCTCAGATGGTAGAGCGGCTGCCCCGGAAAGGCGGTGGTCCCGGGTTCGAGTCCCGGACCAGGACGAATTTTTCTTCAACTATGAGGCTTTTCTTCCGAGGAACCAGTATGGGTTTCCTTTGTAGCAATTGCTACGAACGGGTGGATGTCTCTTTTTCCCTTTATTCCTTGTTTAGGTTTGTATTTTTTCATCGCTGGAGTTGAATCAAGACACATTTCGTTAAGTTACATACTACAACCCTGACTGACGAGCTTCCGGCCGATAACTGCTTAAAATTTTTAGATTTAGAGTTGACTTTTTTATCGTGTCTTGTGGGGCAGTTCAAGCCAAGAGCTAGCAAACCCATCCTCTCCTACCATTCAGCTCATTCAAAGTAATAAAAAGAGGCATCATTCAATCATGACTAACCAACGCACTTAACAAATCATCTGTGCATCGGCTGCAAAGCAGTTTTCATTGTCAGGTCAGCCGCCTCAAAGCGGCAAGTTATCCTCACCATGTCATCGTATCTGTTGCAGAAAAGATGCTCAGACAGCTCAAGCAACCTAACGTTGTAAACCAGGGTCGAGCAGGCCCTTCTGAAACCAGGTGCGCTACCATTCCATATGTTCACGGCATATCTCACAATCTGAAATAAAGTAGGTAAACGAGCTTGTGTTCGAACTTTATTTTACGCTCCGAAAAGTCTTGGTTTGATGTGTGCCAAGGTGAACGCAGGACATCGGGAAAAATAAACAGGTGTGCGAAAAAAAAAACATGGGCACAAACATGTCTGATGTGTAAAGGAAGTAGCTTATTCGGTTCCGTTGTCGTGTGGGTCATCATATTTAGGCCAAACGGGCACACGTCTAAATGAAAGATTGCATAAGCATCGATATAAGATGGAAAATCAGCTCTCCGGTCATATAAGTGCGCATTATAAGGCTCACAAGTGCATTCCAGATTTTGATAGAACCTGTGTTTTGAACAGAGCTGATGATCAACTGACAAGGTTGGTTGGTTAGTTGGGGTTTAATGGCACAAAGTCAACTAAGGCCATGCTGCGCCAGTCACAAGACAAAAGGAAACGCAAGGTTAAAGCTGGCAAACCTGCACTGCATTATAGTTCGTGTAAATAGCCAGTTGTCTCTAAGAAGTGGAATAGGTTAGTAAATGGCACTAGTGGGTCATCTGCCAGTAAAAGGGCAGGGTGTAAAGGCATATTTAAAGTATATAGGTTGTGTAAAAGCTTCCGTCGCTGTGTTTCAAACTGTCGACATGTTAGAAGGATATGTATAACTGTAAGAGGTTGACTGCATTTTTCGCACGTCGGCGGGTTTTCTTTACGGAGAAAAAAGTTGTGTGTTAAATGTGTGTGTCCGATCCGAAGTCGACACAGGATAACCTTATAGAACCGTTGCTGGTGAGTGCATGACTTCCACTCACCAATTACGGGTTTAGTAAGATGTAGTTTGTTGCTTAAGCAATGGTCCCATTTCTGTTGCCATTTGGACGTCAAGGCCTTCCTAATAGCCGCGATACTATCCCGATATGCAAGCGCCGTGTTTGTTATGTGTTTGTGTGCTGCCATTGATGCACACCTATCCGCTGCTTCATTTCCTGGTATACCGACATGGCTTGGTACCCAGCAAAACCTAATTGACCGGCCATATTTGTTTAATGTTACCATGTTTAAAATGTCCCCTATCAGGGGTTCACATTCGGATTTCTCGTGTAGAGCCTTCAGTGTGCTTAATGAATCAGTGTATATTACTGTGTTTTCGTGTTCGTCAGCGATGCTCTTTTTAACTACAGTCCATATTGCGTATACTTCGGCTGTGTAGACAGAGGCATGTTGTGATAATCGAATACTTGTTTCCCAATGTTCCGTTACGGTCGCCACTCCCACGTGATCGTTTGTTTTCGAGCCATCAGTGTAATATTGCATGTTATTTTGATATTTGTCCTCAAGTGCACGGAATTCTTGTATAATGTATTCGTGTGGGATGTGTCTTTTCTTTAGATGTGTTAACGTCCAATCACATAAGTGTGTGAAGTCGTACCACGGGGCCAACCGTTGTGGTTTCTTGGCTACCTGGAGGACTTCGTGGGGGATGTCATAGTCCCGACAGTATTGCTCATACCGCAGGACAAGTGGCCTAATCGTGTTCGGTTTATTTGTGTAGTGTAAGCGTGAGTTGCATTGTGTGAGGATGTTGTAGCATGTGTGTTGTGGTGAAGACTGAATTCTGAGTACGTAGGAAAAAGTGAGGAATGCTCTGCGCTGCTGTAAGGAGGGTTCATTACACTCGACGTATAAACTTGGAAAAGGTGAGGTTCGGTAGGCACCACTTGCCAGTCGCAGTCCAAGGTTATGTACCGGGTCAAGTCGTTGGATGTAGAACTGTCTGGCTGAGCCGTAAACCACAGAGCCGTAGTCTAAAAGGCTACGCACAAGAGACCGGTAAACATGTAAAAGGCACGTTCGGTCGGAACCTCAGTGCTTATGAGACAGAATTTTAAGGATATTTAGAGCTTTATTTGCTTTAATCTTCAGCTTTTATGTAAGTCAGGAAGTTAAGTTTGGTCTCAAAGGTTACTCCTAAAAAGTTATGGACTTGTTTCACCGGCAGTATGTTGCCGTTCAATTTTAGGACTGGATCGCTTTGCAGCCCTCGTTTCTGAGGGAACAAAACAGTAACTGTTTTCTGTGTGGAGAAACGGAAACCATTTTTGTTAGCCCATTGTGTGAGTTTATTTATTGTCATTTGAAGCTGCCTATCACAGGTTAGCAAACTTGAGGCACGGCAAGCCACTTGGAGATCGTCTACGTATAAAGAATGCTTAAGAGACGACGGTATGATCCTATTATCTGTGTTCGTTTTTACTATAAAGAGTGTCGTGCTGAGAACACAGCCTTGTGGAACACCCTTTTCCTGTATAAAAGTATTCGATAGTACTGAGCCCAGACGTACCTGAAATGTTCTATTAGACATAAAATCAGCAAGGCAGTTCAGCATTTTACCCCGGATGCCGAGGTCAGCCAGGTCTCAAAATTCCATATCTCCATGTGGTATCATAGGCTTTTTCTAAATCAAAGAAAACTGCAAGACAGTGTTGTTTGTGTAAAAATGCATATCGAATTTCATGTTCTAGACGGACAAGATGGTCAGTGGTTGAACAACGCTTTTTATATCCAGAATGATGGGAGTCAATAAGGCTTCTTGATTCCAAAATAAATGAATGTCTTATGTTGATGATGCTTCGCATGATTTTGCCAAAACGCTTGTGAGGGCAATAGGTCTCTAGCTGCTTGCGGATGTGGGGGATTTATCGGCTTTTAGAAATGGAACTACTATTGCCTTTTTTCACTCTTCCGGCATTATACCAGATTCGCAGATTAAGTTAAAAAATTTAAGGAGAGCGTTTACAGATGCCTGAGATAGATGAGCCAGCATGGCGTAGTGAATACGGTCGTGACCTGGTGCTGTGTTTTTCCCTGTAGAAAAAACTCTGTTTATTTCTTGTTGTGTGAGGGGGGAATTGTACGGTTCATTTGATGCGCCAGTAGATGGCAGCTTCTGTTTTTCAGCAGACTGCTTGTATTGTAAAAATTCCTTTGTAAATTCCCTGAACTGGATACATCGCGGAAATGTTCTCCAAGTATATCTGCCTGTTCTTGTATTGTTGTTTGTGTGCCTGGACTTGTAAGTAACGGTATTGTGTAAGATGCGTACTGTCCTCTAAATTTCCTGACCTGGTCCCACATTCGTTTCGATGTTACCGTACTATTAATTGAAGAGATGTATTTTTGACATGACGATTTTTCAGCATGTCTTCGGATGAATTGTGCTTTGGCTTTGGCTTGTTTGAAGTTTAACAGGTTGCTATAGGTGGGGTACCTTCGTAGGATTCCCCAGGCCTTATTTTGTTCTTTTTTAGCGTCGGTACACTCCTTCGTCCACCAGGGGTTTAGCTTTTTGTGTACTAACCCGATGACAGGGGTATGGTCTTTTCAGCCGAACAGATTATAACCTCAGTTATTTTTTTATTAAGCTCATCAATACTTAGCTCAGGTGAAAAGACATCTTCCAGTATCGCGTTCTCCGCAAAGACCGGCCAGTCCGCGAGCTGTATTTTCCATCGGCGTGGTCTAGTTACTAGGGTTTGTGGTGATGATAGGCGTTTGATGAGTGCGGGTAAGTGGTCGCTGCCATATGACGTGTCGAGAGCTTCCCATTTAAAATCAGTAAAAAGAGAGGGCGAACAAAAAGCTAAATCTAAACAACTAAATGTGCGGGAAGTCGGTGAGAAGTAAGTTGGCGCACCTGTGTTTAAAAGACGTATATTGTTTGACAGAATAAAATCTTGAACGAGTTGCCCTCATTGGTCAGTTTTAAAACTGCCCCAAATAGTACAATGAGCATTAAAATCTCCTACTAAAACAAATGGCTCCGGTAGCTGATCTGTTAGATTTTCTAAGTCATTTATAGTAAAATGTGTGTGGGGTGGTATATATAGTGAGCAAATGGTGATTGTTTTGTAGGATAGAATGGTGACAGCTACGGCCTCTAAAGATGTATTTAATTGGACATTTCGGGTGGGAGTGCCGCCCTGTACGACTATAGCCACTCCTCCCGACAAACGGCTTCGGACAACGGTGAAGCCTCTAAGGAATAGACTGTGGTTAGAGCCTAATTTGTTTCCTGTAGGCAAAATGCCACTGGTGAAAACTGATTTCTTATGTCTTTAATGTCACCCAAATTGTGAATCAGCCTCTACAGTTCCAATGCATGATAAAAGCCATAGTGGCAGAAGTGAGAATGGTAATTTATATATATGTACTAAGTAACTGTAGGTGACATTTGTTAGTGGGAATGTACTATTGGAAGAACGGTAACCGTTCAGGTTACCGCTCCCTTTGTTCGCGTAGTGATTGTGAGCTTGTCTTTCTTAGTGCGCTCCAGGGAGCGCTGATGCTTTGGCGTCGATGACGCCGGAGTTTTGGTCTCGAAATCCATAACCTTCTCCGAGGCGCTGGATGATCGAGAACCAGGCGCTGAGACGCGCGTCTCAGGCCTAGCAGTTCGATTCAGCCTGGGGCCCTGGGGAACCGGGGTCTGCAAGCCCGTCTGTGATGATAATGATGGAGCAGCACTGGCTGCTGCCACCAAGGGGATGGATGGAGTTACTACTGGGCCACTGACTGCGGTCCCTGTACTGGCGTAGGTTGTTTGAGGTAAGTGTGCTAGTTTCAGTCTAGCTTCATAAAAGGAAATCTCTTTCACTGTAAGTGCAATTATCTCTTTCTCTTTCTTCCAGCAGGGGCAAGATCGTGAATATGCTGGATGATCTCCTTTGCAGTTTGTACAGTGTGGAGCAGCATTACAGTTTTCCGACTTATGGTCGTTGGCACTACACTTTGCACATGTCGATTTACCTCTGCATGATTGCGATGCATGTCCGAATCTCTGGCACTTGAAACACCGCCTCGGGTTTGGGATATACGGTCTTACGTTGATCTTAAGATAGCCTGCATCATGTGTAGTAGGTACAATACTGGTACCAAAGGTAGGTATAACGTGTTTGGTCGGGATTTCTTCGTCGTTTCTTCGGAGGGTTATTCCTTGAACTTTTATAACATTTTGTTCTTGGAAACCTTCCAGGAGTTCTTCATCGCTTAGGTTTAAGAAGTCTTCTTCTGATATTACACCCCTGCTTGTGTTGAGAGAACGGTGTGCTGAGATTGTGACTTTGGTGTTACCGACACTAGTGAGATCAGCGAGCTTTGCGACTTTGTCTTTGGTTTAGAGTTCAAGGAGGAGGTCCCCACTTGACATCTTTGAAGCTTTGTATTGCTTTCCGATTTTCTCTACTAGACATTTTGCTATTAGGAATGGCGATATTTTTCTCATTGGCAGAGATCCTTCACTGTGGATCACATGGTAGCGTGAGAACGTTTCTGCGTTGGTTTTCAAAGCGAAATCGAAAATTGCTTCGGTGCGCCCTCTTTTGTTAGGGCGATCTGCAAGGAGGGGGAATGCATTTGCCATGTATTGTTAGAATATTCAGCGGCGATGGTAGCCACCCACGACCGAGCCCAACAAGGGAATGCTACGAGGTTAGGAACATACCTGTATACGTCAGCTATACAACGCCGCTATAACCTAATATATGTACCCAAGGTTGGGTAGATACCCACGGTTAACCCTTGCTGCCTGGAAAATGAGAAGTAAACTGAAGTGAGTAGAAGACAGGAAAGATTCAAAGCGAGAGAGAAAGACGAAGAGTCGAGAGGGGGACAGGAAAAGGCAACTACCGATTTCCCCCGGGTGGGTCAGTCCGGGGGTGCCGTCTACGTGAAGCCGAGGCCAAAGAGGTGTGTTGCCGCCGCCGGGGGGCCGTATAGGTCCAAACACCCGGCATTGGCTCAACCCCCAGGATCCCCTTTTCCCCGGACACGGCTAAGCCGCGCACGGCTACGCGCGGGAGGGTCCAGCCCTCGTGTGCTCGGGTACGTTGTGTCGCAACACACCAAACGCCTGCTGACGCAGGCGCCCCTGCGGGGCAACTGACAAGGGAGATATTGGAAGCGCTTGAGATCAAGAAGCGTGGTGATTGTATCAGTGAAGCCTCAGTTTCTCTTTCGACAAAGGAACTGGCGTATCTTGGGAGCGGCACTTAGAAGTTGTTCTATATCGTGGCTTCCTTGTGCGATGAAGATGATGGCCCTGTTTATTCTTCTTGTTTTTATCCTTGACAGCAGCTATATATTCCTATGTCAAGAAATGAAACACTCGGGTGTTAGTGCGCCTACGTGGTTGTCTCGTGTCTCCTTCCTTCGTCTGTTGTTTTATTTGGTGCCTTCTTCGTAATCATGCATAACCAACTCGCCCATCCGCACATGCTCAGTAGTTTTATTTTAGGTCATGTAGCCGTTGATTACACACACTCACACTTTCACGGACGACTCTACACTTGCACAGTATTGCCTTGTAATCGCTGCGGGAGACGGTCAGCGGCTCTGCCATCGTAACGAGACACAGCCTGCTTGCAAACGTGTGATCAATGCAGGAACGGAGTTGCGTTGTGGGTCTTTGTAGCGTCTTCAGTTTCAACGAGTAGAGATAACATGAAACTCTCCATTCATTTGCCGTGCTCTTTCACCCCATTGATGCTAAAGTCACTGCACACGAGGGTGGGCGTACTATGTGGCTTTAAGGCCTTCATTGTTTCTCCCAGGAGCATTTTCGCGTCACAACAAGACGTGTTTGGTCTGATGTACACGCTGACGATGACAGGACCAGCAGGCATCTCGACTACACAAGAGTCTCCCACATGGCTTTTCTGCGTGCCGTTGCCGATACATGGGATCGGCCTTACAGGCACGATCCCGCTCTAGCTTACGTTCGCATACGGGAGCGTTTTCTACTGCCGTGCGCTGCACCAACGGCCTACGCATGGTGACGGCTGGGAATGCATTGCGTGACGCGCGTAATGCAATGCAGATATATACTGTTCGTTTGGGTAGCGCGGCGTTCAACCATCTTTCTTTAAGAAAGGGGCTTTGATTTTTTTTTCCATATCCGAAGACGAGCCCGCGTTCACGCGCTTTTGCTCTCTCCAATAAGCAGGGAAGCAGGATTAATCGCAACAGGTGTGGTGCCATGCCTAGCAGACGCAACTTGCGCTTCCAGTGAATTTTGTGCGCATCCACGACTCTTGCTGAGCTCGTCGCTTCGCGCCGTTATCAGGCATTGCCGGCCAGCCAGTCGAAGCTGGCGCGGTACTGCGAGTGCAAACTGCAGCGTTCGACGCAGACGTGTATGCCGGTTTTCCTGCAGTGCTTTTTCGGCGCTCACGCAACAATCAGTGAAAAATGCAAAGCTTCGCCTTAATAATACCGATATATACATAGATGCGTCGATTGAGGTAAAACACACCACCAGCTTCGCTCCTCGTCCTTCTTGAAAGTGTGGAATGGCTGATGAGCGGGACCTGCATCGTGTAGACGCAAGCGTCTGCGTATTTCTGAGGCGACGTCGATGCTGCCGCAGCTACAGAGGGCTCCACTTTTAGAGAGGTGAAAACTTCGTCGCACGATGGAAAATCCACGTGACGTGGCGTGTCTTGGGGGTACGGAGGCGGCATCGAGGGCTCAAGGTCGAGGTATGCAGCAGGGTTGCGTCGCACACTGTTGATGTCGGCGAAGCGGGTGCTTCATTAGAGGTGGGCCTGAGGCCTACCAGCGTAATTGTGTCTGGTCGGCCGTTGACGTTCACCACAAAAATCGCCGGGCAGTTCTCGAGAACAGTATATAGTCCAGAGTAGTGTGGCTGCAAAGGCTTCCGCACGGCACAACTACGCACGGAAACGTGGGTAGCGGAGGAGGGCAGGAGAAACGTACAAGGACCTTGCTTGTTGAGAACTTGTAAGCACGGGTCGTATCTAGCTGAAGAAAGCTTGCAGTTCGGCAACGTACTCGGCGGGTGATAGCATAGTTATTATGGTTGTGGCGGCAAAGAAATGGCATGGAAGCCGTAGGTGAGTTGCGCAGACTAGCTCAGCACAAGAGCAACCTAGGTCGATCGTGAGTGCGGCTCTGATGCCAAATAGGACGAGAGGCAAATGGAGAACACACTTCTCCGGCGATTCATGCGCCATAATGGAAGTCTTGAGATGGTTCTGAAAAGGTACAAGTCCATTTGACTGCGGCTGGTAAGCAGTCGTGCGAAAACGTGACGTACCGGGAAGTTTGAGTAGGTCGTTGGAAAGTGCAGAGTCACACTTCCCACCGCGATCGGTGACTATTGGCAGTGAGCAGCCAAACCTTGAAATCCGTGTAGATACGAAAGCTGCTTCAACAGTGAGCGCTGAGATGTTAGATATGGACGTAGCTTCTAGCCACCGTGTATAGCGGTTCACGTATATCAGTATGTAGCAGGAACCTTTCGAAGATTCGAGAGGGCCGACGATGTCCAGGTACACGGTGGGAAATGAGCGTCTGGTCGAAGAAAATATTTGACAGGGGGGATGGGATGACGCTGAATCTTGCAGCGTTGACACTACAAACAGCAGCGGACCTAGTCGCGAAATTGCGCGTTCATCTAAGGTCCAACGAAACGACAGGAACGAAGCTTCGAAGCACGTATTCCCGGATGCGACAAGTTGTGCACGGTTTCGAATAGACGTCTGCGGAATAGATGCTTGCGATCTATTCGAGTCGAGGTGGGCCGGTAGAGATGTCGCAGGCGACGGACGTACCACGTGGAGTACAAACGACGTTCACCAAATTTAGGGAAATCCAATCACATGACGAGAACTCGAAACAAAGACTAACGGATTTATGTTTATTGAGAGAGCTTCAATGCGAAGGGAGTTGTTTAGATAAGAGTATTCCAATGTGTTTTTATTTCAATCTCCTGGGGTGAACATTACATAACCGCCGACTTAGGGATTAGGCGGTGAGCCGCAGCGTTGTTTCAACAGTTCCGTCAAAAGTTATCGTACTTTTTAGGAGGCCACTTTTGTTTGATTTCAAAGCGAACAGAATTGCTTACCTTCACATATTTTTCTGGACTAACTGGCTGAGAAGAGGATAAGAACACGCAGGAGGGAAGAGGATTTCGCTGGCGCCGAGCTAGCGCAGGGAAAGGATATAACTGGATGAGGAGGGTGGCGCCGGCGTCTGCTGTTGGCCCCTTGCCCCTTACTTAGCTTGCGGCGGCTTCGTGAAAATCGCGGCGGCGTGCGACGCAAGGACATAAATGCTGCCTAAAATGAATCATCACCGGCAGGGCGATGCCGTAAACGTGTCGAATGGGCTCGACAACGTTATACAGCCACGAAAAAAATTTACTATGCGCTAAATAAATGCATTCTCCATGGCAGCTACGAGCAGCCAGTGCCAGAGTGATCGGCGGCAGTAATTTTCTATTATTTCTGAATGGGGCTGTCTTGGGCTATTCTGAGAAAAGCACAGTTTTGTTCGGCCCAATAATGCACGACTGTCGCGTGCGCGTCACTTTCGCGCGGTGAGTTCTCACGGTTTTGGGACGTCGCGTGACAGGCCCGAAAAATTTTGGTCAACAGCGTAGGACTCATGGCGAAAAAGAAATAGAACCAGAAATATATATTTTCCTTTTGTTCGGTCTCACCATGCATAATCAGCACGTACACGTCAAAACATATGTGGAGTTCTCGCGGGTTTCGCGGCGTCGTGTAACAGACAGGTGAAGTAGTGGTGGCCGGATAAATTTTCGAAATCTCGTGGAAGGCTTATTGCAGAAACAGAAGAGAAAGATTTGGAATACATTTACGTTATAGCGTCGCTCATCTCATCTTTACCATTTCCTGTAAAATTTTTGTCGAAGCCCATGCAGCCCCTGTTGATACCACAAATGCGCTTTGTCTTGACATGCATTCGGGACTAAAAAAAGCATCTGCCCTATGCAGAAAAGAGCCTTGTCGTAACAAGATTCTGTCGAACGCTTGTATGTTCAGCATGGGGCTTACTACCAACCTGCACGAATTTACGGTTAGTTCACTGTTCACGGTTAGTTCACGTTCCGCCTCCCTGTAACGACCCTCAAGCGAGGGTCAACAGTATCAATAAAAAAAAAAAAAAAAAAAAAAGGACCATAATTTGTATTTCTGTTAGTGACTGGTTTTCTCAAAATTAGAAATACCCCTCGTTAAAAACTGTAACCATTTTATTGTCGTTACAATTGTCTACCTCTGTCGTAAGCTTCCGAAAGCCTATTTATATTTATGCTTAGATTTACTCGCGATGCAAACATAAATAGTGTTATCCAACGCTATTATCTTGCCCATAGCAAAAGTTCAGTAGACGTTTCAGACTTCTGTTAAGCGCCACCTGATCTGTTTTTGAATTTCCGATAACATGGCAATACGGAAACAATACAGAAACCAAGATCACTAACACTATCTTTAACGTTACAATAACATGACAACAAGAAAATGAAGAGATCACTAAAGAGAAATGAATATTTGAGTTGTTTTAGTAAGCTACCTTGCAATTGGCACGCCGGCAATCGCACGCACTGATCAAGAGGAAAATGTCAGGTGCGTGATACCGATGAGCTTTGCTAGCTGGGGACCACGTGACGACGAGAGGTGCTACATAATCGAGCAGCACTTTGCCGCTGTGGGATGCGGATCGGGCACGTTCACCGACATGGGGCTCACGCTCTTGCTGCTTGTGCAGGTTATTCAAAAACTTTCGTTCCTGATTCTTAAAGTCCTATGAGCTGTGCCGCCTCAAACCATTCTGGCATTTGCGACGGTCCACTGTTAGAAAATGGGCTGTGTGAGGGTGGGGTAAAATAACAATTTTTTAATAGAGTACTGCATCTCATGATGCTATTGCTACTTTTAGGTGACATTGAGCTAAATCCTGGCCCTCGCAACACAGATACTTTACTGGAGAACATCCAAGATGGTCAAACTGCCATTTTAAATAAACTAGATTCCATCTGTGCAAGATATACGAGGCACCAAATTTTAAAGGCAAAAATGAGCAAGAATTTAAGCGACACTCTGGCACACATTAAGCAAGTTAAGAAGTTGGCTTCGGAGCAAGCAGTCGTAATTAAATATCTCTTGGATGAAGTAAAAATTGGAAGGGAGAACTGTAGATTTAGAAAACCGGAGCCGTAGAAACAAACGTTGTTTTCTTGGGGTAGAGGACCATCATCAGTCTGAAACATGGGAGAAATCGAACCACCTTATTAAAGATATTTATAAAGCTAGTTCGGGATTTGAAGTTTGTTGAAAGGAAACACAGTGTGGCACCTTACAACGGTAAAGCAAAACGAACAATATTTCGCTGTTCAAGGAAAAAACAAATTATACTGCCGAACACCAAGAAATATAGGACCGCGCATGGTGTCGATAAGACTACTCAGCTGAAACGCGCGCTATAAGAAACAAACTATGGGAATATACAACAGACAAAAAAAGTTCGACAAGGTTTGATAAGTTTATCATAAATACTAGTGGGATAATTAAAAAGTGGAGGTTCCACTTTCCAAACCGTGACTTGCAACCAAAAGTAATGACCAAGAAAATGAAGACCTAGAGGTCTCATTAGGTAACTGCATGAAAAGTGAATAAACTAGATGAGCTTATCGGTTTGATAGAGTCAGCAAATGCAGATATTGTAATGAACACTAAATCTTCAATGAATGAATGTGTGTTGTTTAGTGGCGCAAGGGCCAGGTATGGCCAAAGAGCACCATGACAGTGTTAGTGATTTCGCGGTGGAATGGCGAGTTATGTGAAGTTGATGTGACGTGGCTGGTAAGGAGGCCTAAAATAGTCGCTGTAAAGTGTGTAAAATCTTCGTGCAATAAGATTATGGCGATGACTAATGACGAGTACTATGAGCCTTACACTGCATTCAGGAAGAACGGTATGATATACAGAACATGTAAGATGCAAAAATTAGTTACAGCACAACTGCCACACAAGAGCCTTTGAAGACGCAAGGGTCTGGGGGCATGTGCTATACAGTCCGACTATCACAGCGGCATTCTCTGACGAGAGGAAGCGCTACTAATACAACGGACGAATAGCATGTAAGACATCTCTGAAGAAAGCTAGGACAGTGTTTGTATTAAAAAGCGGTTCTGGACGGAGAAACATTACAGGATGAAGAGGAATGCGCCGCCGGTATGCCAAGAGAAAATGTCTTTTAGAGCGCAGCTCTTTGGCGTCCGTTCCTGGGTTTCGCGTCGTCGTCGGCGTTGTCGTCGGCCTCGTAACCAGCTCCGCCCCCCTTTCATCCCCCCAGCGCTAGCAGCGACCGACTGATACCGCTGGATGCCGCTGACGCCGCTAGAGAGTCAAGATAACGTGACTGCATAGAACACCGTCGCCGCCATGCAGAAAGAGGAGGAAAGGGTCCCCCCCCCTGTTCTTGTGTGGCGGATAGGGTGCTCTTCAGTTGCCGACGCGCCGGTTATTTCACGTAGGCCCCGGCACGTCGACGAATACGTGACCACCTTCCCACGGCTAGACCTGGTTCTTAGCGCTGCGGAAGCGAGGGTATCATATTGTTTGTGTCGGCATCGGCGGCGTTGTCCCTGAAACCAACTCCGCAGCTGGGGTTGACTCACTATCGGCGTCAGCGGCATCAGTCAGTCGCTGCTATCTCTTCCCTCCTCCCTTTATCGTGTTGTCCGCTTGCTGCGCGCGCTTCTGCCCCCATCGTTTGCCGCTGGGTGTACACGCCGCCCCCCTCCCCCCTCTTCCTGCGAGTCTCCGGTTGTCAAAGCGCCGGCTCGAACTTAATTCCTTTCTTCGCTCCTCCTCCAATGCAACCCCTGTGCGGTGGCAATCAGAGAGCCAGATCGGTGGCGGCGGAACTGTATATGTGCACCACCCGAGCCGAAATTGCCGCTGCCGTTCGCCCTGTGCGGTGGCAATCAGAGAGCCAGATCGGTGGCGGCTTGACATAAAGACAAACAGCAATTTCCTAACACTTATGCGGGAGAACATCCCGTTCCTCTCGCTCGTAACGCGTCCCACGGCTGTGACAACCTCGCGAGGCACTTGTATAGATCTCGTCTTTGAGAATCAAGCATTGGTGTACCAAGTCGAACATATATCAGTCTATTTCTCCGACCACAAAGCTTCCTTCATGACTGTCAAGAACTGTTAGTGGAGTCTTTGTTAAAGGAATACGTGTGAAAAATAAAAAAAAAATTCTGTGATAGCGCATACATGTGTTGCTCGATTTCTTTTTCTCTCAGATTCGCTTCTTGACACTCCAAGAGGACGTGCAGGACGGTCAGCCTCTCCCCGCATCTACCACAGGTTGGAGGGTCATTTCCGGTGAGTAGAAAATTATGGGTGCCAAATGTGTGTCCCATTCTGAGATGAAAGAATAGGAGATCAGTTTGGCGTGATTTGGTTGCAGAGGGCCAGAATCCTAACTGTGGCTTTATCACGTAGAGCTTAATATTTTTTCCGCGTCCCACATGCGTTGGCAGTAGTTTCGCAGTTTCTTACGCAAGAAAAGCTTCAGATCTGTGACAGGGACAGTAGCCGTAGGATAATTAGCCAGTGATGTGAGTGATGCGGCCATTCTGTCAATTAGTACATTACCCTCGATGCCTCTATGGCCAGGTATCCAGCATATTATTAGATGTCTATAAGATAAATAAATGCTGCATAAGAGCGAAGAAAGCTCAATAAAAACAGGATTTGTAAACGTTTCTAAAGAGATCAGCGCTTTTACAAGTCTTAACGAGTCTGAATATTATTGCTCTGTCAAGTTTTAATTTCTTTATATGTTTCACTGCAGACAGTACATCATAGGCTTCTGCAGCGAAGATACTTGTTGAGAGTTCAATACGTCCGATTTATAAAAGGGACCAACAGCAGCATAAGATACGCCAGATTGTGATTTTGACGCGTCTGTGTAGAATTCGGAGAAGCAGTACTTCGACTGATTCATGTAAATGCAGAGCACTTTCGAGGTCAGGAGCGTGCTTCGTGGCCTCTACAAAGGATACATCACAGTCTATCACCTGCCACTCCCGGGGCGGTAGTAGCTTAGCTGGAGACATTAGGCGATGTTCGACAGTTGGGACATACATTTCTTCGTTAGGCTCTCTGACACGCAGTGACAAAGGTACTCTCATAGAGGGTCTATTACGAAAAAGTGTTTCACATATCAAGTCGTTAGCGGTTGTGAAGCACGGATGTTCCTTATTAGAGCGCACTTTCAGAAAATAGGTAATGCTGGTGTACGTTCTCTCCAAACGGAGTGACCACTCATCCGACTCTATTTATAGACTTTCGGCAGGACTTGTTCTAAAGGCGCCAGTGGCCAAGCGGATACCCAGATGGCGGACGGGGTCTAACATCTTTAGCGCGCTCGGAGCGGCAGAGTAATAAACCACGGCACCATAATCAAGTCGCGATCGAACTAGGCTCCTGTAAAGATTCAATAAACACTTCCTGTCGCTACCCCATGTTGTGTGGGATAGGATATTGAGTAAGGTCAGTTGTTTAGACATTTTGGTTTAAGACATTTCATGCGTGAAAAGAAAGTAAGCCTGGAGTCATGTATAACATCTAGAAATTTGTGCTCTTCGTTAAAAGGAATTTGTTGTCCGCGCATTTCTAGAAAAGGATCTGGGACCGGGCCTCTCTTTCTTGTGAAGAAAACACAAAAACTTTTGTGGGGGTTGATTTTAAATTCATTTTGGTCTGCCCACTTGGACACCTTGTTTAAGCCCTGCTGTATCTGTCTTTCGCACACTCTGAGGTTACAGGATTTAAAACCTATTTGTATATCGTCTAGGTATACGGAATAAAAAATGGCTGGTGGCAGTGAAGCACGAAGTGTGTTCTTCTTAACGATAAAGAGAGTGCAACTGAGTACGCCTCCCTGGGGTACACCAGTTTCCAGTAAGAATTTAGGCGACAGTGCATTACCTATTTTCACCCGAAATGTACGTTTGCGTAGGTAGCTTTCAATAATGTTTAACATATTGCCGTGGATGCCCAGCGCTGAGAGGTTCCGCAGTATTCCGTACCGCCAAGTTGTGTCGTACGCTTTTTCCATATCAAGAAACACGGATAAGAAGGATTGTTTGTGCACAAAGGCATCGCGAATGCTCGCTTCGATGCGCACGACATGGTAGGTTGTAGATCGCGCTTCCCTAAAACCACATTGAAACGGGCGAAACATTTTGCTGGACTAGGAAGTGTACGAGACCGCGATTGACGATTTTTTCAAAGAGATTACAAAGGCAGCTCGTAAGCGCTATAGGACGGTAGCTGGTCAGCAGTGATGTATCTTTACCGTGTTTCAAAACAGGGATCACAATAGCTTCTTTCCATTTAGATGGGAGGTACCTGGCAGCCCATATAGGATTGAAAGTGCGAGTAGCGTTATTTCAGTATCGTTGTGGAGATGTTTAAGCATGTCGTACATGATCCTGTCAAGTCCAGGTGCAGAGCTCTGACATGCAGCCAAAGCAGCTGTCAATTCGGCAATGTTAAAAGGTAGGTTCTATAATTCGAGCTGTCTGCATTTGCGGTTGATGGCCTCGCATTCTGCTATTTGCTTGTGCTTTAGGAATGCCTTGGAATAATGATTTGAGCTGGAAATCCGCTCGAAATGTTCCCCGCGTGCGCCAGCTTGATCTTCGAAGCTATTGCCTTCATCGTTTACTAGGGGCAACGGATGAATTTCTTGTCCCTTTAGCCTTCTAAGCCCGTCCCACAATGTAGCCTCTTGAGTATATCAATTTATAGCTGAAAGGAACCTCTGCCAGCTTGCCCTCTTTGCCTGTCTTCGCGTTCGCCTTTCCTGGTATTTAATCTGTTTAAATTCTACTAAATTGTCGGCAGTTGGGCATTCAGGTAGTTTGCCCCAAGCTTTATTTTGTCTCCTCCGTGCCTCTGTACAATCGTTATTCTACCAGGGGACCCATCTTTTCAATGAAGTGCCATTTGTCTCAGGTATGAATTTCTCTGCTGCATGAATGATAAGAGCGGTAAAATATGATACGGCGCGATCTATGCTAAAATCACTTATAAAATCTGGTAATATGTAGGTGGATTCTTTAAACATTCCCAATTAGCCTCGGCTCGTGTCCCATGAGGAACAGGCGGAGGGGAGTCATGTTGTTTTAATAGGTTTAGAGTTAATGTGAATTGATCAATCCAAATGGATTTTTAATTACAGACCACTCTAAATCAGGGAAGATAGAACCAGAACTGATAGACAGGTCTATTGACGAGTATGAATTATGCTGTGAATTATAGCATGTCGATTCTTTTTTATTAAAGAAGCACTCACTGGAAGTTAAAAGGAAATTCTCAATGAGTCGACCTCTCGCGTCGCATTGTGAGTCTCCCCACATCGTGTTATGAGCGTTAATATCCCCCACGAGTATGTAAGGCTCGGGAAGCTGATCAATGGGGTTATAAAAGACAGTCTTTTCGAGATGATGGTTCGGCGGTATATAAATGCAGCACACAGTTGCTAACTTGTCAAAGAGAATGGCCCGAACTGACACTGCCTCAAGGGGCGTGTTAAGGGCGACGGCTCGGCAAGCTGCCGCCTTGTAGGGCTACTATTGATACTCTGCCGGAGGCATTAGCCTGGTCACGGTGTTTTCGGAAGTTGGAGTAGTTTCGAAGACAATTTGTGTTGGCTCGTTTGAGATGTGTCCCTTGAACACAGGAATTTGGGAGTGTGCTTGTGTAGTAGTTCTCTAATGCCGTGGAGGTTATGTAGCAGTCCTCGTACATTCCACTGCAGTATTTGTGTTTTCATTATGATAAATGTGTTTGTGGCTGTGTGTTTAAGAGACAGATTAGTTCACGGGCCCTTTGCAGGTGCCTTGACGGGAGTTTTGTCTTTTTTGGAGCGGTCGAATGATGCTAGCCGCTCGTTAGGCGCTGGTGGCGCCGTCTGGCTGGTCGTTGGGTCCATCGCCTCTTGCGAGGAGCTGGACACGCGTTCTTCCGAGCGCTTTGTTTGACGCGAAGGCCTCGGCATGTTGGACAACGCCTTAGAGGCCACCTGCACGGAGGTGGATGGTCCCTTCTGCTGGGCTGGCGAAGCAGCGCTAGTTGCAACCACCGTTGGGTCATATGGCGTAACTACCGACTCACTGCTTGTGGGTCGGACAGCCGCCGGAAGCCGTTGTGTCGCTGCCCCCTGACGCGTCACATCGGCAAAGCTCTTTGGCAGGTAGGACACCCGCCTCCGCGCTTCTTTGAATGAAAGGTTCTCCTGTACTTTAATTGCTACGATTTCTTTCTCTCTCTTCCAGGATAGATAAGACCGCGAGTATGCCGCGTGGTCCCCATCACAGTTTACACAGCGTAGAGGTTTATCGCAGAATTCAGTGGGGTGTTTGTGTGCACTGCACTTAGCACAGGTCAATCGGCCTCCGCAGTTTTGCGAACTGTGGCCGAATCTTTGGCATTTGAAGCAACCGAGAGGGTTAGGGATGTACTGCCTTACTCGCATCTTAATGTAACCTGCTTCTATCGTTTCTGGAAGTACACTGGAGCCTAATGTGAAAATTAGGTACTTGGTATCGATTTCTTTCCCGTCGCGCGTAACTCTAATTCGTTTTACGTTGATAATACTTTCATCCTTCCACTTATCCAAAAGTTCAGCCTCGGTCAGGTCTATCAAGTCGCCCTCAGAGATCACACCGCGGATGGTGTTCATGGTGTGGCGTGGGGTCACTGAAACAGGGGTGTCCCCAATGGACATAGGTTGCTTAGTTTTTGGTATTGGTTTTTGTCATGCAGTTCTAAGAGGAGGTTGCCACTGGCTACTCTAGATGCGTTATAGCCTGGGCCAATAGTCTGAGTTAGACATTTGGGAACGAGGAAAGGCGAGATCATACTCGAAGTCTTTCCTGGTTTCTCAGAATGAATCACTTGATAGCGAGCAAATTTTCAGTGTGTCGGCCAAAAAATTTAAATACTGCTTCAGTGCGCCCTCGCTTCTGAGGGCGATCAGTGAGTTTTGGAAAGGAATAATCCATGAGAGATCTTCAGTTTTCGGCAGTAACGGCAGCCGCCCACCATGGAGACCAACAAGGGGCACCACAGGTCTTATAAAGAAACAAGTACTGCGGACGCCAACCGTACGTTTCCGCTACAACCAAATATGTACAACCAAGGTTGAATGCAGCACACAAGGTTAACCCTTGCTGCCGGAAAGAGCGGAAGTAAAAAAGAAATGAAGAGAACACAGGAAGGTGGAAAGCGAGAGAAAGATGAAGATTGCAGAGGAGGACAGGAAAAGGCAACTACCGATTTCCCCTGGGTGGGCCAGTCCGGGGGTGCCGACTATGTGAAGCCGAGGCCAAAGAGGTGTGTTGCCTCCACCGGGGGGCCTAAAGGGTCCGAACACCCGGCATCGGCTCAACCTCCAGGATCCCCCTTTCCCCGGACACGGCTAAGTCGCGCACGGCTACACTCGGGAGCGGCCAACCCTGGCGTGCTCGGATACGCGGTGTCGCAAAACACCAAACGCCTGCTGACGCAAGCGCCCCTGCTGGGTGATAATAAATCTTGGCTTTAATGGTTAATTTAACAATTAATGGTAGCCATGTATATCGGCGAGCCTACGCAGTCTACTGCAAAGAGGGGCTTCGCCTCTGCGGAGGCATTTTCTTGCTTGTTCACTCGAAATTACATCCTTTCGCTCTGGATATCTGTCATGGAGTTATATAGAGTCTGGTGCAAAATTGTGCTATCCAACAGGTCTAGCGCTGTAGTTGAGGCGCTTCATCAAGCGACGAACTCGGATTCGGACGGATTGCTGGCTTTGTGCGAAGTTGATTGTGAGTTGTCTGCGAAGTCATGTTGTTCATTGCGACAGTGATACTCGTTGCATTGCGACCACTGAAATTAAAAAGGTTGTAGACAAGTTTGACGTATTATAGTACGTAAATGAACCAGCACGTGGAAGCAATATTCTAGATTTGCTGATTCAAGCTCACGTAACCTCATAAGTTCTGCTACAATTATGTCATGAATTAGCGACTATTCAGCTGCAGTTGCCGCAGTTAAACCAAATTTCAACAGCTCATCTCTTCGGAGAACAGAAAGGTATTTTGTATGATAAGGGAGAGTATGAATGCATAAACTAAAAAGATTTTGATTAGGTGCCTGCTTTTTAGTGCCTCGTGGAAGAACAAGACGTGCATGTATTATGGTATACATTCCATTGCAATGGAATAATCTTAGAAGTGAATATATATCCAATCTACATCTTTAGTATATATACACCTTTAGTATATACATCTTTAGTATATCTACTTCTTCAATATATAGCCAATCTACATCTAACATAAATTAAAAAGCGTCAAAAGCATTTGGCGGGCAGAGCCTTTTACGGGGAATTGAATGTTTGGTTTTTATTAGCGCAAAGGCCAGGTATGGCCAAAGAGCGCCAAGACAGTGTTGATGAATTCGCAATGTAGTTATGAGTTCAATGAGGTTGATGTGACGTACCTGTAAAGGCGCCTTAAAAATAGTCGCTCTAGAGTGCGTAAAATCTATCTGTTATAAGATTATGTCGATGATAATGACATGTTCTATGAGCAATAAAATCCATCGTGAGAGAATGCTGCATTATAAAAGATATACGAGATGGTAAAATTACCTGGAGCACAACTGCCTCGCCAGAGCCCTTGAAACACAAGTGCCTGGAGGCATGTGCTATACAGTATGACTATCACAGCTGCATCCTCTCAAGAGAGGAAGCGCTACGAATGTGTGGGACTGATAACGTGTAGGACAACATCTTTGAGGAAACCTAGGACAGTGTTTGTATTAAAAAGCGGTTCTGGACCGAGAAACATTACAGGATGAAGAGGAATGTGTTGACGGTATGCTAAGGAAAAATGTCTCCTTCTCTCAGATTCGGCTTTCCGACACTCCAGGAGGACGTGGAGCACGGTCAGCCTCTCCCCGCATCTGCCACAGGTTGGAGGGTCATTTCCAGTGAGTAAAAAGTTATGGGGGCCAAATGTCTGTCCTATTCTAAGACGACAGAATAGGACATCTGTACGGCGTGATTTTATTGCGGAAGGTCACAACCCTAATTGGGGCTTTATTACGTGCAGCTTATTATTTGTTTCCCTGTCTCACAAGCGTTGCCAGTAGTTTCGCAGTTTCCTGCGCAAGAAGGGCCTCATATCTGTGACAGGGACTGCATCAGTAGGATGAACAGAATCCGATGCAATTGATGTGGCATTCTGGTCCGCCAGAACGTTACCTTCAATGCACCTATGACCCGGCACCCAGCATATGATGACGTGCTGGTTACATATATATGCTTTACATAGGACGGAATATAGTTCGTTGATTACTGGATTTCTGTGCTTACAAAATGACATCAAAGCCTTCACAGTGCTTAGGGAGTCCGTATATATAACAGATTTTTTGAGTTTTGTTTTCCTTATATGCTTTACAGCGGACAGTAGTGCGTAGGCCTCACCCGTGAAGATACTAGTTTCCGAATACAGTAAATCGGATTCCGAGAAGGATGGACCGACGGCTGCATATGGCACCCCCTCGCGTGACTTCGATGCGTCTGTGTAAAACTCCGTGCAGGAGTGTTTGTGTTGCAGTTCCCGGAAACGCATCTGGATTTCAATCTCTGGAGCGTGTTTTGTAACCTGCATGAAAGGTATATCGCATTTTATCATCTGCCACTCCCAGGGAGGTAGCAGCTTAGCTGGAGGCATTAGGCGGAGCTCGAGGAGTGGGACATGCATTTCATCACTAAGCTCCCTCACACGCAGCGAGAAAGGCTGTCTTACGGAGGGACGATTGCGAAAAAGTGTAGCATATGTCATGTAATTAACGGTAATAAAACACGGATGTTGAGAATTTGAGTGGACTTTCAGAAAATATGCTTGGCTGATGTATGTTCTCTGCAGATGAAGTGACCACTCATTCGATTCTACATATAAGCTTTGTATGGGACTCGTTCTGAAAGCGCCAGTGGCCAGTCCGATTCCTAGATGGTGCACTGGCTCTAGCATCTTTAGTGCGCTCGGCGCGGCAGAGTGATAAATCACTGCACCATAGTCTAGTCGCGATCAAATGAGGCTTTTATAGAGATTCATCAAACACTTCCTGTCACTACCCCATGTAGTCTGGGATAGAAGTTTCATTATGTTCATTGTTTTCAGACATTTTTCTTTAATATGTTTATTGTGGGGGACGAAAGTGAGTGTGTAGTGAAGTATAACACCTAGAAACTTGTGCTCTTTGTTTACAGGTATTTGTTGTCCGCCCAGTTCTAAGCAAGGATCTGGGATCATTCCTCTCTTTCTTGTAAAAAGGACACAAGAGTTTGTTAGGATTGATCATAAATCCATTCCTGTCTGCCCACATTGACACTTCGTTCAGGCGATGCTGTACCTGTCTCTCGCATACAGCGAGGTCACAGGATTTGAAAGCTATTTGTATGTCGTCCACGTAAACAGAATAAAAGATTGCCGGTGGTAATGAAGCGCGAAGCGTGCTCATCTTCACGATGAAGAGTGTGCAGCTGAGCACGCCTCCTTGGGGTACACCCGTTTCTTGCGTAAAAGGACGCGAAAGTACATTACCGACTTTTACCCGGAACGTACGACTGGAAAGATAGCTTTCTATGAGGTTTAGCATATTCCCATGGATGCCCATTTCTGACAGGTCCCTTAACATTCCGTAACGCCACGTTGTATCGTACGCGTTCTCCATATCGAGGAATATGGATAAGAAAAACTGTTTGTGTACAAATGCGTCTCGGATATTTGCTTCTACACGTACAAGATGGTCAGTTGTGGAGCGCCCTTCTCGGAAGCCACACTGATAAGGATCAAGCATTTTGCTCTGTTCAAGCAAATGAATGAGTCGCCGATTATTCATTTCTTAAAATACCTTACAAAGGCAACTTGTCAGGGCAATCGGGCGGTAACTTGACACTGAGGAAGGATCTTTGCCTTGTTTCAAAACCGGGATCACAATAGCTTCTTTCCATGCCACCGGGACGTATCCTGCAGCCCAAATTGTGTTGAAAATTGTGACTAGTGTAACTTCGACGTCTTTATGTAAGTTTTGGATCATTTCATACATGATTCTGTCAGATCCCGGTGCAGAGCTCGTGCATGCGCTCAAGGCAGCTCTGAACTCGGCAATACTCAAAGGAAAGTTGTATGGTTCATTCTGTTGACATTTTCTGATGAGTGGCTTACATTCTTCTATTTGTTAATATTTCCAAAAGGATTGCGAGTAATGGTTGACACTTGACACGCTCTCAAAGTGCTCCCCAAGTGAGTCCGCCTGATCTTGTAAGGTATCGCCTTCTGTGTTTACCAAAGGGAGTGCATATGCTTGTCGCCGTCTTATCCGATTGACCCTGTTCCAGGCTTTGGCCTCATCACTGAACGAGTTAATACTCGATAGATACTTTTGCCAACTTTCTCGTCTGGCCTGTCGGCGAGTTCGCCTGCCTTGGGATTTTACTTTTTAACGTTGCTATGATTCTCCGCAGTGGGAGAACCGCGTAGCAAGCCCTACGCCCTGTTCTATTTTTCACGAGCGATCCTACAATCGTCGTTCCACCACGGGACACGCCGTTTACAGGCCAAGCCTTTTGCTTCTGATATGCATTTAGATGCGACATCTAATATGAATGCTGTAAAGAACTCGACTGCAGCATCAATTCCTAACGAAGACAGGTCAGCCCATGAGATACTAGTAAGATATCGAAATTTCTCCCAATCAGCTGTCTCTATCTTCCACCTAGCAGCGTGTGGTGGATATTCGTTTTCTTTCGGTGATCTTAGCAGTATAGGGAAGTGGTCGCTGCCGTAAGGGTTGTCGGTAGCTTCCCATTCAAGTTCAGGCAGTAGAGACGAGGAGACTATGCTAAGATTTATGGAAGAATAGCTTCTGTTTGCAAGAAAGTAATATGTGTGTTCCTTCTTATTCAACAGACACGCACAAGAAAAGAAAAGGAACTGTTCGACAAGACGTCCTCGCGCATCCATACGAGGGTCGCCCCACAGGTAGTTATGTGAATTGAAATCGCCAAGAACAACATAGGATTCTGGCAATTCATCTATAAAGGACTGAAATTCATGTTTGCTTAGTTTATAATGCGGGGGTATATAAAGTGAACAAATAGTGATCAGTTTGTTTAACAGAATAACTCGAACCGCCACTGCCTCAAGGGCCGTTCGTAGCTGTAAACGTTGACAGGCTATGGTTTTTTGAATTACAATTGCAACACCGCCCGATGATGCGTAGCATCATCCCGATATTTGCGAAAAGTAATCTGCTGTCGAAAGAAATTTGTTTGTTTTGGTTTTAAGTGTGTTTCCTGTAAGCACAGCACTTTTGGATTGTGTTTATGGATGAGTTCTTGCACATCATCAAGATTCCTGAGAAGACCTCTGACATTCCATTGGATGATTTGTGTATCCATATTTAAAGAAAATTGGTGCTGTGTTTATGGAAACGGAAAGGATGCCTTAGATTACAGAGCCCTTTCGAGGCCCTTTAACAGGGGTTCTGACCTTTTTGAAGCGTTCGAGCGAGTCTCGGCGCTGCTTAGGCGTTTGGTGCGCCTTGAGGACAGGTGTAGTGTCCATTGCCTCCTGTGAGACGCCGCACAAGCGCTCTTGCGAGCGAGAGGTTTTCCGCGAGGGTCCTGCCCCGGAAGGCTAGACCCCATGCCCCCACCAGCCCGGAGGTCGATGGGGCTCCCTGAGGGATTTGGCTGCGCTGGCCGTTGCCAGCGCTGGAAGGGGCCTCGGAGGTTGGGGCAGCCTCGGCTGAGCCCACCTTCGAGGTTGATGGCCCCGTCTGCTGGGTTGGCGGAGCAGTGCTAGCTGCAACCGCCGCGGGGGCAGTTGGCGTAGCTGCCGGCTCGCTGCTTGTGGGTCGGACAGCCGCCGGAGGCCGTTGTGACGCTGCCCCCTGACGCGCCACATCGGCAAAGGTTTTCTTGGGCAAGTACGATACCCGCCTGCGTGCCTCCTTGAAACTTATATTTTCCTTTACTTTAACTGTTACAATTTCCTTTTCTTTTTCCAGGATGGGCACGACCGCGAGTACGCGGCGTGCTCCCCATCACAGTTTACACAGTGGAGAGCATTCTCACAAGCTTCAGATGTGTGTTCGTGGGCACTGCATTTGGCACATGTTCGGCGGCCTCGGCAGCTCTGCGAGCTGTGACCAAACCGCTGGCATTTGAAACATCGGAGTGGATTTGGCACGTACGGCCTAACACGGAGCTTGATGTACCCGGCCTCGATTGACTCAGGCAAGATACTTGATCCAAAAGTAATTATTAGGTGCTTCGTCTGAATCTCTTTACCATCCCGCCTCATCTTAATTCTTTTGACATTGATCACATTCTGTTCACTGAAGCCCACCAGGAGTTTCGCTTCAGTCAGCTTAAGCAAATTATCATCTGACACAACACCACGGGTGGTGTTGATTGTACGGTGCGGGGTTACTGTTATGGGGATTTCCTCAATGACACTAGTTGCGGTAGTTTCTCATATTGTTTTACACCGCGGAGCTCCAAGAGGAGGTCGCCTCTTGCCCTCCTCGATACCTTGTAATCTGGGCCAAAAACATCAGTCAGGGACTTTGAAACAAGGAATGGTGAATTGGTTCGCACTGCGTTCTTTGACTTTTCAGAGTGAATAACATGAAAGCGGGGAAAATTCTGTATTTGGTGTCCGAAAAACTGGAATAAATCTTCGGTGCGCCCTCGTTTCTGAAGGCGATCAGGAAGTTTGGGAAAAGAAGTTTCCATGAAAATGGATAAAAATTCGGCAACAGCTGCGACCGCCCACCACGGAGCCCAACAAGGGGACGCGGCAAAGCTTGCATGCAAGTCTGCACGACGCCAGTCGTACGCCGCCACTATAACTAAATATGCTGTACCCAAGGTTGGATAACCACACAGGGTTAACCCTTGCCGCCAAGGAGAAAGGAAGTAAATAGAAGAGAGAAGAAGACAGGAAAGGTGCAAAGTAAGGGAAAGACGAAGGTTGTAGGGAGACAGAGACAGGACAAGGCGACTGCCGATTTCCTCCAGGTGGGTCAGTCTGGAGGTGCTGTCTATGTGAAGCCAAGGCCGAAGAGGTGTGTTGCCTCCGCCGGGGGGCTTTAAAGGTCCAAACACCCAGCTTCGGCTCAACCCCCAGGATCCCCTTTTTCCCAGACACGGTTAAGCCGCTCACGGCTACACGCGGAGGGTCCAACCCTCGTGTGCTCGGGTACGTGGTGTCGCAACACACCAAACGCCTGCTTACGCAGACGCCCCTGCGGGGGCAAATGTTAAACGAGATCGCGTAGCGCAAGCCGCACGTGCATGATTTAGGAATTACGCGAATGTTTTTGATTCTATTTCTTGTGTATGCCCTCGTCTAACCTTGTATTATCATATTGCATGTGCGACACGAATTGTTTACAAATGTTTACAAATATTTAGGATGTATGTTTTTTGTTGATTGCTCACGGAATTCATATATTAGGGAAACAGTAGCCAAAGCTGGCAGGCTGTTCAACATTTTTAGCGAAACTTGAAATACCGCGAGCCTGAGGTCAAATGGAATGCCTTTATAACATGTGCAAGACCAATATAGCATGCCTGCCCTGTATGGGATCTATCGGAAACCACTTGGATTTCTTGAATAGCATGTATTCGAAGCAGTGCGGCCAGGTTTGTCCTGGGCAGGTATAGACAAACGGCGACTGTTACCAGGACGAACCAAGCAGTAAATTGGGAATCGCTGTCTTTACGCAGAAGAAAACTAAGGTTAAAGCTATTCTTTTTTAAATATTCAACAGTAAGAGTGGAATTAATTTATTTATTGATTGATGATTAAAGTTTATTGGCGCAAGGTCATCTAAAGCCAAACAGCGCCAAGACATGCTTTGATTTAGCAAAATTATGAATTTATGACTATGATATAAAATAAAGGCAGTATGGGGGCTTACACGTTAGGTTTAAAGATATTAGTGCATCAATTCTAAAATAATTGCTGACATAAATACAAGGCCCTAAATGCATTGCCTACAGGTACACATGTTCAATTATTGTGGATTGTCCGAGTCATTTGCTGTACAATTCTTGCTTACCCAAGAAGTGCGAGAGCTAAGACATACTTTTGTGCATCAGATTGTACGTCACCTGCGAGGCATAATCTGATGGTTAGGATGGAATGAGATGACGTCTAGAAAGTTAACTTGTGCAAGATAATTAGGCACTCTTTTAAAGTTAAAGAGCGTATCCTCTGATAAGAACATCTAAAGATGTGGGGGGAGGGGGTATATGGTGTGAGTAGAGTTCCCTAAAATGTGCCACTCGCTCTCGGTGAAGTTCAGGACATTGAATGAGGACATGTAAGACGGTGAAGTTTTCACTGCAGCGTGTGCACATCGGTGGGTCAGTTGCAGTCAAGAGGTATTTTTGTGTGCCATAAGTGTGTCCTATTCTGTGTCGTGCCAGGTGGACTTCTTTGAATCTATCAAGCTTCAGTGGGGAAGGTTAGGCTAACTGCCGTTTAAGCAGGTGCAGGTTATTTTCAACTTCCTTGGCCCTTCAGCTTGCCAATGATTACGGAGCGCCTTTCGTAACGCAGGGTTCATGTCTACACCAGGTAACCAGCTTACATCAATTGTATCCCGATGAGCCGCTTGTCCAGCATTTTTGTCCACCATTTCATTGCCTGCGACCCATGATTCGCCTGGTACCAAGCATACAACATAGCAATGTTTTCTTTATATGCTAAGTGAATGCGCTTAAGGAGCTCGTTTAATACAGGTTTCCGGCTTGCTTTACCGCAGGACAGGGCTGTGACAGCGCTTCAAGAATCTGTGCATATTATAAACTTTTCTATATTGTGGTGTACTATCTAATCAACAGTGATCAGAATACTGTACACTTCCGCTGTAAAAATGCTGCTATGGTTATGTGACATTTTAGAGTTGGAGAAGTTTGGGCCTTGGGCTGCACATGCTACCGGAGTTGCAGACTTTGAAGCATCAGTGAAATGCCCTTGTCTTCAAGGGGCAAAAAATATTGCTGGATGAGGGGACTTGGACAACTCTTTTTGTTAAGCTCTGTGAAGGACAAGTCACGGGTGACTGAACAATGCTTCCAAGGTGGGAAGGGTTCAGCGTAGTCCCTTCTCTGCAGATCTGTGAAAACTACTGCGAGTTCTTGCGCAACAGATTTTACTGCTAACGGTAACGGCGGGGCGTGTGAAGGCCGGTTTAAAAACAACAGATTTGTGGACTGATCATCTATGAGTGCTTTGCATGGATGTTTTAGCGACATGGTTCTTTATGCGCAGGTGACTTCGAGGTATGTACGATGATAATCCGGTGGCCACTTATCTGACTCTGCATAGAGACTTTGAACAGGGCTCGTACAGAAGGCACGAAGTGCAAGGCGGATACCTAAGTGATAGACAGGATCGAGGAGCTTCAGTGTTGTCTTTGAAGCTGACTGCTAAATAATACATCCATAGTCTATGGGTGACAGCATCAGGCTTTTAAAAAGCGAAAGGGGACAATACTTAGCTCTTCCCCACGACTGGTGAGATAAAATCTTTAAAAGGTTCATAGCTTTAGGACATTTCAGCTTCAACCGTGTCATATGCTGCATGAAGGTTGGCTTGGTATGGAATATTACGCACAGAAATTGTGGTTCCTTTGTATTTACCAGGCTTCTCCCATTCATCGTAATGCAAGGATCAGGGCATACCCCTCTTCGTCAGGAAAACAGCACACATGTTGTCTTTCCTGCAAGACATTTGTCTGAAGGGATTTTGAAAAGCAGTTAATGTGTACTCGTTTATTGTCTGAAATGTTTTTTCAGTGTTATCTTTTTCGGTTTCACTTGCTCTTGTGTGGATAAACATGCCTATTGGCATGTGGTCACTGAGAGGACAGTTTAAAACTCCACTAGTTACTAAGAATGGATTATAGTTCGTTATAAAAAGATCAAGAATGGTTTTCGTAGTTTCTGTTATTCTCGTGAAGGTTTCAACTGCATTTATATCTCCGCATGACAAAAAATTCTGAAATATCGTTTTCTTAGCACCATCGGAACTCGTATCAATGTTGAAGTCTCCTCCAAGACCACTTTATGTTTGTTTTCGGACGCAAATTTTAGCATGCGCTCTAAAATATGAAAAAAGGTTCCAATAAACCATCCGGCGTGCGTTAACATGCTTCAAAGGCTACACCCGGTGTTTGGACACACAGTATTCCACAGTTTTCTGTCATACAAGGATTCTCGGCTAATGGTTCACATGTTAGAGAATCATCTATCATAACGGATACTCCTGCACCGCGACGTGAGGTTCGGTTTTTATGAAATAATTTTTCGCAAGGTGGGCGAAAGACATCAAAGCAATACCATGTTTCGCTTAGCAGGACTACATTGTACTGACTATTTATCTCAGAAAAATAAGTTTTTAATTCAGGTAGGTTGCTGGAGACTGATTGAATATTCATATGTATGAAAGACAGTCCCTTCTTTTTAGTGGCCAAGAGCGTGAACCAATCCTCCACATCCCAAAGGATTCATTTCGCCAAAGAGTCAAATGATAGCAACAAGAAATTGACGTTCATTGCAATAGAGCAAGAAGATGATTTTCACCCTTAACGACAGTTGCCGATTCACCGTTTGCCCTACCCACGAGAACTTTTCCGTTTGAGTACCACACGAACTTGTATCCCACCTCCTTTGCCCATTCTTTGGCAGTGGCAAAAAGGTTCCTCGAGCGAGAGATTAGGTTTTCGATACTTAAGTTGTTACCCTGGTTGTCACTTAAGGCTCGCCTTTTGGCAATCCACTCATCCCTCAGTTCCTGTCGTGCAAGACGGATAATAATTCCTCGCGTTTTTCCTTGCTTTGCCGGAAGCCTATGAACTGCCACAACATCTTCCTCAGATAGAGGTTGAAGTTTAAGCTTCTTTGCAAGATGATTTACCTTTTCGAGTAGGTTTTCACTGTCAGCCTCAGGTACACCGTGTACTTCAATGTTAAGACGTCTGCTATGCCACTCAAGTGCATCTGTCAGCCTGAATCTGATCGGGCTACCTAGGAGAAACGTACTTCTGTTTCTACTACTTTCTGTTTTACGATGTTTAATTCCTTTTCCTGGCTCTCAAGCCTCTTTGAATTTCATCAAAGTGATCGGAAAGTGTTTGGATAGACTATTCGATCCCGTCTACCTTTTTGGCAGACTAACAAACAAGTTTAGTTTTTGGTCCATTTCAGCAAGTTTTGTTTATTATGTCATTTTCATTCTTACACGCTTTGGCAGAGCAGGAGCTTTTACTTCCTGTAGGTTTGCAAGACTCGCACTTCCAAGTCTTTTGGAATTGATCTCGTTTGCCCTTAATGGCACTTTCGGCAACGCCGGAGCAGGTACCGCTATGACACGAAAATTCACATTGAGAACAAGTCCGAAACAAGTCGCTTTCATCTACCACAGAGTGACATTCACAGCAACGCGACATAGTTCGCAACTGTACAGGTCTATGACTTTCCAAAATGGGGCAATAACGAAAACAAATGAACAGAAATTTGTAAATTGGCTGTAGCGGAAAGAGCGCGTTTCAAGATGGATAATGTAGAGAAAGAAACCAACCTGACAATCATCGAAAGGGCGATAAGTGGCCTGTCCTTTGCACTCCACCGCCATAGCCAATATGATAGGAAACGCCCCCGGCTTAGTTACGAGCTGCGCTTCGTCGACGACGACGGCACACGTGGTCCGGCTTGCGAACAGAAGGCGCGAAGTTCAAATGACCACTTTAGCAGAGGCGATGAAAATGCTTTTGGCAGGTAGCATAGTACTGAAGATGGAAGCAGCTGGGCAGGCCCAAGAAAAGGGCTACAGTCCGGTTGTAGTAGCGTTGGGTCCCCAGCCAACCTCCCCAACCTCCGAAACACAGAAAGAGCGATAAGTGCCGTGTCCTTTGCGCTCCACCGCCACAGCGAATATGATAGGAAACGCCCCCGGCTCAGGTGCGAGCAGCGCTTCGCCGACGACGACAGCGGCACACGTGGCCCGGCTTGCGAAGAGAAGGCGCGAAGTTCAAATGTCCAGTTTAGCAAAGGCGATGAAGATGCTTTTGGCAGGTAGCATAGTACTGAAGATGGAAGCAGCTGGGCAGGCGCAAGAAAAGTTGTGCTACAGTCCGGTAGTGTGTAGCGTTGGGTCCCCAGCCAACCTGAGAAACACAGAAAGAGCGATAAGTGCCGTGTCCTTTGCGCACCACTGCCACAGCCAATGTTTGCTCTATATTCCAGGAGCAAAGTCCCGCAGATTTTCTCTCTCGCACCAGCTCTTACTCGCGAAAGGCTAATCACGCGGCAGTACACGCCTCATGCATAACTCGTTTCGATGGTGGTAATAAGTTCTGTCTCCGTATTGATTTAATACTAAACGCAATCCCACGAGACAGTCATCCTGAGATGGGTTCTGCCGCAATGTTTTCCTCACCCAATTGAAATGCGGCAAGCGCAACAGGAAACCGTCAACGCAATTTTGAAGTTTGATGGTTCATTAGTATTAAATTATATTTTATTAGGTGGTTTTCCGTGCCAAAACTACGCTCTGATTATGAGGCGCGCCGTAGTAAGGGACTCGGGATTAATTGTTAATTAATTGATTACATGGGTTACGTTAGCGTGCACCTAAATCTAAGTACACGGGCGTTTTCGCATTTCGCCCGATCGATATGCGGCCGCCATGTCCGCAATTTGATTTCACGACCTCGTGCTTAGCAGTCCAACACAAATGCTTGCCACTAAGCAACAACCGCGGGTGAAGTTTGATGATAAATGTTTCTATTAGACCCCAAAAAGCGTTGGGATCGTAGACACATGAATATAAAGCAGCAAAAATAGTGCACAAAAGAGGAACCTGAAACTGTGCAGAAACCGTAGAAATGATTCTCAAAAGCTCATTTTCACAGCCATTTCTCCTCTCAGACCTCTGGTACACTATATTGCATATTTAATCAATCAATCAATCAATTTTATTTACCAGAAACAAAAGGAACTTTTGTTTCTGGTAAATAAAAAGGAAGGTCTTTCAACCTTGTCGTAATTAATTCGGAAACAATAGCTGAATACACACATACAAAAGTAAAAAAAAGCTTGTGGAAGTGTGGCCACGTGGTTTAGTCGGTGTGCTGTCACCGTTCTAGAAAGTTTACGTTAATTTGTTATAGACAGCTATGCCATCACAGACAACGAATAGCGCTGGTGAAGTTCGTTCTGAATACCACGATGACGACAGTATACTCCAAGATGCAGCGTGAACATAACAGCCCACCACATGACGTTACGCTTTAATCAGAGCCATGTTGAAGCCAGGAAAAGCGCGCTTTATCATGGCAAACATGAGTAGACGATTGTTTTGTCCAAATCGTTGTGATGCAGAGCGATGAACCCGCAAGTGCCGGGAAGCACCAAACGGCGCCACGGCAGACGAAGGGCGAGGAAGGAGGCTGACGCGATCACAATCGCATAGCTAGCGCCTTGTGGTGGTGTTGCTCTCCTTGCTTCTCCATTGTGTTCTGTGGCGCAGTTCGCTCCTTTAGTGATTGATTGGTTAATGAGTTTTAATGGCGCTAGGGCCAGTTCTCAACAAAGAGCGCGAAACACGTGGCGGAATGATTTGAGGGAGAGAGAGTAGTGCATGCCTAGAAAGGCAGGGAGGTTAACCAGAGGTAGTTCCGGTTGGCTACCCCGCAAGGGGGAAGGGTTAAGGGCGATAAAAAGAGAAAGAGAGTGCAAGGTGGAGATAGAGAGAAAGAGCGACGAGCACGAACCGCGTGACATGCTGACAAGCTACGGACTTGTCCACAACTATTGCTACAACGCGAGACGAGGTATTCGCCTCGTTGCGGTCTTTACGGGAGATGGTGTACTGACGAAGAAAGTTTGTGTACATTTAAGATGTGTCTCTTGAACACAAAGTACCTTTAGGTTATATTTGTCCAAGAGTTATTTATTGTGATCGAGGTTGTGGATAAGAGCTCTAACGTTGCAGCGTATTCTTTTTGTAGCCATATTGCTGGAGTCCTTATGCTGTGTGTCAAGAGGAGTCAAGTTGGAGAAATGACTTACGGAGCCTTTTCAGGCCCCGTGATTCGGGTTTTTACTTTCTTGGAGGGGTCGCTATATTCGCGCCGCTCAAGAGGCGTTGGATGCGCCGTCTGGATTGGGGTTGTGTCCATCGACTCTTGGGAGCCGCTGGACTTCCGCTCACACCACCGGGGTGTTTTCACCGTAGGCCTTGCCTCGAAAAGCAGGGCCTTGGAGCCCACCAACCCAGAGGTCGATGGGCCCTCCGTCAGGCACGACGCAACAACGCTAGCTCTTGACGCCAAGGGGGTTAGTGGCACGACCGCAACCACATTCTGTGTGGGCTAGGCCGGAACCGGAGTCTGCTGCGACGTTACCCCCTTACGTGCCGCATCAGTATACCCCGAGGTATGGAAAAAGGGAACAGGTTTCCGTGATTCTTGAAATGGGATGTTGTCTTTGATTGTCATTGTGAGCATGTCATTTCCTTTTTTCTATGTGGGGCAAGTTCGAGAGTATGCTGCGTGCCAACCGTTACAATTGAGACAGCGGAGCGTGCCACTAGAGTTTTTGGATTCGTGTTTGTGTTCGCCACCGTTTGCAGAGGTCAGTCGGCCACGGCAGCTCTACGAACCATGGCCATATCTCTGACACTTGAAGCATCTTCAGGGATTCTGGATGGAATGCCTGACTCTGATTTTGGTATATCCAGTTTCTAGGGTTTTTGTAGCACTCTGGATGCAAACGTGAGGATGAGATGCTTAGTTGGAATATCTTGGTTGTCTCCCTTCATCTCTATTCCTTGCACTTGAATCAGACTGTGTTCTTTCCAACCCTCCAGGAGCTCTTCCTCGCTCACGCTCAAGAGATCTTCATCAGAGATGACTCCTTTACATGTGTTAAATGGTCGATGGGGGGTAACAGTGATTGCCACATTATGGAATGCTAAGAGATTGGAGAGTTTGCCCTGCTGTTGAGTGTCGCGTACCTCAAGAAGAAGGTCACCACTGCTCATTTTGGTCACTTTGTAGCCTGCACCTAGTGTGCCGGTAAGACATTTAGCTACGATGAAAGGTGAGGTAGTTCTGACTATCTCTTCGGGATCTTGACTATGTATCACATGCAAGCGTGGGAAAATTTCTTTGCCCTGGCTGAATAGCTGAAAAGTTTCTTCGGTGCGCCTTCTTTTTGAAAGAGGACGATCGAAAAGAGGTGGTAATGATGTCTTAGCCATGCAGAATTCATTCAATTTCGGTAGCTACGCCAACCAACTACCACCGAGCCCAACAAGGGGACGCCACAAGTCCCTGAGGAAACGCAGACGCGAGCTGTACGCAGCTACTACAACCTAATATGAAATCCCCAAGGTTGGATACAAACACCAGGTTAACCCTTCCCGCCTAGAAATTCGAAAGTGAGAATAACAGAGACAAGAAGAGAAAGCGAGAGGGAAAGCAAAAGATTGAATACAGGGACAGGAAAAGGTGACTGCCAATTTCCTCCAGGTGGGTCAGTCTGGAGGTGCCGTCTCTGTGAAGCAGAGGCCCAAGAGGTGTGTTGCCTCCGCCGGTGCGTCTTAAAGTCCAAACACACAGCATCCCCTTTTCCAAAGACACGTCTAAGCCTCGCACGGGCACACGCGGGAATCTCCAACCCTTGTGTGCTCGTGTACGTGGTGTCGCAACACACCAAACGCCTGCTTACGCAGACGCCCCTGCGGGGAAGTAGCTCTCTATAACGCTCAACATGTTTCCACAAATAACCATTCCCGAGATATCCCGCAGGATACCGTAGCCCCACGTGGTATAGTAGACCTTCTCCGTGTCAATATACACCGAAAAAAAATATTATTTGCGAAGAAATGCGTCACGAACATAGGCTTTGAAGGGCACGAGATGGTCGGTTGTGCACCGCCCTCCACGGAAACCACACTGGTGTGGATCAAGCAATTCGTTCTATTCCTTGAAATGTAAGAGACAGCGATATGACATCTTTTGTTTTTCAAATAGCCTGCGATGACAAATGGTAAGAGCTATCGAGCGGTAACTTGTTACCGAGGATGGGTGTTTACCCTACTTCGAATATGGGTGAACTATAGCTTCTTTCTACACAGCTGGAAGGAATCCGGCAGCCATAATGTTGGTAAAAAGCGCGAACAGTGTCATTTGTCTGTCACCATGAAGGTTCTTGATCATCTACTACATAATCTTATGAGTTGTCCGGGAAGAGCTGTTGCAAGAGTTTAGAGCAGATTTCAGCTCGGCGATATTGAAAGGTCGGTTGTATGGTTAGTTTTTTCTGCATTTGCGGGGGAATATCTTATGTTCTGCTATTACAGCGAAGTTTTTTAAGACTAGAGTTCTGTGAAATGTTCATCTGTGCGGGAAAAAACCATCATGATCAGAAATGGCTGGTGCCAGAGGTCGCACGTTCGTCATTGTCTTCTTCCACAATTGGTTCGCTGGCGCCTCTCGGTGTAACCGCGCGAACGCACTCGGGCCACTTCTCGCGCGTTCGTTGCCGTCTTTGTCCTCAGCTAGCTCCGTTGTCCCTCAACTGGCCAGCGTTCCAACGTTGCGCTTCGCGCTCGTGGCACTGCTCGTGCCTTCGTTGTCGCCACCTGCCACAGAGAGAGAGAGAGGGGGGGAGAGAGAGACTGAAGAGGAAGAGGTGCTATTTTCTGTAGCCTTTTAGGGGGGGACTATTCAGCGCCTTACTTCTGCCATAGCTGGCTCCGATGGCGCTCATCATGCCAGCGTCTCCGTGCTGCACTCCATCTTCGAAGGCGCCGACGGCATTCAGCCACTTCCAGTCAGCCCGGTGATTTCGTTCTCCAATTCTTTGCCTCAATATATTCCGAAATGAAAACGCGAATGTGTAAAAAATACGTCTGTGTACATACGTTTCCTCACGATGCCCACCGATCTAGACAATAAATGAGTTCGCACTTGTGTTCAAAAAAATGTGTCACCTCTTCGTTGTGTGCTACACAGCTTTGCAAATCATCCACATTCAAATAGTGGAACGACATAGGATTATTTAAAATATTTCATGAATGATCCCGAGTAGTGCTTGGAGCTAGAAACCTGAAAAAAGAGCGCGAAACACGTGGTGGAATGATTTGAGTAAGAGAGAGAGAAGTGGATGCCTAGAAAGGCAGGGAGGTTAACCAGAGGTAGTTCCGGTTGGCTACCCTGCAAGGGGGAAGGGTTAAGGGGGATAAAAAGAGAAAGAGAGTGGAAGGTGGAGATAGAGAGAAAGAGCGACGGGCACGAACCGCGTGCACTATTGGCCTCGAGCTCCACCACTGGAAAAGCTGGCGCCACCGTCGGCGTGACGTGCTAGGAGGGATCACGTGGACAGAGCGGCCGCGTCGGCTGCTTCGGGCGCGCCGAAGCGAGCTGAAAACGAGAGTTTAAATTCCCTCGTACGCTGCGGTCCTCATTTAGTGGCGAGATTTGCCCGCTTCGAGTGTCTCCTTTACAACGCTTGAAATCACTACAATAGGTAGTGGCTGCCTTTGAAGGCGCACAACATGGTAGGCTACTGCTCGGTGCCACAATGCAGGACGCACGCAACGCAGCACGGTGTCAGCCTTATTCACACGTAGCCGCAGGACAAGAAGCTGTGTGAAGCTTGGCTCGCGAAACATAAAACCGGCAAACAGTCATCGGCTACAACTCGGGTATGCAGCAAGCACAGACGCGAGGAAGATTTCTGCTACGGCGCCCCGTCTGCGATGTCCTGAAAACGCGCACTGAGACGCTCGCCCGAGTCCGCTGCCCGACTAATGTCATGACAGTTTGGTCTATGAACTTGTCGATGCTATAGATACTGGCAAGTTCAGTGGAGTGGAAAGGCAGCGATAAGAAGCACATTTAAAAAAAGCATGGCATATGGTCATGTTTGTGTTATGAATTAATGCACTGGATTACAAAAAAGGAGCAGCGGGGAATTGCACGCTGAGAACACCGATAAACATACAGTGCGACGCAACTCGAGAAATAGTATTGAAAGGTCAAAGAACTTAGTAGAAAAAGAAAGATTGAATCGTCGCGACGACACATCACAGTCCCCGTAGGCGTCGAAGTCTCTACAATGAAATTATTTTTGAACAGCTCTGATAGCGCCCACGCAACAATGGTTGCTTGTATACTGTCAAATGCTCATATTCTGCGGCCTAAAGCTCATGGCACGGTGCGAAAACGCGCGCGCGGAGAAATCGAAACAGTGCGCGGACAAGCATGCTGACGCGCAGTCGGTCGCTGCGAATCTGCGCGATCGCTTCATTGAGGCTTCATTCTATTACGCTCCATTTAGTTATACAAACACTATAAGAACATATTTCTGATAGTTTGCTCTCAGCGTTTACCTACCTTTCACGCAAGAAGCCGGTTCGGGAGACTCCATCGCGGCGACCGCGCGCAGTGGCGTTCACTGTACGTATTCGGTAAAGAGATAGCGTCTGTAAACGATTGTGTGCTTTCAGTTTGCCCAAGATTATTATTTAGACAGTAAGAAACTTCTCTCGTTTCGAAAGTACTTACAGAAATGTCCGGGAGAGCTCGCGCGTGGTGTTTTCAGTGAGCGCTGACAGCAAAACCTATGAGTAGCGCACCACGTGATCCCTCATACTACGCCAGCGAGGCGCTTCCGATAGATGGCGACTCCGTAACTCCTCGCCGCCAATAGAGCGTTAGGGGGCGCGACGTTCTTAAGGACTATCGTGAAGCCCCGTAGACCGCAGGAACCTCCATAACGCGAGTAAGGCCTTCAGCGCGGGCGTAACATGGCTGTAATGGGGCGTAAATCAGTTGCCGCATAAATCGGCAAAATATATACTGACACGTGTGTTTCTTTGCTTTCTCCGGTGACCGCTTGTTCACCGGCTAACAAATGTTGATGATGATGATATGTAGTGTTTATTGGAGCAAGGGTCAAGTGTGGCCAAAGAGCGCCAAGGCAGTGGTGACAAGTTCGCAATGTAGTTATGAGTTCTATGGGGTTAATGTAAAGTGGCTATATAGGGGCCTTAAATATAGTCGCGCGGAGCAGTGCTAGCTGCAACCGCCGCGGGGGCAGATGGCGTAGCTGCCGACTCACTGATTGTGGGTCGGACAGCCGCCGGAGGCCGTTGTGACGCTGCCCCCTGACGCGCCACATCGGCAAAGGTTTTCTTGGGCAGGTACGATACCCGCCTGCGTGCCTCCTTGAAACTTATATTTTCCTTTACTTTAACTGTTACAATTTCCTTTTCTTTTTTCCAGGATGGGCACAATCGCGAGTACGCGGCGAGCTCCCCATCACAGTTTACACATTGGAGAGCATTCTCACAAGCTTCAGATGTGTGTTCGTGGGCACTGCATTTGGCACATGTTTGGCGGCCTCGGCAGCTCTGCGAACTGTGGCCGAAGCGCTGACATTTAAAACATCGGTGCGGATTGGGCACGTACGGCCTCACACGGAGCTTGATGTTCCCGGCCTCGATTGACTCGGGCAAGACACTTGAGCCAAAGGTAATTATTAGGTGCTTCGTCTGGATCTCTTTGCCATCCCTCCTCATCTTAATTTTTTTGAAATTGATCACATTTTGCTCACTGAAGCCCTCGAGGAGTTCCGCCTCAGTCAGTTCAAGTAGATCATCATCCGACACAACACCACGGGTGGTGTTCATTGTACGGTGCGGCGTTACTGTTATGTGGGTCTCGCCAAATGACACTAGTTTCTGTAGATTCTCATATTGTTTGAGACCGCAGAGCTCCAAGAGGAGGTCACCGCTTGCCATTCTCGACACCTTGTAACCTTGACCAAAAACATCAGTCAAGGACTTTGAGACAAGGAATGGTGAAATGGTTCGAACTGCTTTGTTTGGCTTTTAAGAGTGTATAACGTGGAAGCGTGGGAAATTCTGGATTTGGTGTCCAGAAAACTTGAAGACATCTTCGTTGCGCCCTCGTTTTGAGGGCGATCAACAAGGGAGGGGAAAGGAGTTTCCATGAAAATATGTGTATATTCGGCAACAGCGCCGACCGCCCACCACGGAGCCCAACGAGGGGACGCGGCAGAGCTTGCATGCAAGTCTGCACGACGCCAGTCGTACGCCGCCACTATAACCAAATATGGTGTACCCAAAGTTGGATAACCACACAGGGTTAACCCTTGCCGCCAAGAAGAAGGAAGTAAATATAAGAGAGGAGGAGACAGGAAAGGTGGAAAGTAAGGGGAAGACGAAGGTTGTAGGGAGAAAAAGACAGGAAAAGGCGACTGCCGATGTCCTCCAGGTGGGTCAGTCTGGAGGTGCCGTCTATGTGAAGCCGAGACCCAAGAGGTGTGTTGCCTCCGCTGTGGGGCCTTAAAGGTCCAAACACCCAGCATCGGCTCAACCCCCAGGATCCCCTTTTCCCCAGACACGGCTAAGCCGCGCACGGCTACACGCGGGAGTGTGCAACCCTCGTGTGCTCGGGTACGTGGTGTCGCAACATACGAAACGCCTGCTGATGCAGACGCCCCTGCGGGGAGGAGACGCTCAAGTGTGTGGGGCTAATAACATGTAATACCACATCTTTCAGGAAGGCCAGGACTGCGTTGGTTTCAAACAGCGGTTCTGGGCCGTGTAACATTACTGGATGAAGGGGGTTGTGCTGCCGGTATGCTAAGGGAAAATGTTTCTTTCTTTCAGATTCGGCTTTCCGACACTCCAGAAGGACGTGGAGGTCGGTCAGTCTCTCCCCGCATCTGCCGCATGTTGGAGGCTCGTTTCCGATGAGTAAAAAGTTATGTGTGCCAAATGTGTGTCCTATTCTTAGACGACAGAATAGGACATCTGTCCGACGTGATTTTGTTACGGAAGGCCAGGATCCTAACTGTGGCTTTATCACGTAGAGCTCATTATTTGTTTCCCCGTTCCATAGGCGTTGCCAGTGGTTCCATAGTTTCCTCCGTAAAAAGGGCTTCAGATCTGTGACAGGGACTGCAGTGGTGGGATTAACAGAATGCGATGCAACTGTGTGATGTGTGGTGCGCGACATGGTGCGGTGATCGGGACGGTCAGGAGCAGACGACAAACGCGCGCCGAGGCGGATTCCATGCTGGAAGAAGGAAAACAACGACGGCGAAGAGCGTCCGGCACGAGAACGCGCGGCGCATGAAAAACAACAAAAAGAAAAGCAAACCAATTAGAAAAAACCACGGGGCGTCAGGCAGCCAATCCGAGAATGCCAAATCGGCCAGATCAGAAGAAAAAGCGTGGTGCGCTGGCAGAAGAGAGTACACGCAGGGAGACGCAGAGGAGACGCCGGGGAGACGCCAGGAGAGTCGCAGGAAGCGACGGCAGGAGGAGGTCAACCACCGGAGCGGGCGTTGAAGACGGGCCGTCGGGTTCCGGACCCGAGCCACCACGACTTCACCCGACCGGGGCCTCCTGCCAACCTGTTCGTGTGCGTCGCCCGTCTACCCGAGCGTGCCGCCAGCTCCTCAAGGCCGGTGAGCTTCTGTTTTTGTGGGTACGACGAGAACAGTCGGGCTACGGGCCCGAGTTCTACGCCAGCTGCTACCAGCTGCCCGGCCGGAACGCCGCCCCCGTCTGTAGTGCCGCCTGCTGCCCGAGGCCGGCGTTCGAGCTTCTGTGCCCGTGGGCAGGACAAGAGCAGTCGGGCTACGGGCCCGAGCTCTACACCCAGCTGCCCGGCCAGAACGCCGCCGCCGTCTGCTCGTGCCACCGAGCCGCCTGCTTTACTTCTCCGAGACAAAGCTGGCCAGTTCCGGTCGCCCGGTCAACCAACGTACACCACGACCTTTGGTGAGACCGGCGCCACTCCTTTCGTCAGCTTGTCGCCGCGTCGAGACTGTTGTGTCCCTGCCGCCGTGGCAAGGCCGGACTCGCGCACTACTTAGCTCCACACTAGCCCCAAATGTGTGTCTTGATGTGTATTTGGGTGTTTCTTTTATGTTTGCTATTTTCTTCTATTTAATTTTAAGCCTTCTTTAGTTCCATTAAACGTTTGTGTGTGTGTGTTCGAAACGAACGGCTTTGTCCTTAATTGGGTTCTCGGAAGCTCCGCCTAAGAGAACCATCAGAACCTTTTGAGTACACGAACCTTTGTCCCATATAAGGGTCATCACAAACTGACGTGGCCATCTCGTCCGCCAGAACGTTGCCTTCGATGCCCCTATGACCTGGCACCCAGCATATGATGACATGCAGGTTTCCTATATACGCTTTACACAGAATGGAATAGAGTTCATTAATTACCGGTTTTTTGTGGTTACAGAATGACATCAAGGCCTTCACAACACTAAGGAAGTCCGTATATATAACTGATTTCTGGAGTTTTGATTTCCTGATATGCTTCACAGCCGACAATAGTGTGTAGGCCTCAGCCGTAAAGATACTAGTTTCCGGGTGCAGTACATCAGATTCCGAGAAGGATGCACCGACCGCTGCATAGGACACACCCTCGCGCGATTTCGATGCGTCTGTGTAGAACTCGGTGCAGGCATACTTGTACTGGAGTTCCCGGAAATGGATTCGGCTTTCAATATCTGGAGCATGCTTTGTGACTTGCACAAAAGATATATCGCATTGTATGAGCTGCCACTCCCAAGGAGGTAGCAGCTTGGCTGGATGCATTAGGCGGAGCTCGAGGAGTGGGACATGCATTTGATCACTAAGCTCCCTCACACGCAGCGAGAAAGGCTGTCTTACGGAGGGACGATTATGAAAGAGTGTATCATATGTCATATCGTTAATGGTATTAAAACACGGATGTTGAGGATTAGAGTGGACTTTCGGAAAATATATTTGGCTGATGTATGTTCTCTGCAGATGAAGTGACCACTCATTTGATTCTGCATATAAACTTTCAATGGGCCTTGTTCTGAAAGCTCCAGTGGCCAGTCGGATTCCTAGATGGTGGACAGGATCTAAAATCATTAGCGCGCTCGGGGCTGCAGAATGATAGATCACGGCACCGTAGTCCAACCGTGATCGAATGAGGCTCTTGCAAAGATTCATTAAACATTTCCTGTCGCTGCCCCATGTTGTGTGGGATAACACATTAAGTAAGTTCGTTGTTTTTAAGCATTTGACCTTGAGGTACTTTATGTGTGATATAAAAGTTAATTTAGAATCAAGTATGATTCCTAAGAACTTGTGTTCTTTGTTCACAGGAATTCGCTGACCATACATTTCGATACTGGGTTCTGCAATAAGCCCTCTCTTTCTTGTGAAAAGCACACAAGAACTTTTGTTGGTGTTCACTTTAAATCCGTTTCGTCGGCCCACTTGAAAACCTTGTTCAAGCCCTGCTGTACCTGTCTCTCACGTACTGTGAGGTTGCAGAATTTGAAGCCTATTTGTCTATCGTCTACGTATACGGAATAAAAAATGGCCGGTGGCAGTGGCAGTGTTCATCTTAACGATAAATAGAGTGCAGCTGAGCACGCCTCCCTGGGGTACACCAGTTTCCTGCGTAAAAGGACGTGACAGTGCATTACCGACTTTTACTCGGAAAGTACGATTGGACAAATAGCTTTCAATTGTGTTCCGCATATTTCCAAGGATGCCAATTTCCGACAGGTCTCGCACGATCTCGTAACGCCATGCCGTGTCATATGCCTTCTCCATATCGAGGAATATCGATAAGAAAAACTGTTTGTGTAGAAATGCAGCACGAATATTTCCTTCAATACGTACAAGATGATCTGTTGTGGAGCGCCCTTCTCTGTAGCCACACTGATAGGGATCAAGTATTTTGTTCTGTTCAAGGAAATGAATGAGTCGCCGATTAATCATTTTTTCAAATACCTTACAAAGGCAACTTGTGAGCGCTATCGGGCGGTAACTTGCGGTCAAGGAAGGGTCTTTACCCTGCTTAAGAACAGGGACCACAATCGCTTCTTTGCATGTGGATGGGAGGTATCCCGTAGCCGAAATAGCGTTGAAAAGCGTGAGTAATGTAACTTTGGTGTCAGTGTGTAAGCTTCTGATCATTTCGTACATGACTCTATCAGGCCCCGGCGCAGAGCGTTTCCATGTGGTCAAGGCAGCTCTCAACTCAGCAATACTGAACGGCCGGTTATAAAGTTCATTCTGTCTGGATTTTCGTAAGATTGGCTTACCTTCTTCTATTTCTTTAAGTTTAAAAAAGGATTCGGAATAGTTGATTGAGCTTGACACGCGCTCAAACTGCTCCCCAAGTGAGTCTGCCTGAGCTTGCAAGGTATCGCCTTCTGTGTTTACCAAAGGGAGTGAATATGTTTGCCGCCCTCTTGTTCTATTAACCCTGTTCCAGACTTTGGCCTCATCTCTATACGAGTTGATACCTGATAAAAAGTTCTGCCAACTCTCTCTTCTGGGCTGTCGGCGGGTTCGCCTGCCTTGGGATTTTGCATTCTTAAAATTGATAAGATTCTCCGCAGTGGGAGAGGCGCGTAGCAACCCCCACGCTTTGTTCTGTTTCTTTCGAGCGATCATACATTCGTCGTTCCACCACGGGACACGCCGTTTGAACGCCAAGCCATTTACTTCTGATATGCATTTAGATGCGACATCTATTATGAAGGCTGTAAAGAACTGGACTGCAGCATCAATTCCTAACGAAGACAGGTCAGCCCATGAGATACTAGTAAGAGGTCGAAATTTCTCCCAATCAGCTGTCTCAATCTTCCACCTAGGAGCGTATGGTAGATATTCATTTTCTTTAGGGGATCTTAGCAATATAGGGAAGTGATCGCTGCCGTAAGGGTTGTCGGTTACTTCCCATTCAAGTTCAGGCAGTACAGACGAGGAGACTATCCTAAGATCTATGGAGCAAGAGGTTCTGTTTGCAAGAGAGTAATATGTGTGTTCCTTCTTATTCAACAGACACGCACCAGAAGAAAAAAGGAACTGTTCGACAAGACGTCCTCGCGCATCTATACGAGGGTCGCCCCACAGGTAGTTATGTGCATTGAAATCGCCAAGAGCAACATAGAGTTCTGGCAATTCATCTCTAAAAGACTGAAATTCATGTTTGCTTAGTTTATAATGTGGGGGTATATAAAGTGAGGAAATAGTGATAAGTTTGTTTAGCAGAATAACTCAAACTTCCGCTGCCTCAAGGGCCGTTCGTAGCTGTAAACGTTGACAGGCTATGCTTTTTTGAATTACAATTGCAACACCCGATGATGCGACAGTATCATCGCGATCTTTGCGAAAAGTAACATACTGTCGAAGAAAGTTTGTGTGTTTGGATTTTAAGTGTGTTTCCTGTAAACTCAGCACTTTTGGATTGTGTTTTTGGATAAGCCCTTGGACGTCATCAAGGTTCCTGAGAAGACCTCTGACGTTCCATTGAATAATTTGTGTATCCATATTGAATATAATTAAGTGCTGTGTGTATGGAAACGGAGGTGATGCATTAGGTTACAGAGCTCTTTGGAGGCCCTGTAACGGGGGTTCTGCCCTTTCTGGAGCGTTCGAGGGAGCCTCGCTGCTCCATAGGGGTTTGGTGCGCCTTGAGGACAGGTGTAGTGTCCATTGCCTCTTTTGAGGCGCCGGACACGTGCTCTTGCGAGCGAGAAGTTACAAGAGGGAGTCCCGCCTTGGAGGGCAAGACCCCTGTGCCCACCAGCCCGGAGGTCGATGAGGCTCCCTGAGGGATTTGGCTGCACTGGCTGTTGCCAGCGCTGGAAGGGGCCGTGGAGGTTGGGTCAGCCTCAGCTGCGCCCACCTTCGGGGATGGTGGCCCCGTCTGCTGGGTTGACGGAGCAGCGCTAGCTGCAGCCACCACGGGGGCAGATGGCGTAACTGCCGACTGACGGCTTGTGGGTCGGACAGCCGCCGGAGGCCGTTGTGGCGCAGCCCCCTGACGCGCCACTTCGGCAAAGCTGGCCTTAGAAAGGTATGCCACCCGCCTGCGTGCCTCTTTGAATGATGTTTTCTTTTACTTTGATTGTCACCATCTCCTTTTCTCTTTTTTATGATGGGCAGGAGCGCGTGTATGCGGCATGCTCGCCATCACAGTTGACACAATGTGAAGTGTTCTGGCATGTTCCGGAGGAATGTTTTTGTCACTGCACTTGGCACATGTCAGCCGGCCTCGACAGTTCTGTGAACTGTGGCCGAACCTTTGGCACTTAAAGCATCTAAGAGGACTGGGCTCGTATGGCCTAACACGAAGTTTGATATAACCGGCCTCGATGGAATCGGGGAGGACACTTGAGCCGAAAGTGAGTATCAGGTGTTTCGTCTTGATCTCTTTTCCATCTCGCCTCATCTTAATTCGTTTAACATTGATAACATTCTGGTCACTGAAGCCCTCAAAGAGTTCAGCATCAGTGAGCTCCATCAAGTCATCGTCAGAGACAACACCACGGGTGGTGTTCATCATGCGGTGGGGGCTTATAATTATTTGGGTTTCCCCAAATGACACTAGTGTTGACAATTTTTCATATTGTTTTTGATCGCGGAGCTCCAAGAGGAGATCACCGCTTGCCATCCTCGACGCTTTATATCCAGGACCAGACTTCAGTCCATGACTTCGAAACAAGGAAGGATGAGATAGTTCTCACTGGTTTATCTGGTTTTGCAGAATGGATGACATGGAAACGCGGGAGGGATTCTTTTTGCCGGCCAAAAAACTGAAAAACTTCATCGGTGCGCCCTTTTTTCTGAGGGCGATCAGGCAGTTGAGGGAAGGAATAACCCATAGAGGAGTGTTATAAAGTTTGTAAACAGGGATGAAGTGCCTCAGACAGGCTGGCCAACGTTTCGATAGGAGGACCTATCTTCGTCAAAGGCGGCCTCGTCATCCTCGGCGTGTTAGTTTTAAAGGGTTAGTGCAGTGACGTCACGTGCGGGTGTTGTCGCTGGCGGCTAGTTTTAAAGAGAGGGATTACAAGAGGAAACAAGCGGTGTCGTCCGACGTCTGTGAGCTTCATTCTCAAGACGAGGGGACAAGAGCGGGAGAGTGGGCACGCGGGGGGAAAGGAAAAGAAATAGAAGCAGAAAAAAAGGAAAAAAAAGAAATAAAAAGGAAAAAAAATGGGGGGGGGGAAACCAGGGCGGCACCAAGACAGACAAAAAAGGGGGAGTGAAAGAAAAAGAAAGAGAAAAGTGAAATCTTTAAGAGATACGGGGGCTTGGGAGCGTGTTGGGGATGCGAAAGGTTAGGAGGTATTCAGGGGGAGTCGTTGGCGGCATGTTTTTGAGGCATTAAAACGGTCGGTCAAGCGGTCAGCGCGCGAGTAACACAAAAGACAAAAAAAAAAGGAGAAAGGAGAAAAACCCAGATACACACACACAAAAAAAAAACATGAGTTTTTTTTTTTTTTTTTTTTGTGTATCTGGGTTTTTCTCCTTTCTCCTTTTTTTTTGTCTTTTGTGTTACTCGCGCGCAAGAGAGTAATATGTTGTGTGCCCTTCCAGTGCCAGCCCAGTTCCAGTGCCACAGTGTGCCCTTCCATCTGCCAGCCCCTTTCTTGTTTTTGGACTTCCATAGAGGAGTGTGTAGTTTTCGGCAATAATGCCAGCCACCCACCGTGGAGCCCTACAAGGGGACGCTACAAGAACTGTAAAAACAGGTCCTGCAAACGCCAGCTGTACGTAATTACTATAACCGAATATGAAATAACCTAGGTAGGCTATTCACACAGGGTTAACCCTTGCCGCCAAGAAGAAGGTAGTAAATAGAAGAGAGGAGGAGACAGGAAAGGTGGAAAGTAAGGGAAAGACGAAGGTTGTATGGAGAGAAAGACAGGAAAAGGTGACTGCCGATGTCCTCCAGGTGGGTCAGTCTGGAGGTGCCGTCTATGTGGAGCCGAGGCCAAAGAGGTGTATTCCCTCCGCCGGTGGGCCTTAAAGGTCCAAACGCCGAGCATCGGCTCAACCCCCAGAATCCCCTTTTCCCCAGACACGGCTAAGCCGCGCACGGCTACACGCGGGAGGGTCGGACCCTCGTGTGCTCGGGTACGTGGTGTCGCAACGCACCAAACGTCTGCTTACGCAGACGCCCCTGCGGGGACAAATGTTAAACGAGATCGCTTAGCGCAAGCCGCACGTGCATGATTTAGGAATTACGCGAATGTTTTTGATTCTATTTCTTGTGTATGCCCTCGTCTAACCTTGTATTATCATATTGCATGTGCGACACGAATTGTGTTAGTAATTTTCGGAAACCACTCGAGTACCAGCGATTGCACTGGAACCTCTGACGAATTGTGCATAGACGCCAACTAAGGAAGGGCTACGGGTTTACGACACCCCCCACCCCCCGGCGATGCCGATGCCTCCCCCGTCCGCCCAAAGCGCCATTACCAGAGTTGTGTTAACCACATCATTTGAGGTTTATTTTAAGCTATCTCTACATTTCAACGCAAGCTTTGATTGTGACTGAAAGCTTACTGCATTGTTGGCGCAGACGGGAACGGCTTTTGATTCACACTTTCGATTTATTTCTGCAAATCGAACAACAAAAGCACAAGCGCATTATAAGCACTAGTGGCGACTACCTGATCCGCATTTTACGCCTCCGCATATTTCAAAAACATTTCCACTGTGAACACCATGCACAGCCATTCTATTTAAATATATACACAGTACAAAGTTGATTACTCCATTCAAGAGAAGGAGATGGCGAACTAACAATTATTTCTAATGGAATGGATAGCTTATGCATAGTGTATGGTGGTGTTGCTATATGTTCGCCTCGCTCCAAATTGCTTTGCGTCCTTGTTTGAGCATGGCAAAAAAGCTGCAGACACCAATGACCCCTTCGGCAAAGCCTTTTACCAACGGCATGTGAAATGCTCGTAGATTATATGCCTCAATATTGCTTCTCTTTAAACTAGGCAACGCTAAGAATTCGTAAAGGAAGGAGACATTTCAAATCATTTACGACATTTATTAGGGATGGAATGAAACATGATCACTTGCACGCAGAGGTCGTAAATATATCTGATTCACTGAGTAACCGAAATGAGGCTAAGTAGTAGTTACTTGAAATCAGAATAATAGCAGTCATCTGCAGCAGCGCTTATACTCGCAATCACAGTAAAAAAAGAATTGGAGGATGCTTAAGCTTCGCCTTCAAAAGTGTAACGCGATAGCGTTCCCGTCGACCCGCCAACGGAGGTAAGACAATGCACTATGGCGTAGCGATTACTTACGCGGCGCCCCGCATGGGGCATTGAACTCACCAATCACGCGGTGATCGCCGAGCAACGCAACGTTCGGCGCGGCAACGAAACGTGCGCCTGAGCAAGCGGAACGAACCAAAGAACTCGGTGTCTCTGAGGGAGAAACGATCTACGCGAGCCAAACGTCGTGATTCGCTCGGACAGCTGGGCCGCGACGCGCCTCGCACCGGTCCCCGCACGGCCGCGAGAAGCGGGCGAGTGGCGCGTCACCTGTGGGGGCAGCGCCGTACATTGCTAGGAGGGGGTGTTCTGTATTTGCCGCAAGACGGCTCTGCGAGTGCGGCAAGCGCAGAAGAAAAGTAGCGGAAACGTACTTCGTTACGCGTTTAACTGCGACTTCTGTAATTTACACGCTCATAATGACCGATATACACTGCAGTATAACTTTATACGGCACGTTTCTAAAGCAACACCGCATTCACTTGAGGCGATTTTGTCCCGCTTTGAACTATCGAACTCATGGCTGAGTGGAAGCGTCTCTGTGTCACACTCCTGAGACCCTGGTTCGATTCCCACCCAGCCCATCTTGCAAGTTTTTATTTATGAATTGCCTTCCGGGATTTTTCGCTCACGGCCAACGTCGCTGACGCCGACGACACCGGATTTTCTGCTACACGAGCTCCTTAACTCTGTCGCGGTAAAATAGAAAGGAGAGAGGCTGCAGCTTCGCCGGAAAGGCGAACCAGAATTATTGATAGCGAAGTATAAGACAAACGATGAAAGACCCTTACCGAGCTGGTCGGGCCCCAGGCTACAATGGAAAAATGAATATTTGCACCTGTGGCGTGATGTATAAAAGCCGACGCGCTTCTTGACCGGCTCATCAGATTTCGAGGATCGCCAACTGTGTCCCTCGCTATGTTAATCTTTGAGTGCAGCGTGTTTTTTCAGGCACTAAGTAGCCGAATAAAAAGCTAGTTTCGTCATTCACAGTTTTGCTGCTATTTTGTGCACCGTCGCGACAATATGGACGACTTGACAATATGTACCAAACTATGACAATGCCAAATGGGACGTGTTATTACCATAAAATATTTATTGCGAAGTGATCATAAAAATTTAGCAGTATGCAAGTAACACCTGTGTCTCACCCGGGCCTTTGAGTGCAAAGGCGGGAAGCACGTGCTCCAAATACTATCGCAGCAGCAGCCCCTGATAAGAAGCTGTTATACGCATCAGTTCGCTGTATAACATGTAATACACCAAGCGTGCTTTAAAAAGTTAAAGCTAATTTACTGTCAAAGAGCGCATCATTGCTTGGGAACATTGTTGTATGTGGCGGGACTTGGCCCTGTGGCAAACGAAAGTGTTTTTTTTTTCTGTGCGACTCTAATGCACGACATTCCAGCAACACGTCGAGGGCAGTCGACGTCGCGCCACATTTACCACGGATAGGTGGTTCATCACGGGCCAAAATATATCAGTGCATGCCATACGTGGGTCCGATTCCAAGTCAACAGATCGCGTGTTTTTTTATATGGGTGGCCAATTTCCTGTTATTAGACGTTTCAGTGTCCTATAAGTGTTGCTAATAGTTTCCAAGGGCATTGGTAGCAATGATTTCGTGTTTATGGCAAGGCACAGATCAAGAGGAGTTAATTTCTTTTGTCGGTATTGATGTGGCGGTTTCGTCAGCAAGCATATAGCCCTCGATGCCTGTGTGTCCAAGGACCCAGCATATTGTGACATACTGATTAGACATCTATGTTGTACACAGGAGTGAATAAAAATCATTCAGTCCCGAATTTTTACATTCACTAAGAGGATTTAAGGAATTTGCACCGTCTAAAGAGTCTGTTTATATAATGGCTTTTGATATCCTGGTTTTCCTAATAAGTTTTGCAAACGACAGTAGTGTGTAAGCCTGAGCAGCAAAAATACTCACTTTGGGGTTCAGAACATCAGATTCCGTGAAAGATGGTCCGAGTGCTCCATAAGATACACCCACATGTGATCCTAATGCGCCAGTATAATACTCCGGCCACGAATATTTCGCCTAAAATTCCTGATAGTGCATCTTATATGTGACTCTGGGGCGTGCTCAGTGAACAAAATAAAGGATGTGTCACATTGAATCTGCTGCAAGCTCTTCGCTGGAAGCATTAGGCGATGTTCTGGATGAGGGACACCCACTTATTCAATGAGCTTCCCCACACGAAGTGAGACGAGCTCTCTCATGGTGGGTCCACTATGGAACAGTGTGGCACATGTGACGTAACTTGCGGCAGGGTGTTCAGGGTTCCATGCACTTTCAGAAAATATGTGAAGCTAGAATATGACCTCTGCAAAGGAGCGAACACTCATTTGATTCCATCTAAAGGCTTTCTACAGGACTTATCCTGAATGCACTGTGGACAAGCGGATTCGTTGGAGGAGTACATGTTTAAGCATCCTGCGGCAGAGTTGTGCACCAGAGAACCGTAATGCAAGCGCGAGCGTACCAATTTAATACAGGATTTCTAGATATTTTCTGTCACTGCCCCATGTTGTGTGCGATAAAATTTTGAATGTGTTCATTGCCTTCAGGCATTTAGCCTTGAGGAACTTGATCTGGGTGGTGAAGGAGAGTTTCGAGTCGAGTATGACGCCTAAAAAAATTGTCTTCCTTGTTCGGAGGTAAGCGCTGTCTATCGAGTTTGATATTTTCGCTCTGGTACCAGGCCTCCCTTCTAATGGCGTTTTTCACTGGTCGATTCAGAACAGGATTTCTTGCTCCGCGGCAACGAATCCGAATTTCACTGGTCGATCTGGAGCGGGTTCGCGTGTTCCACCGGTCGTTTGGGATCAACTCGCTTCGCGCCGGATCGCTCTCACTTGCTTCGCCGCCGAGGCGCGGATTCGGGCGGAACTAGCTCGCGTCACTTCAAGCGAAATCGGTACCCGGTCGGTACGCACAACATTGTGTTGCTTCGCAAAATGGCTGCTTTCGGTGCTGCTGCAGAGCTCGCGTTTAGCGATGAGAGCTCGAACGACGCAGGTGCTGTACGAAGCCTGCTATGCACGTTGCCCATGCACAATCTTTGCGGGCGCGACATGGAAATGACAGACTCTGCGACTGCCGCAGTCAAATTACGCACGGTGGACGGCGAGTTTGGTTGCCATGGAAACGTACAGAGCATACGTCTGGCATGGTTTCCGGAACCGGTTTGTGCGACTTGTACGCAGACTTCCCGTGTGATCCCGCGCGGAGCATTTTTGCGCTCCGCTGGCCGATTCGGATTTGTGAAACCCGAGCGCTCGCCCAAGGATTTCAGCGGCCGTTTCAGATGGAGCAGTGGAAAACGCCAATAGTAAAAATGACGCAAGAACATTTTGAAGGTTAAACTAAACACATTCTTATTAGCGGACATTGTAACTTTGTGCCAAGTTGAACATGTCACTTACAGACAGCAACGTTACAGGAATTCAACCCCATCCGTAGGTCGCAACGTATGCACAATAAAACATGTTCAGTGGAATTCATAAGCCTAAAGAATTTGTTTTCATATTTATAGGGGTACAGCTATTTACACTAACATGCGGTGCCGCTGTTTCCTGTAAAAATGGCATGGATAACATTACCAAATCCAGCACAGAATGTTCGGTTTGAAAAGTAGCTTTCTATGAATGAATGTTTGTTGTTTTGGCGCAAGAGCCAGGTATGGCCAAAGAGCGTCCTGCTAGTGTTAATAAGTTCGCAGTAGTCTAATGGATTCTGTAAAGGTAATGTGACGTGGCTGTAAAGGGGCCGAAATGGGTTGGTGTGAATTGCATAAAATCTACGCGTAGTAAAATTATGGCAATGACTATTGACATGGTACTATGAACACTAAGATGCATTGGGAAAGAATGATGTAATATACAAAATATGTGCTGCAAAATTGCCTACAGCACTGCTGCCTCGCCAGAGCCCTTCAAACACAAGGGCATAGAGGCATGTGCAACATGAAACAACAATCACAGCGACATCCTCTGAAGAGAGGAGGCGCTACCAATAAATGGGGCTAATAACATGTAACACATCTTTCAGAAAACCAAGGACTGCGTTGGTGTCAAAGAGCGGTTCTGGGCCGAGTAACATATGCTAACGGAAAATGTTTCTTTCTCTCATATTCGGCTTCCGGACTCTCCAGGAAGACGTGGAGTACGGTCAGCCTCTCCCCACATCTACCACAGGTTGGAGGCTCATTTCGAGTGAGTAAAAAGTTGCCAAATGTGTGCCTTATTTTTAGACGACAGAATAGAACATCTGTTCGGCATGGTTTTGTTTCAGAAGGTCAGAAACTGAATTCTGGCTTTATTACGGGCAGTTTATTATTTGTTTCCACGCCACACAGGCGTTGCCAGTAGTTTCGCAGTTGCCTTCGTAACAAGGGCTTCAGATCTGTGAATCGGACTGCAGCGACATCATTAACAGCATGCGATGCAATTGATGTGGTCATCTGGCCCGCTAGAACGTTACCCTCGGTGCCCCTATAGCCAGGCACCCAGTATGTAATCACATGCTTGTTAGATATATACGCTTTCCACAGGATGGCATATAGTTTATTAATTCCTGGATTTTTGTGCTTAAAGATTGACATCAAGGCCTTCTCAACACTTAGGAAGCCCGCATATATAAGTGATTTTCGGAGTTTTGATTTACTTACATGCTTCACAGCTGACAATAGTGCGTAGGCGTCAGCCGTAAAGATACTTCTTTTCGGATACAGTACATCGCATTCCGAGAAGGATGGACCGACGGCTGCATAGGACACCCCGGCCTGTGACTTCGATGCGTCTGTGTAGAACTCCGTGCAGGACTGCTTGTACTGGCGCTCCAGAAAATGCATTTGGATTTCAATCTCTGGAGCGTATTTTGTAACTTGTAGGAAAGATATATCACATTGTATCAGCTGGCACTCCGAAGGAGGTAGCAGCTTAGCTGGAGGCATTGAGCGATGTTTGAGGAATAGGACATCCATTTCAACGCTAAGATCCCTCACACGCAGCGAATAGGGCTGTCTTACAGAGGGACGATTACGAAAGAGTGTAGCATATGTCATATTGTTAACGCTATTAAAACACGGAACTTTCAGAAAATACGTTTGGCTGATGTATGTTTTCTGCAGATGGAGTGACCACTCATTTGATTCTACATATAAACTTTCATTGGGACTTGTTCGGAAAGCGCCAGTGGCCAGTCGGATCCCTAGACGGTGGACCGGATCTAGCACTTTTAGCGCCCTCGGTGCGGCTGACTGGTAGATTGGGGCACCATAGCCCAATCGTGATCGAATTAGTTTGCGAAGATTCATTTAGCACTCCATATCGCTGCCCCATGTTGTGTGGGACGAAATTTTCAGTAAGTTCATTGTTTCTAAGCATTTCACCTTGAGATACTTTATGTGTGGAAGAAAGGTTAGTTTAGAGTCAAGTATGATGCCTAAGAACTTGTGCTCTTTGTTCACAGGGATTTACTGACCATACATTTCGATATTCGGATCTCCAATGAGCCCTTTGTTTCTTGTGAAAAACACACAAGAACTTTTGTTGGGGTTGACTTTAAATGTGTTTTCGTCTGCCCATTTCGACGCTTTGTTCAAGCCCTTTTGTACTTTCCTCTCACACACTGAAAGGTTGCAGGATTTGAAACCTATATGTATTTCATCTGCGTTAACAGAATAGAAAATGGCTGGTGGTAATGGAGCCCGAAGCGTGCTCACCTTCACGATAAAGATCGTGCAGCTAAGCACACCTCCATGGGTACGTCCCTTTCTTTTATAAAAGGTCGCGACAACACATTGCCGAGTTTCACGCGGAACGCACGTTTGGACAAATATATTTCTAGTATGTTTAACATATTTCCACGAATTCCCATTCCCGACAAGTCTCCCAAGATCCCTTAACGCCACGTTGTGTCATACACTTGCTCCATATCAAGGAATATCGATAAGAAGAGCTGTCTATGTACAAATGCATCACGCATATTTCCTTCAATGCATACAAGATGATCAGTCGTGGGCCGCCCTTCTCTAAAGCCACACTGATATGGATGAAGTATATTGTTGAGTTCAAGGAAATGTATTAGACTAGTGTTAATCATTTTTCAAGTAGCTTACACAGACAATTTGAAAGAGCTATCGGGAAACAAGTATATTGTTCAGTTCAAGGAAATGTATTAGTCTACGATTAATCATTTTTCAAATAGTTTACACGGACAACTTGAAAGAGCTATCGGGCGATAACTTGCCGCCAACGAAGGGTCTTTACCAAGATTCAAGACTTTAATAACTATAGCTTCCTTCCATGATGATGGGAGGTATACGGCCGCCCAGATAGAGTTGAAAAACGCCAGAAGGGTCATTTGTGTGTCTTTGTGTACGTTCTTAGTCATGTCAAACATGGTTCTATCAGGTCCCGGTGCAGAGTTTCTACATTTGCTCAATGCAGCTTTCAGCTCGTCAATAATAAAAGGACGATTGTATGATTCATCCGGACGATATTTACGATCCTGTGCATTAAGTTCATCTAAGTGTTTATATTTGAGGAATAATTTTGTCAAATGTGTGGAGCTTGATACATGTTCGAAGTGTTCGCCCAGAGCGTTCGCCTGGTCCTCTAAGGTAGTCCATTGGTCGTCCACTAAGGGCAAATGGTGGATTTGTTGCCCCTTTAGCTTTCTTACGCCATTCCATGCTTTGAACTCTTGGGTGTAGGAAGTGATGCCCGAGAGAAACCTCTCCCAGCTAGCCCTCCTTGCCTGTCTCCGCGTGCAAGTCTTTATTGCGATTTTGGCAGTTTAAATTCTCTGTGGTTTCCTGCAGACGGAGAGCGACAAAGGCAAACTCCACGCTTTGTTTTCTTTCTTTCGTGCCAATCTGCACTGTTCATTCCACCTGGCAGCCCGACTTTTACATGAGAGTCCTTGTGTTTGTGGAATAAATTTTTCTGCGGCGTCTAATATAAAGGAAGCAAAATACGCTACTCCTTCACCTATGTTAAATCAGTGATAACCTGTCGTGATAAATAAGTTCATTCCTTAAAATGATTCCATTCAGCGGAGGCTAGTTTCTACCGTTGGGTATTTGGGGGGCATTCGTGCTGACGTATTGAATTTAACATTACATGAAAGTGATCACTTCCATAGGGATTTTTGATTACATGCCATTGCAAGTGCAGGAAAATTGAAGCAGAGCCAATCGACAGATCTATCAACGAATATGAATTTTATTTATTTATTTATTTATTTATCTATTTATTTATTCATTCACAATACTGCCGGTCTATGCTGAGACCATAGCAGGTGGGCACCATATATATGTACATACACAAAGAACATTCATCATGTTGGAGTTTATAATATTCACCATAATGATGAAAATTACAATACGTTGGCTCTTTCTTGTTGAGGAGGCATGCACCGGAGTTCACAATAAAATTTTCTATGAAATGACCTCCCGCGTCACATGTCGAGTCTTCCCGCATGGTGTTGTGGGCATTAAAATGGCCTACGAGTATGTAGGGGTCCGGAAGCTGATCAATTAGGCTATAAAAATCACTCTTTCCGAGATGATAATTAGGGTGTATGTATATGCAACATACAGTCATCAATTTATTAAAGAGAATTTCCAGAATTGACACTGCCTCAAGGGGCGTCTGAAGGGTGACATGCTGACAAGCTACGGACTTGTCCACAACTACTGCTACAACGCGAGACGAGGTATTCGCCTCGTTGCGGTCTTTACGGGAGATGGCCTACTGACGAAGAAAGTTTGTGTACATTTAAGATGTGTCTCTTGAACACAAAGTACCTTTGGGTTATATTTGTGCAAGGGTTATTTATTGTGATCGAGGTTGTGGATAAGAGCTCTAACGTTGCAGCGTATTCTTTTTGTAGCCATATTGCTGGAGTCCTTATGCTGTGTGTCAAGAGGAGTCAAGTTGGAGAAATGACTTACGGAGCCTTTTGAGACCCCGTGATTCGGGTTTTTACTTTCTTGGAGGGGTCGCTACATTCGCGCCGCTCAAGAGGCGCTGGATGCGCCGTCTGGCTCGGGGTTGTGTCCATCGACTCTTGGGAGCCGCTGGACTTCCGCTTACACGAGCGGGGTGTTTTCACCGTAGGCCTTGCCTCGAAAAGCAGGGCCTTGGAGGCCACCAAGCCAGAGGTCGATGGGCCCTCCGTCAGGCACGACGCAACAGCGCTAGCTGTTGACGCCAAGGGGGCTAGTGGCACGACAGCAACCACATTCTGTGTGGGCAGGGCCGGAACCGGAGTCTGCTGCCACGTTGCCCCCTTGCGCGCCGCATCAGTATACCCCGAGGTATGGCAAAAGGGAACAGGTTTCCGCGCTTCTTGAAATGGGATGCTGTCTTTGATTGTCATTGTGTGTATTTCATTTTCTTTTTTCTATGTGGGGCAAGTTCGAGAGTATGCTGCGTGTCAACCGTCACAATTGAGACAGCGGAGCGTGCCACTAGAGTTTTTGGAATCGTGTTTGTGTTCGCCACATTTTGCAGAGGTCAGTCGGCCACGGTAGCTCTGCGAACCATGGCCATAGCTCTGACACTTGAAGCATCTTCAGGGATTCTGGATGCAATGCCTGACTCTGATTTTCGTATATCCAGTTTCTACGGTTTTTGTAGCACTCTGGATGCAAACGTGAGGATGAGAAGCTTAGTTGGAATATTGTGGTTGTCTCCCTTGATCTTTATTCCTTGCACTTGAATCAGACTGTGTTCTTTCCAACCTTCCAGGAGCTCTTCCTCGCTCACGCTCAAGAGATCTTCATCAGAGATGACTCCTTTACATGTGTTCAATGGTCGATGGGCGGTAACAGTGATTGCCACATTGCGCAATGCTAAGAGACTGCAGAGTTTGCCCTGCTGTTGAGTGTTGCGTACCTCAAGAAGAAGGTCGCCACTGCTCATTTTGGTCACTTTGTAGCCTGCACTTAGTGTGCCGGTAAGACATTTAGCTACGATGAAAGGTGAGGTAGTTGAAAGAGGGGGTAATGATGTCTTAGCCATGCAGAATTCATTCGATTTCGGTAGCTACGCCAACCAACTACCACCGAGCGCAACAAGGGGACGCCACAAGTCCGGGAGGAAACGCAGACGCGAGCTGTACGCAGCTACTACAACTTAATATGAAATCCCCAAGGTTGGATACATGCACCAGGTTAACCCTTGCCGCCTAGAAATTCGGAAGTGAGAAGAAGACAGAAAAGAAGAGAAAGCTAGAGGGAAAACAAAAGATTGAATACAGGTACAGGAAAAGGTAACTGCCCATTTCCTCCAGGTCAGTGAGGGATAGCCGAAAGTGGACGTGGAGGAGCCCGAAGGGCGAGACTAGAAATGAAATAGACTTCATACTCTGCGCTAACCCTGGCATCATACAAGATGTGGACGTGCTCGGCAAGGTGCACTGCAGTGACCACAGAATGGTAAGAACTCGAATTAGCCTAGACCTGAGGAGGAAGCAGAAGAAACTTGTACATAAGAAGCCGATTAAGGAGTTAGCGGCAAGAGGGAAAATAGAGGAATTCGAGATCAAGCTACAGAACAGGTATTCGGTTTTAACTCAGGAAAAAGACCTTAGTGTTCAAGCAATGAACGACAATCTTGTGGGCATCAATAAGGAGTGTGCAATGGAAGTCGGTGGTAATTCCGTTAGGCAGGATACCAGCAAACTATTGCAGGAGACGAAAGATCTGATCAAGAAACGCCATTGTATGAAAGCATCTAACCCTACAGCTAGAATAGAACTGGCAGAACTTTCGAAGTTAATCAACAAGCGTTTGAGAGCTGACATAAGGAAGTATAATATGGATAGAATTGAACGTGCTCTCAGGAACGGAGGAAGCCTAAAAAGAAGAAACTAGGAATCGGCAAGAATCAGATGTATGTGTTAAGAGACAAAGCCGGCAATATCATTACTAATATAGATGAGATAGTTCAAGCGGCTGAGGAGTTCTGTAGAGATTTATACAATGCCAGTGGCACCCACGACGATAATGGAAGAGAAAATAGTCTAGATAAGTTCGAAATCCCAAAGGTAACGCCGGAAGAAGTAAAGAAAGCCTTGGGAGATATGCAAAGGGGGAAGGCAGCTGGGGAGGATCAGGTAACAACAGATTTGTTGAAGGGTGGTGGACAGATTGTTCTAGAGAAACTGGCCACCCTGTCTACGCAATGCCTCATGACCTCGAGCGTACCCGAATCTTGGAAGAACGCTAACATAATCCTAATCCATAAGAAAGGGGACGCCAAAGACTTGAAAAATTATAGACCGATCAGCTTACTGTCCGTTGCCTACAAACTATTTACTAAGGTAATCGCAAATAGAATCAGGAACACCTTAGACTTCTGTCAAGCAAAGGACCAGGCAGGTTTCCGTAAAGGCTACTCAACAATAGATCACATTCACATTATCAATCATGTGATAGAGAAATGTGCGGAATATAACCAACCCTTATATATAGCTTTCATTGATTACGAGAAAGCGTTTGATTCTGTCGAAACCTCAGCAGTCATGGAACCATTACGGAATCAGGGTGTAGACGGGCCGTATGTAAAAATACTGAAAGATATCTATAGCGGCTCCACAGCCACCGTAGTCCTCTGTAAAGCAAGCAACAAAATCCCAATAAAGAAAGGCGTCAGGCAGGGAGATACGATATCTCCAATGCAATTCACAGCGTGTTTATAGGAGGTATTCAGAGACCTGAATTGGGAAGATTTGGGGATAAAATGTAATGGAGAATACCTTAGTAACTTGCGATTCGCTGATGATATTGCCTTGCTTAGTAACTCAGGGGACCAATTGCAATGCATGCTCACTGAGCTGGAGAGGCAAAGCAGAAGAGTGGGTTTAAAAATTAATCTCCAGAAAACTAAAGTAATGCTTAATAGTCTCGGAAGAGAACAGCAATTTACAATAGGCAGCGAGGCACTGAAAGTGGTAAGGGGATATATCTACTTAGGGCAGGTAGAGACGGCGGATCCGGATCATGAGACGGAAATAATCAGAAGTATAAGAATGGGCTGGGGTGCGTTTGGCAGGCATTCTCAGATCATGAACAGCACGTTGCCATTATCCCTCAAGAGAAAAGTATATAATAGCTGTGTCTTACCAGTACTCACCTACGGGGCAGAAACCTAGAGGCTTACGAAAAGGGTTCTACTCAAATTGAGGACGACGCAACGAGCTATGGAAAGAAGAATGATAGGTGTAACGTTAAGGGATAAGGCAAGAGCAAATTGGGTGAGGGAACAAACGAGAGTTAATGACATCTTAGTTGAAATCAAGAAAAAGAAATGGGCATGGGCAGGACATGTAATGAGGAGGGAAGATAACCGATGGTCATTAAGGGTTACGGACTGGATCCCAAGGGAAGCGTAGCAGGGGGCGGCAAAAAGTTAGGTGGGCGGATGAGATTAAGAAGTTTGCAGGCACGGCATGGCCACAATTAGTACATGACCGGGGTTGTTGGAGAAGTATGGGAGAGGCCTCTGCCCTGCAGTGGGCGTAACCAGGCTGATGATGATGATGGGTCAGTCTGGAGGTGCCGTCTCTGTGAAGCAGAGGCCCAAGAGGTGTGTTGCCTCCGCCGGTGGGCCTTAAAGTCCAATCACACAGCATCCCCTTTTCCACAGACACGCCTGAGCCGCGCACGGGCACACGCGGGAATCTCCAACCCTCGTGTGCTCGGGTACGTGGTGTCTCAATACACCAAACGCCTGCTTACGCAGACGCCCCTGCGGGAAATTATTTCTCTATAACGCTCAACATGTTTCCACAAATAACCATTCCCGAGATATCCCGCAGGATACCGTAGCCCCACGTGTTATAGTAGACCTTCTCCGTGTCAATATACACCGACAAAAATATTATTTGCGAAGAAATGCATCACGAACATAGGCTTTGGAGGGCACGAGATGGTCGGTTATGCACCGCCCTCCACGGAAACCACATTGGTGTGGATCAAGCAATTTGTTCGATTCCTTGAAATGTAAGAGACAGCGATATGGTATTTTTTGTTTTTCAAATAGCCTGCGATGACAAATGGTAAGAGCTATCGGGCGGTAACTTGTTACCGAGGATGGGTGTTTACCCTACTTCGAATTTGGGTCAACTATAGCTTCTTTCTACACAGCTAGAAGGAATCCGGCATCCATAATGTTGGTAAAAAGCGTGAGCAGTGTCATTTGTCTGTCACCATGAAGGTTCTTGATCATCTAATACATAATCTTATGAGTTGTCCGTGAAGAGCTGTTGCAAGAGTTTAGAGCAGATTTCAGGTCGGCGATATTGAAACGTCGGTTGTATGGTTAGTTTTTTCTGCATTTGCGGGGGAATATCTTATGTTGTGCTATTACAGCGAAGTTTTTATGACTAGGGTTCCGTGAAATTTTCATCTGAGCGAGAAAAAACCATCATGATCAGAAATGGCTCGTGCCAGAGGTCGCACGTTCGTCATTGTCTTCTTCCACAATTGGTTCGCTGGCGCCTCTCGGTGTAACCGCGCGAACGCACTCGGGCCACTTCTCGCGCGTTCGTTGCCGTCTTTGTCCTCAGCTAGCTCCGTTGTCCCTCAACTGGCCAGCGTTCCAACGTTGCGCCTCGCGCTCGTGGCACTGCTCGTGCCTTCGTTGTCGCCGCCTGCCACAGAGAGAGAGAGAGAGAGAGAGAGAGAGAGAGGGAGAGAGAGAGACTGAAGAGGAAGAGGTGTTATTTTCTGTAGCCCTTTAGGGGGACTATTCAGCGCCTTACTTCTGCCATTGCTGGCTCCGATGGCGCTCATCGTGCCAGCGTCTCCGTGCTGCACTCCATCTCCGAAGGCGCCGACGGCATTCAGCCACTTTCAGTCGGCGCGGTGATTTCGTTCTCAAATTCTTTGCCTCAATATATTCCGAAATGAAAACGCGAATGTGTAATAAATACGTGTGTGTACATATGTTTCCTCACGATGCCCACCGATCCAGACAATAAATGAGTTCGCACTTGTGTTCAAAAAAATGTGTCACCTCTTTGTCGTGTGCTACACAGCTTCGCTAATCATCCACATTCAAATAGTGGAACGACATAGGATCATTTAAAATATTTCATGAATGATCCCGAGTAGTGTTTGGAGCTAGAAACCTGTTAGAAATGTTAACCAGGAGCACCTGCTTGATCTTGTAAGCTCTTCTTTTGGTAATTTACCAGAGGAAATGGATGGGTTAGTTGCCCTTGAGCCTTCCGAATCCGTGCCAGACTTTTGTCTATTCTGTACACGAATAAATTCCCGAGGTAAACCTAACCCAGCTTGCCTTCCTGTTCTGCCATAGCGTTCGCCGTCTCTTTGATTTAAATTGCTTAAATTCGATAAGATTCTCGATATTTGGTTAGCAAGGCAGTGTTTCCCAAGCTTTTTATTGTTTCCTACGCGCATCTCTACACAGATGGTTCCACCAGGGAACACGTCTTCTGCAGGACTGGCCATTTGTTTGTGGGATGAACTTTTCTACTCTGTTATTAATGAAAGTGGTACATTACTACACTCTCGCGTCGTCAATGGTAAGATCTCGTGTAGAATCTCGCGATAGGCATGCAGATTCTTTAAAAGTATTCCAATTAGCGGAGCCCACTTTGCATGAAGAGAAATCTGGAGAGAGTAATGAAAAAATAAAATATGGTCTTTGACGTACCAAAAGCACAATACTGTGACGATTTACAAGCAGCCGCACCTGATACAACAGGGCAGGACACTTTAATTATAGGCAAACTGCAAACGATCACGCAGGGACCTCGTCTTCTCTTCCGCAATGCACGAGATCGTTTTTCTCTACGCGCCGTATATTGGATGTGGCAATACGATCATGAGGCAAGCCGTAGTGGCAATTCTGGATTAACTGTGACCAGCTTGGGATGCTTAACGGGCACCCTACGCACGGCAAACGAGTGTTCTTGCACTTTGCCCCCATCAAATTTGACCGCCGCGGCCAGGATTTGATCGCTTCACTTCAGGCTCAGCAGCGCAACACCAATGAATGAATGAATGAATGAATGAATGAATGAATGAATGAATGAATGAATGAATGAATGAATGTGAGTGGTTTAGTGGCGCAAGGGCCAGATATGGACAAAGAGCGCCAAGACAGTGTTAGTGATTTCGCGGTGGAATGATAAGTTCTTTGAAGAAGATGTGACTTGGCTGTAAAGGGGCCTAAAAATAGTCACTGTAAAGTGCATCAAATCAACGTGCTATAAAATTATGGCGATGACTACTGACGAATACTATGAACATTAAAATCCATTGTAGAAGAATGATGCAAAATAGAAAATATATGAGATGGTAAAATTACTTGGAGCACTGCTCTCTCTCTAGAGCCCGTGGAACACAAGGGCCTAGAGGCAAGTGCTATATGAAAGAGCTATCACAGTGGCATCCTCTCAAGAGAGGACCCGCTACGAACATGTGGGGCTAACAACATGCAAGACAACATCTTTCAGAAAACTTAGGACTGTGTTGGTGTCAAATAAAGGTTCTGGACCGAGTAGCATTACGGGATGTAGGGGGATGTGCTGCCGTTATGCTAGAGAAAAATGTTTCCTTCTCTCAGATTCGGCTGCTCGACACTCCAGGAGCACGTGGAGGACGGTCAGCCTCTCCCCGCATCTACCGCAGGTTGGAGGGTCATTTTCAGTGAGAAGAAAGTTATTTGTGCCAAACGTGTGTCCTATTCTGAGGCGACAGAATCGTACATCTGTTCGCCGTGATTTTGTTACGGAGGGCCAAGAACCTAACTGTGGCTTTATCACGTGCAGTTTATTATTTACTTCTGCGTCCCACATACGTTGACAGTGGTTTCGCAGTTTTCTTCTTGAGAAAGATTTCAGGTCTGTGACAGGGGCCGAAGCAGTAGGACTAACTGCATGCAATGAAATGGATGTGGCCATCTTGTCCGCTAGTACGTGTCCCTCAATGCCCCTATGTCCAGGCACCCAGCATATAATCACATGTTGGTTAGATGTATATGTTTTACGCAGTACGGAGTGAGTTCATCAATTACCGGATGTTTGTGGCTACATAAACACATCAAGGCCTTCACAACAACAAGGGAGTCCGTATATATAACTGATTTCTGAGGTTTTGATTTATTTATATGCTTTACGACCGACAGCAGCGCGTAAGCCTCAGCCGTAAAGATACTAGTTTCCGGATGCAGTACATCGGTTTCCGAGAAGGATGGTCCGACGGCTGCATAGGACACCCCGTCGTGTGACTTCGATGCGTCTGTGTAGAACTCCGTGCAGAAGTATTTGTGCTGGAGTTCCCGGAAATGCATTTCGATTACAATCTTTTGAGCGTGTTTTGTAACTTGCATAAAGGATATATCGCATTGTATCAGCTGCCACTCCCAAGGAGGTAGTAGCTTGGCTGGATGCATTGGGCGAAGCTCGAGGATTGGGACACGCATTTCATCACTAAGCTCCCTCACACGCAGCGAGAAAGGCTCTGAAACGGAGGGAAAATTATAGAAGAGTGTAGCATATGTCATCTCGTTAATGGTTACGGTATTAAAACACGGATGTTGACGATTATAGTGGACTTTCAGAATATACGTTTGGCTGATGTATGTTCTCTGCAGATGAAGTGACCACTCATTTGATTCTACATATAAAGTTTGTATGGGACTCGTTCTGAAAGCGCCAGTGGCCGGATGAGGCTCTTGTAGAGATTCATTAAACATTTCCTGTCGCTGCCCCCATGTTGTGTGGTATAACACTTTAAGTAAGTTCATTGTTTTTAAGCATTTGACCTTGAGCTACTTTATGTGTGGAATAAAAGTTAATTTCGAATCAAGTATGATGCCTAAGAACTTGTGTTCTTTGTTCACAGGAATTCGCTGACCATACATTTCGATACTGGGTTCTGCAATGAGGCATTTCTTTCTTGTGAGAAGCACACATGAACTTTTGTTGGGGTTAACCTTAAATCTGTTTTCTTCTGCCCATTTGGGCACTTCGTTCAAAGCCTGTTGAACTTGCCTCTCACATACTGTAAGGTTGCAGGATTTGAAACCTATCTGTATGTCGTCTACGTAAACAGAATAAAAAAATGGCTGGCGGTAATGAAACTCGAAGGGTGTTCATTTTCACGATGAAGAGCGTGCAGCTAAGTACACCTCCTTGAGGTACACCAGTTTCCTGTATAAAAGGTCGCGACAATACATTGCCGATTTCACGCGGAATGTGCGGTTGGACAAATAGCTTTCTATTAGCACGAGCATATTGCCACGGATGCCAATTCCCGACAAGTCTCTCAAGATTCCATAGCGCCACGTAGTGTCGCACGCCTTCTCCATATCGAAGAATATGGAGAGGAAATATTTTTTATGTAGAAAGGCGTCGCGAATGTTTCCCTCAATGCGCACAAGGTGATCGGTTGTGGACCGCCCTTCTCTAAAGCCACACTGAAAGGGATTGAGGATATTGTTGAGTTCAAGGAAATGTACAAGCCTGCGGTTGACCATTTTTTCAAAAAGCTTACAAAGACAATTTGTAAGAGCTAACGGACGGTAACTTGCCGCCAAGGAAGGGTCTTTACCCTGCTTAAGAACAGGGACCACAATCGCTTCTTTGCATGTGGATGGGAGGTATCCCGTAGCCGAAATAGCGTTGAAAAGCGTGAGTAGTGTAACTTTGGTGTCAGTGTGTAAGCTTCTGATCATTTCGTACATGACTCTATCAGGCCCCGGCGCAGAGCGTTTCCATGTGGTCAAGGCAGCTCTCAACTCAGCAATACTGAACGGCCGGTTATAAAGTTCATTCTGTCTGGATTTTCGTATTATTGGCTTACATTCTTCTATTTGTTTGCATTTAAAAAAGGATTGCGAATAATGGTTTGAACTCGACACGCTCTCAAAGCGTTGTCCAAGTGACTCTGCCTGATCTTTCAGTGTTTCACCTTGTGTGTTCACCAAAGGAAGTGAATATGTTTGTCGCCCTTTTATCCTATTAACCCTATTCCAGATTTTGGCCTCATCTGTATAGGAGTTGATGCCAGATAAAAACTTCTGCCAACTCTCTCTTCTGGCCTGTCGGCGGGTTCGCCTGCCTTGGGATTTTACTTGATTAAAATTTATAAGATTCTCCGCAGTGGGGGAGGCGCGTGGCAACCTCCACGCTTTGTTTTGTTTCTTACGAGTGATCCTACAATCGTCGTTCCACCTCGGGACACGCCGTTTGCATGCCAATCAATTTACTTGTGATATACATTTAGTTGCGGCATCTATTATGATGGCTGTAAAATATTCCACAGCAGCATCAATTCCTAACGAGGACATGTCATACCATGATATACTAGTTAAGTTTCAAAATTTCTCCTAGTCTGGTGTCTCAATCTTCCACCTAGGAGCCTGTGGTGGATAGTCCTCTTTAAGTGTTCTTAATAGTATGGGGAAATGGTCGCTTCCGTAAGGATTGTTCGTAACTTCCCATTCGAGTTCAGGCAGTCGGGACGGGGAAACTATGTTCAGATCAATTGAAGAAATGGTATTGTTTGCAAGACAGTAATATGTGGGTTTCTTCTTATTCAGAAGGCACGCACCAGAAAAAAAAGGAACTGTTCAACAAGACGACCTCGCGCATATATACGAGAGTCGCCCCACAGGGAGCTGTGCGCATTGAAATCGCCAAGAACAACACAAGGTTCTGGCAGTTGATCTATAAAGGATTGGAATTCATGTTTCGTTAATTTGTTGTGGGGGGGTTCATAAAGGGAGCAAATGGTGACGAGTTTATTTAGAAGAACAGCTCGAACAGCCACTGCTTCAAGGGGCGTTTGTAGCTGTAAACGCTGACAGGAGATACCTTTATGAATTAAAATGGCAACACCGCCAGATGATACGACAGCATCATCGCGATCTTTGCGGAACTTGACATACGGTTGGAGAAAGTTTGTGTGTTGTGGTTTTAAGTGTGTTTCCTGAAGACACAGTACTTTTGGATTGTGTTTTTAGATAAGCTCTTATACGTCATCAAGGTTCCTAAGAAGACCTCTGAAATTCCATTGAATTATTTGTGTAGCCATATTGGAAGTAAATAAGTGCTGTGTGTATGGAAACGGAGGTGATGCCTTAGGTTACAGAGCTCTTTCGAGGCCCTGTAACGGGGGTTCTGCCCTTTCTGGAGCGTTCGAGGGAGCCTCGACGATCCTTAGGCGTTTGGTGAGCCTTGACGACAGGTGTAGTGTCGATTGCCTCTTGTAAGGCGCCGGACGCGTGCTCTTGCGAGCGAGAAGTTACAATGGAGAGTCCTGCCTTGGAGGGCGAGACCCCTGCGCCCACCAGCCCGGAGGTCGATGGGGAACCCTGCGGGATTTGGCTGCGCCGGCAGTTGCCAACGCTGGAAGGGGTCGGGCAGGTTGGGGCAGCCTCGGCTGCGCCCACCTTCGGGGTCGATGGTCCCTCTTGCTGTGTTGACGGAGCAGCGCTAGCTGGGGGCAGATGGCGTAACTGCCAACTCACTGCCTGTGGTGGGTCGGACGGCCACCGGAGGCCGTTGTGACGCTGCCCCCTTACGCGCCACATCGGCAAAGTTGCTCTTAGACAGGTATGACACCCGCCTACGTGCCTCTTTGAAAGATATGTTTTCTTTGACTTTGATAGTCACAATCTATTTTTCTCTTTTTCAGGATGGGCAGGCACGCGAGTATGCGGAATGCTTCCCATCACAGTTGACACAATGTGGAGTCATTTGGCACGTTTCGGAGGAATGTTCTTTGTCACTGCACATGGCACATGTCAGCTGGCCTCGACAGTTCTGTGAACTGTGGCCGAGCCTTTGGCACTTAAAGCATCTAAGAGGACTGGGCTCATATGGCCTAACACAAAGTTTGATATAACCAGCCTCGTTGGACTCGGGAAGGACACTTGAGCCGAAAGTGAGTATCACATGTTTAATCTTGATCTCTTTTCCATCTCTCCTCATCTTAATTCGTTTAACATTGATAACATTCTGGTCACTGAAGCCCTCCAAGAGTTCAGCCTCAGTGAGCTCCATCATGTCATCGTCAGAGACAACACCACGGGTGGTGTTCATCGTGCGGTGCGGGGTTATAATTATTTGGGTTTCCCCAAATGACACTAGTGTTGACAATTTTTCATATTGTTTTTGATCGCGGAGCTCCAAGAGGAGATCACCGCTTGACATCCTCGACGCCTTATATCCAGGACCAAAGGCTTCAGTCAGCGACTTCGAAACAAGGAAGGGTGAGATAGTTCTTACTGGTTTATCTGGTTTTGCAGAGTGGATGAAATGCAAACGCGGGAAGGATTCTTTTATGCGGCCAAAAAATTGGAAGGCTTCATCGGTGCGCCCTCTTTTCTGAGGGCGATCAGGTAGTGGAGGGAAGGAAGTAGCCATGAGTGGACGTGTAGTTTTCGGCAGCAACGCCTACCACCCACCATGGAGTCCAAGAAGGGGACGCTGCAGGGCCTGGAAAAACAGGGCCTGCAAACGCCAGCTGTACGTTGCCACTATAACCCAATATGACATAAGGTTAACCCTTGTCGCCAAGAAGAAGGAAGTAAATAGAACAGAGAACGAGACAGGAAAGGTGGAAAGTAAGGGAAAGACGAAGGTTGTAGGAAGAGAGAGACAGGAAAAGGCGACTGCCGATTTCCTCAAGGTGGGTCAGTCTGGAGGTGCCGTCTATGTGAAGCCGAGGCCGAAGAGGTGTGTTGCCTCCGCCGGGGGGCCTTAAAGGTCCAAACACCCAGCATCGGCTCAACCCCCAGGATCCCCTTTTCCCCAGACACGGCTAAGCCGCGCACGGCTCCACGCGGGAGGGTCCAACCCTCGTGTGCTCGGGTACGTGGTGTCGCCACACACCAAACGCCTGCTGACGCAGACGCCCCTGCGGGGGGTTTCCTTCTTAAGAAAGACTTCAGGTCTGTGATAGGGACCGAAGCAGTAGGATTAACTGCATGCAATAAAATTGAAGTGGCCATCTAGTCCGCTAGAACGCTTCCCTCTATGCCGCTTATGTCCAGGCACCCAGCATATAATCACATGTTAGATATATATGCTTTGCACAGTACGCAGTACAGTTCAATAATTACCGGATTTTTGTGGTTACAGAAAGACATCAAGGCCTTCACAACACTAACGGAGTCCGTATATATAACAGATTTCTGGAGTTTTCATTCATTTATATGCTTTAAGGCCGGCAGCAGTGCGTAGTCTCAGCCGTAAATCTACTAGTTTCCGGATGCAGTACGTCGGATTCTGAGAAGGATGGCCGATGGCTGCATAGGACAACCCCTCGCGTGTCTTCGATGCGCCTGTGTAGAACTCGGTGTAGGCGTACTTGTACTGGAGTTCCAGGAAATGCATTTAGATTTCAATCTCTGGAGCGTGCTTTGCAACTTGAGTGAAAGATGTATCGCATGGTATAAGGTGCCACTCCGAAGGAGGTACCAGCTTGGCTGGATGCATTAGGCGAAGCTCAAAGGGTGGGACATGCATTTCTTCACTAAGCTCCCTGACACGCAGAGAGAAAGGTTGCCTTACAGAGGGACGATTGCGTAAGAGTGTAGCATATGTCACATCTTTAACGGTATTAAAACACGGATGTTGAGGATTAGAGGGCACTTTCAGAAAATATGTTTGGCTGATATATGTTCTCTGCAGATGAAGTGCCCACTCATTTGTTTCGACGTATAAACTTTCAATGGGACTTGTTCTGAAAGCGCCCATGGCTAAGCGGATTCCTAGATGGTGGACCGGATCTAGCATCTTTATCGCGCTCGGGGCGGCAGAATGATAAATCACGGCACCATAATCTAATGGTTACCGAATCAGGCTCTTATAGAGATTAATTAAGCACGTCCAGTCACTACCCCACGTAGTCTGCGATAGAAGTTTCGTTAGGTTCATTGTTTTCAGACATATTCCATTAAGATATTTAATGTGTGGGATGAAAGCGAGTCTATTGTCAAGTACAACACCTAGACATTTGCGTTCTTTGTTTACAGGTATCTGTTCACACAGTTCTAAGCAAGGATCCGGAACCAGGCATCTCTTTCTTGTAAACAGAACACAAGAACTCTTGTGAGGATTGATTTTAAATCCATTTTTCTCTGCCCACTATGACACCTTGTTCAAACCATGCTGTACCTGTCTCTCGCACACTGCGAGGTTACAGGAATTGAAACCCATTTGTATGTCGTCCACGTAGAGGGATTAAAATATGGCTGGTGGTAAGGAAGCACGGAGTGTTGTCATCCTAACAATGAAGAGTGTGCAACTGAGCGCGCCTCCCTGAGGTACACCAGTTTCTTGTGTGAAAGGACGTGACAGTAGATTGCCGACTTTTACCGGGAATGTAGGATTTCGCAAGTAGCTTTTTATTATGCTTAGCATATTACCATGAATGCTAATTTCTGACAAATCTCTCAAGATGCCGTAGCGCCACGTTGTGTCATACGCCTTCTTCATGTCGAGGAATATGAATAAGAAAAACTGTTTGTGTACAAATGCGTCACGAATATTTCCTTCAACACGTACCAGATGATAGGTTGTGGAGCGTCCTTCTCGGAAGCCGCACTGATAGGGATCAAGCATTTTGCTCATTTCAAGAAACTGTATGAGTCGCTTATTTGCCATTTTTTCAAATAACTCACAAATGCAACTTGTGAGGGGTGTCGGCCGGTAACTTGCCACTGAGAAAGAGTCCTTGCCTTGTTTCAAAACAGGGACCACAATGGCTTCTTTCCATGCGATTGGAAGGTACCCTGAATCCCAGGTAGTGTTGAAAAGTCTAAGTAGTGTAACTTGCGCACCATTGTGTAAGTTTTTGAGCATTTCATACATGATTCTACCAGATCCTGGTGCAGAGCTCTTGCATGCGCTCAAGGCAGCTCGCAACTCTGCAATACCCAAAGGACGGTATAACGGTTCATTCTGCCGACACCTTCTTATGAGTGGCTTACATTCTTCTATCTGTTTGTATTTTAGAAAGGATAGCGAATAATTTGTTGGACTTGACACGCTCTCAAAATACTCCCCAAGTGAGTCTGCCTGGTCTTTCCGTGTATCGCCCTGTGTGTTTACCGGAGGGAGTGAATACATTGGTCGACCTCTAATTCTATTTACCCTGTTCCAGACTTTGGCCTCATCTGTAAACGAGTTAATACTCTATTTAAAGTTCTGCCAACTTCCGCTTCTGGCCTGCCTACGGGTTCTCCTGCCTTGGGATTTTACTTTCTTAAAGTTGATAAGATTCTCTGCAGTGGGGGAAGCGCGTAGCAGCCCCCACGCTTTGTTCTGTTTCTTACGAGCGATTCTACATTCGTCGTTCTACCACGGGACACGCCGTCTGCATGCCGAGCGACTTCCTTCAGATATGCATTTAGATGCGGCATCTATTATGAACGCTGTAAAATACTTCACAGCAGCATCAATTTCTAAAGAAGACATAACAGCCGATGAGATGCTAGTGATTGATCGAAATTTCTTCCAGTCGGCTGTATCTATCTTCCACTTAGGAGCTTGTGGAGGAAATTCATTTTCTTTAGATGTTCTTAGCAGTACGGGGAAGTGATCGCTCCGTAAGGATTCCTCGTAACATCCCATGCGAGTTCGGGCAATATAGACGCGGAAACTATACTAATATCTATTGACAAAAATGTTCTGTTTGCAAAAGAGTAATATGTGGGTTCTTTCTTATTTAGAAGGCACGATCCAGAAGAAAAAAGGAACTGTTCAACGAGACGTACCTCGCGCCTTGATACGAGAGTCTCCCCACAAGCTGCTGTGTGCATTGAAATCATAAGGTTACAACATAATCATAAGGTAACAACATAAGGTTCTGGCAATTCATCTATGTAGGACTGAAATTCTGGATTGTTTAATTTGCAATGTGGGGGTATGTAAAGCGAACAAATAGTGATGAGTTTGTTTAGCAGGACAACTCAAACCGTCACTGCTTCGAGAGCCGTTCGTAGCTGTATACGTTGACACGCTATACTTTTTTGAATTACAATGGCAACACCGCCCGATGATGCGATAGCATCATCGCGTTCTTTGCGAAAAGTAACATGCTGTCGAAGAAAATTAGTGTGTTTTGGTTTTAAGTGTGTTTCCTGTACACAGCACTCTTGGATTGTGTTGGTGAATCAGTTCTTGTACATCATCAAGGTTTCTAAGGAGACCTCTGACGTTCCATTGAATAATTTGTGTATCCATATTGGAAGTAAATAGGTGCTGTGTGTGCGGAAATGGAAGTGATGCATTAGATTACAGAGCTCTTTCGAGACCCTGTAACCGGGCTTTTGCCTTTTCTGGAGCGTTCGAGGGAGCCTCGCCGCTGCTTAGGCGCTTGGTGCGCCCTGAGGATAGGTGTTGCGCCCATTACGTCTTGTGAGGCGCCGGACACGCGCTCTTGCTAGCGAGAAGCTTTTCGAGAGAATCTCATCTCGGAAGGCAAGACCCCTGCGCCCACCAGCCCGGAGGTCGATGGGGCTCCCTATGGGATTTGGCTGCGCAGGCTGCTGCCAGCGCTGGAAGGGGCCGAGGAGGTTGAGGCAGCCTCGGCTGCGCCCACCTTCGGGGCCGCTATCGGTCCTGCGGGATGGCTGCGTGTAGCGCAGGTCGCCGCAGATAACTCTTGTGGGGCCCGCAGCTCAAGGGTAGCCTGGCCTGTTTGCTGGTTGAATGGAGTAGTCTTACCTACTTCCACCCTGCGGGCAGGAGCCAAAGGTACCTGCTCGCTCCACGCGGGCAGGGCACTTGGCAATGGCCGCTGCGACGCTGGCCCCGACGCGCCGCATCAGCATACGCTGTGCTCTGGAAAGGTGAGCACCTCCTACGGGCTTCCTTAAACGAAACGTTTTCTTTGACTATGAGGGTGATTATTTCTTTTTCTTTCTTCCAGTTCGGACAGCAGCGTCAGTAGGCTGGATGGTCACCACTGTAGTTCACACAGTAAGGTGCGCCACTGCAGTTGTCGGAGGGGTGGCCCCGGACACTACACTTTGCACAAGTTATTTGACCACGACAGCTCTGCGAGCCATAGCCGAACCTCTGACATTTGAAACGCCGTCTAGGGTTGGGGATATATGGTCGCACATTTAACCAGATGTATCCTGTTTCGATGGTTTCTGGCAGTACGCTGGATGCAAATGTTAGGACAAGATACTTAGTGGGGATTTCCTTGTTGTCTCGTCTAAGTATAATACGTTTTACATCAGTGACATTTTGTTCTTTCCACCCTTCCAGGAGTTCAGTTTCTGTCAAGTCTAGGAGTTCTGCCTCTGGCACGACTCCCCGTGAGCTATTCATTGTTCGGTGTTGTGTAACAGAAATTGGTATGTTTCCAAATGTCACAAGACTGCCAAGCTTCTCGTACTGATGTTTCTGAGGGATCTGAATTAGAAGGTCCCCGCTAGCTATTTTCGTTGCTTTATAACCTGACTCTATGGCTTCGGTTAATGATTTTGCTACTATGAAAGGGGAAATAAATGTGGCCGGTTTTTCGGAGTTCTCGCTGTGCACAACGTGGTATTTCGGATATGTCTCTCTTGTTCTGGTCAAGCATGTGGTTAGGTCATCGGTGCGTCCCCTCTTTTGAGGGTGACGATCAAGTATGCGGGGAAATGCGGGTGTTCCCATAGTACTTTCTTTTCTTTTCGGTGGCAATGGCGGCCACCCACCACGCAGCCCAACTAGGGGACGCTGCAGCACTTTACGAGTAAGGCTGCAGGCGCCAACCGTACATTGCCACTATAAGCTAATGTATTATACCCAAGGGAGGGCACATACACAAGGTTAACCCTAGCCGCCTAGGAAAATTAGGAAGTGACGGAAGAAAAGAGATGAACGGACAGTAAAAGAAAGAACATATGAAAGAAAAAGGTTGAAGAGGTGGATAGGAACAGGCGACTGCCGATTTCCCCCGGGTGGGTCAGTCCGGGGGTGCCGCCTATGTGAAGCTGAGGCTGAAGAGGTGTGTTGCCTCCGCCGGGGCGCCTTAAAGGTCCAAACACCCAGCATCGGCTCAACCCCCAGGATCCCCTTTTCCCCAGACACGGCTAAGCCCCGCACGGCTACACGCGGGAGGTCCAACCCTCGTGTGCTCGGGTACGGCGCAACACCAAAGCCAGTACGCAACCACGGCAATTTGGAGGAGAGTCTTGTTGCTGTTTTAGATCCAGTGTAATAGGGAAGTAGTCGTCCCCAAACGGATTTCTGACAAAACTTCATTCGAATTCAGCAAGAAGCGTGGTAGATCCTAGTGCTAAATGAATTCAACAATAGGAATTATGTGCAATATTGGGGGGGAAACACAGGGAGATATAAATTCAAGACGAAGAGTAAAACGAGAACAAAGTAAAAGAACGAAGTTAAAGTTTCGATAAGTGGACTTGTCGCCTTGAAAAAGACAAGTCCACTGGTAGAAACGTTGGCTCCTGCTTCGACCTTGTTCTGGTTTTGCTCATCGTGCAATATTGTAGTAGGTGAGGTTTTTCTTGGTAAATAGGCACGCGCCAGAAGTCACAAAGAAGTTTTCGATAAGTTGACCCTTCCTGTCACACCGAGAGTCTCCCCATAAATTGCTGTGAGCTCTAAAGTCCCCAACGACAAGACAACGTTAAGTAAGCTGGTCAATACTGCCATCGAATTCCGTTTTGCCCAGGGGATAGTTTGGAGGTACGTAGATGGAGCAGCCCGAAAACAAATTATAATAAAGAATCGAAGAGTATCGCTACACCGCCGGATGAGATTTTAGCCTCGTCACGGTGTTTGCGAAAAATGACATATAGCCGGAAAAAATTTGTCATTATGTTTTACATTTGCTTCCTGAACAAACAGAACCTTTGGGTGAAGTTTGTGTAAGAGCTCTTTAGTGTCATGATTGTGCAGAAGACCTCTCATATTCCACTAAAAATCTGTGCATCCATTTTCAAACAATGCTATGCTTTGTGTTTAGGAAAGAAACTATTAGCTGACGACGCCCTTTCCCAGCGCCGCGATGGGCGCTATGTTTTTGGAACGGTTGGGAGAATTCGGCCGCTTCTTAGGCGCTGGTTGCTCTGACTGGCAGGGACTTAGGTAAGTCCATCGCCTCTTGTGGTGCAGTGGACACCCGCTTTCTCTGGCGATGGGTTCGCTTTAAAGCGGCGCCTCGATACACCAGACCCGGGAGGCCAAGAAACCAGAAGTCGATGGGGCCTTCTCAGAAGACGGCGAAGCAGTGCCGGCTGCGGTCGCCGAGGGGAGTTAAGGCACCGCCGCGGCCACGCTCTTTGTGCGCCGGGCCAATGGCCGAAATACGTTGCGGCGTTGTCCCCTTACGCGCCGCATCAGCGTAATCTGCGGCATGAAGAAATGAAACCCGTTTTTGTTCTTCCTGAAACCAGATGTTCTCCTTAACTTGAAGTGTGGGGATAACGTTTTCCTTTTTTCCACGTGGGGTTCAAACATGGGCACGCTGCGTGCACACCATCCAGTTTTTGACATTGGAGAGTGGCACTATAGTTGTTAAAGTTGAGTTCGTACTCACCACATTTTCCACAGGTCAGTCGGCCTCGGCAGCTTTGCGAGTCATGGCTGAATCTTATGCACTTCTACGCGGGTTTGGGATACAAGCTCGTGTCTATGTCTTTGTATACCCTTTCGAGGGAATATGGCAGTGTACTCGATGCAGTGATGAGTATAAGGTGTTTGGTAGGGATTTCCTTGTGCTCACGTTTGACTTTTATTCCTTGGACTTTGATAATGTTCTCGCACTTCCATCCCTCGAAAAGCTCTTCGGTCAAATTTAGGAGATCGTTGCCTCACATGACCCTCAGTCCGTATTCATGGAGCGGTGTGCGGTCACCGTGATTGGTGATAAGCGACCGCCACAAGGTTGGCGAGTTTTCCATGTTGTTGGATGTCGCGGACCTCAAGAAGGAAGTGGTCACTCACTACCTTGATAACTTTGTATACAGGTCCAATTGTGCCAATAACGCGTTTCGCAGCAATACAGCGAGACAGCTTTCACACGGTGTTTTCAGGATGCGGACTGTACACGACATCAAAACAAGGGAAAGCTTCTGCTGGACAAAAAATCTCGAGGCTTCACTGGTGTGCTCTCCATTAGCAAGAAGACGACCATCAAGTGGTGGGAACGACGTTTTGGCCAGCAAAAAAATAATTATATTTCGGCATCTATGTGTGCCGCCCATCCACCAAACCCAACAAACCGACGCTAGCTGAGAGACCCAAAGGAAACGCAGACGCCAACTGTGCGTAACTGCAACAACCCAAGAGAGGATACGTTACACACGCATAACCCTTGCCACCCGGAAATTCGGAAGTGAGAAGAAGTGAACAGAAGATAGGAAAGATGAAAAGGTGAGAGAGACAACAATATTGAAGAGGGGTGCAGGAAAAGGCGACTGCCAATTTCCTTCAGGTGGGTAAGTCTGGCTGCTCAGTCTGTTTCAAGCAGGGGTAGGTGTGTTGCCTACACCGAGGTGTCATGGAGGTCCATTCACCCGGTATCGGCTCGACCCCGAGAATCCCATTTCCCGGGACACGGATACGAGCCGGAGGGTCCAACCCCCCTGTGCTGAGCTCCGTAAAGTCGCACCGCGCCAAACGCCTGCTGGCGCAGACGCCCCTGCGGCGGCTGCCATAGTGCATGAATTAGCCCAACAATCAATTTTGACGCCTCGAAGTTTTCTTGCAGAAGAGCGAGAACTGCATTTTGTTATTTCTTGCCGTGCCTGCGTATGTGGACTACTATGTAGAGAATCGGGCTACATTGCTTCGTGACTTTTGTGACAATCCGACCATTGGAGACGTCATCATTTTTCGTTATAGAGTGGCCGCATTCTTTAGCCAAATAAGTCGGAGTGCGCTCCCCGGTGCATGTTTCACCTTTTCACACGCTGCCATGCTTCTTTTTCCATGCCCGAGCCCAATCAGAAGACGGGCGCTGTGTGTGCGATGTCGTGTATAGAAGAGTTGCACGACGCACAACATCGGGTGCGCCCTTAGACAGATTTCTGCCTTGATTTTTACAGTAATCTGGGCCGATTACGAAGGCGCTGAATGTCTCATATCCTCTAAACGTGCTAGTTGCGCGACGGAATGAGTGCTGAGGTTGCTGTTCACGCGTACTATGCAAGCGTCTCTCATGTAACCTGTAGAGCAACTGGCTGCAGTGCTGCGGTACACCTGCCGAAAAGCTATCATCGGATACGTAATCTTATAGAGTGAAAACGTTTTCAACCTATTAGCGTGGAGCACGCCCCTGCGCGTGTTCTTGCCTGTCCTCAAGTGCCTGTTCTCCTCGCTTCTTGCTTGCAAAGCATAAAGGAGGAAATTCACTGAAGAACGCGAAATTCCGGGGGGTTAGAGGGAGGCAGTTTCTTCGTAGTGATTAGTAGAAAGCCGTGAAGTGGATATGCATAAATTGTATAATTGTAGCGTTTGGCAAAAGAACCGGAGGAGCAAGGATCTATCTAGAAAACATACTTACAGTATAAAGGTCTTCCATTTTCGAATTAGCATATAGAGTTCGTCCGTATGCTGGACGTCCGCCTATGCAGAGCAGAAGAGCACTCAGGGTAAATCTCCCCATGTATGCGTTCGTCATGGGCAGCGATATTTTCCCTCCAAAGTGAGGGACGATACGAAGAGGTTTGGGAACAGTAGCGCAAGACATGCGTACATATATACAGATGCGATCAAAATCACGTGACCAATATTTTAAGGTTATTGCTCTCCCAGTTTTCTTAATCCGACTTGTTCATCAGGACTGTGAGAATGATTGAGGATTCTGCTGATGCTAGCATAGTCATGCATTCTTTGCTACGCTAAGGTTGTTGCTCTTGCAGTTTTCTTAATCCGACTTGTTCACACGACTGTGAGAATGATTGAGGATTCTGCTCATGTTAGCATGGTAATGCATTCTTTGGTGTCGTTAAAGCCAGTGCTAAAAGCTAAGAAAGCCCTCGTACAAACTTAGCTTAATTTTCTTTTGCGGCATCGAGAACTCCCTTTTCCTAATGTAAGCATTTATAGTTATTTTTTATTCTATATTATCAATCAAGCGAAAGTGAAAAGGCGTAGGGGTCGGCAGCGAACGCCGACAACTCCTCTGCTTATTTTTTTTCTTAAAGAAAGATATACGGGCATATAAGTGACATTGGTTTTTTTATTATTTTATGAGAGCTGATGTGTTCGCTGCAATACTCAACTTCATTTTCCTCTCTTGACATTAAATCTGCCGCAGGAGTTAAGTGCATACTCAGGACTTGTGGAAAAATTTAAATCGGCCATATGGAACGATGGGCGAACAACTTTTGCATGCTCAAAAACTGAAAGAAAAAATTACGCACGTTTTTTGGTGCACGTTACCTGATCTGGATATCAGCGGCAACTTCAGGGGACAAATATTTTACGGTATGTCTGAGCTAACGCTAGCCAAGCTGTAAATATAAAATATTTAGAAAACACTATGTAAGAAACGATTTGCAAACCTACGGTGTTCGGTCTAGAGGTTGTACCAACGAATACCATAGTTCTTAATAGGGCACCCTATATAAGTAATAGCAAAATCAGCATAGGTCTGTTGGATTACGACGCTGTCAATTATCAAAAATATTGGTTGTCTCTGTATCGGCGAAGCCCCCACCAACCTACACACTTTTCAGTCTCATTTCATGGGTGCCGCTCTTTAACATGCCTTATTCTTGTGCCGCTGATTTTTGCTCAGTGACGGGATAATGCAATTAATGTATGTGCTTCACACTGTTAAAGAAGGTTACACCCCTTGGGGCTTATCTTGTCCCACAACGACAATCGTCATCTGCCTTGCTTGCGCTTCCTTTCTTGAAAACTCAGCACTCGCTACTTTTCTGTGCAGAATATTATATCACGCTGATAACGCGCAAGCCGTTCGTTTCTTGGAAGTACCGCGCTCGCAGCGTTTAAGAAAGCGAATGCGGGCAAGACAGATGACGGCTATTGAGTTATAGTGCATCACGCGTCAAAACCACGATCTCATTATGAGACACACCGTAGTGGGGGACACCGGATTAATTTTTATCACCTGGGGTTCTTTAACGTGCACCTAAGTCTAAGTGCGCGGGTGTTTTGCACTTCGTGCCCATGAAAATGCAGCCGCCGTGGCCGGGAGTTGATCCCGCGACCTCGTGCTTAGAAGTGGAACACCAAAGCCACCAAGCAACCACGGCGGGGGTGATGACGGTTACTGTTGCGGGACAAGATACGACCCCAAGGGTGTAAACATTTTTAAGAGTGCAAGTAGCACATACATCGGTTGGGGGTTTTCTGCTGATAAACGTTTGATTGTAGCATATGTCTCGATCTACTTCGTGTTTGCGTCCGTCCTTCGCTTTGCTCGCAACGAATCCTGATATTGAGTGGGTCCGTTCGCCAAGAACAGCGAGTGCTGCCTGCGACATGGCCGTAAAACGAGCACACCAATTTTTCCCTCATCTGTAGAAGCGACGCTCTTGTTTTCCAGCCAACTTGATGAATATCCGAAAGAAAAACAGATGCAAATTGATTGAGGAGCCACTGGCGATGTTCGAGACGATTTATTTCAGTGAAAGACAAAGCAGCATGGGTTTTGGTGGCCAGAGGATGACAATCTTTTTGATGCGAATAAAAACAAATTTTCGTGCGTCATACACTGTCCCAGATCATGTCCCTATTTCTTTGGTACTTCATCTCCAGATTTTTGTATGGTTACTGTCCATGTTTGAATACTTCTATTAATTGTCATCCAGATCTTCTTTTCGTCATTCCTAAACAGCTCCATTCATCCGCTCTAAAAGAGCTTCACTACGCATCCCTACTCAATACATCAGCGTGTGCCTATTTTATACATCAAATCGGCTGTTCTATAATGCGATAGCATAAAATGCACCATTACGCGAAAATACGGCGTTGGAGTCGGTGGCGTGATCGAAAGATAGTATCAAAAATGGCCGACAGCGCTAAGAGTAAAAACACGTCTGAATATGCTCGGGTTGGTGTCAAATTTGTCGGGCAGGTTTCTCTAAACAAAGTTAACGAAATGCCTTGGAAAAGGTAATTAGGTAATTGTCGGTGTGGGTGGGAATCGTACCCGGGACCCAGGCGTGCGAGGCGAGCATGCTTCCCCGACGCCTCGGTGGCTCCGTGGCTATGGCTGACTAAAGTTGGGCCTAGTGCATGCGTCATTGGGCACGTTACGTCACTGCCTCCATCACTCACTCCCACGTGTCACTTGCGCTTCGGATTTCATCAGTGCTGTGTCTACGGCAATGCACTGTTGACGGGTCCGAGAAACTGTGAAACGTAGTAGCCTACGAAAGCACGCCTCAAAAGACGAGGCAAGGGAACACAAAAGAAGACGACCTAGTCACGACAGGGAAGATATTCTGCAAGAGTCCACCTAGTGGACATGTGCATTTCGTCTGCTGTTGAAGTTCTGATTGGCTGGGCTGGTCTGGCGCGTCCACAGCAGCCAGGCGAAACGCACATGTCCACTGCGTGGACTTTTCCAGAATACATCTCCAGATCTACCATTAGCCTTAAAACAAAATTCATCTTTCTGCAGCAAAATGGTCCTAATGCTTCCAGCCTGTGGCCCACGTATACGCAAACACACACACCGATTCAGCACAAAGAACTTTAATGCATGTAAAAAGCAACAATAAAAAACCTTTCACCTAAGCGATTATAATGCTTTCGCATTCCCACGTGTAAGGTTTCTGAAGTGTCTCTGCTGAATTTTCATTTATGCGAAGCATTCGTTCGCCTAGTCAGAGCCAAAGTCAAACACGAGGCTGGCCATGGTCGAATAGTTTGTCGCCGATGCATGAGCACCCGAACGTTCCCGCTCGCTGGCAGCTATTAGACAGCTTAACAGACGGTTTCATGCGTATGCGCGAAACACTCGGCCCCGAGCGCGTGACCGGTCACACGCCTCCAGTCCACTAGAGTGCTCGCCGAGCAGAAGGCACAAGCGCGGCGAACGAGACAGAATCGAAAATACAACATGGCTGCCGCCAGCGCCGTGGGTCGGCTGATATGCTCGGAAGACGCTTTGCGTCTCTGGCAAGGCGCCTATTCAAAACAATGTGAGGGTAAAAACTCGGCGCTAAAAGCGCAGGTGCGAATACGACCATTTGTTGAGTACACAAATGGCACGTCAAGCGCCTTCGAATCGGCGCAGCCTCGAGAGTCGCAGCTTCGTGACAATGCAGCCGCCCACGCTTGCAAGTAGAAAAGAAAGAGGAAATAAAATCACCATCAATCGTTAAAAATTGAAACACTAAAGCATTCACTGCTTGGCACTGATTGCTTTGAATACGCGAATACGTTCTGTTATAGTTTCAACTTCTACCACCAGATCGCACAGCATGCGACGGCCCTACATGGTTATACGGACAACAGTTGGAAGTCAATGCTAGAACTTTGTGAGCTACATAACCTCGTTATCATGGATACAGTGTCTAAGTATGAAGGGCAGATCACGTGGGAAGTGGGAAGCCGGCAATCGGCCATTTATTACTGTCTGATGACAGCAGGAAATAGCGATAAGTTGAGAAAAATGGCCATTGACGAGGAAGGGTATAGCAACATAAGGAGTGACCATAACTGTATTATTTTGAAAATGGAATATGTAGTTGAGGAAGAGAGCAAGGAGTGCGAAATGGCTAGTCCAAATTTCAAAGCTGAACAAATAACAAATACAGTCGCAAGAGTAATGAAGAACTTGGCAAATGGCCAAGTAAAGAGTGGGAATATACTGAGCTTCTAAGTCTAATGACGACAGAAGTACGAAAAGAGAAACAACATGTTCGTTGCAACAGGAAAAAGAAACCGGAAAGCAGGCGGAACAGGGAGATACGAGAAGCGATCGCCGAACTACAGAAAGCATCCCGAGAGCGCAGGTAGGCAAGAAAAAGCGTAGTTGTCGCAGGATGAAATAGCCAGTAAATGGAAAATATACAGGGAGAAAAAAAATATATGTTTAAAGCAAGCAAGCAAACATAAAAGGTGAAAGTGAACGTTCGTTGTAAGAAATACGTGAGAAAAAGAAGGCCGCACCTAGAACATTTGGAACCACATAACATTATTAGGCAGGAAGTAAACAACTATACAACAACATATCCTAGACGAAGATGGAAACAAACTGGAAGGGGACGCGGCATTACATTACATCCGAAAAACAACATCCGAATCTTTCCAAGGCAATGACAAGTTTGTATTTTAAGAAAAAAAAGAGCATGAAAGAGAACCAGACGGAAAAGGAGGTGGGGCTGGGAAATTTCAACTGGAAGAAAGCCGAAAAAAAATTCTAAGCACACAGTCACAAGGCTAGACGAGGTTCCTGTTAGGCTGATTAATGAACTAGGACCAAAAAGTAAGGAAGCTCTGGTGACAGCAGTGGAAAATTTTTTATAAGATAGACGAGTACCAGACGGTTTGTGACAAAGTAGAATGGATTTAATTTATAAAGGTAACGGGGAGAAAGACAGAATTCACTCGCATAGACCGTTGACCATTACATCGGTAATATACAGGTTAGCAATGCATGCAGTGAAATTAAAGCTGCAAGCATGGGCAGAGAATAATGGCATTTTGGGAGAACTTCATAATGGCTTCAGAATAGGTAGCGCCAACTTATTTGTTCTTACTTAGCGCATCGAAATGTCAAGAGTAGAAAGCAGGCCATTCTATGTGGCCTTTTTAGATATTACCATCCTGTTACCATTTTTAGAATTGCCATCCGTGACAGTCGCATTTCGACGGGAGTCACACCCAAAAAAAGCTGTCTCATTTAGATTTACTTCATCATCTTTTATTGAACCCTTAACCCTCCAAAGGCTATTTATTGCATAATGTGGCCACGCATATGCAAAATGTAACAATCAGTACAAACGGTGACCGAAAGCAAAGGGCAGAAGTGTAAAACAAGCATGTGTCTGATACATCGAATGTGGATAACATTAATTGCGTCAATATATGTATTGTCAAACATCACTGCACAAATAAGCATGATCAGGTATAGTAAACGCTCTATCAGGTAGCTTGCTCTACAGATGTATAAATGTCAAAAGACATGAATGGTCATACTACATCATGCACAGAGCACAAATAAAACCTTTTTCAAGAGTTTTCCCTTCTGGCAGGTATGAATGGCGGTCACCAGCACAAACGTTATTAGAGAGCATTGTGTAATATCTCTTATGAAAAAATGAAGGGAGTGAAGAAGCTTTTAATACAGTAATTCCTGCTACCCAAATAGTAGGAACGATGAGCAAGAAAATTTCTGGTAGAACACCTAAGTTCCACCTTAACTTATTAAAATACAGAAAAGTCTACATGACAGTTGGAGATATATTTGGCCCACCCAAACCAACAATACAAGCATACTGCTAGAACTACTAGTGTATGGGTTACTGCAGTCTATGAGATAGCTATGTAATGCAGAAATCAAGAACGATGCTACAAGCTCTCGACAACATTGCAGACTTTCTTAGGGTGTCTGGCCTCCAGCTTTCCGGTAAGTCAGCTTACATCTACTTTGGAAATAAAACTAGAATCAAGACTAACCCCATATTGCACGTTGTGCCGGAGAAATATACCAGCAAGGCAACATCTCCGAACCCTCGGCGAGTGTAAGACCAAGACGGCAGAGCATGTACGTGGGTGAAACAGTTATGCCATGCCGGTACACAGATTTTGCACCTGGTGAAATTTAAGAATAATCTCAAAATCATGGAGGGGGGATACGAGCCAATGCTACGGAAAATCGCGGATGCTGTACTTTGCCGAAAGTATTGTACGGTATGAATTAACAGGAGCGCACAAGAAAGACAGCTCAACGAACACAGACGTCGGGTATTGACAGGTCCTTCCAACTTCATCAGGCTTGAAGACCTCAACAAGAAAGAGAACACGAACAAGCACCTAGGCAGAGTAGATGTGCAGCCTGCGGCACAAATTCTTTGCCTCAAGATCTCGGAACATGAGCGCAAGATGCTATGCCAGCTAGCATACAAGCTGTAAAGATGACTACCCCTCCCTTCAGGAGCACAGTCTCAGGAGTACCTGAACTCGAAACAGAACAGGCTCGTACCCTGCATTATGGGGGTAAGCAATTAGGCCAGGAGATTATATGCAACTGCTAAATACACAGTGGAAGTTGCTAATCGTGAAGACACACAGACATGAGGCACACATGGCATATTGGCATGGCAATAACGGTGTAACAATATAATCACACAACATAAAATGAATACTATTCAAGTGGAGACCATTCAAAGACATCCTACACCCAGAGAAGCTGATCTCAAAGCAATCAAAACAACAATTCTAGTGCAAAGTAGACTAGAACATCCTGCATACCTTCATGGTTTCACGCAAAACTGTTAGGGCCTGCACATCACAAGATTCTCAGGAAAATCGGGAAACTGACACGCGACTTACAAGCACATGGCCAAGAAATTAAACTACAAGATACACAGCTACACAGACATCTGTGGACGCAAACGGGCTGATGAGCGCGACATAAGAGCTGAAAACTGGAGGAGTTTATATGTATTCATTATTAAATACAGCGCAACAGATTGGAAACGGACAGGGACGAAGTGCTCTGTGTGTTCCTTTCGTTCTTGTCCATTGTCTTTCTGTTGCGTCGTAGTTAATGAATTCTTGAGGCTTCACAGGAGAAGAACAATGCACAAGGCCCCGATTTCACGTCCGAGTCTATGCACAAACACACATACACATAAATGTTCCAAGGGCGCACAGCATGAAGCAGTATTAACGTAATGACACCGGACCAGGAATGATGGCTAGCTTCCAACTAAGGTTCACTGTGAAAATGAGGCGATTTATACAGTTTACCATAAAAAAATACAGCAAGAAGGCTAGACAAAAATTGGTGCTTGATACAACCAAACATAAACAAAGACGTTACATAAAGTATTGATTAAAATATAAGTGAAGGAAAACATCATTACAAAATCCAATCGTGCATACCAGCAGCCTTCAAGAAGCACGGTTCTTTTTCCAATAGACAGACGGACAGCTTTTTTGTGCAAGCACATTTTTCCAGTTGCATGTTACTGGACAAGAAGCCGAGTTTCTTGGAAAGTAGTTGCACGCGCAGTTGGCGATCACAACGTTTCTTTCCCTGGACTTGTATATCTATTTGTATTTTCCCTCTTTCCTGTTTTTAATTATGTTTGGTTTCATAAGGCACGGTTTTTCGTCAGGCTCTCTTGTTGAGCACCTTTCTGGCAACCTCTATAAACCACTGCTTGTTCACAATAAACCTTTTAATTAGTTAGAAGCGAGCGGACCCAGTTCTTACTGCCCCACTCTATACGCTGTTTTAACACTGTCCCAATAAAAAAATGTTACAAAGTACACAGAACAATAATATGGGTCATTAAAGTGATTTGTTGCAGTCTAAAAGAATAGCCTGGCTGTAAACGGCACCAGAGCACACATAGGGCGAACAAGAAAATCGAGATGACCAATAACCGCAAGTTTTATAAATATGCCAAGTAAATGCCAACTGAAAAGCAATAAACCAAACACACAAGATGGAGAAACAAGAACTAATGTCTTTTTCTCGACAGGAAACGCATCCATCTCTAACGGAGGGCATGCTGACAGAGGATTCTTCCAGCGTTTTTATATCTGCAGCTTCCATTATTTCTCTGGGCAGCCGACCAAATTTGCTCAGAATGCTAGCTTCTCCCTCGACAACACACACTCAGATGTTAAGACATCTTATCGTGCATTGTAGAAGAAGAACCTAGTATTCCGTGCACATGGGCTGCGTGGAGAAATTATGGCAGTTGTAGATATGAAACGCTGGGAGAATCTTGTGTCAGCATGGCTGCTATTACGCTTTCAGAGATGGATGCGTCTCCGGTCAGGATCTGCATGGACACAGATCAATTTTCGCTTCTCCTTTTCGTGTAACTTCAGTTTATTGCTTGTCGACCAGCATTTAGTCAGCGTGTTTACTAAGCTGTCAGTTGTCAGTCCGCTTTATGATGGTCTTGGCATCTAGCAGAAAGCTGTTCATTCTTTCTTCTGTTAGTGTTTGTTAAGTATTGTATAAGGTTGTGCAGTTCTTACTTTTGTAACTATCTTTTTATTCTACCTCTCCTCTCTCTCCAACCTTGCAACTATGCGATATCATGAAAGATATCGCATTTTAATTTTACAGATATAGTCATTGCTGAAAACTTTCGAAATAAATAATTAAGATTTATATCGACATTGAGGCAGCCTTTGACAGTAACAAAAGGAATCAGTATTTTTAGCTTTGAGCATTGCATTGCAGGCAATTTAAATGGGCATGAAATTCTACAAGCAGAATTTCTTTGAGAATACGAGATAGGAATGAACATTGAGGCTTTCCTTAGTGCTTTCTTACTTTGGCTGCGTAATCTAGTTTGAAATGACTCCAATTAGCTAGTAAAAATTTTGATCTAGCACCAGCTCAATGCATGGCTAACTTAAGAAATCTGGGTGATTGCTACAAATTACAGTCAAGAAACTATACCATTTAACAGCATTAATAATATGACACGAATAACATTTTTTTCCACAAAACAGGCTAACCGTTGGCGGCGTGGTAGGCTGAGCAGAAACGTGAAAATCCCCCGGGCAAGTGCACCTGCCGTGGGCCTACGTTCCTGGATTATGCATAGCAGGTGTTGATATGGCCTTCTTGTTAAAGGTTCACAGTATACCAGCAGCGCGAGACAAAGGACAGGCGTGGCTTTCAGAATGCTATGACGCCACGTTCAGGTTTCTACACAAGTAACGGTAGCTACTCAAAAACATGATGTGTCGGCTTTTGCGCCTTTAGAAATATTCAGAGGGGACTTCTATATATATTCACAGCACACGCGCGGGACTTATATTGTCACGAAAAGACAAATGAAGATGTAACCGGCGTCGGCGAGACAGACAGTTGTACAAGATGGCGTACACAAAACTTAAGCCGGTGTCCTCAGCCTCTGCTTCTTCTTCAGCGCCCACCTCTTGCCGAGCGCGCGTTCCAGTGACATTCTTTCTCAGCGCTGGCGCGTGACACCTAGCGGCATTATCCCCCTGCCAAAAGAAAAGCATCGACCCGATGCTTACTAAACTACGATGCTTACTAAAAGAAAGCGGAAGTGTGGAAGTCGTATGAGATCGGGTTGGCGCCGCCTTAACGCGCGAAATATGGTTTGAGGCGAATACCATGCACCATCTCTGAGTGGTGCTGTCGACGCCGAGGCGACGCGGCACCGTCGGGAATGACCTCATAGTTCACTTCACTAACGCGGCGTATCACTTTGTAGGGTCCAAAGTATCTACTAAGCAGCTTCTCAGACAACGCCTGGTGACGGATCAGAGTCCACACCCCGACTTTGTCACCTGGCTGGTACTCGACTTGCCGATGTCGAAGGTTATAGCGTCGCGCGTCTGTACTCTGCTTCTTCGTGATGTGTATGCGCACGAGTTGACGAGCTTCCTCTGTGTGTTGAGTAAATTGCTCGGCGTCGGAAGTAAGTGATGCGTCCGTGTCGTGCGGGAGCATTGCGTCTAGCGAAGTCTGGACCTCGCGCGCGTAGACAAAACGGAACGGTGTGAATCGTGTTGTTTCCTGAATAGCGGTCTAGTACGCGAATGTAACGTACGGCAGGACTTGATCGTATGTTTTGTGCCGGACGTCTACATACATAGACAGCATGCCAGCAATGGTTTTGTTTAGCCGTTCCGTCAGTCCATTGGTCAATGGATGATACGCAGTGGCCTTGCGATGCTGCGTGCAGCCCAGCTAGAATATGTCCTCTATCAGTTGGGCCGTAAAGGCAGTTCCTCTGTCGGTGATGACATGTGATGGGGCACCATGTCTTAGGACTGTCTGATCGATAAAGAACTGGGCAACTTCGTAGGCCTTGGCACGTACAGCTTTCGTCTCGGCGTAGCGTGTCAGATAGTCTGTGGCGACTATAATCCACTTGTTTGCGCTGGCTGACAAGGGAAAGTGTCCCAGAAGATCCATGCCGATTTGATCAAACGGCGCGCTAGGTTTTACGATGGGTTGTAGTAACCCCCCGGGTTTCAAAGACGGTGATTTCTTGCGTTGAAACTCACAGCAGCTTTGCACGTAACCCTTCACCGCGGTAGAAAGTCTGGGCCAGTAGTACGTCTGGCGTACTCTTGCAAGAGTGCGTGAAAATCCCAAGTGTCCAGACGTGGGCTCATCATGGCAGGCTAGGAGAACGTCATCACGGGGGGTGCCAGGTACGACCAATAGATACTCTTTGTCGCTGGCACTCGAGTTTTTCTTGCAGAGGACACCCTTTCGGAGGCAGAAGGTCGAGAGGCTGCGAGAAATGTGTCGTGGAATTGTAACATTCTTGCCTTCTAGGTGGTCGATGAGAGGGCGTATTTCGGAATCCTCGCGCTGCCGTGTGATCAGGTTCGATGCGGTGTGGGCCCCAAAGAATGCGCAGTCTTCGTCCATGTCCTCATCGCAAGTTTTGACGGGAGCGTGCGACAACGTGTCCGCATCTTCGTGTTTGCGGCCCGATTTGTAGACGATGGTAGCATCAAACTCCTGCAGACGGAGACTCCATCGAGCAAGTCGCCCGGAAGGGTCTCGTAGGTTGGCTAGCTATCACAAGGAATGGTGGTCTGTCACCACCTTGAAAGGGCGACTGTAAAGATAAGGCTGAAATTTCATGATGGCACCACAACCGCTAGACACTCTTTCTCGGAAGTGGAGTAGTTGCTTTCGGCGCGTGAAAGGGAGCGACTGGCGTAAGCGATCACTCGCTCGACGCCTTCCTGGTGTTGAACGAGAACAGCACCAAGACGGATGTTGCTTGCGTCGGTATGCACCTCGGTGTCAGCGTCCTCGTCAAAGTGAGCGAGAACGGGTGACTCCTGCAGGCGCTGCCGTAACTCGGTGAAAGCTACGTCCTGCTCATGCGTCCAAACGAAGGGTCTGTCTTCTCGCGTGAGGCGTATGAGGGGTTCGGCGATCCGGGAGAAATTAGCGATGAAGCGACGATAGTACGCACACAGACCGAGAAAGCGGCGTACTGCTTTCTCGTCACGAGGAGTCGGAAAAGCAGCAACAGCAGATGCTTTGTCTGGGTCAGGCTGGACACCGTCGGCGTTCACGACATGCTCGCGAAACTTCAACTCTTCGTAACCGAAGTGACACTTTTCTGGCTTTAGTGTGAGATTAGCGGAGCGGAACGCCTCAAGTACCGCCTCTCAACGCTTCAGATGTTCTTCGAAGGTAGCCGCAAACACGACGACGTCATCTAAGTATACTAAACAACTCTGCCACTTCAGACTCGTAAGAACAGTGTCCATCATTGTCTGGAATGTGGCCGGTGCAGAACACAGGCAGAGCGGAAGTACTTTAAATTCGTACAGTCCATCCGGGGTAACAAGGCAGTTTTTTCGCGATCTCGTTCGTCAACTTCGATTTGCCAATATCCACTCTTCAAATCTATAGATGAAAAATACTTGGTTCGCCGCAGCCGACCTAACGAATCATCGTTCCGCGGAAGCGGATAAACGTCTTTTTTTGTGACGTTATTCAACTTTCTATATTCAACACAGAACCGAAGCGTTCCGTCTTTCTTTTTAACGAGGACGACCGGCGACGACCAAGGGCTTAGGGATGGTTGTATAACGTCATCGTCAAGCATTTCTTTCACTTGTGCATTAATCACGTTGCGCTCTTTCACCAATACGCGATAAGGCAGTTGTCGTATGGGACGAGAACCGTCATACGTGATTATTTGGCGTCTCGTGATGGGCGTCTAGCGTACCTTAGAAGTACATGCGAAGCCCTCCTTGAACCGAAGTAGCAACTCGCTCAGCGCTTTTTGCTTTTCCTCCGAAAGGTCTGAATTGATGTCGACATTGCTGAGTGTCTGAGCTGGGTTGTCCTTTGTCATAGACGCAAAGCATTCAGCAACGTCTGCTATGGGCTCAGCAAAGGCGATAGTAGTACGACGCAACAAGTGCCGATGTTCCTGGCTGAAGTTCGTCACGAGGAGCGCAGAATGTCCACCTCGAAGCATAATGAGACTGTGGGCTGCACATACACCATGAGTCACGTAACGGAGGAATTGCCCTCTGCAACAGCTTCGCAGTCACGTAGATCGTCGCATACAACCCCTGCCAGGACACTTGCGCGTGCTGGTAAAGTTACACTGTCGGCGTAAACCCAAAGCCCGATACGTCGGCAATGTCGCGGCTGTTCGCTGCTCTCTCTGTCGACAAAGTTACTGTGCACTCCCGGAGGTCTATGATGGCACCATACTCTCGCAGAACGTCGACGCAGCTGAGCAGTTGAAACTCCTTACGAACGACAGACCGGATGAGGTCTCGGAGAACGTCCCGGTTCCCAAAGGCAACCGCGTCCGTCAGTGAAGCAGCATTCGTGTGTCTGTCATATGTAGCGGAGCGCTGTTCCGAAGGTGAAGTAGCGTTCATTTGCCTTTCATAGAAAGCTGAGCGATGGTGCAGCATCTTTTCCATCGTGGTGGCTTCGGTTAAGAATTCCCCCACGGTCTTCGGCGGGCTTCGAACCAGGCCAGCAAATAGCTGTTATTTAACTCCCCGCATTAGATGGCGCAGCTGCTTTTACTCTGACATGGTAGGGTCCACCCGACGGAAGAGGCGCGTCATATCCTCTACGTATGACGTCACGCTCTCCTTCGGCAGATGAATGCGGGATTGGAGCGCCCGTACGGCTCGTTTCAGGCGATCAGCATTGGTGTATGTCTCCAGCAAGGCACGGCGGAACTCAAGCCACGATTTGAGGAGCCCTTCTTGGTTCTCATGCCAAGTGCGAGCACCGTCCTCCAAGCTGAAGTAGACGTGTCTCAACTTCACCGCGTCGCTCCATTCGTTTATCTCAGTACGCGCTCAGACTGGGCTAACCAGTCTTCAACATCCTCGAAGACATCCCCGTGGAACACTTTCGGCACTCTGAGATTCTGCAGCAGGTACTGAGTTGCTCTTGTGGCCGCACCTTGCATAATGGTCGATAGAGACACCGATGTTCCTTCCATACTGGTCCGTGAGGGCGTCGATGTTGTTGCGGAGAGGTGATCAAGCTCTGGAGGTAATCCTCGTATTCTCTTGCTGTCCTGTTGAACAGGGGTGTCCACTAGTATAGGGCTGGTACTCATGCTACCAGGAGGAGTTTGTCGCATCGGATGAACCGTGCCCAGCACGTCCACCAGTTTTGTCACGAAAAGACAAACGAAGATGTAACCGGCGTTGGCGAGACAGACAGTTGTGCAAGATTGCGTACACAAAACTCAAGCCGGCATCCTGAGCCTCCGTACCGCCAGCCATCGACTGCCACACCTTGGTTATCCGAGGAAGAGCCTGTCCGCAGTTTCGGAAAACGCACGACTGGCGGACTGCAGATAGGCGCCCACTCTCTTTCAACTGCTGTGGTATCGGCCATATTTCCCGCCATTGCTGGCATCACAACGTACCGTTTCACCCTCTCCATTCATGGTTTGATGGTCGACGTGCCAACGACGACTACTCGCTACGGCGCCAAGCTCCTTTTCAAGGGCCTCCAGCCACCCGCTCTCATTTTGACAATTGCCAAGCCTGGGACAAGGAGTCGCTGCCAAATCACTAGGCCGACATGGGCCATCGGTCGCGATCTCCAACTCCTAAACATTCGTCTGCACCAATACGCCACATTTTCACTGACCTCAGGGACAGTAGGTTGCAAGCTGTCAAGACGATAAGAAGGCCCTGTTGCTTCCGCTGCAGGACGCTCTGCTGCAACGAGCCGTAACAGCGACGAAGTTGTAAGTGCAGACCTCATTATGCGAAGCATATTAACTTACGTTTCGGGCATTCGCGCTACGCCCGGCGGTGGCCACCATTGACCCTGAAGTGGGGTCACGTGACATGACGTCACGTGATGACGTCACACAGGCTGCAGATGGGGCCTCATATCGCGCCGTCGGTCGCCTCCCGGCGGTGGCCACCATTGACCTTCAAGTGACCTTCAAGTAGGTCACGTGATGACGTCACACCGGCTGCAGATGGGGCCTCATATCGCGCCGTCGGTCGCCTCCCGGCGGTGGCCACCATTGACCCTGAAGTGAGATCACATGATGTGACGTCACGTGATGACGTCACACCGGCTGCAGATGGGGCCTCATATCGCGCCGTCGGACGTCGCCCGGCGGAGGCCTCCACGCTTCGGTTCGCGCCGTCGCGCGCGACGCGGCGGCGGCGCCACCATCGCTGCATCACGTGATATGTGACGTCACGCCAGGGATGAAGCGGCGCGCGCCCGCCGTCGCGTCAGTCTCTGTGCCCGCAACCGCGCCAGCGTCCTTGCGCCGGGCGTGTATGCGGTCAAGATGCCTCCAAACGCTAAGGATACGCTAAGGTTAAGCCCAGTGGTTGCTTCGCATCCACTGGGCTTAACCTTGATAAGCCTCCAATTTTTCTTTTTGTTGACGGGCAGCAAGTGACAACTTTGGTGGACACTGGTGCTGACTTCTCCATAATAAATCAAGACCTCGCCGTTCTTTTCAAGAAGGCGAATACGCCGTGGACAGGGGCCGATATAAGGACTGTAGCAGATCAGTTACTGATGCCTGCCGGAGGATGTACGGCGAGAATCTACATAGGAGGTGCATCTTTCATCGCTACTTTCATTCTCGCCGAGTGCTATAAAGTCTTGACTATCGGAATGGACTTTCTGGGGGAGTATGGTGCGGTCATCAACATCTCAGACCGTTTGGTAACATTTTATCACAACCCCGATCTAGTTGATTCCTTCGAACCGCCCCGCAACTCATTACGCCTCAGTGATGACGACCTTTCCATTCCGTCTCGGTCCTGTACCCTTGTTTCTGTAGCATGCGACGCGCCGTTCAACGGGGTAGGAGTTGCAAACTAAATAACCCCGCTGTTATTTACTCAGGGTATTTCAGTCGCACAAAGTATTGTCAATGTCCTTAAGGAGCTCACAGATTTATTAATGATACATTTAACCACGGAGCGTCGGCAACTTCCAAGGGACACGGCTATGGCTTATTTCGACAGTGTTGCACATGTTTGGGACTGCTTTTCAATGCTTGGAGAAACATCTGCACAAGATCCGGCTCCTGTTCTTGACGTCAGCACCACCTTACCGCAAGAATAACGGCAAAAGTGCCTCGCATTACTATCCGAGTTCCAGGACTGCGTTTTCTCGGTTTCAGGAGTCGGTCACACGCCCTTAACCAAGCACCAAATGATCGCTTAAGAAACGGCTAGACCAAATCACCAGAACTCTTATTGTGAGCCTCTAAAATAGCGCGAAGCGATACAGGGGCAAGAAACTACAATTCTCGCAGACGGCGGAATTCTATCGCCAGAGAGCATCTGGGCATCGCCTATAGGTTTAGCCAGGAAGAAGGACGATAGCCTGCGTTCTTGCGTCGACTACCGCAAGCTAAAGAATGATACAAGGAAAGACGTCTACCCACTCCCAGGTATTGATGACTCCCTCGACCGGCTTTGGCACTCTCGTTACTTTGCCTCTATGGACTTGAAAAATGGGCATTCGCAGATCGTGGTGGGCCCGAGAGACCGTAAGAAAACCGCTTTTGTGACGCCAGATGGACTGTACAAATTTAAAGTTTTGTCCTTCGGCTTGCGCTCTGCGCGCGCAACTTTCCAACGGGTTATGGACACCGTGCTTTCGGGGTTGAAGTGGAAAACCTGCTTTTCCTACCTCGACGAGGTCATCGTGTTTTCTGCAACGTTTGAAGAGCAACTTGACTGGCTTAAAACGGTTCTGCAGTCAATACGGTCCGCCGGCCTCACCCTAACGCCGGGGAAATTTCATTTTTGCTTTGATGAGCAGAGTTTCTTGGCCATGTCGTCATTCACGCGGGTGTACGCCCGAATTCTAACAAAACTACTGCTGTCACACACTTCCATGTACTCACAGATAAAAGGCTGTGAGGCGCTTTCTAGGCCTCTGCGCATATTATCGGCTCTTTCTTGTAGACTGTTCGCATTGTGTCGCCGTTAACGCGTCTCACGAGGGGTGTCGACTTTGCTTTTGTATGGGAGGACGAACAACATGCTGCATTTAGCGATTTGCGGGACCGTTTACAAAAGCCTCCTGTGCTTGCTCCCTTTGACGAGACAGCTCGAGCAATGCTTCACATTGACGCCAGCAATGTTGGTCTCGGAGCCGTGCTTGCACAGTGCCAGGAGGACACAGAAAGGGTGGTCGCTTATGCAAGGAGAACATTTTCAAGCACAGAAGCAAACTACTCTACAACTGAGAAGGTGTGCTTTGCCGTCGTACGGGCAGTTACGAAATTTCACCCATATTTGTATGCCCGCCCCTTCAAGTTATCAGCGACCATCATTCGCTCTGCTGGCTCACAAATCTAAAAGATCCTTCCGAGCGATTAGCACGTTGGAGCCTTAAACTGCAAGAGTTTGATATGACGGTCATGTACAAGTCGGGGAAACGCCATACCGACGCCTACTGCCTGTCTAGGTCGCCCACAGAGTAGGTTCCTCCAAGTGAAGAGGAGGCAGCATTCCTTGTTCTTCTCGACACGTCTACCATTGCCGAACAACAACGTGACAACCCTGAGCTGCTTACCCTCATTTATTTTTTTCGACTGACAACCTCAGAGCACACCAAAGGCTTTCGCAAGAGGATCGCCATTGTTTCGCTTAAGGAACAAAGTTCTATACAAATGAACTTTCCTTTGAATGTTTCGAATTTTTGATGTTTTATGGCGCAAGGGCCAAGTATGGCCACAGAGCGCCATGTCCGTGTTAATGACTGCGCAGTGTAATCATGAGTTCGATGGAGTTGGTGTGACGTGGCTGTAGAGGGGCCTTAAAAATGGTGACGCTAAAGTGCGTAAAATCTGTATAATAAGATAATGGCGTAGTCTTATGACGTGTAATATGAACATTAAGATGCACTTAAAAAGAATGATACGATGTGTAAAAATATATAAGGTTATAAGATATGCTAGAGCACTACTGCCTCCTTAGAGCCCTTGAAAAACAAGGGCCTGGAGGCATGTGCTACGCAAAACTGTTATCGCAGTGGCGTCCTCAGGAGCGAGGATGCTCTACGAATTTTACGGGCTTATAACGTGTAGAACTACATCCTTTAAGAAGTCGAGGACCGCCTTGGTATTAAAAAGCGGTTCCTTACCAAGAAACATAGCCGGGTGTAAAGAGATGTAATAACGGTATGCAAATGGTAAATGTTTCTTTCTTTCAGGTTCGGCTTTCCGACACTCCAAGAGGACATGGAGGACGGTCAGCCTCTCACCGCATCTACCACAGGTTGGAGGTTTCCGCCCAGGAAGTAGAAATTCATGGGTCCCAAATGTGTGTCCTATTCTGAGGCGACAGTACAGGACATCTGTTCGCCGAGATTTTGTTGGGAGGGCCAGAAACCTAACTGTGGCTTTATAACGTGTAGTTTATTATTTATTTTTGCGTCCCACATGCGTTGCCAGTGGTTTCGCAATTTTTTCCGTATGTAAGGTTTCAGATCTGTGAGAGGCACCAAAGCAGTACTATTACCAACAGGGGGTTCAATTGGCGTAGCCATCTGGTCTGCCAGAACGTTACCTTCGATTGCCCTATGGCCAGGGACCCAGCATATTATGATATTCTGGTTAGATGAGTACACTTTACACAAGAACGAATATAGTTCAATAAATACGGGATTTTTATGTTAGCTGAGTGACATTAAGGCCTTCACGACGCTTAGAGAATCTGTATAGATCGCTGCTTTTAAATTCACAGCAGAGAGTAATGCGTAGGCCTCGGACGTAAAGATACTTGTTTCCGGGTGCAGTACATCGGATTCCGAAAACGATGGGCCGACGGCTGCATAGAATACCCCGGTATTTGACTTCGAAGCGTCTGTGTAGAACTCTGCGCAGGAGTGCTTGTACTGAAGTTCTAGGAAATGCATTCGGATTTCGGCCTCAGCAGCGTGCTTTGTAACTTTTGTAAAGGATATGTCACATTGTATCACCTGCCACTCCCAAGGAGGTAAGAGCTTGGTTAGGTGGATTAAGCGATGCTCCAGGAGTGGGACTTGCATTTCATCGCTAAGCTCCTTCACACGCAACGAGAAAGGCTGTCTTATAGATGGACGATTGCGGAAAAGTGTAGCACACGTCTTATCGGTAATGGTATTAAAACATGGGTGTTCAGGGTTGGAGTGCACTTTAAGGAAATATGTAAAGCTGATGTATGATCTCTGCAAGTGAAGCGGCTACTCATCCGCATATAAGCATATAAGCTTTCGATCGGGCTTGTTCTGAAAGCGCCAGTGGCTAGGCGGATACCTAGATGATGAACAGGATCCAGCATGTTTAGCGCGTTCGGGGCGGCAGAGTTATACACTACGGCGCCATAATCCAATCAGGACCGTATTAGGCTCTTGTAGAGGTTCATTAGACACTTTCTGTCACCGCCCCACGTAGTCTTAGATAGAAGTTTCATTAAGTTCATTGTTTTTAGACATTTTTCTTTCAGATATTTGATGTGTGGGATGAAAGTGAGTCTATCGTCAAGTATAATACCTAGGAATTTGTGCTCTTTGTTTACAGGTATCTGTTGTCCACGCATTTCTATGCAAGGATCTGGGATAAGTCCTCTCTTTCTTGTAAAAAGAACACAAGAGCTTTTGTTAGGATTGATCTTAAATCCATTCCTGTCTGCCCACATTGACACTTTGTTCAGGCCATGCTGTACCTGTCTCTTGCACACTGCGAGGTTACAATTTTTGAAAGCTATTTGAATGTCGTCCCCATAGACACAGTAAAAGATGGCCAGTGGTAATGAAGCACGAAGCGTGTTCATCTTCACGATAAAGAGCGTGCAGCTGAGCACGCCTCCTTGGGGTACACCCGTTTCTTGCGTAAAAGGAAGTCAGAGTGCATTGCCGATTTTTACCCGGAAGGTACAATTAGACAGATAGTTTTCTATTATGTTAAGCATATTAGCGTGGATGCCCATTTCTGAGAGGTCTCTTAAGATTCTGTACCGCCACGTTGTGTCATAAGCCTTTTCCATATTGAGAAATATCGATAGGAAGAACTGTTTATGTATAAATGCGTCCTGGATATTCCCTTCAACACGTACGAGATGATCGGTTGTGGAGCGCCCTTCTCGGAAGCCGCACTGATAAGGATCAAGCATTTTGCTCTGTTCAAGGAAATGAATGAGTCGCCGATTTATCATTTTTTCAAACACCTTACAGATGCAACTTGTGAGGGCTATCGGGCGGTAACTTGCAACTGAGGAAGGGTCTTTGCCTTGTTTCAAAACAGGGACCACAATGGCTTCCTTCCATGCGGTTGGAAGGTACCCTGCATCCCAGATGGTGTTGAAAAGTGTGAGTAGTGTAACTTGCGTCTCTTTGTGTAAGCTTTTGAGTATTTCATACATGAATCTATCAGATCCTGGTGCGGAGCTCTTGCATGCGCTCAAGCCAGCTCTCAATTCGGCAACACTAAAAGGACGGTTGTAAGGCTCATTCTCTCGACATTTTCTTGTTAATGGCTTACGTTCTTCTATTTGTTTATATTTCAGGAAGGATTGTGAATAATGATTTGAACTTGATACGCTCTCAAAATGTTCCCCAAGTGAGTCTGCCTGATCTTACAGTGTATCGCCCTGTGTATTTACTAGAGGGAGTGAATATGTTTGTCGCCCTCTAATTCTATTTACCCTGTTCCAGACTTTGGCGTCATCTCTAAACGAGTTAATACTGGATAAATACTTGTGCCAGCTTTCTCTTCTGGCCTGTCGGCGGGTTCTCCTACCTTTGGACTTTACTTTATTAAAGTTGACAAGATTTTCTGCAGTGGGGGAAGCGCGTAGCAACCCCCACGCTTTGTTCTGATTCTTACGTGCGATTCTGCATTCATCGTTCCACCACGGTACATGCCGTTTGCATGCCGAACCACTTACTTCACGTATGCATTTAGACGCGGCATCTATTATGAAGGCTGTGAAGTACTCCACAGCAGCAACGATTTCTAAAGAAGACATGTCATCCCATGATATACTAGTTAAGTTTCGAAATTTCTCCCAGTCTGCTGTGTCAATCTGCCACCTGGGAGCCTGTGGTGGATATTCGTTTTCTTTAGGTGTTCGTAGCAGTATGGTGAAGTGGTCGCTTCCGTAAGGATTGTTTGTAACTTCCCATTCGAATTTAGGCAGAATAGAAGCAGAAACTATGCTGAGATCAATTGAAGGAAAGGTATTGTTTGCAAGACAGAAATAAGTGGGTTTCTTCTTATTCAGAAGGCACGCACCAGAAGAAAAAAGGAACTGTTCAACAAGACGACCTCGCGTATCTATACGAGAGTCGCCCCACAGGGAGCTGTGCGCATTGAAATCGCCATGAACAACATAAGGTTCTGGCAATTCGTCTATAAATGACTGAAATTCATGTTTGTTTCATTTGTAGTGTGGGGGTACGTAAAGCTAGCTAATGGTGATGAGTTTGTTTAGGAAAACAGCTCAAACCGCCACTGCTTCAAGAGGCGTTTGGAGCTGTAAATGTTGACACGCAATGCTTTTGTGGATAACAATAGCTACACCTCCTGATGATGCGACAGCATCATCGCGATCTTTGCGAAAATTAAATACTGTCGGAGAAAGTTCGTGTGTTTTGATTTTAGGAGTGTTTCCTGTAAACACAGCACTTTTGGATTGTGTTTGTGTATGAGTTCTTGTACGTCATCCAGGTTTCTAAGAAGACCTCTGACGTTCCATTGAATAATTTGTGTATCCATATTTAGAGTAAATTGGTGCTGTGTGTACGGAAACGGAAGTGATGCCTTAGGTTACAGAGCTCTTTCGAGGCCCTGTAACGGGGGTTCTGCCCTTTCTGGAGCGTTCGAGGGAGCCTCGCCGCTCCGTAGGCGTTTGGTGCGCCTTAAGGACAGGTGTAGTGTCCAGTGCCTCTTGTGAGGCGCCGGACGCGTGCTCTTGCGAGCGAGCAGTTACAAGAGAGAGTCCCGCCTTGGAGGGCAAGACCTCTGCTCCCACCAGCCCGGAGGTCGATGGGGCTCCCTGGGTGATCTGGCTGCGCCGGCTGTTGTAGCGCTGGATGGGGCCGGGGAGGTTGGGGTAGCCTCGGCTGCGCCCACCTTCGGGGTCGATGGCCCCGTCTGCTATGTTGGCGTAGCAGCTCTAGCTGCAGCCGCCGAGGGAGCGCTTGGCGTCACTGCCGCCTCGCTGGGTGTGGGTCGGACAGCAGCCGGAGGCCGTTGTGGCGCAGCCCCCTGACGCGCCACTTCGGCAAATGTGTTCTTAGGCAGGTATGCCACCCGCCTACGTGCCTCCTTGGATGATATATTTTCTTTCAGTTTGATCGTGACAATTTCTTTTTCTTTTTTCCAAGATGGGCACGACCGCGAGAACGCGGCGTGCTCTCCATCACAGTTTACACAATGCAAAGAGTTCGCGCAAGCTTCAGACGTGTGTTCATGGGCACTGCATTTTGCACATGTTTGGCGGCCTCGGCAGCTCTGCGAGCTGTGGCCAAAACGTTGGCAATGGAAACATCTCAGAGGATTTGGCACATATGGTCTTACACGGAGCTTGATGTACCCAGCCTCGATTGACTCGGGCAGGACACTTGAATTGAAGGTGAGTATTAGGTGTTTGGTCGCAATTTCTTTACCATCTCGCCTCATCTTGATTCTTTTGACATTTATAACATTCTGTTCACTGAAGCCCTCCAAGAGTTCAGCTTCAGAGAGCTCCAGCAAATCATCGTCCGAGACAACGCCGCGGGTGGTATTCATCGTACGGTGTGGAGTTACTACTATTTGGGTCTCCCCAAATTATACTAGTTTAAGCAGTTTCTCCAATTGTTTCTGATCGCGGAGCTCCAAGAGGAGGTCACCGCTAGCCATCCTCGACGCCTTATAGCGTGGGCCAAAAACTTAGGTAAGGGACTTTGATACAAGGAATGGGGAAATTGTTCACACTGCTTTAGCTGGTTTTTCAGAATGGATGACGTGGAAACGAGGGAAAGATTCTTTTTGCCGACCAAAAAATTTGAATACTTCATCGGTGCGCCCTCTTTTCTGAGGGCGATCAGGGAGTGGGGGGAAGGAGTTAGCCATAAAGATATGTGAGATTTCGGCAGTAACGCCAGCCACCCACCGTGGAGTCCTACAAGGGGACGCTGCAGGCCCTGTGAAACACGGCCTGCAAACGCCAGCTGTACATTACCACTATAACCAAATATGAAATAACCAAGGTTAGCTATCCACACAAGGTTAACCCTTGCTGCCTGGAAAAATTGGAAGTAAAAGGAAACCAGAAGAAGACAGGAAAGGTGGAAAGTAAGGGAAAGACGAAGGTAGTAGGGAGAGAGAGACAGGAAAAGGCAACTACCGATTTCCCCGGGTGGGTCAATCCAGGGGTGCCGTCTATGTGAAGCAGAGGCCAAAGAGGCGTGTTGCCTCCGCCGGGGGGCCTTAAAGGTCCAAACACCCGGCATCGGCTCAACCTCCAGGATCCCCTTTTCCCCAGACACGGCTAAGCCGCGCACGGCTACACGCGGGAGGTTCCAACCCTCGTGTGCTCGGGTACGTGGTGTCGCAACACACCAAACGCCTGCTTACGCAGACGCCCCTGCGGGAAACTTCCCTTCGAGCACATGCTGCTATATTCTGGTAGTTCCTACTTCTCTTCGTTGTGAAGTGCTGGAAGCATATCAGACAAGACAAAGATGCTATTAGCCAGGACTTCCTGTCGCCATGAAACACCATGTTCGGACCTGCCTAGACTGTCAGCGGCGAGTCACCTCCAACGAAGCCAGCCGGCGTGCTACAACCCGTTCAAGAAATGCAAACTTCATTTGACCAGATCGGAATGGGCCTCTTGGGTCCGCTTCCTAGTTGCAATACGGGTAATCGCTGACTTATTGTGGTAACTGACTATCTTCCTCACTGCGCCGATGATGATTATGATGACGAAGATGCTGATGATGATGTGTTTTTTGTGGCGGAAGGGACAGGTGTGGCCAAGGAGCGCCATTACTAGTTATGTTGCGTTAAGCGCTGATTGGTGAGTTGCGATGATGGGATGCAATATGGCTGTAAAGTGGCCTAAAATCAATCGCTATCACAGAAGCCTAAAATGATATAAAGTATAAAATTGTGACAGTGATACGTGTAGTGGTCTTCGGGTATCGTACGAATGAGAAGTGATTGCGGGCTAAAATGCAAGACTATGGAAATAGCACATATTCCTCCTTAAAGCCTTTGAGCCCAAAGGCTGGGAGGCAGGTGCTTTCTTTCAATGGCAGCCACGGCAGCAGACACCTCTGTTAGGAGGCCGTGCTACGGATTTCCTGGGGCCATAACATAAACAATACGTACATCTTTTAAAAAATTCAAACAAATATTCATATTTACAGAGAGGTTCTATACCTATGATTGTTTGAGGATGGAGCGGAATTCGCTTCCGGTGTGGTAATGGAACATGCATTTTCCTATAAGCGTCTAATTCACTGCATTGCAGCAGGATGTGGGGAACGGTAAGTGGCTCACCACATTTATCACACGTGGTTGGATCACCACCGGACAAGAGGTATGCGTGTATACTGTGTGTGTGTACTATCATAAGTGTGCAAAGTGTTGCTTCTGTACGGCGGTTTTTTTTTTATACCGGCGGCCAGCTGCCAATAAACGGCTTGATAACCTGTAGTTTATTTTCTATTTCTTTATACCGCAACCGCCGCCAATATTCCCTGAGCTTTTTCCTTAGGGAGGGCTTCAGGTCCATTACAGGGACAGTTGTGGAAGAGTTGGCAGCGTTCCCGTGGACGGTTGTGGCTAGCTGGGCAGCCAAGACGTCTCCTTCAATTTCTCGGTGCCCCAGCACCCAGCATATCACGATATTCCAGCAGAACTTTTGTTTGGCTAGTTGGTGCATGTTGCTGAAGTACGAAAGCGCCAGATAGACGACACAAGTCCGAGCGATCGTCCGCGTGTCTTCTTGTGTCGCGTCTTTGGCGCTTTAGTACTTCAATATGCTGCTTGGACTGCATAGGTGGTGCATAATACTGAGTAAAAAGAGAGAATTACAGGGTTTTGATATCTTTTGGCAGTTTTCAAAGCGTTTACGACGCTGAAGGAGTCTGTGTTTATAACTGCCTTTCGGACATTCAATTCTTTATTCTGTTTAACGGCAGCCAGTATCGCGTAGGCCTCTGCTGTCAATATACTTCTGTTAGGGTGCAGAACACTGGTATCCGAAAAAGATGGACTGACCGCTGCGTAAGACACACCAGAATAACACTTCGATGCATCTATAAAAAATTCAAGAGAGGAGTATTTGTGCTGTAGTTCGAGGAAGTACATTCGGATATGCGCGACAGGCGCGCGCTTTGTCACAGCTACGAAATATGTGTCATATTATATAGGTTGCCACTACTACGGCGGGGGCATTATAGCTGAAGGCATAAGATGGTATTCAAGTAGTGGAACCCTTGTTTCTTCAGCTGCGTTTCTAACACGCAGTGAGAAAGGCTGTGCCACTATGGGCCGGTTGCGAAAAAGCTGAGAACTGGACAAATCTTTCATGGTGGAATACGCGGGCGGCTCACTGTTTGCGTTCACTCCTTGAAACACATGAAAACGAATATGTTCTCTGCAGATGATGTGACCACTCATCCGATTCAACGTAAAGGCTTTTCACTGGGCTTGTTCTAAAGGCGCCTGTGGACAGGTCAATGCCTAAGTGTTGGAGAGGGTCTATCATCTTCAGAGTAGTTGGAGTAGCCGACTGGTAGACTATGGCTCCATAGTCTAGTCGTGTGCGCATGAGGCTTTCACACAAGTTCGTGACATTTTCTACCACTTCCACAGGTTGTGCCTGACAGCACCTTTAGGATATTCATTGTTTCCATACACTTGTGTTTAGTATACTTTATGAGCTTTACAAAAGGTAATTTCGCGTCTAAAATTATGGCTAAAAATTTATGTTCCCTGTTTACAGGCAGACGCTCGCCATACAACACAATTTCAGGATCAAGGTACAGGCTTGTTTTTCTAGAGTAAACGACACAGGTGCTTTTTATGGGTTCAGCCTGAACCCGTTGTCATCAGCCCATTTGGAGACCTTGTAAAGAATAAGCCGGACCTGTCACTCACATATTGCGAGATAACTTCACTAAAATCCTATCTGCACATCGCCAACATATGTTAAATAGATGCTACGTGGTTTGTGTAGACGAAGAGAATTCATTTTTACTATAGAGAGCCTGCAGCTGAGCACCTCATCCTGCGGCACTCCAGCTTCCTGTACAAATTCCGTGACAAAACAGTGCCCACTCGAACATGGAATGCGCGATTAGACAGATAATTTTCGATAACATTGAACGCATTATCGCGTACACCTAAGTGTGAGAGGTCTTCTCAATATCCCAAACCACCACGTAGTATCATACGCCTTCTCCATATCAAGGAATACGGATAAGAAAAACTGCTTATGAACAAAAGCTTGACGGAAACTTTCCTCGACACGTATGAGATGGTCACTGGTGTATCCACCCTCCCGAAACCCGCCCTGGTATGGGGCGAGCAATTTGATTCGAGGAAGTCTAGTAAGCGACAGTTAACCATTTTTTCGAATACTTTGCAGAGCCAGCTTGTTAATGCTATAGTTCAGTAGCTTGATACAAAGGAAGGATCCTTTCCGTGCTTCAGAAGTGGAATTATAATAGCCTCCATGCAAACAGAGGGGATCTCGCCGGAAAACCATATAATGGTGTAAGGGAACGGAAGGTTTTTTTGTGCTTCGGAGGGAAGTTGTTTCAATATGTCATATATTACGTGGTCTCAACCTGAGGCAGATGTATTACAACAGTTCAGTGCTGCCTGTAGTTTTGCTATGCCGAATGGTTCGTTGGACGCCACAATTTTTGCACATTTTCTTTCTAACTTTTGTTGTTCTATTCGCGTTTTGTACTTTAGCAAGGTTTCGGAGCAGTGTGAGGAGCTCGATATGGTGTTCAAAAGCTGCACCGAGAATGTTTGCTTCACCTTCCAGGCTTTCACCGTGGCTATTTACTAAAGGCATGGTGTATTTTTGTTGCCCATTAACTCTTTTTTACTCTATTCAAGACTTTTCTCTCATCTGTGTACGAGTTGATGCTTGATATAAAGTTTGCCCAACTCTCTCGTCTTGCCTGTCGGTGCGTTCTCCTTGCCAGGGATTGGACATGCTTAATGTTTTACAGGTTTTCTGCTGTTGCAGAATCGCGAAGCAGCGCCCACACTTTGCTCTGGTTCCTCCGTACTTGCCTACATGCACCGTTCCACCAGGGAACACACCGCTTGGAATCCATATTGCTTGCTTGAGTAATACATTTACAAGTGGCATCAAGTATAAAAGCTGTAAAATATGTAACAGCATCATCTATGATAATACCGGACATCTCAGTCGACGTCATTCGAGTAAGAGTTTGGTGCCGTTCCCAATCGGCTGAGTCAACCTTCCACTGAGGGACCTGCAGGGAAAGCTGACCTTGTTTCGGCGTGCTTAGGATTATTGGGAAGTGGTTACTCCCATATACGCGTTATTAAGCACTTACCGTTTAAAACAGGGTAAAAGCCTCGGCGATAAAATGCTAAGATCTATGGTAGAGTATGACTTGTTAGCCGGGTTAAAATATGTGGGCTCCTTCGTATTCAAGAGACATGCTGCAGAGGAAAAAAGCACCTGTTCAATAACGCGATCTCGCGAATCACAGCATGAGTCGCCCCACAAATTACTGTGTGCTCTAAATCACCAAGAATCAGCTATGGATCTGGGAGGTCATGTAGTAATGATTCTAAGTCGCGTCTGTGAAGCTGATAATGTGGTGGTGTATACAAGGAGCAGATGATAACCAGTTTATATAAAAGTACGACTGGAACGGCCACTGCCTCGTGGGCCGTTTGGAGCTTCAAATGCTCACACGCTACACTTCTATCAGCAATGATGGCTACACCGCCAGATCATGCGACAGCATCCTCGCGGTCTTTCCGGACAGTCATGTATTGTCGGAGGAAGTTGGTGTGCTTGGAAGTCACATGTGTTTCTTGCACAGATGACACTTTAGGATTAAACGTACAGAGAATGTCTTGGATGTCATCTAGGTTTCCTTATAGTCCTCTAATGTTTCACTGTATGATGTCGTCCATTTAAAAAAATATGTGCTGTGTGTCTCAAAAGGGAGGAGAGTGACTTACATTATAGAGCCTTTGTTAGGCCCTGTAATTGGCGTTTTGTCTTTTTCGGAGCGGTCAAGACAACCTCGCCGCTACTTCGACCCAACCTGCGCCGTTTGGCTTGGACTGGTATCCATAGCCTCTTGCGAGGTACTGGACAACCGCTCCAGAGAGCGATCTGTGCGTTGCGTAGACTTCATCTCAGGCGACGAGGTCTTCGCCCCCACCGGAACGGAGATTGACAGGACCCCTCTGGCCTCTGCGGTGCCCTGGCTGCTTCCGGAGCATGAGGAGGCCACTGGTGTGGACCCTTTCAGAGACGGCAGAGCAGCGCTGGCTGCTCCCACCGTAGTGGCCGGTGGCGTTAGCCTCGGTACGCTAGGCGTTGTCCGGGCTGCCGCCAGATGCCGTTGTGGTGTCGCCCTATGTTGCACCGCTTCAACGAAAGATGTTTTCTGCAAGAATAACGAGATCCGTTCTCGCGCTTCACGGAGTGTTATACTCTCCTTAACCATTACAGTAATTATTTCCTTTCCTTTCTTCCAGGCTGGACAAGCTTTGGAGTACGCAGGATGACTGCCGTCGCAGTTCGCACAACGTATCTCAGCATTATTACAGTCATGAGCAGAGTGACCGGCTGTGCCGCACTGTGCGCACATAAGCTGCCCTCCACAGCTCTGGGATGTGTGGCCAAATCTGTCACATTTCAAGCAACGTCACGGTTTCGGAATGTACGGTGGAGCATGAAGTTTTGCATAGCCGGTTTCGAGAGTCTCGAGTAAAGTAGTTCAGCTGAAAGTGAGTTATAAATTCTTTGCTGGGATTTTGTTATCATTCGCTCTGATTGTGATGCGCTGCACATTTATTACGCCTTGGTCCTTCCATCAATCCAGGAGTTCTTCATTCAATGTCATTAAGTCTTCATCTGATACTACGCCTTTGACTGTGTTCATAGTTCGATGTGCGCTCAGAGAAACAGGGACGTTACCAAAAGCTACGAGGTGCGCGAGTCAGTTGTATTGTTCCTTGTCTTTCTGTTCGAGTAGCGAATCCCCACTTGCCATCTTCATTAACTTATAACCAGTTCCAATGGTCTCTTTTAGGCACTTGGCCACAAGAAATGGTGAAATTGCTCTAGCTTTTGTGGTAATTGCTCACAGTGAAGGAAGTGGAATTTCTAGAAGTTCCTTTCTTCTTGGGCTACTTTAGCGAGGTTGCGTCGGTGCGTACCCTTTTCGAGGCACGATCGGTAGAAAAAGTGTTCAAGGATCGCATAGAAAAAAGGGATTTTTTCGGCAACGGCGTCTGCTACCCACCATGGAGCCCAACAAGGGGACGTGGCGGAACATGTAGGCAAGTCTGCACAGCGCCAGAAGTATGCCGTTACTATAACTCAATATGGTATACCCAAGGAAGGACAGCCACATCAGGTTAACCCTTCCTGCCAGGTAGAGTCGAAGTGAATGGAAAAGATGAGAGGACAGGAAAGATTAAAAGTGGTAGAGAAAGACGAAGACGAGGGTAGAAAGAGAAAGGAAAAAGGTGACAGCCGGTTTCCTTCAGGTGGGTCATTCCGGAGGTGCTGTCTATGTGAAGCAGAGGCCAAAGGAGTGTATTGCCTCTGACGGGTGGCCTTAAGGGTCCGAACACCTAGCGTCGGCTCAACCCCCAGGATCCCCCTTTCCCCAGACACGGCTAAGCCGCGCACGGCTACACGCGGGAGGGTCCAACTCTCGTGTGCTCGGGTACGTGGTGTCGCAACACACCAAACGCCTGCTGACGCAAACGCCCCGGAGGGGTCGCTGCGCCGAAACCAAAGCTATCCAGAGAGCCACAGCAGCAGAGATCCACGATTTTTCATTGAGAATATTGTCCTGAGACATGACGCACCTACCATCATCATAACAGACCAAGGCACTGCATTCACAGACGCGCTTCTAGATAACGCCGTGATACTCAGTGGCACGACTCATCGAAAGACAACAGCCTATGATCCACAAGCAAATGGACTAACAGAGAGCCTGAACAAAACACCCGAAGACATTATTTCAATGCACGTAAATATGCAGCACAAAGACTGGGACGAGATTCAACTTATAGCACGTTTGCTTATAACACTGCAAAACAAGAAACTAAGCGGATGATTCCATGCAGCCTTGTTCACGGACTAGAATTAGGGACAATGCTCTATGCCATGCTACCACACGAACCTGACGACATTGATGCAGATGCCGATTCGTTTATGCAGCGCGCAGAAGAAGCCAGGCAGCTCGCACGCGTGCGAATACACCGGCAGCAACAGTAAGACCCAGGTCGCTATAATGCCCATCATATACCTCTAACTTACGAACCCAGTGACCGAGTATGGGTCTGGACTCCTGTACGAAAACGAGGACTATCCGAGAAGCTCCTGAGGCGAGATTTCGGACCCTATATAGTGCTGCGACAGCGAAGTGACGCCACATACAAGGTCATTCCTGATAGCCCTTACTGCACAAGACGCCGCCAACGCCGTTGTGAAATTGCGCGCGTAGTGCACATGAAGCCCTATGTCAAGGAGTGACTGTACGACGGACTTTCCTTTTCACCAAGCAAACTTTATTGTTTAGCATTGGGCGATGCTCATTTAGAGAGAGGGCAAATGACGCGTGCTGTACGTAGGCATGTAGACGACGCTGGGGATAGTTCTTTAAGGGACTCCATGTAGTGGGACTGGGTAAAGGCAGAATCGAAGAAGACGTCACTGGTCTGGTGGTTCTGCAACAGGCTGTTCTGCCGTCTTGCGTAACGTAATGTTGTATCTTGTTCACATTGAACCGTGACTATATATATATATATATATATATATATATATATATATATATATACATATATATATTGTAACAGGCGTGTTCGTTTCAGCAATGTGGGCACGGCGTCTGGAAAAGGGCACAAGGCTGCCACAGCCCGAAAAACCGACAGAGTGAGACACACACGAACGTGACCATCTCTCGCTGTGCTGACGCAGAACTGGCGCCGAAGTGCTCCAGTACAACACTCCCCGGGTAAAAAGGAGCCAACCTAGCGATCTAGGCAGAAGACAGCACAGGCGTATCGTAGCACGGTTTAAGCGGTGCGACATGATCTGCTTCGCGCCCTCAAAAATGATTGTCGGGAGCTGACTCGACCGGCTAGATGACATAGTTCACGGGCGACGTTTGCTCTTGGACTCTGTAAGCACCGTAGTATTTGGGCAAGAGCTCGTTAGAAAGGCCGATAGCGGTGGATGGAAACCATAGCCAAACCGGCGTTCCGGGGGAACAGTGGGCAGTAGATGCAGAGGCATCATGGTGAGATTTTGGATGACACCGGTCTTGCGTGATAAACGAACGCACCAGTTGACGGCATTCTTCTGCATAAGCAGCCGCTTCAAAAATAGGTTTCTCTTCAGAAACGTCAGGTCGTTATGGCAGACTTGTGCCTATGCAGTATGATGGTAAATGTTCCGTCATGCCGTTAGCTTAAGGATGGTAGGCTGAGGCGGTGCAATGTACGATATGACCTTCCTTTAAGAGGGCTAAGATGACGTTTGAGAGAAACACGTGGTCAGGGTCATTTAAAAATTCACGTAGTGGACCATGTCACAAAATGACGTGATGAAGAAGGAAGTAAGCAACGTCGTTCGCCGTGGCGTTTGGCAGCACCGATACATGCGATATATGCCACGCCAGTAGTACCGCAGGTGAAGACGGGAGTACGTCCTAATAGTGCCAGCGTGGCCTCATTGGGGGTTATCGTGGAAAACGCAGCAAATGTCCGAGCACAGATGGCAAGGAATATCAAGCAGCCACCTGCTGCCGTCGGTGAAGTAATTGCGACCCTGCAACAATCCTTGGCGAACTGCAAGGTGTGGAGCTTGACGACGAAGGGTGTGTGAGGGTAAGACATGCGAAGATCCAGATATGTGGTCAAGCAGCGAGAGAGATATTGGCGCTGTTCCGCCGGCATGTCGGTGATGGTAAGGGTTGACGAATCGCAGGTAGAAGTTGTTGAGCAGACAGGTTCAGAAGGTAGGGACGAATGGGAGGGGGCGTCAGCGTCCGAGTGTTTTCTTCCCGAGCGATAAATGACACGAATATTTCATTCTTGAAGGCATAAAGCCCAGAGAGCGACGGGTCCAGTGGGATATTTCAACGACGATAACAAACTCAGGGCATGATGGTCGGTGAAAACCTCAAACCGACTACTGTAAAGGTAAGTACGAAATTTGCCGATTGCCGAAACAATGTCCAACTATTCCTTTACCGTTACAGAGTAATTTGACTCTGTTTTTGTTAGTGTACGGCGGGTGTATGCCACAACATACTCGTCAAAAGCACGCTTGCATTGGGCGAGTACGGCACCATGTCCGATACCACTAGGGTCCGTGTGGATTTCAGTAGGTGCGGTAGGATCAAAGTGACGCAGTATTGGAGGAGGTATGAGGAGTCGTCGAAGCGTTGTAAATGACTCATCACACTCTGGATTCCAAGTCGAGAGGTCAGTGCTGCCGGCAAGAAGCTGCGGCAAGGAGGCAATGTTGGAGGCGAAATTGCGGATGAGACTCCGGAAATACGAGCACAAGCCGATGAAGCTACGGAGCTCCTTTAGAGTGCAGGGCTTGGGGTAATCGGCAACCAGACGAAGCTTCGCAGGATCCGGTAAGATGCCTTCTTTCGAGACTACGTGGCCTAAGATCGTAAGTTTACTGGCGTTAAAATGATATTTTCTCTAGCTTAGCTGTAATCCTGCGGCAGTGAGACACTCTAAAACTTGTTCAATGCGAGTGATGTGAGAAGAAAAATCTGCAGAAAATACCACTGTATCGTCTAAGTAGCACAGACAGTTCTGTCATTTGAATCCTCTGTGAATAGAGTCCATCATCCTCAGAAATGTTGCAGCCGCGTTCCAAACGCCGAATGGCATCACATTAAGTTTATATAAACCGTCAGGGGTGACAAAAGCCGTTTTTGGGCGGTCGGATTCAGCCATGAGCACTTGTCAGTGGCCGGAGCGTAGATCCAGCGACGAGAAATCTTCGGCTCCTTGAAGGCAATCAAGGGTGTCGTCAATACGCTGTAGCGGATAGCCATCCTTACGTGTAATCTTGTTTTGTCGGCGGTAATCGACGCAAAACCTAATCGAACGATCCATGTTACGCATCGACACGACCGAAGCCCAGGGACCGTTTCATTCTTGAATCACGCTGCGTTTCAGCATATCATCGACGTGGTCGCTGATAACGTAGCGTTCGGTCAGTGATACCCGGTGACGCTGGCGCATTGGGGCATGGTCACCAGTGTCAATACAGTGAACAACCGCAGATTTTCGCCCCAAAGAAACTTGGTCGAGGTCAAAAGACGCGCGAAAACGTTCAAGTAGTTGAACGACATGGCTGCGCTGGGCTTGAGTGAAGGCGTTATTTATGCTGCGCGAGAAGATGTCTTCGTCACGTTCGGCGGGTGCGGTGGCAGCAGTGACTGCATCAAGAGGCAGTAGTGCCATGTCAGAAGATACCTGGGATTGGAAAATGGCATGAAAAGTGTCCAGATGGCCGAGGCATTCGCCGAGTAATAAAGTTGAAGGGCAGGGAAAGAGATTGAACGCGTAAATCGCGCCGCAACCACCAGCATGTTCGACGATGCCAAACGGAAGTACGAGGTTCCAGCGACGGGCAAAATCTTCAGACGGCGTAAAAAACACTTGAATCGGTGATACGGCCACAGCAGATGGACACTAAGGTGGCTGAGAACGGAGAAATGACGACGTCGGCAGCGACAGTCACTTTAGGAGACGGACACGTAGTGTCTGCGATTATCCTACTGAAGGGATACCGGGCCAGTTGGGCACAAGCGCAGTCGACTACAGCAATGTGTTCGGAAAGGAAGTCCCAGCCTAGGATAACATAATGCGACGCACGCCAGAGGACGTTAAATTCGACGACATACGGCACGTCTTCAATGAAAAGACGAGCGGCGCACCCACCCAAAGGCTGAACGTGCTGCGAGCACGCTGTCCGTAATGACAGGGCAGGAACCGGTATCGTCAAAAGCGTGGCAGTTTGGGCGAGTTGGTGTGTCATGACTTTTTAGGCTTGTATCGCAGCTCAGAAAGAGCAAAAAGGAAGGTGGAAGGGGTAAAGAAAGGGAACGGAGAACAGAGTGGGCGCAATGGCCAAGATTACATTCATAGACGACACTTGGTCACTTTTTTCAATTTCACTTGTCACAGAAACGGCAGCTCCTGTGTCGCCAAGAGCTTTGGTCGCGACAACATATGTAAACACTGTGATTTCATTAAGGGACAAACTATGAGGCTTTCAAAATTTCGACGACAGCGCAGTTCTTGCCACAGGAACTGCGGCTGTTAGTTTTCCCCTCGGTGGAGAATTGGAGCGCCGAAGCATGGGGGAAATGGAGTGGCGGCGATGTGAAGGTGACCCACGTGAGCTGAAGGTGGCACGACGTGAAGAAGAATCTGAAGCGTCAGCATCAGCATGGTGTTCTGGTCGTTAAGGTGTGTATTCAAAGCGGGGCGCGACGTGACGAAAATACCCTGCACGGCAGCGACAGTGGCGCGCAGCATGCAACATGCCTAGCGATACCGCAGGCGTAGCAGACGCCCGGGGCGGTTGTCTGGAGCACGTCATGGGTTTTGAGAGGGTCCGGGAGGTGCGTAGGCTGGTACGTGAACCGGACGTACCCGGACCTGGCGGCTAGTAGAAGCTGGTGACTGGGCCGCTTAGCGCTGGTGGCGGTCGCGAATATGAGCGAGTCACGGCTTCAACGTAAGTTAAAGGCGCTGTAACTTGCGCTGGAGGTGCAGGGGATGGCAGTACCTCAGCGACTTGAGTCTGAATAACACGACGGCGCTGGTTGTCCAATGTGGTAGGGGTCTTGGGAACAGATGCCACAAGGGAAAACTGACGGGCCACTTCCTCGCGGATGTACTGCTGAATTTGAGACAACAGAGCGGAATATTCAGCTCCAGTACGTGGTTCCCAAGGCTGAAATTTCTGCGGATTGCATAGTGGTACGACGCATGTAAAGGCGCTCCTTACTCAGCTCATCAGAACTTTTGCACAGTTCGATTACCCGGGTGATTGTCCGAGGGTTCTTGACAACCAGCATAGGGAAGGCATCGCCGTCTATGCCTTTCAGGATAAGCCTTATTTTCTCAGTTTCCGCCATTGAAGCATTCACTCGCCTACAGAGGTCGATAACGTCTTCAATATAGCTCGTGAAGGTCTCACCATGTCGTAGAGCTCGGCCACGCAGGTGGTGTTCAGCGCGAAGCTTGCGCATGGCTGGCTGATGGAAGAACGAAGTGAGGGTTTCCTCGAAAGCCGACCAGGTCGTAAAATCGGCTTCATGATTGTTAATCCATAAGCTGTCCACATTAGCCAGGTAAGAGATGACGAGAGTCAGCTTGCCCGCATCATCTCACTTGTTATGGGCGCTACAGCTTTCACACTTCGACAGTCAGTCTTCGACATCGCGATCGTCAGTACCGCTCAATGTCGGAGGGTTACGCTGACGAACCACACCAACACACATGGCATGTTGGGTACGGCTTGAGAGGTAGTGGCGTGCTCAGTCATTACGACGGGAGATGGTAAAGTACGCCTGTGGAGCTCCAGGACAAGGAAAGGGACTACCCAGCACTTCCACCAAATGTAACGGACGTGCTCGTTTCAGCATCGTGGGCACGGCGTCGGTGCACTAACACAAAGCGGCCACAGCTCCAAAAACCGACAGAGCGAGACAAACACGAAACACGTGTGCAGTCAATATATATATATATATATATATATATATATATATATATATATATATATATATATATTGACTGCACACGCAGCGCGATGGATGAAATAAGCTAGCGCTCAGGTTGAATTTCCCAACACAATTTTCATTCCACGTTCAGTAATTCCACAAAGCTCATTTGCGCCTTCCTTCAAGGGCAGACGTGGGCTTTCGGGTTGATGTTTGTTGCTGCGCTTGTTGCGAGAATATGGCTAAGAGTAGGCACCGCTTGCGCGCACGAAGAGGATACAAACTTTCGACCTGTCATGGGAGTCGAACATACTACATATGGTGTTAAAGCACGGAATCCACAACCTTTCGTGTTGATTAAGGCACAGTTGATTAAGATTGAGGTAATAAAGGCACGGGTACCCACGACCTTCGGTGGGATTCGACCCGACAACCTTTGGTGTTGTTGAAGGCGATGTGAATTAAGACACAGTTTTTTAATATAGAGTTAATTAATGCACTCGAACCCACGACCCTTGGTGGAAGTCGCACCCTTGACCTTTGGTGTTAATGAAGGTGATGTTAATGCACAATTAAGATATAAAAATTAATGTGATCGCAACCATTACCTTGAATGAGTAGAACCTACGAACTTTGGTGTTGATGCAGGAGATGTTAATTAGGTCACTGTTAATTAAGATAGTTAATTAAGGTACTCAAACCCACGGCTATTGTTCTTAATGGCGGTGCTGTTAATTAAGGCAGAGTTATTAATTATATAGTTGAAAGCACTGGAACCCATGACCTTGGATGGGAGTCGAAACCACTAACTTTGGTGGTAATGAAGATGTTAATTAAGGCATCGTTAATTAGAATATAGTTAATTAAGGCAGTCGGACCGATGACCTTGGGCGGGAATCGAAGCCTTTGCATTTCGTGGGAGTGGTTTAGTTAGAGTGGTTGGGAGAAGCAGCAGCCTAGAGACAGAATGGAAGAAAACAATATAACGCAGCATGATGATGATGATGTGTGGTGTTCTATGGCGCAAGGGCCATGTTTGGCCAAAGAGCTCCAGGACGAGTGGTAATGTTGACGATGTATTATGAAAGGTATGACTTGGCTATAAAGTGGCCTAAAATAATCGCTGTAAAGTGCGTAAAATCTACGTGCAATAAAATTATGGCGATGACTAATGACGAATACTATGAACATTAAAATCCATCGTAAAAGAATGATGCAAAATAGAAAATATATAAGATGGTAAACTTACTTGGAGCACTGCTGCCTCGCCAGAGCTCTTGAAACACAAGGGCCTAGAGGCATGTGCTATACCAAAGAGCTATCACAGGGGCACCCTCTGAAGAGAGGACCCGCTACGAACATGTGGGACTAACAACATGCTGGACAACATCTTTCAGAAAACTTAGGTCTGCGTTGATGCCAAATAAAGGTTCTGGGCCGAGTAGCATTACGGGATGTAGGGGGATGGGCTGCCGGTATGCTAAGGGGAAATGTTTCTTTCTTTCATATTTGGCTTCCCGACACTCCAGGAGGACGTGGAGTACGGTAAGCCTCTCCCCGCATCTACCACAAGTTAGAGGCTCACTTCCAGTGAGTAGAAAGTTATGGGTGCCAAATGTGTGTCCTATTCTTAGACGACAGAATAGGACATCGGTTCACTGTAATTTTGTTACGGAGGGCCAAGAGCCTAACTGTGGCTTTATCATGTGCAGTTTGTTATATACTTCTGCGTCCCACACACGTTGTCAGTGGTTTCGCAGTTTTCTTCTTAATAAAGGCTTCAGGTCTGTGACAGGGACCGAAGCAGTAGGACTAACTGCATGCAATGAAATGGATGTGGCCATCTGGTCCGCTAGTACGTTTCCCTCAATGCCCCTATGTCCAGGCACCCAACATATAATCACATGTTGGTTAGATATATATGCTTTACATAGTACGGAGTAGAGTTCATTAATTACCGAATTTTTGTGGCTACAGAAAGACATCAAGGCCTTCACAACACTAAGGGAGTCCGTATATATAACTGATTTCTGGAGTTTTGATTTATTTATATACTTTACGACCGACAGTAGTGCGTAAGCCTCAGCCGTAAAGATACTAGTTTCCGGATGCAGTGCACCGGTTTCCTAGAAGGATGGACCGACGGCTGCATAGGACACCCCGTCGTGTGACTTCGATTCGTCTTTGTAGAACTCCGTGCAGGAGTATTTGTGCTGGAGTTCCCGGAAATGCATTTGGATTTCAATCTCTGGAGCGTGTTTTGTAACTTTCATGAAGGATATATAGCATTGTGTCAGCTGCCACTCCCAAGGAGGTAGCAGCTTGGCTGGATGCATTGGGCGAAGCTCGAGGATTGGGACACGCATTTCATCACTAAGCTCCCTCACAGGCAGCGCGAAAGGATGTCTTACGGAGGGACGATTATGGAAGAGTGTAGCATATGTCGTGTCGTTAATGGTATTAAAACACGGATGTTGAGGATTAGAGTGGACTATCAAAAAATATGTTTGGCTGGTGTACGTTCTCTGCAGATGAAGTGACCACTCATTTGATTCTGCATATAAGCTTTCAATAGGACTTGTTCTGAAAGCTCCAGTGGCCAGTCGGATTTCTAGATGGTGGACCGGATCTAGCATCTTTAGCGCGCTCGGGGCTGCAGAATGATAGATCACGACACCGTAGTCCAACCGTGGTCGGATGTGGCTCTTGTAAAGATTCATTGAACATTTCCTGTCGCTGCCCCATGTTGTGTGGGATACCACTTTAAATAAGTTCATTGTTTTTAAGCATTTGACCTTGAGGTACTTTATGTGTGCAATAAAAGTTAATTTCGAATCAAGTGTGATGCCTATGAACTTGTGTTCTTTGTTCACAGGAATTCGCTGACCATACATTCCGATACTGCGTTCTGCAATGAGCCCTCTCTTTCTTGTGAAAAGGACACAACAACTTTTGTTGGGGTTAACTTTAAATCCGTTTTCTTCTGCCCACTTGGACACTTTGTTCAAGCCCTGTTGTACTTGCCTCTCACATACTGTAAGGTTGCAGGATTTGAAACCTATCTCTATCTCGTCTACGTAAGCAGAATAAAAAATGGCTGGCGGTAATGAAGCACGAAGGGTGTTCATTTTCACGTTGAAGAGCGTGCAGCTAAGTACACCTCCTTGAGGTACACCAGTTTCCTGTAAAAAAGGTCGCGACAATACATTGCCGACTTTCACGCTGAATGTACGGTTGGACAAATAGCTTTCTATTAGGACGAGCATATTGCCACGGATGCCAATTCCCGACAAGTCTTTCAAGATTCCATAGCGCCACGTAGTGTCGTACACCTTCTCCATATCGAGGAATACGGATAGGAAATATTGTTTATGTAGAAAGGCGTCGCGAATGTTTCCCTCAATGCGCACAAAGTGATCGGTTGTGGACCGCCCTTCTCTCAAGCCACACTGAAAGGGATCGAGCGTATTGTTGAGTTCAAGGAAATGTACCAGTCTTCGGTTAACCATTTTTTCAAAAAGCTTACAAGGACAATTTGTAAGAGCTATCGGACGGTAACATGCCGTCAAGGAAGGGTGTTTACCCTGCTTAAGAACACGGACCACAATCGCTTCTTTCCATGTGGATGGGAGGTATCCCGTAGCACAAATAGCGTTGAAAAGCGTGAGTAGCGTAAGTTTGGTGTCAGTGTGTAAGTTTCTGATCATTTCGTACATGACTCTATCAGGTCCCGGTGCAGAGCTTTTGCATGTGTTCAAGGCAGTTCTCGAATCAGCAATACTGAAAGGCCGGTTATAAGGTTCATTCTGTCTGGATTTTCGTATGATTGGCTTACATTCTTTCATTTGTTTGTATTTCAGAAAGGATTGCGAATAATGGTTTGAACTCGACACGCTCTCAAAGTGTTCCCCAAGTGAGTCTGCCTGATCTTTGAGTGTTTCACCTTGTGTGTTCACGAAAGGAAGTGAATATGTTTGTCGCCTTTTTATCCTATTAACCCTGTTCCAGACGTTGGCCCCATCTGTATAGGAGTTGATACCAGATAAAAACTTCTGCCAACTCTCTCTTCTGGCCTGTCGGCGGGTTCGCCTGCCTTGGGATATTACTTTTTTAAAATTCATAAGATTCTCCGCAGTGGGGGAGGCGCGGAGCAACCCCCACGCTTTGTTTTGTTTCTTACGAGCGATGCTACAATCCTCGCTCCACCACGGGAAACGCCGTTTGCATGCCAATCCATTCACTTGTGATATACATTTAGTTGCGGCATCTATCATGAAGGCTGTAAAATATTCCGCAGCAGCATCAATTCTTAACGAGGACATGTCATCCCATGATATACTAGTTAAGTTTTGGAATTTCTCGAAGTCTGCTGTCTCAATCTTCCACCCAGGAGCCTGTGGTGGATATTCGTCTTCTTTAAGTGTTCTTAATAGTATGGGGCAATGGTCGCTTCCGTAAGGATGGTTCGTAACTTCCCGTTCGAGATCAGGCAGTATGGGAGGTGAAACTGCTCAGATAAATTGAAGAAAAGGTATTGCTTGCAAGACAGTAATATGCGGGTTTCTTCTTATTCAGAAGGCACGCACCAAAAGAAAAAAGAAACTGTTCAACAAGACGACCTCGCGCATCTATACGAGAGTCGTCCCACAGGGAGCTGTGCGCATTGAAATCGCCAAGAAGAACATATGGTTCTGGCAATTGATATATAAAGGATTGGAATTCATGTTTCGTTAATTTGTAGTGTGGGGGTACGTAAAGCGAGCAAATGGTGGCGAGTTTGTTTAGAAGAACAGCTCGAACCGCCACTGCTTCAAGGGGCGTTTGTAGCTGTAAACGCTGACTGGAGATACTTTTATGAATAAAAATGGCAACACCGCCTGATGATACGACAGCACCATCGCGATCTTTGGGGAGCTTGACATACGGTGGGAGAAAGTTTGTGTGTTGTGGTTTTAAGTGTGTTTCCTGTAGACACAGCACTTTTGGATTGGGTTTTTCGATAAGCTCTTGCAAGTCATCAAGGTTCCTAAGAAGACCTCTGATGTTCCAGTGAATAATTTGTGTATCCATATTGAAAGTAAATAAGTGCTGTGTGTATGGAAACGGAAGTGATGCATTAGTTAAAAGAACTCTTTCGAGGCCCTGTAACGGGGGTTCTGCCCTTTCTGGAGCGTTCGAGGGAGCCTCGCCGCTCCTTAGGCGTTCGATGCGCCTTGAGGACAGGTGTGTCCATTGCCTCTTGTGAGGCGCCGGACACATGCTCTGGCGATCGAGAAGATTTCTGTGAGGGTCCTGCCTCGGAACGCAAGAGCCCTGCGCCCACCAGTCCGGAGGTCGATGGGGCTCCCTGAGGGATTTGGCTGCGCCGGCTGTTGCCAGCGCTTGAAGGGGCCGAGGAGGTCGGGGCAGCCTCGGCTGCGCCCACCTTCGTGGTCTATGGCCCCGTCTGCTGTGTTGGCGTAACAGTGTTAGCTGCAGCCGCCGAGGGGGCGGATGGCGTCACTGCCGCCTCACTGGGTGTGGGTCGGACAGCCGCCGGAGACCGTTGTGGCGCTGCGCCCTGACGCGCCACATCGGCAAAGGTGTGCTTTGGCAGGAAGGATACCCGCGTGCGTGCTTCCTTGAAACTCATGTTTTCTTTTACTTTAATCGTAACTATTTCCTTTTCTTTCTTCCAAGATAGGCACGACCGCGAGTATGCAGCGTGCTCGCCTTCACAGTTTGCGCAGTGGAGAGAGTTTTCACAAGATTCAGAAGTGTGCTCATTAGCACTGCATTTAGCGCAGGTTTGGCGGCCTCGGCAGCTCTGTGAGCTGTGACCGAAACGCTGGCATTTGAAGCAACGCATGGGATTAGGGATGTATGGCCGAACACAGAGCTTGATATACCCGGCCTCGATGGACTCGGGCAGGACACTTGTGCCAAAAGTAAGTATCAGATGTTTGGTCTGTATTTCCTTGTTGTCACGCCTCATCTTAATTCGCTTAACGTTGATGACGTTCTGCTCACTGAAGCCCTCCAAGAGCTCAGCCTCAGTCAGCTCCAAGAGATCATCATCGGAGACTACGCCACGTGTGGTATTCATAGTACGATGCGGAGTTACTGTCACTTTGGCGTCGCCAAATGATACTAGGTTGGGTAGGTTTTCATATTGCTTCATGTTGCGGAGCTCCAAGAGGAGATCACCATTTGCCATTCTGGATCATTTGTAACCTGTACCAAGAACTTGGGTCAGAGACTTAGACACGAGAAATGGTGAGATTGTTCGTACGGGTTTGTTTGGTGTTTCGGAGTGGACTACGTGCAAGCGAGGAAAAGTTTGTTTTTGACGGGTGAAAAATTCTGAAACATCATCGGTGCGTCCCCTCTTTAGGGAGCGATCAGGTAGTGGGGGAAAGCAGGTAGCCATAGGAGATTGTAATTTCGGCGGTAGCGCCAGCCACCCACCGTGGAGTCCTACAAGGGGACGCTGCAGGGCCTGTGAACCACGGCCTGCAAACGCCAGCTGTTCATTACCACTATAACCAAATATGAAATAACCTAGGTTGGGTATTCACACAAGTTTAACGCTTGCTGCCTGGAAAATTCGAAGTAAAGAGAAGCCAGGAGAAGACAGAAAAGGTGGAAAGTGAGAGAAAGACGAAGGCTGGAGGGAGAGAGAGACAAGAAAAGGCAACTACCGATTTCCCCCGGGTGTGTCAGTCCGGGGGTGCCGTCTACGTGAAGCAGAGGCCAAAGAGGTGTGTTGCCTACGCCGAGGGGCCTTAAAGGTCCAAACACCCGGCATCGGCTCAACCCACAGGATCCCCCTTTCCCCAGACACGACTAAGCCGCGCACGGCTACACGCGGGATGGTCCAACCCTCGTGTGCTCGGGTACGTGGTGTCGCAACACACCAAACGCCTGCTGACGCAGACGCCCCTATGGGGATAACGCAGCATGAGCGCCGAGTACTGTATTACCATGAATCTATTGCCTAAATAAATAATGGGATCGATACATGCTCTAGAAACGATTCCGATTCATCCGAGCTAGGCAAGAAACACCGACATCTATTTTTTTCTTTTTAAAGAGAACTTTAAATTCGTGTTACCCCGTTATCACTTTTGCACTGCAAACACTGCAACACTGCAAACTGTAAACACTGCAAACCTATAGCGTATGCCTTGTTCTGCGTAGTTTGGTTTCTCGTCTGTGTTACTTGTCATCCAGTGGCAACAGACAATTGCTCAGTTTCGTATGGGTATGACAAAGAAAACTGCGCGTAAGCGGCAGCATCTATTTGGTGGAACGCACTGCAGTACTTTGCCGCAAGCCCATAGTGCGCCGGCGCACATTTCTGGCACTTACTACATATAAATGCATGCTGCCGAGACAGGTGGGCTTTTCGAAGAATCTTCGTGGGTCGCGCGATCAACACAGAAGGCGCGGACGACCAGAGCGCAATGCGCGCAGATTAAACAAACTAACACGAAATCAAGATACAGACGTCACTGGTGTAGCCCGCGCCACACGAGCAGGTTTGATGTTTTCCGACTGACACTGTTGTAAGGCGCACTGAAACATAGCACACTGCACATGTGTCCCTCGGAGCTCGCATCAATGATATGTGAGGCTATACAGTTGATGTTAACGACAGTAGGAAGTTATTTAAAATGAAGTGAAAGCGCAGGTAGCATGTGGAGGAGCAGAAGACGTAATTCGCCGGCTTTAAGAGAGGTGACGGAAGTGCAAATCGTTCGAATCACATTTTCGGATCTCGAAGGGCATGCTTTTGCTGGCTGCAGACAGCAAAAGCAATTAAAAATTGAAAATGCGTCCTACAATTTCTTTCTATGCCAAGCTATAGCATACAGTACAGACTTATCTAGGGTTCTGGTTGTCTCGCAACATTTATGTGCACTTGGACGCAATCCGGCACAAAACATGAGTGTACTGGGTAATATTGCTACGGGGATGTCGGGAGTATAGAAGATTATATTTATAATATATACAAAATGAGTCTGAGTAGTTAAGATGGCTGACCGCCAACAACCCGCAGCGGCCAGCGTCTCGCGACCTTCCTCTCTTCGTTCATCCTTCCGTAACAGGACCCCGGGTGGTAAAGCACCGTCTCGGCGCATGGAAGGCGAAGAACAGCGAGCGAAGTATGGCTTCAGCCATGATACGTGCACGACATCAACAGGCGGCGGACTTGAGGATGGATCAAACTGTAACGGCGACATCTCGTAATTGACGTCGTTAACTTGACGTAGGACTTCATAAGGCCCTGTGTAGCGAGAGAGAAGCTTCTGCCAGAAACCGACCCAATGACATGGTGACCAAAGCAGCACCCAAGCACCTGGGCCTAACTGAACATCGCGATGGCACCCGTCATAACGCTCTTTTTGCAGATGCTGCGAGGCTAATAAGCGAGATCGGACGATTTGACGCGCCATGTGAGCGCGATCGATGACTTCGCGAGCGTACTCATTGGCAACGCGGGGCACAGCAGGTAGGAAGGTGTCAAAGGGCTACGTGGGGTCGTGACTATACAAAAGATACAAGGGTGAATATCCTGGGGTGTCACGTCGGGACGAGTTATATGCGAATGTCACGTAGGCCAGCGCGGCGTCCCAGTAGCGGTGATCGTTGGCAACGTATATTGAGAGCATCTCAGTGAGTGTTCGGTTGAGACGTTCCGTAACACCGATCGTTTGTGGGTGGTAGGCGGTGGACAGCTTGTGCTCAGTGGCACAAGAGCAGAGGAGGTCGTCCACAACTCGAGACAAGAACGAGCGGCCGCGGTCTGCAGGTCACTGTCGAGGTGCACCGTGCTGGAGAACGACGTCGTGAAGGAGAAAATCGGTGACATCTGTTGCGCGACTAGTCGGCAACGCCTGTGTTGTCGCTTAACGTGTCGCGTAATCAGCAGCGACGGCGATCCACTTATTCCCTCTAGTCGTCGTCGGAAAAGGGCCAAGCAAGTCAAGGCCTACACGAAAGAATGGTTCAGAGGGAACTTCAATTGTATGGAGCTAATTTCCTTTCCCTTTGTCCTCTCGTAACTTCAGTGGTAGTCAAGGAGGGAAGGTGTTGAAGGTCCGAAGTCGGCGCCCCTCGATGATTCGAGTGCACGGTGGCAGCACGAAGGAAGAGCCATTGTCCGACGAAGTGACGTTTTATTCAAAAGCCGAAGCGTATGTCCGGGTGCAAGCCCGAAGCTCCGCTCTCTTTCACACAACCAAACATGACTTTTTAAGCCCTCAGTTGTACAAAGGATTCGCAAACCAGCCAATCACACATGCGAGTTCACATCATTGTAACCAATAGCACAACCACTTTCGTGCCGCACACGGCATTGGTGGAAACAGCGGCACTCTTTAGAACACGCCAGGGGATAGGATTTCTCAAACACACGTGCCACCTCCCTCTGCCCTACGTTGCGCTGCGAGTATCGGCCCCTGATGTCTTCCCTCTTTTCACCTGCAACCGGCCGCCACACAAGCTGCCGAGAATGTTCCGTGAAATCGCGGATTATTAACTCCATATCCGCCGGACAGCGGGCTACCTTGCCAGTACTGAGAAATCTGTCTCCCGTGCAGCTGTGTGCCGGCTAAGTGATAAAGCTACCGCCATTTTCACGGGAATCCTTAGCAGGGGCACGCGGATGCCAAACATCAAAGCGGCTGGGCAGCGTCGCGTTGCCCAAATTCCGTGACGGGACATTTGGGGAGCGCGTGGGCATTAGCGGTGGCGGTGACCTCAAGCACCCCCATTCTTTCATCTTCACGCTCGTCTCCCCGAACGCTCCCCTTCAGATCGGCCCTTGTGTTCCGAGCGGAGGTGCCGTTCTAGTGCCTTTTCTACGGTGCAGCCACTAATCCGCTTTCTCTTCACGCGTGAGTGCTGCCCGCGTCCCCTCTTCGCGGAACCCATATGCGTGCCTAATTTCCGGTTATTGGCCGATACAGCAGGTGTGGGCTCGTGCTACGCTTTACTGTAGTCGCCTAAACTGGGCCACACAATAACAGCGAGGTCAAGTCCCTAATCTCAAACTGACTCCTCCCCCCTCAAGAGTGTTACTGGACACTCGATGTCCATGTAACATGATAAAAACACATAAAAAAAACTTGCACAAAAATAAATCAACCCTTCCGCACACAAGACCAATCTCCATTTCATAAACAAAAGGCTAACTTCGTGTAGTAATGGCGAAGAGGAACACGTGACAATGCTTCCAATACAGTAGACCTCACACTCGCATCAGTAAATAAAAATCTCGCCATTCTACCAACGCAAAAACAATTATGATACACTCCGCGCTGCACTCTACATCAATAAGTTCGCGTAGGTTTGACTCCTCTAACACAAGGCACATGAACAGTACGGAGTCCCAATCGTCCTGTTGTATAGTGTCTCTCGCGGCCACCAGTCCGCACCGTGTTTGTCCCAAGACATGAGACCCACTCTGTGCAGCTCGAGGTCCCCCAGAGCACACTCAGCGGGAGCGACGAGATCAGTGTCAGCTATACTCTCAGCTCAATCGGTCGCACCCGCGAATGAGTGACTATTTGACCCGTCACTCAAGACATTTCGACATTATACACAAAAATATTCAGCTTTTAGAGTTGCGTTAAAAAGACATTTAACACTTGTTTTCGAACACGCAAAACCAATCATGCACGCTGATTCGATATACACACTAATTCATGGCTAAAGATCAACTACTATACGCGCCTGAGTCAAACATAACAGGCTATTGACTCAACAAAAATATAACACATCCCGAATGTTCATCCGAGACGCGAAAGTGCATCAGCAGCCTTGTTCAGCGAACCTTTGATGTGAACAATTTCTATGTCGTACTTTTGGATCGCCAATGCCCAACGCGTCAGCCTGGCACTGGAGGGAGCCGCGCGTGTCAGGAAAGTCAGCGGATCATGGTCAGCGGCGTTATGGGCACCCGATCAGTTTTTAGCTTACGCGCATGAACCTGACACCCATGACAACTCTGACAGTGGCGCTTCAGATCAGACGCCAATGATGGCCAAAAGAAGGCCCCTTTAATGCGCTGTTTTGTCTTTTTTTCTGAGAAGTGACCACCGCAAGGACTGCCGTGCGCTAACTCTAACACCTCGGCTCGGCGCGACTTTGGGACTACCAATTGGAGGCACTGTTTCCCATCTAATTTCTCCCTGTGATAAAGTAATGGACCATCGATTACCATGCCGTGCGACCCCTCTTTCGCCTGGCGCCAAGCGTCGGCAAGTGACTCATCTTTTTCCTGCTCTCTCGCAAAAGAGTTTTCTGTGATTGGCCGAAGTTGCTCGCTGTCGCCTATATTATCCACCCCTACAGCATCCCGACTATCCGATCGCCGCTGCTCCTCAATTGACGTGGGATTAGTAGGTCGCGACTCCAATGCCTGTGCGCCCTCTTCACTCTCTCCATCTCCTAATGGGGCGCTTGCGCCACTCTCAATGGCAGTCGCCTGTGGCTTATTGCCCGATGGTTCCTCAATTGCGCGCTGCACGGCGTTAGCGCTACGGTTAGAGCATTCGGTTACCTGTTCTCGCTCTCTCATCGGGGAATACTGTTCCGGTTCGAATTCCTTTGCTTTAAAGTCTATACCCCAATCACATTTCTGCTGATCATTCAGTAGCTCTTGCCGGCAGTGACGAAGGCATTCGTAATCTTCCGGAGTGAGTAAAACTGGCGCGCTGGTAGTTAACTGATCTGTTACTGCACAAAGCAATGGCACACGCTGAGTAGCGCTCCCCGACGAGCACGGAAGACCGAGAGGCACATACATTAGGTGCGCGGTGACACCCTGTCCAAAAGCACCCGTTAACTTTATTCGGCTGCTGCTCTGACCCAAAATCTCAGGCGAAACCGCATTCGCTCTGACCACCGTGATATCTGCACCTGAATCAATGCGCGCGACGCAGCGTTTGTCTCCCACTAAGATATCGATTCTCGGGTCACACATCAGTGGATTGTTCCCAAAGGCGGCGTGTCGCAATGGGTGGCAGGGACCTTAACTGACCTCTGATCCTGGGGAGCTACGCGCGAAACTTCAGCTTTCTTGGCAGTAGTGCCATGTGAAGAGTCACAATCTCTTTTAAAGTGACCCCGTTGTCCACATCCAAAACACACCACAGAATTAGGACTGAAGCTCGACCCAGCGGCTTGTTTAGCGTGCGGCCTATAATTATCATTTCCTGGTTCAGTACCGCGATAATTGCCTTGCCTGCTAATGTGCAGAATTTCTTCGAAATTTGCGTCTAACTCTGCTATGTCTTTGGCTTTCAACGAACCCTTTACTTCCTGCTGGATGACCAGTGAGCGGAGATCATTTGGCATTAACTGCTTTAGTCTGTCAGCTATCAGCAATTCCTGCAGACTGTCAAACGACAGCACCTCTCTACTTCTGAGGTAGTACGTGAACATTGTCTCCAGGCGTGCCGCAACTTGGCTCCAAGACTCGTCTGCTTCCCTCTTGACTTCGAGACACATTCTGCGGTACTCGCTTGGAGTCATCCGCAGTTCCTTCAACACTCTAGATTTTAGGTCTGTGTAACCCATTACACCAGCCTCCGAGCGATTGGCAACGAATGTTCGCATTTTCTCAATTAAGAATGGTAATATAATAGTGCCCTGTATTTCCTCAGGTACACTTAATGCCGCAAGAAGAGCGTCCACGTTCTTGAACCAGGCGGGAATCATTGGCTCATTAGTGGGCATGGGAGCAAGGACTGCTTTCAACTCTTTCACGTATCGTGCCATTCCGGTGTGCTGATTCCTGTTCTCCGGTTCCTCTGACGAGGCACGCGACGACCTCATCTTTTCCAGCTCTAGCTTGAGCTTTAACGCCTCTATCTCTAGCATCAACTCGCGGGTGCGATCCGATTCGTTCACACTGTCACCGTCCATCCCGTTTACATCTGAATCTGTCATCTCCAAGAGTGTGCCTGAACGCAAGTGCATTCAGTGAAAGGGACCTCGAGAGAGCACAAAATGAGCCTCACCTTGTCGTGATGCGTCGCCCGGTGCTGCTGTCAGCTGCGTCAGTCTTGGCTCCCAGTGCTCCACCGGATCACCCCTGGCGTTGCCTTGCTCAGTCGCGTCGACGTTCCCTGCTGCCTTGCTCCTGATGCAGAACACAGCACCTCCTTTGTCGCTCAACGAAGTCCTTCGGGTCTGCCCTCGATCCTTGACGCGCAGCAGCTCTCGTCCCGCTAAACTCCTGTCGAGCAAATGTCGTCTGGCAGGCTCGTACGGGATGCCAGTACTGCTTCCCACAACGTACCAGCAGGTCCAAGTTGCAGCGAGCGTCCAGTCAGCTTCACCGGACTTAAGCACCTTCCTCGCTGCGGTCTGTCCGATCCTAGGGTCGACTGCGCCAGTTAATTTCCTTTCCCTTTGTCCTCTCGTAACTTCAACGGTAGTCAAGGAGGGAAGGTGTTGAAGGTCCGAAGTCGGCACCCCTCGATGATTCGAGTGCACGGTGGCAGCGCGAAGGAAGAGCCGTTGTCCGACGAAGCGACGTTTTATTCAAAAGCCGAAGCGTCTGTCTGGGTCCAAGCCCGAAGCTCCGCTCTCTTTCACACAACCAAACATGACTTTTTAAGCCCTCAGTTGTACAAAGGATTCGCAAACCAGCCAATCACACATGCGAGTTCACATCATTGTAACCAATAGCCCAACCACTTTCGTGCCGCACACGGCATTGGTGGAAACAGTGGCACTCTTTAGAACACGCCAGGGGATAGGATTTCTCAAACACACGTGCCAGCTCCCTCTCCCCTACGTTGGGCTGCGAGTATCGGCCCCTGATGTCTTCCCTCTTTTCACCTGCAACCGGCCGCCATACAAGCTGCCGAGAATGTTCCGTGAAATCGCGGATTATTAACTCCATATCCGCCGGACAGCGGGCTACCCTGCCAGTACTGAGAAATCTGTCTCCCGTGCAGCTGTGTGCCCGCTAAGTGATAAAGCTACCGCCATTTTCACGGGAATCCGTAGCAGGGGCACGCGGATGCGAAACATCAAAGCGGCTGGGCAGCGTCGCGTTGCCCAAATTCCGTGACGGGACATTTGGGGAGCGCGTGGGCATTAGCGTTGGCGGTGACCTCAAGCCCCCCCATTCTTTCATCTTCACGCTCGTCTCCCCGAACGCTCCCCTTGAGATCGGCCCTTGTGTTCCGAGCGGGGGTGCCGTTCTAGTGCCTTTTCTACGGTGCAGCCACTAATCCGCTTCTCTTCACGCGTGAGTGCTGCCCGCGTACCCTCTTCGCGAAACCCATATGCGTGCCTAAATTCCGGTTATTGGCCGATACAGCAGGTGTGGGCTCGTCCTACGCTTTGCTGTAGTCGCCTAAACTAGGCCACACAATAACAGCGAGGTCATGTCCCTAATCTAGAACTGACTGATGGAGTCGTGCGACAGGGGGCAGGGGAGGTTCCTTCCGGCGCTGACACAATTCGCAAGTTTCGACATAAAGACGCACACAGCTGTAGAGACCCAACAGGAATAAACGGCGTCGTACGCGGTCGTATGTACGCAAAACTCCAAGGTGTTCCGCCGTCGGTGCATCGTGAAGTTGTTCGAGAACGATGGATCGCAGATGACGAGGAAAAAGAAGGAGCAACTCGGAGCCGCCAGGGTTCATATTGCGGCGGTAGAGGACGCCGTCGTGCAGCACGAACATGCGGCACGAGCCGTCAGTGTTACCAGATTGCACTCCGGTGATGATGGAGTGTAAGGATGCGTCGCGTTGTTCAGCGCGCATGTCGGTCATGTCAGTGAAAGCCATCACGCAGGTCACCGGATCATGCGCAACAGGATGTAGGGGATCCACGGGGTCCCGCGAGAGACACTCAGCGTCCTTGTGCAGATGTCCAGACTTATTGGTGACAACAACTGAAAATTCCTGAAGCCGCAAAGCCCAGCGACAAAGACGTCATGTGGGGTCCCGGAGGGAAGACAGCCCGCAGAGGGCGCGGTGGTCTGTTCCGGCCGAAAACGTGCGGCCGTAAAAATATGGCCGGAACTTGGCGACAGCCCAAACTAAAGCCAAGCACTCCCGCTCGGTGACGGAGTAATTTCTCTCGGCAAGTGACAGCACGCGGCTGGCGTACGCTATCACGCACTCGGTACCATTCTGCTCTTGGGCGAGAACAGCGCCGATGCCGGGTCCGCTTGCGTCAGTGTGGACTTCGGTCGGTGCAGATGGATCAAAGTGGGCAAGTATGGGAGGGTGGTCAGAAACCCGATGAGTGCGGCGAACGCGTGAGCCTGTCCCGGGCCCCATGACAATGGCGTGTTTTTTTAGAAGATCTGTCAAAGGCCGAGCAACGTCGGCGAAGTTTTTCACGAAACGGCGAAAGTAAGAACACAGGCCGACGAAGCAGCGCACGTCAGAAGCAGAGTGTGGCACAGGGAAACTGCGTACGGCGCGAATTTTTGCCGGTTCTGGTTGGACACCGGAGGCGTCAAAGAGGTGTCCGAACACTGTAATCTGACGGCGCCCGATTTCACACTTCGTGGAGTTCAGTTGAAGGCCGGCTTTCCGGAAGACCGCAAGAATTGCACCGAGTCGGGTAAGGTGGCTGCCGGTCGTGGGAGAAAAAACAATAAAATCGTCAAGTTAACAAAGATAGGTGGTCCATTTGTAACCTCACAGAAGAGAGTCCATCATACGTTCAAATGTCGCAGGAACATTGCATAGGCCAAAGGGCATGACTTTGAACTGATATAAGCCATCCGGCGTGATGAAGGCCGTCTCTTCTAGCAGCCCATTTCATCAACTGAAATCTGCCAGTAGCCGGATTAAAGACCGATGAACGAGAAGTATTTAGCTCCGTGCAAGCAGTCCAAGGCGTCATCGATGCGCGGTAGTGGGTAGACGTCTTTGCCCTTGATCTTGTTTAAGTGGCGATAATCGACGCAAAAACGCCAGGTACCATCTTTCTCTTTCACAGGGACGACAGGCGAAGCTCAAGGGCCGGCTGATGGCTCAATGACCACTTTGCGGAGCATTTTGTCCACTTCTGATTGGATGACTCGACGTTCAGCATGCGATACCCGATAGGGACGCCGACGAATAGGATTCGTGTCTCCAGTGGTTATACGGTGGTGAACGACAGATGTTTGGCCAAAAGGCCTGCCGCCGAAATCAAAGATGTCACTGTGCGATTCAAGCAGGTGACGTATGTCCTGGCCTGAACAGAAGTCAGGTCGTCAATCATTTTCGCGAAGTCATCCGTTCAGGAACCAGAGCTTTGAGCTGGGATTGGCGCTAATAAACCCCTCTCTGCATTCAGACTCTTGAGGTCAAATTCGGAACCACTAGAAACGCTGGCCAAGAACGTGGCGGCCGGAATCACTTGAGGGCACAGGCTGAAATTCAGAAGCGGTAGAACGACGTCGTTGTTAATAGCCGCGACCAACGTATGCGGAACAGCAGCGTTCTGGTTCAGAAGCACGTTGATGATTGGGCGAAGCACATATTCACCGTCAGGAACCTGTGGCTGGGCGGCCAAAGTAACATAAGCCTCGGGTGACAGACGCACATCATGAAGCGAGCACAAGTGCGGTGGGGCGGTGTTCTGAGCATCGGCGAGTTGAGGCAGTTCTAACTGAAGAACGCCGGTCGCGCAGTCGATGAGAGCAGACTGAGTGGATAAAATATCCAATCCAAGGATAACGTTGTGAGGGCAGTTGTCGATCACAGCACAGAGAACAGAAATAGGGCGGCCAGCTATAATAAATCGCGCAGTACACATTCCAACAACAACCAGCACACCGCCGTCGGGCACACGAAGCACACGGGCAGCTGCTGGGGTGAGGACCTTCTTTAAACGTCTACGTAGGCTGGCAATCAAAACACATACGCGGGCGCCACTGTCGCCGAGTGCTTGGGCAGCTACGCCGTCTGTTTTAACGTCTATTACACTTCTTGTGGGCACAGACAGTGGATTTGCTGCGGTAGTAGGTAATGAAGCACCACCTCCGAGGGCTGCATTCATGTTTTCCGAAAGGATGTGCCAAATGCCACAGAGGACGAAAGACGACGTGGGTGCAGTGAACGGGAAGATGGGCGACGTATTTGCGGTGAACGAGACTGGTGTGCGCGCGACGATGGCGAGCGGCTGTACCACGTGTTCCTAGCAGTGTTGTCGGCGCTGGTAGAATCGGCGGTGGGCGAAACATTCCGGACATTTCCATCAAAACGGCTCAGTTTGGTCGGCGTGCGAGCTGTTGAGGGCCACGAGTTGCGACAGTATCGGGCGACATGACCAATGTGCGACAGGTGAAACATCGGCTGGTTGTCCGCTGTATTCCACTCAGTCGGATAGCGATAACGCGGAGAGAAACGCCGGGGTGGTGAGAAAGAAGTACAAGGGTGTTCGTTAGCTCTGGGACGGGCGACAGCACACACAGAACATAAACCCATGTTTTCAAGTTCCTGGCGAACGATGGCTTGTACTAGAGGAACTGAAAATGGGGTAGCATCCGGGCTACGCGAACAGAAAGGTGCCGGCGCCATCGCATCCAGTTCACGTCTAATGATTCGCACCACGTCCTCTGATGGCGACGCATGCTGCTGTGCGAGTTGATCTTGACACGTGGACGTTGCGGTAGTACTGGGAAGTCTCGCGAATGGTTGCAAGACGCGTCGGCTTTTGTGCTGCTCGGACGGTCGGCACTCATTAATGATTGCATCAACTGTAGAGCAGCTTTTGCACATAAGCAGATTAAACGCGTCGTCAGCAATGCCCTTAAGCGCATGCCCGACCTTCTTAGCTTCTGTAACGTAATGATCGGCTTTACGAAAAAGTGCCACCAGGTCCTGGATGTACGATACATAGGACTCCGTGGGGGAGTGGGCATGGGAGGCCAGTTCCTGCTTTAATGCAATTTTACGGCAGGCTGGTTTGCCAAACAACTCTGTGAATTTCTCTTTGCATTGGTCCCAGCTGGTTAGTCCCTCTTCGTGGTTTGCGTACCACACCTTTGCCGTGCCTCTTAGGTAGAACAACAGGTTAGCTAGCATAAGCGTAGGGCCTCGTCTGTTGATTCCACTAACACGTTCGTACAAGGCAAGCGTCAACTCTTCAACGTGAGTGCTATCGGTCCCGCAGATAGTTCCAGGATCCTTGGGTTGCACAACGACAACCGAAGATGACAGCGACGTAGCATGCGATAGTCGCGTAGTAGGCGTCAGCGACGTTGGTCCCGAGTGCTCACCGTCATTCATGGTGCGAAGTGTAGTGTGCCATATATGTCACAGGTCTAAGCACGCAGTGCGCATACCATTGTTTAACATTGATATTTACAATTATTTCTGTCTTGTTCTCAGATTTGCCACTGCCAAATACACATTTGAGGAGCATGAATTGCTTGCAATGAAATAGGAAGGCCAGTATTCATTGTGCTGCAGTTGCTTAAGTAGTGAAGTGTTTTTTGGTAAGCTTGCTCTATTTTCTCTCCCTTTTTTTATATGTTTTGCACGTTGCCCTCATTCATGCTGGTAGGCATGAGAACAGTTGTTAGTGTGTCTACTGCAAGAATGTCGAAGCTAGTTTGCACACACTACAGGATTTGAACGGATACCTACCACTTTTGTTATGCATTCCTGAGAACCAACCATGCCACTCGGTGAAACTTGTAGTGTCCGTTTGAGCTCTAGTGTCCGTTCATGTAATTTTACAGGACAATATTTACACAGGGAAGGAAGGGAGACCATACAACATGACCTCGGCTAACAACTGACTGTTTAAGTTGTTAGCCGAGGTCATGACTGTTTAACTGTTAACTACAGAAGTATAAAGAATACAAAATTGGAGGACGCTTAAGCTTCGCCTTCAAGAGTGGCACGCGATAGCGTTATCGCACCTCGTTCGCACCGCCCACTCATTCGCTCGGCGTGCTCTTGAGTCACACAAAGACATATTTTTCATATAAAACACTTCTATGTCCACAGTACAACTTTTTTCTAATTAGTTGTACCAGGAGTACCGCGCAGACGCATGCCTCCTCTCCAGCACCACGGCACACATGGCAGGGGATGCTTTCCCACCAGGCGCGGCACGACGCAGCGATCACGTCAGAGACGTCCCGCATCGGACGCTGCACCTAGGAATCGCGCTACGAGAGGAAATAGGAGCCGCGTCGCCTAAGCACGAGGGTTCGAGTGACGCATGCTGGAAGTTGGAAGGGGAGAAAGGAAAAAAACTTATTAAACGCAAGGGTATTGAGGCATCCTTGCACCAGTCCCCGCACGGCCCCAATGCGCTGAAACGAGACGAAGGGGACAAGCGGGTGAGTGGCGCGCCACCTGTCGGGGAGCGCCGTACATTGCGAAGACGGGGTCTTCTGTGTTTGCCGCAAGATGGCCCTGCGTGTGCGCCAAGCGCAGAAGAAATGTAGCGGAAACGTAGTTCGGTACTCGTTTACCTGCGACTTCTGTCATTTACATGCTCATAATTGTCGATATACACCGCAGTATAAGTTTCTACGGCACATTTCTAAGGCAACAGCGCATTCACTAGAAGCGCTTTTGTCCCACTTTGAACCATATAACTCATGGGTGAGTGGTAGCGTCTCCACCTCACACTCCGGACACCCTGGTTCGTTTCCCACCAAGCCCACCTTGCAAGTTGTTATTTATAAATTGCCTTCCAGGATTTTTCGCTCACGGCCAACGCCACCGACACCGGCTTTTCTGCGACGCGAGAACCTTAAGAGGAAGCTTTAGCTCGGGCCCAACTCCGACGCGGCCTATTCAAATACATGTAAAAACCCAAAAACGTTTTTCTGAGATAACCCCCGGACCGATTTTAATGAAATGTGTTGCATTTGAGAGGGCAAGTGAAATTCTAGCAACTGTTGCTCGCGGAATTTCTATTTAGGTCCTGAATTTTGTTAAAAAGATTTTCAAAAATTCGAAACTTTGAAAAAAATAGAAACACGAAGTTTACAAATTTATACCTCTGCATCAAGAGCAGATATCGCGGTTCTGTAAACGAGATCCATCAGATCATTGAAAGCGGACAAATTAGATACGTCAGTTTATATAATACGTGAATTTGTTACGTTGTTTACATTGGGTTCTTCAAAACCTATATTTCCATTTTACTATATTTCTTGACATTCATGTGTAACGTATCAATTTTGTCCGCTTTAGATGTACTATTAGATGCAGTTCACGGAATTGTATTATCAAATTTCGTTGCTGAGTCACAGAGTTCTAAACTTGATAGTTTCGCTTTTTAAAAATTTTCGATTTTTGCCAACTTTAAATAAAATATTGACGACTAAATCGAAAATCCGATACCAACAGTCACTAGATCTTAGGTTTTTCTTTTAAATGCAACAAATTTCGTCAAATTTGGTGCAGTGGTTGCCGAGAAAAACGAATTCTGCTTTTACATGTATTTAGATAGGAGCACCCGAGCTAAAGCTTCCTCTTAAGAGGAAGCTTTAGCTCGGGGCAAACTACGACGCGGCCTATTAAAATACATGTAAAACGAAGAAACGTTCTTCTGAAATACCTCCTACACCAATTTTAATCAAACTTGTCGCATTTGAGAGAGAAAGTGAAGTTCTAGTGACTGTTGGAAGCGGCATTTCGATTGAGGGCTTTAATTTTGTTAAAAGTATCTTCAAAAGTTCTAAAGTTTGAAAACATAGAAGCACGAAGTTTACAAATTCATAATTCTGCATCAAGAACAGATATCCCGGTTATGTAGGCGGCAACCATTAGACCATTTATAGCGGACAAATTCGATATGTCATTTTACGTGAATTTGTTACGTTGGTTATGATGGTTCTGCAAAATCTGTATTTCCATATTACTAAATTTTTTTATATTCATATGTAACATATGAATTTTGTCCGCTTTGGATGTACTATTAGATGCGATTCACAGAATTGTATTATCATTTTTCGTTGTTAAGGTTTAGTGTTGTAATCTTGATAGTTTCGATTTCTGAAAATTTTCAATTTTTGCCAATTTTTATTAAAAAATTGACAACCTAACTAAAAAATTCCTTATTTATAGTCACTAGATTTTGCGTTTTTCTTTAATATGCAACAAACCTTGTCAAATTCGGTGCAGTGGTTGCCGAGAAAAACGAGTTCTCCTTTTACTTGTATTTACATAGGAGCACCCAAGGTAAAGCTTCCTCTTAACGCTGTCACGTTAAAACTGATGAATCTGGTAGTTTGTTTGGTGTTACTGCACCGTCCTATCGTCCTTGGATCTGAATCGTGGCTCGACAATGACATTAGCGACTATGAAGTTTTTTTTATGTCAGTACATTTTCTTTCGCGTAAGATAGATATTGATCTCGGGCAAAGTGAAGCTGTTTGGGTTGAAATTAGACTAGATAATGGAAAATAACTCTGCGTATGCTCATTTTATGGACGCCCTGGAGGTCAGTCTGAGGCACTGGCCGACTGAACAAATACAATTGAAATAGTTAATGCTGAGTGAATCATTGTCCGTGGTGATTTTAGCCTACGATTGAGTGGACCAACCAAGGCATTGCGTCTAGTGCCAGAGATATGACAAGCAAAGAGATAATAAATATATGCAGTTCGTTTGCTTTATCTCAGCTAGTGACACAGCCAACTCGTGACCGGACTGTGTTAACTTCTCTTTACCAACATGCCCTCAGCAGTACAATCCTTGCTTGTATTACCAGGCATGGCTGATCACAGTGTTGTTCTGTTTTAGATCAATTTCAGATATGCAAAGGTAGTAAGTAGCGGACGCCGGCGTATATTCAGCTACAAGAAAGAGCGTGTAAACAAGATATCATTTTTACTGGACGCATACTTGCCACATTTCTAACGCTTTTGGAATCGGTAGGTTTCAATGAACTGGGGGGGGGGGCGTATTCAAGGGCAATATCTTTGAGTTCAGTGAACTGCTTGTGCCGCCATGGCCGCTGACATCAAGGCGCAGTAAAAGCAAACCATGGTTCACGAAGGAAGTACGCAGAATTCTTCGGAGAAGAAAGCACGCTTATGAAGGTTATAAAAGAAATCCTACGTCTTTCAAGAAAGAAGAAATAAAAAGAACAACAAAAGTATTAAAGAGTACTACGAAACAATCAAAAGACTCATATTTTGACTCTATAATTTCGCGAATGAAGCAGTGGCCCAGAGAATTGTAGAATTTTATTAATACGAACCGCAAAGATTAAATTTCAGTATCCTTGCTTGACCATGATGGCACAGTTGTTCACGGTAGCATTACTGGAACAAATTGCTTTAATTCATTCATTGTCTCGGTATCTGGGAAGTGCTCTCATGACAGTGAACTATCTCTGAACTATGGCACAAAATGTATACTGAAAGCATGGATGATGTCATTAACTCAAGGGGAATTGAATTGTTACTCCAGCGCCTTGATAAATCTAAGGTGGCTGGGCTGGATTATTTGCCTCCTGTTTTTCTGGCTTTATGCGCTCCTTCTGCGTCTCGATATCTACAAGTTATTTTTGCTAAATGTTTAGAGCTGAGCAACCTGCCTGATGACTGGAAAATAGCCGATGTTGTACCTGTAAACAAATCAGGACCACGTAGTACTGTATCTAATATCGACCATTTCCTTAACAAGTTGCATTTGTAAAATTTTTGAACACATCCTATTTACTAGTATTATGAACCACCTCGACACCTACGCATTGGTAAGCCCTAATCAAGATCGTTTTAGACGTGGCTATTCATCCATCACCCAACTTGCTGAATTACCACATGATTTTACAAGTGCATTAGACATGGGTTGCTCCATTGAAGCCATTTTCTTGAATTTCCAGAAAGCTTTTCATGTTGTACCTCATCACTTGCTGCACGAAAAAGGTTCATGGTATAATGTTAGTCAGTTAGTAATTTCCTGGATCAAAGAATACTTGAGTACTAGATGTCAGCGCGTATTTCTTAACAACAAAAAGTCTCATGAGGTTGATGTTATATCAGGAGTACCGCAGGGGTTCGTTTTGGGTCCATTGCTATATTTAATTTATATGAATGATACAGATTCTATCCTATCTTTCCATGTGCGCCTGTTCGCAGACGATTGTGCGATTTATCGGGTTATTACTAATCAACAGGATTGTGCCATTTTGCAACATTAATTCAACAACATAGATGAATGTGCAGCACTTGGGGCATGCATATCAATTTGCATAAGAACAGTACACATGTAGTTTCCAACAAAGCGATGCGCCCCCATAACTACAAATACTTCCTAAACACTACTGAGCTGATTCCCGTGTGTGAGTACAGATACCTTGGCGTCATCTTTACCCCGACTTATCATGGCACCGCCACACTAAAAAAATTACAGCCAAAGCCTGCCGGACATTAGGCTTCCTGCGTCAAAATACCAAGCGATTTTTTTTAAAAATTAAACAGCTACTGTACACATCTTATATTAGGTCCACACTTGAATACGCCTATACCGTGAGGGATCCTTGGTTCAAAAATGACATTCAGCGAATAGAAATAGTGCCAAATTGAGGAGTTCGATATGTTTTTCGAAATTACACAAGACACTTCAGTGTAACGCATGCAAAGAAGCACCTTTGCTAGATTTTCTTAGCTAAACGTAGGGAAATGCTAAGATTGAAATTTCTGCATTACATCTTTCATTCTGAAACAGGTATACGGTATGAAACGTACTTACTTCTTCCTGATTATATTGCTTTACGACGAGACCATGTCAACAAAAATTAAAGCGATAAGGAGCAAAACACTAACATTTAATATGTCGTTTCTTCCCCGGAAAATTTCGGATTGGAACCATCAGGAGATGTTGCCACCACCACCGGAAATGAAATCTTTTTCTTGTTGCTCCAGGAGTGCAGGTATGGGGACAATGTATTTAATGCGCAAGTGAATTCTGTCCAATACAAGGAACGTATTCTAGTCCCTGTTATTGATACGTGATTAGTAGGCCCTGTGACGTATGTATAATATATATACTAAAATTATTGCTTTCTATTCCTATGGTTTCTTATTGTAGTGCTTGCTTTCATGTGTGTGCGTTATCGCAATGTTCTATGCACATGACAATGCGCCTGTGTTCTTCCCCCTTCATTGTAATATATCACGCCCCACTGTAATGCGATACGTGGCGCTGTGGGCAAAGCGATAAATGAATAAATAAATGAAGGGTTATCAAAAACAGCACTGGACGTGCTCAGGTGTTGTGCGCAAGTTAGTTTGAGAGGGAAGGCAGAAGTTGTAATACAAAGGCTTAAAATCACGATAAACGTGTTTGCATAAAAAAGTAAGTAAATAGGCACAGACTAATTTCCAAGTTGCGGGATGTACCACCCTGGCTCAGCAACCCATTGACACGGAGGACAGTGCGCCCGTGAGGTGCAAGCTACGTCCAGTGAATGCGAAGAAGCAGAAGATCATCGAGGGCTGTGTGGATGACCTCCTAGAACAGGGCCTTATAAGACGAAGGACCAGCCCGTGGACTAGCGCCCCAGTGCTCGTTGCAAAGAAGTCTGGAGGCTACCGGCTCGCTGTGGACTACCGTCCGTTAAATGCACGCACCCGAGTACCTGCCTACCCAATGCCTCGAACAGACTGGCTGCTAGCGCAGTTGGGCCGAGCAATGTGGTTTTCCAGCTTTGATCTCTCCCAAGGGTTTTTCCAAATTCCTGTTTGCAAGGCTGACATAGCTAAAACGGCCTTCATTTGCCATCAAGGTACATTTGAATTTACGAGGATGCCCTTCGGGGTCGCAGGCGGTCCAGCAAATTTTCAAACCCAGTGGACCGGGTGCTGCAGGGAATCAATCACCACTTTGCTATGGCATTTTTAGATGACGTCGTTGTACACTCAGAGACACTGGAGAACCATGTTGAACATGTAAGGGAAGTGCTACAACGCATTGAGGGTGCTGGCCTTACGATTAATCCAGATAAAGTACAGGTCTGCTGTCAGTCCCTCAAGTTTTTAGGTCACATCATCTCCCCTGGGCAGTGCAGATCAGATGAGGACAAGGTGGGTGCAGTTCTGGATTACCCAAGACCCAGTACAGTTAAGCAGCTGCAAGTCTTCCTGGGACTTGCCGATTACTATAGAAGCTTCATCCCTCACTTTTCACTGACGGCACATTCACTGACCAACCTTTTGAAGAAGAACGAGCCATGGCAGTGGGAGGAGCGCCAAGAACAGGCTTTCATTGCACTCAAGCAGGCCTTAGCTCAGGATGCTGTTATAAGCCTCCCAGATCTAAATCGACCCTTTGTGGTGGAGACAGATGCAATTGGCACTGCAGCTGTGCTACTGCAGGCTGGCCCTGATGGTCTGCAGCCTGTTTCCTTCATTAGCAGAGTCCTTACAGCAGCCGAGAGCCATTATACTGTCCAGGAGTGGGAATGCCTGGCAGTAGTCTGGGCAGTGGACAAGTTCAGGGCATATCTTGTATTTACGGAGCTTGGGATACACTGTGACCACTCCTCCCTGGCATGGATGTTTAATACCGACCAAGCTTCACCCAGGGTCAAGCGTTGGGTTCTTCGGCTGCAGGGCTTCAACTGCTGAATCAAGCACAGACGAGGGCTGGCAAACATACACGCTGATACCTTGAGTAGAGCCCCTCTCCAGTGTGAAGACAACCCAAGTGACAACCTACATGAGACGCTGTTCCCTATTGCTGCTCCAGAACCTGAAGGCAAAATTACATTTGATGAAGTAGCTGTGGCCTCCGAGGTTGACTCTTCCCTGCTGAGTGACACAACACAGCTGGTACAAGAACAGGCTCGTTATGACCGCCTCTTAAAGCTGAAGGCGGTGGTCCAAGGGACTCAGCTACCAAGCTCGGACCCTGATCATCGCCTCTTTCGCGATCTGGCCGAAAAACGGAACTGCAGCCAAGCGGATTGCTGGTTCAGCAAAGAGGCAACCAGAAGGTAGCGTGGTTACCTAATCACTTGTGGCAGCTGGCACTGAAGGTGGCCCACGACCATCCCACTGCAGGCCATGCTAGATTTTTCAAAAATCTGAGGCGTATTGCTGCTTGATTCGTCTGGCTGGGCATGCGAGCCGACATATCAAAGTATGTGCGATGCTGTACTGTCTGTCAGCGCACAAAAGCTCGGCGCAAAAAACCAGAAGGCCTCATGAGCAGTCAGTGGGCAACATCGCCCATGGAAGAGCTCAGTGTTGACATTATCGGGCCCTTGCCATCTATACCTCGCGGCCACAATACTTGCTGGTAGTTATTGACAAATTTACGAAGTTCCCAGAGCTTTTCCCTCTACGAGCAGCAACAAGTGCAAAAATACTGGAGTGCATGGTGCAAGCCTTCTGCCGCCATGGCACACCTGTGGCCATCACCAGTGACAATGGCAAGCCCTTTGTTAGCACACTATGGCACAACCTCTTGAAACACTGGGGCATCAAAGATCGTCACACAGGGCCTCACCGGCCGGCTGGCCAAATGGTGGAGCGTCACAATGGCACAATTAAGCAGTGTCTACGGGCATACTGCTCCAGCCACAAAGACTGGGACCGGCATATACCTGAGATCGCCCTTGCCATGCGTACTGCCGAGAGCGTCGTCACCGGATATACTCCAGCATTGTTGTGTTACGGCCGCAAGTTGCGCACCCCATGGGAACCTGCAAGCGACAAGGAGGACACGGAGCCTCCGAAAGCAGCACAACATGCACTTGCTGCAGAACTCCAGCAGTGCCTTGGAGAGGCCCTCCAGTATGCTCGGTCCCATCAGGCAGCTGCTTGGAAGGTGCAGAAATCCTGTTACGACCGTCATCGTCAGCCAACAACCATCAAAGAGGGTGACCTTGTGCTCCTGGATTCACATACCTTGAGTGATGCGGCCAAGGGCGTTTCGTCGAAATTGGCACCGCGGCGAAGTGGACCTTATTGTGTAGTCAAACGATTAGGTGACAATGACTTTGTTTTGAGCGATACTGCTACAGGACGTCATCGAACTACCGCCCACGCTGATCAGCTGATGCTCTACCACGAGCCATGGCTTCTCCCTACCAGCACAGCTTCACGATTCAAGAGGGGGGGGAGAGTTGTGACGTGCAAGGGCCGGGGCAAGCGAGCCCAAGACCCACGACGAGGAGCCACGGTTCTCGGAGGCCAAGCGCGGGATCGACAGTAGTTGACTGAGCGGTGAACAGGTGGCGTGAGTGCGGGGAGGACAGCGGCGCGAGTGTACGGGGAGAGAGTGAAAAGGGATCGGAGTGGGGTTGCGGGTGTTGCGGCGCGGAAGGTTGGCGTTCGGGAAATAAAGCGGTAGTTCGGGACAACGTGTGGCGTGTCGTCGATCGTGACAATTTCTCTTGCCAATTTTCAACCATGGGTGAAAACAGATAAACAATCTTAATCCGGCCGAAAGCCCCATTGCGGCAATGCGTGGCCATGTCGGATCAGCATACTGGTCTTTTGAGTGAAGTATGGAGATCTCATGGGTACATATTCAGGCGCCGGCCAGTCTGCCCTAAGTACATTTGAGCACATGTGAACGGAATACAGTACACTGCCTCTGACACACACTAGAAAATTTGGGGCTATCTCTAACCAAGCAAGCCTTGCTTGCCTCCCTGCCTTTCTCAATTCAGTTGTGAACTGCTCTGCATATGCTGTCTAATTTCTTTTTGCTGGAAATATATGTGCATTGCAGACCACAAGTGAATTGACAAAGGAACCCAGGCGTTGGAGGCTTGCTTAGTTATAGATACCCAAAATTTGTGTCGTATCTGCCAGGGATAGTGTAGTCTATTGTGTTGATCACGTGTATATTTGGTCCAATGTATATCGGGCGTGCAGACTAGCCGGCGCCTCAGCATGCACCTAGGAGCGCACCATAATTTACTCAAATGACCAGTGCGCTCGTCCCATTTCACCATGCATTGACACGACAAGTCGTGCGCTGGATTTAGATTGTTCATATGTTTTGTTCGCCTATGGCAACCGATTGACATATCAAAATCAGTGAGGAATACCATATCCAAAAATGGGATGTGTGTCCGTCAACGCTCACTATGATTGCATGAGAAATAGGAATACTCTCTAATGACATGGAATAGCAATCACCATGCTTATTCATCAAATTTTTTATGAAAGTTTGTTTCTTATGTTGGTATGCATTTGTTTTTCAACTTGTGCCCTCCCTTTGAAAGCAGCGCTCGGGTGTAAACGACAAAAACAGCAGACATGGTGTGGTGTATTTTTGCTTGGGATATATGCGATCATACCGGAGGCCAACACAGGCATGATATGGTACGGTTGAAATGTATGAGAAGTGTGCCGGTAGCTCATGCAAATATTCTATAACGACTGGCACTTGGATATCCCGGGGATGCATTGGGTTGCCCGTACACGAACACTCCTATGCTCATTTCCATGCCAAGTAATTGGTGAGATTTTCTAATTCAACATAGCAGTCCACAGACACTGCTGTCCTTTGTCGAGTTGAAAACGATACAGCTGAAGTAGTTCACAACATGTACCACGCCAAAGGTGATCCACGTTGCACGTTTGTAGAGCCAAGAGCAAGTTCAACTTGCTGAAGTTACTGCTGCACCCAGAGGCCACACAGTGGTTCCTCAACAACTTTGTGTGAACCGACATCACATAAATTTTTCGCAGAACTAGCTATAACGTCTCCAAATCTTTCTGCAGCAAGTGATACAGCGTGTATTTCCGTGGTTGATTGCCAAGTTTTGTTAATTTTCTTTCCTTTCTACCATGCAGGGTACACTTGCACTTACTTCAAGGCGACGACCCTCAACCTCAAGAACAGTCTCTCCTCAATGATAAGTGCGAGATTAAATGATAGGAAAATATCACATTTGTAACCAGGCTGATACTGTGTTTTCCTTTCATTTAACCTCCTTCTACATTCAAGGAAACATTGATGTGCCCAATAAATGTTTTTGATAAATTTCTTTCGTTGAGTAATCTCTAACATGCAGCATATATGAAACAGGCCATGTACATGTCAAAAGTACTGCATCTTTGTTGGACATACATACATGAATACAGGCTGCATATATCAAGCACCAAAGAGAGTCAGGCACAGGTAACATCTTTAAATAAGTTCTGACTGCCATTGGCACACATCAGAAAATCTTACGACACGTGGTGGCCAATTTCGTTAGACTGCTATGAGTAGCAGCGGTCTAATGTAGAAGCTCATTGGAGATTTATTAGGAAGACATGAGAAAGTCACAAGAAATCTGCTCTGGACAGCACATTAGGAAGACATTTCATGCTCACAAGAAAAACACTCATCAAGAATTCAACAGAAAGGCGGTTGCGAATATGTTTTAGAATGATATTAGGAATACATCAGAAAATTCGAAATAAACTCATCATCATTAAGTCTAATGGCAGTTATGCAAAAGCTCATGAGACTTTCATGTGACAATCATCTCATATTTTCTTAAGTGCCCCGGACGAAGTGTGTACGTTGGGGCTTTACACCATGTGCAGGGGAGAAATGCTTCGCATTGACTGAGATGATCACCAATAATGGTTGGTGTCGCAGTATTTTTGTTTGTTATTTTCATTTTTTTTTGTTCAGCTTACCTCGTTCCTCTTGACGTACGTCGCCGCTTGTCAACTACGCGATATTGACAAAAGCCACTCTGTATCCCGGCCGCTCCTTCTCGGCACTTTTCCCGAGTCTACATTTGGAAATAGGCGGGGAGCTGTCGTTGCGGAATACGCGACCTGCAACTTCATTACACGCGCTGTTCCAGCAAGTAGTGCTACGGATGCGGCGAACCTCTTCCTACACAATGTCATCCTGAAGCTTGATATTCGACGACAAATAGCCAAGGAACATGGCGGTCATATTTTGTGTAGGGCCACTGATGACATTATGCGTGTCTCTTTATCGAGCATAAAATTTACACATGCTACCATTCATAAACCAACGCTTTCAATGAGAATTTGAACCCAACACTCACAGCCATGCTCTAGCAATACATTTCAGCCGACGGCCATCATTGGGTCAATGCCTACATTACATGAGCTTGGCATGCAATGCCTCTGCCTCGGCACTGCTGGCTTACACGCGAAGGTCACCGCGTCGCAAAAAATCCGATATCGGCGTCAGAAGTCTTTTGGCGAAAAGTCATTCCGAACCACAGCCACGCAGGCCATCCCAGTGGCGCAGAGGCTTTACTGAACTAATGGAATTCCTCAAAGTAAAATGCGTCAGAAAAATGGTAGGTACAACGGAAACACAATCTTCAGGCAGTATAGTGTCAGAATGTAATTTGAATATACGAGAAAACATAACTCTGTTACGCGCAAACGCAAACACAAACCCCCTTTTTCAGCATTTCTACCGTTCACAGGGCGGCCATCGCCTCCAAGATTTGCGCACGCCAGAACCTCCAGATGGCGCTCACCTCCACCACATCGCCTGCCGTTTATACCAGAAATCTTACTTTCGTTCATAGCGTTCGCCGCCAGCGCTTCCCGATAAACATTACGGTTACATAAGCTGCAGTCGGCGGGAAGCGTGACAAGTTGCCGCGGATCTTTGAATGCTATCGCTTTCAACGCTTGAAGGCGACGCTTAGGCCTCCTCTCAATTTTTACTTTTATTTGGCCGATAACCCACGCTACTGTTAGAAAGCTTACTTCGGTCCTGTGTATTTATATATTGCACAGTGCAGGCAGATTGTTGAACAGAATCGCTCGTACTTATACTGCCTCGAGGATTGTCTGAAAAGTCCTGCTTCTTGGGCGAGTTGCAATTACATACATGGGTGGGGTGCGCTTTTAAGACAAGAACAAAGGAATGCACCCATTTGTGTACCTGTGTGCATATATTATCCTTAAAAGCTCACCCTACAACAGGGTGTCTGAATAGCTATAATTTGAATAGCAGCAGACTTGTTCACAACTGTTGCTACGACACTAGACAATGAGCGTCGTCACGGTCATTATGAATGACTCAATGTTTGACGTTTAATGGCGCAAGGGCCAAATATGACCAAAGAGCGTCATGTCCGTGGTAATGAGTTTGCAGTGTAATTATGGCTTCTTTGAAGTGAGTGTGACGTGGTTGTAAAGGGGCCTTAAAATAGTCGCTCTAAGGTGCCTGAAATCGGCATAATAGGAATATGGCGACGACGTATGACGTGTAACACTATGAGCATTAAGATCCATTTCAAAAGAATGATACGATGTATAAAATATATTAGGTTATAAGAATGACTAGAGCACTACTGCCTCCTTAGAACCCTTGAAACACAAGGGCCTGGAGGCGTGTGCTACGCAAAACAATTATCGCAGCGGCATCCTCTGGAACAAGGGTACTCTACGAATCTAATGGGCTTAGAACACGTAGAACAACATCATTTAAGAAGTTGAGGACTACCTTGGTGTTAAAAAACGGTTCCTTATCAAGAAACATAGCCAGGTGAAGAGGGATGTAACAATGGTATGCAAACGGGAAATGTTTCTTTCTCTGCGTTTCGGCTTCCCGACACTCCAGGAGCACACTCAGGACGGTCAGCCTCTCACCGCATCTACCACAGGTTGAAGGTTCACTTCCAGTAAGTAGAAAATTATGGGTCCCAAATAACAGTGAGTAAAGTTCAATTAAAACAGGATTTGTAAACTTTTGTGAAGAATTCAGCGCTTTTACAAGGCTTACAAGTCTGTGAATATTTTTACTCTGTCAAGTTTTAATTCCTTTATGTTTTACTGCAGACAGTACCAAACAGGCTTCTGCAGTGAGGATACTCGTTAAGGCGTTCAATACATCAGATTTCGAAAAAGAGGGACCAACAGCAGCATAAGATACACGAGAATGTGATTTTCATGCGTCTGTGTAGAATTCGAAACAGCCGTACTTCGATGGAAGTTCACAGAAATGAACAGAAATTTCCAGGTCAGGGGGGGTGCTTTGTGGCCTCTACAAAGGATACATCACAGTCTATCACCTGCTACTTCCTGGGCGGTAGTAGCTTAGCTGGTGGCATTAAGCGCTGTTCGAGAATTAGGACATCCATTTCTTCGCTAAGCTCTCTTGCACGCAGTGACACAGGAAGTGTCATAGAGGGTCTATTATGAAAAAGTGTTTCACATGTCAAGTCGTGAACGTATGTGAAACACGGAGGTTCTTTATTAGAGTACACTTTGAAAAAACAGGTGAAGCTGATGTATGTTCTCTGAAGATGAAGTGACCACTGATCTGACTCTACATAAGACTTTCGACACAGCTTGTTCTAAATGCGCTAGTGGCCAAACGGATAGCCAGATTATCAACAGGTTCTAACATCTTAAGCGCACTCGGTGCGGCAGAGTGATAGACTACGGCACCGTAATCTAACCGTGATTGGACTAGGCTCCTATAAAGATTCAGTAAACACTTGCTATCACTACCCCATGTTGAGTTGGATAGGATTATAGGTAAATTTATAGATTTTGGACGTTTTGCTTTAAGACATTTTATTTGTGAAACGAAAGTGAGCCTGGAGTCAAGAATAACACCTAGAAATTTGTGCTCTTTGTTAAAGAGAGTTTCTTGTCCACCCAGTTCTACACAAGGATCAGGGACCAGGCCCTTCTTTCATGTAAAGAGAACACAAGAGCTTTTTGGAGGGTTGATTTTAAATCCATGTTGGTCTGGCTTCTTTAAGCCCTGCTGTACCTGTCGTTTCAACACGGTAAAGTTGCACGATTTGTAACCTATATGTATATCGTCCACGTAGACGGAATAAAAAATGGATGGTGGTAGAGAAGCACAAAGTGCGTTCATCTTAACAATAAAAAGTGTGAAACTGAGTACGCCTCCCCTGGGTACACCAGTTTCATGTATAAAAGGTCGCGATAATAGGTTGCCGATTTTAACGCGGAAGATACGATTGGACAAAGAGCTTTCAATTATTTTCGACATATTTCCACAGATACCTATTTCCGAAAAGTCTCGCAAGATCCCTTAACGCCATGTTGTGTCATATGCCTTCTCCATATCAAGCAATATTGAGAGGAAATACTGTTTGTGTACAAATGCATCGCTGATATATCGTTCAATGCACACAAGATGATCGGTTGTCGACCGCCCTTGTCTGAAGCCAGACTGATAGGGATCGAACATATTGTTGAGTTCAAGGAAACGTATGACACGGCGATTATTCATTTTTTCAAAAAGCTTACGCAGACAATTTGTAAGAGCTATCGGACGATAACTTGCGGCCAAGCAAGGTTCTTTTCCCTGCTCCAGAACAGGAACCACAATCGCTTCTTTCCATGCAGTTGGTAGGTATCCTGCAGCCCAAATAATGTTGAAAATTGTGAGTAGTGTAACTTGGGTGTCTTTGTGTAAGTTTTTGATCATTTTATGCATGATTCTATTAGATCCCGGTGCAGAGCTCTTGCATGCGCTCAAGGTAGATCTCAACTCAGCAATACTAAAAGGACAGTTGTATGGCTCATTCTGTCGACATTTTCTTATGAGTGGCTTACGTTCTTCTATTTGTTTGTATTTCAGAAAGGATTGCGAATGATGGTTTGAACTTGACACGCTCTTAAAGTGCTCCCCAAGTGAGTCTGCCTGATCTTGCAGTGTGTCGCCCTGTGTATTTACCAGAGGGAGTGAATATGGTTTGTCGCCCTCTAATGATATTAACCCTATTCCAGACTTTGGTCTCATCTGTAAACGAGTTTATACTCGATAAAAACTTCTGCCGACTTTCTCATCTGGCCTGTCGGCGGGTTCTTCTCACTTGGGACTTTACTATATTAAAGTTGATAAGATTCTCTGCAGTGGGAGAAGCGTGTAGCAACCCTCATGAGTCGTTCTGTTTCTTACAATCGGTCCTACATTCGTCGTTCCACCACGGGACACGCCGTCTGCATGCCAAGCCACTTACTTCGGATATGCATTTAGATGCGGCATCTATTATGAAGGTTGTAAAATACTGCACACCAGCATCAATTCCTGAAGAAGACATGCCATTCTATGAGATACCAGTGAGAGTTCAGAATTTCTTCCACTCGACTGTATCAATCTTCCACTTTGGAGCCTGTGATGGATATTCGTTTTCTTTATATGTTCTTAGCAGTTTGGGGAAGTGATCGCTCCCGTAAGGATTGTTCGTAACTTCCCATTAGAGTTCAGGCAGCATAGTCGGAGAAACTATGCTGAGATCATTGAAGAAACGGTTCTGTTTGCAAGACAGTAATATGTGGGTTCGTTCTTATTCAGGAGGCACGCACCAGAAGAAAAAAGGGACTGTTCAACAAGACGACTTCGCCCATCTATACGACAGTCGCCCCAAAGGTAGCTGTGCGCATTGAAATCGCCCAGAATAACATAAGGTTCTGGAAATTAGTCTAGAAATAACTGAAATTCATGTTTGTTTAATTTCTAATGTGGGGGTGTGAATAGCGAGCAAATGGTGATGAGTTTGTTTAGGAGAACTGCTCGAACCGCCACAGCTTGAACAGGCGTTTGTAGCTGTAAGCGTTGACTCGCTATACTTTTATGGACAACAATGGCAATTGGGAGCGAGAAGTTACGGAGTCGCTATCTGTCGGAAACGCCTCCCTTGCGTAGTATGAGGGATCACGCAGCGCGCTCCTCACAGGTGTCGCTTCCGGCGCTCAATAAAAGCACCACTCGACAGCCCTCCTGGACATTTATGTAAGTACTCTCAAAACGAGGGAAGTTTTTGACTGTCGATATAAAAATCTAGGGTAAACTTAAAGCACAGAATTGTTTACAGACGCTATCTCTTTACCGAATACGTACAGCGAACGCCACTACGTGCGGTCGCCGCGATGGAGTCTACCAAACCGGCTTCTTGCGCGAAAGGTAGGCAAGCGCTGAAAGTAAACTATGTGAAATATGTTCTTATAGTGGGCTGTCTGTATAACGACATGGGGCATAGCAGAATGAAGCCTCAATGCAGCGATCGCACGGGTTCCCAGCGACCGACTGCGCGTCTGCATGCATGTCCGCGCACAATGTTTTTCTTTCTCTATGAGCGCGCTTTTGCACCGTGCCGTGAGCTTTAGGCCGCAGCATATGAGCATTTGACAGTACACTAACAACCATTGTTGCGTGGACCCTATCAGAACTTTTCAAAAATAATTTCGTTATAGAGACTTCGACGCCTACGGCGATTGTGATGTGCCGTCACGACCATTCAATCTTTTTTGTCTTCTAAATTCTTAGACATTTCAATATTATTTCTCAAGTTGCGTCGCAATGTATGTATCGGTCTTCCTAGCGCGCGATTTTCCTCTGCTTCTCTCTTGTAAGCCAGTGCATTAACTCCTAACAAAGACATGACCATATGCCATGCCTTTCTTTAATGTGTGTTTTACCGCTCCCTTTCCGTTCCAGTGAATTTGCCAGTATATAGCATCAACAAGTTCATAGACCAAACCGTCCTGACATTACCCGGGCAGCGGGCGCGGGCGAGTGTCTCAGTACGCGTTTTCTGCTATTCACCGAACATCGCGCAGTCCCGGCACCGTAGCAGAAATATTCCTCGCACCTGTGCTTGCTGCACACCCGAGTTGTAGCCAATGGCTGTCTGCCGGTTGTAAGTTTCGCCAGCCAAGCTTCACGCAGCTCCTTGCCCTGCGGCTGCGTGTGAATGAGGCTGACACCGGGCTCCGTTGCGTACGTCCGGCACTGCGGCACCGAGCAGCAGCCTACCATGCTGCACGCCTCAAAAGCCAGCCACTACGTATTACAGTAGTTTCAGATGTTGTCAAGTTGACACCCAAGGCGGTAAAGCCTCATCACTTTATCAGAACTACGGCGCCGGTGGGACTTTAAACTTTCGTGTTAAGCTCGCTTCGGCGCTTCCGAAGCAGCCGACGCGGCCGCTGTGTCCACGTGATCCGTCATGCCACGTCACGCCGACGGTGGCGCCAGCTTTTCCAGTGGTGGAGCTCGCTGCCAATGCCGCCCGATGATGTGACAGCTTCATCGCAGTCTTTCCGAAAAGTTATACACTGTCGGAGAAAATTTCTCTGTTTTGATTTTAGGTGTAGTTCCTGTAAACATAGTACATTTAGATTGTGTTTGTGGATGATTTATGTGTCATTTATGGATGATTTATGATGTTATGTTAAAGTAAATTGGTGCTTTGTATACAGAAACAGAAGTGATGCCTTAGATTACAGAGCTCTTTCTACGCCCTGTAATGAGTATTTTGCACTTTTTGGAGCGTTCGAGGGAACCTCGCCGCCCCTTACGCGCTTGGTGCGCCGCGAGGACAGCTGTAGGGTCCATTGCCTCTTGTGAGGCGCCGGACACGCGCTCTTGCGAGCGAGAAGTTTCCTGAGAGACCCTGGCCTCGGAGGGCAAGACTCTTACGCCCACCAGCCCGGATTTCGATGGGGCTGCCTGTGGGATTGGTCTGCGCCGGCTGTTGCCAGCACTGGAAGGGGCCTGGGAGGTTGAGGCAGCCTTGGCTGCGCCCATCTTCGGGGTCAATGTTCCCTTCTTCTGGGTTGACGGAGCAGCGCTACTTGCAACCGCCGCGGGGACAGATGGCGTAACTGCCGACTAACTGCTCGTGGGTCGGTCAGCCGCTGGAAGCCGTTGTGTCGCTGACTCCTGACGCGTCACATCGGCAAAGGTCTCTTAGGCAGGCATGAAACCCGCCTGCGTGCCTCCTTGAATGATATGTTCTCTTTTACTTTGATCGTTACAATTTCTTTTTTCCTTTTTCCAAGATGGGCACGACCGCGAGTACGCAGCGTGCTCCCCATCACAGTTTACGCAGTGGAAAGTGTTCTCACACGCTTTAGTGGTGTGTTCATGGGCACTGCATTTCGCACATGTTTAGAGGCCCCGGCACCTCTGCTAACTGTGGCCGAAACGCTGGCATTTGAAACATCGGAGGGGATTTGGCACGTGCGGCCTAACAGGGAGCTTAATGTACCCGGCCTCGATTGACTTGGGCAGGACACTTGCACCAAAGGTGATTATTAGGTGCTTCGTCCGAATCTCTTTACCATCCCGCCTCATCTTAATTCTTCTGACATTGATCACATTTTGCTCACTGAAGCGCTCCCGGAGTTCTGCCTCAGGCAGCTCAAGCAAATCATCATCCGACACAACACCACGGGTCGTGTTCATTGTAAGGTGCGGTGTTACGGTTATGTGAGTGTCCCCAAATGACACTAGTTTCGGTAGTTTCTCATACTGTTTCTGATCGCGGAGTTTAAAGAGGAGGTTACCGCTTGCCATCCTCGACGCCTTGTATACCTGGCCCATAAACATGAGTCAAGGACTTTGAAACGTAGATAACGTGGAAGCAGGGGAAATTCTGGATTTGGTGTCCGAAAAACTGGAAGACATCTTCGGTGCGCCCTCGTTTCTGAGGGCGATAAGGAAGGAAGGGGAAAGAAGTTTCCATGAAAATATATAAACATTCGGCAACAGCGCCGACCGCCAACCACGGAGCCGAAAGAGGGGATGCGGGAGAGATTGCATACAAGCCTGCACGACGCCAGTCGCACGCCGTCACTATAACCAAATATGGTGTACGCAAGATTGGATAGCCACACAGCCTTAACCCTTGCCACCAAGGAGAAGAAAGTAAATGGAAGAGAGAACGAGACAGGGAAGGTGAATGAATCAATGTGTGTGGTTTAGTGGCGCAAGGGCCAGATATGGCCAAAGAGCGCCAAGACAGTGTTCGTGATTTCGCGGTGGAATGATGAGTTCTGTGAAGATGTGCCTTGGCTGTACAGTGGCCTAAAAATAGTCGTGGTAAAGTGCGTAAAACCTACGTGCTATAATATTATGGCGATGACTAATGACGATTACTATCAACGTTAAGATCCATCGTAGAAGAATGATTCAAAATAGAACATATATAAGATGGTAAAATTACTTTGACCACTGCTGCATCACCAGAGTCCTTGAAACACAAAGGCCTAGAGGCATGTACTATACGAAAGAGCTATCACAGCGGCATCCTCTGAAGAGAGGACCCGCTACGAACATGTGGGGCTAAGAACATGCAAGATAACATCTTTCAGTAAACTTAGGTCTGCGTTCGTACTCAAATAAAGGTTCTGGGCCGAGTAGCATTACGGTATGTAGGGGGATGTGCTGCCGGTATGCTAGAGAAAAATGTTTCCTTCTCTCAGATTCGGCTGCCCGACACTCCAGGAGGACGTGGAGGACGGTCAGCCTCTCCTTGCATCTACCGCAGGTTGGAGGATCATTTTCAGTGAGTAAAAAGTTATCCGTGCTAAATATGTGTCCTATTCTGAGGCGACAGAATAGGACATCTGTTCGCCTTGATTTTGTTATGGAGGGCCAAGAACCTAACTGTGGCTTTAACACGTGCTGTTTGTTATTTACTTCTGCGTCCCATATACGTTGCCAGTGGTTTCGCAGTTTTCTACTTAAGAAAGGCTTCAGGTCTGTGACAGGGACGGAAGCAGTAGAAGGAACTGCATTCAATGAAATAATGTGGCCATCTGGTCCACTAGAACGTTACCCTGGACGCCCCTATGGCCAGGCGCCCAACATATAATCGCATGCTCGTTAGATACATATGCTTTACATAAGAGGGAATAGAGTTCAATTAAAACAGGATTTTTGTGCTTACAGAACAATATCAAAGCCTTCACAACACTTAGAGAGTCCGTATATATAACTAATTTTTTTAGTTTTGATTTGCTTATATGCTTCACGGTCGACAATATTGTGTAGGCCTCAGCCGTAAAGATACTAGTTTCCGGATGCAGTGCGTCGTATTCCGAGAAGGATGGACCGACGGCTGCATAGGACACCCCGTCGTGTGACTTCGATGGGTCTGTGTAGAACTCCGTGCAGGAGTGTTTGTGCTGTAGTTCTCGGAAATGCATTTGAATTACAATCTCTGGAGCGTGCTTTGTAACTTGAGTGAAAGGTGTGTCGCATTGTATCAGCTGCCACTCCCAAGGAGGTAGCAGCTTAGCTGGATGCATTAGGCGAAGCTCGAGGAGTGGAACATGCATTTTTTCACTAAGCTCCCTCACACGCAGCGAGAAAGGCTGTCTTACGAAGGGACGATTGCGAAAGAGTGTAGCCTATGTCATGTCATTAACGGTATTAAAACACGGATGTTGAGGATTCGAGTGGACTTTCAGAAAATACGTTTGGTTGATGTATGTTCTCTGCAGATGAAGTGACCACTCATTCGATTCTACATACAAACTTTGTATGGGACTCGTTCTGAAAGCGCCAGTGGCCAGTCGGATTCCAAGAGGGTGGACTGGGTCTAGCATCTTTAGTGCGCTCGGGGCGGCAGAGTCATAAATAACATCACTATATTCTAGTCGTGATCGAATGAGCCTTTTATAGATTCATTAAACGCTTCCTGTCACTACCCCATGTAGTCTGGGATAGAAGTTTCATTAAGTTCATTGTTTTTAGACACTTTTCTTGAAGATGCTTAATGTGGAGGACGAAAGTGACTCTGTAGTCAAGTATAACACCTAGAAATTTCTGTTCATTGTTCACAGGTATCTCTTGTCCACACAGTTCTAAGCAAGGATCCGGAGCCAGGTCTGTCTTTCTTGTAAACACAACACAAGAGTTTTTGTTAGGATTGATCTTAAATCTATTCTTGTCTGCCCCCATTGACACTTTGTTCAGGCTATGCTGTACCTGTCTCTCGCACACTGCGAGGTTACAGGATTTGAAAGCTATTTTATGTCGTCCACGTAGACAGAATGAAAGATGGCCGGTGGTAATGAAGCGCGAAGCGTGTTCATCTTCACGATGAAGAGGGCGCAGCTGAGTACGCCTCCTTGGGGGACACCCGTTTCTTGCGTAAAATGACGTGAAAGTGCATTGCCGACTTTTACCCGGAAGGTACGATTGGACAGTTAGCTTTCTATTAGGTTTATCATATTCCCGTGGATGCCCATTTCTGACAAGTCTCTTAAGATTCCGTGACGACACGTTGCATCTTACGCCTTCTCCATATCGAGGAATATGGATAACAAGAACTGTTTGTGTACAAATGCGTCCCGGATATTTGCTTCCACACGTAGAAGATGGTCAGATGTGGAGTGCCCTTCCAGGAAGCCGCACTGATAAGGATCAAGGATTTTGCTCTGTTCAAGGAAATGAATGAGTCGCCGATTTATCATTTTTTCAAACACCTTACAAATGCAACTTGTCAGGGCTATCCGGCGGTAACTTGCCACTGAGGAAGGGTCTTTGACTTGCTTCAAAACAGGGACCACAATGGCTTCCTTCCATGCGGTTGGAAGGTACCCTGCATCCCAGATTGTGTTGAAAAGTGTGAGTAGTGTAACTTGCATGTCATTGTGTAAGTTTTTGAGCATCTCATACATGATTCTATCAGATCCCGGTGCAGAGCTCTTGTATGCGCTCAAGGCAGCTCTCAACTCGGCAGCACTAAAAGGACAGTTTTACGGTTCATCCTGTCGAGATTTTCTGATGAGTGGCTTGCATTCTTCTATTTGTTTATATTTCAGGAAGGATTGCGAATAATGGTTTGAACTTGATACACTCTCAAAGTGCTCCCCAAGTGAGTCTGCCTGATCTTGCATTGTATTGCCCTGTGTATTTACTAGAGGGAGGGAATATGTTTGCCGCTTTCTAATGCTATTAATCCTGTTCCAGGCTTTGGCCTCATCTCTAAACGAGTTAATACTCGATAAAAACTTGCGCCAACTTTGTCTTCCGGCCTGTCGGCTGGCTCTCCTACCTTCTTCAGGCAGTATAGGCGGGGACACTAGGCTGAGATCAATTGAAGAAAAGGTATTGTTTGCAAGACAGTAATAAGTGGTTTTTTTTTTCTCAGAAGGCCCGCATCAGAAGAAAAAGGAACTGTTCAGCAAGACGACTTCGCGCATCTATACGAGAGTCGCCCCACTGGGAGCTGGGAACAACATAACGTTCTCGCAAGTGATCAATAATGGATTGGAATTCATGTTTCGTTAATTTGTAATGTGGGGGTATGTAAAGAGAGCTAATGTAACGAGTTTGTTTAGGAGAACCAGATCGAACCGCCCCTGCTTCAAGCGGCGTTTGTAGGTGTAAACACTGACACGCAATGCTCTTATGGATAACAATGGCGACACAGCCCGATGATGCGACAGCATCATCGCGATCTTTGCGAAAAGTTATATACTGTCGGAGAAAGTTTTTGTGTTTGTATTTTAAGTGTGTTTCCTGTAAACACAGCACTTTTGGACTGTGTTTTTGGATGAGTTCCTGCTCAAGGTTTCTAAGAAGACCTCCGACGTTCCATTGAATTATTTGTGTATCCATATTGGAAGTCAATAGGTGCTGTGTGTACGTGAACGGAAGTTGTGCCTTAGATTACAGAGCTCTTTCGAGGCTCTGTAATCGGGGTTTTGCCCTTTGTGGAGCGTTCGAGGGAGCCTCGCCACTGCTTGAGTAGGCTCGCCACTCCTTGAGGATAGGTGTAGTGTCCATTGCCTCTTGCGAGGGGCCGGACACGTGCTCCTGCAAGCGAGAATTTACTAGCGAGGGTGCCGCCTTGGAGGGCAAGACCCCTGCGCCCACCAGCCCGGAGGTCGATGTGGCTCCCTGGGGGATTTCGCTGCGCCGGCTGTTCCCAGCGCTGGAAGGGGTCGGGGAGGTTGGGGCAGCCTCGGCTACGCCCACCTTCGGGGTCGGTGGCCCCGTCTGGTGGGTTGACGGAGCAGCGCTAGCTGCAACCGCCGCGGGGTCAGATGGCGTAACTGCCGACTCGCTGGTTGTGGGTCGGACAGCCGCCGGTGGCCGTTGTGTCGCTGCCCCCTGACGCGTCACATCAGCAAAACCTTTCTTGGGCAGGTATGAAACCCGCCTGCGTGCCTCATTGAATGAGATATTCTCTTTTACTTTGATCGTTACGATTTCTGTTTCTTTCTTCTAGGATGCACACGACCGCGAGTACGCGGCGTGCTCCCCATCACAGTTTACACAGTGGAGAGCATTCTCACAAGCTTCAGAGGTGTGTTCTGGGGTACTGCATTTCGCACAAGTGTTACGTCCTCGGCAGCACTGCGAACTGTGGCCGAAGCGCTGGCATTTGAAACATCGGAGTGGGTTGGGCACGCACGGCCAGACACGGAGCTTCATGTACCCGGCCTCGATTGACTCGGGCAGGACACTTGAACCAAAGGGGATTATTGGGTGCTTGGTCTGGATCTCTTTACCATCTCACCTCATCTTAACTCTTCTGACATTGATAACATTTTGCTCACTGAAGCCCTCCAGGAGTTCCGCTTCAGTAAGCTCAAGCAAATCATCATCCGACACAACACCGCGGGTGGTGTTCATTGTAGGATGCGGCGTTATTGTTATGTGGGTCTCCCCAAATGACAATAGTTTCGGTAGTTTCACATATTGTTTCAGATCGCTGAATTCCAAGATGAGGTCACCGCTTGCCATGCTCGACACCTTGTAACCTGAACCAAAAACATCAGTCAAGGACTTTGAGGCAAGGAATGGTGAAATGTTTCTCACTGCTTTGTTTGGCTTTTCAGAATAAATAACGTTGAAGCGGGGAAAATTGTGGGTTTGGTGTCCAAAATACTTGAAGACATCTTCGGTGGACCCTCGTTTCTGATGGCGATCAAGAAGGGAGGGGAAAGAAGTTTTCATGAAAGAATGTATACATTCGGCCACAGCGCCGACCGCCCACCACGGCGCCCAACCAGGGAACGCGGCAGAGCTTGCATAAAAGTCTGCACAACACCAGTCGTACGCCGTCACTATAACCGAATATGGTGTACCCAAGGTTGGATAGCAACACAGGATTAACCCTTGCTGCCAGGAGAAAGGAAGTAAAAAGAAGAGAGAAGGAGACAGGAAGGGTCGAAAAGTGACAGATAAAGACGAAGATTCGAGGAGGCAGAGACAGCAAAAGGCGACTGCCGATGTCCTCCAGGTGGGACAATCTGGAAGTGCCGTCTATGTGAAGCCGAGGCCGCAGAGGTGTGTTGCCTCCGCCGGGGGGCCTTAAAGTTCCAACCACCGAGCATCGGCTGAACGCCCAGGATCCTCTTTCCCCAGGACACGGCTAAGCCGCGCACGGCTACACACGGGTGGGTCCAACCCTCGTGTGATCGGCTACGTGGTGTCGCAACAGACCAAACGCCTGCTGACGCAGACGCCCCTGCGGGGGGAAAGGTGAAAGGTAAGGGAAAGACGAAGCTTGTAGGAAGAGAGAGACGGGAAAAGGCGACTGCCGATTTCCTCCAGGTGGGTCAGTCTGGAGGTGCCGTCTATGAGAAGCCGATGCCGAAGAGGTGTGTTGCCTCCACCGGGAGGCCTTAAAGGTCCAAACAACCACCATCGGCTCAACCCCCCGCATCCGCCTTTCCCCAGGCACGGCTAAGCCGTGCACGGTTACACGCGGGAGGGGCCAACCCTCGTGTGCTCTGGTACGTAGTGTCGCAACACACCAAACGCCTGCTGACGCAGACGCTCTGCGGGGACGGTCATTATCAAGGGTGGCCTATGACTGGAGGAAATTTGGTCTTTCGTAATTTCCAAGCGTTTCTCTACATGAACCCCTTAATCTGATACTCAGACAGTAGTTCCGTTACGTCATTAAAATTTTGATTAACCCTTTAGCAGTCCAATGTATTATCTGTGTCGCCCTAGCAATAAAAGCAATAATTGCATTGTCCGCGCCAAGGTTGCGCAGCACGCTATACATAACAGGATCATGAACATATTGAAAACAAGGAGCTCTTTAGACACAACCTGGTCGGCTTTAGACAGGCGTTGTCCACACAGGACGCTATACTTTTGCTTAAGAACGCAATCTTTAATAACTCTACTCTTGACGTCAGAGGGATCCTCGCACTTGACCTCTCCTAGGCCTTCGACAGGGTTGCGCATAAACACATCCTCTCGGCGATTTCTTCTCTCAACCTGGGCCAGCGGTCTCATGATTACACCAGATCTTTCCTCGCGGATCGCAAGGCACGCCTCCGACTAGGCAAGATCACGGGAGGACCCTACGAACTAGACATCTGCGGCACCCCGCAGGGCTCGGTCTTCTCCCCACTCTTATTTAATATAGCCATGCACAAACTCTGCACTCGCCTCGCTACAATCCCGAACACGGGTTATGCCATTCACGCGTACGATATCACAATCTGGGTGCCGGATGGATCATGATATGTGGTGTTTAATGGCGCAAGGGCCAGGTGTGGCCAAAGAGCGCCATGACAAGTGGTGATGTTGACGATGTATTATGGAGATGTGACTTGGCTGTAAAGTGGCCTAAAAATAGTTGCTGTAAAGTGCATAAAATCTACGTGATATAAAATTATGGCGATGATTAATGACGAATACTATGAACATTAAAATCCATCGTAGGAGAATGATGCAAAATAGAAAATATAAGACAGTAAAATTACTTGGGGCACTGCTGCCTCGCCAGAGCCCTTGAAACACAAGGGCCTGGAGGCATGTGCTATACGAAAGAGCTATCACAGCGGCATCCTCTGAAGAGAGGACCCGCTATGAACATGTAGGGCTAACAACATGCAAGACAACATCTTTCAGAAAACTTAGAACTGCGTTGGTGTGAAATAAAGGTTCTGGGCCGAGTAGCATTACAGGATGAAGGCGGATGCGCTGCCGGTATGCTAAGGGAAAATGTTTCTTTCTTTCATATTCGGCTTCCCGACACTCCAGGAGGACGTGAAGGACGGTCAGCCTCTCCCCGCATCTACCGCAGGTTGGAGGATCATTTTCAGTGAGAAGAAAGTTATGTGTGCCAAACGTGGGTCCTATTCTGAGGCGACAGAATAGGACATCTGTTCGCCGTGATTTTGTTACGGAGGGCTAAGAACCTAACTATGGCTTTATCACGTGCAGTTTAATATTTACTTCTGCGTCCCACATACGTTGCCAGTGGTTTCGCAGTTTTCTTCTTAAGAAAGGCTTCAGGTCTGTAACAGGGACCGAAGCAGTATGACTAACTGCATGCAATGAAATGGATGTGGCCATCTGGTGCGCTAGTATGTTTCCCTCAATGCCCCTATGTCCAGGCACCCAACATATAATCACATGTTGGTTAGATATAGATGCTTTATATAGTACGGAGTAGAGTTCATTAATTACCGAACTTTTGTGGCTACAGAAAGACATCAAGGCGTCCACAACACTAAGGGAGTCCGTATATATAACTGATTTCTGGAGTTTTGATTTATTTATATACTTTACGACCGACAGCAGTGCGTAAGCCTCAGCCGTAAAGATACTAGTTTCCGGATGCAGTGCACCGGTTTCCTAGAAGGATGGACCGACGGCTGCATAGGACACCCCGTCGTGTGACTTCGATGCGTCTGTGTAGAACTCCGTACAGGAGTATTTGTGCTGGAGTTCCCGGAAATGCATTTGGATTTCAATCTCTGGAGCGTTTTTTGTAACTTCCATGAAAGATGTATCGCATTGTATCAACTGCCACTCCCAAGGAGGTAGCAGCTTGTCTGGATGCATTAGGCGAAGTTCGAGAAGTGGAACATGCATTTCATGACTAAGCTCCCTCACACGCAGCGAGAAAGGCTGTCTTACGGAAGGACGATTACGAAACAGTGTGGTATATGTCATGTCATTAATGGTGTTAAAACAGGGATGTTCAGGATTAGAGTGGACTTTCAAAAAATATGTTTGGCCGACGTATGTTCTCTGGCTATGAAGTGACCACTCATTCGATTCTGCATATAAACTTTGTACGGGACTCGTTCTGAAAGCTCCTGTGGCTAAACGGATACACAGATGGTGAACAGGGTCTAGCATCTGTAGCGCGCTCAGGGTGGCAGAGTTATATACCACGGCACCATAATCTAATCGTGACCGGATTGGGCTCTTATAGAGATTCATTAGACACTTCCTGTCACTACCCCGCGTAGTCTGGGATAGGAGTTTTATTATGTTCATTGTTTTTAGACACTTTTCTTCAAGATGTTTAATGTGTGGGACGAAAGTGAGTCTATTGTCGAGTATAACACCTAGAAATTTGTGCTCTTTGTTTACAGGTATCTATTGTCCACAAATTTCTAAGCAGGGATCCGGAACCAGGCCTCTCTTCCTTGTAAACAAAACACAAGAACTCTTATGAGGATTGATTTTGAATCCATTTTTCTCTGACCACCCTGACACCTTGTTCAAACCATGCCGTACCTGTCTCTCGCACACTGCGAGGTTACAGGATTTGAAACCTATTTGAACGTCGTCCACATAGACGGAATATAATATGGCCGGTGGTAAAGAAGCACGAAGTGTTGTCATCTTGACAATAAAGAGTGTGCAACTGAGCACGCCACCCTGGGGTACACCGGTTTCTTGTATAAAAGGACGCGACAGCACATTGCCTACTTTCACCCGGAAGGTACGATTGGACAAGTAGCTTTTTATGACGTTTAGCATATTACCATGAATGCCCATTTCTGACAAATCTCTCAAGATTCCGTAGCGCCACGTTGTGTCATACGCCTTTTCCATATCGAGAAATATTGATAAGAAGAACTGTTTATGTATAAAGGCGCCCCGGATATTTCCTTCAATACGTACAAGATGGTCGGTAGTGGAGCGCCCTTCTCGGAAGCCACACTGATAGGGATCAAGCATTTTGTTCTGTTCAAGGAAATGGATGAGTCGCCGATTTATCATTTTTTCAAATACCTTACACATGCAACTTGTGAGGGCTATCGGGCGGTAGCTTGCCACTGAGGAAGGATCTTTGCCTTGTTTTAAAACACGGACCACAATGGCTTCTTTCCATTTGGTCGGAAGGTACCCTGCGTCCAAGATAGTGTTGAAAAGTGTAAGTAGTGTAACTTGCATGTCATTGTGTAAGTTTTTCAGCATTTCATACATGATTCTATCAGATCCCGGTGCAGAGCTCTTGCATGCGCTCAAGGCAGCTCTCAACTCTGCAATACTAAAGGGGCGGTTGAACGGTTCATTCTGCCGACACTTCTTTATGAGTGGCTTGCATTCTTCTATTTGTTTATATTTGAGAAAGGGTTTGGAATAATTGCTGGAACTTGACACGCTCTGAAAGTGCTCCCCAAGTGAGTCTGCTTGTTCAAGCAGGGTATCGCCTTGTGTGTTTACCAGGGGGAGTTAATAAGTTTGTCGTCCTTTTATCCTGTTAACCCTGTTCCAGACTTTCGCCTCATCTGTATAAGAGTTGATACCCGATAAAAACTTCTGCCAACTCTCTCTTCTGGCCTGTCGGCGCGTTCTCCTGGCTTGATACTTTGCTTTTTTGAAGTTAATAAGATTCTCTGCAGTGGCAGAGGCGCGTAACGATCGCCACGCTTTGTTCTGTCTCCTACGGGCGATCGTACATTCGTTGTTCCACCACGGTACACGTCGTTTGCATGGCAAACCGCTTGCTTCGGATATGCATTTTGATGCGGCATCTATTATGGACGCTGTAAAATACTCCACAGCAGCATCAATTTCTAAAGAAGACATGTGATTCCAGGAGATACTAGTGAGAGTTCGGAATTTCTCCCAGTCGGCTGTATCAATCTTCCACGTAGGAGCCTGTGGTAGATAATCGTTTTCTTTATATGTTCTCAGCAGTATGGGGAAGTGGTCGCTCCCGTAAGGATTGTTTTTAACTTCCCATTCGAGTTCAGACAGTATTGACGGGGAAACTAGGCTAAGATCAATTGAAGTAAAGGTATTCTTTGCAAAAGAGTAATAGGTGGGTTCTTTCTTATTCAGCAGACACGCACCGGACGAAAAAAGGAATTGTTCAACGAGAAGACCTCGCGCATCGATACGAGAGTCTCCCCACAAGCTGCTGTGTGCATTGAAATCACGCAGAACATAAGGTTCTGGCAATTGATCTATAAGGGATTGGAATTCATGTTTAGTTAATTTGTAATGTGGGGGTATGTAAACAGAGCTAATAGTGATGAGTTTGTTTAGGAGAACAGCTCGAACCGCCACTGCTTCAAGAGGCGTTTGTAGCTGTAAATGTTGACACGCAATGCTTTTATGTATGACAATGGCAACACCGCCCGATGATGCGACACCATCATCGCGATCTTTACGAAAGGTTATATACTGTCGGAGAAAGTTTGTGTGTTTTGATTTTAGGTGTGTTTCCTGTAAACACAGCACTTTTGGATTGTGTTGGTGGATGAGTTCTTGTACATCATCAAGGTTTCTCAGAAGACCTCTGATATTCCATTGTATGATTTGTGTATCCATATTTAATGTAAATTGGTGCTGTGTATACGGAAACAGAAATGATTAATTAGATTACAGGGCTCTTGCGAGGGCCTGTAACCGGGGTTTTGCCTTTTTTGGAGCGTTCGAGGGAGCCTCGCCGCTCCTTAGGCGCTTGGTGCGCCGTGGGGATAGGTGTTGTGTCCATTGCCTCTTCTGAGGCGCCGGACACGCGCTCTTGCGAGCGAGAAGTTTTTCGGGAGAGTCTCACCTCGGAAGGCGAGACCCCTGAGCCCACCAGCCCGGAGGTCGATGGGGCTCCCTGTGGAATTTGGCTGCGGCGGCTGTTGCCAGCGCTGGGGGGGGGGGGGGCGCGGGGAGGTCGCGGCGGCCTCAGCTGCGTCTACCTTCGTGGCCGCTATCGGTCCTGCGGGAACGCTGCGTGTAGCGCAGGTTGCCGCAGATAACTCTTGTGGGGCCGGCAACCCAAGGGTAACCTGGCCTGGTTGCTGGTTGGATGGTGTAGGCTCACCTACTTCCACCCTGGGGGCAGGAGCCAAAGGTACCTGCTCGCTGTACGCGGGCTGGGTACTTGGCAATGGCCGCTGCGACGCTGCCCCCCGACGCGCCGCATCAGCATAAGGTGTGCTATGGGTAGGCGAACACCGTTTACGGGCTTCCTTAAACGAAATATTTTCCTTGACTTTAAGGGTGATTATATCTTTTTCTTTCTTCCAGTACGGACAGGAGCGCGAGTAAGCTGGATGGTCACCACTGCAGTTCACACAGTGAGGTGTGCCACTGCAGTTCTCGGAGGGGCGGCACTGCACTCCACACTTTGCACAAGTTGTTTGACCACGGCAGCTCTGCGAGCCATGGCCGAACCTCTGACATTTGAAACACCTTCTAGGGTTGGGGATATATGGTCGAACATTTAATCTGATGTATCCTGTTTCAATCGTTTCTGGCAGTACGCTGGATGCAAATGTTAGGATAAGATGCTTTGTGGGGATTTCCTTATTGTCCCGTCTAATGATAATACGCTTTACATCGGTCACATTTTGATCTTTCCACCCTTCCAGCAGTTCAGCTTCTGTCCAATCCTGAAGGTCTGCCTCTGAAACGACTCCACGTGAGCTGTTCATTGATCGGTGTGGTGTAACAGAAACTGGAATATTGCCAAAGGTCACCAGACTGTCTAGCTTTTCGTATTGATTTTTCTATGGGATCTCAAGAAGAAGATCTCCACTTGCCATTTTCGTCACCTTGTAACCTGACCCTAAGGCTTCGGGCAAAAATTTTGAAACTATGAATGGTGAAATGAGTCTGGCCTGTTTTGCAGCATTCTCACTATGTACAACATTGTATTTCGGGTAGTTCTCTTTGGTGCGGGTCACATATGAATTTATGTCATCGGTGCGTCCCCTCTTCTGAGGGTGGCGATCAAGTAGGCGGGGAAATGCGGGTGTTCCCATAATTTGTTTGTTCGTTTTCGGCAGCAATGGCGGCCACCCACCACGGAGCCCAACATGGGGACGCTGCAGGCATTAACGTGTAAGGCTGCAGGCGCCAACCGTACATTGCCATTATAACCTAACATATTATACCCAAGGGAGGGCACATACACAAGGTTAACCCTAGCCGCCGTGAAGAAAGGAAGTAGATGGAAGAGAGAAGAAGACAGGAAAGATGTAAAAGTGTGAGAGAAAGTCGAAGATTGAAGAGGAGGACAGGAAAAGGCGACTGCCGATTTCCTCCAGGTGGGTCAGTCTGGAGGTGCCGTCTATGTGAAGCCGAGGCCGAAGAGGTGTGTTGCCTCCGCCGGGGGGCCTTAAAGGTCCAAGCACCCTGCATCGGCTCAACCTCCAGGATCCCCCTTTCCCCAGACACGGCTAAGCCGCGCACGGCTAAGCGGCGCACGGCTACACGCGGGAGGGTCCAACCCTCGTGTGCTCGGGTACGTGGCGTCGCAACACAACAAACGCCTGCTTACGCAGACGCCCCTGCGGGGCGGACGGATCACTAGCTATGCTCGAACACTCGTTACAAAGCGCGTTGGAGTCTGCTGAAGACTTTTTTTTTCAAATACGGGCCTTGAACTCTCCCCCGCTAAATCAGAGCTACAGTTCTGCCGCCAGTCCAGACAACGTGTCAGAAACCTTGCGCCTCTGGAAACTGTGCCGATAGAAATTCGAGCTAAATATGGGCATCCCATATCGAGGATGGACTCGGTGAAGATTCTAGGTCTCCTAATTGATGCCAAGGCCTGTAACTTGACGGCCATCAACAGGCTCACTGGACAAGCTGGTAACGTCCTAAGGCTTGTAGCCTGCGTCTCAAATCGAAGAGGCAGTCTCAAAGAGGACAATTTGCTCAGAGCTTATCAAGCATTCTTTCTGAGTCATGTTATCTATATAACGCCGTACCTTAATTGTGGTAAAGCGGAAAAGGCCAAGCTAGACTCCGTAATCAGAACCGGCCTCAAGCGCGTGCTCGGCTTTCCGCAGTCCACGAGCACTGAGAAGCTGCTGGAGCTAGGACTCCATAACACCATCGATGAGCTAATAGAAGCTCACACATTGGTTCAAATCTTTCATCCACTAAGCCAGTGATCAACATTTTAGAAGAAGCGGAAACCCAACCCAGACATGAACAGGCGACCAACGTTAGCTTGACCCGGGAAACCAGAACTTGCATCATGGTTAACCCCGTCCCTAGAAACGAGGATAGGAGAAACGAGGGTAGCAGATAACGAGGGTAGGAGATTCGTGAGAGCCAAGTCCACCCTTAAAAAGATCAATCGGCAGAAACAAGATGCCCTCTTTGTGCATGCTGCCATATATGACAGTGGGGAAACTTCGCTGTCTCGGTGGTAGACGCGGGAGGCAACCTGACCAATGCAGCCTCTGTTTATACTAGGTATGCCCATGTGGCGGAGGAAGCGGCGATCGCTCTGGCTTTTCACAGCTCAAAAGTTCCTGCTATCGTCTTCGCGGACTCGCGCACGGCGGTTAGATCCTTCTCGTCCGCTCTCGTATCTGAACAGGCGAACAGTATTTTGATTAAAGCACTTCAAATGACTAGGGAGAGCAGCGAAAGAGGATACCACATCTCGTTGTTCCCAGCCCATCTGGATAGCTCAGTTAACCCGCTTGGATGTAATCCTAACGAGCAGGCCCACCGGAGAGCGCGCGATTTCACGTACCGCGCTGTCGCGGGTAGCCAGGCTTGGAACGAGGTCAACATCCACAAACACCCATTATGTACTTTACACGAAAATGTTTCCTATAATCGACTCGGCAGGAGGATATTTCCACCCCCTCACCCCAAAACTGAACAAACCTGAGGCTACCACACTCAGACTTATGCAAACGCGTTCGTATCCCACTCCACGGTCTCTTAACAGGATAGCACCTGACCACTCACATTCGTGGCCCAAATCTGGTCATGACTCATGCTCTTTTGAACACATGCTCTAGCTGTGCCGAGCCCTTAACGCCTCTTCACCCATCGCGAAAAAACAATGGCAGGAATCTCTCAAGAGCAGCAATATCCACATTCAACTCCAGGCTGTCCAGAAGTCCCACGACATTGCGGCGGAACTTCATCTCCCGGCCCCATCGTGGGCGGAGCCACCGACTTGATCCTCGGGAGCCTTCGGTTTTGGCTCCCCAAGATCTCAGTCCTTCAGGACTTAAGTAATGTTCTGGTGATGTCATGTCCGTCTCAGGGGGAACTTTGACATATCATTTTGCCACATATTTGCTGGTGGTGGGCGTGTATCTTTGTGTTACTGGACTTAGAAGTCAGCCTGAACATATTGGCATGCTTTTGTCGGAGATAAAGCATGCAATATTTACGCGATGATAAGACATTCGACGGGAACAACCAGCTTTTATTTTCTAATTAGCCTAGCATTTATATCACAGAGGCAAAGCATTTGATGCCTAAGCGGACATCCCCCAACAGAGCTCCATCTTGGGGAGAAAGTACGCTTCACCTCTCCTCATGAGCACCTGCGGGAGCATCCACTTAAGAATTTAAAAAAAGACTCCTTTGCACCAACTGCGAGTTCATTTGAAAAGTGAAAACGCGATAATGATTATCTACATGACATAAGAGAATATTATCTGAAACTATGCACTCTACCTACAGCTGGGTACAAAATCCACACTCTACGTGTGAGTGAGCAAGGTGAATGAATGAATGAATGAATGAATGAATGAATGAATGAATGAATGAATGAATGTGTGTTGTTTAGTGGCGCAAGGTCGAGGTGTGGCCAAACAGCGCAATGACAGTGTTAGTGATTTCGCGGTGAAATGATGAGTTCTGCGAAGTTGATGTGACGTGGCTCTAAAATGCCTAAAGAATAGTTGCTGTAACGTGCGTAAAAATCTACGTGCAATAATATTATGGCGATGGCTAATGAAGAGTACTATGAGCATTACACAGCATTGCGCAAAATGATATGATATACAGAAATTGTGAGATGCAAACATTAGCTACCAGCACAACTGCCTCACTAGAGCCTTCAAAACACAAGGCCCTGGAGGCATGTGCTATGCAGTACAACTATCACAGCAGCATCCTCTGAAGAGAAGAAGCGCTACGAATGTATGGGACTAATAACTTGTAAAACCACATCTCTGAGGAAACGCAGGACTGTGTTTGTATTAAACAGCGCCTCTGAACTGAGGAACATTATAGGATGTAGAGGAATGTGCTGCCGGTATGCTAAGTAAAAATGTACTTCTCGCAGATACGGCTTCTGACACTCCAGGAGGACCTGGAGGACGGTGAGCCTCTCCCCGCATCTACGACGGGTTGGGGGTGGGGGTCATTTCCAGTGAGTAGACAATTATGGATTCGAAATGTGTGTCCTATTCTGAGACGGCAGAACAGGACATTTCTTCGAAGTGATTTTGTTGCAGAGGGCCAGAATCTTAACTGGGGCTTTATCACTTGGAGCTTATTATTTGTTTCCGCGTCCCACATGCGTTGCCAGTAGTTTCCCAGTTTCTTTCGTACGAAAGGCCTCAGATCTATGAAAGACACGTCAGCGGTAGAATTAACAGCTTGCGATGCGATTGACGTGGTCATATCGTCCGCCAGAACGTTACCCTCGATGCGCCTATGACCAGGCACCCAGCATATAATGATATGCTGGCTAGATATGTACGCTTCACACAAGATGGAATAGAGTTCATTACATACAGAATTTTTGTATTTATAGAGTGACATCAAGGCCTTCACGACGCTTCGGGGGTCTGTATAGATAGCCGCTTTCTGAAGTTTTGACACCTGCATTTGACTTCAAAGCATCTGTGTAGAACTCTGTGCAGGAGTGCTTGTGCTGAAGATCTAGGAAACGCACTCGAATTTCAATCTCTGGTGCGTGCTTTGTAAATTCTAGAAATGATATGTCACATTCTACCACCTGCCACTCCCAAGGCGGTAGCAGCTTGCATTAAGCGAAGCTCGAGGAGTGGGACATGCATTTCATCGCTAAGCTCCTTCACACGCAGCGACAAAGGCTGCCTTACAGAGGGACGACTATGGAAAAATGTGGCACACGTCATATCGTTAATCGTATTAAAACATGGATGTTCGTCGTTAGAGTGTATTTTCAAAAAACATGTGAAACTGATGTAAGTTCTCTGCAGATGCAGTGGCCACTCATTTAATTCTGCATCCAAGCTTTCAATAGGGCTTGTCTTGATAGCGCCAGTGGCGACGCGGATACCTAGATGGTGGACAGGGTCTAGAATCTTTAGTGGGCTCGCAGTGGCAGCATTAGATACGACGGCACAATAGTCCAATCCTGATCGAATTTGGCTCTTATATACATTTATCGGACACTTCCTGTCGCTAACCCATGTTTTCTAGGATATGATTTTAGGTAAGTTCATTGTCCTTAGACATGTTTCTATAACATGTTTAACGTGTGGAATGAAAGTAAGCCTGGAGTCAAGTATTATACCTAAAAATTTTTGTTCTTTGTTGATAGGTATTTGATATCCAGACAGTTGAACAGAAAGATCTGAAACCAGGCCTCTATTTCTTGTAAAAAGAACGCGAGAACTTTTGGGGGCTTGATTTTAAATCCGTTTTTGTGTGCCCACTTGGACACCTTGTTCAAGTCCTGCTTTACCTGTCTCTCGCAGACTGCGAGGTTACAGGATTTGAAGCCGATTTGAATGTCATCCCTCGTAGACGGAACAAAAAATGGCAGGGGGCAATGAAGCACGAAGCGGGTTCATTTTCCCTATAAAGAGCGCGCAACTGCGTCCCTGGGTTACACCAGTTTCTTATGTAAAAGGTCGCGACAATATGTGGCCGATTTTCATGCAGAAGATACGATTCAACATATAGCTTTCAATTATGTTCAGCATATTTCCACAGATGTCCATTAGCGACAAGTCTCGCAATATCCTGTAACACCATGTTGTGTCACGCGCCTTCTCCATATCGAGGAATATCGATAAGGAAAACTGTTTATGTACAGATGCGTCGTGGATATATCCTTCAATGCGCACAAGATTATTTGTTGTCGACCGCCCTTCTCTGAAGCCACTCTGATAGGGATCAAAAGAATGAATGAATATGTGTTGTTTAGTCGCGCAAGGGCCAGATGTGGTCAAAGAGCGCCAAGACAGTGTTATTGATTTCGCGGCGGAATGATGAGTTTTCTGAAGTTGATATGACGAGGCTGTAAAGGGGCCTAAAAACAGTCGCTGTAAAGTGCGTAAATTCTACCTGCAATAAGATTATGGCGATGACTAATGATGAGTACTATGATCCTTGCACTGCAGTGCGGAAGAATATGATATGCAGAACATGTAAGATGCAAAAATTAGCTAGAGCACAACTGCCTCACTTGAACCCTTGAAACACAAGGGCGCGGAGGCATGTGCTATACAGTAAAACTATCCCAGCGGCATCCTCTAAAGAGAGGAAGCGCTACGAATGTATGGGACTAATTACATGTAAGACCACATCTCTGAGGAAACCTAGGACTGTGTCTTTATTAAAAAACGGTTCTGGACGAAGAAGCATTACAGGATGGAGAGGAATGTGCTGCCCGTATGCTAAAGAAAAATGTCTCTGTCTCTCAGATTCTCCTTCCCGACACTCCAGGAGGACGTGGAGTACTGTCAGCCTCTTCCCGCATCTACCACAGGTTGGAGGCTCACTTCCGGTGAGTAGAAAATTATGGGTGCCAAATGTGTGTCCTATTCTGAGACGACAGAATAGGACATCTGTTCGGCGCGATTTTGTAGTAGAGGGCCAGAATCCGAACTGTGGCTTTATCAGGTGGAGCTTATTATCCGTTTCCGCGTCCCACATACGTTGCCAGTGGTCTCGCAGCCTCCTTCGCAAGAAAGGCCTCAGATCTGTGACAGGCACCTCAGCGGTAGGGTTAGCGGCTCGCGATGCGATATTCGTGCCCATCTCGTCCGCCAGAACGTTACCCTCGATGCTCCTATGGCCAGGAACCCAACATATAATGATATGCTAGTCAGATATGTATGCTTTACACAAGACGGAATAGACTCCATTGGGTACTGGATTTTTGTGTCTATAGAGTGACATCAAGGCCTTCACGACGCTTAGGGAGTCGGTATATATCGCTGACTTTTGAAGTTTTGATTTTCTTATATGCTTCAATGAAGACAGTAATGCATAGGCCTCCGCGTAAAGATACTTCTTTCCGGATGCAGTACACCCGATTCTGGGAATGATGGGCCGACGGCAGCATAGGACGCCCCGGCATTTGACTTCGAAGCGTCTGTGTAGAACTCTGCGCAGAAGTGCTTGTGCTGAAGTTCTAGAAAATGCATTCGGATTTCGATCTCTGGTGCGTGTTTTGTTACTTCTAAAAAGGATATGTCAAAGTCTATCACCTGCCACTCATAATGTGGTAACTGCTTGGTTGGATGCATTAGGCGAAGCTCGAGGAGTGGGACATGCATTTCATCACTAAGCTCCCTCACAAGAAGCGAGAAAGGCTGTCTTACAGATGGACGGTTACGGAAAAGTGTAGTACACGACATATCCTTAACATTGTTAAAACATGGATGTTGATGATTGGAATGTATTTTCAGGAAATATGTAAGGCTGATGTAAGTTCTCTGTAGATGGAGTGACCATTCATTTGATTCTGCGTATAAGCTTTGAATAGGGCTTGTCCTGAAAGCGCCAGTGGCTTCGCGGATACCTAGATGGTGGACAGGATCTAGAATCTTTAGTGCACTCGGAGCGGCAGAGTTATACACGACGGCACCATAGTCCAATCGTGATCGAATTAGGCTCTTATAAACATTCATCAGACACTTCCTGTAGCTACCCCACGTTGTGTGGGATAGAATTTTAAGTAAGTTCATTGTCCTTAGATATTTTTCTTTGAGATACTTAATGTGCTGAATAAAAGTAAACTTGGTGTCAAGTACAATACCTAGAAATTTGTGTTCTTTCCTGATAGGTATTTGATGTCCACACAGTTGGACACAAGGATCTGGAACAAGGCCTCCCTTTCTAGTAAAAAGAACAAAATAACTTTTGTGGTGGTTGATTTTAAATCCGTTTTTCTCTGCCCACTTGGAAACCTTGTTCAAGCGCTGCTGCACCTGCCTCTCGCATACTGCGAGGTTACAGGATTTGAAGCCGATTTGAATGTCGTCCACGTAGACGGAATAAAGAATGGCAGGTGGTAATGAAGCACGAAGCGTGTTCATCTTCACGATAAAGAGCGTACAACTAAGCTCGCCTCCCTGGGATACACCTGTTTCTTGTGTGAAAGGTGGTGACAATACATTGCAGATTTCCAACCGGAAGATGCAATTCGACAAATAGCTTTCAATTATTTTCAACATATTTCCACAGATGCCAATTCCCGACAAGTCTCGCAAGATGCCGTAACGCCATGCTGTGTCATACGCCTTCTCCGTGTCAAGGAATATTCATAAGAACTGTTTATGTACATGTGCATCATGAATATATCCTACAATGCGTACAAGATGATCTGTTGTCGAGCGGCCTTCTCTGAAGCCACACTGATAGGAATCAAGTAGATTGTTGCACACTTTGTTTCACTTTCTTGGTAGTTGTCAGTATTGTGTTCGGTTTCGGCGCATTTGGCACAGGTCTTCTTGCCTCTGCATGTTTTGCTGCCATGGCCATACCTTTGGCATTTGAAACATCTCCTAGGATTAGGGCTCTATGGGCGCACTGTGTACCTGACGAATGCAACCCGGACAGGCTCGGGCAAGCGAGTGCTGCCGAATGTTAGCACGATGTGAGGTGTGAGAACGATGTGAGGCGCGGGAGGCCGCACGAGCCCGCCCTGGCCGATGTATGTTTAAAGCCCTCTGCGGCGGGGACGAGTCCCACCGTGGGTAGGGAGGGGAGCGCCTTCTAGTCCGGGTGGTTCCAATCGCTGTACCATGAAATCCATCTGCAACACGCACACAGACCGCCGTGCGCTGTGTTTTCGAGGCTTAGTTCGCGGTCATGCGAAAGGCAGCGCGAAGGTCAATTCGCTCGTTGCTGTTGCCACGATTCTTAGCTCCAGCGTTTTGACAGCGAGCTTTCGCGGTCATCGAGTGAGGTAGTGTTCATTTTTGTTTGGGCGCGCGTGACACGATGCGTGTTAATTCAGTTAGTATGCCTATGCTTACAAGTTTATAGGCCAACAAAACAACTATCTTTACTTCTTATAGCTGTCCACTAATATGCTAAGGCAATCGATACCTCGCCTTTCGGAAGAAACTGCGACTTTTTTTCGACAATTTGCTTTTCCGGGTGTCTGCTACAGCGTCGACATGCCAAACTGCACTCGCCCGCTGAACGCATCGCTGTCAGAAGATTTACCGTGGAACTCTGACACACTCTGGCATTGCTGTGAGGTACAGGGTTGATGGACAAATAGTCGTACCATAAGGTGATAATGACTGTCTTCATCTGATCCAAGCACCATCAAGACATTCCAGCATAACCAATCTACGATGACTGTCGAAGTTATGAGAGCGCAATTCGCAAAGCATACATAATATATTAAACCTCCATTACAGCCGATTGAGCTGAGCTTGCTTGCTTGGTGCGTCTGCTTGGTGTCACTGATTTTTGCCGCCAAACGCACTTGGAACCTCTGAGCACCTTCTATTAATTCACGCGCGAGCCGGGCATACGACGTTACTGTGACAGTCCGTCGGCAGCGCTACACTTCAGCTGTGCCCTCCCACATATTCCGCGTTTCTTCTCAATCGTCGCCACGGCACCAAAGCTATAGGTACTCTCTCACTTCAATTGTTTAGTGGCTAGATTCTCTTAACTCGTTTTACGTGGCGATACTATCGACGCCATTTGAGCAAATGAAAGCGTGGCAGGATCGCCAGAAGAACGCTTCCGAAATTAAAAGCGGATTCTTGGTGTAATAGAGGCAAGTTTCTCTGCCTTGGCGGCGCTGACAAAAATTGCCAACGGCAACCCCCATCCAAAGCTCATCGGTTTTTGGTATTACGAAAGACGAGCAAGTAAGGAATGCATGACGCCGCGGTATATCTGTTCCCCTGTGCCTTGTGCTGCGCTGCAATGGAAATTCCCATGGATTTGTTTATTTAAAGAGAGCATCGCATCCTCAGGAATGCATGGCGCTTCAATATTTCCGTTCGCCTGAGCTGTGCTGCGGTAAGAACTTCGAAGGATTTCTTGCACTTAAGAGGGCACAGCATGCAGCGTGCGTCACGAACAACGAGAATGCAGTGCGGAATATGTGTGCGTCACGAGAGATGCCGGCGTATTATTCTCGCGCTGCGGTTTTCAAGTGCAGCTGCAGTCAGACGACGTGTAAATCTGTATTAAAGTGTGGCAATGGCATTCATTCTATTGACATTACATGCAGCAACTGAAAATCGTGAGCCCTAAAGAACGATGCAGTCAAATTAGTAGGCTAATAAAATGGCTAAATCCACTTCAACGTAATTAGCATTGTGATCGAGAGCCTCAGCGGCTCTACCGCGCGTTCACCTTCATTGATATTAGAAGGTCAGCAAGTATTATGCTCCTAATACGAATGTAGACTTTGCTGCGCTTGCTATCGGTAAATCGCGCCACTGATTTGCTGTAGCGTGTGCGTTTAGTCGCTTGAAAATTTTTGGAATACGGCAATGGTGCCGGTCCAGTTGTGTTACGCAATTACATTTATCATGAGTACTCTTCAGTGTAAGTCACAAGAGTGTAATAAACGGTCTCTGCTAGACGTGCCGCACTCAGGACCGCCTAAGATTATTTCGTTCGCGTTATTATATCGCCACTATATTTTCCAGACGCTGTGTGTGTCGTTCTGAAGTCATGCCGTTTCAGCAGGCAAATCCAATTACAAACCTGTAAATGATTCTGCCTGGCTGCTTTTATCAAGTAAAACAGCAACTCTGCCAACAGTTTCAGATGCCCAATGGCATTGTTGCTCCTCCTTTTCGCATGGTTATGCAAACAATGAATTGCGCCCTCCCGACAAACTCTCACACAGGCTACCCTAGAGAATGCAGACACGATTTTCGGAAGATTGCTCTAAGTGAAGGAATGAATGATGAATGAATTATGAACGAATGCGCCCAGATGCGACTTGCAGTCAGGCGATTTCGATATATTCCACCAGGATGCGCCATAGAGTCTTGAAACATTTAGAGCAAGGGCCGATGATTGGAGTTTCATACAGTAATTACTAGACGAAACTCAGGCGATATTCTCTGCGGGGGCTGGAACCGGGGCTGTTCAGCCAGCATGGGAATTGTTGGTTCGCCTAAAGTTCGTGCTTCTGGATTCCAACGACTTCGTGGCATTGTAAACTCGTAATTTTCAAAAGTACTGCATAATTACCAATTACATTACATTACAAATTTGTAATGTTGGACATTTCAAATTGTCCAACAACAGAATTCGAGCGCAGGAGCTCTAGCACAGAAGCCCGACATTGAGCATATTAGGTCACGGGCGCCTGCATCGACAAGCGGCATACCGCACCCAGCACAACCAGGCTGCCTACAGCACTGCGATATCAAAGCAAACACCCGCACAGATATAGGCCCGATACCGGCAGCGCTACTCGCGTCGGCAGTGGCACAGTGCTGGCATGCCATCAAGGGGCCTTTTTCGGTACATGAGTGGCAGTGCCAATACCGGCAGGTGGCTCGCTTTTCCTTCATTGCCATTCTAGCGACAGGATAATTTAGTGAGAAACAAAAAGAGGGCCAAATTGGTCTCGTTGCAGTTGGCGTCAATGGTAAAAAAAAATCAAAGAAATAATGCCAGAAGTACAAACATACATACCCATTAATGACCAGCGAAAGCCACGCGAAAGCTAATATTGATATGTCATTCTGTTTGACAGGCCGATACTGACGGGCGTATCAGAACTGCAAAACACTGTGGTAATGCCTACAGCGTTCAACGGACGTTGTTAACCAATGTATAGAGACGTAAAGCCAATGATGGCACTCTAAAGGCAAAGCAGGCCCGGGATAGCCAGTTGCGTCGCCTGGCTTAGCCACTAGCGGGCCTTCACCGGCAAGGTAGGGCCAGCGCTGGACGTCTGATAGAGTGGCTTTGCCAGCACTCGCATTCCAGAGGCTTCAGTGGGCCTTGCAGGTACAGCTTGCGCCGGTTTAAAACTAACACTGGCCCTAGTTGGCGCCACATAATGCGCTGCCTGGGTTTCATGGGCACGTGGTGACTGCGTCCTTATGTGCACGTGCTGACTGCATTGTCCTTAGGTACTTGGAAGCAGTTGTTTACCATCTCCAAGCCGTTCAGTCCTCTGGGAGCCTGCTTATAAACTCTAATACATCAGCGTGTCAATACGCTGCACCACGTTTCGTGTATGGCCATTCTGCAGTTTCATTGCTTTCGAGCAAGTTCATACCATGCGGTCATATAGACTGTCTTCATCTGGTAGAACACATAAAGACATGCCAGCATAACCAATCTACGATGACTAGAGGCTATGCGAGCGCAATCCACGCAGCGTACATATTTTACTGAACCTCCATTATAGCCGACGGATTTGAACTTGACAGTGCGTCTTTTTGTTGTCGCTGCTTCTTGCAGCCAATCACACTTAATATATGTGATCACTTTCTAACAATTCACATGTGAGCCGGGCATACGACGATACGGTGACCGCCCGACGCCGGCACTGCTCTTCCGCTCTGCTTCCGCACGTATTCCGCGTCTCTTCTCAATCGTTGCCATTGCACCAAAGCTATAGGAACTCGATCACTGCCTGCAGCCGCGAATTCAATTGCTTAGAGGCTAGATTTGTTTAATTACTTTACGTGGTCATACTATCGAGGCCAGATGTACAAAAGAAAGGAGGGCTGCGTCCTCATACAAATGCTTCCGAAATTAAAAGCGAATTTCTTGTGCAATAGAAGCAAGTTTCTCTGCCTTGGCGGCGCTGACAAAACTGGCCAACGGCGACCTCCATCCAAAGTTAATCAGTTTTTGGTATTACGAAAGACGAGTCAATAAGGAATGCATGATACCGTGGTATATCTTTACGCCTGTACCTTGTGCTGCGCTGCGGTGTATATTCCGGACGATTTGTTTCATTGCAAAGTGCATCGCATCCTAAGGAATGCATGCATGGCGCCTCAGTATTTCTGTTCGCCTGAGCTGCGCTGCGGCAAGAACTTTGAAGGATTTCTTGCACTTAAGACTCCACAGCATGCAGTGTGCGTCACGAAGAACGAAAATGCAGTGCTGAATATGCATGCGTCACGCGAGATGCCGGTGTATTCTTTTCGCTCAACAATTTTCGAGTGCAGCTGCAGTCAGACGACGTTTATATCAGTAATAAAGGGTGGCAATGCCTTTCTATTGAATTTGCTTAAAGGAAGCGAGAATCGTGAGCCCTAAATTACGGTGGAGCCAGACATGTAGGCTAATAAAATGGCTCAGTTTAGGCGCGTGGCTCAGACGTGTTTAACACTGTGATCGAGAGTATGACAGGCTCTACCGTGCGTTCACCTTTGTTGGTATTAGACGGTCAGCCACTATTGTGTTACTGCACATAATGTAGAGTTTGCTGCAGTTGATGATGATGAATATAGTGTTTTGTGGCACAAGGGTCAAGTATCACCAAAGAGCGCCAGGGCAATGGTAATGAGATCAAAATGAAGCGATGAATTACGAGCAATGGTTGTGACAGGTCTGTAAAGGGCGTAATAGCTACATGTAATAAAACTATGAAAATGACTATGAAGCATGCCTAGAAAGCAAAAGATGCACTGTGAAGGAATAACAATGTGCTAGAATTGGTCATAGGATAAAAATGAGAAAAAGCACTACTGCTGTAACAGGGCCCTTGAAGCGCAAGTGCCTGAAGGCGTGTGCTGTGCAAGTGCTACTGTCACAGCGGCATAGTGGATGCGGTACGATACTATTGGCCTATGGGCACCCTGAAATGAAGTTTGCCTTTACATGTAGCGACACCTAGCAGCGGTGGTGAGCATCCGCGGGTAGGCCCTAACCGTCATTTCACCATTGTCTGTGGTGCACTTAGGCCCGCCTGAAAGCCTGCTTTTCCAATTTTCTAATAGACTCACCCTCGCCTCTTGGCAGCTCCTTCGTGGGAAGTGTGAACAAAAAAAAACAAGCGCAGATACTGTTGCGTTAAGGATTGTCACAACCGCGAAGGGAATGTCTTGCATCAAATTGTACCGCTAGCGTTCAAAACCGGGGGATGCAACCCGGCGGCTGAAGTGGATCGTCACGTTTCGCGTCGGCCTTGTGAATTTGTGTTAAACTAACTAAGACGTATATGCGAAAACAAGAAAAAATGAAAATAAGAAATAACTAGCAGCGGCATGCGTAAACACACATAATAAAGCGTCAACTGCATAAAAACGCGTGAACTTATTCCCGCTTGTGTGAAACAGTTTAGATAGTTGTTTAGCTCGTCTTGCTCTAAAACAAGCGCGCAGTGCTTTTTACGCGTCAAATTAACTTCGTAAGTGCTCGGTGCTGGAGCTTTGAACGCGCTGTGCTTCCTCCTGCGCCAAGATCAAGACGCGAACGCTGGAACCGTGCCGGTGTTTTCTCGCGTTTAGAACAACAGAACTAAGGTTGAAGTACACTGCAGCACACGTCCAGTATTCGAAAATTAGAACTTCTCTCGCGCACACTAGCGCATATTTGTTTAGTATTCACCTTGTTTAGGCTCAGCTGATTGCTCTCTATGATGCTTCAGCAGTAATGCTCTCTCACGTTCGAGTCTGAATGACATTACCAGAATATGCTCGAGACACTTTGTCAATGGAGAAAAAAGCACTTACCTGCCAATTCGCCAAAACATCTACAGTTGTGAGGTGCTAGGCACGCTCCAAGTAATGAAGCGACAAATGACAGTTGAAAGATGTACACGGCCGTATTTGCTTACTTAAGTGGCATAAAACAATGACTTGTTAGCTCCTTGAGTTCGACATCGTAAGCTAGAGAAATGAAGACGAAAGCGACTAACGGCTAGTGAACTTGGATTTTCTGAATCTGTACCCATTTATGTCAGTAAGCACCTGTGCCCTGAAAGGAAGCGCCTCCTTGCGGAGGCCATTGCCAAATAAGCGTGAAACGAACTGGAAGTTTGTTTGGGTGCGTGATGGGCCCATTTACGCCCGCAAATCTGAAAACAGTGCCAGACTAAGGATCACTAGCTCGAATGATTTGAATAAAACAAGCTAAAAACATGGATGCCTTCATGAGATGCCTCGAAATTCCTTCTATCGCAGATATAGATAGCGTTTACTGTGAAAATAGCGTTGCTGTTTAGCGTTGCTGTTTTTCATATGAACTGTCGTTCTGTGTGCAACAATGCTGATGAAATACATAGCCTGTTTACTTCCCTTAATTTTTCGTTCCACGCAATAATGTTTACTGAAACCTGGTGCCGCGATGATTCAGCATACTTTGTGCTAGAAAACTATACTCACTTTGCTAATAACAGGCAAACTCGAAGAGGTGGTGGTTTATCCATGCAAATTGTGAATTCGCTTCCTGCAACAATACTTGAGAAATTCACGTTCTACATTCCGGATTGTGAAGTGTTAACTTTTCAGACTGACAAAAATATCTTTTGTGTTGTCTACCGCCATCCAGACAGAAAGCTTGAAAATTTTTTTTCATCGTGAGAAGCACTTTTTTATTGTGTGTCTATAAATGAGCACGTGCTATAACTTTCCGGTGATATGAATATTGATATGCGAACCGCATCACCAGAGCAGACAGAATTTGCTTCTTCATTTGATTCTTACGCTCTTGTGAATGTAATTACTGTACCAATGCGCGTAACTTGTTCCACTTCAACTACTTTAGATTTAATTGCTAATACCAACCCTAAACATGCTTCTAAATCAGCGGCGTCTTATCATCGCTGCATTGATTCAAAATCCATCGACACCTTTCGTAATGAAATATGTACAGTCGACTTCTCCCATATATTGTCGCTACCTGACGCAGATGTTGCGTACGATGCACTAATGACTCAGTTAAACCACATATTTCAAAACTGATTTTCTTTAAAATGCTGTCGCAAACGAAAATTGAAGGAACCGTGGATTACGAATGCCTTAATAAAAAATAGAAAACGGAACGAAACTATATGCGCAATTCATTAAATCCCAGGATCCCGCAAGATTGTCTCAACATAAGAAATATCGCTGTAACTTGAACAAAGAACTACGTCAAGCCAAGTACAAATACTTCAGCTATTCGTTCTCAGATAATTCTAGCACGAACCCTAAGCGTCGATGGCATCAACTAGGTAAACTACTTTGACGTCACTACAACAGTGGTCCAAACTGCATTATGCGCGATGGTGCTGTGCTGACAGGGCAAGATCTTTCGAATGCTTTTAACGATTTCTTTGTGAATATCACAAATACAGTATGCTCTCCTATTAAATCAACAAATACGTCAATTCGCCAAGGACCAGAAATCTGGATGTCGATGCTTATGTCCTCTCCAACAGAAAATGAAATAATTTCTGTATTTATGAATCTTAAAACAGTAGGGCTTTAGATGTTACCTGTTTTCAAATAAAACCTTTAAAGTAGGTAATTAATTTGTTAGCCTCAGTCTTAACATACATATTCAACCTTTCTCTCAGTAGTGGAGTATTTCCTAAGCAGATGCAGATTGCAAAAGTTATCGTGATACACAAAGGAGGTGATACCTCTGAATTGTCAAATAATAGGCCAATTTCTATTCTACCGGTAATTTCTGAAGGCATAGAGAAAATTATTCACACGAGAATAACTAATTTTTTAGGTAAGCATTCCGTTTTATCGAATGATCAGTTCGGGTTCAGACCAAGAAGATCCACTGAGTTGGCACTGCTCAAGGAAAAGGAACTCGTCATAAATGCACTTGAAGCGAAGCTCCTTGTCCTCGGAATTTATATTGAGTTTTCCACAGCCTTTGATTTGATCAATGGTGACTTGTTAGTAAATAAATTAAACCACTATGGTATAAGAGGGATTCCTAATTCTTTGATATGGTCATACCTTTAACATCGTAAACAAATTGTAGCACACAATGATGCTCTGTCTGATGGCCAACACATAAAATCGGGCGTGCCGCAAGGCAGCATCTTAGGCCCTTCTTGTTTTTAGTTTACTTAAATGATATATTTTACACTAAGCTGCCGGTCAACCTTACTGCCTACGCTGATGACCTTACGGTGCTCATTACGGGTAGTAGAGAAAATGACTTATCCTCTACAGGTAATGAGTTTTTGCAATACATGTGGCAGTGGTCGCACGAAAATTACCTAAAGGTGAACGCAAGCAAAACTAAAGACATGGTATTACGAGCGAAAATCAAAGTTGTAAAAGATATTATGCTTAGCTTCGGGGACAACTATATTGAAATGGTGCGTAGTATCAAATGTCTGGGAGTGACCCTCTCGGAATCACTTAATTGGAATGCCCAAATCAATATCACACGATCAAAAATGAACAAAGTGAATGGGGTGCTATGTCGTCAACGGTATGCGCTATCAACAAGAATTAAACTATAAATCTACAACACTCTATTAGTTCCAATATTTAACTAATAAAATATTAATATTGAACTATTATTCTACAACGCTTTCTTAGTTCCAATATTTAACTATTGCCACACTCTCTGGGGCACAAGTACGAAGCCTAATTTATCCAAGAATATTGTTACTCGGAAACGTGCGGTAAGATTAGCTGCTAACGTACCACGGTATGGCCACACAGAAAACTATTATTCCGAGTTTAACATCATTCAAGTGCCTAATATGTACGCCTTCAGTATAATTCTTTTGTGCAAGAATGCTATTAGAACAAACAACGCAGATATGTTGACACTATTCAACCTTCAAAGCCATGTGCCAAAGTACAATGTACACCGTTGCACCGCTTGGTCTACACCGTTTTGTCGGACTGTGTACCGATTTCAATCAAGCGCCTATAAACTTCCCTGTTACCTTAACACACTTCAACGGAATAACGTCTCACTGGAAGAAATATCGAAAAATAATTAATTAGTGTTTTGCCGCTCCTGCACTAATGTATGGTGTTTCATTCTGGTTTTTTGTATGTCGCGCTATTGTTTCTTACATCCCACAATGTTAACAAATGCACTAAGGCTGTTCTCAACTTTGCACGTATATTTTCTTACTGATCCCTAATGCATTTTTGCCCTTGAACACTCACAAATTTCACAATGTATTCCAATGTTTCCAGTATTTCTCTGCCTTTGTCATGACTAAGCTGTTTCCTCGTCATACTGTCAAGTGGGGCGTAATGGTTTCTTTTTTTAAGCCGCGGCATGCGGCTTTTACCCTTACGTCCGCTCTCATTCTGTATTCTGTGGAAAGAGAGAAATAAAGATTATTATTATAAAAAAGAAGCAAGCTTACTTTTTTGTGACAAATACTTCGCGACCTGCGGTGGTTGCTTAGTGGATATGGTGTTGGGCTGCTAAGCCCGAGGTCGCGGGATCAAATCCCGGCCACGGCGGCCGAATTTCGATGGGGTCGAAATACCAAAACACCCGTGTAAATAGATTTAGGTCGACGTTAAAGAACCCCAGGTGGTCCGAATTATTCCGGAGTTCCCCACCACGGCGCGCCTCCTAATCAGATCATGGTTTTGGCACATAAAACACCATAATTTAAGTTAGGCACATCGCTGTGATGTCCGTGCTGTTTACTTCTTCGACACGATATACATGGTTGTAGTCGTAAATGTGACGTCCTTTCTCAAGCATCGGTGGTCCAAAATGGACGTCGATGTTTTCGTTTGCCTTAAAACCGCAATTTAGAACGTCCGACAGGTGTCACGTCAGCGCCGCAAAAGCATGCCTCTGTAGCAGTGGCCGCCTCGGTGTTTCGCGCAACTGACACGGAGGTGCTGACGGCTGAGCCAATCGCTGCGCCGCCTGGCCATTGCAGGGAGCCCATTAACATGCAAGAAGACCACACAATTCAAGAAACCTAGGACAGCGTTGCTGCTAAAAAGGGGTTCTTCACCAAGAGACATACCGGGATGCAGAGGGAGACAATACCGGTATGCTAGAGCAAAATGTTTCCTTCTTTCTCTTTATGCTTCCCGACACTCCAGAAGGACGTGGACGACGGTGAGCCTCTCTCCTCATCTACCACAGGTAGGAGGTTCGTTGTCCGTAAGCAGAAAATTGCGACTACCTATGTGTGTCCTATTCCGAGTCGACCGAATAGGACATCAGTGCTTCTTGTTTTTCTAACAGAGGGCCAGAAACCTAACTTTGGCTTAATCAAGTGCAGTTTATTATTTGTTTCATTGTCCCACAGGCGTTACCAGTGGCTTCGCTGTTTCGTTCGCAAGAAAGGCTTGAGGTCTGTGGCGGGAATAGCAGTGGTGGAACTTGCAGCTTGGGGGGGGGAGCTAAATTGATGTGGCCATTTGGCCTGCCAGCACATTACCCTCGATGCACCCATGACCAGGAAGCCAGCGTATTGTCACATGTCTAGGAAACGAATAAATATTGCACTAGAAAAAGTAAAGCTCAATGAAAACAATATTTTTCAGTTTTCTTATGAACATTAGTGTTTTACAACACTTAACGAGTCCGTCAATATTATCGCTTTCTCTAGCTTTAATTTTTTATGTGTTTAACCGCAGACAGTACTGCATAGGCTTGTGCAGTAAAGAGGCTTGTATGGGGGTTCAGTACACCTGCTTGAGAGAAAGAACGACCAACAGCCGCGTAACACACGCGAACATGCGATTTTGATGCATCGGTGTAGAATTCCGAACAACATTATTTCGATTGGAGTTTACGGAAATGCTTTCGAATTTCGATCTCTGGTGCGTTTTTTGTAACTCTTACAAAAGATATAATATATCACATTCTATCACCTGCCAATCCCAAGGCGGTAGCTGCTTCGCTGGAGGCATTATGCGGTGTTCAAACAGTCGAACATCCATTTTCACGCTAAGCTCCCTAACATGGAGGGAAAAAGGCTGTCTCGTAGAGGGTCGATTATGGAAAAGTGCAGTGCATGTCGAATCGTTAATAGTTTCACAACACGGGTGTTCAAGATTAGAGTGCAGTTTAAGGAAATATGTAAAGCTGATGTATGATCTCTGCAGACGGAGTGACCACTCATTCGATTCTACATATAAGCTTTCAATGGGGCTAGTTCTCAAGGCGCCTGTGGCCAGACTTATACCCAGCTGGCGGACGGGACCAGCATCTTTAGTGCGCTCGGGGCAGCAGAGTTGTATACTATGGAACCATAGTCCGACCGTGATTGAATGAGGCTCTTGTAAATATACATTATGCACTTCCGGGCGCTACCCCATGTTCGGTGAGGCAGTATATTTAGTATGTTCAGTAAGTTCATTGTTTTTAGACACTTCGCATTGAGATATTTTATGTGTGGAATAAAAGTAAGCTTAGAGTCAAGTATTATACCTAGAAATCTGTACTCTTTGTTGACAGGTATTTGATGTCCACATAGTTACATGCATGGGTCTGGAACCAGGCCTTTCTTTCTTGTAAAGAAAACACAAGAACTTTTGTGGAGGTGAACCCATTTACTTCTGCCCTCTTAGATATCTTGTTCAAGCCCTGCTGTACTTGTTTCTCGCACACTCCAAGGTTACAGGATTTGAAACCTATTTGTATGTCGTGTACGCAGACGAAATAAAATATAGCTAATGGTAATGAAGCGCGGTGTGCGTTGAGCTTAACTATAAAGAGTGTGCAACTTAGCACACCTCTCTGAGGTAAATCAGTTTCCTGTACAAATAGACGTGAGAGTACATTCGCGATTTTTACGCGGAAGGTACGATTGGACAGATAGCTTTCTATCATGTTTAGCATATTGCCACGCATGTCCATTCCCGACAAGTATCGCAAGATATCGCAACGCCACGTTGTGTGGTACGCCTTCTCCATATCGAGGAATATCGATAAGAAAAACTGTTTGTGTAGAAACGCGTCACGAATACTTCCCTCAATGCGCACTAGATGATCGGTTGTGGACCGACCCTCTCTGAAGCCACACTGATAGGGATGAAGTATTTTGTTCATTTTAAGGATATTTATGAGTCGCCGGTTAATCATTTTATCGAACAGCTTACAAAGGCAACTCGTGAGAGCTATCGGGCGGTACACTGTAAACAAAAATAAGCTCACCTGGGAGTTTTTAACAGGTGATGTGCCCTAAAACGTCCCCATCCTCGAATATTTACTCCGATATATGGGTGCGATACAGCGGTATTCCCTCGTTTCACTCCATTGGCTAGCTGCGGGAGGATTAAAGGGAAAGTAAAGGTTACGATGAAGTCAAGTTAAATTGATAAAGCATGCTCTAGAACGTCTAAGGCGCCAATATAATCGCGAACAGAGCTTTAGTAACCGAGAAATTGAGGCAAATGCATGACACAATTTGAGCCCGACGACGAAGGCATTCCTCATCATAATTTATGTCACTAGCACTCAATTACTCGTATTAAGAAGATCATTTCATTACACTGTAAAAAAATTTGCCTTAACGGTCATTTCCGTAGAACGGACAACTGTAAAAGAAAGACCGTAATACAAGATACGAGTGCTTCTGTATCTAGAAAGAGGAAGACTCTGGTATTCTGAATCTGTACTATAACCGTTAAAGTACAGGTGCTTCTCGCATTCAGAAAACGGAACACACTGTATGCTGAATCTGTACTATAACCGTTAAAATACAGGTGCTTGCCGTATCCAGGAAACGAAAGGCTTCGTATGCTGAATCTGTACTATATCCGTTAAAGTACAGGTGCTTCGTGTATTTCGTCTTGCAGAGCATATCCATTGTTCGGAGCCATCAGGGACAAAATTTTGTCCCTGCCATCAGGGAAAAAAATGCCCAGGACGCGCCAAAGTCGCCTTAATTTTATTGGTGCACTATTTGCTGGGATCAGCCGCGCTAACATCTGCGTTCGGAATGTGCATACGTGACCCACGGCTTTCAGCGGTTTTGAGCAGAAATGTAATTTGGTCGATGCTCGCACTTCCAGGGTACTTTTGCCCACGATAGTACGTCTCCTTAATGCAAATGTCATGAAGACAGCTCATAGCCCAAGCAGCAGGTCACCGTTCAAAAAAATGTCTTGCCAACACACTGACATGGCTGCAAAGATAAAACACTCTGCACTTTGTGATACGAATGCATTGCAAAGCATATATACGAAAAGGTACAAAATTTCAGTCCTCAAGTTCTTAGATCACAGAAGCAACTTTATTTTCTTCAATCACTCGTCTTGCACTTTTTCCTAGTGAAGTTGTTCTTGACACCATACGCCTTGCAAGGATAAACTTGCTGCGGTTAGGAGAAACAAATAACATTCGTGAATTTCCATGCTAAAGAAAGCGTCGAAAAAGTATAATCACAGAACACAACAAAGCAGTAACTTCTGTGTTAGAAAAGCATGTAAGTTGACCAACATTGTTGTAACAAGGGACGTTGCTGTAGCCAACATTTCGACATAGGTGCTTGTCATCAGAGTAGCAAATGTTTTCCTTGGCGGTGTTGTTTTGGATTGTGCATAGCTCAATGGCCCCGAGCCTCATTGGTGGAGAAGAAGCTGGTGCATATAATAGGTCAAGAGAAGCCAAAGTGTTAAAATAAAGGCGGGAACGCTGTGCTTAGCAGTGGTGATTGGGGTGGAGCGGGTATGAGCACTGCTGTCAGTTCTTGCAAAGAGTAGGGGTGACCAAAACAGAAAACGATGTACACATGTAAGCAGTCATTAATCCAGTAGACATAATCTTCGCAGAAGTCAAAATAGGTATTAAGGTAAACAGTTTGCATATTTGGCAAAAGGAAACGAAGAATTAAGGAAAATAAATTTTGTATCAAGATGCATCTGGTTAAGATGAGTGTAAATGGTAAATGAAGGCACATTATGAATACACATTTTGTTGAAAGCCGATGAAGAAAAGATTTATTGAGCAAATATCAAAAACTAGGGACATTAAAATTAACCTGGGTGTGACCATAAAACAGTAAAGAACAGCCTGTGGAAAAAGTGGGATGGACAATATGATAACCAGGTGCAAAATTGCGAAACGTCGACCGCTGTTTATATTCATGCTGCTGTTGACCGCTTCAAGTTTCTGTCTTCCTGTGGAACTTTTGTCTTACTTGAACAAAGAAATGGGTCATTTTTTTAAACAAATCAGTTCAAATGCTGTTCAAAGCTTCAGCATCATTATAATGAAAGAAAATATTATGGGCAGTTCTCCTGCCTGGGCTTCTATTCACCAGTTATTTCCGCAGGCGTAAGCTCAATATTTAATTGTGCAAATGGACCTTAGCTCCTGGCAAACCATTAGCTCGTCTTTTTTTTCAGCACAGATGACTGAACATTATATTTCTTGGCAGACGCGCTAGCGAACTACATTATACTTGTTGCCACAAGCAAAGAAACTTGCTAACAGTGAGTGAAAAAAAAGCAGCATTCCACAATACTGATTCAAGTCACCAGGAAAAGTTGCTGAAGTTATTGTACACACCCCACACCACCATACACACAAATATACACCACACTGACTCTTGTGGTGTCAACCATGCTATTATAACACTAGGCATCAAGTGAGGGGAATTAGGGGATAAGAGGGCAAAATTCTTTTTGGTAGAACATCAAATGTGCTTTAACTTAATGGTACATTCCAACTAACAAAGGAGCAGCCGCTTTGTGAGATACTGAACAATGTGTACGAAAGCTCATGGCATTCTGTGCGGCATAATTTGCCGATGGGGTATTATGCGCATAAGTGCACTCTTTCACACAAAATGGCATCGTGCAGTCAAACCTTGTGCCAACATGAGAGTTTGATGATGATGATGATGATGATGATGATGATGATGATGATGATGATGATGATGATGTGTGGTGTTTTGTGGCGCAAGGGCCAGGTTTGGCCAAAGAGCGCCATGACAAGTGGTAATGGTAATGTATTATGGAAGATGTGACTTGGCTGTAAAGTGGCCTAAAATAGTCGCAGTAAAGTGCCCAAAATCTACGTGCTATAAAATTATGGCGATGACTAATCACGAATATTATAAACACTAGAATGCATTGGGAAAAAGATGCCATGTACAAAATATGTGAGATGCTAAAATTTTCTAAGAGCACTACTGCCTCGCCAGAGCCCTTGAAAACAAGGGACGAGAGGCATGCGCTATGCGAAACAACTATCACAGCGCTATCCTCTATAGAGAGGAGGCGCTACGAACGTATTGACTAATTACATGTAATACAACATCTTTCAGGAAAGCTAGGACAGCGCTGGTATCAAAGAGCGGTTCTGCACCGAGGAACATAACAGGATGAAGGGGGATGTGCTGCCGGTATGCTAAGGGAAAATGTTTCTTTCTGTCATATTCGGCTTCCCGACACTCCAGGAGGACGTGGAGGACGGTCAGCCTCTCCCCGCATCTACCACAGGTTGGAGGCTCATTTCCAGTGAGTAAAAAGTTATGCGTGCCAAAAGTGTGTCCTATTCTTAGACGACAGAATAGGACATCTGTTCGGCGTGATTTTGTTACAGCAGGCCAGAAACCTAATTGCGGCTTTATTACATGCAGCTTATTATTTGTTTCCAGGTCCCACAAGCGTTGCCAGTAGTTTCGCAGTTTCCTTCTTTAGAAAGGTTTCAGGTCTGTGACAGGGACTGCAGCGGTAGAATTAACAGTGTGTGATGCAATTGATGCGGCCATCTGATCCGCTAGAACGTAACCTTGGATGCCCCTATGGCCAGGCACCCAGCATATAATCACATGCTGGTTAGATACATATGCTTTACATAAGACGGAATAGAGTTCAATTATTATAGCATTTTTATAGGATTTATAGGATTTCATTATGTTCATTGTTTTCAGACATTCTTCTTTAAGATGTTTATTGTGGCGGACGAAAGTGAGTCTGTAGTCAAGTATGACACCTAGAAACTTGTGCTCTTTGGTTACAGGTATTTGTTGTCCGCCCAGTTCTAAGCAAGGATCTGCGATCATTCCTATCTTTCATGTAAAAAGGACACAAGAGCTTTTTTTAAGATTGATGTTAAATCCATTCTTGTCTACCCCCATTGACACTTTGTTCAGGCCATGCTGTACCTGTCTCTCGCACACTGCGAGGTTACAGGATTGGAAAGCTATTTTATGTCGTCCACGTAAACAGAATAAAAGATTGCCGGTGGTAATTAAGCGCGAAGCGTGCTTATCTTCACGATGAAGAGTGTGCAGCTGAGCACGCCTCCTTGGGGTACACCCGTTTCTTGCGTAAAAGGACGCGAAAGTACATTACCGACTTTTACCCGGAAGGTACGACTGGACAGATAGCTTTCTATGAGGTTTAGCATATTCCCATGGATGCCCATTTCTGACTGGTCCCTTGAGATTCCGTAACGCCACGTTGTATCGAACGCCTTCTCCATACCGAGGGATATGGATAAGAAAAACTGTTTGTGTATAAATGCGTCTCGGATATTTGCTTCTACACGTACAAGATGGTCAGTTGTGGAGCGCCCTTCTCGAAAGCCACACTGATAAGGATCAAGCATTTTGCTCTGTTCAAGGAAATAAATGAGTCGCCGATTAATCATTTACCTTTCATAATACATTAATAAATACCTTACAAAGGCAACTTGTCAGGGCTATCGGGCGGTAACTTGCCACTGAGGAAGGATCTTTGCCTAGTTTCAAAACCGGGATCACAATGGCTTCTTTCCATGCAACCGGGAGGTATCCTGCAGCCCAAATTGTGTTGAAAATTGTCACTTGAGTAACTTGGGTGTCTTTATGTAAGTTTTGGATCATTTCATACATGATTCTGTCAGATCCCGGTGCGCAGCTCTTGCATGCGCTCAAGGCAGCTCTCAACTTGGCAATACTAAAAGGACAGTTGTATGATTCATTCTGTTGACATTTTCTCATGAGCGGCTTACATTCTTCTATTTGTTTATATTTCAGAAAGAATTGTGAGTAATGCTTGGCACTTGACACGCTCTCAAAGTGCTCCCCAAGTGAGTCCGCCTGATCTTGTAGGGTATCGCCTTCTGTGTTTACGAAAGGGAGTGCATATGCTTGTCGCCCTCTTATCCTATTGACCCTGTTCCAGGCTTTGGCCTCATCTCTGAACGAGTTAATACTCGATAGAAACTTCTGCCAACTTTCTCGTCTGGCCTGTCGGCGGGTTCGCCTGCCTTGGGATTTTACTTTTTTAATGTTGCTGAGATTCTCCGCAGTAGGAGAAGCGCGTAGCAACCACCACGCCCTGTTCTGTTTTTCACGAGCGATCCTACAATCGTTGTTCCACCACGGTACACGCCGTTTGCAGGCCAAGCCTTTTGCTTCTGATATGCATTTAGATGCGGCATCTATTATAAAGGCTGTGAAGTACTCCACAGCAGCATCGATTTCTAAAGAAGACATGTCGTCCCATGATATACTAGTTAAGTTTCGGAACCTCTCCCAGTCTGCTGTGTCAATATTCCACCTAGGAGCGTGTGGTGGATATTCATTTTGTTTAGGTGATCTTAGCAGTATAGGCAAGTGGTCGCTGCCGTAAGGTTCTCGGTAACTTCCCATTCAAGTTCAGGCAGTACAGACGAGGAGACTATGCTAAGATCTATGGAAGAATAGCTTCTGTTTGCAAGAGAGTAATATGTGTGTTCCTTCTTATTCAACAGACACGCACCAGAAGAGAAGAGGAACTGTTCGACAAGACGTCCTCGCGCATCTATACGAGGGTCGCCCCACAGGTAGTTATGTGCTTTGAAATCGCCAAAAACAACATAGGGTTCTGGCAATTCATCTATAAAGGACTGAAATTCATGTTTGCTTAGTTTATAATGCGGGGGTATATAAAGTGAGCAAATAGTGATCAGTTTGTTTAGCAGAATAACTCGAACCGCCACTGCCTCAGGGGCCGTTCGTAGCTGTAAACGTTGACAGGCTATGCTTTTTTGAATTACAATTGCAACACCGCCCCATGATGCGATAGCATCATCGCGATCTTTGCGAAAAGTAACGTGCTGTCGAAGAAAATTGTGTGTTCCTTCTTATTCAACAGACACGCACCAGAAGAGAAGAGGAACTGTTCGACAAGACGTCCTCGCGCATCTATACGAGGGTCGCCCCACAGGTAGTTATGTGCTTTGAAATCGCCAAGAACAACATAGGGTTCTGGCAATTCATCTATAAGGGACTGAAATTCATGTTTGCTTAGTTTATAATGCGGGGGTATATAAAGTGAGCAAATAGTGATCAGTTTGTTTAGCAGAATAACTCGAACCGCCACTGCCTCAGGGGATACACAAATCATCCAATGGAATGTCAGAGGTCTTCTCAGGAATCTTTATGATGTGCAAGAACTCATCCATAAACACAATCCAAAAGTGCTGTGTTTACAGGAAGCCCACTTAAAACCAAAACCAAAACTTATTTGCAGAATATTGCATTTCAATTGTGCCATATGAGATAAATCCATTAGAGAGCTCTACCTTCCCCTAAACGTATTAGAGCTGTGTACTGGTAAATTGGCAGCAGCTTCCAGTGCTTGTGGAAGAACAATTGTAACTGCCATATTATATGTAACTGCTAGTGCACAGGCATCGGCAACAGCAATGGTTAGGGTACATTTGTTTATTCTACTCTGAGGTATACATCCTCCACCAGAATGTAATTTTTTCTCCCGTCCTCTTCTGCCACATTGGAATGTGAAATGGGGTGTAATTTGTAGGATATTCTCTTGCATAAACTTCATAAGCATTTCTCTTTGTCAGTGCCAGAGATCATTGTTGGTACGACTAAAAGCAGGGTGCCTGTTTAGAGCACCCACAGAGACCAGTCTGTGAATCTTTAACGAACAGTAAGAATAATGAATATTCGAATAATTTTTAGTAATTTTCAACAAATTAAACACCCTTTGTCTTCCACAGTGGTGTTTTCAAATTCTCATGTCCCCGCAGGGGCGTCTGCGCAAGCAGGCATTTGGTGTGTTGCGACACCACGTACCCGATCACACGAGGGTTGGACCCTCCCGCGTGTAGGCGTGCGCGGCTTAGCCGTGTCTGGGGAAAAGGGGATCCTGGGGGTTGAGCCGAAGCTGGGTGTTTGGACCTTTAAGGCCCCCCGGCGGAGGGCATACCTCAGAGTAGAATAAACAAATGTACCCTAACCATTGCTGTTGCCGATGCCTGTGCACTAGCAGTTACATATAATATGGCAGTTACAATTGTTCTTCCACAAGCACTGGAAGCTGCTGCCAATTTACCTGTACACAGCTCTAATACGTTTAGGGCAAGTTAAAGCTCTCTAATGGATTGATCTCATATGGCACAATTGAAATGCAATATTCTGCAAATAAGTCAAGCGCGATGTGCCATTCCATACAATGAAACACCTTTGAAGAACCTGAAGCACTACCTGGGCTGTCCCCGCAGGGGCGTCTGCGTCAGCAGGCTTTTGGCGTGTTGCGACACCACGTACCCGAGCACACGAGGGTTGTAACCTCCCGCGTGTAGCCGTGCGCGGCTTAGCCGTGTCTGGGGAAAGGCGGATCCTGGGGGTTGAGCTGATGCTGGGTGTTTGGACCTTTAAGGGCCCCCGGCGGAGGCAACACACTCCTTTGGCATCTGCTTCACATAGACGGCACCTCCAGACTGACCCACCTTGAGGACATCGGCCGTCGCCTTTTCCTGTCTCTCCCTCCTCGAATCTTCGTCTTTATCTCTCACTTTTTGACCTTTCCTGTCTCCCTCTCTCTTCGTTTTACTTCCTTTCTCCAGGCGGCAAGGGTTAACCCTGTGTGGCCATCCAACCTTGGGTACACCATATTCGGTTATAGTGACGGCGTACGACTGGCGTCGTGCAGACTTGTATGCAAGCTCTGCCGCGTCCCCTCGTTGAGCTCCATGGTGGGCGGTTGGCGCTGTTGCCGAACATATACATTTTTTCATGGAAACTTCTTTCCCCTCCCTTGCTGATCCCCCTCAGAAACAAGGGCGCACCGAAGATGTCTTCAAGTTTTTTGGACACCAAACCCAGAATTTTCTCCGCTTTCACGTTATTCATTCTGAAAAGCCACACAAAGTAGTCCGAAACATTTAACCATCCCTTGTTTCAAAATCCCTGACTGATGTTTTCGGTCCAGGTTACATGGTGTCGAGGATGACAAGCGGCGACCTGCTCTTGGGGCTCCGCGATGTAAAACAATATGAGAAACTACCGCAACTAGTGTCATTTGGGGAGACCCCCATAACAGTAACCCCGCACCGTACAATGAACACCACCCGTGGTGCTGTGTCAGATGATGATTTGCTTGAGCTGACTGAAGCGGAACTCCTGGAGGGCTTCAGCGAACAAAATATGATCAATGATCAATGTCAGAAGAATTAAGATGAGGCGGGATGGTAAAGAGATTCAGACGAAGCACTTAATAATTGCTTTTAGATCAAGTATCTTGCCCGAGTCAATCGAGGCCGGGTACCTCAAGCTCCGTGTTAGGCCGTACGCGCCAAATCCACTCCGATGTTTCAAATGCCAGCACTTCGGTCACAGCTCGCAGAACTGCCGAGGCCGCCAAACCTGTGCGAAGTGCAGTGCCCACGAACATACTTCTGAAGCTTGCCTGAACACTCTCCATTGTGTAAACTGTGAAGGGGAGCACGGCGCATACTCGCGGTCGTGCCCGTCCTGGAAAAAAGAGAAAGAAATAGTCACAATCAAAGTTAAGGAAAACATAAGTTTCAAAGAGGCACGCAGGTGGGTAGCATACCTGCCAAAGAAACGCTTTGCCGATGTGGCGCGTCAGGGTGCAGCGCCACAACGGTCTCCGGCGGCTGTCCGACCCACATCCAGTCAGGCGGCAGTGACGACACCCCCCCCCCCCGGCGGCTGCAGCTAACGCTGCTACACCAACACAGCAGACGGGGCCATCGACCACGAAGGTAGGCGGAGCCGAGGCTGCCCCAACCTCCCCGGCCCCTTCCAGCGCTGGCCGCAGCCGGCGCAGCCAAATCCCTCAGGGAGCCCCATCGACCTCCGGGCTGGTGGGCGCAGAGGTCTTGCCCTCCAAGGTGGGACCCTCGCTGGTAACTTCTCGCTCGCAAGAGCACGTGTCCGACGCCTCACTAGAGGCAATGGACACTACACCTACCCTCAAAGCGCACCAAGCGCCTAAGGAGCGGCGAGGCTCCCTCGAACGCTTCAGAAAAAACAAAACCCCGGTTACAGGGCCTCGAAAGAGCACTGTAACCTAATGCATCACTTGTGTTTCTGTTTACACAGCACCGATTTACTTCAAATATGGATTCGCAAATAATTCAATGGAACGTCAGAGGTCTTCTTAGGAACCTTGATGATGTGCAACAGCTTATACAAAAACATAATCCAAAGGTGCTGTGTATACAGTAAACACACCTAAAACCACAACACACAAACTTTCTCCGACCGTATGTCACGTTTCGCAAAGATCGCGATGATGCTGTCGTATCATCAGGCGGTATTGCCATTTTTATTCATAAAAGCATAGCGTGTCAACCTTTACAGCTACGAAAGCCCCTTGAAGCAGTGGCGGTTTGAGCTGTTCTCCTAAACAAACTCATCACCATTAGCTCTCTTTACATACCCCCACATTACAAATTAACGAAACATGAATTCCAATCCTTTATAGATCAATTGCCAGAACCTTATGTTGTTCTTGGCGATTTCAGTGCGCACAGCTCCCTGTGGGGCGACTCTCGTATAGATGCGCGAGGTCGTCTTCTTGAACAGTTCCTTTTTTCTTCTGATGCGTGCCTTCTGAATAAGAAGAAACCCACTTTTTACTGTCTTGCAAACAATACCTTTTCTTCAATTGATCTGAGCATAGTTTCCCCGTCCATACTGCCTGAACTCGAATGGGAAGTTACGAACAATCCTTATGAAAGCGACCACTTCCCTATACTATTAAGAACATTTAAAGAAAACGAATATCCACCACAGGCTCCTAGGTGGAAGATTGACACAGCAGACTGGAAGAAATTCCGAAATCTAACTAGTATATCATGGGATGACATGTCTTCTTTAGAAATCGATGCTGCTGTGGAGTACTTCACAGCCTTCATAATAGATGCCGCATCTAAATGCATACGTGAAGTGAGTGGGTCGGCATGCGAACTGAATGTCCCGTGGTGGAACGATGAATGTAGAATCGCACGTAGGAATCAGAACAAAGCGTGGGGGTCGCTACGCGCTTCGCCCACTGCAGAGAATCTTTTTAACCTTAAGAAAGTCAAGTCTCAAGGCAGGAGAACCCGCCGACAGGCCAGAAGAGAGAGTTGGCAAATGTTTTTATCCGGCATCAACACGTTTACAGATGAGGCGAAAGTCTGGAACCGCGTAAATAGAATTAGAGGGCGACAAACATATTCACTCCCTCTGGTAAACACACAAGGTAATACGCTGCAAGACCTGGCAGACTCACTTGGGGAGCACTTTGAGAGCGTGTCAAGTTCAAAACATTATTCGAAATCCTTTCTGAAATATAAGCAAATAGAAGAATGTAACCCACTCAAAAGAAGATGTCTACAGAATGAATCGTACAACTGCCCTTTCAGTATTGCCGAGTTGAGAGCTGCCTTGAGCTCATGCAAGAGATCTGCACCGGGATCTGACAGAATCATGTACGAAATGATCAAAAACCTACACAATGACTCCAAAGTTACACTACTCACAATTTTCAACACCATTTGGGCTGCAGGATACCTTCCAACTGCATGAAAAGAAGCCATTGTGGTTCCTGTTTTAAAACAAGGCAAAGATCCTTCCTCCGTGGCAAGTTACCGCCCGATAGCCCTCACAAGTTGCCTTCGTAAGGCATTTGAAAAAATGATTAATCGGCGACTCATACATTTCCTTGAACAGAGAAAAATGCTTGATGCCTATCAGGGTGGCTTCAGGGAAGGGCGCTCCACAACTGATCACCTTGTACGTATTGAAGCAAACATCCGTGACGCATTTGTACACAAACCGTTTTTCCTATCCATATTCCTCGATATGGAGAAGGCATACGACACAACGTGGCGCTACGGAATCTTGAGAGACCTGTCAGAAATGGGCATCCATGGTAATATACTAATCCTAATAGAAAACTATTTGTACACTCGTACCTTCAGGGTAAAAGTCGGCAATGTCCTCTCACGTCCTTTTACACAAGAAACTGGTGTACCCCAAGGAGGCGTGCTCAGCTGCACGCTCTTTATCGTGAAGATGAACACGCTTCGCGCTTCATTACCACCGGCCGTCTTTTACTCTGTCTACGTGGACGACATTCGAATAGCTTTCAAATCTTGTAACCTCGCAGTCAGCGAGAGACAGGTACAGCATGGCCTGAACAAATTGTCAATGTGGGCAGACAAAAATGGATTTAAGATCAATCCTAACAAAAGTTCTTGTGTTGTTCTTACTAGAAAAAGAGGCCTGATCCCAGATCCTTGCTTAGAACTATATGGACAACAGATGCCTGTAAACAAAGAACACAAATTTCTAGGTATTATACTTGACTATAGACTCACTTTAGTCCCCCACATTAAATATCTTAAAGAAAAATGTCTGAAAACAATTACCCTAATGAAACTTCTATCCCAGACTACGTGGGGTAGTGACAGGAAGGGCTTGATGTATCTTCATAAGAGCTTCATTCGGTCACGATTAGATTATGGTACCGTGATCTATCATTCTGCCGCCCCGAGTGCGCTAAAGATGATAGACCCTGTTCACCATCTAGGTATCCGCTTAACCACGGGCGCTTTCAGGACAAGTCCCGTTGAAAGTTTATATGCAGAATCGAATGAGTGGTCACTTCATCTCCAGAGAACATACATCAGCCAAACATATTTTCTGAAAGTCCTCTCTAATCCTGAACATCCGTGTTATAATACCGTTAACGAGATGACATGTGCTACACTCTTTCATAATCGTCCCTCCGAAAGACAGCCTTTCTCGCTACGTGTGAGGGAGCTTAGTCATGAAATGTATGTTCCACTCCTTGAGCTTCGCCTAATGAATCCAGCCAAGCTGCTACCTCCTTGGGAGTGTCAGCTGATACAATGCGATATATCTCTCATGCAAGTTACAAAACACGCTCCAGAGATTGAAATCCACATGTATTTCCGGTAATTCCAGCACAAACACTCCTGCACGGAGTTCTACGCAGTCGCATCGAAGTCACACGACGGGGTGTCCTATGCAGCCGTCGGTCCATCCTTCTCGGAAACCGATGTACTGCATCCGGAAACTAGTATCTTTACTGCTGAGGCCTACGCACTATTGTCGGCAGTGAAGCACATCAGGAAATCAAAACTCCAGAAATCAGACATATATACGGACTCTCTTAGTTTTGTGAAGGCCTTGATGTCATTCTCTAACCAAAAAAATCCGGTAATTAATGAACTCTATTCCGTTCTGTCTAAACCGTATATAGGTAACCAGCATGTCATCATATGCTGGGTGCCAGGTCATAGGGGCATCGAAGGTAATGTTCTGGCGGACCAGATGGCCACGTCAGTTGCATCGCATTCTGCTAATCCCACCGCGGCAGTTCCTGTCACAAATCTGAAGCCCTTCTTACGGAGGAAACTACGGAACCACTGGCAACGCCTATGGGACGCGGAAACAAATAATAAGCTCCACGTGATAAAGCCACAGTTAGATTCTGGCCCTCTGTAACAAAATCACGCCGAACAGATGTCCTATTCTGTCGTCTAAGATAGGACACACATTCGGCACCCATAATTTTCTACTCACCTGAAATGACCTTCCAACCTGCGGTAATTGCGAGGAGAGGCTTACCGTCCTCCACGTCCTCTTGGAGTGCCGGAAAGCCGAATGTGAAAGAAAGAAAGATTTTCCCTTAGCATACCGGCAGCACATTCCCCTTCATCCAGCAATGTTACTCGGCCCAGAACCGCCATTTGACACCAACGCAGTCCTAAGTTATCTGAAAGATGTGTTGCATATTGTTAGCCCCGCATGTTCGTAGCGTCTCCTCTATTCAGAGGATGGCGCTGTGATAGTTCTTTCGTATAGCACGTGCCTCTAGGCCCTTGTGTTTCAAGGGCTCCGGTGAGGCAACAGTGCTCCAGGTATTTTTACCATCTCATATATTTTCTATTCTGCGTCATTCTTTTACGATGGATTTTAATGTTCATAGTATTCGTCATTTGTCATCGCCATAATTTTATAGCAAGTAGATTTTACGCACTTTTCAGCGACTATTTTTAGGCCACTTTACAGCCAAGTCACATCTTCCATAATACATTGTCAACATTACCAGTTGTCATGGCGCTCTTTGGCCAAACCTGGCCCTTGCGCCACAAAACGCCACACATCATCATCATCATCACCTTGGCTGTGACGAGGTAAACAGTGTGTTCTGTGTAAAGTAGTATACCTGTACAGCCTAAAGCTTTGGAGAATGCATTTAGTATTAGCTGTGAATGTTTTTTTTATTTTCACTGCACACAGTAAAAACGTCGATGCAGTTTTGCAAAACGCAAACCCCCTACCTGTTTGTTGTTTAAAGGTAATGACATAATGGGCTTCGTTCCGAAACAATCAAAGTCAATAGCACCACCCTAAGTGTTATGTGCCTTCTGTCTCACATTTGCTGTCAAAAATTGTTAGTGTCGTACGCTGCGATCGGCAGAGAAACTGATTTCTGGAGCAATGCAAAGTACTAAGTACTGTGATCTCAGTTCTTTCACTGCTGTTTAAGCATTATCAGGCCTTAAAGTAAAAAAATGAGGAATAAATAAAACATGTATATTTCACGTTGCAACCCTCATTAGGTATGTAGTAGTCTGAATTATAAAGGATTCCAGATTTACAACGCAGGGCAAATTGGACTGACAGGGCAGGACTGAAAGAATGGCATCATGCCAATGATGCTTGCATTTGGTGCTATATTTATTTGTATTTAGTTCAGTTGGAATGTGTGTGCACTGTCAGCGATATCGCTTGACATCTTTTAGATTGACTGTTTTCCCAATTTAGGCAAATTCGTATTCGCAAATAACCTTGTACGACACCAAGAACTTGCCTAGGAGGCGTATTTGTAACATTCGCAAGAAACGAGGCTCCTGAACGCATATCTAAGCCTGGGGTACACGCCGCCCTCTAATCTCATCGGCAAGTTTCTGGGACTCATCTACAAGGTTTCTTATGATGAATGTGAAGCTGATTGTACGGCAGGAATAGGTAATTTAAACAGGTTAATTATGCAGCATAAAAAAGATGTCAGTAAGATGCAAGCATGAAGAAGCACTGTTACTCGATGTACATAGACTATCGAACACAAGAATTATTTGGGATGACATAAAATGCTGGCACTGGAACGAAAACGTCTTTTAATCTATAGATAAACTCTTTCATTATTCCCTCTACTACCACTACCTTCACCAGAAACATTCATAATCATTATCATATTTATGCCACATCATGCTGGCCAATAGTCAAGCCTTCATAAGCTGCTTTTTTTACTGCTAATTCTCTGCGGGGAAGAGGTTTGCATATGAAGAAGACCATATCACATACTTATTACCCGTTTTTTGATAAATGATAAGGGAAAAACCGCACACTAAAAATGCATTGAGCTTGAGCAAGTTCTATGTTTGAAGCTGTTGATTCTTTTTCCCTTTGCCATTTTTGAACCACCTGGTTAGCTAAGTAGACAGAACAGCTGCAGGAGAAAGGTGGGGGTGCCAAATTATACTTGTACCCCAGGGGATTTTTGCACGGTCACTGGAGGCACTGCCTGTGGCCTCGGCATCTTCCTTGAAGGGTTTGACCATGCCTAAGAAACCTTGTCTCCACAGGCTGCATAAGCAAGTATAATTTTCTGAGCTAAGTCTTTTTCTTAAAAGAACCCATTTAAGTTGTAAGCGTGGCTTTGCACCACAAAACAGCCACGTGACTGGCCAATCAAGACACTTTACGTGTATTCACAGGCTTATTCCTTGGAAAAACATTTTTATGTAGCACAGAATGAGTAACGGAAAAGTATATAGGAATGCTTTCATATTGCTCTATACTTTTCATTGACACTTTTCATTTAATTATTTGAGATGTTTATTAACTAATTAAGAATTATTAGGTAATTAGGCAGAATGCAAAAAATAATCCGAGTAACTTCAACCGATGACAAACAACATTACCTTCGTTCTGTCTAGTTACATATTTCTAAACCTGGGTGCACGATAGTTAGGAGACCCTGTAGATCAAAAACAATATTACAATTTTCATAATCACCTCTTGTGTGTTATTGGTGGCTATGGCTACTTCAAGTAATTCTTTCAGTAAGGTACAAGCAGTTTTGAAGTAAAATTGTTTTGCATCAAGGGCGTCTAATCTAGAAAACCAAGCAAAAGGCCAAGTTGTGTTCACTATTCAGATGTTTAACTAAGAAGCTGCAGGACTTGTTATGCAATCGAAGTGAAGTTGTTACCGCAATGCTTGGAAACCATGCGAACGTTACAATCAACAACTTTGAGTTGAATATTAACACCACTAAATGAACTGGCCTTTGAAGATTCTCGATCTGAAATCCTCAACGACTTGTTCTGGCGTTTAATCTGTCGAGCGCAGTCCGCATTCCCAAAGCTGGCTCTCGGCCATAATTTTTCTAAACGCAACATCATCTTAAGTCTTAAGATAGGATTGACCTGTAGATAAAGTGGATAATGCATGGCAAACATCATGAACACTCTTACATGTTAACCAGAGGGTTCACTCATGCAGCCATGAAATTATGTGATGCAGACACATGATATATTGAAGTTGGTTTTGTGAAGTGTTTCATGCTTCCAAGACTCCTTCTCCATTTCTGAAAGCCGTCTCCACTAGCTAAATAAGCGATGCAAATAAAAAAAAAACTTCAACATGATAACAATACGTTGTCCATTTGCAAGTAACCAGCAGTCGTTTTGGGCTCCTACGTTGCCTGGCGCAAATCTACTATACCACAGTACTTGCGTTACCCAGTAACAGCCACGTTAAAATGCAATGTGTTCAGAGCCGTTTCCCTCTGTTTCTCTCCATTGGAAGCAGTTTACCATGTGTTCAGTTGGTGTCAAGAAAGGGGACAGAAAACACTGTGCACCACTGATTTCTAATATGGTTTGCTGGATGCAGCACGCCACACCTGATGCAGAAGAAGCCAGTGGAAATGCGATGTCGTGCAATCGCATGTCCTGGAAGCAGGGCGTATGGTGGATTAACATGTGCGTGCGATCAGATAATATTGCTGCCGTAAAGAGGATTTTCACATCTTAGGAGGTGTCTCAACATGTCTGGCAAGTGTTTCCGTGAAAAGCTGAACCCGTATACGATAGTGTTCTCTTACATCAAGTTTTTTCTCATTTACTAGTGATTCCATTGCATGCCACTTATGTTAGCGACACTGTGGACACTCCGATGGAAAAATTCTGGACACCTCGAAATACTGATCTGGTCTGCTCGGGCACCTTATGGCACATCAGGCAGGCATGTTAGGGGAAGAAATGCCACATGCCCGTGCCGATGCAGTGCTGCTGCAAAGTTGTGACGCACCAACTTCCGGTCCAAGGTTGGGTTCAGTCGAGGGCGCTCCATGTGCTGTCCATCCCCTGTAGTAGAGATCAGTGGTGTGGACCCTTTTACACTGGCTTTCCTTTCTGGTCGAAACCTTGACAACAGCTTCTACCTTAGGTTTTTTGAACCTGCAACATGTGCAGAGAAAGTCACATCAGTGTGCGCTGACTGTATGGCTTTCTTTTTCTACACATACTATCAAATTATTAAAACATACAGTTCGCACATTTTTACTGCTGTATAAAAATAGTCCAGTTGCTAAAATAATTTGAACTTGATACGCTCTCAAACAGTTCCCCAAGTGAGTCTGCCTGATCTTGCAGTGTATCGCCCTGTGTATTTACTAGAGGGAGCGAATATGTTTGTCGCCCTCTAATTCTATTTACCCTGTTCCAGACTTTTACCTCATCTCTAAACGAGTTAATACTGGAAAAATACTTCTGCCAGCTTTCTCTTCTGGCCTATCGGCGGGTTCTCGTACCTTTGGACTTTACTTCCTTAAAGTTGACAAGATTTTCTCCAGTGCGGGAAGCGCGTAGCAACCCCCACGCTTTGTTCTGATTCTTACGTGCGATTCTGCATTCATCGTTCCACCACGGCACATGCCGTTTGCATGCCGAACCACTTCACGTATGCATTTAGATGCGGCATCTATTATGAAGGCTGTGAAGTATTCCACACCAGCATCGATTTCTAAACAAGACATGTCATCCCATGATATACTAGTTAAGTTTCGGAATTTCTCCCAGTCTGCTGTGTCAATCTTCCACCTGGGAGCCTGTGGTGGATATTCGTTTTCTTTAGGTGTTCGTAGCAGTATGGGGAAGTGGTCGCTTCCGTAAGGATTGTTTGTAACTTCCCATTCGAGTTCAGGCAGAATAGAAGGAGAAACTATGCTGAGATCAATTGAAGAAAACGTATTGTTTGCAAGACAGTAATAAGTGAGTTTCTTCTTATTCAGAAGGCACGCACCAGAAGGAAAAAGGAACAGTCCAAGAAGACGACCTCGCGCATCTATACGAGAGTCGCCCCACAGGGAGATGTGCGCATTGATATTGCCAAGAACAACATAAGGTTCCGGCAATTCGTCTATAAATGACTGAAATTCATGTTTGTTTAATTTGTAGTGTGGGGGTACGTAAAGCGAGCTAATGGTGATGAGTTTGTTTAGGAGAACAGCTCGAACCGCCGCTGGTTCAAGAGGCGTTTGGAGCTGTAAATGTTGACACGCAATGCTTTTGTGGATAACAATAGCTACACCTCCCGATGATGCGACAGCATTATCGCGATCTTTGAGAAAAGTTATTACTCTCGGAGAAAGTTCGTTTGTTTTGATTGTAGGAGTGTTTCCTGTAAACACAGCACTTTTGGATTGTGTTTGTTTATGAGTTCTTGTACGTCATCGAGGTTTCTAATAAGACCTCTGACGTTCCATTGAATAATTTGTGTATACATATGTAGAGTAAATTGGTGCTGTGTGTACGGAAACGGAAGTGATGCCTTAGGTTACAGAGCTCTTTCGAGGCCCTGTAACGGGGGTTCTGCCCTTTCTGGAGCGTTCGAGGGAGTGTCGCCGCTCCTAAGGTGTTTGGTGCGCCTTGAGGACAGGCGTAGTGTCCATTGCCTCTTGTGAGGAGCCGGACACGTGCTCTTGAGAGCGAGCAGTTACAAGAGAGAGTCCCGCCTTGGATGGCAAGACCCCTGCGCCCACCAGCCCGGAGGTCGATGGGGCTTCCTGGGGGATCTGGCTGCGCCGGCTGTTGCCAGGGCTGGATAGGGCCGGGGAGGTAGGGGTAGCCTCGGATGCGCCCACCTTCGGGGTCGATGGCCCCGTCTGCTCTGTTGGCGTAGCAGCGTTAGCTGCAGCCGCCGATGGGGCGGGTGGCGTCACTGCCACCTCACTCGCGGTGGGTCGGACAGCCGCCGGAGGCCGTTGTGGCGCAGCCCCCTGACGCGCCACTTCGGCAAATGTGTTCTTAGGCAGGTATGCCACCCGCCTACGTGCCTCCTTGAATGATATATTTTCTTTCACTTTGATCGTCACAATTTTTTTTTCCAAGATGGGCACGACCGTGAGTACGCGGCGTGCCCTCCATCACAGTTTACACAATGCAAAGAGTTCGCGCAAGCTTCAGGCGTGTGTTGATGGGCACTGTATTTTGCAAATGTTTGGCGGCCTCGGCAGCTCTGCGAGCTGTGGCTAAAACGTTGGCATTTCAAACATCTCGGAGCATTTAGCACACACGGTGTTACACTGAGCTTGATGTACCCGGCCACGATTGACTCGGGCAGGACACTTGAATTGAAGGTGAGTATTAGGTGTTTGGTCGCAATTTCTTTACCATCTCGCCTCATCTTGATTCTTTTGACATTTATAACATTCTGTTCACTGAAGCCCTCCAAGAGTTCAGCCTCAGAGAGCTCCAGCAAATCATCTTCCGAGATAACGCCGCGGGTGGTATTCATCGTACGGTGCGGGGTTACTATTATTTGGGTCTCCCCAAATGATACTAGTTTAGGCAGTTTTTCAAATTGTTTCTGATCGCGGAGCTCCAAGAGGAGGTCACCGCTAGCCATCCTCGACGCCTTATAGCCTGGGCCAGAAACTTCGGTAACGGACTTTGATACAAGGAATGGGGAAATTGTTCGCACTGGTTTAGCTGGTTTTTCAGAATGGATGACGTGGAAACGAGGGAAAGATTCTTTTTGCAGACCAAAAAATTTGAATACTTCATCGGTGCGCCCTCTTTTCTGAGGGCGATCAGGGAGTGGGGGAAGGAGTTAGATATAAAGATATGGGAGATTTCGGCAGTAACGCCAGCCACCCACCGTGGAGTCCTACAAGGGGACGCTGTAGGACCTGTGAAACACGGCCTGCAAACGCCAGCTGTACATTACCACTATAACCAAATATGAAATAACCAAGGTTGGCTATCCACACAAGGTTAACCTTTGCTGCCTGGAAAAATTTGAAGTATAAGGAAACCAGAAGAAGACAGGAAAGGTGGAAAGTAAGGGAAATACGAAGGTAATAGAGAGAGAGAGACAGGAAAAGGCAACTACTGATTTCCCCCGGCTGGGTCAGTCCGGGGGTGCTGTCTGTGTGAAGCAGAGGCCAAAGAGGCGTGTTGCCTCCGCCGGGGGGCCTTAAAGGTCCAAACACCCGGCATCGGCTCAACCTCCAGGATCCCCCTTTCCCCAGATACGGCTAAGCCGCGCACGGCTACACGTGGGAGGGTCCAACCCTCGTGTGCTCGGGTACGTGGTGTCGCAACACACGAAACGCCCCGCTGACGCAGACGCCCCTGCGGGGTTGAGATAGATGCGGCAGCATGGCGTAGTGAATGCGGTCGTGACCTGGCGCTGTGTTTTTCCCTGCAGAAAGAACTGTTTATTTCTTGTTGTCTGAGGGGGGAATTGTACGGTTCATTTGATGCGCCAGTAGTGGGCAGCTTCTGGTTTTCAGCAGACTGTTTGTATTGTAAAAATTCCTTTGTATAATTCCCTGAACTGGATACATCACGGAAATGTTCTCCAGGTATATCTCCCTGTTCTTGTATTGTTATTTGTGTGCCTGGACTTGTAAGTAACGGTGTTGTGTAAGATGATTATTGTCCTCTTAATTTACTAACCTGGTCCCACATTCGTTTCGACGTTACCGTACTAATAAATGAAGAGATGTATTTTTGCCATGATGATTTTTCAGCATGTCTTCGAATGAAACGTGATTTGGCTTTGGCTCGTTTGAAGTTTACCATGTTGCTATAGGTGGGGGTACCTTCGTAGGATTCTCCAGGCCCTATGTTGTTTTTTTTAGCATCGGTACACTCCTTCGTCCACCAGGGGTCTAGCTTTTTGTGCACTGTATCCTATGACAGGGGTATCGCCTTTTCTGCCGCTGTGATTATGGCTTCAGTGATTTTTTTTATTAGGTTCATCAATATTAAGCTGTTGTGAAAAGACACTTTCCAGTTTCGCGTTCTCCACAAAAACCTGCCAGTCAGCGAGCTGTAATTTCCATCGGCGTGGTCTAGTTACTAAAGTTTGTGGTGATGGTAGGAGTGTGATGAGTGCGGGTAAGTGGTCGCTACCATATGACGTGTCGAGAGCTTCCCATTTAAAATCAGTAAAAAGAGAGGGCGAACAAAAAGCTAAATCTAAACAACTAAATGTGCGGGAAGTCGGTGACAAATAAGTTGGCGCACCTGAGTTTAAAAGACAGATATCATTTGATAGAATAAAATCTTCAACGATTTGTCCTCTTTGGTCAGTCTTGACACTGCCCCAAAGAGTACCATGAGCATTAAAATCTCCTACCAGGGCGAATGGTTCCGGCAACTGATCTGTTAGTTTTTCTGTCTTTAATAGTAAAATGTGTGTGGGGTGGAACATATAGTGAGCAAATGGTGATGGTTTTGTAGGATAGAATGATGACAGCTACGGCTTCTAAAGATGTACATAATTGGACATATCGGGTGGGAGTGCCGCCCTGTACGACTATAGCCACTCCTCCCGACAAACGGCTGAAACATTCGCGGTCCCTTCGGACAATGGTGAAGCCTCTAAGGAATTGAATGTGTTTAGGGCCCAAGTTTGTTTCTTGTAGGCAAAATGCGATTGGCGAAAAGTTATTTGTTATGTATTTAATGTCACCTAAATTGCGAATCAGCCCTCTACAATTCCTATGCACGATAAAAGCCATAGTGGCAAAATTGAGAATGGTAATTTATATATATGTACTAAGTAACTCTAGGTGACATTTGTTAGTGGGAATGTACTTTTGGAAGAACGGTAACCGTTGAGGTTACCGGTCCCTTTGTTCGCGTAGTTATTGTGAGCTTGTGTTTCTTAGCGCGCTCCAGGGAGCGCTGATGTTGTGGCGTCGATGACGCCGGAGGTTTGGTGTCGACATTCATAACCTTCTCCAAGGCGCTGGATGATCGAGAACCATGCGCTGAGACGCGCGTCTCAGGCCTGGGAGTTCGATTTAGCCTGGGGCCCTGGGGAACCAGGGTCTGCAGGCCCGTCTGTGATGATGATGATGGAGCAGCACTGGCTACTGCCACCAAGGGGACGGATGGAGTTACCACTGGGCCACTCATTGCGGTCCCTGTAGACTTCTGAGACCACTGCCGTGCTGTGCCCTGCCGCACCGCACTGGCGTAGGTTGTTTGAGGTAACGTGCTAGTTACTTTCTAGCTTCATAAAAGGAAATCTTCTCTTTCACTGTAAGTGCAATTATCTCTTTCTCTTTCTTCCAGCAGGGGCAAGATCGTGAATATGCTGGATGATCTCCTTCGCAGTTCGTACAGTGTGGAGCAGCATTACAGTTTTCCGACTGATGGTCATTGGCACTACACTTTGCACCTGTCGATTTACCTCTGCATGATTGCGATGCATGTCCGAATCTCTGGCACTGGAAACACTGCCTCGGGTTTGGGATATGCGGTCTTACGTTGATCTTAAGATAGCCTGCCTCAAGTGTAGTAGGTACAATACTGGTAGCAAAGGTAAGTATAACGTGTTTGGTCGGGATTTGCTCGTCTTTTCTTCGGAGGATTATTTTTAGAACTTCGATTACATTTTGTTCTTGGAAACCTTCCAGGAGTTCTTCATCGCGTAGGCTTAAGAAATCTTCTTCTGATATTACACCCCTGCTTGTGTTGAGAGAACGGTGTGCTGAGATTTTGACTTTGGTGTTACCGACACTGGTGAGATCAGCGAGCTTTGCGACTTGGTCTTTGGTTTTGAGTTCAAGGAGGAGGTCCCCACTTGACAACTTTGAAGCTTTGTATTGCTTTCCGATTTTCTCTACTAGACATTTTGCTATTAGGAATGCGATAGTTTTCTCATTGGCGGAGATCCTTCACTGTGGATCACATGGTAGCGTGGGAACGTTTCTGCGTTGGTTTTCAAAGTGAAATCGAAAATTGCTTCGGTGCGCCCTCATTTGTTAGGACTATCTGCAAGGAGGGGGAATGCATTTGCCATGTATTGTTAGAATATTCAGCGGCGATGGTAGCCACCCACCACCGAGCCCAACAAGCGGACGCTACGAGGTTAGGAACATACCTGTATACGTCAGCTATACAACGCCGCTATAACCTAATATATGTACCCAAGGTTGGGTAGATACACATGGTAAACCCTTGCTGCCTGGAAAATGAGAAGTAAACTGAAGTGAGTAGACGACAGGAAAGATTCAAAGTGAGAGAGAAAGACGAAGAGTGGAGAGGAGGACAGGAAAAGGCAACTACCGATTTCCCCCGGGTGGGTCAGTCCGGGGGTGCCGTCTACGTGAAGCCGAGGCCAAACAGGTGTGTTGCCGCCGCCGGGGGGCCGTATAGATCCAAACACCCGGCATTGGCTCACCCCCCAGGATCCCCTTTTCCCCGGACACGGCTAAGCCGCGCACGGCTACACGCGGGAGGGTCCCCGGACACGGCTAAGCCGCGCACGGCTACACGCGGGAGGGTGCTCGGGTACGTGGTGTCGCAACACACCCAACGCCTGCTGACGCAGACGCCCCTGCGGGCAACGGATGATGATTTGATGGTGACCACTCATCTGACTCTAAATATAGACTTTCGACAGGACTTGTTCTAAATGCGCCAGAGGCCAGGCGGATACCCAGATGATGAACGGGGTCTAACATCTTTAGCGCTCTTTGAGCGGCAGAGTGATATACTACGGCACCATAATCTAATCGTGATCGAACTAGGCTCCATGATTGATTGATTAGTAGAGCTAATTGGCGCAAGGGCCAGATGTGGCCAAAGAGCGCCAAGTCGATGATCAGTGCTTCTCAATGATATATGGGTGTTAATTGCGGCTAGTAATGAAACACGGCTGTATAGTGGCCTACAATATTCACTAAAAAGTGCAAAATATGCATGTGGTGCAATGTGGCTGTAAAAGGACATAAAATTTATTGGCTCTAAAGTGCGTAAAATAAAAGTATGTACATATTAAAATGACAGTGATTGATTGTTTCTCCGATGACAATAGATGTTTCACGCGATAGGGAGGATCAGTAAAATATGTAGTATCTGTAGCACTAGTGCCTCAGCAAGGCCTTGAAGGCAAGGGCTGGGAGGCACGTGCTCCAGCAAGTGTTTTCATTGTAGCTACAACCTCGAGGTGGCGGCCGTGCTACAAGTAGCCGGGCCAAATCACCTTTAGGGTGTCAGTTTCAAGTAAAAATTTTAACACGGATTGCAAATTAAAAAGGGGTTCATTGCTCAGAAAGAATGCTGGATGTAACGGTATGTATTGGAGATAAACGGAGGGAAAGTACTTTTTTCTTTCAGCCTCTATTTCAGTGCATTGGATAAGAACATGAATAACTGTAAGCCTGTTGCCATATTTGGTACGTGTCGGAGATTCGGTTCCCGTCAAAAGGTAGGAGTGAGTGCCGTATGTCATATTAATATACAAAGAAGCACTTCCTTATGTCTTGCGGTTCTTTCAGGTATCCAGTTCCCTAATTTGGGTTTGATAACGTGTAGCTTATTCCCTACTGCATTGTCCCATTGATCCTGCCAGTACTTTCTCAGTTTATGGCGTAAGAAGGGCTTAAGTTCTGTTGCTGGTATGGCTGTATTCACATCCGTTTCATTAAAGGCGACTGACGTTGCATTTTCGTCAGCAGCTACATTACCTTTTATGCCCCTATAGGCAGGTTGCGAACGTAGTTCCCGCGCCTACTAGGACGCCCCTCGCGGCGACGAGCGCGCAACTGGCAGGATACGACCGGCCCGCTTGCGATCGGAAAGCCTGTCTGTGCACTCTTTCGCGCGTAGCTGTTGCCTTTTCTGTGCAATGTTGAAGTGCAACCCGAGCTGTTTCGTAGTGGGCTGCATCAGCACCTACACCAACTCACTAGGAACAAAGCTTTACAAGTTTCCGAGCCGACCGTATGAAGTAGAAAGGCGTCAATGCTGGCTCGCACTTGTCCGACGGCAGACTGTTTTATGTTCCGGCATTATGCCAAATGCGTTAACGCTGAATTTGTTGCTTTTACAGCAACGATGGCAGCAACGGGACACCTGTAGTGCGTACCAGCATATGCAGCAAACAAAGCAATTTGTTTCCACACTCTACCGAAGTAAAGCTGTGAAACTCTTTCCCAATCCTCCTCCATTTAAACAGCGCCAGGGCTTGCTGAGAGCTACGAGCAGGGGTTGCAGTTGGCTCAGCTGGCATACACGCTTCTGAGCCCTGCATATCAACTAGAGGGCAGTTGAGATCAGCAAAATATTTGACGACGTGGTTTATTGGAACCTCCTTTGCACGCACTGAAAAATCGCAACAACATAAAAAGTGTCGGACTTCCAGTATACTGTAAGAACAGTTTACACCCTTTGGCGTGCCCTTTCTGCCACACAACGATGATCGTCATCTGCGTTGATGCGTTTCCTTTCTTTAACGCTGCGAGCCCGGAAATTTGCAGTAACGAACGGCAAGCGCGTTATAAGAAGAGGCACTCCAAAGGGAATAAACTGTTCTATGCTGCTAGCGCGCGTGCAATTCGTTATTGGAATGTTCCGGGCTCGCAGCGTTAAAGAAAGGAAACGCATCAAGCAGATGACGATTATCGTTGTGTGGCAGAAGGGGCACGCCAAAGGGTGTAAACTGTTCTTAGAGTGTAACTTGGGCGAAAATATTTTCCCAGCGTAGCCTAACAAAACTGGAAAGTTCGTCACTTTTTTTGTGTTTGGAGAGAGCAACGTTAGAATACCTCGGCTAGGCCTTATGAGACGTTGGTACGCCCCACGTTCTTGGCTGAGATGTTTTGGAGTCGCATTTGCCGCCCTGCATGCACAGGGCAACTATCGCGGCGTGTTTGCTCTTCCCTACGATATCAGCACGGCAATCGCAGCCCCTCGCTAAGATTTGTCTACTGTCGCCGATCTGCAAGAATCAATATCACCTTTAATTTCATGCGTCCACAACGTATATAACGACGTAACTTACGCTGAGCTTCACGCATCTCGCTGATGCGGTGATTTAAATTTCGTTCGCGGAATACACCTAGCAGTCACTTCCGATCCGTGCAAGTTGGTGATGTGTGGTGTTTTTTGGCGCAAGGGCCAGGTTTGGCCAAAGAGCGCCATGACAAGTGGTAATGTTGACGATGTATTATTGTTGGCGTGCACAATGAATTCCTTATGGTAGATGTCACATGGCTGTACAAGGGCCTAAAACCTGTAGCTGTAAGTGGCGTAGAATATATGGTTGCTAAAATAATGACGGTGACTAGGCAGTGATGTAGGCTATGGCAATGGGCTTTCGTTAAAACATTATGCAATAAAACATAACACTGACACCAGAGTTTCAAGCAAGCCCTTGGATGCAAGGCTGTTAGTGATGTGCTAAAAATTGCCTGGCCAAATGATTTTCAGGGTGTGGGTTTCGACTAAAAAATCTAAGACTATTTGCAGTTTAAAAAATGGTTCGTCACTAAGAAAAAATCCAGGATGGAGAGGTATATTTTCCCGATACGCAGAAGGGAAATACTTTTTCCTCTGTGTTTCTATTGCAGGGCACTGGATAAGAACATGGAGGACAGTCAGGCTATCGCCGCACATACTACAAGTAGGAGGATCCTCGCCAGTCAAGAGGTAGGAGTGAGTACTGTAAGTGTGTCCTATTCTTAATCGGCAAAGAAGTACTTCTTTATACTGTGCTGTTTTCTCACTTATCCAATCCTGCAATCTTGGTTTTCTAATATGTAACTTATTCAATGTTTGTGTATCCCACTCTTCTTGCCAATGATTCCTCAATTTACGGCGCAGAAAGGGCTTTGGGTCTGTGGCAGGAATGGGAATATTTCCATCTGTGTTGCTAAAACTCACTGACGTAGTGTTTTCGTCAGCAGCTACGTTGCCTTTTATGGCTTTATGGCCAGGAACCCAGCATAGTATAATCGCTTGGTTGCACATATATGCGGAGCATAAAAACCTATACAGCTCATTAAAAACCGAGTTCTTATGCTTTCGTAAGCTAATTAGGGCTCTCACTACACTTAATGAGTCAGTGAAGAGAATAGCCTTAGCGATATTTGTGAGCCGTATGTGTTGAATAGCCTTAAGAATGGCGTATGCTTCCGCTGTAAAGATACTGGTGTATGGGTTTAGTGGTCCAGATGTTGAAAGTGAGGGCCCCAGAGCTGCGTAAGCAACACCAGCTGGAGACTTCGAAGCATCTGTGTAAAATTCATCACATGAGTACTTCTCCTTGAGATCCTGAAATGCGAATATATGTGTGACTCCGGGGCTCGTTTCGATATTCTAAGAAAGAGATCTCGCATTGGATAGTCTGCCACTCCCAAGGCGGCGGAAGCCCTGTTGGAGCCATTAGGACATTCTCTAAAAGAGAGACCCCTGTTTTTTCTGATAGTGCTTCCAATCGGAGGGACAGAGGAGGCCTAGTGGCTGGGCGGTCACGAAACAGCCAAGCAGTGGACAAGTCGCATATTGTGGAATGACAAGGATGTTCAACATCTGAGCTAACTTTAAGGGCGTAGGAGAAAGCTAAATTTGTCCTTTGGTAGTGCAATGACCATTCGTATGATTCGACGTGGAGGCTTTGCACAGGGCTAGTCCTAAAGGCGCCTGTAGTAAGGCGGATACCTAAGTGGTGAATAGCATCAAGCATTTTCAGAGCACTAGGTCCGGCAGAATTATAGACTATTGCTGCGTAGTCAAGGCGTGTTAATACTAGACTTTTGTAGAGCTTTAAAAGGCACCGCCTGTCGCTTCCCCAAGATGTACGGGACAAGAGCTTCAGCAAGTTCATAGACTTGAGGCACTTTGATTTCAGATACTTCAAGTGTGGTACAAAAGTCAGTTTACTGTCTAAAAGGATTCCTAGAAATTTGTGTTCATGGCTCACAGATAGCCGTTCTCCATTTAGATCTATTGCGGGCTCCGCCATTATGCCTCTCTTGTTAGAAAATAGGACGTACGTACTTTTTTTCGCATTTAGCCTAAAACCAGTTTCGTTCGCCCACTTAGATAATTTATTTATGCAAAGCTGTACATGTCGCTCACAGATACTTAGATTACATGATTGAAAACCTATCTGGATGTCATCTACATATACAGAATAAAACATACTACGTGGTATGGCAGTTTGGATCGAGTTCATTTTGACGATAAAAAAGAGTGCAGCTGAGCACACCTCCTTGTGGAACACCAGCCTCTTGCGTAAATGGACGAGACAGAACGTTAGCAACTCTAACACGGAACGTGCGATTAGAGAGGTAACTCTGAATGATGTATAGCAAGTTGCCTCGAACTCCCATTTCAGACAGATCACGGAGGATTCCAAAGCGCCAGGTTGTGTCGTATGCCTTCTCCATTTCTAAAAATACGGACAGGAAAAACTGTTTGTGGACAAATGCATCACGGATATCTGTCTCGGTGCGGACAAGGTGATCTGTTGTGGATCTACCCTCTCTAAAGCCGCACTGTAAGGGATCGAGTATCTTGTTGCTTTCAAGAAAATGGATGAGGCGACGGTTAATCATTTTTTCAAATAATTTGCATATACAAGTTGTCAGAGCTATAGGCCTATAAATGTTGGGTGAGGAAGGGTCCTTGCCCTGTTTGAGAATAGGTATTACGATTGCTTCTTTCCAAACAGAAGGATGATGATGATTAGTAGTGTTTATTGGCGCAAGGGCCAGATGTGGCCAAAGAGCGCCATGACAAGTGGTAATGGTGACGATGTACTATGGAAGATGAGACTTGGCTGTAAAGTGGCCTAAAAATAGTCGCTGTAAAGTGCGTAAAATCTACGTGCTATAAAATTATGGCGATGACTAATGACGAATACTATGAATCGAATACGTAATTTTGTTACGGAGGGCCAAGAGCCTAACTGTGGCTTTATTACGTGCAGTTTGTTATTTACTTCTGCGTCCTACATACGTTGCCAGTGGTTTCGCAGTTTTCTTCTTAAGAAAGGCTTCTGGTCTGTGACAGCGACCGTAGCAGTAGAACTAACTGCCTGCAATGAAATTGATGTGGCCATCTGGTCTGATTGAACGTATCCCTCGATACCCCTATGTCCAGGCACCCAGCATATAATCATATGTTGGTTAGGTGTATATGCTATACACAGTACGGAGTAGAGTTCGTTAATTACCGGATTTTTGTGGTTTCAGAAAGACATCAAGGCCTTCACAACACTAAGGGAGTCCGTATATATAACTGATTTCTGGAGTTTTGATTTATTTATGTGCTTTACGACGGACAGCAGTGCGTAAGCCTCAGCCGTAAAGATAGTAGTTCCCGGATGCAGCACGTCGGTTTCCGAGAAGGATGGACCGACGGCGGCATAGGACACCCCGTCGTGTGACTTCCATGCGTCTGTGTAGAATTCCGTGCAGGAGTGTTTATACTGGAGTTCCCAGAAATGCATTTTGATTTCAATCTCTGGAGCGTGCTTTGTACCTTGAGTGAAAGATGTGTCGCATTGTATCAGCTGCCACTCCCAAGGAGGTAGCAGCTTGGCTGGATGCAATCGGCGAAGCTCGAAGAGTGGAACATACATTTCTTCACTAAGCTCCCTCAAACGCAGCGAGAAAGGCTGTCTTACGGAGGGACGATTGCGAAAGAGTGTAGCAGATGACATGTCGTTAACGGTATTAAAACACGGGTGTTGAGGATTTGAGTGGACTTTTAGAAAATATGTTTGGCTGATGTATGTTCTCTGCAGATGGAGTGAACACTCATTTGATTCTACATATAAGCTTTGTATGGGAGTCGTTCTGAAAGCGCCAGTGGCCAGTCGAATTCCTAGGTGGTGGACTGGGTCTAGTATCTTTAGTGCACTCGGGGCAGCAGAGTGATAAATCACAGCACCATAGTCTAGTCGAGATCGAATGAGCCTTTTATAGAGATTCATTAAACACTTCATGTCACTACCCGATGTAATCTGGGATAGAAGTTTCATTATGTTCATTGCTTTCAGACATTTTTCTTTAAGATGTTTAATGTGGGGTACGAAAGTGAGTCTGTAGTCAAGTATGACACCTAGAAATTTGTGTTCTTTGTTTACAGGTATCTGTTGTCCACGCAGTTCTATGAAAGCATCTGGGATAAGTCCTCTCTTTCTTGTAGTAAGAAAACAGGAGCTTTTGTTAGGATTGATCTTAAATCCATTCCTGTCTGCCCACATTAACACTTTGTTCAGGCCCTGCTGTGCCTGTCTCTCGCCGACTGCGAGGTTACAAGATTTGAAAGCTATTTGAATGTCGTCCACATAGACAGAGTAAAAGATGGCCGGTGGTAATGAAGCACGAAGCGTGCTCATCATCACGATAAAGAGCGTGCAGCTGAGCACGCCTCCTTGGGGTACACCCGTTTCTTGCGTAAAAGGACGTGAGAGTGCATTGCCGACTTTTACCCGGAAGGTACGATTGGACAGATAGCTTTCTATTATGTTAAGCATATTACCGTGGATGCCCATTTCTGACAGGTCTCTTATGATTCCGTAACGCCACGTAGTGTCATACGCCTTTTCCATATCGAGAAATATCGATAGGAAGAACTCTCTGTATAAATGCGTCCCGAATATTCCCTTCAAGACGAACGAGATGATCGATTGTGGAGCGCCCTTCTCGGAAGCCGCACTGATAAGGATCAAGCATTTTGCTCTGTTCAAGGAAGTGAATGAGTCGCCGATTTATCATTTTTTCAAACACCTTACAAATGCAACTTGTGAGGGCTATCGGGCGGTAACTTGCCACTGAGGAAGGGTCTTTGCCTTGTTTCAAAACAGGAACCACAATGGCTTCCTTCCACGCGGTTGGAAGGAACCCTGCATCCCAGATGGTGTTGAAAAGTGTGAGTAGTGTAACTTGGGTGTCATTGTGTAAGTTTTGAGCATTTCATACGTGATTCTATCAGATCCTGGTGCTGAGCTCTTGCATGCGCTCAAGGCAGCTCTCAATTCGGCAATACTAAATGGACGGTTGTAAGGCTCATTCTCTCGACATTTTCTAGTTAATGGCTTACGTTCTTCTATTTGTTTATATTTCAGGAAGGATTGCCAATAACGATTTGAACTTGATACGCTCTCAAAGTGCTCCCCAAGTGAGTCTGCCTGATCTTGCAGTGTATCGCCCTGTGTATGTACCAGAGGGAGTGAGTACGTTTGTCGACCTCTAATTCTATTAACCCTGTTCCAGGCTTTGGCCTCATCTCTAAACGAGTTAATACTCAATAAAAACTTGTGCCAACTTTCTCTTCTGGCCTGCCTGCGGGTTCTCCTGCCTTGAGATTTTATTTTCTTAAAGTTGATAAGATTCTCTGCAGTGAGGGAAGAGCGTAGCAGTCCCCACGCTTTGTTCTGTTTCTTACGAGCGATCCTACATTCGTCGTTCCACCAAGGCACACGCCGTCTGCATGCCAAGCCACTTCCTTCAGATACGCATTTTGATGCGGCATCTATTAAGAACGCTGTAAAATACTCCACAGCCGCATCAATTTCTAAAGAAGACATATCAGCCCATGAGATGCTAGATAGAGTTCGAAATTTCTCCCAGTCGGCTGTATCTATCTTCCACCTAGGAGCTTGTGGGGGAAATTCGTTTTCTTTAGATGTTCTTAGCAGTGCGGGGAAGTGATAGCTCCCGTAAGGATTGCTCGTAACTTCCCATATGAGTTCGGGCAGTATAGACGCGGAAACTATACTGAGATCTATTGAAGAAAATGTTCTGTTTGCGAGAGAATAATATGTGGGTGCCTTCTTATTCAGCATACACGCACTAGAAGAGAGAAGGAACTGTTCAACAAGACGACCTCGCGCATCTATACGAGAGTCGCCCCACAGGTAGTTGCGCGCATTGAAATCCCCAAGCACAACGTAAGGTTCTGGCAATTCATCTATGAAGGACAGAAATTCATGTTTAGTTAATTTGTAATGAGGGGGTATGTAGAGCGAGCAGACAGTGTTAAGCTTGTTGAGGAGAACAGCACGAACCGCCACTGCTTCAAGGGGCGTTTGTAGCTGTAAACGTTGACACACTATGCCTTTCTGAATAACAATGGCAACACCACCCGATGATGCGAGAGCATCATCGCGAGCTCTGCGAAACGTAACATACTATAGGAGGAAATTTGTGTTTCGATTTTAAGTGTGTTTCCTGCAGACACAGCACTTTTGGATTGTGTTTGTGGATGATTTCCTGCATCAAGGTTTCTAAGACCTCTGACGTTCCATTGAATTATTTGTGCATCCATATTTGAGGTCAATAGGTGCTGTGTGTACAGAAACAGAAGTAGTGATTCTGGAAATTACAGAGATTAAATTACAGAGCCCTTTCGAGGCCCTGTCACGGGAGTTCTGCCCTTTCTGGAGCGTTCGAGGGAGCCTCGCCGCTCCTTAGGCGCTTGGTGCGCCTTGAGGATAGGTGTTGTGTCCATTGCCTCTAGTGAGGCTCCGGACACGTGCTCTTGCGAGCGAGAAGTTTTCAGGGTGAGTCCCGCCTTGGAGGGCAAGACCCCTGCACCCACCAGCCCGGAGGTCGATGGGGCTCCCTGAGGGATTTGGCTGCGCCGGCTGTTGTCAGCGTTGGAAGGGACCTGGGAAGTTGAGGCAGCCTCGGCGGCGCCCACCTTCAGGGTCGATGGTCCCTTCTCCTCGGTTGACGGAGCAGCGCTAGCTGCAACCGCCGCGGGAGCAGACGGCGTAACTGCCGACTCACTGACTGTGGGCCGGACAGCCGCCGGAGGCCGTTGTGACGCTGCCCCCTGACGCGTCACATCGGCAAAGCTATTCTTGGGTAGGTATGAAACCCGCCTGCGTGTCTCTTTGAAAGTGATACTTTCCTTGACTTTAATTGTAACAATTTCCTTCTCTTTCTTCCAGGATGGGCACGACCGCGAGTACTCGGCGTGCTCCCCATCACAGTTTACACAGCAGAGAGCGTTCTCACAAGTTTCAGTGGTGTGTTCTTTGGCACTGCATTTAGCACAAGTTTGGCGGCCTCGGCAGCTCTTCGAGCTGTGGCCGAAGCGCTGGCATTTGAAACATCGGAGTGGATTAGGCACGTAAGGCCTGACACGAAGCTTTATGTACCCGGCCTCGATTGATTCGGGCAGGACACTTGAATTGAAGGTGAGAATTAGCTGTTTGGTTGCAATTTCTTTACCATCGCGCCTCATCTTTATTCTTTTCACATTAACAAGATTTTGCTCATTGAAGCCCTCCAGGAGCTCTGCCTCTGTCAGCTGAAGCAGGTCATCATCTGAGACAACGCCGCGTGTAGTGTTCATAGTGCGGTGTGGAGTCACTGTCACTTGAAAGTCACCAAAAGACACTAGATAGGGTAGCTTTTCGTATTGTTTCAGGTCACGGAGCTCCAAAAGGAGATCTCCATTTGCCATCCTTGATGCCTTGTAACCTGGACCAAGAGCCTCAGTTAGAAACTAGAAATGGGGAGATTGTGCGTACTTGCTTATCTGACTTTTCCGAATGAATGACGTGAAATCGTGGGAAGTTGGGTCTTTGTCGTCCAAAAAACTGAAATACATCTTCGGTGCGCCCACTTTTCTGAGGGCGATCTGGGAGGGGAGGGAAGGAACTAGCCATAGAATAATGTATTTTCGGCAATAACACGAACCACCCACCGTGGAGCCCTACAAGGGGACGCTACAGCGACTGTCAAAAACGGGTCCTGTAAGCGCCAGCTGTACGTTATCAGTATAACCAAATATGAGATAACCTAGGTTGGCTATTCACACAAGGTTAACCCTTGCTGCCTGGAAAAATTGGAAGTGAGCGGAAGCTAGGACAAGACAGGAAAGATGGAAAGTGAGAGAAAGACGAAGGTTGGAGGGAGAGCGAGAGACAGGAAAAGGCAAATACCGATTTCCCCCGGGTAGGTCAGTCCGGGGGTGCCGTCTACGTGAAGCAGAGGCCAAAGAGGTGTGTTGCCTCTGCCGGGGGGCCTTAAAGGTCCGAACACCCAGCATCGGCTCAACCTCCAGAATCCCCCTTTCCCCGGACACGGCTAAGCCGCGCACGGTTACACGCGGGAGGGTCCACCCCTCGTGTGCTCGGGTACGTGGTGTCGCAACACACCAAACGCCCGCTGACGCAGACGCCCCTGCGGGGTTACACGCGGGAGGGTCCAACCCTCGTGTGCTCGGGTACGTGGTGTCGCAACACACCAAACGCCTGCTGACGCAGACGCCCCTGCGGGGCCAAACAGAAGGAATGTAGCCTGCAGAGAACATGGAATTAAAGAGCGACAGTTGTGTTTTTTGGGTTTCAGTGTGTAAGCGTCTGATCATCTCATACATTATTCTGTCACTTCCTGGAGCGGACTTGTTACAGCCATTTAGCGCAGCCTGAAGTTCCGCCATGCTAAATTGGCGGTCGTAAGGTTGGTTGCTATTTCATTTCCGACCCAGAGGCAGTCATTCCGCTTGTTGCCGGTATCTCAAATATGTATCTGAATAGTGGGATGAGCTAGAAATCCTTTCAATATGCACCCCTAGAGAGTCGGCTTGGTCAATGAGTGTGTCTTCTTGTGTATTTACGAATGGTAGAGGATGAGTTTCGCGGCCTTTTATTTTCCTTACCCTGTTCCAGGCTTTTCTTTCGTCTGTATATGAATTAATACTAGATATGTATTTTGCCAGCTTTCCCTTTTGGCAAGGCGGCGCGTTTTTCTACCTTCTGATTTTGTTTCCTTGAAGCTGATCAAGTTCTCGGTAGTTGGGCAATCGCGAAGGCGACTCCAAGCCTTATTTTGATTTTTGCGGGCTTCCTTACACTGCTCATTCCACCACGGAATACGTCGTTTAGGGGCTGATCCATTCGTTTGAAGGATACATATTGATGCAGTATCAGTTATAAATGCCGTCAGATATGATACTCTATCATCGATTGAGAGAGCAGAGATGTCATCCCAGGTCAAATGTGTAAGCTCTCGGTATCGTTTCCAGTCAGCACAGTCGACCTTCCAACTGGGTAGATGTGGGGAAAACTTATCGCTTTTTGTTAATTTTAAGATAATTGGGAAATGGTCACTCCCATATGGATTTTTGATCACGTCCCACTCCAGGTATGGAACTTGATGTTATAGTTAAGTCAATAGATGAGAACGTTTTGTTTGCCAGGCTGTAGAATGTGGGTTTTTTCTTGCTTAGTAAGCATGCATTGGAGGATAAAAGGAAATTTTCTAATAAGCGCCCTCTCGTATCACAACGAGAATCTCCCCAGAGGGTGTTATGTGCGTTTAGATCACCTACTACTATGTAAGGTTCGGGGAGTTCCGTGATAAAGCTCTGGAATTCTGTTGTAGAAAGTTGATCGCATGGAGGGATGTACAGAGAGCTAACTGTGACTGATCAAATAGCACGGCTCTGATTGCCACTGCCTGAAGGGGCGTTTGCAGATGTAAATGTTGGCAGGCGACACCCTCATCAACTATAATAGCATCACCGCCTGACGAGGCGAGAACGTTACTGCTATCTTTGCGGTAAATGGCATAATGTTTCAGAAAGTTAGTATGCGCAGGATTGAGGTGTGTCTCTTGGACACACAGCACCCTTGGATTAAACTTGCGAAGGAGTTCCTTAATGTCATCAAGATTGTGTAATAGACCTCTCAAATTCCAATGCATTACCTGTGTGGCCATATTGGAAGTGTTTTATGGTGTGTGTCGAGAGATATTAGGTTGGCTCAAGGGACCTTTCCAGGCCCCTTGATGCGGGGTATTTCTTTTCTGTGGGTGCGCTCCAGGGAGCAACGCCGTTCCTTCGGCGTCTGAGACGCCGGAGAAGTTTTTGTTACATCCATCGCCTCGTCAGAGGCGCTGGATGAAGCCCGCTCAGCGGGCACTCTCGGGAGTTTTTCGAGCCTGTCTGCACGAGCAGTGGCCCTGGGACCGGCAGGCTCGGAGGTCTGCTGGCCCTTCGTGGTAGGGGCGGAAGAGCAGTGGCTGCTCCCGACAGGGGGGCTGATGGCGTAACCGCCGTCATACTCCGTGCGACTTGGGCGTCCGCCAGAGGATGTGGCACTGCCCCCCGGCGCGTCACATCACTGTAGGACGGATTCTATTGGTTGTGGACAAAAAACGCTTGCGCGCTTCTGGAAAAGAAATGTTTAGTTTGACTTTCAGTTCGATTATTTGTTTTTCTTTCTTCCATGACGGGCACGATCGCGAATAGGCGTGGTGGTCTCCGTCACAGTTAGCGCAGTGGGTTGTGGAAGAACAGGTGTCTGATGTGTGGTCTTTAGATGCAGATTTTGCACAAGTAGGACGCCCTCGGCAGCTCTGAGACCCATGCCCAAAACGCTGACACTTGAAGCATCGTCGCGGATTGGGAATGTATGGTCGTACGCGTAGTTTAAAATATCCCGTCTCTACTTAATCAGGCAGTTCACTTGTTCCAAATGTTATTATTAGATGCTTTGTTGTGATTTCCTTGTCATCGGGCCTTAACTTAATTCGTTGTACCTTTACCACGTTTTGTTCTTGCCATCCTTCCAACAGCTCGCTCTCACTAAGTTCAAGGAGGTCGTCATCAGAAATGACACCACGTACAGTGTTCATTGACCAGTGGGGGCCGACAGAGACTTGAATGTCACCAAAGAAAACAAGTTAGGTCAGTTTACTGTATTTGAGCTTGTCACGCACTTCCAGAAGAAGGTCGCCGTTTCCTACTTTATAACCAGAGCCGATTGCTTCAGTCAGACATTTTTCGACCACAAATTGGGATATTGTGCGAACTGTCTTGGTTTCATGCTGACTACGTATTGCATGGTATTTGGGAGAAATTTCTTTCGGCTTCAAGAGAAAGTTGAAAGTTTCATCGGTGCTCCCGCTCTTCAAGGAGCCATCAAGGAGTGGGAGGAAATTTGAAGCCAGATGTAGAAATACTGTATTCGGCAGGAATGCCCGCCGCCCACCTCGGAGCCCTACCTGGGGACGTCACAGGATTAGAAACACTCTATTCTGCGTACGCCAGCGGTACTATCCCACTATAACCTAATATATATATACCCAAGACTGGATATATTACACAAGGTTAACCCTTGCCGCCAGGAAATAAGGAAGTACTAAGAAGTGAAGAGAAGACAGGAAAGATAAAAAAGGCGACAGAGAAAGACGAAGATCGTAGAGGAGTACAGGAAGCCGAAGAGGTGTGTTGCCTCCGCCGGGGGGCCTTAAAAGGTCAAAACAACCAGCATCGGCTCAACCCCCAGGATCCCCCCTTCCCCTGACACGGCTAAGCCACGCACGGCTACACGCGGGAGGGTCCAACCCTCGTGTGCTCGGGTACGTGATGTCGCAATGCACCAAACGCCTGCTGACGCAGACGCCCCTGCGGGGGATCCGTGCAAGTTCAGCACTTCCCTCACGTCGTACACGTGCCCCGCTTCAAATTGACGACTTCCTTTCTCCAAGTTCTTTCCACGAAAAAGTTGGCAAGATCTTGTGATTCCCGATACCCGGCAAAAATTAATATCGGCACGCTGTTTGGCGCGATCACTACCGTTTGACAGGGCGCCAAACACGCAGCGCAAGCTGTTGACGCCGTGAGTAATCCTGCCACATTTGAGCAACTATTCGTCAGATGGCACTAGGGGTCCGAAAGACAGGGCGCCGCCTAGCACTTGCAACGTGCCCATGGCCAGGTACCCAACATAGGACGATGTTTTGCTTGTATATTAAGGCTAAGCATAGTTGTACGTACAGTTCATTAAAAACAGGGTTCTTATGTTTTCGAAAGCTCATTAAGGACCCTACTACGCTTAATGAATACGTGAAAATAGTGGCCTTATTGAGATTTCTTTGTCTGATATATTTTACAGCTGAGAATATTGCATATGCTTCAGCCTGAAAATACTCTTGTTGAGATTTAGAGCACCGGAGGTGCAAACGAATGGACCAAGAGCTGCATACGCGACACCGGCACATGATCTGGAAGCATCTGCATAAAACTCGGCAAAGCAGTACTTCGCTTCGAGTTCTAGGAAGTGTGATAGTATGTGTGCCTCAGGTGCATGTTTCGTTATTGCGACAAAAAAGATATCGCACTCCATGGTCTGCCATTCCCAAGGCGGTGGAAGGCGAGTGGGAGGCATTAGAATATTTTCTGGGAAATGGATGTCTGTTTCTTCTGCCATTGCTTCCAAGCGCAGGCTCAAAGGAGTTCTAATAAGTGGGCGGTTACGGTAAAGTCTGGCAGCGGACAGGTCGCTAACGATGGAATGGTATGGATGTTCGGTATCTGATTTTACCTTAGTGTAGTATGATAAACTTAAGAATGTTCTGCGCATATGTGAGGAACATTCGTTGGACTCCACGTAGAGACTTTCAACAGGGCTGGTTCTAAAGGCGCCTGTTGCCAGTCGTATACAGAAGTTGTGGACTGGGTCGAGAATCTTTAGCGCACTGTTTGTTGCGGAGTGGTACACCACGGCTCCGTAGTCGACGCGTTATTGTACGAGACTCTTATACAGGATAATCAGACACTTCCTGTCACTGCCGCAGGTTGTTCGAGAGAGCAGCTTGAGGAGGCTCATGGTCTTCAGCCACTTTTCTTTAAGATATTTTAAGTGGGGAATGAAGTTAAGTTTTGTGTCCAGTGTAGCACCTAAGAACTTGTGTTCAGGGTTGACAGTTAGTCCTTCTCCATTAAGGTTAATATCTGGTTGTGGTATGACACCTCTCCTGTTTGAAAATAGGACACATGTGCTTTTGGGGGGGGGGGTTGAATTTGAAACCATTCTCGTCCGCCCACCTTGAGAATCTATTCAAGCCAAGCTGTACCTCCCTCTCCCAAATGCTAAGATTGCATGACCTGAACCCTATCTGTACATCATCCACATAGACGGAGTAGAAGCGTGTGCGAGGTAATACGATGTGGAGGGAGTTCATTTAACAATAAATAATGTACAGCGCAGTACTCCACACTGCGGCACACCTCTCTCCTGTATGAATGGTCGAGACAGCGCGTTGCCAACTCTAACGCGAAATGTCCTGTCAGAGAGATAACTTTCCATTATTCTCAGCAGGTTGCCGCGAATGCCCATTGAAGAAAGATCCCGAAGGATCCCGAAGTGCCAGGTAGTATCATACGCCTTCTCCATGTCAAGAAACACTGATAACACAGGCTGTTTGTGAACAAAAGCATCCCTGATGTATATTTCCATGCGCACAAGCTGATCTGTCGTCGATCTGCTTTCTCCGAAACCACATTGATATGGGTCTAATTTCTTGTCTATTTCAAGATAGTGGACCAGGCGGCTGTTTACCACCTTCTCAAAAACTTTGCATAAACAGCTCGTCAATGCGATAGGCCTATAACTATTTGGCAAAGAAGGATCCGTACCCTGTTTCAAAATGGCAATTACGACGGCCTCTTTCCAAACAGAAGGAATTTGGCCGGAAGACCGTATAGAATTGTACAGAAAATGAAGGGTTTTTGGTGTTTGAGACGGCAAGTGTTTTACCATTTCATATAGGATGCGGTCGGAACCTGGGGCAGATTTTTTGTATCTATTTAGTGCTGCTTGAAGCTCTGCCATACAAAAAGGTATGTTGTATGCCTCATTTTCTTGTGCTTTTCTGTTCTAATGGTTGTCTTTCTATTCGCCTTTTGTACCTTTGGAATGTTTCAGAGTAGTGCGAAGAGCTGGATATCTGTTCGAAATGTGCGCCAAGAAAGTTCGCCTGATCTTCCATGCTGTCACCTTGAGTATTCAAGAAAGGCAGCGAGTAAGGCTGTCGACCCTTTATTCTCTTCACTCTATTCCAAACCTTTGTTTCATCAGTGTAAGAGTTAATGCCCATTATATACTTTCTCCAACTCTCTCTTCTAGCTTGTCGCCGCTTTCTCCGACCCTGGGATGTGACCTGATTGAAATTGACTAAATTTTCAGCTGTCGGAGAATCCCGAAGTAAACCCCATGCGTTGTTCTTCTTACACGCCATTCGACACTCATCGTTCCACCACGGAAAACGGCGTTTTGCGAAGAATACACTTGTTACAGGGATACATTTGGAGGAGGTGCCAAGGAGAAAAACCTTAAAGTATTTAACCGCGACATCTATGCTTAAAGCACACCATGTCGTCTCAGAATAAACAAGCAAGATTTTTTATCTTTTCCCAGTCAACTGAGTCAGTTTTCCTGCCAGGTAATTGTGGAGGGCTTTCATTAGACATTCGTGTGCTCCGAACTACAGGGCAATGGTGAAGGGTTCTTATTAACTTTCCACTTAAGGTAAGGTAGAATGAATGAATGAACAAATCTTTGATTTTTAATGGCGCAAGGGCCAGGTATGGCCAAAGAGCGTCAATCTAGTGTTAATGAGTTTGTAGTGGTCTAATGGTATCTGTGAAGCTAGTGTGACGTAGCTGTAAAGGGGCCTAAAAGATGTTGCAGCAAATAGCATAAAATCTACGTGTAATAAAATTATGACAATGCTGAATTACGTGTACTATGAACACAAAAATGCATTGGGAAAATTCATGCAATATACAAAATATGTGAAATGCTAAAATTGTGTGAAGAGCTCTACTGCCTCGCCGGAGCCCTTGAAACACAAGGGCCGAGAGGCGTGTGCTATACGAAACACCTTTCACAGCGCTATCCTCCGGGGAGAGGAGGCGCTACGAACGTATAGGGCTAATTACATGTAACACATCTTTCCAGAAATATAGGACCTCGTTGGTGTCAAAAAGCGGTTCTGGGCCGAGCAACATTACAAGGTGAAGGGGAATGTGCTGTCAGTTTGCTAAGGGAGAATGTTTCTTTCCGTCAGATTCGACTTTCCGACACTCCAGGAAGAGGTGCAGGACGGTCAGCCTCTCCCCGCATCTCCCACAGGTTGGAGGCGCATTTCCGGTGCGTAAAAAATCATGGGTGCCGAATGTGTGTCCTATTCTTAGACGACAGAATACGGCATCTCTTCGGCGTGATTTTGTTGCACAAGGCCAGAACCCTAATTGGGGCTTCATTACGTGCAGCTTATTATTTGTTTCCATGTCCCACAAGCGTTGCCAGTACTTTCGTAGTTTCCTGCGCAAGAAGGGCATCAGATCTGTGACAAGGACAGCAGCGGTAGGATTAACAGAATACGATGCAATTGATGTGGCCATCTGGTCCGCCAGAACCTTACCTTCGATGGCCTTATGACTCGGCACCCAGCATATTGTCACGTGGTGGTGACGTTGAAGAACACAGTAGCAAATACTGTCAAAGACAAAACTAACTTTTATTGGGCGAACCTGTGCCCACAAAAACAGGCTACACTTACAGCACAACGATAGGGGCGAACACGGTCGGCGATCGTCGAAAATCTGTTCAGCGGGTCAAGTGCGTCGGCTTTTATACAGCAGTCATCGAATGTTCCAGACTAATCGTTGGGACCCGCATGCCTTCCACAAAGTTCTACAACATTCGATTCACGCGATGAAATCAGATAACACAAGGTTCGGCGACAACAGACAGCGGATAGAAGCATCGATAACTTTCCATAAACTTCGGATACATGCAGACGCGTCCCGCGCTGTGCGATAACATTTGTTAGGCCGCGAAACGTGGTCGCCCGCTAAAGATAAGTACACGTGTCATTACACCCGTCTTAAGAAGCATCGACACGATGCTACAAACAAACGAACATAATAAAAAACACGCACTCGTAACAAAAACAACATAATAAGGAAGTTTGTCAGCGTCCATATAAAGGTTTAAGGCGCACCACCTGGACCACTTCAGATAGTGCGCGTCGCCGCTGTGAATGCGAAATGCCGTCTGGCACGACCTCATAGTCGCCAATACGTCGGATGTCCTTGTAGGGTCCGAAATAGCGTCGCAGTAGTTTCTCACTGAGTCCTCCTCGGCGTATCGGGGTCCATAGCCAAACACGGTCGCCGGGCTGGTGTTCGACGAAGCGTCGTCGGAGGTTGTAGTGTCGGCTTTCGGTCCTCTGCTGGTTCTTCATCCGCAGGCGGGCGAGCTGTCGGGCTTCTTCGGCGCGCTGGAGGTAGGTAGCGGCGTCAAGGTTCTCCTCGTCAGTGACGTGCGGCAGCATGGCGTCGAGCGTCGTCGTCGGGTTCCTGCCGTAGACCAGCTTGAACGGCGTGATCTGTGTTGTTTCTTGCACCGCCGTGTTGTAAGCGAATGTTACGTACGGCAGGACGGCATCCCAGGTCTTCTGTTCGACGTCGACGTACATCGCTAGCATGTCGGCGAGGGTCCTATTCAGACGCTCCGTAAGACCATTCGTCTGCGGGTGGTAGGCGGTTGTCCTCCTGTGCCTTGTCTCAGTGTATTTCAGAATGGCTTGGGTGAGCTCCGCTGTAAAGGCCGTTCCTCTGTCGATGATGAGGACTTCTGGGGCGCCATGTCGCAGCAGGATGTTTTCGACAAAGAATTATGCCACTTCGGCTGCGCTACCTTTCGGCAGTGCTTTTGTTTCAGCGAAGCGGGTGAGGTAGTCCGTCGCCACGACGATCCACTTATTTCCGGTTATTGACGTCAGAAAGGGTCCCAGCAAGTCAATCCTGATCTGCTGGAATGGTCGGCAAGGAAGCGCGATTGGCTGTAGTAATCCGGCGATTGGCTGTAGTAATCCGGCTGGCCTTGTCGGCGGTGTCTTGCGTCGCTGACAGCCTCGGCATGTTCTGACATAACGGGCGACGTCGGCGGTCAGGCGCGGCCAATAACACTTTTCTTGTATCCTCGATAGTGTTCGGGAAACTCCGAGGTGTCCAGCGGTCGCATTGTCATGTAGGGCGTGCAATGCTTCTGGACGAAGTCCTGACGGCACAACAAGAAGGTAATTGGCGCGGACTGGTGAGAAGTTCTTCTTCACGAGTAGATTGTTTTGAAGCGTCAAGGAAGATGATCCGCTCCTAAATGCTCTGGGGACAACGTCGGTGTGCCCTTCCAAATATTCGACGAGGCCTTTTAGCTCCGGGTGTGCCGGTTGCAGTTCAGCGAAGTCTTCCGCGCTTATAATTCCAAGGAAGGCGTTGTCATTCTCGTCATCTTGCGGCGGCGGGTCAGTGGGTGCGCGTGATAGGCAATCGATGATGATGATGTGTGGTGTTTTGTGGCGCAAGGGCCAGGTTTGGCCAAAGAGCGCCATGACAAATGGTGGTGTTAACGATGTAGTATGGAAGATGTGACTTGGCTGTAAAGTGGCCTAAAAATAGTCGCTGTAAAGTGCGTAAAATCTACGTGCTATAAAATTATGGCGATGACTAATGACGAAGACTGTGAAGATTAAAATCCATCGTAAAAGAATGACGCATTCTTTAAAATATGCGAGAGGTTAAATTGCTTACAGCACTACCGCCTCGCCAGAGCCCTTGAACCACAAGGGCCTAGAGGCATGTGCTATTCAAAATAATTATCGCAGCGGCATCCTCTGAAGAGAGGAAGCGCTACGAACGTGTGGGGCTAATAACATGCAACACAACATCTTTCAAAAACTTAAGATGGCGTTGGTGTCAAAGAGTGGTTCTGGACCAAGTAACATAACAGGATGAAGGGAGATGTGGTGCCTGTATGCTAAGAGAAAATGTATTTTTCTTTCGGGTTCGGCTTCCCGACACTCCAGTAGGACGTGGAGGACGGTCAGCCTCTCCCCGCATCTACCACAGGTTGGAGGCTCGTTTCCCGTGAGTAAGAAGTTACGTGTGCCAAAAGTGTGTCCTATTCTTAGACGGCAGAATAGGACATCTGTCCGGCGGGATTTTGTTACAGGAGGCCAGAAACCTAATTGTGGCTTTATTACATGCAGTTTATTATTTGTTTCCATGTCCCACGAGCGTTGCCAGTAGTTCCGCAGTTTTCTGCGCAAGTAGTGCCTCAGATCTGTGACAGGGACTGCTGCGGTAGGATTTACAGAATACGATGCAATTGGTGTGGCCATCTGGTCCGCCAGATCATTGCCTTCGATGCCCCTATGACCGGGCACCCAGCATATGATGACATGCTGGTTACATATATACGTTTTACATAGGACGGAATAGAGTTCGTTGATGGCTGGGTTTTTGTGCTTAGAAAATGACATTAAGGCTTTCACAGCACTTAGGCAATCCGTATATATAACTGATTTCTCGAGTTTTGATTTCTTTATATACTTTACAGCCGACAGCAGTGCGTAGGCCTCAGCCGTAAAGATGCTTGGTTCCGGATGCAGTACATCGGTTTCCAAGAAGGATGGGCCGACGGCTGCATAGGACACCCCCTCGCGTGACTTCGATGCGTCTGTGTAGAACTCCGCGCAGGAGTGTTTGTATTGGAGTTCCCGCAAATGCATTTGTATTTCAATCTCTGGAGCGTGTTTTGTGACTTGCATAAAGATATATCGCATTGTATGATCTGCCACTCCAAAGGAGGTAGCAGCTTAGCTGGAGGCATTAGGCGAAGCTCGAGGAGTGGAACATGCATTTCATGACTAAGCTCCTTAACACACAGCGAGAAAGGCTGTCTTATGGAGGGACGATTATGAAAGAGTGTAGCATATGTCATGTCATTAAAGGTATTATAACACGGATGTTGAGGATTAGAGTGCACTTTACGAAAATATGTGTGGTTGATGTATGTTTTCTGGAGATGAAGTGACCACTCGTTCGATTCTGCGTATAAACTTTCAACGGGACTTGTCCTGAAAGCGCCCGTGGCTAAGGGGATACCTAGATGGTGGACAGGGTCTAGCATCTTTAACGCACTCGGAGCGGCAGAATGATAGACCACGGCGCCATAGTCTAATCGTGATCGAATGAGGCTTTTATAGAGTTTCATTAAACAATTCCTGTCACTACCCCATCTAGTCTGGGACAGGAGTTCCATTATGTTCATCGTTTTTAGACATCTTTCTTTAAGATGTTTTATGTGGGAAACGAAAGTGAGTCTGTAGTAAAGTGTAACACCTAGAAATTTGTGCTCTTTGTTTACGGGTATTTGTTGTCCACCCAGTTCTAAGCTAGGATCTAGGATCATTCCTCTCTTTCTTGTAAAAAGAACGCAAGAGCTTTTGTTAGGATTGATCTTAAATCCATTCTTGTCTGCCCACATCGCCACTTTGTTCAGGCCATGCTGTACCTGTCTCTCGCACACTGCGAGGTTACAGGATTTGAAAGCTATTTGTATGTCGTCCACGTAGACAGAATAAAAGATTGCCGGTGGTAATGAAGCGCGAAGCGTGTTCATCTTCACGATGAAGAGTGTGCAGCTGAGCCCCCCTCCTTGCGGTACACCCATTTCTTGCGTAAAAGCACGCGAAAGTACGTTACCGACTTTTACGCGGAAGGTACGACTGGACAAATAGCTTTTTATTATGTTTAGCATGTTACCGTGAATGCTCATTTCTGACAAATCTCTCAAGATTCCGTAGCGCCATGCTGTATCGTACGCCTTCTCCATATCAAGGAATATCGATAAGAAAAACTGTTTGTGTACAAACGCGTCACGAATATGTCCTTCAATACGTACAAGATGGTCAGTTGTGGAGCGCCCTTCTCGGAAGCCACACTGATAGGGATCAAGCATTTTGCTCATTTCAAGGAAATGGATGAGTCGCCGATTAATCATTTTTTCAAATACCTTACAAAGGCAACTCATGAGGGCGATCGGGCGGTAACTTGCCACTAAGGAAGGATCTTTGCCTTGTTTCAAAACAGGAACCACAATGGCTTCTTTCCATGCAGTTGGGAGACATCCCGCAGCCCAAATTGTGTTGAAAAGTGTGAGTAATGTAACTTGGGTGTTATTATGTAGGTGTTTGATCATTTCATACATGATTCTGTCAGCTCCCGGTGCAGAGCTCTTGTATGAGCTCAAGGCAGCTCTCAAATCGGCAATACTGAAAGGGCAGTTGTACGATTCATTCTGTAGACATTTTCTTTTGAGTGGCTTACATTCTTCTATTTGCTTATATTTCAGAAAGGATTCTGAATAATTTGTTGAACTTGACACGCTCTGAAAGTGCTCCCCAAGTGAGTCTGCCTGTTCTTGCAGCATATCACCCTGTGTGTTTACCAGAGGGAGTGAATATGTTTGTCGCCCTCTAATTCTATTTACGCGGTTCCAGACTTTCGCCTCATCTGTAAACGAGTTAATACTAGATAAAAAGTTCTGCCAACCTTCTCTTCTGGCCTGCCTGCGGGTTCTCCTGCCTTGAGATTTTACTTTCTTAAAGTTGATAAGATTCTCTGCAGTGGGGGAAGCGCGTAGCAACCCCCACGCTTTGTTCTGTTTCTTACGAGCAATCGTACATTCGTCGTTCCGCCACGGGACACGCCATCTGCATGCCAAACCACTTCCTTCAGATATGCATTTAGATGCGGCATCTATTATGAACGCTGTAAAATACTCCACGGCGGCTTCAATTTCTAGAGAAGACATATCAGCCCATGAGATGCTAGATAGATTTCGAAATTTCTCCCAGTCGGCTGTATCTATCTTCCACCTAGGAGCTTGTGGGGGAAATTCATTTTCTTTAGTAGTTCTTAGCAGTACCGGGAAGTGATCGCTCCCGTAAGGATTGTTCGTAACTTCCCATTTGAGTTCGGGCAGTATAGACACGGAAACTATACTAAGATCTATTGACGAAAAGGATCTGTTTGCAAGAGAGTAATATGTGGGTTCTTTCTTATTTAGAAGGCACGCTCCAGAAGAAAAAAGGAACTGTTCAACGAGACGACCTCGCGCATCTATACGAGAGTCGCCCCACAGGGAGCTGTGCGCATTGAAATCGCCAAGAACAACGTAAGGTTCTGGCAATTGATCAATAAAAGATTGGAATTCATGCTTCTTTAATTTGTAATGTGGGGGTACGTAGAGCGAGCAAATGGTGACGAGTTTATTTAGAAGAACAGCTCGAACCGCCACTGCTTCAAGGGGCGTTTGTAGCTGTAAATGCTGACAGGAAGTACTTTTATGAATAAAAATGGCAACACCGCCGGATGATACGACAGCATCATCGTGATCTTTGCGGAAGTTAAGATAAGGTCGGAGAAAGTTTGTGTGTTGTGGTTTTAAGTGTGTTTCCTGTAGACACAGCACTTTTGGATTGTGTTTTTGGATAAGCTCTTGCACGTCATCAAGGTTCCTAAGAAGACCTCTGACATTCGATTGAATTATTTGGCTAGCCATATTGGAAGGAAATAAGTGCTGTGTGTATGGAAAGGGAGGTGTTGCCTTAGGTTACAGAGCTCTTTCGAGGCCCTGTTACGGGAGTTCTGCCCTTTCTGGAGCGTTCGAGGGAGTCTCGACGCTCCTTAGGCGTTTGGTGCGCCTTGAGGACAGGTGTAGTGTCCATTGCCTCTTGTGAGGCGCCGGACACGTGCTCTTGCGAGCGAGAAGTTACAAAGGAGAGTCCTGCCTTGGAGGGCAAGACCCCTGCGCCCACCAGCCCGGAGGTCGATGGGGCACCCTGCGGGATTTGGCTGCGCCGGCTGTTGCCAACGCTGGAAGGGACCGGAGGGGTTGGGGCAGCCTCGGCTGCGCCCACCTTCGGGATCGATGGTCCCCCTTGCTGTGTTGACGGAGCAGCGCTAGCTGCAACCGCCGCGGGGGCAGATGGCGTAACTGCCGACTCACTGCCTGTGGGTCGGACAGCCGCCGGAGGCCGTTGTGACGCTGCCCCCTTACGCGCCACATCGGCAAAGCTGCTCTTAGACAGGTATGACACCCGCCTACGTGCCTCTTTGAAAGCTATGTTTTCTTTGACTTTGATTGTCACGATCTCCTTTTCTTTTTTCCATGACGGGCAGGACCGCGAGTATGCGGCATGCTCGCCATCACAGTTGACACAATGTGGAGTGTTCTGGCATGTTTCGGAGCAATGTTCAGTGTCACTACACTTGGCACATGTCAGCCGGCCTCGGCAGTTCTGTGAACTGTGGCCGAACCTTTGGCACTTAAAGCATCTGAGAGGATTGGGCACGTATGGCCTAACACGAAGTTTGATATAACCGGCCTCGATGGACTCGGGGAGGACACTTGAGCCGAAAGTGAGTATCAGGTGTTTTGTTTGGATTTCTTTTCCATCTCGCCTCATCTTAATTCTTTTGACATTTATAACATTCTGTTCGCTGAAGCCCTCCAAAAGCTGAGCCTCAGTGAGCTCCAGCAAATCATCGTCCGAGACAACGCCGCGGGAGGTATTCATTGTGCGGTGCGGGGTTACTACTACTTGTGGCTCCCCAAATGATACTAGCTGTGGCAGCTTCTCAAATTGCTTCTGGTCGCGGAGCTCCAGGAGGAGGTCACCGCTAGCCATCCTCGACACCTTATATCCTGGGCCAAAAACTTCGGTAAGGGACTTAGATACTAGGAATGGGGAGATTGTTCGTACTTGTTTAGCTGGTTTTTCTGCGTGGATTACATGAAAACGAGGAAAATTGTGGACTTGGCATCCGAAAAACTGAAAGACCTCTTCGGTGCGCCCGCGTTTCTGAGGGCGATCAGGGAGTTTAGGAAAAGCGTTTTCCATAAGTACAGTTGGGTTTTCGGCCGCGATGCCGACCACCCACCATGGAGCCCAACAGGGGGACGTGACAGGAGCTCCTGCTATAGAAACCCTGCCAACGCCAGCCGTACATCGCTGCTATAACCAAATACAGCATAACCAAGGCTGGCTAGCTACACAAGGTTAACCCTTGCCGCCGAGAAACTAGGAAGTGAGGAGAAGTGATGAGAAGACAGGAAAGATGAAAAAGACGAGAGAGAAAGACGAAGATTGGAGAGGAGGACAGGAAAAGGCGACTACCGATTTCCCCCGGGTGGGTCAGTCCGGGGGTGCCGTCTACGTGAAGCCGAGGCCAAAGGGGTGTGTTGCTGCCGTCGAGGGGCCGTAAAGGTCCAAACACCCGGCATTGGCTCAACCCCCAGGATCCCCTTTTCCCCGGACACGGCTAAGCCACGCACGGCTACACGCGGGAGGGTCCAACCCCCATGTGCTCGGGTACGTGGTGTCGCAACGCACCAAACGCCTGCTTGTGCAGACGCCCCTGCGGGGGATAGGCAATCGACATCGGAGTGTTTTCGTCCAGACTTGTAGGTTACAGTGATGTCGTATTCTTGTAGTCTGAGGCTCCACCGCGCCAGTCGTCCTCAAGGATCCTTTATATTCGCTAGCCAACGCAACGCGTGATGGTCACTGACGACTTTGAATGGCCTGCCATAAAGATAAGGGCGAAATTTAGCTGAAGCCCAAACGATGGCGAGCCATTCCTTTTCGGTCGTAGAATAGTTACCTTCCGCTTTTGACGGCGACCGGCTAGCGTAAGCTATCACCTGTTCGACTTCGTTTCTTCTCTGGACTAGGACGGCACCGAGGCCTAGGCTACTGGCGTCAGTATGGATTTCTGTATCGGCGTACTCGTCGAAGTGCGCAAGCAGCGGCGGTGACTGCATTCGTCGTTTGAGTTCTACAAATGCGTCGGCCTGCGGCGTTTCCCACTTGTAGTCAACATCACATTTAGTTAGACGTGTCAAATGCTCGGCGATGCGTGAAAAGTTCTTGACAAAGCGCCTGTAGTAGGCACACATGCCAAGGAATCTACGCACTGCCTTCCTGTTGATGGGTTGCGGGAACTGTGCGATGGCAGCTGTCTTTTGCGGGTCTGGACGGACACCAGATTTGCGTATTACGTGGCCTAGAAACAGAAGCTCATCGTAAGCGAAGCGGCATTTTTCCGGCTTCAGAGTAAGCCCTGACGACTTGATGGCCACTAGTACTGTTGCAAGCCGCCTGAGGTGATCGTCGAAATTTCCAGCGAAGACGACGACGTCATCCAAATAAACGAGACAGGTCTGCCACTTCAATCCTGCTAACACCGTGTCCATGACGCGCTCGAACGTTGCAGGCGCCGAGCACAGTCCGAATGGCATAACCTTGAACTCGTAGAGGGCGTCTGGGGTGATGAAGACCGTCTTTTCGCGATCTCTTTCGTCGACTTCTATTTGCCAGTAGCCATACTTGAGGCCCATCGACGAGAAGTATTTAGCGTTGCAGAGCCCATCCAATGCGTCGTCTATTCGTGGGAGGGGGTATACGTCCTTCTTCGTGATCTTGTTCAGACAACGATAACCGACGCAGAAACGTAGGGTTCTGTCATTTTCTTTACCAGGACAACGGGGGATGCCCACGGGCTTTTCGACGGCTGGATGATGTCGTTGCGCAGCATTTCGTCGGCTTGTTCTCTTATAGCTGCACGTTCTCGCGGCGAAACTCGGTAAGGGCTCTGGCGGAGTGGTCGAGCGCACTCCTCGGTGATTATGCGATGCTTGGCGACTGGTGTTTGTCGAATCCTCGATGACGTCGAAAAGCAGCCTTTGTATCCTCGGAGCAGACTTCTGAACTGATGTTGCTTTATCACGGAGAGACTTGGATTCATGTCGTAGTCTGGTTCGGGAACCATCGTCGTCCGGGTAGATGGGGCGGAATCCGAGAGGACAAACGCTATATTGGTTTCCAGAATTTCCTCGATATACGCGATCGTCGTGCCCATGTTGATGTGCTTGAATTCTTGGCTGAAGTTTGTCAGCAGCACTTCAGTTTTCCCTCCATACAGTCGAACGATCCCTCTTGCGACGCAAATTTCACGGTCTAGCAGTAGACCTTGGTCGCCTTCGATGACGCCTTCTACGTCAGCGGGTGTTTCGGAGCCGACCGAAACAACAATGCTCGAACGAAGCGGTATGCTCACTTGATCTTCGAGAACACTCAAGGCGTGGTGACTGCGAAAGCTCTCCGGCGGTATCGCTTGATCTTTCGACAGCGTTATCGATTTGGACTTCAGGTCTATGATTGCGCCGTGATGGTTCAGGACACTGTTGGAGGATAACAAAGGTGGCAGGGTAAGTCCGGTCATGAACGGTTATTCTTGCCGTGCAGATTACAGTCGGCGTAATGAGGTTCGAATTTGAGGGCCTTCCCATGCAGTCTTAACCTTCTTCAACTGGGCGGTAATCGGCCCCTGTGTCGACTAAGGCAGTGACTGCGTGGCCGTCGAGAAGTACGTCGAGGTCGGTGGTTCTTTGTCTGGCGTTGCAGTTGGGTCTTGACGTCGGATCACGGCTGCGTCGTGTTGAACTGAAGCTGGAAGTCGCGTCGTCAAGTCGTCTTTCGTCGGTCTAGTCTTGGCTTCCTGACTTCGTCGGGACGGCGGCGTGTCGTCATTAGGTCGTTGAGATGGTTTCTTTGTCGTCTTCATCGGCGGCGGAGGCTCTTCATCAGTTCGACGAACAGCAACCGCACCTCCATCAGTTGCTGCTTTTAGTTTTCCGGATATGGGCTCGCTGACCGGTCCCGGGCTGGGCCAGTGTATGGTCGGCGCTGCGGCGAGAGGTAGCGGCCTGGTGATGGCGAACGCGACGGTCGTCGAGAGCTCCACTGAGTAACGGCGAGGTAGTCGGCGATATCGCGAGGGCGTTCACCTTGCTGCAGGCGCGGAGCGTTGGCGGTGAAACCTCGCAGTCCGATCTCCCGGTATTGGCATCGGCGATACACATGGCCGGCTTCTCCGCAGTGATAGCAGAGCGGGCGGTGATCGGGGGCTCGCCAAATATCCGTCTCCCTCGCGTAGGTGCGCTGGGCGACGGATGGACGTGCTGGCGGCGGCGGCGGCGGACGACGGAATTACGTCGTTGCAGGGCCCGGGCGTGGTCTCGGAGGGGGACCTTGACGGCGTGCGACGGCGGCGTATGCCATCGCTTCTGGCTGTGGCTGCGGTAATTGTGGTTGCAGCTCGGGAACTCCAAGCGATCGGTGCGCCTCTTCTTTCACGATGTCGGCGATCGAAGCCACTTGGGGCTGCGACGAAGCCAGGACCTTGCGCAGTTCTTCGTGCACAATGGCCCTGATTGTCTCCTGAAGGTCGCTGGAATCCAGTCCTTGGATGGCGTACTGCGGCGTGAGTCCCTGGCGGTTATATTGCCGGGTGCGCATCTCCATCGTTTTCCCGATCGTCGATGCCTCTGCAGAAAACTCAGCTACGGTCTTCGGCGGGTTAAGAATAAGTCCTGCGAAAATTTCCTGCTTGACGCCCCGCATCAGGAAGCGGACTTTTTTCTCCTCCGACATTTCCGGGTCGGCGTGCCGGAAAAGACGGGCCATCTCCTCCGTGAAGATCGCGATCGTCTCGTTTGGCAGCTGCACTCTGGTTGCTAGTAGTGCTCGGGTTCGGTCTTTTCGCACGACGCTTGTAAACGTTTGCAAGAAGCCGCTTCGGAACAGGTCCCATGTCGTTAAGTTGGCTTCTCGATTCTCGAACCAGGTCCTGGTGGCGTCTTCCAGTGCGAAATAGACATGCCGCAGCTTGTCGTCGCTGTCCCAACTGTTAAACGTAGCGACCCTCTCATACGTCTCGAGCCAGGTTTCCGGGTCCTCGAATGTTGATCCGCGGAACGTCGGAGGTTCCCTGGGGCTGCTGCAGCACGATGGGAGACGCTGGGGCTGCCATTTGGGTTGCCTTGTCCACAATCTTCTTGGTCTTCTCAGGTAGAAGTCCGTGCTCCGGGGGCAGCTGTTGAAGACGGCGGCTTGCTCGATGCTCCGGGACTACGTTGGTGTTCTCTTTGCGGTCCGGGCTTGGATCACGGCTTGTCGGGGGCGTCCGGTACATGAACGAAAAGCACCTCCACCAGGTGTCACGTGGTGGTGACGTTGAAGAACACAGTAGCAAATACTGTGAACGACAAAACAAACTTTTACTGGGCGAACCTGTGCCCACAAAAACAGGCTACACTTACAGCACAACGATAGCGGCGAACACGGTCGGCGATCGTCGAAAATCTGATCAGCGGGTCAAGTGCGTCGGCTTTTATACAGCAGTCATCGAATGTTCCAGACTAATCGTTGGGACCCGCATGCCTTCCACAATGTTCTACAACAATCGAGTCACGCGATGAAATCGGATAACACAAGGTTCGGCGACAACAGACAGCGGATAGAAGCATCGATAACTTTCCATAAACTTCGGATACATGCAGACGCGTCCCGCGCTGTGCGATAACATTTGTTAGGCAGCGAAACGTGGTCGCCCGCTAAAGATAAGTACACGTGTCAATGTGATGACATGCTGGTTACATATATACACTTTACATAGGACGGTACATAGTTCATTGATTACTGGATTTTTGTGCTTACAAAATGACATTAAGGCCTTCACAGCACTTAAGGAGTCCGTATATATAGCAGATTTTTTTTAGTTTTGCTTTCCTTATAAGCTGCACAGCCGACAATAGTGCGTAGGCCTCAGCCGTAAAGATGCTCGTTTCCGGATGCAGTACAACGGATTCCGAGAAGGATGGACCGACGCGTGCATAGGACACTCCCTCGCGTGACTTCGATGCGTCTGCGTAGAACTTCGTGCAGTGCTTGTACTGAAGTTCCAGGAAATGCATTCGGATTTCGATATCTGGGGTGTGCTTTGTTATTTGTAGGAAAGATATATCATGTTGTATCAGCTGCCGCTCCCAAGGCGGTAGCACATTAGCTGGAGGCATTAAGCGATGTTTGAGAAGTGGAACATCCATTTCAACTATAAGCTCCCTCACACGAAGTGAAAAGGGCTGTCTTACAGAGGGACGATTGCGAAAGAGCGTAGCATATGTCATATCGTTCACGGTGTTAAAACATGGATGTTGAGGATTAGAGTGAACTTTCAGAAAATATGTTTGGCTGATGTATGTTCTCTGAAGATGAAGTGACCACTCATTTGATTCTACATACAAACTTTCAATGGGACTTGTTCTGAAGGCGCCAGTGGCCAGTCGGATTCCTAGATGGTGGACCGGATCTAACATCTTAAGCGTGCTCGGGGCGGCAGAATGATAGATCACGCCACCGTAGTCCAACCGTGATCGAACGAGGCTCTTGTAAAGATTCATTAAACATTTCCTGTCGCCGCCCCATGCTGTGTGGGATAAAACTTTTAGTAAGTCCATTCTTTTTAAGCATTTGACCGTGAGATACTTTATGTGTGGAATAAATGTTAGTTTAGAGTCAAGTATGATACCTAAGAACTTGTGTTCTTTGTTCACAGGTATTTACTGACCATACATTTCGATACTGGTATCTGCAATGAGCCCTTTGTTTCTTGTAAAAAGCACACAAGAACGTTTGTTCGGGTTCACTTTATATCCGCTTTCGTCTGCCCATTTGGACACTTTGTTCAAGCCTTGTTGTACTTGCCTCTCACACACTGCAAGGTTGCAGGATTTGAAACCTATTTTTACGTCGTCGAGGTAAACAAAATAGAACATCGCTGGCGGTAATGCAGCACGAAGGGTGCTCATTTTCATAATAAAGAGCGCGCAGCTAAGCACACCTCCTTGGGGTACACCAGTTTCTTGTATAAAAGGTCGCGACAATATATTGTCGATTTTCACGCGGCATGTACGTCTGGACAGATAGCTTTCTAGTACGTTTAACATATTTCTACGGGTGCCCATTCGCGATAAGTCTCGCAGGATCCCATATCGCTGCGTTGTGCCATATGCCTTTTCCATATCAAGAAATATCGATAAGAAGAACTGTTTATATACAAATGCATCACGGATATTTCCTTCAATGCGCACCAGATGATCAGTCGTAGACCGCCCTTGTCTGAACCCACACTGATAGGTATCAAGCAAATTGTTCAGTTCAAGGAAATGTATTAGTCTACGAATAATCATTTTTTCAAATAGCTGACAAAGACAACTTGTAAGAGCTATCAGGCGATAACTTGCCGCCAAGGAAGGGTCTTTACCGAGCTTCAAGACGGGAATAACAATAGCCTCCTTCCATGAGGATGGGAGGCATCCGGCAGCCCAGATAGAGTTGAAAAGCTCCAGAAGTGCCATTTGTGTGTCTTCCTGTAAGTTCTTAATCATGTCATAGATGAGTCTATCAGCTCCCGGTGCAGAGCTTCTACATGTGCTCAATGCAGCTTTAAGCTCTGCAATATTAAAAGGACGGTTATATGGTTCATCCGGACGGCATTTACGATCAAGTGTCTAAAGTTCAGCTAATTGTTTATATTTCAAGAACGATCTTGTGTAGGTGTGTGGAATTTGATGCATGCTCGAAGTGTTCGCCCAAAGCGTTGGTGTGGTCTTCCAAGGTGGTTCCTTGGGGCTCAACTAAGGGCAATCGGTGGATTTGCTTCCCCTTTAGCTTTCGTACGCCATTCCAAACTTTAGACTCTTGAATATAGGATGTGATGCTCGAGAGAAACCTCTCCCAGCTAGCCCTCCTTGCCTGTCTCCGGGTGCGCCTTGCTTGCGATTTGGCCAGTTTAAATTCAATGAGGTTTTCTGGAGGCGGGGAGCGACGCAGCAAACCCCACGCTTTGGTTTGTTTCTTTCGTGCGAGTCTGCACTGTTACTTCGACCAGGGAACCCGTCTTTTAAAAGACAGACCCTGTGTTTGTGGAATGAAGTTTTGAGCTCCGTCGAATATAAAACAAGTAAAATATGCTACTGCATTCTCTATGTCAAAATTAGTGATAAGATCTCGTGATAAGTAAGTTGATTCTTCAATATGAATCCATTCGACAGAGGCTAGATTCCACCGGGGGGCGCGTGGAGGGCATTTATATTGATGTATTAAATTTAACGTTAAAGCCAAGTGGTCACTTCCATAGGGATTTTTGGTTCCATGCCATTGTAAATCAGGGAAAATTGAGGCAGAGCCGATGGACAGGTCTATTGAGGAATATGAAATATGATAACTGTTAAAATACGTTGGTTCCTTCTTGTTGAAGAGGCATGCACCGGAATTCAGGAGAAAATGTTTTCAATAAAACGACCTCTCGCGTCAGATCGCGGGTCTCCCCACACGGTGTTGTGGGCGTTAAAATCACCTACGAAGAAGTAAGGGTCCGAGAGCCGATCGCTCAGGCTATGAAAATCGCTTTTCCGCCGATCATAATTTGGGGGTATGTATACGCTACAAGCAGTGATTTGTTTATTAAAAAGAATTGCCCGAACTGACACTGCCTCAAGGGGCGTCTGAAAGGCGACATGATGACAAGCTACTGACTTGTCAAGAACTATTGCTACATCGCCAGCCGAGGCGTTCGCCTCGCTGCGGTCGTTACGATAGATTGTGTAATGACAGAGAAAATTTGTGCTCGTAGGTTTCACATGTGTCTCTTGAACACACAGCAATTTGGGATTGTGTTTGTGTAGAAGTTCGGCAACGTCGTCTAAGTTATGGACGAGTCCTCTAACATTCCATTGTAGTATTTGTGTGTCCATTAGGCTATATGTGTTGGGTGCTGTGTGTTTAAGAGACAGGGGTTAGCTCCCGGGCCCTTTTTGGCGTCGTGACGGGAGTTTTGTCTCATTTGGAGCGATCGAGAGTGTCTCGCCGCTCCTTAGGCGCTGGTGGCGCCGTCTTGCTGGTGGTTGTGTCCATCGCCTCTTGCGAGGTGCTCGACAGCGCTCTTCCGAGCGCTTCGTTTGGCGTAAAGGCCTCGGCACGTTGGACGAGGCCTTTGGGGTCACTTACCCGGGGGTAGATGGCCCCTTCTGATGCGTTGGCGTAGCAGCACTAGCTGCAGCCGCCGGGGGGGGGCGGATAGCGTCACTGCCGCCTCACTGGATGTGAGTGGGACAGCTGCCGGAGACCGTTGTGGCGCTGCCCCCTGACGTGCCACTTCGGCAAGTGTATTCTTGGGCAGGTAAGATACCCGCCTGCGTGCCTCCTTGAAAGTGATATTTTCCTTTACTTTGATGGTCCCAATTTCTTTTTCTTTTTTCCAAGACGGGCAGGACCGCGAGTACGCGGCCTGCTCGCCATCGCAGTTGACACAGTGAGGGGTATTCTGGCAGGTTTCACAGGAGTGTTCATTTTCACTATACTTCGCACAAGTCATCCGGCCTCGACAGTTCTGTGAGCTGTGGCCGAACCTTTGACACTTGAAGCGTCTCAGGGGATTTGGCACATATGGCCTAACACGAATCTTGAGGTACCCGGCCTCCACGGTGTCGGGCAGAACACTAGAGCCGAAAGTAAGTATTAGGTGTTTTGTCTGAATTTCTTTTCCTTCCCGCCTCATCATAATTCGTTTGAGACTGATGGCGTTCTGATCCCTCCAGCCCTCCAGGAGTTTAGTTTCAGATAGCTCTAGCGAATCAGCATCGGAGACGACGCCGCGGGTGGTATTCATGGTACGGTGTGGGGTAACTGTAACCGGAACATCGCCAAAGGACACTAGTTTAGGTAGTTTTTCATGCTGTTTCTCGTCACGAAGCTCCAGTAGGAGATCGCCGCTTGCCTTTTTCGACGCTTTGTAACCAGGTCCAAAGACTTCAGTCAGAGATTTCGATACCAGAAAAGGTGAGATCATTCTCACCGTCTTCACAGATTGATCAGAGTGGACGACCTGAAAGCGGGGAAAGTTGCATGTTCGGTTGCCCGAAAATTGAAAAACTTCGGTGCGCCCTCGTTTATGAGGGCCATCAGGAAGTGGGGGAAAAGAATTTTCCATGAATATGCATAATAAATTCGTCAACAGCGCCGACCACCCACCACGGAGCCCAAGGAGGGGACGCGGCAGAAATTGTATACAAATCTTCACGACGCCAGCCGTATGCCGTCACTATAACTAAATATGGTGTACCCATGGTAGGATATCCACACAAGGTTAACCCTTGCCGCCGTGGAGAAAGGAAGTAAATGGAAGAGAGAAGAAGAAAGGAAAGGTAAAAAGTGAGAGATAAAGACGAACATTTGAGGAGAGAGAGATAGGAAAGGACGACTGCCGATTTCCCCCAGGTGGGTCATTCTGGAGGTGCCGTCTACGTGAAGCCGAGGCCAAAGGGGTGTGTTGCCACCGCCGAGGGGCATAAAGGTCCAAACACCCGGCATTTGCTCAACCCCTAGGACCCTCTTTTCCCCGGACACGGCAGAGCCGCGCACGGTTAGACGCGGGAGGGTCCATCCCCCATGTGCTCAGGTACGTGGTGTAGCAACACACCAAACGCCTGCTGACGCAGACGCCCCTGCGGAGCAAGTAAGGTAGAAGAGTAGGAGATGCAATGGTAAGATCTATTGAGGAGTATGTTTTGTTTGCCATATTATAATACGTGGACTCCTTCGCTATCAAAAGACACGCACCTGAAGAAAAAAGGAACTGTTCAATCAAGCGACCTCTCCCGTAGCAGCGCGAGTCGCCCCATATGTTGCTGTGTGCATTTAAATCTCCCCGCACAAGATATGGTTCAGGTAACTGATCTATTAATGTTTGGAATTCTTGTTTGTGAAGCTGAAAATGCGGCGGTATATATGAAGAGCAGATGGTTATCCGTTTACTTAAAAGTACAGCGCCAGCAGCCACTGCCTCCAGGGGTGTTTGTAGCTGTAAGTGTTGACAGGCTATAGATGTGTCAGCTATGATCGCTACGCCGCCGGGTGATGCGAGGGCATCATCGCGATCCTTCCGAAATATAACATAGCGACAAAGAGAGTGTTTATGTTTTGATTTCAAATGAGTCTCTTAGAGACACATCACTTTTGGAGTTCATTAAGGATTTCTTGGACATCATCGAGGTTGCAAAATAGGCCTTTGATATTCCACTGAATAATCAGTGTATCCATATTAAAATAAATGTTGTGCGATGTGTCAAAGAGAATGAACTTGGTTTAGCTTACAGTGCGCTTTTGGGGCCCTGTAACTGGAGCTTTGTCTTTCTTGGAGTGGTCGACAAAATCGCGCCGCTCCTTAGGCGTCAACTGCGTCTTCTGACTGGGTCTTGTGTCCATGGCCTCTTGAGAGGCACTGGACACGCGCTCTTGGGAGCAGTGTGTTTTCCGTGAAGGCCTTGTCTCGGAAGACAAGGCCTTGGAGCCCACAATCCTGGTGGTTCATGGGCTTGTCTTGACCTCTCAGCTGCGCTGACTGATGCCAGCACTAGCAGAGGCCTCCGCTATGGTCAAATTCGGGAGTGGCAGGGCAGCCTTCGCTGCTCCCTTCATGGGGGCGGGTGTCGTTGCCGCAGGCTCGTTATGCGTGGTGCTGGCGTCCGGGAAGTTCCGTTGTGGTACTGACCCCCAACGTAACATTTTGGCGAAAGATGCGCTCTGTGCAAATGCTGGTGAGATGCGTTGTCTTGGTTCTCTGAAAGTTATGTTTTCCTTTACCTTTATCGCAATTATTTCTTTTACTTTTTTCCAGACTGCGCATGATCGAGAAAACGCAGGGTGGCCACCATTACAATTGCTACAATGGGGCTCAGCCTTACAGTCATCTGCAGAGTACCAGGCCTCTCTTTCTTGTAAAAAGAACACAAGAGCTTTTGTGGGGGTTGATTTTAAATCCGTTTTCGTCTGCCCACTTGAAAATCTTGTTCAAGCCTTGCTGCACCTGTCTCTCGCATACTGAGAGATTACAGGATTTGAAGCCGATTTAAATGTCGTCAACGTAGACAGAATAAAGAATGGCAGGTGGTAGCGAAGCACGAAGCGTGTTCATCTTCACGATGAATAGCGCACAGCTCAGCACGCCTCCCTGTGGTACACCTGTTTATTGTGTGAAAGGTCGCGACAATACGTTGCCGATTTTCCCTCGGAAGATGCGATTCAACAAATAGCTTTCAATTATTTTCAGCATATTGCCACAGATACCCTTTTCCAACAAGTCTCGCAAGATGCCGTAGCGCCATGTTGTGTCCTATGCCTTCTCCATGTCAAGGAATATTGACATGAAAAACTGCTTAAGTACAAATGCGTCCCGAATATATCCTTCAATGCGTACGAGGTGATCTGTTGTCGACCGGCCTTCTCTGAAGCCACACTGATAGGGATCAAGTATATTGTTGAGTTCAAGGAAATGTATGAGTCTGCGGTTAATCATTTTTTTTTCAAAAACCTTACACAGGCAACTTGTAAGAGCTATAGGGCGATAGCTTGCCGACATGGATGGGTGTTTCCCCTGCTTCAAAATAGGGACCACAATTGCTTCTTTCCATGCAGTTGGAAAGTATCCTGCAGCCCAAATGGTGTTGAAAATTGTGAGTGGCGTAACTTGGGTGTCATTGTGTAGGTTTTTGATCATGTTATACATGATTCTATCAGAACCCGGTGAGGAGCTCTCGCATGATCTCAAGGCAGCTCTGAACTCGGCAATACTAAAAGGACAGTTATATTGTTCATTCTGTCGACATTTTCTTATGAGTGGCTTACATTCTTCTATTTGTTTGTATCTGAGAAAGGATAGGGAATAATTTGTTGGACTTGACACGCTTTCAAAGTGCTCCCCAAGTGAGTCTGCCTGATCTTGCAGTGTACCGCCCTGTGTTTTTACCAGAGGGAGTCAGTACGTTGGTCGACCTCTAATTCTATTTACCCTGTTCCAGACTTTGGCCTCATCAGTAAACGAGTTAATACTCGATAAAAAGTTCTGCCAACTTTCTCTTCTGGCCTGTATGCGGGTTCTTCTACCTTGAGATTTTACTTTCTTGAAGTTGATAAGATTCTCTGCAGTGGGGGAAGCGCGTAGCAGCCCCCACGCTTTGTTCTGTTTCTTACGAGCGATCCTACATTCGTCGTTCCACCACGGGACACGCCGTCTGCATGCCAAACCACTTCCGTCATATATGCATTTAGATGCGGCATCTATTATAAACGCTGTAGAATACTCCACAGCCGCATCAATTTCTGAAGAAGACATACCAGCCCATGAGATGCTAGATAGAGTTCGAAATTTCTCCCAATCGGCTGTATCTATCTTCCACTTAGGAGCTTGTGGGGGAAATTTATTTTCTTTAATTGTTCTTAGCAGTAAGGGGAAGTGATCGCTCCCGTAACGATTGCTCGTAACTTCCCATTGGTATTCGGGCAGTATAGACGCGGAAACTATACTAAGATATATTGACGAAAAGGTTCTGTTTGCAAGAGAGTAATATGTGGGTTCTTTCTTACTGAGAAAAAAGGAACTGTTCAACGAGACGACCTCGCGCATCAATACGAGAGTCTCCCCACAAGCTGCTGTGTGCATTGAAATCGCCAAGAAGAACATATGGTTCTGGCAATTCATCTATAAGGGACTAAAATTCAAGTTTGTTTAATTTGTAATGTGGGGGTATGTATAGAGAACAAATAGTGATGAGTTGGTTTTGCAGGACAACTAGAACCGCCACTGCTTCGAGGGCCGTTCGTAACTGTAAACGTTGACACGCTATGCTTTTTTGCATTACAATGGCAACACCGCCCGATGATGCAACAGCGTCATCGCGATCTTTGCGAAAAGTAACCTGCTGTCGAAGTTTGTGTGTTTTGGTTTAAAGTGTGTTTCCTGTAAAAACAGCACTTTTGGATTGTGTTTGTGGATGAGTTCCTGCAAATCATGAAGGTTTCTAAGGAGACCTCTGATGTTCCATTGAATTATTTGTGTATCCATATTTAAAGTGAATTAGTGCTGTTTGTACGGAAACGGAAGTGATGCCTTAAATTACAGAGCTCTTTCGAGGCCCTGTAATCGGGGTTTTGCTCTTTCTGAAGCGTTCGAGGGAGCCTCGCCGCCCCCTTAGGCGCTTGGTGCGCCTTGAGGGCAAGTATAGTGTCCATTGCCTCGTGTGAGGCGCCGGACACGTGCTCTTGCGAGCGAGAAGTTACTAGAGAGGATCCCGCCTTGGAGGGCAAGACCCCTGCGCCTACCAGCCCGGAGGTCGATGGGGCTCCCTGAGGGATTTGGCTGCGCCAGTTGTTGCCAGCGCAGGAAGGGGCCGGGGAGGCCGGGGCAGCCTCGGCTGCGCCAACCATGGGGGTCGATGATCCCTCATTCTGGGTTGACGGAGCAGCGCTAGCTGCAACCGCCGCGGGGGCAGATGGCGTAGCTGCCGACTCACTGCTTGTGGGTTGGACAGCCGCCGGAGGCCGTTGTGACGCTGCCCCCTGGCGCGGCACTTCGGCAAAGCTTTTCTTTGGCAGGTATGCTACCCGCCTGCGTGCCTCCTTGAATGAGATATTTTCTTTTACTTTGATCGTTATGATTTATTTTTCTTTCTTCCAGGATGGGCACGACCGCGAGTACGCGGCGTGCTCGCCATCACAGTTTACACAGTGGAGAGCGTTCTTACAAGTTTCAGTGGTGCGTTCTTTGGCACTACATTTAGCACAACTTTGGCGGCCTCGGCAGCTCTGCGAGCTGTGGCCGAAGCGCTGGCGTTTGAAACAACGGAGCGGTTTTGGCACCTACGGCCTAACACGGAGCTTGATGTACCCGGCCTCGATTGACTCAGGCAGCACACTTGAACCAAAGGTGATTATTAGGTGCGTGGTATAGATCTCTTTACCATATCACCTCATTGAATCCCTCCAGGATTTCCGCTTCAGTCAGCTCAAGCAAATCATCATCTGACACAACACCACGGGTGGTGTTAATTGTATGGTGTGGGGTTACTCTTATGGGGGTCTCTCCAAATGACACTAGTTGCGGTAGTTTCTCATATTGTTTTACATCGCGGAGCTCCAAGAGGAGGTGGCCGCTTGCCATCCTCGACACCTTATAACCTGGACCAAAAGCATCAATCAAGGACTTTGAAACAAGGAATGGTGAAATGTTTTGCACCGTTTTGTTTGGCTTTTCGGAATGAATGACGTGGAAGCGGGGAAAATTCTGGGTTTGGCGTCCGAAAAACCTGAAGACATCTTCGGTGCGCCCTCGTTTCTGAGGGCGATAAGCAGGGGAGCGGAAAGAACTTTCCATGAATAAATGTATACATTCGGCAACAGCGCCGACCGCCCACCACAGAGCCCAACGCGGGGCGCGGCAGAACTTGCATACAAGCCTGCACGACGCCAGTCGTACCCCGTTACTATAACCGAATATGGTGTACCGAAGGTTGGATATCCACACAGGGTTAAGAGGAAGCTTTAGCTCGGGTGTTCCTATCTAAATACATGTAAAAGCAGAATTCGTTTTTCTCGGCAACCACTGCACCAATTTTGACGAGGTTTGTTGCATTTAAAAGAAAAACTTAAAATCTAGTGACTGTTGGTTTCGAATTTTTGAGTTAGGTCGTCAATATTTTATTAAAAATTGGCGAAAATCGAAAATTTTCAGAAAACGAAACTATCAAGTTTACAACTCTGTAGCTTAACCACTAAAAATGATAATACAATTCTGTGAATTGCATCTAATAGTACATCTAAAGCGGACAAAATTGATATGTTACACATGAATATAAAAAAATTTAATAATAGAGAAATACAACTTTTGCAAAACCATTGTAACCAACGTAACAAATTCACGTAAGATGTAAAATGACATATTGAATTTGTCCGCTTTGAATGATCTAATGGATGCCGTTTACAGAACCGCGATATCGGTTCTTGATGCAGAGCTATGAATTTATAAACTTCGTGCTTCTATTTTTTTCAAACGGTCAAATATTTGAAAATCGTTTTAGGAAAATTCAAGCCCTAAATCGAAATTCCGCTTCCAACAGTCACTAGAATTTAACTTTCTCTTTCAAATGCAACCAATTTCATTAATATCGCTCCAAGGGTTATCTCAGAAAAACGTTTTTGCCTTTTACATGTATTTGAATAGGCCGCGTCGGAGTTGGGCCCGAGCTAAAGCTTCCTCTTAACCCTTGCCACCAGGAGAAAGGAAGTAAAAAGAAGAGAGAAGGAGACAGGAAAGGTCAAAAAGCGGGAGATAAAAACGAAGATTCGAGGAGGGAGAGACAGGAAAAGGCGACTGCCGATTTCCCCCGATTGGCTCAGTCTGGAGGTGCCGTCTATGTGAAGCCGAGGACAAGGAGGTGTGTTGCCTCCGCCGTGGGGACTTAAAGTTCCAAACAGCCGGAATCGGTTTAACCCCCAGAATCCCCCATTCACCGGACACGGCCAAGCCGCGCACGGTTACACGCGGGAGGGGCCAACCCTCGTGTGCTCGCGTACGTGGTGTCGCAACACACCAAACGCCTGCTGACGCAGACGCCCCTGCGGGGAAATGTGCGGGATGTCGGTGAAAAATAGGTCGGTGCACTCGAATTTAAAAGCCAGATATCATTTGACAGAATAAAAGTTTCAACCGTTTGCCCTCTTTGGTCAGTTTTGATACTGCCCCAAAGAGTACCGTGAACATTAAAATCCGCCGCTAAAACAAATGGCTCGGGTAATTGACCTGTTCTATTTTCTAATTGTTTAGTGCTAAAATGTGTGTGGGGTGGGATATACAGCGAGCAAACGGTGATGGTTTTGTGAGTTATAACGGTGACAGCAACGGCTTCTATATGACTGGTAATGGAAACTTCTCTAGCTGCAATAACCCCCTGCACAACAATGACTACACCACCCGAAAGCCGGTTCGGCTGAGTACGGCCGCGCCGTACAACAGTGAAACATTTTAAAGTATTTGTGTGTTTTGCGCCAAGGTTTCTTTCCTGTAAGCATAAGGCCACAGGAGAGGAGGTAAATAACAGGTCTTTAATATAACCTAAGTTATGTAAAAGACCTCTACAATTCCAATGAACAATGAAAGCCATTATTTAATTGAAAGGTAAAAAATGGCATTACCAAGTGAATAGGAGATAGGAAAGATGTTAGGTGACATAGATCTGAAGAATAGTGATACAAACGAGCGATAACCTTCAGGTTATCACTTTCTTACTTAGAGTGGTTATTGGGACTTTGTCCCTCTTTCCGCGCTCGATAGACCGCTCATCCTTCGGCATCCATGACACCGGGGTTCTTGGGTCGACTTCCATCGCTCTCTCAGAAGCTCTGGAGGATCGAGAGTTTGGCGCCGAGACACGTGTCTCGGGCCTTGGGGTTCGTTTGATTTTAGGTCCCTGCGGGACTGGTGTCTCCAGGGCCTTCGAAGAGGGTGGAGCAGTACTGGCTGCTTCCACCACGAGTGCGGGAGGGGTCACTGCGGCATCACTGCGCGTGGGCTCGGAGGGCTCCGGAGGCCTCTGTGACGCCGCCCCCACCTGCGTCACATAGGCATTACTTCTTCGCGGAAGGTACGATAGCCGCTTTCTGGCTTCAAAGAACGAAATTTTTTTCTTTCACAGTTAGTGCAATTACTTCATTTTTGTTTTTCTAGCATGAACAAGACCGTGAGAAGGCTGGATGGTCTCCTTTGCAGTTAATGCAATATGGGGAAGAAGTGCAGTTTTCAGATTAATGATCATTGGAGCTGCATTTAGCGCATGTTGTTTGGCCTCGGCATGCATGTGAAACATGTCCGAACATTTCGCACTTGAAACACCGTCTTGGTTTCGGGATATATGGTCTCACGTTTACTATTACATACCCTCCATCCAGAGAGGTAGGCATTTCGCTTGTTCCAACTATAAGCATGACATGTTTTGTCGGGATTTCTTGGTCGTTTCTGTGGAATACAATTCTTTGTACTTTGGTCACATTTTTTTCCTGGACACTCTTAAGGAGTTCCTCATCACTCAGGCCAATAAAATTTTCCTCTGATATCACAGCCCGGCTTGCGTTTAGTGTTCTGTGGGGTGAAATTCTAACTGTCGCGTTGCCAATGCTGGTAAGCTCGGAGAGATTTTGCATTGATCTTTGTCGTTTAGTTCTGGGAGGTGGTCCCCGCTAGACATTCTTGATGCTTTGTATGCTGGTCCGATTTTGTCTTTCAGACACTTAGCTACGAGGAATGGAGAGAGCTTCATTACCGACATGTTGTTTTCATTATGCACTACATCATACATCGGAAATGTTGGGGCGTTGCTCCTAAGGGAGAACTGGAATGGTGCTTCGATGAGGCATCATTTCAGACGCCGATCATGGACAGAAGTTTGTGCTGCCATAAGAAAATATGTTTGTTCGGCAACAGCGCCGACCGCCCACCACGGAGCCCCGCGAGGGGACGCGGCAGAGGTTGCGTACAAGTCTGCATGACGCCAGTCGTACGCCGTCACTATAACCATATATGGTGTACCCAAGGTAGGATAGCCACACAAGGTTAACCCTTGCCGCTACGAAGAAAGGAAGTAAACAGAAGAGAGAAGAAGATAGGAGAGGCCAGAAAGTGAGAGAGAAAGACGAAGATTCTAGGAGAAAGAGACAGGAAGAGGCGACTGCCGATTTCCCCCGATTGGCTCAGTCTGGAGGTGCCGTCTATGTGAAGCGGGGTCATGGTGAACGGGGTCAACCATCTTTAGCGCACTCGTGGCGGCAGAGTGATACACTACGGCACCATAGTCTATTCGCGATCGAACTAGTCTCCTGTAAAGATTCAACAGGTACTTCCTGTCGCTATCGCATGTTTGTGGGATAGGATTTTAAGTAAGTTCACTGTTGTTGGATATATTACTTTAAGACATTTTATGTGTGAAATGAAAGTAAGCCTGGAGTCAAGTATGACACCTTGAAATTTGTCCTCTATGTTAAAAGGAATTTGTTTTCCGCCCAGTTCTAAAAAAGGATCTGGCACCGGGACTCTCGTGTGAAGGGAACACAATAACTTTTGTGCGGGTTGATTTCAAATCCATTTTGGCCTGCACACATGGACACCTTGTATAGGGCCTGCTGTACGTGTCACTCACACACTGTGAGGTTGCAGGATTTGAAACCTATTTGTATGTCGTCTACGTAGACGGAATAAAAAATTGCAGGTGGTAATGATGCACGAAGCGTGCTCATCTTTACGACAAAGAGCGTGCAGCTGAACACGCCACCTTGAGGTACCCCAGTTTCCTGTATGAATGCATGCACGCGACACTGCATAACCTATTTTCACCCGGAATGTACGGTTCTCTAGGTAGCTCTCTTTAATAGTGAACATATTGCCGCGGATGCCCAGCGCCGGAAGGTCGCGTAGGATTCCGCACCGCCAAGTTGTGTCGTACGCTTTTTCCATACCATGAAATACGGATAAGAAAGATTATTTGTGCACGAAGGCATCGCGAACGCTCGCTTCGATGCGCACGAGATGATGGTTTGTAGATCGCCCTTCCCTAAAACCACATTGAAATGGGTCAACCGTTTTGCTGGACTCTTGGAGATGTATGAGACGGCGATTGGCAATTTTTTTCAAAAAGCTTACAGAGGCAGCTGGTAAGCGCTATAGGACCGTAGCTAGTCAGCAATGAAGTTTATTTATCATGCTTCAAAACGGGGATCCCAATAGCCTCCTTCTACTTTGATGGGAGATAACCAGTAACCAAGATAGTACTCAAAAGTTTGAGTAGCGTGATTTTTGTGTCGGAGTGTACGTGCTTAAGCATATCGTACATGATTCTATTGGGGCCCGGAGCAGAGTTCCGACATACTGATAAGGAAGCTTTAAGTTCAGCAATGGTAAAATGACGGCAATAAGGATCGTTTGGCATACGTTTCCTATTCAGTGGCTTAAGTTCTTCTATTGCTTTATGTTTAAGAAAGTTCTCCGAATAGTGAGTGGAGCTAGACACGCGCTCGAAGAGTTCATCTAGAGCATCGGCCTGGCCTTCCAACTTGTTTCCTTCTTTATCATCCAGGGGCAACGATTGAAATTGTTGTCCCTTTAGTCTCCTTAACCCGTTCCATACTTTTGCCTCGTATGTGTAGGAGTTAGTGCTGGAGAAGAATCTCTCCAAGCTTGTCTTTTTAGCTCGCCGTCACGTCCGCCTTCCCTGTGATTTAATGTTTTTAAATTCTATCAAATTTTCTGCATTGCGGTATCGGCCCAGTATGCCCCACGCTTTATTTTGTTTTTTCCGCGCCTGCTTGCATTCGTCATTCCACCACGGAACTCGTTTTTTGGATTAGCTACCGCTTGATTGTAGGATGTCAGAGGGCAAGGCACTTGGCTGACAAGCATGATGCCTAAAACGCCTTGCTGCTACTGCAGATGCGTCCGTGGTTTCTCGTCAGAATGCTGGAGAGGGACGACGGATGCCTCGTTTTCGTCGTCGATGCGCAACTTTGCAGAAATGCAAGCTTGGAGTGCGCATTTTCCGGACTTGCTGCCACGGGTGTGACGTGACCAGCGACCAGTCTACAAAAGGAACAACGCGAGAACATCGGCTTCAGAGGGCATGGCACTTGGCTGAGAAGCATGATGCCTAAAACGCCGTTGCTGCTATTGCAGCTTAGTTACTGTTCTACGTATCGTAGCGATAATAGATGCTTGTTAGTCCTGCCATGCCCTCGTAGATGTTGTGCTATTTTGGTGGATTGCTGGTCAATACTGCTGCTGCTGCTGCTAATGGCTGGGGATGTTGAGGAAAATCCAGGCCCAAAAAATGCTTAAATCTTGCAGGAAATTCTTGGAAATCAAAATGCATTGGATCGCCAGATAAATGATATCTGGAAAGAAATTGCAGAAGTGAATGCTAAAACTGATAAGACGCAAAGTGTTGTAGCCATGTTCGACGAAATGAAAAATAGAATCGATAAATTCGAGACCACCGCACAAAAACAATCTGAAAAATTAATCTATTATGAAAGTAGAAGCAGACGAAATAATCTTATGGTGTTTCGTCTTACTGAAAGCACCAACGAGTCTGCACAAGTGTTAAAAGAACGCGTTGTAAATGATATTTTTTTCTAAAGTTCTTGGCATAGAAGTGTCTACAGTGGAAAGAATTCACCGGATTGGCAAAGTAAATCCTAAAAGACCAAGGCCTGGGATCCTGAAATTTTATGACGACAAGGAAAAGGATACCGTCCTCAAAAGCGGCACAAAGCTCAAGGGAAATTTAGTCAGGATAAGCAATGACTATGCGAAGGAAACAGTGCAGATACCAAAGAAATTATGGGAAAGTGCTGCCTTGGACAGGGACGCAGGCGCAAAAGTAGTTCTTCTGCACGATAAACTTCGGATAAACGATCAGTTATACGCATGGGATGACGTCAGAGACAAGCGTTACTTGCACTCGAGCGAATGTGATACTGATCAAATGAAGCGAAGTGAGCGCGTTGTATCAACTAAGTCAAATGGATCTGATAGCTCATGCAGCTCATTTGAGACACCAAAAAATAGCTAACATTTCTCTCGTTTAATGCGCGCAGTATAGTAAATAAGACTACGCATCTTGAGTACTTACTGCTTTTGCATGATCCTCACATAACCAGTATAACTGAAACATGGTTGCATGAAAATGTACCGAATGATTGCACTGTTCCTCCCGGTTGCAACATATTGTCGCGAAAAGAGTATAGCGCGGGCCTCTTTGCTTTCTTTCAGGGAATTTTGTGGGCTCCTCTACGCGGGGGGACACCTTTGTACACAAATAACCGCGACGGCGCCGCGGGCATGTGCTGTCGCCGCCGCGGCGCCTAACGTCACACGTGCACATTACGTGTCCTGGTCCCATTCTCGGCTGTCAAAAGCTATGTTATGGTCAGAGTGCTTTTGTATACGGAGTGTTGACGCGACCATTTCTTGGTTCTTTGAACTCTGACGCTTATTGGATGATGTCGGCTTGCCTGATTGGTCGGAGTAACGAAGTAACCCATTGGTGGAGAAGCCTATGCCTCCCGCCGGTCCGCGGGTCCCTTGGATGCTGGGGAAACTTATTTAAGGAATAGTTTGGGGTAGTTTTGAAGAGTGAGCAAGTAGAGAGCAGCAGACGGCGAAACTTCACCAGTGGAGACCAGGCCGTTCAGGCAGGCCGTCGACGGGGGTATGACATCGTTTTGTTCGTAGATATTTTGTACAGTTTAAACTTACGGTGAATTCCACGTGAATAAACCTAGTTAATTGAGATGCTACCTCTCGTCGTCGTACCTGCGGATTTGGACTTACCCCTGCCACAGCTCATCCCCTTTCATCTTCGTCTCACTGGTGAGCTGATGTGTCTGATATCTCACGGCTGCGTCACTTCGCTACAATATTCAGAAAAGACAGAGACTCACGTGGAGGTGGGGTGTGTATATTGGTTAAAAATTCTCTGAATGCTTCGTTGATTGATTGTGAAGTACCAGAAACTCTCTGGCGTAAAATAATTTGTAAAAGTACTGTTTTCCTTGTCGGAGTTGTATATCGGCCACCCTCAAGCTCCCCTGAGTTTCTCGAAAACCTGAACAAGTTTTTATATTCTCATGTAAATGGAAACACTAGGTTGGTAATGACTGGAGATTTTAACTTACCACATATAAACTGGAAAATTTTCGTATAGTGGTGTGGAATCAGTCAGCGCTGAAAAAATACTAGACATTATGTTTACGTACAATTTGAAACAAATCGGGCTTGAAGATACCAGAATTACGCCGACGTCAAGGTCAATACTAGACTTGGTGTTCCTATCAAATAAATTAAATGATTATAATGTGAAGGTAGAAGATGGTATATCGGATCACAGGATGATATGTTTCGATGAGCCTATCCGAGCAACTGGGCAAATAAAGAGCTATGTGCCAGTAAAAATTAAGGAATATGCTAGGGCTGATGACACTTCAATTCTTGATTATTCGGAGATTCAATTTGATACTTTCAAGAGTACCGCTGGCCTAAAAACAGTAGAAGAATTATGGCAGGAATTCAAATGTATTATAAATCATTGCATGAACAAATATGTTCCATCACGGGTTAAAAAACAAAGCAGACAAGTCGTTGGATCACCCGACATATAATTCATATGAAAAGAAAAATTAAGAGATAGTGTAAAGGGAGCAAGACGCCAGTAGTCTTGGCCAATCTAAAAACTGAACTGAAACGTACTTTGCATAAATCTAAACAAACATTCTGTGAAAAAAACCCAGTGATATCCTTAGGTGTTCACCTCAAAAGTTTTGGCGATATTTTAGCGACAGGAAAGAAATGATTGACGAAATTCATGATGGAAGCGACATTATAGGAGAAAAGGACGAAAAATCAAACAATCTTAACCATTTTTTCAAATCTGTATTTAACATCCCAGAAACTAATGTGAATCTAGAAAAAGCCCTACATATTCACCCTACTGTTCCAATGGCAACCCTTGAAATCACCCAGCAAGGAATATTTCAGCAACTACTCAAATTAGATACGAAAAAATCGAGTGGACCCGATAATATGCCTGCAGTATTCCTCAAACGATACGCAGAATGGATTTCACATTACCTAACTGTCATATTTCGAAAATCTCATACAACTCACTCATTGCCGCAAGACTGGCGCACCGCATTCGCGATACCTGTATTTAAAGGAGGTAATCGAAGACAGGCAACAAATTACCCTCCAGTGTCACTTACTTCAGTTACTTGCAAAGTCTTCGAAAATTTAATAGCAAGACACATCCTCAGGTTTCTAGATCAGAACAATTTAGTATATCCTTATCAACGTGGCTTTAGGACCGGGTTATCAACTGTTACACAGTTAATAGACACAATTCATGACTTTGCGGGTGCAGTAGATATAAGACAACAGGTTGATGTGGTTTCCGTGGATTTTGCGAAAGCTTTTGATAAAGTACGTCATGTCCAATTAATCTTCAAATTACGTAATGCAGGAATAAATGAATTGACAATAAAATGGATTGAAGCATATTTAACCAACCGTACGCAGGTAGTTAAACTGGATGGTTATGTATCAGATTCATTAGCTGTACTCTCAGGAGTGCCCCAAGGCTTAGTATTGGGACCACTATTGTTTCTCCTTTATATCAATGACATTAGTAGCGTGGCAGAAGAGGGTGTTCAGGTTAAGCTTTTCGCAGACGACTGCTTAATTTACAACACAATTACTAAACTTGATGACTAGCTTAAAATTCAGAAATGTTTGCAAAATTTAGACGATTGGTGTCGGAAATGGAAAATGGAAATAAATTATCCCAAATCTACATATACACACATCACCAAGAAGAAAACTGTCTATTCCTTTCTTTATAGCATTGGTGGACATTTATTGGAGAATGCGCACCAGTTCAAGTATCTAGGGGTAACAATAACACGAAATTTGACATGGAGCCAACATATAGATAACGTCTGCATGACTGCCTATCAAAAGTTATGCAGACGTGCCTATCGAAAGAAAAAAACTGGAACATGCATCGCGTAATGTAAAACTTACTGCATACACCACCTTCATTAGGACGATACTAGAATATTCAGCCGTTGTTTGGAGTCCCCATCAAGTGACGCTTAAGAGAAAGTTGGAAGGATACAGAGACTGGCGGCGCGTTTCATTTGTTCGACGTACCGAAGGAAGGAATCGGTCACGCTTATGTTACAACGTTGCAACTTGGATGTCCTTGAGGTACGTAGAAAGAAATATAGGCTGAAGATGCTTTATCAAGTAATGGAGGGTCAACTTAGGATTGATAAGCTCAAATATCTACACGCTCCAGGAAAAAGAAACCTGTGAACTAACCACGACTACGTCATAAAGCCGTACCGCACCAACACTGATACATATCGATACTCTTTTTTCCCGAATGCAATAGAAATGTGGAACCAATTGCGAAACGCTATTGTTAGCCTAAAAAATGTCACCAACTTTGAAAATGCTGCTGAGGCGTATTTACGGGAGTTTCCAATTTAGTTTTGAAGTGCCAAGTGATATGTGCGACTTGATGTTCATTCTAAGTACTTTGATAAATGTCAGAAGTGTACTGAACATCATTCAAGTGAACATATTATTCACTGTGAATTGACATGTGTTAAGCTACTTTACGTACATTGGCATTGTACATATTTGAGGTATGTAATTGTATTGTCCTCTCTGTTATGACCCTCTATGAGGGTTGACAGTATTAATAAATAAATAAAGTTATTCTCTGTCTCGACGATAAAAGCGGTAAAATACGCTACTGCATCGTCAGTACTACAATCGGTGATAAAATGACGGGATAGGTAGGTCGATTCCTTAAAATGCTCCCAGTCGGCAGACGCTAGTTTCCCCCGAGGCGTATATGGAGGGCATTTATGTTGTTGAATTAAGCTTAAAAGTATAGGAATATGGTCACTTCCATAAGGGTTTTTAATAACACTCCACTCTAGGTAAGGGAAAAGAGCTGCAGACCCGATGGGTAGTTCTATAGAAGAGCGTGAATCGTGATACATATTATAATAAGTCGGTTCGTTATTATTGAAGAGACATGTAGCCGTATTTAATAAAACGTTTTCCACTAATCGACCTATCGCGTGGCATCGTGAGTCTCCCCACATCGTGTGGTGAACATTAAAATCTCCCACAAACATGTAAGGTTTGGGAAGTTGGATAATAAAGCTGTAAAAATCTGCTTTCTTGAGATGATGGTTCGGCGGTATATAAATAGAACAAACAGGGATCAATTTATTAAAAAGAAAGGCCCGAACTGACACTGTCTCAAGGGTCTTCTGAAGGCTGACGTGTCGGCAAGCTACATACTTGTCCGCTATAACTGCTACTCCGCCAGAGGCGTTAGCCTCATCGCGGTCCTTTCGGAAGGTCATATAATTGCGCAGAAAATTTGTGTTTGTAGGTTTCTGATGTTTCTCCTGAACCGAAAGCAACTTGGGATTGTGTTTGTGTAGTAGTTCTTTAATGTCGCCGAGGTTATTTAGAAGTCCTCGTACATTCCACTGCAGTATTTGTGTATCCATTAGGCTACTTGTGTTTAGTTCTGTGAGTTTAAGAGACGAGGATTAGCTCACGGGCTCTTTCCAGGTGCCGTGACGGCGGTTTGGTCGTTTTTGGGGCGATAAAGAGAGCCTCGCCCCTCCTTAGGCGTTCGTGGCGCCGTCTTGCTGGTGGCTGTGTCCATCGCCTCTTGCGAGGCGCTGGACACGCGCTCTTCCGAGCGCTTTGTTTGACATGAAGGCCCCGGCACGTTGGACGAGGCCTTTGAGGCCACCTGCCCGGAGGCAGATAACCTCCTCTGCTGGGTTGACGGAGCAGCGCTAGCTGCAACCGCCAGGGGGGGGGGTCGCAAATGGCGTAACTACCGACTCACTGCTTGTGGGTCAGACAGCTGCCGGAAGCCGTTGTGTCGCTGCCCCCTGAATGAATGAGTGAATGAATGAATGAATGTGTATTGCGTAGTGGCGCAAGAGCCAGGTATGGCCAAAGAGCGCCATGCCTGATAATGTTTTGTTAAGCGCTGATTTGTAAGTTGCGATGGTGGGATGTAACATGGCTGTAAAAGGGCCTAAAATCAATCCGTATCATAGAAGCGTAAAATGATATATAGTATAAAATTATGATAGTGATACATGTAGTTGTCTATGAATATAGTACGCGTGACAAGTGATCATGGCGATAAACTGCAAGAATATGGAAATAGCACCTATGCCTCCGGAAGACCTTTGAGCCCAAAGGCTGGGATGCAGGTGCTTTCTTTTGATGCAGTTACCGCAGCAGAAACCTCAGTGAAGAGGCCGTGCTACGGATTTCCTGGTGATATAACATGAAAACTACGTACATCTTCTTCAAATTTGAACAACGATTCATATTTAAAGAGAGGTTCTATACCTATGATCATTAGACGATAAAGTGGAATTTGTTGCCGGTGTGGTAATGGCAAATGCTTTTTCCTATTAGCGCCTAATTCAGTGCATTGTAGCAGGTGTGAAGCACGGTGATTGGCTCACCACATTTATCACACGTGGGTGGATCGCCACCGGAAAAGAGGTATGCGTGTGTGCTGTATGTGTGTCCTATCCTGAGTCTGCAAAGTGTTACTTCTGTATGGCGGTTGTTTGATACCGGCGGCCAGTTGCCAAGATACGGCTTCATAACATGTAATTTATTTGCTGTTTCTTTATCCCACAAGCGCTGCCAGAAATGTCTTAGCTTTTTTCTTATGCAGGGCTTGAGGTCCATTACAGGGACAGTCGTGGAAGTGTCTGCAGCATTCGCGTGGACGGATGTGGCTAGCTGATCAGCTAACACATTTCCCTCTATCTCTCGGTGCCCCGGCGCCCAGCATAAGGCGATATGCTGCTTGGACGCATTGTGGTCAGTAATGCTGAGTAAATAGAACTAATTACAGGGTTTTGATATTTCTTGACAGTTTTCAAAGCATTTACGACTCTCAAAGAGTCTGTGTATATAACTGCCTTTGGGATATTAAATTCTTTAATGTGTTTACCGGCGGCCAACATCGCGTAGGCCTCTCCTGTGAAAATACTTGTGTAAGGGTGCAGAACACCGGCATCCGAAAAGGATGGACCGACCGCTGAGTAAGATACGCCAGAATTATCCTTCGGTGCGTCTTTAAAGAGTTCAGGAGAGGAGTATTTGTGCTGTAATTCGAGGAAATACATTTTTATATGCGCGACAGACGCGCGCTTTGTAACAGCTATGAAAGATATATCAGAGTCTATTGGTTGCCACTGCCACGGTGGGGGCTGTATAGCAGGGGACATAATGTGGTATTCAAGCAATGGAACCCTTGTTTCTTCAGCCATGTCTCTGAAACGCAGTGAGAATGGCTTTGCCACTGAGGGCCGGTTGCGAAAAGGTTGACAACTGGACAAATCATTTATGGTGGAAAACGCGGGCTGCTCACTGTTTGTGTTCACTCTCAGAAAATACATGAAAGACGAATATGTTCTCTGCAGATGAAGTGACCACTCATCCGATTCAACGTAAAGGCTTTCCATTGGGCTTGTTCCAAAGGCGCCTGTGGATAAGCGAATGCCTAAGTGTTGGACAGGGCCTAGCATCTTCAGAGCAGTTGGAGTAGCCGACTGGTAAACTATGGCTCCATTGTCTAGTCGTGTGCGTATGAGGCTTTTATACAGGTTCATGAGACATTTTCTATCACTGCCCCAGGTTGTGCGTGAGAGCACCTTTAAGATATTCATTGTTTTCATACATTTATTTTTAAGATATTTTATGTGCTGTACAAAGGTTAGTTTCGCGTCTAAAATTATGCCTAAAAATTTATGCTCCCTGTTTCCAGGCAGATGCTCAGTAGGCAACACAATTTCAGGATATGGGTGCAAGCCTCTTTTTCTAGAGAAAGTGACACAGGTGCTTTTTTGTGGGTTCACTCTGAACCCACACTCATCAGCCCATTTGGAGACCTTGTTAAGACCAAGCTGGACCTGTCGCTCACAGATTGCAAGAGAACTAGATTGAAAACCTATCTGCACATCGTCAACATATGTTGAATAGAAGATGCTATATGGTATGTGTAGACGAAGAGAATTCATTTTTACTATAAAGAGCGTGTAGCTGAGCACCCCGCCCTGCGGCACTCCAGTTTCCTGTACAAATTTCCGTGACAGAACTTTGCCCACTCGAACACGGAATGTCCGATTCGACAGATAACTTTCGGTAACATTCAACATATTTCCGTGTATACCTAACTGTGAAAGGTCTCTCAATATCCCAAACCGCCGCGTTGTATCATAGGCTTTCTCCATATCTAAGAATACTGATAAGAAAAGCTGCTTATGAACAAAAGCTTCACGGATACGTGCCTCGATACGTATGAGATGGTCACTGGTGTATCGACCCTCCTGAAACCCGCACTGGTATGGGTCGAGCAATTTGTTTGATTCGAGGAAGTGTAGTAGGCGACAGTTGATAATTTTTTTTCGAATACTTTGCAGAGGCAACTTGTTAATGCTATAGGTCTCTAACTTGATACAGAGGAAGGATCCTTTCCGTGCTTCAATATTGGAATTATAATAGCCTCCTTCCAAACAGAGGGGATCTCGCCGGAAAACCATATAACGTTGTAAAGGCAAAGGCGGGTTTTCTGTGTTTCGGATGGTAGTTTTAACATCTCATATATTAGGCGGTCTGAACCTGGGGCGGATGTATTACAGCAGTTCGTTTCTGCTTGCAATTCTGCTATGCAGAATGGTTCATTGTACGGCCCGCTTTTTGCACATTCCCTTTCTAGCTTTCGCTTCTCTATTCGTGTTTTGTACTTTAGGAATGTTTCGGAGTAGTGTGAGGAGCTGGATATGTGTTCAAAGTGCGTGCCAAGAAAGTTGGCTTGATCTTCCAGGCTTTCTCCGTGGCTATTTACTAAAGGCAGGGAATACGTTTGTTGCCCATTAACTTTCTTCACTCTATTCCAGACTTTTCTCTCATCAGTGTACGAGTTAATGTTCGATATAAACTTCGCCCAACTCTCTCGTCTTGCTTGTCGGCGCGTTCTCCTTGCCTGGGATTTGACATGTTTAATGTTTTCCAGGTTTTCAGCTGTTGGAGAATCGCGAAATATCGCCCACGCTTTGTTATGGTTCCTCCGTGCTTGCCTGCATGCATCGTTCCACCAGGGAACACGCCGTTTGGAACCCATGCCACTAGCTTGAGTAATACATTTACATGCGGCATCAAGTATAAAAGCTGTAAAATATGCAACAGCGTCATCTATGGTTACACCGGACATCTCAGTCCAAGTCATGTGTGTAAGAGTTCGGTATTGTTCCCAATCGGCTGAGTCAACCTTCCACCGAGGGACCTGCGGGGGAAGTTGATCTTGTTTTGGCGTAGTTAGGATTATTGGGAAGTGGCCACTCCCATACAGGTTGTTAAGCACATTCCATTTAAAATAGGGTAAAAGCGTCGGCGATAAAATGCTAAGATCTATGGCAGAGTATGACTTGTTGGTCAGGTTAAAATATGTGGTCTCCTTCTTGCTCAAGAGACATGCACCAGAGGAAAAAAGCACCTGTTCAATGACGCGACCTCGCGCATCACAGCGTGAATCGCCCCAGAAATTACTGTGTTCCTTAAAATCACCGAGGTTCAGATAGGGCTCTGGGAGCACATCTATTAATGATTCTAATTCGCGTCTGTGAAACTGATAATGTGGTGGTATGTACAAAGAGCAAACGGTAATCAGTTTATTTAAAAGTCCGGCTCGAACGGCCACGGCCTCAAGGATCGTTTGGAGCTTCAAATGCTGACACGCTACACTTCTATCAGCAATGATGGCTACACCGCCAGATGATGCGACAGCATCCTCGCGGTCTTTCCTGAAAGTCATGCATTGCCGGAGGAAGGTAGTGTGCTTAGAAGTTAGGTGGGTTTCTTGAACACACAGCACTTTAGGTTTAAGCTTACAGAGGATTGCTTGGACGTCATCTAGCTTTCTTAATAGTCCTCTAACATTTCACTGTATGACGTCATCCATGTTTAAAAAGAAATTGTGCTGTGTGTCTCAAAAGTGACATTACCTTACAGAACCTTTGTTAGACGCTATAACTGGTGTTTTGTCTTTTTTGGAGCGGTCGATTGAACCTCGCCGCTCCTTCAACGCTACCTGCGCCGTTTGGCTTGGACAGGTGTCCATAGCATCTTGCGAGGCACTGGACACCCGCTCCAGAGAGCGATGTGTGCGTCGCGTAGACTTCATCTCAAGCGATGAAGTCTTCGGCCCCACCGGGGCGGAGGTCGACAAGACCCCTGTGGCCTCTGCGGTGCCCTGGCTGCTGGCGGAGCTTGAAGAGGCCGCTGGTGTGGACAGTTTGAGAGATGTCAGGGCAGCGCTGGCTGCTCCCACCGCAGGGGCGGGTGGCGCTGGCCTCCGCATGCTAGGCCTGGTCCGGGCTGCCGCCAGAAGCTGTTTTGGTGCCGCCCCCCCCGTTGCACCACGTCAGCGAAAGTTGTTTTCAGTGAAAATAACGAGGAAACCCTTTGTCGTGCTTCACGGAATGTTATATTCTCCATAAATTTGATTGTAATTATTTCCTTTTCTTTCTTCCAGGCTGGACAAGCTCTGCAGTATGCCGGGTGACTGCCGTCGCAGTTCGCACAATGTAACTCATTATTCCAGTCGTCAGCCGAGTGATCGGTTGTGGCGCACTTTGCGCACATAAGTTGTCCTCGGCAGCTCTGGGATGCGTGACCAAATCTCTGACATTTGAAGCAACGTCGCGGGTTCGGAATGTAAGGTCGAACATGAAGCCGGTTTCAAGAGTCTCGGGTAGAGTAGTTGAGCTGAAAGGGAGTATTAAATGCTTTGTTGGGATTTCATTGTCATTTCGTCTGATTTTGATGCGCCGCACATGAATTACACCTTAGTCCTTCCATCCATCCAGGAGTTCTTCTTCATTCAATGTCATTAGATCTTCATCTGATACTACGCCTTTTACTGTATTCATGGTTCGGTGTGCGCTCACTGAAACAGGGATGTTACCAAAGGCTACGAGCTGTGCGAGTTTGTTGTACTGTTCCTTGTCTTTTAGCTCGAGGAGCAAATCCCCATATGCCATCTTTGTTACCTTATAGCCAGCTCCAATGGTCTCTTTTAGGCACTTGGCCACAAGAAATGGTGAAATTGTTCTAGCTTTTGTAAATAATTGTTCGTAGTGAAGGACGTGGGTTTCGGGAAAGTTTCTTTGCTTTTTGGAATGAATAGAAAGGTTGCGTCGGTGCGGACCCTTTTCGAAGTACGATCGGCTGAAAACGGGTTCGATTATCCCATAGAAAAAGGGAGTTGTTCGGCAGCGGCGTCTGCCACCCAACACGGAGCCCAACAAGGGGACGTGGCAGAACATGTAAACAAGTCTGCACAGCGCCAGCAGTATGCCGCTACTATAACGCAATATGGTATACCCAAGGAAGGACAGCCACACCAGGTTAACCCTTGCCGTCAGGAAAAGTCAAAGTGAATGGAAAAGATGAGAGAACAGGAAAGATTAAAAGTAGAAGAGAAAGACGAAGATGAGGGTACATAGAGATAGGAAAAGGCGACTGCCAATTTCCTTCAGGTGGGTCAGTCTGGAGGTGCCGTCTGCGTGAAGCAGAGGCCAAACGGGTGTGTTGCCTCCTCCTGGGGGCCTTAAAGGTCCAAACACCCGGCATCGGCTCAACCCCCAGGATCCCCCTTTCCCCGGACACGGCAAAGCCGCGCACGGCTACACGCGGGAGGGTCCAACCCTCGTGTGCTCGGGTACGTGGCGTCGCAACACACCAAACGCCTGCTGACGCGGACGCCCTTGCGGGGTGTCGCTGCCCCCTGACGCATCACATCGGCAAAGCTATTTTTTGGCAGGAAAGATACCCGCCTGCGTGCCTCCTTGAAACCTATGTTTTCTTTTAGTTTAATTGTAACAATTTCCTTTTCTTTCCTCCAAGATGTGCACGACCGTGAGTATGCAGCGTGCTTCCCATCACAGTTTACACATGGAGAGAGTTTTCACAAGATTCAGAGGTGTGCTTATGAGCACTGCATTTCGCGCAAGTTTTGCGGCCTCGGCAGCTCTGTGAGCTGTGACCGAAACGCTGGCATTTGAAGCATCGCAGGACATTAGGGACATATAGCCGAACACGAAGCTTGATATACCCTGCCTCGATGGACTCGGGCAGAACACTCGCGCCAAAAGTAAGTACTGGATTTTTGGTCTGTATTTCCTTATTGTCACGTCTCATCTTAATTCGTTTGAAGTTGATGACGTTCTGGTCATGAAGCCCTCCAGGAGCTCAGCCTCAGTCAGCTGCAAGGGATCATCATCGGAGGCTACGCCACGGGTGGTATTCATAGTACGATGTGGAGTTACAGTTGCTTGGGTGTCCCCAAATGATACTACATTGGGTATCTTTTCATATTGTTTCTGGTTGCGAAGCTCCAAGAGGAGATCACCGCTTGCCATCCTGGATGTTCTATAACCTGTACCAAAAACTCTGATGAGAGACTTAGACACGAGGAATGGTGAGATTGTTCGCACGGGTTAGTCTGGCTGCTGACAGTGGACTTCATGGAAACGAGGGAAAGTTTCTTTTTGGTGGCAAAAAACTTGAAGACATCATCGGTGCGCCCCCTTTTCAGGGAGCGATCAGGTAGTGGGGGGAAGGAATTAGTCATTGAATAGTGTAATTTCGGCAGTAACGCCAGCCACCCGCCGTGGAGTCCTACAAGAATACGCTACAGAACTTGTGAAACATAGCCTGCAAACACTAGCTGTACATTACCACTTTACCCAAATATGAAACAACCTAGGTTGGCTATTCACACACGGTTAACCCTTGCTGCCTGGAAAAATTTGAAGTAAAGGGAAGCCAGGAGAAGACAGGAAGGATGGAAAGTGAGAGAAAGACGAAGGTTGGAGCAAGAGACAGGAAAAGGCAACTACCAATTTCTCCCGGGTGGGTGAGTCCGGGGTTGCCGTCTACGAGAAGCCCTGGGTAAAGGGTTGAGTTGCCATCGGCGAGGGTCCGTTAAGGTTTAAACACCCAGTATTGTCTCAACCCCCAGGACACGGCATTTCCCCGGACACGGCTAAGCCGCGCACGGTTAGACGCGGGAGGTTCCAACCCTCGTGTGCTTGGGTACGTGGTGTCGCAACACACCAAACGCCTGCTGATGCAGACGCCCCTGCGGGGGTGTCTCGGAGGAGGCCGGGCGCCTTTGCGGTGTAGAGATTATACATGGCACCGAAACATGTCTATTACTAGCACCCACAGCTCGGCGAGGTGTGCAGCCAGGCAAATTCGGGGGCTTTGCCGTTTGTTGGCCGATTCGATTGTCGTTTAACTGTATGGGCGCGTTTCGGATGCTGCCCGTGTGGCGCTCAGTGCGCACCCATGCTGTAGCGGTGAGTCTGGCATGTGCGCTGCAGCCGGCATGCTGCAGCACGTGACACCGGCAACCAGGCTAACATCTGCAGATATAATTAAAGCTTCCGAGTGTTTCACCGAGAACCGCACCGCTTTCTTCGGTGCCGTTATCTGTTAGCAGCTGTACCGCGAGTACGGGAGCTCTGCATGCGAAAACGCTTGGAAATATCTTCGGGATTGTTGTAATGCGGGAACTCTGCCTGAAAGCGCTTCGATTTTTTCATTTCAACAATGGTCACAAGTGTGTACCGGCCGCACTAATACCAGGGTAATATCCGACACAAAGCATTTTTATTCCGTTTCTTACTTATACCACCTCACAAAACAACACGCCGCTGCTGTTCCTGCTTCGCTCATACGGAGATCTGTTATAGCCTTTATCTTCGTTAGAACTGTGACGGGTAACGCAAGACCTTTTGCATCGATGGATCGCAGGCTTACCAACTGTACAGTTGCAATCGAATAACGTACAGCCCTTACATTCTGTTTCAAGCAGCGATGACGGAAAAACGGCGTCCTCTGGGCATCTAATAATTTGTTTTTTAAAACTTCAACGCCAACTCCGGCAGAATTTTTCGCCATGTCAAGGTAATCGAATATTTAGGTTCCCGAGATCCTCTTGTCACACATCTGACAGTAGAATTGTTCCACAACCCCGTAGGGGCGTCTGCATCAACAGGCGTTTGGTGCGTTGCGACACCACGTACCCGAGCACGTGAGCGTTGGACCCTCCCGCGTGTAGCCGTGAGCGGCTTAGCCGTGTCTGGGGAAAGGGGCATCCTGGGTGTTGAGCGGATGCTGGGTAATTGGACCGTTAAGGGCCCCCGGCGGAAGCAACACACCTCTTCGGCCTCGGCTTCACATAGACGCATCTCCAGACTGACCCACAAGAAGGAAATCGGCAGTCCCCTTTTCCTGTCCTCCGCTCCAATATTCGTCTTTCTCTCCCACTTTTCTATCTTTCAAGTCTCCTCTTCACTTCTTATTATTTCAGTATTTCCTGGCGGCAGGGGTTAACTGTGTGCAATATATCCAATCTTGGGTATATATATATTAGGTTATAGCGGGCGATGCATGGCTGGCGTATGCAGGTATTCTTTCAATCTTGTAGCGTTCCCTTGTTGGGCTCGGTGGCGGGTGGCCACCATCGCCACCGAATTTTCCTGCTCTATATGGCAAATGACTTTCTTCCGCTACCTGATCGCTCCCTGAAGAGGGGGCGCACCGATGAAAGATTCACTTTCTTCATGCAGCCGAAACAATCTTTTCCTAAGTACCATGTTGTGCATAGTCAGAACGATAAGAAAACAGTCAGAATAATCTCACCATTCGTTGTAGCAAAATCTCTCACTGAAGCAATTGATCCAGGCTATAAAGTAAAGAACATGGGAAGTGGCGATCTTCTTCTCGAACTCCTCCACAAAGGGCAGTATGACAAACTCTCGAAAGTTGTAGCATTTGGGGAAATTCCCGTCTCATTAGGCCCACACAGATCAATGAACACAGTGCGCGGGGTCGTCTCAGAAGATGACCTTCTCGAACTGAGTGAAAGCGAACTGCTTGAAGGATGGCAAGACCGGAACGTAGTCAAAGTACAAAGGATAATATTGAGGCGAGATGACAAGCAAATACCTACCAAACACATAATCATTACTTTCGGAACAAGCAACCTACATGAAACAATAGAAATCGGTTACCGTGAGCTTTGCGTCAGACCATATATCCGAAATCCGCGTCGTTGCTTCAAGTGTCAGCGCCTTGGGCATGGGTCGCATAACTGCAGAGAACGGGCTACTTGTGCCAAGTGTAATTCTTCTGAACATGCTTCTGACATCTCTACATCAACAAACCACTGTGGCAACTGTGAAGGAGATCACGCCGCCTACTCGCGATCGTGCACTTCTTGGAAAAAAGAGGAACAAATTATAGAACTGAAAGTAAAACTCCAACTATCTTTTCCAGAGCAAGTGTTTGTCACTCCAAAATCAGTCCAGTCCTTCCTACACCGTTATGGCGCGCCGGGGGGCAGCACTACATCATTTGACGGCCGCCCAAGTGAGTGAGTTAGTTAAATGGGGTTTAATGGCGCAAAAGCAGCTGAGGCTATGCTGCGCCAAACACGAGGTCTTTTAAAGCACACTTTATGAAGGAAAGGCTTTGTTAATCTATATTTTATGTAAAAAGCCAGTGTCATCTAGAAATTTAGGGACGCCACATAATGGTACTAGTGGATCATCACCTAAAATTAGAGCAAGGTGTAAGGGTATGTGTAGTTGATATAACTTGTGCAAAGTGTTCGTCTGTGCATATCAGTCTCCGTACATGTGAGTAATATGTGCATAACTGTTAGTGGCTGTTGACATTTCTCGCATGTTGGTGTGTCTTCTTTCGTAAGTAATTGTGTGTGAGGTGTGTGTGCCCAATGCGTAGTCAGCATAAAACTACTTCGATGAACCGCTCCTGATGATAGCACGACTTCCACTCGCCAACTATGGGTTTCGTGAGATGTAGCTTGTCGGCACAACGGTCCCATTCGCGTTGCCATTTTACCGTGAAGGCTTTTTTAATTGCAGGGATGCTATCATTATATGGGAGTGTCGTGTTTGTAATGTCATTGTGCGCTGTCATCAATGCACATCTATCAGCTGCTTCGTTACTCGGTATCCCAACTTGGCTTGGGACCCAGAAGAAACGAATTGACCTCCCGTATTCGTTAAAAGCCACCATGTTTAAGATGTCTCCAATCAGGACTTCACAGTCAGATTTTACATGTAAAGCATTCAGTGTGCTTAAAGATTCTGTGTATATGACTGCATTTGTGTGTTTATCAGCGATAATCTTTTTCACAACAACACAGATGGCGTAAACTTCAGCGGTGAAAACAGAAGCGTGTTGTGGCAACCGAATATTTGTTCTCCAATTTCCGTTACGGCCCCCTCACCCACGTGATCTTTTGTTTTAGAGCCATCAGTGTAATATTGCATGTTATTTTGATATTTCTCCTGAAGTGCACGGAATCCTTGTATAATGTGTTCGCGTGGGATGTCTCTTTTCTTTAGATGTGTCAACGTCCATTCACATAGGAGTGTGAAATCGTACCACGGGGACAACCGTTGTGGTTTTTTGTCAACCTGGAGGACTTCGTGGGCAATGTCATAGTCCCGACAGTATTGCTCATACCGCAGGACAAGTCGCCTAATCATCATCATCATCATCATCATCATCATCAGCCTAGTTACGCCCACTGCAGGGCAAAGGCCTCTCCCATATTTCTCCAACAACCCCGGTCATGTACTAATTGTGGCCATGCCATCCCTGTAAACTTCTTAATCTCATCCGCCCACCTAACTTTCTGCCGCCCCCTGCTACGCTTCCCTTCCCTTGGAATCCAGTCCGTAACCCTTAAGGACCATCGGTTATCTTCCCTCCTCATTACATGTCCTGCTCATGCCCATTTCTTTTTCTTGATTTCAACTAAGATATCATTAACTCGCGCTTGTTCCCTCACCCAATATGCTCTTTTCTTATCCCTTAACGTTACACCTATCATTCTTCTTTCCATAGCTCGTTGCGTCGTCCTCAATTTAAGTAGAACCCTTTTCGTAAGCCTCCAGGTTTCTGCCCCATATGTTAGTACTGGTAACACATAGCTGTTATACACTTTCCTTTTGAGGGATAGTGGCAACCTGCTGTTCATGATTTGAGAATGCCTGCCAAACGCACCCCAGCCAATTCTTATTCTTCTGGTTATTTCAGTCTCATGATCCGGATCCGTGGTCACTACCTGCCCTAAGTAGATGTATTCCCTTACCACTTCCAGTGCCTCGCTACCTATCGTAAACTGCTGTTCTCTTCCGAGACTGTTAAACATTACTTTAGTTTTCTGCAGATTAATTTTCAGACCCACCCTTCTGCTTTGCCTCTCCAGGTCAGTGAGCATACATTGCAATTGGTCTCCTGAGTAACTAAGCAAGGCAATATCATCATCGAATCGCAAGTTGCTAAGGTATTCTCCATCAATTTTATCCCCAATTCTTCCCACTCCAGGTCTCGGAATACCTCCTGTAAGCATGCTGTGAATAGCATTGGAGAGATCGTATCTCCCTGTCTGACGCCTTTCTTTATTGGGATTTTGTTGCTTTCTTTGTGGAGGACTACGGTGGCTGTGGAGCCGCTATAGATATCTTCCAGTACTTTTACATATGGCTCATCTACACCCTGATTCCGTAATGCCTCCATGACTGCTGAGGTTTCGACTGAATGAAACACTTTCTCGTAATCAATGAAGGCTATATATAAGGGTTGGTTATATTCTGCACATTCCTCCATCACTTGATTGATAGTGTGAATATGGTCTATTGTTGAGTAGCCTTTACGGAATCCTGTCTGGTCCTTTGGTTGACAGAAGTCTAAGGCGTTCCTGATCCTATTTCCGATTACCTTAGTAAATACTTTGTAGGCAACGGACAGTAAGCTGATCGGTCTATAATTTTTCCAGTCTTTGGCGTCCCCTTTCTTATGGATTAGGATTATGTTAGCGTTCTTCCAAAATTCCGGTACGCTCGAGGTTATGAGGCATTGCGTATACAGGGTGGACAGTTTCTCTAGAACAATCTGACCACCATCCTTCAACAGATCTGCTGTTACCTGATCCTCCCCAGCTGCCTTCCCCCTTTGCATAGCTCCTAAGGCTTTCTTCACTTCTGGCGTTACCTGTGGGATTTCGAATTCCTCTAGGCTATTCTCTCTTCCACTATCGTCGTGGGTGCCACTGGTACTGTATAAATCTCCATAGAACTCCTCAGCCACTTGAACTATCTCATCCATATTAGTAACGATATTGCCGGCTTTGTCTCTTAACGCACACATCTGATTCTTGCCTATTCCTAGTTTCTTCTTCACTGTTTTTAGGCTTCCTCCGTTCCTGAGAGCCTGTTCAATTCTATCCATATTAGAGTTCCTGATGTCCGCTGTCTTACGCTTGTTGATTAACTTCGAAAGTTCTGCCAGTTCTATTCTAGCTGTAGGGTTAGAGGCTTTCATATATTGGCGTTTCTTGATCAGATCTTTCGTCTCCCGCGATAGCTTACTGGTTTCCTGTCTAACGGCGTTACCACCGACTCCTATTGTGCACTCCTTAATGATGCCCATGAGATTGTCGTTCATTGCTTCAACACTAAGGTCCTCTTCCTGAGTTAAAGCCGAATACCTGTTCTGTAGCATGATCCGGAATTCCTCTAGTTTCCCTCTCACCGCTAACTCATTGACTGGCTTCTTGTGTACCAGTTTCTTCCGTTCCCTCCTCAAGTCTAGGCTAATTCGAGTTCTTACCGTCCTATGGTCACTGCAGCGTACCTTGCCGAGCACGTCTACATCTTGTATGATGCCAGGGTTCGCGCAGAGTATGAAGTCTATTTCATTTCTAGTCTCACTATTCGGGCTCCTCCACGTCCACTTTCGACTAACCCGCTTGCTGAAAAAGGTATTAATTATCCGCATATTATTCTGTTCTGCAAACTCTATTAATAACTCTCCTCTGCTATTCCTAGAGCCTATGTCATATTCCCCCAATGACTTGTCTCCAGCCTGCTTCTTGCCTACCCTGGCATTGAAGTCGCCCATCAGTATAGTGTATTTTGTTTTGACTTTACCCATCGCCGATTCCACGTCTTCATAAAAGCTTTCGACTTCCCGGTCATCATGACTGCATGTAGGGGCATAGACTTGTACCACCTATTTGTACCTCTTATTAAGTTTCACAACAAGACCTGCCACCCTCTCGTAAATGCTATAGAATTCCTGTATGTTACCAGCTATTTCCTTATTAATCAGGAATCCGACTCCTAGTTCTCGTCTCTCCGCTAAGCCCCGGTAGCACAGTACGTGCCCGCTTTTTAGCACTGTATATGCTTCTTTTGTCCTCCTAACCTCACTGAGCCCTATTATATCCCATTTACTACCCTCTAAATCCTCCAATAGCACTGCTAGACTCGCCTCACTAGATAACGTTCTAACGTTAAACGTTGCCAGGTTCAGATTCCAATGGCGGCCTGTCCGGAGCCAGGTATTCTTAGCACCCTCGACGGCGTCACAGATCTGACCGCCGCCTTGGTCAGTTGCTTTGCGGCTGCTGGGGACTGAGGGCCGGGGTTCGATTGTTGTATTCATATAGGAGGTTGTGGCCAAGTACTGCACCAGGGTGGCCAATCCTGCTCTGGTGAGAGAGTGCGTTACCGGTTCTGGTCACCGGGGTCAGGCCGCACTCCAGGCTTGTTTGTGCAATTTTCTCAACCCACGGTTTTCTTGTATTTTGTATTTTCCGGTGGAGAATTGCGCGGCACCGGTATTTTAACCATGGTCCTCTTGCACGGGAGACGGATACTCTACCGTCCCCGCAGGAGTTAAATTAAAAAATTTAAATTATGAGGTTTTACGTGACAAAACCACTTTCTGATTATGAGGCACGCCGTAGTGGAGGACTCCGGAAATTTCGACCACCTGGGGTTCTTTAACGTGCACCTAATTCTAAGTACACGGGTGTTTTCGGATTTCGCCCCCATCGAAATGCGGCCGCCGTGGCCGGGATCCGATCCCGCGACCTTGTGCTCAGCAGTCTAACACCATAGTCACTGAGCAACCACGGCGGGTGCCACACGAGTTGTACGCCTTATTTAACCTACAGTGGTGCCCTATTTGATCAGTCAAGGTGGACCAATCTGAGCTCGGTTATACCGCACGGATGGCAGTCGGCTAGAGAACCTGGTATTTATGAGCTGCACATGTGTGGCCATACATAATTGAGGATATATATCGTTTTTTTAGGAGGGTTCCCGTACAGTGATAAAATAAAGGAAAATACATTAAAAAGAAAGAAAAGAAGAAAAAAAGGGGAGAAAAAAAAGGAACATAGGAGGTGATTTGAACTCGTCAGCCTTGGATGTTGCCCGTAAAGATAGCTCAGTCTGTTGGTTCGTCAAGCCTCAGGTTACTTTCAAGCGCCATAGCTCCTGCTCCGAGCCTCATACTTACGTGGAAAGAGGCTCACGTTGTCCGCGATAGTTGCTGGTTGGAAGGCATACTTTCTTGGAAAAAATGGCCGCCCGAGGAGAAGAGCGAACTCGAGCGGCTTTAGAGACTAGGAAAACTGCCTCAAAATATTTACACTTGAGGGGAAAGCTTCGTTAACAAACAATAACACGGCAATCAGCACTCGAATACGACGAGAGAAATTATTGAGACCCGGCAAATTCCCTTGAAAGAAATATGGTTTGCGAGACAAATGCTTGTAAGTATTGAACCTCTTAAAAGATGAGGGGGGAAACATGCGCTCACCGAGAGCGCATCGTCCGCGCGAGACCACCACCAGGCACCTTACTGAGACGTGGAGAGCTCTGCGGCCGGAACAAAGTCTCCCCTCTCCGCCGGCCAAGCGGGGGAAAACGCGCTTTCCGATCGCTCAAGGTTGCGCGGCATAGTATAACTCTAGCGTCTAGGAAAAGCTTAAACAGGTGCGACGGCGGCACGCATAGCGTGTGAAGCTAGCCGCCAGAATAGCTATCTCAAGGACTGCGGCTGACGAGGGCGAAATACCTCGGTGTAATTATAATAACCCTAATAAAACTACTTTCGAAAATAAAGAAAAGAAAAAGAAAGGAAACGGCCCGCAAGGCTATACTACGAGAGCTATGACTTATAATTTGCTATATATATATATACATATATATATATATATATATATATATATATATATATATATATATATATATATATATATATATATATATATATATATATATATATTCATCTCATCTATGGGATCGCATGCGCGCGCTGCTGCTTTGTCTATGCGTGTAGTAGTTAAGAGAGCCAGTTTAAGGGCGGAGAAGAAGGAAGGAAAGGAAAGTCTCTGAAGCAAAATTGCAGCGCCGTTGTTTTAAAGCGCAACCGTGGTAGAGAAGCGGAAGGCGATATAAGCGTGCGTGGCTATGATACGCACACGACAAACTGCCTTAAAATATTTAGACTTGAGGGTAAGCTTAGTTAACAAACGATAGTACGGCAATCAGCACTCGAATATAATTATAACCCTAATAATAATTGTAAATATTCATCTCATGTATGGGATCTAATGCGCGCGTTGTTGCTTTGTCTCTGCGTGCAGTAGTTAAGAGAGCCAGTTTAAGGGCGGAGAAGAAGGAAGGAAAGGAAAGTCTCTGAAGCAAAATTGCAGCGCCGTTGTTTTAAAGCGCAACCGTGGTAGAGAAGCGGAAGGCGATACAAGCGTGCGTGGCTATGATACGCACACGACAAACTGCCTTAAAATATTTAGACTTGAGGGAAAGCTTAGTTAACAAACGATAGTACGGCAATCAACACTCGAATATAGTTATAACCCTAATAATAATTGTAAATATTCATCTCATCTATGGGATCTAATGCGCGCGTTGTTGCTTTGGCTCCGTGTAGTAGTTAAGAGAGCCAGTTTAAGGGCGGAAAAGAAGGAAGGAAAGGAAAGTCTCTGAAGGAAAATTGCAGCGCCATTGTTTTAAAGCGCAACCGTGGTAGAGAAGCGGAAGGCGATATAAGCGTGCGTGGCTATGATACGCACACGACAAACTGCCTTAAAATATTTAGACTTGAGAGAAAGCTTCGTTAACAAACGATAGCACGGCAATCAGCACTCGAATATAGTTATAACCCTAATAATAATTGTAAATATTCATCTCATCTATGGGATCTAATGCGCGCGTTGTTGCTTTGTCTCTGCGTGTAGTAGTTAAGAGAGCCAGTTTAAGGGCAGAGAAGAAGGAAGGAAAGGAAAGCAAAAAATGCAGCGCCATGGTTTTAAAGCGCACCCGTGGTAGAGAAACGGAAGGCGATATAAGCGTGCGTGGCTATGATACGCACACGACAAACTGCCTTAAAATATTTAGACTTGAGGGGAAAGCTTCGTTAACAAACAATAACACGGCAATCAGCACTCGAATACGACGAGAGAAATTATTGAGACGAGGAAAATTCCCTTGAAAGAAATATGGTTTGCGAGACAAATGCTTAAAAGTATTGAACCTCTTAAAAGATGAGGGGGGAAATATGCGCTCACCGAGAGGGCATCGTCCGCGCGAGACCACCACCAGGCACCTTACCTAATCACATTCGGTTTATTTGTGTAGTGTAAGCGTGAGTTGCATTGTGTGAGGATGTTATAGCATATGCGTTGCGGTGATGACTGAATTCTGAACACGTAGGAAAAAGTGAGTAATGCTCTGCGCTGCTGTAAGGAGGGTTCATTACACTCGACATATAAACTTTGAATAGGTGAAGTTCTGTAGGCACCACTTAACAGTCGCAGTCCAAGGTTATGTACTGGATCAAGTCGCTGGATGTAGGACTGTCTGGCTGAGCCGTAAACCGCGGAACGGTAGTCTAAAAGGCTACGCACAAGAGACCGGTAAATACGTAAAAGACAGGTTCGGTCGGAACCCCAGTTCTTATGAGATAAAACTTTGAGGATATTCAATGCTTTATTTCCCTTAATCCTTAGTGTTTTAATGTGGGGGCTAGGAAGTTTAGTTTGGTGTCAAAGGTTACTCTTAGAAACTTATGGTCTTGTTTCACCGGCAGTATGACGTGATTCAATTTCCGGGCTGGATCGCTGTGTATCCCTCGTTTCTGAGAGAACAAAACAGTAACTGTTTTCTGTGTGTAGAAACGGAAACCATTCTTTTAGCCCATTGTGTAAGTTTATTTATTGTGAGTTGAAGCTGCCTTCCACAGGTTAGCAAATTTGAGGCACGGCAAGCCACTTGGAGATCGTCTACGTATAAAGAGTGCATAAGAGACGACGGTATGATCTTATTACCTGAGTCCCCGCAGGGGCGTCTGCGTCAGCAGGCGTTTGGTGTGTTGCGACACCACGGACTCGAGCACACGAGGGTTGGACCCTCCTGCGCGTAGCCGTGCGCGGCTTAGCCGTGTCTGGGGAAAGGGGGATCCTGGGGGTTGAGCCGATGCTCGGTGTTTGGACCTTTAAGGCCCCCCGGCGGAGGCAACACACCTCTTCGGCCTCGGCTTCACATAGACGGCACCCCCGGTCTGACCCACCCGGGGGAAATCGGCAGTCGCCTTTTCCTGTCCACCTCTTCAACCTTTTTCTTTATTATCTTCCTTCTTTTACTGTCCTTTCACGTCCTTTCTTTTTACTGCCCTAATATTCCTAGGCGCCTAGGGTTAACCTTGTGTATGTGTCCTCCCTTGGGTATAATAGGTTATAGTGGCAATGTACGGTTGGCTTCAGCAGCCTTACCCGTTAAGTGCTGCAGCGTCCCCATGTTGGGCTCCGTGGTGGGTGGCCGCCATTGCTGCCGAAAAGAAAGTGAAATACTATGGGAACACCGGCATCTCCCCGCCTACTTGATCGTCACCCTCAGTAGAGGGGGAGCACCGAAGACCTGAGCACATGTTTCACACGCACTAAAGAGACCTACCCAAAATACCACGTAGTACACAGTGAGAACCCTGAAAAACAAGCCAGACTAATTTCACCATTCATAGTTTCAAAATCTTTGACCGAAGCCTTAGGGTCAGGTTATAAGGTGACGAAAATTGCAATCGGAGATCTTCTTCTTGAAATCCCATAGAAAAATCAATACGAAAAGCTAGACAGTCTGGTGACCTTTGGTAACACATACCAGTTTCTGTTACACCACACCGATCAATGAACAGCTCACGCGGAGTCGTGTCAGAGGCAGACCTTCAGGATTTGGCACAAGCTGAACCCCTGGAAGGGTGGAAAAATCAAAATGTGACCGATGTAAAGCGTATTATCATTAGACGGGACAATAAGGAAATTCCAACCAAACATCTTATCGTAACATTTGCATCCAGCGTACTACCAGAAACCATCGAACCAGGATATATCAGGTTAACTGTGCGACCATATATCCCCAACCCTAGACAGTGCTTCAAATGTCAGGCCATGGCTAGCACAGCTGCCGTGGTCAAATAACTTGTGCAAAGTGTGGAGTACAGGGCCACTCTTCCGACAACTGCAGTGGCACACCTCACTGTGTGAACTGCAGTGGAGACCATCCAGCCTACTCACGCTCCTGTCCGAACTGGAAAAAAGAAAAGGACATAATCACCCTCTAAGTCAAAGAAAATATTTCATTTAAGGAAGCCCGTAAGGGGTGCTCACCATTCCACAACACACCTTATGCTGATGCGGCGCGTCGAGGCGCAGCGTCGCAGCGGCCAGTGCCAATTACCCAGCCCGCGTGCAGCGAGCAGGTACCTTTGGCTCCTGCCCCCAGGGTGGAAGTAGGTAAGCCTACTCCATCGAACCAGCAACCAGGCCAGGCTACCCTTGGGTTGTCGGCCCCACAAGAGTTATCTGCGGCAAGCTGCGCTACACGCAGCGATCCCGCAGGAGCAATAACGGCCACGAAGGTAGGCGCAGCCGAGGCTGCCTCGACTTCCCCGGCACCTCCCAGAGCTGGCAACATCCGGGGCAGCCAAATTCCACAGGGAGCCCAATCGACCTCCGGGCTGGTGGGCGCAGGGGTATTGCCTTCCGAGGTGAGACTCTCCCGAAAAACTTCTCGCTCGCAAAAGCGCGTGTCCGGCGCCTCACAAGAGGCAATGGACATATCCCCACGGCGCACCAAGCGCCTAAGGAGCGGCGAGACTCCCTCGAACGCTCCAGAAAAGGCAGAACCCCGGTTACAGGGCCTCGAAAGAGCTCTGTAATCTAATGCATCACTTCCGTTTCCGTACACACAGCACATATTTACTTCCAATATGAATACACAAATCATTCAATGGAACGTCAGAGGTCTCTTTAGAAACCTTGATGATGATGTATGGGGTTTTGTGGCGCAAGGGCCAGGTATGGCCAAAGAGCGCCATGTCTGTGCTAATGATTTTGCGGTGTACTTATGATTACTATGAAGTTCGTGTGAGGTGGCTGTAAAGAGGCTCTAAAATATACGCTCTAAAGTGCGTAAAATCTGTATGATAAAATTATGGCGATGACGTGTGACTTGTACTATGAACATTTAGATGCATTTAAAAAGAATGATACGATAGGTAAAATATATGTGATTGTGAAAAATCCATGAGCACTACTGCCTCCTTAGAGCCCTTGAAACACAAGGGCCTGGAGGCATGTGCTATGCAAAAAATTATCGCAGTGGCATCCTCTCAAGAGAGGAGGCGCTACGAATTCATGCGACTAATAACAAGTAAGACCACATCTTTAAGATAACCTAGCACTGTGTCTGTATTAAAAAACGGTTCTGGACCAAGAAGCATTTCAGCATGAAGAGGTATGTGCTGTCGGTATGCTAATGAAAAATGTCTTTTTCTCTCAGATTCGGCTTCCCGACACTCCAGGAGGACGTGGAGTACGGTCAGCCTCTCCCCGCATCTACCACAGGTTGGAGGCTCACTTCCGGTGAGTAGAAAATTATGGGTGCCGAACGTGTGTCCTATTCTGAGACGACAGAATAGGACATCTGTTCGGCGCGATTTTGTAGTAGACGGCCAAAATCCTAACTGTGGTTTTATCAGGTGGAGCTTATTATCCGTTTCCGCATCCCACATGTGTTGCCAGTGATCGCGCAGCCTCCTTCGCAAGAAAGGCCTCAGATCTGTGACAGGCACCGCAGAGGTAGGGTTAACAGCTTGCAATGTGATTGACGTGGCCATCTCGTCCGCCAGAACGTTACCTTCAATTCCCCTATGGCCAGGGACCCAGCATATTATGATATTCTGGTTAGATGAGTACGCTTTGCACAAGACCGAATATAGTTCATTAAATACGGGATTTTTATGTTTGCTGAGTGACATTAAGGCCTTCACGACGCTGAGAGAGTCTGTATAGATCGCTGCTTTTGGAAGTTTCGATTTTCTTATGTGCTTTACAGCAGATAGTAGTGCGTAGGCCTCGGCCGTAAAGATACTTGTTTCCGGATGCAGTACATCGGATTCCGAAAACGATGGGCCGACGGCTGCGTAGGATACCCCGGCATTTGACTTGGAAGCGTCTGTGTAGAACTCTGCGCAGGAGTGCTTGTGCTGGAGTTCTAGGAAATGCATTCGGATTTCAGCCTCAGGAGCGTGCTTTGTAACTTTTATAAAGGATATGTCACATTGTATCACCTGCCATTCCCAAGGAGGTAAGAGCTTGGTTAGGTGCATTAGGCGATGCTCGAGGAGCGGGACATGCATTTCATTGCTAAGGTCCTTCACACGCAGCGAGAAAGGCTGTCTTATGGAGGGACGATTGCTGAAAAGTGTAGCGCACGTCATATCGGTAACGTTATGAAAACATGGATGTTCAGGATTGGAGCGTGCTTTAAGGAAATATGTAAAGCTAATGTATGATCTCTGTAGGTGGAGAGACCATTCATTTGATTCCACATATAGACTTTGTATGGGACTCGTTCTGAAAGCGCCAGTGGCCAGTCGGATTCCCAGATGGTGGACTGGGTCTAGCATGTTTAGCGCGCTCGGGGCGGCAGAGTTATACACAACGGCACCATAATCCAATCGAGACCGAATTAGGCTCTTGTATAGGTTCATTAAACACTTCCTATCACTACCCCATGTAGTCTGGGATAGAAGTTTCAATAAGTTAATTGTTTTCAGACACTTTTCTTTAAGATGTTTAATGTGTGGGACGAAAGTAAGTTTATTGTCGAGTATAATACCTAGAAATTTGTGCTCTTTGTTTACAGGTATCTGATGTCCACACATTTCCAAGCAAGGATCCGGGACCAGGCCTCTCTTCCTTGTGAACAGCACACAAGAACTATTTTGAGGATTGATTTTAAAACCATTTTTCTCTGCCCACCCTGACACCTTGTTCAAACCATGCTGTACCTGTCTCTCGCATACTGCGAGGTTACAGCATTTGAAGCCTATTTGAATGTCATCCACATAGACAGAATACAAAATGGCCGGGGGTAAGGAAGCACGAAGCGTTGTCATCTTAAGAATAAAAAGTGTGCAACTGAGCACGCCTCCCTGGGGTACACCAGTTTCTTGTGTAAAAGGACGTGACAGCACATTGCCAACTTTCACCCGGAAGGTACGATTGGACAAGTAGCTTTTTATTACGTTGAGCATATTATCATGAATGCCCATTTCCGGTAAGTCTCGCAAGATGCCGTATCGCCACGTTGTGTCATACGCCTTTTCCATATCGAGAAATATCGAGAGGAAGAACTGTCGATGTATAAATGCGTCCCGGATATTTGTTTCAATAAGTACAAGATGGTCGGTTGTGGAGCGCCCTTCTCGGAAGCCACACTGATAGGGATCAAGCATTTTGTTCTGTTCAAGGAAATGGATCAGTCGCCGATTTATCATTTTTTCAAATACCTTACACATGCAACTTCTGAGGGCTATCGGGCGGTAGCTTGCCACTGATGAAGGATCTTTGCCTTGTTTTAGAACAGGGATCACAATGGCTTCTTTCCATGCGGTCGGAAGGTACCCCGCGTCCCAGATAGTGTTGAAAAGTGTAAGTAGTGTCACTTGCGTGTCATTGTGTCAGTTTTTAAGCATTTCGTACATGATTCTATCAGATCCTGGTGCGGAGCTCTTGCATGCACTCAAGGCAGCTCTCAATTCGGCAATACTGAAAGGACGGTTGTAAGGCTCATTCTCTCGGCTTTTTCTTGTTAAAGGCTTACGTTCTTCTATTTCTTTATATATGAGAAAAGATTGCGAATAATTGTTTGAACTTGACACGCTCTGAAAGTGCTCCGCAAGTGAGTCTGCCTGATCTTGCAGTGTATCGCCTTGTGTATTTACCAGGGCGAGTGAATATGTTTGTCGCCCTCTAATTGTATTTACCCTGTTCCAGACTTTGGCCTCGTCTGTAAACGAGTTAATGCTCGATAAATACTTCTGCCAGCTTTCTCTTCTGGCCAGTCGGTGGGTTCTCCTGCCTTGGGATTTTACTTGCTTAAAGTTGACTAGATTCTCTGCAGTGGGAGAAGCGCGCAGCAACCCCCACGCTTTGTTTTGTTTCTTACGAGCGATCCTGCAGTCTTCGTTCCACCACGGGACCCGCCGTTTACATGCCAAGCCATGTGCTTCTGAGATGCATTTAGATGCCATGTCTATAATGAAGCCTGTGAGATACTGCACAGCAGCATCAATTCCTAAACAAGACATGTCATTCCATGAGATATTAGTTAAGTTTGGGAACTTCTCCCAGTCGGCTGTATCGATCCTCCACCTAGGAGCCTGTGGTAGACATTCTTTTTTTATGTGTTTTTAGCAGTATGGGGAAGTGGTCGCTTCCGTAAGGATTCTTGGTGACCTCCCATTCGAGTTCAGACAGCATACAAGGGGAAACTAGGCTCAGGTCAATTGAAGAAAATGTTCTGTTTGCGAGAGAATAATATGTGGGTGTCTTCTTATTCAGCAGACACGCAGCGGACGAAAAAAGGAGCTGTTCAACGAGGCGACCTCGCGCATCGATACGAGAGTCTCCCCACAGGCTGCTGTGCGCATTGAAATCCCCAAGCACAACGTAAGGTTCTGGCAATTCGTCTATGAAGGACTGAAATTCATGTTTAGTTAATTTGTAATGGGGGGGTATGTAGAGCGAGCAGACAGTGATAAGTTGTTGAGGAGAACAGCACGAACCGCCACTGCCTCGAGGGGCGTTTGTAGCTGCAAACGTTGACACGCTATGCCTTTCTGAATAACAATGGCAACACCGCCTGATGACGCGAGAGCATCATCGCGATCTCTGCGAAACGTAACATACTGTAGCAGGAAATTTGTGTGTTTAGATATTAAGTGTGTTTCCTGTAGACACAGCACTTTTGGATTGTGTTTGTGGATGAGTTCCTGCACGTCATCAAGGTTTCTAAGAAGGCCTCCGACGTTCCAATGAATTATTTGTGTATCCATATTGGAGGTCAATAAGTGCTGTGTGTACTGAAACAGAAGTAGTGATTATGGAAATTACAGAGCCCTTTCGAGGCCCTGTAACGGTAGTTCTGCCCTTTCTGGAGCGTTCGAGGGAGCCTCGCCGCTCCTTAGGCGCTTGATGCGCCTTGAGGATAGGTGTAGTGTCCATTGCCTCTTGTGAGGCGCCGGACACGTGCTCTTGCGAGCGAGAAGTCACCAGGGAGAGTCCCGCCTTGGAGGGCAAGACCCCTGCGCCCACCAGTCCGGAGGTCGATGGGGCTCCCTGGGGAATTTGGCTGCGCCGGCTGTTGCCAGCGCTGGATGGGACCTGGGAGGTTGAGGCAGCCTCGGCTGCGCCCACCTTCGGGGTCGATGGTCCCTTCTCCTCGGTTGGCGGAGCAGCGCTAGCTGCAAGCGCCGCGGGCGCAGACGGCGTAACTGGCGACTCACTGACTGTGGGTGGGACAGCCGCCGGAAGCCTTTGTGTCGCTGCCCCCTGACGCGTCACATCGGCAAAGCTTTTCTTGGGCAGGTATGAAACCCGCCTGCGTGCCTCTTTGAAAGATATGTTTTCTTTAACCTTGATTGTAACTATTTCTTTTTCTTTTTTCCATGATGGACAGGACCGCGAGTACGCGGCATGTTCCCCATCACAGTTCACGCAGTGGAGAGAGTTCTCACAAGCTTCAGAGGTGTGTTCGTGGGCACTGCATTTCGCACAGGTTTGGCGGCCTCGGCAGCTCTGCGAGCTGTGGCCGAAACGTTGGCATTTGAAGCATCTCAGGGGGTTTGGCACATATGGCCTAACACGAAGCTTGATGTACCCGGCCTCTATAGACTCGGGCAGATTACTTGAGCCGAAAGTCAATATAAGGTGTTTTGTCTTGATTTCTTTGCTGTCACGCCTGATCTTAATTCTTTTAACATTGATAACATTCTGGTCACTGAAGCCCTCCAAGAGTTCATCCTCAGAGAGCTCCAGCAAGTCATCGTCCGAGACAACACCGCGGGTGGTGTTCATCGTACGGTGCGGGGTTGCAATTACTTGGGTTTCCCCAAACGACACTAGTTTTGTCAATTTCTCATATTGTTTCTGATCGCGGAGCTCCAAGAGGAGATCACCGCTTGCCATCCTCGACGCCTTATAACCTGGACCAAAGACTTCAGTCAATGTCTTAGAAACAAGGAATGGTGAGATAGTTCGCACTGGCTTAGCTGGTTTTTCAGAGTGGATCACGTGAAAACGAGGGAAGGATTCTTTTTGCCGACCAAAAAACTGGAATACAGCATCGGTGCGACCTCTTTTCTGAGGGCGATCAGGAAGCGGAGGGAAAGAGGTTGCCATAAAGGATTGAATTTTCGGCAATAACGCCAGCCACCCACCGGGGAGTCCTACAAGGGGACGCTACAGGGACTGTAAGAACAGGTCCTGCAAACACCAGCTGTACGTTATCACTATAACCAAATATGAGATAACCTAGGTTAGTTATTCGCACAAGGTTAACCCTAGCTACCTGGAAAATTGGAAGTGGGAGGAAGATAGGAGAAGACAGGAAAGATGGAAAGTAAGAAAAAGACGAAGGTTGGAGGGAGAGCGAGAGACAGGAAAAGGCAACTACCGATTTCCCCCGGGTGGGTAAGTCCGGGGATGCCGTCTACGTGAAGCAGAGACCAAAGAGGTGTGTTGCCTCCACCGGGGGGCCTTAAAGGTCCTAACACCCGGCATCGGCTCAACCTCCAGGATCCCCCTTTCCCCGGACACGGCTAAGCCGCGCACGGCTACACGCGGGAGGGTCCAAGCCTCGTGCGCTCGTGTATGTGGTGTCGCAACACACCAAACGCCTGCTGACGCAGACGCCCCTGCGGGTTTAGAAACCTTGATGATGTACAAGAACTCATCCATTAACACAATCCAAAAGTGCTGTGTTTGCAGGAAACACACCTAAAACCAAAACACACAAATTTTCTTCGATAGCACGTTACTTTTCGCAAAGAACGCGACGATGCTGTCGCATCATCGGGTGGTGTTGCCATTGTAATTCAAAAAAGCATAGCGTCTCAGCGTTTGCAGCTACGAACGGCCCTCGAAGCAGTGGCGGTTCGAGTTGTCCTGCTAAAGAAACTCATCACTATTTGTTCACTTCACATACCCCCACATTACAATATAAACAAAACTGAATTTCAGTACTTCATAGATGAATTGCCAGAACCTTATGTTGTTCTTGGCGATTTCAATCCACACACCTTGTGGGGAGACTCTCGTATCGATACGTATGGTCGTCTCGTTGAACAGTTCCTTTTTTTCTTCTGGAGCGTGCTTTCTAAATAAGAAAGAACCCACATATTACTCTCTTGCAAAGAGAACCTTTTCGTCAATAGATCTTAGTATAGTTTCCGCGTCTATACTGCCCGAACTCGAATGCGAAGTTACCAGCAATCCTTACGGGAGCGATCACTTCCCCGTACTGCTAAGAACATCCAAAGAAAATGAATTTCCTCCACAAGCTCCTAGGTGGAAAATAAATACAGCCGACTGGGAGAAATTTGGAACCCTCACTAGCATCTCATGGGCTGATATGTCTTCTTTAGAAACTGATGCTGCTGCGGAGTATTTTACAGCGTTCATATTAGATGCCGCCTCTAGATGCATATCTGAAGGAAGTGGCTTGGCATGCAGACGGCGCGTCCCGTGGTGGAACGATGAATGTAGAATCGCACGTAGAAATCAGAACAAAGCGTGGGGTTTGCTACGCGCTTCGCCCACTGCAGAGAATCTTGTCCACTTTAAAAAAGTAAAGTCACAAGGCAGGAGAACCCGCAGGCAGGCCAGAAGAGAAAGTTGGCAGCACTTTTTATCGAGTATTAACTCGTTTACAGATGAGGCCAAAGTCTGGAACAGGGTAAATAGAATTAGAGGTCGACCAGCGTATTCACTCCCACTGGTAGATACACAGGGCGACACACTGCAAGATCAGGCAGACTCACTTGGGGAGCACTTTCAGAGCGTGTCAAGTTCAAACAATTATTCGCAATCTTTTCTCATATATAAAGAAATAGAAGAACGTAAGCCTTTAACAAGAAAAAGCCGAGAGAATGAGCCTTACAACCGTCCTTTCAGTATTGCCGAATTGAGAGCTGCCTTGAGTGCATGCAAGAGCTCCGCACCAGGATCTGATAGAATCATGTACGAAATGCTTAAAAACTGACACAATGACACGCAAGTTACACTACTTACACTTTTCAACACCATCTGGGACGCAGGGTACGGTCCAACGGCATGGAAAGAAGCCATTGTGGTCGCTGTTTTGAAACAAGGGAAAGACCCTTCTTCAGTGACAAGTTACCGCCCGATAGCCCTCACAAGTTACATCTGTAAGGTATTTGAAAAAATGATAAATCGGCGACTCATCCATTGCCTTGAAGAAAATAAAATTCTTTATCCCTATCAGTGTGGCTTCCGAGAAGGGCGCTGCACAACCGACCATCTTGTACGTATTTAAGGACATATTCGTGACGCGTTTGTAGGCAAACAGTTTTTCTTATCGATATTCCTCGATATGGAGAAGGCGTACGATACAACCTGGCGCTACGGAATCTTGAGAGATTTGTCAGAAATGGGCATCCGTGGTAATATGCTAAACGTAATAAAAAGCTACTTGTCCAATCGTACCTTCCGGGCGAAAGTAGGCAGTGTACTGTCACGTCCTTTTACACAAGAAACCGGTGTACCCCAGGGTGGCGTGCTCAGTTGCACTCTTTATTGTTAAGATGACAACACTTCGTGCTTCCTTACCGCCGGCCATCTTGTATTCCGTCTATGTGGACGACATTCAAATAGGTTTCAAATCCTGTAACCTCGCAGTGTGCGAGAGACAGGTACAGCATGGTTTGAACAAGGTGTCAGGGTGGGCAGAGAAAAATGGATTCAAAATCAATCCTCATGAGAGTTCTTGTGTTTTGTTTACAAGGAAGAGAGGCCTGGTTCCGGATCCTTGCTTAGATATGTGTGGACAACAGATACCTGTAAACAAAGAGCACAAATTTCTAGGTGTTATACTCGACAATAGACTCACTTTCGTCCCACACATTAAATATCTTAAAGAAAAATGTCTGAAAGCAATGAGCCTAATGAAACTTCCATACCAGACTACGTGGGGTAGTGACAGGAAGTGCTTAATAAATCTCTATAAGGGTCTGATTCGGTCACGATTAGATTACGGTGCCGTGGTATACAACTCTGCCGCCCCGAGCGCGCTAAAGGTGCTAGACCCTGTTCACCATCTAGGTATCCGTTTAGCCACGGGCGCTTTCAGAACAAGCCCGATTGAAAGCTTATATGGCGAATCGAATGAATGGTCTCTCCACCTACAGAGATCATAGATCAGCTTTACATATCTCCTTAAAGTATGCTCTAATCCTGAACATCCATGTTTTGATACCGTTACCGATATGACATGCGCAACACATTTCAGTAATCGTCCCTCCATAAGGCAGCCTTTCTCGCTGCGTGTGAAGGAGCTTAGCGATGAAATGCATATCCCACTCCTCAAGCATTGCTTAATGCACCTAACCAAGGTCTTACCTCCTTGGGAGTGGCAGGTGATACAATGTGACATATCCTTTATAAAGTTACAAAGCACGCTCCTGAGGCCGAAATCAGAATGCATTTCCTAGAACTTCAGTACAAACACTCCTGCGCAGAGTTCTCTACAGACGCTTCGAAGTCAAATGCCGGGGTATCCTACGCAGCCGTCGGCCCATCCTTCTCGGAATCCGATGTACTGAATCCGGAAACAAGCATCTTTACGGCCGAGGCCTACGTATTACTCTCTGCTGTGAAGCATATAAAAAGATCAAAACTTCCAAAAGCAGCGATCTATACAGACTGTCTAAGCGTTGTGAAGGCTTAATGTCACTCTACACGCTCATGGTACAGCCCGGAAGACCAAAGAAAGAGCCGCCGCCGAACATAATCATCACCATCACCATCACATCACAGAGATCAAACCAACGCAGCAGATCCGGATACTGGGCCTGCTGTTGCGCAGCGACGGCAAGGCGCACGCAGCCGTCAACAAAATCAAGACCACATCCGAGCAAGTCCTGAGCATGATCAGGAGAGTCACCAACCGGAACAGAGGAATCAAAGAAGAAGACGCACTGCGCCTGGTGCAGGCATTCATCGTGTCACGCGTAACGTACTCCGCCCCGTACCTCCAACTTGCGAAGGTGAACCGCGAGACGCTGAACACGACGATAAGGAAAGCAGTCAAACTCGCCATGGGCATCCCAGTCTACTCGTCAACGCAGAAGCTGCTGGAAATGGGTGCCCACAACACGGTGGAAGAGCTGGTGGAAGCACACCTATCCCAGCAGAGAGTAAGGCTGAGCCAGACAGAGCACGGTCGGGCCGTCCTACGCAAGATAGGATGGCAAATTGAACAGCTACCCACAACGGAGCCGCTCCCCACAGCGTGGAGAGACATTATTAAAACCAAGCCCCTCCCCCGGAACATGCAGCCGGGGAGGAACAACGAGAGACGCTCTGCGCGGGCCAAGGCACTGGCTCGACAGCTGGAAGAGGACCCCGAGGTCATCTACGCGGACGCCTCGCTTCCCAAGCACGGAACCAGAGCAACGGCGGTCGTCACCACCATTGATAAACTGGTCACAGGCGCGTCGATACGGACGACGAATACAGCCGAAGCAGAAGAAGTGGCCGTGGCCCTCGCACTCGCACAACCGGGAGTGAGGACCGTGGTCACAGACTCCCAGACCACCTACGCAAGCTACCGCAAGGGGAACATCTCTCCCGCGGCCCTAGCGATCCTCACCAAATGCAAATCACCGGGACGGGCCGTTGAGCTCGTGTGGGTCCCGGCTCACTCGCACGTGGAAGGCAACGCACTTGCCGACCACTATGCCCGAGAACTTTCAATCCGGGCCGAGGACGAGCCAGAGCTACCGCACCCCGTGACAAGCTACAAAGAAATCACGCAAATGTACAGAAGCGGCAGATGTAGGCTTCCCCGTCCGCATCCGCAACTCAACCGAATGCAGCAAACGATCGTGCGACGCACGCAAGCGGGGTCGCTAGCGCATCCCGTGCTCTTGCACAAGATGTTCCCAACAGAGCATGACACTTCATGCCCTTTTTGCAGACGGTCAAAAGGCACTCTAGCACACATCCTTGCAGAGTGCACTAAGCTCAAGAACCCCCCACCATCCCTACCCCCCACCCTCCCCAGTCCCAACCCCCCCGAGCGATGGGAGACCTTGTTGTCCTGCCCCGACCTACCGACCCAGCTCGCGCTGGCGACTAGGGGCCAGGAACTGCTGGACGCATATGGGACCTGAGAAGAAGGTTCCACCCCATCTGGTGCCAGCGCGCACCAACCGTCACTAAGGGCTCAGCACAAAAGTTGATTCTCTCTCTCTCTCCCGTATTCAATGAATTGTGTTCGGTATTGTGTAAAGCGTACTCATCTAAACAGAATATCATAATATGCTGGGTCCCTGGCCATAGGGGAATCGAAGGTAACGTTTTCGCGGACAAGATAGCCACGTCAATCACATCACAAGCTGTTGACCCTACCGCTGAAGTGCCTGTCACAAACCTGAGGCCTGTCTTACGAAATAAACTGCGAAATCACTCGCAATCCACGTGCGACGCGCAAATAAATAACAAACTGCACGTTATAATCCACCAGTTAGGTTTTTGACCCTCCCCAACAAGATCTCGGCGAACAGATGTCCCATTCTGTCGCCTCAGAATATGACACACATTTGGCACCCATAATTATCTGCTTACTGAAAGTGAACCTCCAACCTGTGGTAGATGCGGGGAGAGGCTGACCGTGCTCCACGTCCTTCGGAGTGTCGGGAAGCCGAATCTGAAAGAATGAGACACTTTTCCTTAGCATACAGGCAGCACATTCCTCTTCATCCTGTAATGTTCCTCGGTCCAGAACCGTTTTTTAATACAGACACAGTCCTAGGTTTCCTAAGAGATGTGGTCTTACATGTTATTAGTCCCATGCATTCGTACCGCTTCCTCTCTTAAGACGATGCCGCTGCGATAATTGTTTTGCATAGCACATGCCTCCAGGCCCATGTGTTTCAAGGGCTCTAAGGAGGCAGTAGTCCTCTAGGATTTCGTGAAATCATATATATTTTACCTATCGTATCATTCTTTTTAAATGCATCTAAATGTTCATCGTACAAGTCATACGCCATCGCCATAATTTTATTATACACATTTTATGCATTTTAGAGCGTATACTTTAAAGTCCCTTTACAGCCACGTCACACCAATTTCATAGTAATCATAATTACACTGCGAACCCACTACCACATACATGGCGCTCTTTGGTCCATACCCGGCCCTTGCGCCATAAAACCCCATACATCATCATCATCATTAACTGAGTTCATTTTTACTATAAAGAGTGTCGTGCTGAGAACACAGCCTTGTGGAACACCAATTTCCTGTTTAAATGTATGTGATAGTACTGATCCCAGACGTACCTGAAATGTTCTATCAGACATAAAATCAGCTAGGCAGTTCAGCATTTTACCCCGAATGCCGAAGTCAGCCAGGTCTCTTAAAATTCTATATCTCCGTGTGGTATCATAGGCTTTTTCTAAATCGAAGAAAACTGCAAGACAGTGTTGTTTGTGTAAAAACGCATATCGAGTTTGATGTTCTAGACGGACAAGATGGTCAGTGGTTGAACAACCCTTTTTACTTCCACACTGATGGGGGTCAATAAGGTTTCTTGATTCTAAAATAAATGAGTCTTATATTGATGATGCTTTCATATGATTTTGCCAAACAGCTTGTGAGGGCAATAGGTCTGTAGTTGCTTGCGGATGTGGGGGATTTATCGGGCTTTTAGAAATGGAACTACTATTGCTTTTTTCCATTCTTCCGGCATTATGACAGGTTCCCAGTTTAAGTTAAGAAATTTAAGCAGAGCATTTACAGATGCTTGAGATAGATGAGCCAGCATGGCGCAGTGAATACGGTCGTGACCTGGCGCTGTGTTTTTCCCTGCAGAAAGAACTCTGTTTATTTCTTGTTGTGTGAGGGGGGAATTGTACGGTTCATTTGATGCACCAGTAGGGGGCAGCTTCTGTTTTTCAGCAGACTGTTTGTATTGTAAAAATTCCTTTGTATGATTCCCTGAACTGGATACATCGCGGAAATGTTCTCCGAGTATATCTGCCTGTTCTTGTATTGTTGTTTGTGTGCCTGGGCTTGTATGTAGCGATATTGTGTAAGATGAGTACTGTCCTCTAAATTTCCTAACCTGGTCCCACATTCGTTTCGATGTTACCGTACTATTAATTGAAGAGATGTATTTTTCCCATGATGATTTTTCAGCATGTCTTCGAATGAATCGTGCTTTGGCTTTGGCTCGTTTATGTTGCTATAGGTGGGGTACCTCCGTAGAATTCCCCAGGCCTTATTTCGTTCTTCTTTAGCGCCGGTACACTCCTTCGTCCACCAGGGGTTTAGCTTTTTGTGCACTATACCCGACGACAGGGCTATCGCCTTTTCTGCCGCTGTGATTATGACTTCAGTGATTTTTTATTACGTTCATCAATATTAAGCTCTGGCGAAAAGACATTTTCCACTTTCGCGTTCTCCATAAAAACCTGCCAGTCAGCGAGCTGTAATTTCCATCGGCGTGGTCTAGTTACTAAAGTTTGTGGTGATGGTAGGCGTTTGATGAGTGCTGGTAAGTGGTCGCTACCATATGACGTGTCGAGAGCTTCCCATTTAAAGTCGGTAAAGAGAGAGGGCAAACAAAAAGCTAAATCCAAACAACTAAATGTGCGGGAAGTCGTTGAGAAGTAAGTTGGCGCACCTGAGTTTGAAAGACAGATATCATTTGATAGAATAAAATCTTCAACGAGTTGTCCTCTTTGGGCAGTCTTGACACTGCCCCAAAGAGTACCATGAGCATTAATATCTCCTACCAGGGCGAATGGCTCCGGCAACTGATCTGTTAGTTTTTCTGTCTTTAATGGTAAAATGTGTGTGGGGTGGGATATACAGCGAGCAAATGGTGATGGCTTTGTGAGTTATAACGGTGGCAGCAACGGCTTCTATATGACTGGTAATGGAAACTTCTCTAGCTGCAGTACCCCCCTGCACAACAATGACTACACCACCCGAAAGTCGGTTCGCCTGAGTACGGCCGCGCCGTACAACAGTGAAACCTTTTCAAGTATGTTTGTGTTTTGCGCCTAGGTTTTTTTTCCTGTAAGCATAAGGCCACAGGAGAGGAGTTAAATAACAGGTCTTTAATATCACCTAAGTTATGTAAAATACCTCTACAATTCCAATGAACAACAAAAGCCATTATGGAATTGAAAGGTAAAAAATGGCATTACCAAGTGAATAGGAGATAGGAAAGATGTTAGGTGACATAGATCTCAACAATAGTGATACAAACGAGCGATAACCTTCAGGTTATCGCTTTCTTACTTAGAGTGGTTACTGGGACTTTGTCCCTCTTTCCGCGCTCGAAAGAGCGCTCATCCTTCGGCATCCATGACACCGGGGTTCTTGGGTCGACCTCCATCGCTCTCTCAGAAGCTCTGGAAGTTCGAGAGTTGGGCGCCGAGACACGTGTCTCGGGCCTTGGGGTTCGTCTGATTTTGGGGCCCTGCGGGACTGGTGTCTCCAGGGCCTTCGAAGAGGGTGGAGCAGTACCAGCTGCTTCCACCACGAGTGCGGGAGGGGTCACTGCGGCACCACTGCGCCACTGCTGCTTGGAGCGCTCCGGAGGCCTCTGTGACGCTGCCCCCACCTGCGTCACATCGACATTACTTCTTCGCGGAAGATACGATAGCCGCTTTCTGGCTTCAAAGAACGAAATTTTTTCTTTCACAGTTAGTGCCATTACTTCCTTTTTGTTTTTTCAGCATGGACAAGACCGTGAGAAGGCTGGATGGTCTCCTTTGCAGTTAATACAGTACAGGGAAGAAGTGCAGTTTTCAGATTAATGATCATTGGAGCTACATTTAGCGCATGTCGTTTGGCCTCGGCATGCATGTGAAGCATGTCCGAACCTTTGGCACTTGAAACACCGTCTTGCGTTCGGGATATATGGTCTCACGTTTACTATTACATACCCTCCATCCAGAGAGGTAGGCATTTCGCTTGTTCCAACTATAAGCATGACATGTTTTGTCGGGAATTCTTGGTCGTTTCTGTGGAATACAATTCTTTGTACTTTGGTCACATTTTTTCTTGGACACTCTTAAGGAGTTCCTCATCGCTCAGGTCAATAAAATCTTCCTCTGATATCACACCCCGGCTTGTGTTTAGTGTTCTGTGTGGAGAAATTCTCATCGTCGCGTCGCCAATGCTGGTAAGCTCGGAGAGCTTTTGCGCTTGATATTTGTCGTTTAGTTCTGGGAGGAGGTCCCCGCTAGACATTCTTGATGCTTTGTATGCTGGTCCGATTTTGTCTCTCAGACACTTGGCTACCAGGAATGGAGAGAGCTTCCTTACCGGCATGTTGTTCTCACTATGCACTACATAATACATCGGAAATGTTGGGGCGTTGCTCCTAAGGGAGAACTGGAACGGTGCTTCGGTGAGGCATCATTTCAGACGCCGATCATCGGCAGAAGTTTGTGCTGCCATAAGAAAATATGTTTGTTCGGCAACAGCGCCGACCGCCCACCACGGAGCCCAACGAGGGGACGCGGCAGAGGTTGCGTACAAGTCTGCATGACGCCAGTCGTACGCCGTCACTATAACCATATATGGTGTACCCAAGGTAGGATAGCCACACAAAGTTAACCCTTGTCGCCACGAAGAAAGGAAGTAAACAGAAGTGAGAAGAAGGTAGCAAATGCCAGAAAGTGAGAGAGAAAAACGAAGATTCGAGGAGAAAGAGACAGGAAGAGGCGACTGCCGATTTCTATCGATTGGCTCAGTCTGGAGGTGCCCTCTATGTGAAGCCGAGGACAAAGAGGTGTGTTGCCTCCGCCGTGGGGCCTTAAAGGTCCAAACACCCGGCATCGGCTCAACCCCCAGAATCCCCCATTCACCGGACACGGCCAAGCCGCGCATGGTTACACGCGGCAGGGGCCAACCCTCGTGTGCTCGCGTACGTGGTGTCGCAAACACACCAAACGCTTGCTGGCGCAGACCCCCTGCGGGGGAAAATGGAGTGACCACTCATCTGACTCCACATATAGACTTTCAACAGGGCTGTTTGTGAATGCGCCAGAGGCCAGGCGGATTCCCAGATGGTGAACGGGGTCAACCATCTTTAGCGCGCTCGGGGCGGAAGAGTGATACACTACGGCACCATAGTCTATTCGCGATCGAACTAGTCTCCTGTAAAGATTTAACAGGCATTTCCTGTCGCTATCGCATGTTTGTGCGATACGATTTTAAGTAAGTACACTGTTGTTGGACATATTGCTTTAAGAGATTTTATGTGTGAAATGAAAGTAAGCCTGGAGTCAAGTATGACACCTTGAAATTTGTCCTCTCTGTTAAAAGGAATTTGTTCTCCGCCCAGTTCTAGAGAAGGATCTGGCACTAGGACTCTCGTGTGAAGGGAACACAAGAACTTTTGTGGGGGTTGATTTTAAATCCATTTGGCCTGCACACATGGACACCTTGTTTAGGGCCTGCTGTACCTGTCACGCAGACACTGTTAGGTTGCAGGATTTGAAATCTATTTGTATGTCGTCTACGTAGGCGGAATAAAAAATTGCAAGTGGTAATGATGCACGAAGCGTGTTCATCTTTACGACAAAGAGCGTGCAGCTGAACACGCCACCTTGAGGTACCCCAGTTTCCTGCATGAATAAATGTACGCGACACTGCATGACCTATTTTCACCCGGAATGTACGGTTCTCTACGTAGCTCTCTTTAATAGTGAACATATTGCCGCTGATGCCCAGCGCCCAGGATAGGTGGGGTACCTCCGTAGGATTTCCCAAGCCTTATTTTGTTCTTCTTTAGCGTCGGTACACTCCTTCGTCCACCAGGGGTTTAGCTTTTTCTGCACCATACCCGATGACAGGGCTATCACCTTTTCTGCCGCTGTGATTATGACTTCAGTGATTTTTTTAATAACTTCATCAATATTAAGCTGTTGTGAAAAGACACTTTCCAGTTTCGCGTTCTCCACAAAAACCTGCCAGTCAGCGAGCTGTAATTTCCATCGGCGTGGTCTAGTTACTAAAGTTTGTGGTGATGGTAGGAGTTTCATGAGTGCGGATAAGTCGTGGCTACCATATCACGTGTCGAGAGCTTTCCATTTAAAATCAGTAAAAATAGAGGGCGAACAAAAAGCTAAATCCAAACAACTAAATGTGCGGGAAGTCGGTGAGAAATAAGTTGGCGCTCCTGAGTTTAAAAGACAGATATCATTTGATAGAATAAAATCTTCAACGAGCTGTCCTCTTTGGTCAGTCTTGACACTGCCCCAAAGAGTACCATGAGCATTAAAATCTCCTACCAGGGCGATTGGCTCCGGCAACTGATCTGTTTAATAGTAAACAACTGATCTGTTTAAAAGTCTTTAATAGTAAAATGTGTGTGGGGTGCAATATATAGTGAGCAAATGGTGATGGTTTTCTAGGATAGAATGGTGACAGCTACGGCTTCTAAAGATGTATTTATTTGGACATTTAGGGTGTGAGTGCCGCCCTGTACGACTATGCCACTCCTCCCGACAAACGGCTGCTGGAACATTCGCGGTTCCTTCGGACAAGGGTGAAGGCTATAAGGAATTGACTGTGTTTAGGGCCTAAGTTTGTTTCTTGTTAGCAAAATGCGATTGGCGAAAAGTTATTTGTTATATCTTTAATGTCACCTAAATTGCGAATCAGTCCTCTACAATTCCAATGCACGATAAAAGCCATAGTGGCAGAATTGAGAATGGTAATTTACATATATGTACTACGTAACTGTAGGTGACATTTGTTAGTGGGAATGTACTATTGGAAAACGGCAACCTTCAGGTTACCGGTCCCTTTGCTCGCGTAGTTATTGTGAGCTTGTCTTTCTTAGGGCGCTCCAGGGAGCGCTGATGTTGTGGCGTCGATGACGCCGGAGTTTTGGTGTCGACATCCATAACCTTCGAAGAGGCGCTGGATGATCGAGAACCAGGCGCTGAGACGCGCGTCTCAGGCCTGGGAGTTCGATTTAGCCTGGGGCCCTGTGGAACCGGGGTCTGCAGGCCCGCCTGTGATGATGATAATGGAGCAGCACTGGCTGCTGCCACCAAGGCGATGGATGGAGTTACTACTGGGCCAATGACTGCGGTCCCTGTAGACTCCTGTAGACTCCCCTGCCGCACCGCACTCGCGTAGGTTCTTTGAGGTAAGTGCGCTAGTTTCTTTCAAGCTTCATAAAAGGAAATCTTCTCTTTCACTGTAAGTGCAATTATCTCTTTCTCTTTCTTCCAGCAGGGGCAAGATCGTTAATGTGCTGGATGATCTCCTTTGCAGTTTGTACAGTGTGGAGCAGCATTACAGTTTTCCGACTGATGGTCATTGGCACAACACTTTGCACATGTCGATTTACCTCTGCATGATTGCGATGCATCTCCGAATCTCTGGCACTTAAAACACCGCCTCGGGTTTGGGATATACGGTCTTACGTTGATCTTAAGATAGCCTGCATCAAGTGTAGTAGGTACAATACTGGTACCAAAGGTAAGTATAACGTGTTTGGTTGGAATTTTTTCGTCATTTCTTCGGAGGGTTATTCTTTGAACTTTGATTACATCTTGTTCTTGGAAACCTTCCAGGAGTTCTTCATCGCTTGGGTTTAAGAAATCTTCTGATATTACACCCCTGCTTGTGTTGAGAGAACGGTGTGCTGAGATTGTGACTTTGATGTTACCGAAACTGGTGAGATCAGCGAGCTTTGCGACTTGGTCTTTGGTTTTGAGTTCAAGGAGGAGGTCCCCACTTGACATCTTTGAAGCTTTATATTGCTTTCCGATTTTTTCTACTAGACATCTTGCTATTAGGAATGGCGATAGTTTTCTCATTGGCAGAGATCCTTCACTGTGGATCACATGGTAGCGTGGGAACGTTTCTGCGTTGGTTTTCAAAGTAAAATCGTAAATTGCTTCGGTGCGCCCTCTTTTGTAAGGACGATCTGCAAGGAGGGGGAATGCATTTTCCATGTATTCTTAGAATATTCAGCGGCGATGGTAACCACCCACCACCGAGCCCAACAAGGGGACGCTACGAGGTTAGGAACATACCTCTATACGTCAGCTATACAACGCCGCTATAACCTAATATATATACCCAAGGTTGGGTAGATGATGATGGTGTATGGGATTTTGTGGCGCAAGGGCCAGGTATGGCCAAAGAGCGCCATGTCTGTGCTAATGAGTTTGCAGTGTAATTATGATTACTATGAAGTTCGTGTGAGGTGGCTGTAAAGAGGCCTTAAAATATACGCAATAAAGTGCGTAAAATCTGTATGATAAAATTATGGCGATGACGTATGACTTGTACTATGAACATTTAGATGCATATAAAAAATGATACGATAGGTAAAATATATCAGATTATGAGAAATGCCAGAGCACTACTGCCTCCTTAGAGCCCTTGAAACACAAGGGCCTGGAGGCATGTGCTATGCAAAACAATTATCGCAGTGGCATCCTCTCGAGAGAGGAGGCGCTACGAATTCATGGGACTAATAACATGTAAGACCACATCTCTAAGAAAACCTAGCACTGTGTCTGTATAAAAAAGAGGTTCCGGACCAAGAAGCATTGCAGTATGAAGAGGAATGTGCTGTCGGTATGCTAATGAAAAATGGCTTTTTCTCTCAGATTCGGCTTCCCGACACTCCAGGAGGACGTGGAGAACGGTTAGCCTCTCCCTGCATCTACCACAGGTTGGAGGTTCACTTCCGGTGAGTAGAAAACAATGAGTGCCAAACGTGTGTCCTATTCTGAGACGACAGAATAGGACATCTGTTCGGCTCGATTTTGTAGTAGAGGGCCAGAATCGTAACTGTGGTTTTATCAGGTTGAGCTTATTATCCGTTTCCGCGTCCCACATGCGTTGCCAGTGGTCTCGAAATCTCCTTCGCAAGAAAGTCCTCAGTTCTGTGGCAGGCACCGCGGCGGTAGGGTTAACAGCTTGATATGTGATTGACGTGGCCATCTCGTCCGCCAGAACGTTACCTTCGATTCCCCTATGGCCAGGGACCCAGCATATTATGATATTCTGGTTAGAAGAGTACGCTTTGCACAAGACCGAATTTAGTTCATTAAACACGGGATTTTTATGTTTGCTGAGTGGCATTAAGGCTTTCACGACGCTTAGAGAGTCAGTATAGATCGCTGCTTTTCGAAGTTTTGATTTTCTTATATGCTTCACAGCAGAGAGTAATGCGTAGGCCCCGGCTGTAAAGATATATGTTTCCGGGTGCAGTACCTCGGATTCCGAAAACGATGGGCCGACGGCTGCATAGAACACCCCGGCATTTGATTTCGAAGCGTCTGTGTAGAATTCTGCGCAGGAGTGCTTGTACTGAAGTTCTAGGAAATGCATCCGGATTTCTGCCTCAGGAGCGTGCTTTGTAACTTTTATAAAGGATATGTCACATTGTATCACCTGCCACTCCCAAGGAGGTAAGAGCTTGGTTAGGTGGATTAAGCGATGCTCGAGGAGTGGGACATGCATTTCATCGCTAAGCTTTTTCACACGCAGCGAGAAAGGCTGTCTTATGGAGGGGCGATTGCTGAAAAGTGTAGCGCACGTCATATCGGTAACGATGCCAAAACATGGATGTTCAAGATTAGAACGTACTTTAAGGAAATATGTAAAGCTGATGTACGATATCTGCAGGCGGAGTGACCCCTCATTCGATTCGGCATATAGGCTTGCAATTGGGCTTGTTCTGAAAGCGCCCGTGGCCAAGCGGATACCTAGGTAGTGAACAAGCTCTATCATCTTTAGCGCGCTCGGGGCGGCAGAGTTGTATACCACGGCAATGTAATCTAATCGTGACCGAATCAGACCCTTATAGAGATTTATTAAGCACATCCTGTCACTACCCCACGTAGTCTGGTATAGAAGTTTCATTAGGCTCATTGTTTTCAGACATTATTCCTTAAGATGTTTAATGTGTGGGACGAAAGTGAGTCTATTGTCGAGTATAACACCTAGAAATTTGTGCTCTTTGTTTACAGGTATCTGTTGTCCACACATCTCTAAGCAAGGATCCGGAACCAGGCCTCTCTTCCTTGTAAACAGCACAGAAGAACTCTTTTGAGGACTGATTTTAAAACCATTTTTCTCTGCCCACCCTGAGACCTTGTTCAAACCATGCTGTACCTGTCTCTCGGATACTGCGAGGTTACAGGATTTGAAGCCTATCTGAATGTCGTCCACATAGACGGAATACAATATGGCCGATGGTAAGGAAGCACGAAGCGTTGTGATCTTAACAATAAAAAGTGTGCAACTGAGCACGCCTCCCTAGGGTACACCAGTTTCTTGTGTAAAAGGACGTGACAGCACATTGCCGACTTTCACCCGGAAGGTACGATTAGACAAGTAGCTTTTTATTACGTTGAGCATATTACCGTGAATGCCCATTTCCGATAAGTCTCGCAAGATCCCGTATCGCCACGTTGTGTCATACACCTTTTCCATATCGAGAAATATCGATAGGAAGAACTTTTTATGTATAAATGCGTCCCGGATTTTTCCTTCAATACGTACAAGATGGTCGCTTGTGGAGCGCCCTTCTCGGAAGCCATACTGATAGGGATCAAGCATTTTGTTCTGTTCAAGGAAATGGATCAGTCGCCAATTTATCATTTTTTCAAATATCTTACACATGCAACTTGTGAGGGCTATCGGGCGGTAGCTTGCCACTGAGGAAAGATTTTTGCCTTGTTTTAAAACAGGGACCACAATGGCTTCTTTCCATGCGGTCGGAAGGTATCCTGCGTCCCAGATAGTGTTGAAAAGTGTAAGTAGCGTAACTTGCGTGTCATTGTGTAAGTTTTTGAGCATTTCATACATGATTCTATCGGATCCCGGTGCAGAGCTCTTGCATGCGCTCAAGGCAGCTCTCAACTCTGCAATACTAAAAGGACGGTTGAACGGTTCATTCTGCTGTCACTTTCTCATGAGTGGCTTGCATTCTTCTATTTGTTTGTATTTGCGAAAGGGTTTTGAATAATTGGTGGAACTCGACGCGCTCTGAAAGTGCTGCCCAAGTGAATCTGCCTGATCTTGCAGTGTATCGCCCTGTGTATTTACCAGAGGGAGTGAATATGTTTGTCGCCCTCTAATTCTATTTACCCTGTTCCAGACTTAGGCCTCGTCCGTAAACAAGCTAATGCTCGATAAATACTTCTGCCAGCTTTCTCTTCTGGCCTGTCGGCGGGTTCTCCTGCCTTGGGATTTTACTTGCTTAAAAGTGACTAGATTCTCTGCAGTGGGAGAAGCGCGTAGCAATCCCCACGCTTTTTGTTTCTTACGAGCGATCCTACACATTGAATCGTCGTTCCACCACGGCACCCGCCTTTTACATGCCAAGCCATTTAGTTCTGATATGCATATAGATGCGACATCTATAATGAATGCTGTGAGATACTGCAGAGCAGCATCAATTCCTAAACAAGTCATGTCATTCCATGAGATACTAGTTAAGTTTCGGAACTTCTCCCAGTCGGCTGTATCGATTTTCCACCTAGCAGCCTGTGGTAGACATTCTTTTTTTATGTGTTTTTAGCAGTATGGGGAAGTGGTCGCTCCCGTAAGGATTGTTGGTAACTTCCCATTCGAGTTCAGGGAGTATACAAGGGGACACTAGGCTGAGGTCAATTGAAGAAAATGTACTGTTTGCGAGAGAATAATATGTGGCTGTCTTCTTATTCAGCATACACGCACCGGACGAGAAAAGGAACTGTTCAACGAGACGACCTTGCGCATCGATACGAGTCTCCCCACAGGCTGCTGTGCGCATTGAGATCGCCAAGAAAAAATAAGGTTCTGGCAATTGATCTATCAAGGACTGAAATTCATGCTTGTTTAGTTGGTAATGCGGGGGTATGTAAAGCGAGCAAATGGTGATGAGTTTGTTTAGTAGGACAACTCGAACCACCACTGCTTCAAAGGGCGTTTGTAGCTTGAAAGGTTGACACGCTATATTTCTATGAGTGACAATGGCAACACCGCCCGATGATGCGACGGCATCATCGCGATCTTTGCGAAAAGTTATATATTGTCGGAGAAAGCTCATGTGTTTGTTTTTTAAGTGTGTTTCCTGTAAACACAGCACTTTTGGATTGTGTTTTTGAATGAGTTCCTACACATCATCAAGGTTTCTAAGAAGACCTCTGACGTTCCATTGAATTATCTGTGTATCCATGTTGGTAGTAAATAGGTGCTCTGTGTACAGAAAGAGAAGTGTTATATACAGAGATTTCAGAGATTAGATTTTAGAGCTCTTTCGAGACCCTGTAATCGGGGTCTTGCCTTTTCTGGAGCGTTCGAGGGAGCCTCGCCACTCCTTAGGCGCTTGGCGCACCGCGACGACAGGTGTAGTGTCCATTGCCTCTTGTGAGGCGCCGGACACATGCTCTTGCGAGCGAGATGTTGTAAGGGAGGGTCCCGCCTTGGAGGGCAAGGCCCCTGCGCCCACCAGCCCGGAGGTGGATGGGGCTCACTGGGGGATTTGACTGCGCCGGCCGTTGCCAGCGCTGGAAGGGACATGGGAGGTTGAGGCAGCCTCGGCTGCGCCCACCTTCGGGGTCGACGGTCCCTTCTCCTCGGTTGACGGAGCAGCGCTAGCTGCAACCGCCGCGGGGGCATGTGGCGTGACTGCCGACTCACTGACTGTGGGTCGGACAGCCACCGGAGGCCGTTGTTACGCTGCCCTCTGACGCGCCACTTCGGCAAAGCTGGCCTTAGGAAGGTATGCAACCCGCCTTCGTGCCTCTTTGAACGATATCTTTTCTTTTACCTTGATTGTGACTATTTCCTTTACTTTCTTCAAAGACGGGCATGACCGCGAGTATGTGGCATGCTCGCTATCACAATTAACACAATGTGGAGTGTTCTGACACGTTTCAGAGGAATGTTCGTTGTAACTGCACTTGGCACAAGTCAGCCGGCCTCGACAGTTCTGTGAACTGTGGCCGAAACGTTGGCACTTAAAGCACCTGAGAGGATTGGGAACGTATGGCCGAACACGAAGTTTGATATAACCGGCCTCGATGGACTCGGGAAGGACACTTGCGCCGAGGGTGAGTATCAGGTGTTTCGTCTTTATCTCTTTTCCATCTCGCCTCATCTTAATTCGTTTAACATTGATAACATTCTGGTCACTGAAGCCCTCCAAGAGTTCAGCCTCAGTGAGCTCCATCAAGTCATCGTCAGAGACAACACCACGAGTGGTGTTCATCGTGCGGTGCGGGGTTATAATTATCTGGGTTTCCCCAAATGACACTAGTTTTGGCAAGTTTTCATATTGTTTTTGATCGCGGAGCTCCAAGAGGAGACCACCGCTTGCTATCCTCGACGCCTTATAACCAAGACCAAACACTTCAGTCAATGACTTGGAAACAAGGAAGTGTGAGATTGTTCGTACTAGTTTATCTGGTTTTGCAGAATGAATCACATGGAAACGTGGGAAGGATTCTTTTTGGCGGCCGAAAAACTGGAAAATTTCATCGGTGCGCCCTCTTTTCTGAGGGCGATCAGGTAGTGGAGGGAAGGAAGCAGCCATGTGTGGAAGTGTAGTTTTCGGCAGCAACGCTAGCCACCCACCATGGAGTCCAACAAGGGGACGCTGCAGGGCCTGAAAACACGGCCTGCAAACGCCAGCTGTACGTTGCCACTATAACCCAATAAGATGATGATGATGATGATGATATATTGTGTTTTATGGCGCAAGGGCCAGGAATGGCCAAAGAGCTCCATGTCTGTGGTAGTGGGTGTGCAGTGTAACTATGATTACTATTAAATTGGTGTGACGTGGCTGTAAAGGGGCCTTAAATTATACGCTCTAAAGTGCGTAAAATCTGTGTAATAAAATTATGGCGATGACATATGACTTGTACTATGAACATTTCGATGCATTTCAAAAGAATGATACGATAGCTAAAATATATCAGATTATAAGAAATGCTAGAGCACTACTGCCTCCTTAGAGCCCTTGAAAACACAAGGGCCTGGAGGCATGTGCTGTGCAAAACAATTATCGCAGTGGCATCCTCTGGAGAGAGGAGGCGCTACGAATGCATCGGACTAATGACATGTAAGACCACATCTCAGAGAAAACCTAGGACTGTGTCTGTATTAAAAAGCGGTTCTGGACCAAGAAAAATCGCAGGATGAAGGGGAATGTGCTGTCGGTATGCTAAGGAAAAATGTCTCTTTCTCTCAGATTCGCCTTCCCGTCACTCCAGGAGGACGTTGAGTACGGTCAGCCTCTCCCCGCATCTACCACAGGTTGGAGGCTCACTTCCCGTGAGTAGAAAGTTATGGGTGCCAAATGTGTGTCCTATTCTTAGACGACAGGATAGGACATCTGTTCGGCGCGATTTTGTAGTAGAGGGCCAGAATCCTAACTGAGGCTTTATCAGGTGGAGCTTATTATCCGTTTCCGCGTCCTACATGTGTTGCCAGTAGGCTCACAGCTTCCTTCGCAAGAAAGGCCTCAGATCGGTGACAGGCACCTCAGCGGTAGGGTTAGCGGCTCGCGATGCGATCGACGTGGCCATCTCGTTCGCCAGAACGTTGCCTTCAATTCCCCTATGGCCAGGTACCCAGCATATTATGATATGCTGCTTAGATGAGTACGCTTTGCACAAGACGGAATAACTTTACCCCTGTCACCTTATTGCGCGGTTTGAGCGACCACCTAACAGTACATGTTTCGTTTCGTTGCAATGTACTGAAGAAACAAAAAAATCGGAAAACACTTACACTCTATGATAAAGGGGACTATGTCAGCATGAACCGAGAATTATCTGAGTACTTCGATACGTTCGCCGCTAATTTTCAACTAAATTCTCTCGAGTCGAACTGGCTGCTTTTGAAATCAGAGATGCATCGCCTTATACGTCTTTACATCCCCACCATTACAATAGCAGAAAGAACAACATCATCATGGTTTAATGTATCCCTCAAACGACTAAACAATAAGAAGAAACGGTTGTTTCGACAAGCCAAATGATCGAATTCTTCTTGCACATGGCAGAAGTATTACGCAGTCGAGAAAGAATATGACAAGTTAACCTCTCAAACTAAACACAAGTTTCTTTCTACCACTTTACCAGCTATGCTACAAACTAACCCGAAGCGATTTTGGAAAACTATTAATCCTAATCAGCGGAATGAGATATCACTTATCAATAGCTCCGGACTCCCGATCCCTGAGACTGAGGCTGCGGATCTTCTTAACAGAACGTTCAGTTTTTACTAATGAATTACATGATGGCTTGCCCGATCCACCATACTTCGCATATCCGCTCATGCAAAATATCACATTCGATCCCATCGGCATTGTCAAAGTAATTGAATCATTAAAGAACTCGTCATCTACAGGTGTAGACGGTATCAATGCCAAAGTTCTAAAAAATACTAAACATGTGTGTAGCCTGTTTTTATCACTCATATTCCAGGAATCGCTTAACAACGCTTCAATTCCACATGACTGGCAGGTGGGCAAGGTCATCCCAGTCTTCAAGAAAGGAAGCCGATCATCATCGAGTAACTACCGCCCTATTTCCATAACAAGCGTGTGTTGTAAAATAATGGAACGTATTTTATACTCGCATATTGCTAACTTCCTAACATCCGTCAATTTTTTTCATCCAAGTCAACACGGTTTCCGCAAAAATTATTTCTGTGACACTCAACTTGCTCTTTTCTTGCACGACTTACATTTAAACCTAGATCGTAACATCCCGACTGACACAATATTTTTATATTTCGAAAAAGCATTCGATAATGTCCCTCGTGGTCGTCTCTTAATAAAGCTATCGCGTCTTAACATTCATCCTTGTGTTCTAAGCTGGATTCGAGGGTTTTTAACTAACCGTGAGCAATTCGTATACGCTAACTCACAATCTTCATCTTTAACACCCGTGCTTTCAGGCGTACCTCAAGGTACCGTACTTGGTCCCCTCCTTTTCTTAATATACATCAATGACCTACCTCGTAATATTTCTTCTCATATCCGACTCTTCGCTGATGACTGTGCGGTTTACCGAGCAGTTACTAACCCCAGCGACCATTTGGCGTTACAAAATGACCTATCGCGCATACAAAACTGGTGTACCACTTGGCTCATGTCATTAAATGTAGCTAAAACCGTGTTAATGTCTATTCATCGTCGTCGTAACTACGTTATCCCTAATTATAGCATCAATAACACGCAGATTGCAGCAACGGATTCATTCAAATATCTTGGTGTGTACATCTCGCGTGACTTAACTTGGACTTGTCATGTTAACCACATAATAAACTCTGCTAATCGTACTCTAGGTTATCTACGCCGTAACCTCTTCCTCGCTCCTCCCTCTATTAAACAACTTGCTTTTCTAACCTTTGTGCGGCCTAAGCTTGAGTATGCCGAAGCTATTTTTGACCCCCACCACAAAAACCTTATTAAAGCCCTCGAGTCGGTTCAGAACCGCGCGACACGATTTATCCTGTGAACTTATTCATACAATACAAGCATCTCGGCACTAAAAGCCGAAATAAACCTACTCTCTCTCGCCTCACGCCGTAGAATAGCCCGTCTTAATCTTTTTCATAAATTCTTTCATTCCTTGCCTTTTGACAACCCGTACATAAAAAGAGCAAATCGCATTGCCCGCACCAGTCACTCTAATACAGCATATCCCCCACAAGCCCATACTGTTACTTTTCAGCAATCATTTTTTCTGCGCACAACACGAGACTGGAATGGCCTGCCCGCCGAAGTTGCCACTATCATCGACCCACTTGCATTCAAGCGACTCATCGGAAATATCCCTTTGTAATTTGTAGTATCTCTTTGTCACTAACTCCCCACTCCCTCATGTAATGTCTCAACAGAGACCTTTGAGGAAACGAGTAAATAAATAAATAAATGAATTTATGTTTGCTGAATGTGATTAAGGCCTTCACGACGCTTAGGGAGTCTGTATAGATCGCTGCTTTTGGAAGTTTCGATTTTCTTATATGCTTCACAGCACAGAGTAATGCGTAGGCCTCGGCCGTAAATATGCTTGTTTCCAGATGCAGTACGTCGGATTCCGAGAAGGATGGGCTGACGGCTGCATAGGATACCCCGGCATTTGACTTCGAAGCGTCTGTGTAGAACTCTGCGCAGGAATGCTTGTGCTGGAGCTCTAGGAAATGCATTCTGATCTCGGCCTCAGGAGCATGCTTTGTAACTTGAATGAAAGATGTGTTGCACTGTATCAGCTGCCACTCCCAAGGAGGTAGCAGCTTGGCTGGATGCATTAGGCGAAGCTCGAAGAGTGGAAGATGCATTTCTTCACTAAGCTCCCTCACACGCAGCGAGAGAGGCTGTCTTACGGAGGGACCATTGCGAAGGAGTGTAGCATATGTCATGTCATTAACGGTATTAAAACACGGATGTTGAGGATTTGAGTGGACTTTCAGAAAATATGTTTGGCTGGTGTATGCTCTCTGCAGATGAAGTGACCACTCATTTAATTCTACATATAGACTTTGTATGGGACTCGTTCTGAAAGCACCAGTGGCCAGTCGGATTCCTAGATGGTGGACTGGGTCTAGCATCTTTAGCGCACTCGGGGCGGCAAAGTTATATACTACAGCACCATAATCCAATCGAGACCGAATTAGGCTCTTGTATAGGTTCATTAAACACTTCCTGTCACTACCCCATGTAGTCTGGGATAGAAGTTTCATTAAGTTGATTGTTTTTAGACATTTTTCCTTCAGATATTTAATGTGTGGAATGAAAGCGAGTCTGTAGTCAAGTATGATACCTAGGAATTCGTGCTCTTTGCTGACAAGTATTCGTTGTCCACACAGTTCTAAGGAAGGATCCGAAACCAGGTCTCTCTTTCTTGTAAAAAGAACACAAGAGCTTTTGTTAGGATTCATCTTAAATCCATTCTTGTCTGCCCACATTGAGACTTTGTTCAGGCCATGCTGTACCTGTCTCTCGCACACTGCGAGGTTACAGGATTTGAACGCTATCTGTATGTCGTCCACGTAGACAGAATAAAAGATTGCCGATGGTAATGAAGCGCGAAGCGTGTTCATCTTCACGATGAAGAGTGTGCAGCTGAGCACGCCTCCTTGGGGTACACCCGTTTCTTGCGTAAAAGGACGCGAAAGTACATTACCGACTTTTACCCGTAAGGTACGAGTGAACAGATAGCTTTCTATTAGGTTTAGCATATTACCATGGATGCCCATTTCTGACAATTCTCTTAAGATTCCGTAACGCCACGTCGTATCGTACGCCTTCTCCATATCGAGAAATATAGATAAGAAGAATTGTTTGTGTACAAATGCGTCCCGGATATTTGCTTCTACACGCACAAGATGGTCAGTTGTGGAGCGCCCTTCTAGGAAGCCGCACTGACAGGGATCAAGGATTTTGCTAAGTTCAAGGAAATGAATGAGTCGCCGATTAATCATTTTTTCAAACACCTTACAAATGCAACTTGTGAAGGCTATCGGGCGGTAACTTGCCACTCAGGAGGGGTCCTTGCCTTGTTTCAATACAGGGACCACAATGGCTTCCTTCCATGCGGTTGGAAGGTACCCTGCATCCCAAATGGTGTTGAAAAGTGTGAGTAGTGTAACCTACGTGTCATTGTTTAAGTTTTTGAGCATTTCGTACATGATTCTATCAGATCCTGGTGCGGAGCTGTTGCATGCGCTTAAGGCAGCTCTCAATTCGGCAATACAAAAAGGACGGTTGTAAGGCTCATTCTCTCGACCTTTCCTTGTTAATGGCTTACGTTCTTCTGTTTGTTTGTATTTGAGAAAGGATTGCGTATAATTTGTTGGACTTGACACACTCTCAACATGTTACCCAAGTGAGTCTGCCTGGTCTTGCAGTGTATCGCCCTGTGTGTTTACCAGGGGGAGTGAATATGTTTGCCGCCCTCTAATCCTATTAACTCTGTTCCAGGCTTTGGCCTCATCCCTAAACGAGGTAGTACTCGATAAAAACTTGTGCCAGCTTTCTCTTCTGGCCTGTCGGCGGGTTCGCCTGCCTTGGGACTTTATTTTTTTAAAGTTCATAAGATTCTCTGCAGTGGGAGAAGCGCGTAGCAACCCCCACGCTTTGTTCAGATTCTTACGGGCGATCCTACATTCGCTGTTCCACCACGGTACACGTCGTTTGCATGCCAGACCACTCACTTCGGATATGCATTTTGATGAGGCATCTATTATGAATGATGTAAGATACTCTACAGCAGCATCAATTTCTAAAGAAGACATATCAGCCCATGAGATGCTAGTGAGAGTTCGAAATTTCTCCCAGTCGGCTGTATCTATTTTCCACCTAGGAGCTTGTGGAGGAAATTCAATTTCTTTGGATGTTCTTAGCAGTACGGGGAAGTGATCGCTACCGTAAGGATTGCTCGTAACTACCCATACGAGTTCGGGCAGTATAGACGCGGAAACTATAGTAAGATCTATTGACGAAAAGGTTCTGTTTGGAAGAGAGTAATATGTGGGCTCTTTCTTATTTAGAAGGCACGCTCCAGAAGAAAAAAGCAACTGTTCAACGAGACGACCTCGCGCATCGATACGAGAGTCTCCCCACAAGGTGTTGTGTGCATTGAAATCGCCAAGAACAACATATGGTTCTGGCAATTCATCTATGAAGGACTGAAATTCAGGTTTGTTTAGTTTGTAATCTGGGGGAATGTAAAGTGAGCAAATAGTGATCAGTTTGTTTAGCAGGACAACTCGAACCGCCACTGCTTCGAGTTCGAGGGCCGTTCGTAGCTGCGAACGTTGACACGCTATGCTTTTTTGAATTACAATGGCAACACCACCCGATGATGCGACAGCATCATCGCCATCTTTCCGAAAAGTAACGTGCTGTCGAAGAAAATTTGTGTGTTTTGGTTTTAAGTGTGTTTCCTGTAAACACAGCACTTTTGGATTGTGTTGGTGGATGAGTTCTTGTAGATCAACAAGGTTTCTAAAGAGACCTCTGACGTTCCATTGAATGATTTGTGTATCCATATTTAAAGAAAAAATTGGTGCTGTGTTTACGGAAACGGAGGTGATGCCTTAGGTTACAGAGCTCTTTCGAGGCCCTGTAACGGGGGTTCTACCCTTTCTGGAGCGTTCCAGGTAGCCTCGCCGCTCCTTAGCGCTTGGCGCGCCGTGAGGACAGGTGTAATGTCCATTGCCTCTTGTGAGGCGCAGGACACATGCTCTTGCGAGCGAGATGTTGTCAGGGAGGGTACCGCCTTGGAGGGCAAGACCCCTGCGCCCACCAGTCCGGAGGTCGATGGGGCTCCCTGGGGGATTTGGCTGCTCCGGCCGCTGACAGCGCTGGAAGGAACCTGGGAGGTTGAGGCAGCCTCGGCTGCGCCCACCTTCGGGGTCGATGGTCCCTTCTCCTCGGTTGACGGAGCAGCGCTAGCTGCAACCGCCGCGGGGGCTGGTGTCGTGACTGCCGACTCACGGCTTGTGGGTTGGACAGCCGCCGGAGGCCGTTGTGACGCTGCCCCCTGAGGCGCCACTTCGGCAAAGCTTTTCTTTGGCAGGTATGCTACCCGCCTGCATGCCTCCTTGAATGAGATATTTTCTTTAACTTTGATCGTTAGTATTTCTTTTTCTTTCTTCCAGGATGGGCACGACCGCGAGTACGCGGCGTGCTCTCCATCACAGTTTACACAGTGGAGAGCGTTCTCACAAATTTCAGTGGTGTGTTCTTTTGCACTGCATTTAGCACAAGTTTGGCGGCCGCGGCAGCTCTGCGAGCTGTGGCTGAAGCGCTGGCATTTGAAACAACGGAGTGGGTATGGCACGTACGGCCTAAAACGGAGCTTGATGTACCCGGCCTCGATTGACTCGGGCAGGACACTTGAATTGAAGGTGAGTATTATGTGTTTGGTCGCAATCTCTTTACCGTCGCGCCTCATCTTTATTCTTTTCATCATTGACAACATTTTGCTCACTAAAGCCCTCCAAGACCTCTGCGTCTGTCAGCTGAAGCAAATCATCGCCTGAGACAACGCCGCGGGTAGTGTTCATAGTGCGGTGCGGAGTCACTGTCACTTGAACGTCCCCAAATGACACGAGACTAGGTAGCTTTTCAAATTGTTTCAGATTCTGGAGCTCCAAGAGGAGATCTCCACTTGCCATCCTTGTTGCCTTGTAACCTTGACCAAGAGCCTCAGTTAAAGACTTTGAAAATAGAAATGGGGAGATTGTGCGTACTTGTGTGTCTGACCTTTCCGAGTGAATCACATGAAATCGTGGCAAGTTGGGTCTTTCACGACCAAATAATTTGAATACATCTTCGGTGCGCCCTCTTTTCTGAGGGCGATCAAGGAGGGGTGGGAAGGAATTTGCCATAGGAGAACTTAATTTTCGGCAATAACGCCAGCCACCCACCGTGAAGCCCTACAAGGGGACGCTGCAGGGCCTGTAAAACAGGGCCTACAAACGCCAGCTGTACGCTACTACTATAACCAAATATGACGTAACCCAGGTTGGCTACTCACACAAGGTTAACCCTTGCTGCCAGGAAGATCGGAAGTAATAAAAAAATGAGAAGGAGACGGGAAAGATGAAAAGTAAGAGAAAGACGAAGGCTGGAGGGAAAGAGAGACAGGAAAAGGCAACTACCGAATTCCCCCGGGTGGGTCAGTCCGGGGGTGCCGTCTACGTGAAGCCGAGGCCAAAGGGGTGTGTTGCCTCCGCCGGGGGGCCTTAAAGGTCCGAACACCCAGCATCGGCTCAACCCCCAGGATCCACTTTTCCCCGGACAAGGCTAAGCCACGCACGGTTAAACGCGCGAGGGTCCAACCCGCGTGTGCTCAGGTACGTGGTGTCGCAACACACCAAACGCCTGCTGACGCAGAGCAGCCGGAGGCCGTTGTGACGCAGCCACCTGACGCGCCACTTCGGCAAAGGTGGCCTTAGGAAGGTATGCAACCCACCTCCGTGCCTCTTTGAATGATATGTTTTCTTTTACTTTGATAGTGACTATTCCTTTTTCCTTCTCCAAGACGGGCATGACCACGAGTATGCGGCATGCTGGCCATCAAATTTCACGCAGTGTGGAGCGTTTTCGCACGTTTCAGAGGCATGGGCACGGGAACTACATTTTGCACATGTCTGGCGGCTTCGGCAGTTCTGTGAGCTGTGGCCTAATCGGTGGCCCTTAAAGCATCGTAGGGGATTTTGAATGTACGGTCTCACTCACCTAGCCTGTCTCGATAGTTTCGGGTAGGTTGCTTGAGCCAAATGTAAGTATTAGGTGCATGGTATTGATTTCTTTTCCGTCACGTCTTATTTAAATTCTCTTAACATTGATCACGTTCTGATCGTTCCAACCCTCTAGAACTTCAGCTTTAGACAATTCTAGCAGATCAGCTAAGCCGCGCACGGCAACACGCGGGAGGGTCCAACCCTCGTGTGCTCGGGTACGTGGTGTCGCAACACACCAAACGCCTGCTGACGCAGACGCCCCTGCGGGGGGGGCTCAGTCTCAGGGCCACTTTTGTTTTTACTTCATATAAATAGATATTTCTGTTGGTATTTCTTCATGTATACGGTTGTTTGCCGACGATTGTGTTGTTTTTAGGAAAATTAAGAGTGAACAAGATGCTGCCGTGTTACAATTTGACTTAGAATGTAATAATACTTGGTGTTCCACGTGGAAGATGAAATTGAATTTTAAAAAGTGTGTTCATGTATGTTTTACAAGAAAGAAGAAACGGATTGTAAGTCTTTACCAGAGAAATAATACCCTGATAAAAAACGAACCTATATACAAGTATCTAGGTGTGACGCTATCATCCGACTGCTCAAGGTCTGCTCATGTGGATGACGTCATTGTAAAATCTAGTAGGGCACTCAATTTTATTCAGAGGAACTTGAAATGTTCACAGCCGTACCTAAATAAAACGGCTTACTTAACATATGTGAGACCAATTTTAGAATACGCCTGTACCGTCTGGAACCCCGCTCAAGAAAACTTGGTTGATAAACTAGAAAGAATTCAAAACCGAGCTGCTAAGTTCGTCCTGGGGCGGTATGGGCGGAGAGAAATTTGTACTGAAATGAAACTCGACTTGAATTGGGAACTGCTTTCCTCTCGGCGGAAAAAGTTGAGACTGAAATTTTTATATCATATTTAATTATAAGACTTGGATTAGCAGTAAAAGCTACTTGAAAGAACCACATTATATTTCTAGGCGTAAAGGCCATTCACTTAATATCCGCGAGTACCGTGCCAGGACGTACTTGTTTGCGGATTCCTTTTTTGTTAAAGCTATTGTGGAGTGGAATCAGCTGTGTGAAGAGGAAGTGTGCTGTACGAATGAAGATTTGTTTTTCTCCCTCCTGTAACACCCCTGCTATAACGCATTCGGGCAATGCGGGGTAATTCTTGAATAAAGAATAAAGAATTGTACAGCACATGCATCTAAGCCCTTGTATCTCAAGGGCTCTGGTGAGGCCATAGTGTTGAGGCCAATCTTTGCATCTGACATGTTTTGTATATCCTATCATTTTTCATAACGTACTTTAGGGCTCGTATTACACGTCATTAGTCATCGTCATAATCTTATTACCCCTATATTTTACGCACTTTACAGCGACTATATTTTAGACCCCTTTGAAAACACGACCAAGGGCCAGGTCGCACAAGGATTGTTTTTTTTTTGTTCAACGTTAGCGAATCACATGTCCGTTCAAAATATGGTTTAAAAACGTTTAATCTAATTGGCATCTTATTTTTCATTTTCTTGCCAAAGCATATCAGGCCGCTCATGCTGCAATTGCCATCCTAAAAAGTTTACGTAGGGTTTCTTATGATGATGATGATGATGTTTGGTGTTTAATGGCGCAAGGGCCAGGTGTGGTCAAAGAGCGCCATGCTAATGTTAATGAGTTCGAAGTGGACAGATGGGTTCTGTGATCTTAATGTGCCTTGGCTGTAAAGGGGCCTAAAAGAGTTGATCTAAATTCCATAAAATGTAGGAGTAATAAAATTATGGGAATGACTATTGACGTGTACTATGAACATTAGAAGGCATTGAGATAGAATGATGTAATATATAAAATATGTGATTATCTAAATGTATAAAATAGTCTAGAGCACTACTGCCTCCCCGGGGCCCTTGAAACCCAAGGGCCTAGAGGCATGTGCTATACAGAGAATCCATCCTAGCGATATTCTCTGGAAAGTGGATGCGCTACGAAATGAATGGGCGTGTAACATGTAGTACAACATCTTTTAAGAAAGCGAGGACTGCTTTTGTCTTAAAAAGCGGTTCTTCAACAAGAAATATAGGCGGATGCAGGGGAATACAATGGCGGCATGCAAACGGGAAATCTTTCCTCCTGTCTCTTTCGGCTTCCCGGCACTCCAGGAAGACATAGAGGACGGTCAGCCGGTCGCCACAGCTGCCACAGGTTGGAGGCTCGTTACCGGACAAGAGAAACTTGTGAGTGCCAAATGTGTGTCCTATTCTCAGTCTAGTGAAGAGGACATCTGTTTTTCGTATTTTCGTAGTTGGGTGCCAGGGACCTAGCTTTGGCTTAATTAGGTGAAGCTTATTGTTTCTGTCTCCTACAAGCGTTGCCAGTGGCTTCGGAGTTTGTGTCGTAGAAAAGGCTTCATGTCTGTGGCAGGGACAGCAGCAGAACGAATACCTTGCGATGCTATTGATTTGGCGATCTCGTCGGCAAGCACGTTTCCCTCGATTCCTCTATGGCCAGGAACCCAGCATATTACTACATGCCTATGTGATAAGTAGATGTTACGTAAGAGTGAGTAGAGTTCATTAAAGACAGGATTCGTATGCTTTTGAGGAGAAATGAGTGCTTTTACAAGACTTAAGGAGTCTGTGAATATGATGGCTTTGTCCAGTTTCAGTTTCTTTATATGTTTTACTGCACACAGTACTGCGTAGACTTCTGCAGTGAAGATACTTGTTATGGGGTTCAACACGTCCGATTCAGTAAAAGAGGGACCAACAGCAGCGTAGGATACGCCAGCATGTGATTTTGATGCGTCTGTGTAAAACTCGGAGCAGGAGTACTTCAATTGAAGCTCCCGGAAATGCATAATAATTTCAAGCTCAGGAGCGTGCTTTGTGACCTTTACAAATGATACATCACATTCTATCACCTGCCAGTGCCAGGGCGGTAATAGCTTAACAGCAGGCATTAGGCGATGTTCGAGAAATGGGACGTCCATTTCTTCTCCAAGTTCTCTTACATGCAGTGAGAAAGGTAATCTCATAGAGGGTCTATTACGAAAAAGTGTTTCACACGTCAAGTCGCTCACGGTTGTGAAACACGGATGTTCTTTATTAGAGCGCACTTTAAGAAAGTAGTTAAAGCTGATGTATGTTCTCCGAAAATGGAGTGACCACTCATCGGACTCGACATACAGACTTTCAACAGGGCTTGTTCTAAATGCGCCAGTGGCCAGGCAGATTCCCAAATGATGAACGGGTCTAACATCTTTAGTGCGCTCGGGGCGGCAGAGTGATATATTACGGCACTATAGTCTATTCGTGATCGGACTAGGCTCCTATAAAGATTCAACAGGCACTTCCTGTCGCTACCCCATGTGTGGGATAGGATTTTAAGAAGGTTCATTGCTTTTAGACATTTTGTTTTTAGACATTTTAGGTGTGGAATGAAAGTAAGCTTGGAGTCAAGTATAACACCTAGAAATTTGTGCGCTTTGTTAAAAGGAATTTGCTGCCCGCCCAGTTCTAGAAAAGGATCTGGGATCAGGCGTCTCTTTCTTGTGAAGAGAACGCAGGAACTTTTGTGGGGGTTGATTTTAAATCCATTTTGGTCTGCGCACATGGACACCTGGTTTAAGGCCTGCTGTACCTGTCTCTCGCAGACTGTGAGGTTGCAGGATTTGAAGCCTATTTGTATAACGTCTACATAGACAGAATAATAAATAGCTGGTGGTAATGATGCACGAAGCGTGTTCATCTTTCCGACAAAGAGCGTGCTGCTGAGTGCGCCACCCTGGGGTACCCCAGTTTTCTGTACGAATGTACGCGACAGTGCAGGACCTATTTTCACCCGAAATGTACGGTTCTCAAGGTAGCTCTCTATTATAGTTAACATATTGCCGCGGATGCCCAGCGCCGAAAGGTCGCGCAGGATTCCGTACCGCCAGGTTGTGTCGTATGCTTTTTCCATATCTAGAAATACAGATAAGAAGAATTGTTTGTGTACGAAGGCATCGTGAATGCTCGCTTCGATGCGCACGAGATGGTCGGTTGTAGATCGCCCTTCCCTAAAACCGCATTGAAATGGGTCAATCATGTTACTAGACTCTAGGAGATGTATCAGACGGCGATTGATCATTTTTTCGAAAAGCTTACACAGGCAGCTTGTAAGCGCTATGGGGCGGTAGCTAGTGAGCAATGAAGTGTCTTTACCATGCTTTAAAATAGGGATCACAATAGCCTCCTTCCACTTCGATAACCAGCAGCCCAGATAGCATTGAGAAGTGTAAGTAGTGTGATTTGTGTGTCGGAGTGGAGGTGTTTAAGCATATCATACATGATTTTATCGGGGCCCGGTGCAGAGCTCCGACATACTGACAAGGAGGCTTTAAGTTCAGCAATGGTAAAAGGGCGATTATAAGGATCGTTTGGCGTGCATTTCCGATTCAGAGGCTTGAGTTCTTCTATTTCTTTATATTTAAGGAAGTTTTCTGAAAAGTGAGTGGAGCTAGACACTCGCTCGAAGTGTTCACCCATAGCATCAGCCTGGTCTTGCAGGGTATCGCCTTGTGTGTTTACCAAAGGGAGGGAGTATGTTTGTCGCCCTCTTATGCTATTTACCTTATTCCAGACTTTGGCCTCACCTGTATACGTGTTGATACCCGATAAAAACTTCTGCCAACTGTCTCTTCTGGCCTGTCGGCGGGTTCGCCTGCCTTGTGATTTTACTTTTTTAAAGTTGATACGATTCTCCGCAGTGGGGGAGGCGCGTAGCAACCCCCACGCTTTGTTTTGTTTCTTTCGAGCGATCCTACAATCGTCGTTCCACCACGGGACACGCCGTTTACATGCCAAGCCATTTACTTGTGATATACATTTATATGCGGCATGTATTATGAAGGCTGTGAAAAACTCCACTGCAGCATCACTTCCTAACGAAGACATGTCAGCCCATGAGATACTAGTAAGAGATTGAAATTTCTCCCAATCAGCTGTCTCAATCTTCCACGTAGGAGCGTGTGGTGGATATTGGTTTTCTTTAGGTGATCTTAGCAGTATAGGGAAGTGGTCGCTGCCATAAGGGTTGTTGCCAACTTCCCATTCAAGTTCAAGCACTACAGACGGGGAGACTATGCTAAGATCTATTGAAGAATAGGTCCTGTTTGCAAGAGAGTAATATGTGTGTTCCTTCTTATTCAACAGGCACGCACCAGAAGAGAGAAGGAACTGTTCAACAAGTCGTCCTCGCGCATCTATACGAGGGTCGCCCCAGAGGTAGTTGTGTGCATTGAAATCGCCAAGAACAATATAAGGTTCTGGCAATTCATCTATGAAGGACTGAAATTCATATTTAGTTAATTTAAAATGTGGGGGTATGTAGAGCGAGCACACAGTGATAAGTTTGTTTAGGAGAACAGCACGAACTGCCGCTGCTTCAAATGGCGTTTGTTGCTGCAAACGTTGACACGCTATGCCTTTCTGAATAACAATGGCAACACCGCCCGATGATGCGAGAGCATCATCGCGATCTCAGCGAAACGTAACATACTGTAGGAGGAAATTTCTGTGTTTCGATTTTAAGTGTGTTTCCTGTAGACACAGCACTTTTGGATTGTGTTTGTGGATGAGTTCCTGCATATCATCAAGGTTTCTAAGAAGACCTCTGACGTTCCATTGAATTATCTGTGTAGCCATATTGGAAGCAAATAAGTGCTGTGTGTATGGAAAAGGAGGTGATGCCTTAGGTTACAGAGCTCTTTCGAGGCCCTGTAACGGGGGTTCTGCCCTTTCTGGAGCGTTCGAGGGAGCCTCGCCGCTCCTTAGGCGCTTTGTGCGCCTTGAGAATAGGTGCAATGTCCATTGCTGTTGTGAGGCGTCGGACACGTGCTCCTGCGAGTGAGACGTTTCCCGAGAGAGTCCCGCCTTGGAGGGCAAGACGCCTGCGCCCACCAGCCCGGAGGTCGATGGGGCTCCCTGAGGGATTTGGTTGCGCCGGCTGTTGCCAGCACTGGAAGGGGCCGGGGAGGTTGGGGCACTCTCGGTTGCGCCCACCTTCGGGGTTGGTAGTCCCTTCTGCTCGGTTGGTGGAGCAGCGCTAGCTGCGACCACCGTGGGGGCAGATGGCGTGACTGCCGACTCACTATTTGTGGGTCGGACAGTCGCCGGAGGCCGTTGTGACGCTGCCCCCTGACGCGCCACTTCGGCAAAGCTTTTCTTTGGCAGGTATGCTACCCGCCTTTGTGCCTCTTTGAACGATATATTCTCTTTTACTTTTATATTTACAATTTGTTTTTCCTTCTTCCATGAGGGGCATGACCGCGAGTACGCGGCGTGATCCCCGTCACAGTTTACACAGTGGAGAGAGTTCTTACAAGCTTCAGTGGCGTGTTCAAGGGCACTATATTTCGCACATGTTTGGCGGCCCCAGCAGCTCTGCGAACTGTGGCCGAAACTGTGGCATTTGAAACATCTTAGGGGATTCTTGCACATATGGTCTGACACGGAGCTTGATGCGCCCGGCCTCTACAGACTCGGGCAGAATACTTGAAGCAAATGTGAGGATTAGGTGCTTCGTTTGAATTTCTTTTCCATCCCTTGTCATCTTAATTCTTCTCATCTTGACAACATTCTGCTCACTGAAGCCCTCCAGGAGCTCAGCCTCTGTCAGCTGGAGCAAATCGTCATCCGAGACAACGCCGCGGGTGGTGTTGAGAGTGCGATGTGGAGTTACTGTCAATGGAACATCCCAAAATGATACTAGACTGAGCAACTTTTCGTATTGTTTCTGATAATGCAGCTCTAATAGGAGATCACCACTTGCCAGCCTTGATACCTTGTAGCCTGGACCAAGGACATCAGTTAAGGACTTGGAAACTAGGAAAGGGGAAATGTTTCGTACTTGTTTATCGAGTTTTTCTGAGTGGACCACATGGTAACGTGGAAAGTTCGGTCTTTGACGTCCAAGGAACTGGGAAACTTCCTCGGTGCGCCCTCTTTTCTGAGGGCGATCAGGAAGCGGAGGGAAGGAGCTAGCCATAAAGGAATTGAATTTTCGGCAATAACGCCAGCCACCCACCATGGAGCCCTACAAGGGTACGCTACAGGGACTGTATGTACAGGTCCTGTAAGCGCCAGCTGTACGTCATCACTATAACCAAATATGAAATAACCTAAGTAGGCTATTCACACAAGGTTAACCCTTGCTGCCTGGAAAATTGGAAGTAAAAAGAAGCCAGGAGAAGACAGGAAAGATGGACAGTGAGAGAAAGACGAAGGCTGGAGGGAGAGAGAGACAGGAAAAGGCAATTACCGATTTCCCCCGGGTGGGTCAGTCCGGGGGTACCGTCTATGTGAAGGAGAGGCCAAAGGGGTGTGTTGCCTCCGCCGGGGGGCCTTAAAGGTCCAAACACCCAGCATCAGCTCAACCGCCTGGATCCCCCTTTCCCAAGACACGGCTATGCCGCGCACGGCAACACGCGGGAGGGTCCAACTCTCATGTGCTCGGGTACGTGGTGTCGCAACACACCAAACGCCTGCTGACGCAGACACCCCTGCGGGGCGGGGTTTCTTTTCAATACGTGACCTTAGTTTGCGTTTTGCTCCTATCTATCGTTGTGGTCCTTTCTTTTTCTCGTATTTGTGGACCTCGTATCGTTGTATCTGCACCTTTTGTCTCGTTGATCGCAGGCTCAAGTGTAGATCTACGGGGCTATACTGTGTAATAGGCTTGTCAATATATATATATATATATATATATATATATATATATATATATATATATTATATTATAATACCAAGACCGATCAAGTTGTCAAGAGCTGCTTATTCAAAGAAGGCAACGCTCCCAACTCACGCGCGAAGATGTAGAAGAGCAGGGAAGGTGATGATGGGCTATGTACAAATGAAAACGACGAAGTACGTTAATAGTGCTTACACTAACTTCCCCCCGTCACGGAAGCGGCCAGCCTGGCCGCAGATTAGAGATTATCTAAACGGGGAGTGAAGGGCTTCATCCGTGAGACGTGAACAGTTTCTGCATTCCGGCGGCGCCGGTGGGTGACGGAGTGTACTGGGCGGACGACATAGTTCACTGCAGATGTTTGCTGCACATCGGTGTATGGGACAATGTAGCGTGGAAGGAACTTCTCACAGAGGCCTGGGGTGCGGAGGGGAATCCAAAGCAGGACTTGGTCTCCAGGGTGAAAACGTAGGCCACGGCGTTTGTTGTCGCAGTAACGCTTACGCTCAGCTTGGGTAGCTTCTGTGCTTTGCCGGGCGATTTGACGGCAATGTGCAACTCGGGCAGCAAAATCTTCTGGAAGCTACGCGTTAGGCGGAGAAAGTGCGAAAAAGAGTTCTCTGTCGAATATGGTGGAAGGAGATCGTTCATACACAAGGAAGAAAGGGCTGTAGCCGGTAGTCCACTGAATAGCAGTATTATATGCGAATGTCACAAAAGGAAGAATTTTATCCCAGTCAGTGTGGCCAGGACGGATGTACATGGAAATCATGTCAGACAGCGTACGGTGGAAGCGCTCAGTAAGGCCATTGGTTTGCGGATGATAAGTAGAAGTAGATTTGTGGACGGTATTAGTGGCCTGAAGAACTTCCTCAAGAACTTGTGAAATTAACGCCTTGCCACGGTCACTCAGAAGAACGCGAGGAGCTCCGTGGCGCAAGACGATGGCGCGCAAGAAAAAGTCGGCGACCTCAGAAGCGGCGCCGGATCGCAGAGGGGCAGTCTCGGCATACCTTGTTAAATGGTCGACCGAAGTCACAATCCAACGGTGACCGGAGGGTGTCAACGGCAAGGGACCATATAAATCAATGCCAACAAATTCAAAAGGTGCGTTCGGGCAAGGGAGCGGTTGTAATAAACCGGCAGGAGGGGATGTCGAGCGTTTGCGGTGCTGACATGACGCACAAGAGGCAAAAGTATTTGGCCACCGTTGCGGATAGACTAGGCCAGAAGCAGCGGGTCTTTATGCGGTCGTAAGTCTAGTGGAAGCCTAAGTGGCCAGCCGACACGTCGTCGTGAAGTGCCTCTAACACCCGCAAACGAAGGCAGCGAGGTAGAACTGGGACCCACCGGTGACCTGTTGGGTGGTAAACGTAGCGGTGTAGCACGCCAGCTCGAAGGCGGAATTGTCGAAGTTGGCGTCGCAAGTGGCTGTTCGGTGGTTCGGCGAACCCACTAAGGCGATCCATGAGAGCTCGACAGTAGGAGTCGGCCCGCTGAAGCGAGACGAAATCAGAGCGTGATGAAAGCGTAACTTGGTCTACGGGCGTTATCGAGAGTTTGTGTGAGGCAGGCGTAGCATCGGAACGACGTGGTGGGGAAGACGACGGTGCGTTACCGGGAGAGAGTGAGAGTGGGCAGCGAGACAATGCGTCTGCATCATGATGGCGTTTTCCAGACTTGTAAGTTATAGTGCAGTCATATTCCTGCAAGCGGAGCATCCAGCGTGCTAAGCGTCCTGACATGTTTTTCATTGATGACAGCCAACACAGAGCATGATGGTCGGTGACGATGGTGAAGTGGCGGCCGTAAAGGTATGGGCGAAATTTCTCAATCGACCAAACTATAGCCAGGCACTCTTGCTCTGTAATGGTGTAGTTCCGCTGTAGTTCCGCTGTAGTTCAGTATGAAGTATGGTGGGGGCTCGATTATCGAAGTGGAGAAGCACTGGTCCGGAAGTAAGATGCCACTTAAGAGCTTGAAAAGCCGACTGGCAGTCGCTAGTCCACGTGAAAAAGGCACCGGTAACCAGTAGCTTGTGTAGAGGAGCTGCTATTTCTGCGAAGTTGCGCATAAATCTACGAAAATATGACGCCAAGCCGAGGAAACTACGTAGATCTTTCTGTTGCTGGGGCTGAGGAAACTGGAGAACGGCACTAATCTTTTCGGGGTCAGGCTAGATGCGATCTTTTGAGACGACGTGACCCAATACTTTGATCGTCTTGCTTGCAAATTTGCATTTTTTTGTATTGATCTGGACCCCAGCATTCGCAAGGCACTTGAGAACTTTGTCTAATAGATGAAGATGTTGGCTGAAGTCAGACGAAAAGATGACAATATCGTCCAGATAACAGAGGCATGTCTTCCATTTTAGACCACGAACTACGTTGTCTATCATGCGCTCAAATGTGGCAGGAGCATTACAGAGGCCCCAAAAGGCATCACGTTAAATTCATAAAGGCCATCCGGTGTAGCGAATGCGGTCTTTTGTTTATCAGTCTCGTTCATCGGAATTTGAGAATATCCTGATCGAAGATCAAGGCTGGATAAATACTCCGCCTCTTGTAGTGTGTCCAAAGCGTCGTCAATTCGAGGTATTGGATATACGTCCTTGCGTGTGATCTTATTGAGCGCTCGATAATCCACGCAAAAGCGAACGGAGCCATCTTTTTTCTTTACCAGGACCACGGGTGAAGCCCACGGGCTAGATGAAGGTCGTATTATCTTCCGCGCAAGCATGTCAGCAACCTGTTGTTCAATGACCTTTCGTTCAGACGGCGATACATGATAGGGGAGTCGTCGTATTATAGCGGAACCATCGGTTTCGATGCGGTGTGTAGCCGCAGGAGTTTGGCTCAACACAGGGGAACAGTTATCGAAACATGCTTTGTGTTTTGCCAAAACCACCATTAGGCCTTCGGACTGCGCGGCTGTTAGGTCAGAACCAAGAACGGCTGGAGGAGGGAAAGAATCGTCCAAACCTGAGGTTGGTGCTGGCGATGAAGAAGGGCAAAGCGTGACTATAGAGATAGGTTGAGTGTCGGCGAGGGTTGCCACAGTCATCCCTTTAGGCAGCATCACAGGATTTGGGGTCGTGTTGCAAGCAGACAGAAGGGTGCGGCCGCGTGAAAACCGGACGAGACAGGTGGCAATGAGAATTCCGCGATAAGTGCAGCGGGAAGAAGGGGCGACTAGGGCGTCTCCGTCGGCGATCTGACTGGATGTTACTGCTACAACGTCTTCGTGACCAGGACGCAGGACGTAGTCTGCAGCGATGGCCAAGTTCACGCATGAAACTGAAAAGTCCGCAACCGGTTCAAGCTCTGTATCCGTGATGTGGACAACTTCCTGTCTACATGAAATGACGGCTGAAGCAGAATGTAGGAAGTCCCAACCCAGTATAAGTTCATGGATACACGTTGGAAGGATGATAAACTCAATGTGGTGGCGTATGCCGTCGATGAGAACACGAGCAGTACACTGTCCGTCGGGGTGAATGAATGCATTATTAGCACCGCGCAAAATAGGTCCAAGATAAGGCGTTCTTACTTTACGGAGCCGGAAACACAGATCACTCCGAAGAACAGAAACGGCGGCACCGGTATCGATGAGAGCTGACGCGGGAACACCTTCGACAGTCACAGAAAGCATGTTGGCCGGGCGAACAGGAGGAATTTTTGAAGACCGATAAGAAGCTGTTTCCCCTCCAAAAACTGCAACAGTTAGTTTTCCGAGTGCTGGTCGACAAAATGGGAAGTGGGGCGAAGCGGTGATGTAGAGCGCCCGTAAGGTGATGGAGAACGACGTCTGGCCGAACGGGAACTATGAGGCAGATTGGGAGCAGCTGGAGGAGACGGAGAACGCTGTTGAGGGAACGAGTACGATCCGGGATAGTAGTCGTCTGATCGGCGAGCGCGGTCTCTTTCGTGCTCAGCATAGCCTCGTCTTTCATCCTGCTGGCTAAGGCGGCAGAAGCGAGATATATGGCCGCGTATACCACAGTAAAAACAAACCGGACGAGGTGGACGCCACTGAGGGTACGATGGCGCAGCAAGTGCTCGGGTTCCCATCGAGGCCACATGGTCATAGGAAACGCCAGTAGGCACGGAAGTCACGGTTAGGGTGGGTAGCGAAACAACATCCGCGTAGGTTGGTGTGGAGCGCGCTACCGGAGCAAGATGCGTCGTGGGTGTAGTCATCGCTGTCAACTCCTGCTTTACGACCTCGCGCAAGTCGAAGGTGGGGGTTGGGGCGCAGGCAGCAGGTGGACGCTTTAGGTCATGTAGTTGAAGCTCTTCGCGGATGATGGTGAGGATAAGAGCACGTAGATCTGGAGAATGGGGATCCTGAGGATCGCTGCTGTCATGTGGAAGACGAATAGACTGCAGCTCGTCGAGGCGTTGACACATTGAAGTGATGTCTTGGACAGAAGCCGGATTTTGCACGATTAAGGCGTTAAACGCAACAGGCCCAATGCCTTTTAAGATGTGGTGAACGCTTTCGGCTTCCGTCATGCTAGGATTCGCACGGCGGCACAGAGCCAAGACATCCTCTATGTATGAGGTGTAAGACTCTTGGGGAAGTTGGCGGCGCGTTTCCCAGCTTCTGTTTGGCGACTTCTGCACGGCCAGACGAGGAAGCGAAGATTTGTCGCAGCTTGGAGGTAAACTTGGACCAATCCGCGATGTCGGAGTCTTAGTTGAAATACCACGTCTTTGCAACACCGGTCAAGTAGAAGGCGACGTGCCTCAATTTCTGGGTATCGTTCCACTTGTTGCAAGAACTCACGCGGTCGTAGTGGTCGATCCAATCGTCGACGTCATCACCGCGGAGTCCCGCAAAGAGAGGGGGATCACGCTGAGGGCTCGTCACAGTCGAAGAGGGCGCCGCAGGCGGGGTCATCTGTGTGGTAGGGTTAGAGCCGCCAGAAGGGCCAGGGCTGGAAGTGTCCATTGTTGTAGGGGTAGCTGGGTGCAGGCGGCGACCGGAACGGAGCTCCAGGGAGGACGGGAATGCGAGAGGACGTCGGGGTCTTTACGTACCTCCACCACTTTATAATACCGAGACCGATCAAGTTGTCAAGCGCTGTTTATTCCAAAGAACGCAACGCTCCCAACTCAAGCGCGAAGTAGTAGAACAGCAGGGAAGGTGATGATGGCTATGTACAAATGAAAACGACGAAGTACGCTAATAGTGCTTACAATATATATATATATATATATATATATATATATATATATATATATATATATGTAATGTGAGGCAGCAGTTATCACGACGTTTATTACGCGTCGGAGATGCGGCGAACCGACAACGCCCACAGCACGGATCACACACAAGAGCAAGCCCCACAAGCGATGATGAAGAAGAACCCCATGTGAACTCCACATGATAATGATCGTGTACAGATGAGAAAGAATAGCTTATAAATACCCACACATATCTCCCCTCGCGCGAGAGCGGCCATCCTTGCCGCAATTCAAAGGGGTGGCGAACGCCTCCTTAATGGCTTCATACGGGAAACGTGGGCAACCTCAGCAGCGAGGCAGCGGCGGTCATCTGGAACAATAACTGGTGCCACGCGATAGTTAACCGAAGACGTCTGCTCCAAGGCTTTGTAGGGGCCGATGAACCAAAGCTGAAACTTGTAACACAAGCCAGGAGTGCTAACTATTGTCCAGAGTAGCACTTCCTCGCCAGAGCGGAAGCACACGACGCGATGAGAGGCGTCGTAATGCTGCTTGCGGTCCTGTTGCCGTGCTTCGGTTTTGATGCGGGCGAGCTGGCGACAACGCAGAATGCGGGACACATATTCTTCACAGGAGGATGGACATACATTGACAGTTGGCGCGAAAGGAGACGTCAAGTCAGGAAGGGGGCGAACGACCATAGATAGGGTAGAAGGGCGAGTAACAGGTCGTGCGTTGAACGGCGGTATTATAGGCAAAAGTCGCGAATGGCAAAACTGCGTCCCAGTTTCTGTGATCTGGTTCAATGTACATGGCTAGCATATCTGACAGCGTGCGGTGAAATCGCTCTGTAAGGCCGTTGCATTGCAGATGGTAACTGTAGGTAGTCTTGTGGGTGGTTCTGCAGGCTCTGAGTACCTCGTCTAGTAGTTACGAGAGGAATGCTTTTCCCCAGTCGCTCAGGAGGACAAGACGAATACCGTGACGCAGTATTAAGGCTTGAAGTATGAATGCAGCAACTTCAGAGGCTGAGGCAGAACTCACACAAGCTGTTTCAGCGTAGCGTTTGAAGTGGTCAGCGGCTGACACAATCCACCGTTTACCGGTGAGAGTCACAGGAAGAGGAACATACAGGTCAATGCCAATGACTTCAAATGGTTGCAACGGACACGGAACCGGTTGCAATTATCTGCTTGGAGCTGATTTACGGAGCTTTTGACGCTTGCATAGAGCGCAGAACGCGACATACCTCGCTACACTGGTGGACAAGCCAGGCCAGTAGAAGCGACCTTTCATGCGGTCATAGGTTTTCTGCAAATCAAGGTGACCAGCAGTCATTTCGTCGTGAGAAGCCTGCAGGACATGAGCACGTAGAGAGCGCGGTAGAACAGCAACCCAGCGTTGACCGTCAGTGTGATAGACATGACGGTACAGGACACGTTTGTCAATCTTTAATTGCGTCACCTGTCGACGAAGGCGGGCATTAGGCGGGCGTTAGGCGGGCGTAAGGCGGGCGCGTAGCTCCTTGAAGGTGGTCGATGATGCGCCGACAGCAAGAGTCGGCAAGTTGAGGAGATTCGAAGAATTTGTTGTGGTGTGGAGGCATCTCGTCTACAGTGGCAAACGAGAAATCATATGAAGATGATGATGATGATGTTTGATGTTTAATGGCGCAAGGGCCAGGTGTGGCCAAAGAGCGCCATGCTAATGTTAATGAGTTCGTAGTGGAGAGATGGGTTCTGTGATCTTAATGTGCCGTGGCTGTAAAGGGGCCTAAAAGAGATGATCCAAATTCCATAAAATGTACGAGTAATAAAATTATGGGAGTGACTATTGAAGTGTACTATGAACATTGGAAGGTACTGAGGAAAATGACGCAATATATAAAATATGTGAGGTGCTAAAATGTCTGGAGCACATCTGCCTCACCAGAGCCCTTGAAAGCCAAGGACCTAGAGGCATGCGCTATGCAAAGAACACTATCGTAGATGTATCCTCTGGAAAGAGGATGCACTACGGAATAATGGGGCTTGTCACGTGTAGCACAACATCTTTCAAGTAAGCGAGGACTGCTTTGGTCTTGAAAAGCGGTTCTACACCAAGAAACATGGCCGGATGCAGGTGGACATGATGGCTGTATGCAAAAGGAAAATGTTTCTTCCTGTCTCTTTCGGCTTCCCGGCACTCCAGGAAGACGTGGAGTACCGAAAGCTTGTCGCCGCATCTACCACAGGTTGGAGGCTCGTTACCGGTGAGGAGAAAGTTATGAGTGCCGAACGTGTGTCCTATTCTTAGTCTAGTGAACAGGACGTCTGTTCTTCGTGTTTTCGTTGTTGGGTGCCAGAAACCTAACTTAGGCTTAATTACGTGAAGCTTATTACTCGTTTCTGCGTCCCACAAGCGTTGCCAGTGGCTTCGTAGTTTGTTTCTGAGGAAAGGCTTCATGTCTGTGGCAGGGACTGCAGCAGAACGAGTACCCTGCGATGCCATTGATTTGACCATCTCATCAGCAAGAACATTTCCCTCGAATCCTCTATGGCCTGGAACCCAGCATATTACTACATGCCTGTGTGATGAGTAGATGTTACATAAGTGTGTAGAGTTCATTAAAGACAGGATTTGTATGCTTTTGTAACGAAATGAGTGCTTTTACAAGACTTAACGAGTCTGTGAATATGATGGATTTGTCAAGTTTCAGTGTCTTTATATGTTTTACTGCAGACAACACTGCGTAGGCTTCTGCAGTGAAGATACTTGTTAGGGGATTCAACACGTCAGATTCAGATAGAGAGTGACCAACAGTAGCGTAGGATACGCCAGCATGGGATTTGGACGCATCTGTGTAAAATTCGTAGCAGGAGTACTTCGATTGAAGCTCTCGGAAATGCATGGCAATTTCAAGCTCAGGAGCGTGCTTCGAGACTTCTACAAAGGATGTGTCACATTCTATCACCTCCCACTCCCAGGGCGGTAATAGATTAGCAGGAGCCATTAGGCGATGTTCGAGTATTGGGACATCCATTTCTTCACTAAGTTCTCTTACACGTAGCGATAAAGGAAGTCTCATGGAGGGTCTGTTACGGAAAAGTGTTTCGCATGTTAAGTCGTTTACTGTCGTGAAACACGGATGTTCCTTGTTAGAGAGCACTTTAAGAAGGTAGGTGAAGCTGATGTATGTTCTCTGAAAATGTAGTGACCACTCGTCTGACTCTGCATATAGACTTTGGACGGGGCTTGTTCTAAATGCGCCAGTGGCGAGGCGGATACCCAGATGATGAACAGGGTCTAACATCTTTAGCGCGCTTGGTGCGGCGGAGTGATAAACCACGGCACCATAGTCCAGTCGTGATCGAACTAGGCTCCTATAAAGATTCAATAAACACTTTCTGTCGCTACCCCATGTTGTATGGGATAGGATTTTAAGTAAGTTCATTGTTTTAAGACATTTTGCTTTAATATATTTTATGTGTGGGATGAATGTAAGCCTGGAGTCAAGTATAACGCCTAGGAATTTGTATTCCTTGTTTACGGGTATACGTTGCCCATACATTTCAACAGTGGGATCTGCAGCAAGCCCTTTTTTCCTGGTGAAAAGAATGCAAGAACTTTTGTTGGGGTTCACTTTGAACCCGTTTTCGTCTGCCCACTTGGAGACTTTGTTTAAGCACTGTTGTACCTGCCTCTCACAGACTGTTAGGTTGCAAGATTTGAAACCTACTTGTATGTCGTCTACGTAGACGGAATAAGAAATAGATGGGGGTAATGTTTTACGAAGCGTGTTCATTTTAACTACAAAGAGCGTGCAGCTCAGTACGCCTCCCTGCGGTACCCCAGTTTCCTGTATGAATACACGCGACAGCGCATTACCTATTTTCACTCGGAATGTACGGTTTTGCAGGTAGCTTTCTATAATGTTTAACATATTGCCGCGGATCCCCAGCATCGATAGGTCACGAAGGATGCCATAGCGCCAAGTTGTATCGTACGCCTTTTCCATATCGAGAAACACGGATAAGAAGGACTGTTTATGCACGAAGGCGTCGCGAATGTTTGCTTCCATGCGCACTAGATGGTCGGTTGTAGATCGTCCTTCTCTATAACCACACTGATACGGATCAAGAAATTTATTTAATTCAAGGAAGTGTAAAAGTCGACGGTTTATCATTTTTTCAAAAAGTTTGCATATACAACTTGTGAGGGCAATCGGGCGATAACTTGTTACTAATGTGGGGTCTTTGCCCTGTTTAAGAATCGGAACGACCAACGCTTCTTTCCATGCGGTAGGGAGGTATCCTGCAGCCCATATTGCGTTAAAAAGTGCTAGCAGAGTAATTTGAGTACCACTGGGAAGGTGTTTAATCATGTCGTACATGATCCTGTCCGGTCCAGGTACGGAGCTCTGACATGCAGTCAGGGAGGCTCTTAACTCGGCGATGTTAAAAGGCGCGTTGAAGGGTTCGTTATGTCTGCATTTGCGGTCGATAGCCTTGTGTTCTGCTACTTGTTTGTGTTTTAGGAACGCCTTGGAGTAATGTTTAGAAATGGAAACATATTGGAAGTGTTCGCCAAGGGCGTCAGCTTGGTCTTCCAAGCGGTTTGCTTCGCCGTTTACTAGGGGCGACGGATGAATTTCTTGCCCCTTAAGCCTTTTCAGCGCATCCCATACTTTGGATTCTTGAGTATATGAATTTATACCCGATAGAAACCTCTGCCAGCTTGCCCTCTTTGCCAGTCGTCGCGTCCTTCTTCCCTGCGATTTAACCTGTTTAAATTCTATTAGATTTTCTGCTGCAGGACTTTCGCGTAGTTTGCTCCAAGCTTTATTTTGTCGCTTCCTCACCTCTCTACAATCGTCATTCCACCAAGGGACCCGTCTTTTGGATGAAGTGCCTCTTGTTTGAGGAATGAACTTTTCAGCGGCGTCAATGATAAAAGCGGTGAAGTATGAAACAGCATGATCTATAGTAAAATTATCTATAAAATCCCGTGATATGTGGGTGGATTCTCTAAAACGTTCCCAGTCAGCAGAGGCCAGTTTCCATCGAAGAAAGTGTGGATGCAAGTCATGTTTGTTTACGAAGTTAAGCGTTACTTGGAAGTGATCACTTCCCAATGGGTTTTTAATTACATGCCATTCTAAATGAGGAAAGATGGAAGCGGATCCGATCGCCAGGTCTATTGATGAGTACGAGTTATGATGAATATTATAATACATTGCTTCTTTCTTATTAAAGAGACACGCACTGGTGGTTAAAAGGAAATTTTCAATGAGTCGACCTCTCGCGTCGAATCGCGAGTCTCCCCACATTGTGTTATGAGCGTTAAAACCTAACACGAGTATATAGGGCTCGGGGAGCTGGTCAATGAGCTTATAAAAGTCTGTTTTTTCGAGACGCTGGTTCGGAGGTATATAAATGGAACACACTGTTACTATTTTATTAAAAAGAATGGCCTGAACAGACACTGCCTCAAGGGACGTGTTAAGGGCGACGGGTCGGTAAGCTACCGCCCTGTCGGCTATTATTGCTACACCGCCGGAGGCATTAGCCTCCTCACGGTCTTTGCGGAAGATGGTGTAGTTTCGAAGAAAATTTCTATTGGTAGATTTGAGGTGTGTCTCTTGAACACACAGCAGCTTCGGATTATGTTTGTGTATTATTTCTCTAATGTCGTCGAGGTTATGTAGAAGTCCTCGTACATTCCACTGTAGTATTTGTGTTTCCATTTTGATAAATAAGTTTGGTGCTGTGTGTTTAAGAAACGGATTAGTTCACAGGCGCTTTGAAGGCGCCGTGACGGGAGTTTTATCTCTTTTGGAGCGATCGAGAGGGCCTCGCCGCTCCTTAGGCGCTGGTGGCGCCGTGTGGCTGGTGGTTGTGTCCATCGCCTCTTGCGAGGCGGTGGACGGGCGCTCTTCCGAGCGCTTTGTTTGGCGTGAAGGCCTCGGCACGTTGGACGAGGCCTTCGGGGTCACCTGCACAGAGGTACACGGCCCCGTCTGCTGGGTTGGCGTAGCAGCACTAGCTGCATCCGCCGGGGGGGCGGATGGCGTCGCTGCCGCCTCACTGGGTGTGGGTCGGACAGCCGCCGGAGACCGTTGTGGCGCTGCCCCCTGACGCGCCACATCGGCAAATGTGTTTTTGGGCAGATAAGATACCCGCCTGCGTGCCTCCTTGAAAGATATGTTTTCTTTGACTTTGATTGTCACAATTTCTTTCTCTTTTTTCCAAGACGGGCACGACCGCGAGTATGCGGCGTGCTCCCCTTCACAGTTTGCACAATGGAGAGTGTTCTCACAAGCTTCAGAAGTATGTTCGTGGGCACTGCACTTCGCACAGGTTTGACGGCCTCGGCAGCTTTGCGAACTGTGGCCGAACCTTTGGCACTCAAAGCATCTAAGAGGATTTGGCACATATGGCCTAACACGGAGCTTGATGTACCCGGCCTCTACAGACTCGGGCAGAATACTTGAGCCGAATGTGAGTATAAGGTGTTTGGTCTTGATTTCTTTGCTGTCACGCCTGATCTTAATTCTTTTAACATTGATAACATTCTGGTCACTGAAGCCCTCCAAGAGTTCATCCTCAGTGAGCTCCAGCAAGTCGTCGTCCGAGACAACACCGCGGCTGGTGTTCATCGTACGGTGCGGGGTTGCAATTACTTGGGTTTCCCCAAACGCCACTAGTTTTGTCAATTTCTCATATTGTTTCTGATCGCGGAGCTCCAAGAGGAGATCACCGCTTGCCATCCTCGACGCCTTATAACCTGGACCAAAGACTTCAGTCAATGTCTTAGAAACAAGGAATGGTGAGATAGTTCGCACTGGTTTAGCTGGTTTTTCAGAGTGGATCACGTGAAAATGAGGGAAGGATTCTTTTTGCCGACCAAAAAACTGGAATACATCATCGGTGCGCCCTCTTTTCTGAGGGCGATCAGGTAGTGGAGGGAAGGAAGTAGCCATGTGTGGACGTGTAGTTTTCGGCAGCAACGCCAGCCACCAACCATGGAGTCCAACAAGGGGACGCTGCAGGGCCTGAAAAACAGGGCCTGCAAACGCCAGCTGTACGTTGCCGCTATAACCCAATATGATATAACCAAGGTTGGCTACACACACAAGGTTAACCCTTGCTGCCAGGAAGGTCGGAAGTAATAAAGAAATGAGAAGGAGACAGGAAAGGTGGAAAGTAAGAAAAAGACGAAGGTTGTAGGGAGAGAGAGACAGGAAAAGGCAACTACCGATTTCCCCCGGGTGGGTCAGTCCGGGGGTGCCGTCTTTGTGAAGCAGAGGCCAAAGGGGTGTGTTGCCTCCGTCGGGGGGCCTTAAAGGTCCAAGCACCCGGCATCGGCTCAACCCCCAGGATCCACCTTTCCCCAGACACGGCTAAGCCGCGCACGGCTACACGCGGGAGGGTCCAACCCTCGTGTGCTCGGGTCCGTGGTGTCGCAACACATCAAACGCCTGCTTGCGCAGACGCCCCTGCAGGGATCATATGAAGAGGGATCATATGAAGAGGGATCGTGCTAAACCTTGTCGCGGAAGGTAGTTGGAGGTCCATTGCATGGTGTTGTAGGAAGCGGACAGCGAGAAAGCACGTCTGCATCCTGGTGTTTTTTAACGAACTTGTAGGTAATAGTAAAGGCGTATTCTTGCAAACGAAGAATCCACCGACCAAGTCGTCCAGACGAGTTGTTCAGTGTTGAAAGCCAGCATATTTCATGATGGTCTGTAACGATGGTAAAATGGCTCCCGTAAAGATAAGATCGAAACTTCTGCACACACCAAACGATAGCTAGGCATTCCTGCTCCGTGATGGTGTAATTCTTTTCGGTGTTTGTCAGAACGCGACTTGCGTACGCGACGACCCTCTCACCTAAACTGTCGTCTCACTGTAGGAGAATGCCACCAACGCCGTGACCACTAGCATCAGTATGCAGGAGGGCAGGAGCACCTTCATCAAAATGGCGAAGTACTGGTTCAAATGTGACAGCGCGCTTTAGATGGGCGAAGGCTCATTCACATTTGGGAGACCACACAAAGGGAACATGACGAATGAATGAATGTTTGATGTTTTATGGCGCAAGGGCCAAGTATGGCGAAAGAGCGCCATGTCCGTGTTAATGAGTTTGCAGTGAAATCATGAGTTCTATGAAGTTGGCGTGACGTGGCTGTAGAGGAGCCTTAAAAATAGTCGCGCTAAAGTGCGTAAAATCTGTATAATAAGATTATGGCGATGACTTTTGAGGTGTACTATGAACAGTAAGACGCATTTAAAAAGAATGATATGATGCGTAAAAATATATCAGGTTATATAAGATATGCTAGAGCCCTACTGCCTCCTTAGAGCCCTTGAAACAAGGGCCTGGAGGCATGTGCTATTCAAAACAATTATCGCAGTAGCATCCTCTGGATCGAGGATGCTCTACGAATTTAATGGGTTTATAACGTGCAGAACGACATCATTTAAGAAGTTGAGGACTGCCTTGGTGTTAAAAAGCGGTTCCTTGCGGAGAAACATAGCTAGGTGTAGAGGGATGTAGTAATGGCATGCAAGTGAAAAATGTTTCTTTCTTTCAGATTCGGCTTTCCGACACTCCAAGAGGACGTGGAGGACGGTCAGCCTCTCACCACATCGACCACAGGTTCGCGGTTCATTTCCAGTAAGCAGAAAATTGTGGGCACCAAATGTGTGCCCTATTCTGAGGCGACAGAATAAGACATCTGTTCGCCGAGATTTTATTGAAGAGGGCCAAAAACCTAGCTGTGGCTTTATAACGTGCAGTTTATTATTTGTTTCTGCGTTCCACATGTGCTGCCAGTGTTGTCGCAGTTTCCTTCTTAACAAAGGCCTCAGATCTGTGAAAGGGACAGCAGCCGTAGGAAAAGTAGTTAGCGATGTGGATGATGTGGCCATTTTGCCAGCTAACACATTACCCTCGATGCCCCTATGTCCAGGTACCCAGCATATTACTACGTGTCTATGTGACAGATAAATATTGCATAATAGCGAGTAGAGTTCAATGAAAACAGAATTTGTATGCTTTTGTAAAGAGTTCAGCGCTTTTACAAGGCTTAACGAGTCTGTAAATACTATTGCTCTGTCGAGTTTAAATTTATTTATATGTTTTACTTCAGACAGTACGGCATAGGTTTCTGCAGAGAAGATACTCGTTAAGGGGTTCAATACATCAAATTTAGAAAATAGAGGGACCAACAGCAGCATAGGATACACCAGAAAGTGATTTTGATGCGTCTGTGTAGAATTTGGAACAGCAGTATTTCGATTGAAGTTCACGGAAATGCATAGCTATGTCGAGGTCAGGAGCATGCTTTGTGACCTCCACAAAAGATACATGACAGTCTATCACCTGCCACTCCCAGGGCGGTACTAGCTTAGCTGCAGGCGTTAAGTGATGTTCGAGAACTGGAACATCCATTTCCATGCTAGTTCTCTTGCACGCAGTGAAAAAGGCAGTCTCATAGAGGGTCTCTTATGCAAAAGTGTTTCACAGGTCAAGTCGTGAACGGTTGTAAAACACGGATGTTCCTTATTAGAGCGAACCTTGAGAAAATACGTTAAGCTGATGTATGTTCTCTGAAGATGGAGGGGCCACTCATCCGACTCTACATATAGACTTTCAACAGAGCTTGTCCTAAATTCGCCAGTGCCCAGACGGATACCCAGATGGTGAACGGGGTCTAACAACTTAAGCGCACTCGGTGCGGCAGAGAGGTATACTACGCCACCATAATCTAACCGTGATCGAACTAGGCTCCTGTAAATATTCAATAAACACTGTCTGTCGCTACCCCACGTTGTGTGGGATAGGATTTCAAGTAAGTTCATTGTTCTAAGACATTTTTCTTTAAGATGTTTTATGTGAGGTATGAAAGTGAGCCTGGAGTCAAGAATAACACCAAGGAATTTGTGTTCTTTGTTGACAGGGATTTGTTGTCCGCCCAGTTCTACACAAGGATCTGGGACCAGGCCTCTCTTCCTTGTGAAGAGAACACATGAACTTTTGTGGGGGTTGATTTTAATTCCATTTTGGTTTGCCCATTTGGACACCTTGTTTAAGCACTGCTGAACCTGTCTTTCGCATACTGTAAGGTTGCAGGATTTTAAGCCTATTTGTATATCGTCTACATATACGGAATAAAAAATGGCTGGTGGTAGTGAAGCACGTAGTGTGTTCATCCTAACGATAAAGAGAGTGCAGCTGAGCACGCCTCCTTGGGGTACACCAGTTTCCTGCGTGAAAGGACGTGATAGTGCATTGCCGACTTTTACAAGGAAGGTACGATTGGACAAGTGGCTTTGAATTATTTTTAACATATTTCCACAGATGCCCATTCCCGACAAGTCTCGCAAGATCACGTAACGACATGTTGTATGACATGCCTTTTCCATATCGAGGAATATCGAGAGGAAATACTGTTTGTGTATAAAGGCATCGCGAATATATCCTTCAATGCGCACAAGATGATCGGTTATTGACCGCCCTTGTCTGAAGCCACACTGATAGGGATCGAGTATATTGTCGAGTTCAAGGAAATGTACGAGTCTGCGATTAATCATTTTTTCAAAGAGCTTACACAGACAATTTGTAAGAGCTATCGGACGATAACTTGCTGCCAAGGAGGGGTCTTTTCCCTGCTTCAGGACAGGAACTACAATCGCTTCTTTCCATGTAGATGGGAGGTATCCCGCAGCCCACAGAGCGTTGAAAAGTGTGTAGTGTAACTTGTGTGTCAGTATGTACGTTTCTGATCATGTCATACATGACTCTGTCAGGTCTCGGTGCAGTGCTTTTGCATGTGTTCAAGGCAGCTCTCAACTCGGCAATACTGAAAGGCCGGTTATAGGGTTCATTCTGGGTGGATTTTCTAATTATTGGCTTACATTCTTCTGTCTGTTTATATTTCAGAAAGGACTGAGAATCATGGGTTGAGCCCGAGACGCTCTCAAAGTGCTCCCCAAGTGAGTCTGCCTGATCTTGCAGGGTATCGCTTTGTGTGTTTACCAAAGGGAGTGCATGTGCTTGCCGCCCTGTTATCCTAATAACCCTGTTCCAGACTTTGGCCTCATCTGTGTACGAGTTGATGCCCGATAAAAACACCTGCCAGCTTTCTCTTCTGGCCTGTCGGCGGGTTCGTCTGCCTTCGGACTTTACTTCTTTAAGGTTGATAAGATTCTCTGCAGTGGGAGATGCGCGTAGCAACCCCCACGCTTTGTTCTGATTCCTACGTGCGATTCTACATTCATCGTTCCACCACGGGACACGCCGTTTGCATGCCGAGCCACTTACTTCACGTATGCATCTAGATGCGGCATCTATTATTAAGGCTGTAAAATACTCCACAGCCGCATCAATACCTAGCGAGGACATGTCATCCCATGATATATTATTTATGGTTCGGAATTTCTCCCAGTCGGCTGTGTCAATCTGCCACCTAGGAGCCTGTGGTAGACATTCGTTTTCTTTAAGTGTTAATAGTATGGGGAAATGGTCGCTTCCGTAAGGATTGTTCGCAACTTCCCACTCGAGTTCAGGCAGTATAGACGGGGAAACAATGCTGAAATTAATTGAAGAAAAGGCATTTTTTGCAAGATAGAATTAAGTGGGTTTCTTCTTATTCAGAAGGCACGCAACAGAAGAAAAAAGGAACTGTTCGACAAGACGATCTCCCGCATCTGTAAGAGAGTCGCCCCACAGGGAGCTGTGCGCATTGAAATCGCCAAGAACAACATAAGGTTCTGGCAATTCGTCTATAAATGACTAAATTCATGTTTGTTTAATTTGTAGTGTGGGGGTACGTAAAGCAAGCTAATGGTGAAGAGTTTGTTTAGGAGAACAGCTCGAACCGCCACTGCTTCAAGAGGCGTTTGGAGCTGTAAATGTTGACACGCAATGCTTTTGCGGATAACAATAGCTACACCTTCCGATGATGCGATAGCATCATCGCGATCTTTGCGGAAAGTTATATACTGCCGGGGAAAGTTTGTGTCTTTTGATTTTAGATGTGTTTCCTGTAAACACAGCACTTTTGGATTGTGTTTGTGGATAAGCTCTTGCACGTCATCAAAGTTCCTAAGAAGACCTCTAACGTTCCATTGAATAATTTGTGTATCCATATTGAAAGTAAATAAGTGCTGTGTGTATGAAAGCGGAGCTGATGCCTTAGGTTACAGTGCTCTTTCGAGGACCTGTAACGGGGGTTCTGCCCTTCCTGGAGCGTTTGAGGGGGCCTCGCCGCTCCTTAGGCGTTTGGTGCGCCTTGAGGGCAGGAGTAGTGTCCATTGCCTCTTGTGAGGCGCCGGACACGTGCTCTTGAGAGCGAGAAGTTACAAGAGAGAGTCCCGCCTTGGAGGGCAAGACCCCTGCGCCCATCAGCGCGGAGCTCGATGGGGCACCCTGCGAAATTTGGCTGCGCCGGCTGTTGCCAGCGCTGGAAGGTGCCGGGGAGGAATGAAGCAGCCTCGGCTGCGCCCACCTTTGGGGTCGATGGCCCCGTCTGCTGTGTTGGCGTAGCAGCGTTAGCTGCAGCCGCCGAGGGGGCGGATGGCGTCACTGCCGCCTCACTGGGTGTGGGTCGGACAGCCGCCGGAGACCGTTGTGGCGCTGCCCCCTGACGCGCCACATCGGCAAAGGTGTGCTTTGGCAGGAAAGATACCCGCCTGCGTGCCTCTTTGAAACTTATGTTTTCTTTTACTTTAATTGTGACTATATCCTTTTTTTTCTTCCAAGATGGGCACGACCGCGAGTATGCAGCGTGCTCGCCTTCACAGTTTACGCAGTGGGGAGAATTTTCCCAAGATTCAGAAGTGTGCTCATGAGCACTGCATTTCGAGCAGGTTTGGCGGCCTCGGCAGCTCTGTGAACTGTGACCGAAACGCTGGTATTTGAAGCAACGCAGGGGATTAGGGATGTATGGCCGAACACGGAGCTTGATATACCCGGCCTCGATGGATTCGGCCAGAACACTTGTTCCAAGAGTAAGTATCAGGTGTTTCGTCTGTATTTCTTTGTTGTCACGCCTCATCTTAATTCGTTTAACGTGGATGACCTTCTGCTCACTGAAGCCCTCCAAGAGCTCAGCCTTAGTCAGCTCCAAGAGATCATCATCAGAGACTACGCCACGGGTGGTATTCATAGTACGATGCGGTGTTACTGTCACTTTGGTGTCGCCAAATGATACTAGATTGGGTAGGTTTTCATATTGCTTCAGGTTGCGGAGCTCCAAGAGGAGATCACCGCTTGTCATTCTGGATGCTTTGTAACCTGTAACAAGAACTTGGGTCAGAGACTTGGAAACGAGGAATGGTGAGATTGTTCGTACGGGTTTGTTTGGTGTTTCGGAGTGGACTACGTGGAAGCAAGGAAAAGTTTCTTTTTGACGGGCGAAAAATTCTAAAACATCATCGGCACGCCCCCTCTGCAGGGAGCGATCAGGTAGTGGGGGAAAGGAGGTAGCCATAGGAGATAGTAATTTCCGCATTAACGCCACCCACCCACCGTGGAGTCCTTCAAGGGGACGCTGCAGGACCCGTGAAACACGGCCTGCAAACGCCAGCTGTACGTTACCACTATAACCCAATATGACATAAGCAAGGTTGGTTACTCACACAAGGTTAACCCTTCCTGCCAGGAAGGTCGGAAGTAATAAAGAAATGAGAAGGAGACAGGAAAGGTGGAAAGTAAGGAAAACACGAAGGTTGTAGGGAGACAGAGACAGGAAAAGGCAACTACCGATTTCCCCCGGGTGGGTCAGTCCGTGGGTGCCGTCTATGCGAAGCAGAGGCCAAAGAGGCGTGTTGGCTCCGCCGGGGGGCCTTAAAGGTCCAAACACCCGGCATCGGCTCAACCTCCAGGATCCCCCTTTCCCCAGACACGGCTAAGCCGCACATGGCTACACGCGGGAGGGTCCAACCCTCGTGTGCTCGGTTACGTGGTGTCGCAACACACCAAACGCCTGCTTACGCAGACGCCCCTGCGGGGAGGGAACATTAGAACGCAGTAATTTGTGCAGAGGTGACGCTATTGAGGCGAAGTCTCGTATGAATCGGTGAAAATAGGAAGTGAGGCCTAGGAAACTACGCAAATCTTTGGTCTTTTCGGGACGAGAGATGTGCCGAACTGCCGAAACCTTGCCAGAATCAGGACGAATGCCGTCTTTGATCACAATGTGACCTAACGCCTTGGTCGCAAATTTGCATTTCTTGGTGTTTAGCTGAAGTGAAGCGTTGGCAAGGCACGTAAGAACTTCATCCAGACGTTTCATGTGTTGAGGGAAGGTTGACGAGAAAACAACAATATCGTCCAGATAGCACAAGCAAGTCTTCCACTTCAGGCCACCAAGAACGGTGTCGATCATGCGCTCGAACGTTGCAGGCGCATTGCAGAGGCTGAATGGCATGACATTAAACTTGTAGAGCCCTTCTGGTGTTAAAAACGCTCTTTTCTCCTTATCGTTTTCATGCATAGGTGTCTGCCAGTAGCCGGAACGCAGATGGAGAGTAGAGATGTACTCGGCACCCTGTAGGGAGTCTACGTCATCGTCTATTCGTGGCATAGGATATACACCCTTGCGTGTGATCTTGTTAAGTGCTCGGTAGTCGACACAAAATCGAACAGAGCCGTCTTTCTTGCGAATCAAAACAACGCGGGATGACCACGGGCTAGCAGAGGGGCGTATTATGTTCCGTAGGAACATGTCGGTGATGTTCTCATCAATGAAGTCCCTATCGGCTAGCGATACGCGATACGGTCGACGGCGCACGATGGATGTACGATCTGTCTCTATCCGATGCGTCGTAATCAAAGTCTTTCCCAACGAAGCTTCATGTTTTTCGAGCAAAGCAAGCAACTGTTGTGACTGCGAAGGTGTCAGGTCGGAACTGATGGCAGCTGCAAGAATTGAAGGAGATGAGGCCTGTCCAATACAAAGAACTTCAAAGGAACTGCTTTAAGGGAAACAACATAGATATAGTCCGATTCAGTGGCGCAAGCCAATGTAGTGCCTTTAGGGATGAGCCTTTTCGGATGTCGGGTTTGTAGCGTAGAGGAGTGCAGAGCCATGACCAAATCGAACCAGCCGTGATGCAAAGGCTATCCCTCTTGAGAGACAGCGTGGAGATAATAATACGAGCACGTCACCGTGGTCAATGATATCAGACGTGATAGTAAGAATTCTTTGATGGCGAGGAGGTAGCGCGGTATTTTCTGCAGCAAGCAAGTGAAGTGGTGCGCCATCGACATGAAGTGAATAGGTAGTGCCGGTCATGTGGACAACGCGTTGCCCGCAGTAGATAGACGCGGAGGCCGTAGAAAGAAAATCTCATCCCAATATGAGCTGCTGGCCAGGCGAACTTAATACTGCAAATTGTACCTAATGCTGAAGTTCATCGATGGAAATAAGAGCAGTGCACATGGCAATAGGTCGAATGGCGGCCCCTTGAGCACCGAGTAGCGTAGGTCTATTATAGGAGGTCGTAACTTTCCGGAGTTCGCGAAGACAATTCACTGTGAATAACTGAAACACTATCACCAGTGTCTATCAAAGCTTCCACTTGTACACCTTCTACTACAACCAATTTCATATTGTACGGACGTGATAGAGGAATTTCTGTCCTGTCGTTCGATGCAGCTTTTTCTCCAAAAGCTGTAAAATTCACTTTTGGAGACGATGCTCGGCGAATCGAGAAGCAGGTCTAAGTGGTGACCCAGAGCGGCGAACGGGTGACCGCGAGCGGTGTCTCGCAGCACGGTACGTCGGAGCCGTCTCGGATGCTACAGTAGGCGATGGAGAGCGGCCGAGATTGGAGCATAAGGACGGCGTTGCTCATGGAAGCTCCCTAGACGGTGGAAAGTAGCTTCGGGCCAAAAGTCATCCCGTTCGTATAAGTCATATCCGCGACGCTCTTCTTGCAGGCGCTTGCGGCAAAACCGTGCTACGTGGCCACGATAGCCGTAGTAGTAGCTGATGGGACGAGGAGGAGGCCACTGCGGATAGCTGGTTTGGGTAGGTGTGCTGGTAGTCATGAAAGACATGTGGGCCGGTGTTGGTTTCGGAGGCATCGGTGTAACGATGGCTGGAGTAACTGCTGTTACTTGTGCGTACGTTGGTGGGGCCCTAGTCGTTAGAGGGTCCGTGCACGCTGCACCAGCCATGTACGCCAATTCCTCCTTGAAACGTCTCGCAGATTGGTATCCGAGAAATGAAAAGGCTTTACGACGAAGCCATGATACTGTAGCTCTTCTATAATTATTCTGCGGATCATCGCTCTTAACGTAGGGACGTCGGCAGTGTGTGCAGTGTTGTCTGGTGGCACCCGTACTGATTCGAGTTCGTCAAGGCGCTGGCAAGTAGCGATGGTATCAGCGACGGCAGTGGGGTTCTTGATGGCTAAAGCATTGAAAGCGATAGCTCCGATGCCTTTGAGGATGTGGTGAACCTTGTCTGATTCAGTCATGGCCGTGTTCACGCGTCGACAAACAGCAAGCACATCCTCGATGTACGACGCATAATATTCCCCGAGTGGTAGCTTGCGATTGTCGAGCGTCTTTTTTGCGAGGGTGGAACGAACAGCCGGTGTGCCGAAGATTTGTCGGAGCTGCTTTGAAGGCGCCGCAGTTCGTGAAATGAACCTCATGATTGAAAGAACCAAGTCGTCGCTACTCCTGTCTGATAAAAGGTGACGTCGCGTAGCTTGGACACATCGTCCCAACGGTTAGCCGAACTCACTCGGTCGAAGTCGTCCAGCCAATCCTCGAAGTCTTCACCGCGAAGTCCAGCAAACAGATGAGGATCACGCTGTGCCCATTGAGAATCCAATACGGATAGGCTGGGGTAGCCGAGGCCGAGATGGTTGAAGTAGTCTGTTGGCTCGTCCTGCGACATGCTGGCGGACAGCTGGCACAATCGTCAACCTGATCGGAGCTCAAGGAGGTTGAGCGGGGACGGAGTGAGAGGACGGAGGACCGAAGAGCACACCCCACCACTTGTGAGGCAGAGGTTATCACGACGTTTATCACGCGTCGGAGATGCGGGGAACCAACCAGGCCCACAGCACGGATCACACTTAAGAGCAAGCCCCACAAGCGATGAAGAACCTCATGTGCACCCCACATGATGATGATAATGTACAGATGGCAAAGAGTAGTTTATAAATGTCCACAATATATATATATATATATATATATATATATATATATATGTGTGTGTGTGTGTGTGTGTGTGTGTGTGTGTGTGTGTGTGTGTGTGTGTGTGTGTGTGTGTACCTATGGCAAAGACAGTAGGCAGCTCGGAATCAACGTTTCGAGGAGACTCATCAGTTGTTAAGTTGTAGGCACTGGGTTAAGGCGACCCTTATTAGCCCATAGTATACCGCGAAGGCGTCCGTCAGAACACTTCAGAACTGCCAGCGATACGCAATGCTGGCACCAAGTCAACATTCGCTCTCTCATTGTCTAAATGTCCAGTCGACCGGAGTCGTATGTAATAACGCGTGACTCATCCATCGAGTCAAGTAACGATTATGCAATGTGCGCGTAGAACATTGCTTAACTTTAATCATTTCAGGTCTATGTGTAACTACTCATGTTGTCGTTAATCTTTTCCTTCTTTCCTTTCTTTAAACATAGACCTGCGACAACCGAAATTCTGGATACATTATGAACATAAACTGCGACGACGTGTTCAAGTGCGCGATCAATTAGGACCAAGCGAGCGGTTGCGCCATCACGTTTCACAACCGAGTGTCCCTACGTGCGAAGGTGAGTACAACGACGCTGTGTGTGGTTGCTTTTCTTTCTTTATTTACTTGAAGCCGCCAGTCGTACTTCGAACGTAAAGTTTCGCATGGAAGCTGCGCTTTACCTGCACCATATCTGAAACGAGACTTGTTACACGGTCCGCAACTTTCTTGCAGCTGACCTTAGTGATTCTGTGATTACCGCGGCTTTAGAGTTACTGTGCAGCACCCGCCGAGTCGAGTATGCCCTTGGTATAAAATAACTTGTATGCTTTAGGTAGTACGATTGTTTGCAGTTTGGGACATGTGTCGGAATGTACGCTGTGCGCCCTTCGCGCTTTACGGCGGCCTGCCGAGTTCGTGCGGGTGCCATGTGTGCGCATGGAGTTCGCGAAGCGCTCTGGCAGTTTATATATATGTATATATATATATATATATATATATATATATATATATATATATATATATATATATATATATATATATATATATATATATATATATATATATATATATATATATATACACATGTGTTCTGTTCACGCGCTTCGCACAACAGGGCATGTCGCAGTTCTTTGTCCTTGTGCGAAACATTTTCCTAGCGTACGTCTGTGCATTATTTGATACCGGTTTCACACGGGGCTCTTTTAGCCGCTATCCAGTCCGTTACAAATCGAATTTCTCGGTCGGGATTGGCTCCTCTGCGCAAGCTACGAGAGTGAGCCAGTCGCATCAATAATTTCGATCCGGATTGGGCTTGATCGCGATCGAAAGTGGTCGTGTGACACCGGTTTTACACATGGCTCCCACATAGGGAACACTTTAAGTTCAATGCTACTGAGTGAAGAGCATGTGCATATATATGCCAGTGGTGGTATGTGGGCAAGTCTTTCTGGTGAAGCCAATACTTCTGCATTCAAAACATTTCAATTACCCGCGTAGTGCATCATTGTGTCTACTTCGACAAAACGGAGCACCAGTGCAGATATCTGAGCATACCTGTCCAGGGCAGCGAGTGTGTCTACCTTGACACCACTACCAGCATGTGCGGCAGTTCTATTTCCAGCAGCGGGACTGCACAATAATCAGTAGAGTGCTCTCAAGCTGTTTATCCATGAAGCTCTGCCTGGACTGTGTGCCAAATATTTTTGGACGTGAAAGTGGGGGTGAATTGGTAAACATCAGTGGAACTGTGCCTGGACTTTGTGGCAAATGTTTTTGGATGTGAAAGTATGAGTGAACTGGCAAAGAATTTGCTCTGGGATACATATATTAAACGTTTTTCTCATTCAGAGTGCTTTTTTTTACTTTAGGAGACTGGAGATGTGCGCAAAGTGTGACATGTCAGTGTGCTAATTAATGTATTTGCTGGTTTGCAAATTATTCGTTGCAACTTTGTTTTTGCCAGAGAGGTACAACTTTGCCTCTTGTAAAGCGCTTTTTAGATAAAACACTTACTATTTATTATGACCATTGCTTCCTTTGTTACAAAAGTGCAGCTTCCAGTGCATTCCAGTTTATTTCCATGTTTATGTAAGTTTCTAATATGAGGCTTGCATATTCATTTCTCACGTTCTGGAGTGGCAAGATGCAGCATTACTGTCTCATCGTTCGCTGTACTACAGTAGGGTTCACTTGTTACACTTGTTACACGTTTAAGTGTTCTGCACTAATTTGACTTTATTGCTTGTTTGTTGTATGGTTATTTTTTCTCGCCATTACCTTCTTTGATGTATCCTAAAGGCAATATTTCAAATTTTACATTGTTCCCATTTTTTTTTATTTCTGCCACAGGATTGTTTTATGATGGTATGCGGTGGTATTTCTTTTTGTGCTCTTTTCAAGCTTCTAGCTGATTGGTAACATTCCTTGGAGGCAGTTACTATCCGATTCATACTCTTGCATTTTCCAGTCTACTTCTTCCATTCGCTCCGATGTCACTTCTGCATAACTCTAGTCCATCTAATAGCACTTGCACTTTACTATGATAAATTAGACACTTTAGTACACTCCAGGTTTTTCTGTTCATTTTTGCATGTGTACTTGGAATTTTGTTTATGTGCTAGTGAATGTTCACTTTCGAGTTCATTACGAATCCTTTTTGCGACTTTTGTCATTGTTGATGTACTTTTACTTCTATTTGCATTTCTCACACAGTTTGTTCGAACCTTGCATAAGCATTACATTTTAATAAAGTGTTTTTGCTTTGTCACAATGTTCTCATTTCATGCACTCTTGGCATGAAGGGCTTGGTCTGGCCACCTGCCAAGACGTCGCCATTTGTTCTTTGCAGGATGTCATACCCATTGTGGTTGTAAGGATCGTAGCTTACTAAAGGCGGTATTAGGGATTCATTATTCCTAACAAGCTCATTTTCGTGCGACTTGGTAGAGGATGCGTCGACCATGCGGGGAACAGTGCTTGGCGCTGCGCCATGGCTCTTATAGTCATCATCGACGCTTCTAGTCATCTGGGGCGCGATTGGAGATCGTCGTTCAAAACGCCCGATCAGTTTCACCTCACGCGATTGGCCTAGGCCGTGCCAACGGCCTAGGCCAATGAGGTTTGTTTCGCGTGAGGCGAAACTAAACGCGTGTTTTCAACAACGATGTCTGATCGCGCCCGTCACCCGCGAAAATTAGCTTCAGATGATCGTAAACCTTTCAAGACCGCTTCTAGGCCAGCTTTTTGATAACGTCCTAAAAACGTTTAGAAATTGGTTACGAATAGTTTTGGCAAAGGGATTACTTGTGTCTTTCCCAATTCTATTTCTAGACCAGCTTTTCGGATACGTCTTGCAGACCTGTTCTAGATCGTCTCAACAAAGTAATTAAGCCGGACATTAGTAGAGATATACGACGTTTTCCCGCCGAAGTTCTCTCATTCGTGTCTTCTTTAACCCGTTTTTATCGTCTTGGATAAACGCTACGAAAACGTTACGTATCTCTTTTGTGCTACCTAGGACCCCATAATTTAATTTTAACGCGAGAGCGTTAAGGAGCTCGTATCGCACAAAAGCAGGTGTCGTCGTCAGCGTTGGCCGTGAGCGATAAACGGCGGAATGAAATACATAAATAAAAACAACTGGTAAGATGGGCTAGGTGGGAATCGAACCAGCGTCTCCAGAGTGTGAGACGCTCCCACTCAGCCATGAGTTCGATGTTTCAAATTAAGACAAAAGCGCCTGTAGTGAATGCGGTGTTGCCTTCGAAACGAGCCGTAGAAAGTTATACTGCGGTGTATATTGGTAATTATGAGCATGTAAATTACAGAAGTCGCAGTTATACACGTTGCAAAGTACATTTCCGCTACATTTCTTTTGCGCTTGGCGCACATGCAGAGCCATCTTGCGGCAAACACTGAAGACCCCCTCCTCGCAATGTACGGCGCTGCCCCGACAGGTGGCACGCCACTCGCCCGCTTCTCCGTTTCGTCTCGCTTCAGGGCATTGGGGCCGTGCGTGGACCGGTGCGAGGATGCCCTAATACTCTTGCGTTTAATAAGTTTTATCGCTATCTCCCCTTCCAACTTCCAGCGTGCGTCACTCAAACCCTCGTCTTTAGGCGACGCGGCTCCTCTTTCCGCTCACAGCGCGATTCCTAGGTGCAGCGTCCAATGCGGCACGCCTCTGACGTGATCCCTGCGCCGTAGCGCGTCTGGTGGGAAAGCGTCCCCTGCGATGTGTGCCGTGCTGCTGGCGAGCAGTCATGCGTCTGCGTGGTGCTAACAAGCGAGATAGAGGACGATCCCATCGAGGCGTCAGCCCCATGATAGCGTCCGCCTTCATGGCGCGTCGCCGCCCGGCTGTCCGTGCCGATCACGAGGTTTGGCTCGCGTAGATCGTTTCTCCCTCCGAGACATCGAGTTCTTTGGTTCCTTCCTCTTGCTCAGGCGCACGTTTCGTCTTTATGGGACTCAAGAGCATGCTGAGCAAATGAGTTCGCGGTGCGAACAGGGTGCGATAACGCTATCGCGTTCCACTCTTGAAGGTGAAGCTTAAGCCTCCTCCAAGTTTTTAATTTAATTTTTAAACACTCTTTATGTGGCAACCGGGCATCAAGCTTTAAAGAATAAATAACTGTAAAATAAATTGGTCTAAAGGGCTCCTAACATTGATAAAATTATTTTATGATAGTGGCCGTGAATACTGGGGACGACGACCTACGGAGTCGCCATCTGTCGGAAGCGCCTCCCTTGCATAGTATAAGTGATAACGCGGCGCGCTCCTCATAGGTTTGGCTTATGGCGCTCAATGAAAAGCACCACGCGGCAGCTCTCCTGAAGATTTCTGTAAGTACTCTCAACACGAGGGGAATTTTTTTACAGTCAAAATAATAACCTTGGGCAAAAGGAAAGCACAGAATCGTCTACAGACGCTATCTCGTTACTGAACATGTACAGTGAACGCCACTGTGCACCCGCCGTGGTTGCTCAGTGGCTATGGTGTTGGGCTGCAGAGCACGAGGTAGCGGGATCGAATCCCGGCCACGGCGGCCGCATTTCGATGGGGGCGAAATGCGAAAACACCCGTGTACTTAGATTTAGGTGCACGTTAAAGAACCCCAGGTGGTCGAAATTTCCGGAGTCCCCCACTATGGCGTGCCTCATAATCAGAAAGTGGTTTTGGCAGGTAAAACCCCACAATATAATTTTTAACGCCACTGTGCACGGTCGCCTTGATGCAGTCTCCCGAACCAGCCTCTTCCGTGAAAGGTAGGCAAACGCTGAGAGCAAACTATGTGAAATATGTTGTTATAGTGGGCTGTCTGTATAACCAAATGGAGCGTAACAGAATGAAGCCTCTCTATGCAGCGATCGCACGGGCTCACAGCGACCGACTGCGCGTCTGCATGCATGTGCGCGCACAATGTTTTGCCTTGTCTGCAAGAGCGTTTTCGCACCGTGCCGTGCGCGAACGAGCACAGCAAAGGATGAAAAAGCGAGCCCGGATGAAAGACGGCGATAGCAAGGAGGAAAGCGGAAGAGAGGGTATGGCGAAAGTGTAAGAAAAAGCGTAGTGCCGCGCTAGACTTACTCTGCGGTGACGATGGCTACGAGATGACGCTAGAGTAGTGGGCATACTCTGTTCATCCATGACGCCAGCGATACTACATATGGAAACAAAGCGCTGCGCAAGTGGAGGTCTGCCTGCGACGGCTGTTGCGAATCGCGCCCACGCGTCGCCTACGCGCCGTTCCTCGCGAACCTCGCGGTAAGCGAGGCAGTCGCGCCACACTTCACTTCGCTTGCAACATGTTGCACGCGACAGATTGTTCGCGCCAGCCAATACATCGCGAAATTCTCAGTGAATTTTTTCAAGTTCTTTCCTAATTCTAATTGACGCCATCGTCGTACCCCATGCACATATACGTAAACCAAAGTGAGGTATAGGGTTGCCAAAAAAAGAAAAAAAACAATGCTCTCGCATTTCAAAGGGCCAGAATTACTGTCTGTCCTGCTCAGACCAGTGTGCAGCACCACGACGTGGAATCGTAGGGTGCAGCTCAGCCGGCACGCTAATAAGCATGCGCACAGAGCTCGTGGCAGCAATGTGCCACGTGCAACCACGCAGTTGAGATAGACAGGGAGGGCCGAGACACTTCTGCCAAGGCGTTCCAACTTGTGTGTCTCGGAGGAAGCCGGGCGCTTTTGCGGTCTAGAAATTATACACGGCACCGAAACTTCTTTATTACTAGCACCCACAGCTCAGCGAGGTGTGTAGCCAGGCAAATTGGGGGGCTTTGCCGTTTGTTGGCCGATTCGATTGTCGTTTAACCGTGTGCGCACGTTTCGGATGCTGCCCGCGTAGCGCCCAGTGCGCACCCATGGTGTAGCGTTGAGTCCGGCATGCTGCAGCACGTGACACCTGCAACCAGGCTGACATCTCCAGCTACAATTCAAGCTTCCGAGTGTGTTTTACCGCCAACCACACCGCTTTCTTCGGTGCGACTATCTGTTAGCAGCTGTGCCGCGAGTACGGGCGCCCTCGGGAATATCTCGGGATTGTTTTAATGCGGGAACTATGCCTGAAACAGCTGCGATTTTTCATTACAGCAATAGTCACAAGTGTGTACCGGCCGCACTAATACCAGGCTAATATCCGACACAAAGCATTTTTTATTTCGTTTCCCACTTATACCACTTCACAAGACAACACGCCGCTGCTGTTCCTGCTTCGCTCAGACGGAGATCTGTTATAGCCTTCATCTTCGTTAGAACTGCGACGGGTAACGCAAGACTTTTTGAATGGATAGATCGCATGCTTACCAGCTGTAAAGTCGCAATCGAATAACGCACCACCCTTACATTCTGTCTCAAGCAGCGATGACGGCAAAACGGCGCCCTCTGGGCACTTAACATTTTCTTTTGAAAGCTTCAAGGGCAACCCCGGCGAATTTTTCGCCATGTCAAGGTAATGGAATATTTAGGTTCCCGAGATCCTCCTGTTACGCGTCTCATAGTAGAATTGTTCCGCAAATTCGATAATAATTTTAAATGAGCAAGAAAGGGCAAACACGAAATTGAAATCCGATCAAGCAGCCGAGCGAACCTATTCGTGTGATGTCACGGGTGTCCGTACAGCGAAAGGCGCGCAAGCCGTGTCCGTCTCGCCCGCTGGCCGCGAAGAGCAGACGCTCTGCTGAATTATGGCCACGCCGAACGTTCAAGTGACAATGTCAGCTGCACCCGCGCTTCGGATCTGTCAAATATTGACAGTTAGGATACTGACGAATTCAATAGCCACGAATCTCGGTTCGCATTCAACCCGCCACCTCGACAGCCAGCGCCCATGCGCTACATATCATGCTGCAAGGTGAAGACCAAAGGCAGTCCTAACCACTGATTTATATGTGCTGCTTGCTATTTTAGGTGTTTTACCTCTGGTCAGGGAAGCGCTTCGCTTGCTCACTGTAAGATGTGGAGCATTTGCTTACATCGGCATGTGCAGCGACCACTCCTTGTTCGCTTGACATATAATGCTAACCGCTCATCAGTGACATCAATTAATGTCGGAATATATCGAAACTGGCAGATCTTGTACAGGATGGTCCTTTGTGAAAGGCAACACGCGAGCGCGTGGCCTGTGCTCTGCAGAGGCTACCTAGAGCACCAGCAACAGGCAGCAATAGGAAGCACGTCCGCCTGTAGTGTCGTCTGCTGCCGGTCAAAATAACCAGACACGGCTGATAGGCAAGCGGCTGTAGGACTGCCTCCTGCGCCAGCAGGATGCGCAACAGGTGGGGTCTGCATCGCAGCTTCTGCAAACGGCACTCGGTATGCTAGCACAGTGGAAACGTAGAAGAACGAACATATGCCCGCTAGCTAATAGGCACTCTCAACCAGTGGCGTAGCCAGAAATTTCGTTCGGGGAGGGGGGGCGGGGGTCACCATGCAGCTCGGCCTCCTCCTTAAGAGGAAGCTTTAGCTCGGGTGCTCCTATCTAAATACATGTAGAAGGGGAATTCGTTTTTCTCGGCAACCACGGCACCAATTTTGACGACGTTTGTTGCATTTAACGGAAAAACTGAAATTCTAGTGACTGCTCGTTTCGGATTTTTCATTTGGGTAGTCAATTCATTATCAAAAATTGGCCAATATCGCAAATTTTCAGAAAACGAAACTATCTAGTTTATAACTCTGTACCTCAGCAATAAGAATTGGCATCACAATTCTGTGAATTGCACCTAATAATACATCTAAACCGAACAAAATGGATTGTTACACATGAATCTCAAAAAATTTGTATTGTGGAAATACGGCTTTTGCAGAACCCTTGTACACAACATGATCAATTCACGTAAGCTACAAATTGACATACCAAATTTACCCGCTTTGACTGTTAGAATAGATGCCATTTACAGAACAGCGATATCTGTTCTTGATGCAACGCTATTCATTTGTAAACGTCGTGCTTATATCTTTTCCGAACTTTCAAATTTTTCGAAGTATATTAAACAAAATTCAAGCCCTAAATCGACATTCCGCTTCCAATAGACACCAGAACTTTCTCTCTCAAATACAACAAATTTCATTAAAAGCGATTCAGGGGTTCTCACAGAAAAGCGTTTCTGCGTTTTACATGTATATGAATAAGCCGAGTGTGAGTTGGGCCCGAGCTAAAGCTTCCTCTTAAAAAAATTGTCAAGGGATGAAATACATGAATAATAATTTCATTTCCATTGCCAAAGAGGTTCCAAACGAATTCTTGAACGCTACGCACTGTCAAAACAAGTAAAATATCTATTTTTCATAAAACTTACTCGTATGTGCAAAAAAGTGTGCACAAAATAACTTTTATAAATGCTTCCATGTTTTTTGTGTATTTAATAGGTAAAGAAAATATCACACGAAATTTCGAATTATATATCAGTCCGAAACCAGCAAAGTAGTGCATGCCGCTGATATGAAAAATGTAAAGGTCATGAAATCAGCAAGTTGCGGGCAAATATGTTAATGATACTTTGTGATTCAAGAACTGTGTTTACATTCTTGTGCATATGCAACGGCCAGTTAAAAATCTCGATGACTCTCTCATTTGTTCCAATATATTAAGCAGGAGCAGCCGTCACCGGTCGTGTATTGTGAGTGAATGCACCGAAACTATAGTCTCAACAGGGAGCACGTATAAAAAGCAGTTCTGCAAAACATGCGAGGGCGAGTCAAATGAAAGTGATCCAATGCGAATATAAGAAAAATGGGGTACTTTATTGGAAAGTAGTCTCCATGGGCATTTACACATTTGTCCTATTGACTAACGAGTCGCGTGATTCCCGTCTCATAAATGTCCCTGGGTTGCTCTTTCCAAAAGTCAGGAACTGACTCTTTCACGTTATAGTCCGACATGAATCTGGTTCCCTTGAGCTGTTTTTCGGTTGCCCTAAAATGTGGAAGTCGCAAGGCGACAAATCTGGGCTGTGTGGCAGATGTTTCAGCGTTTCCCACTTGAACTTTGCCAGTTTTGTGTTAATCACATCAGCGACGTGGGGACGGGCATCGTCGTGGAACAAGATGACCCCATTTGTCAATTTTCCCTGTCGTTTGTTCTTGATTGCGAAACGCAGCCGTTCCGGCGTTTCACAATATTTGAAAAAATTGATAGTCTCTCAAAATTTAGCAAATTCTCTCAGTAATGGCCCCTGACGATCGAAAAAAAAAGGACAACGCCACCTTTCCGGCGTAAATGACGGCCTTTGCTTTCTTTAGGCGTGATGAATTCGAATGTTTCCACTGTAAGCTTGCCGTCGTGTCTCAGGCTCGTAATAGTGGCACCATGGTTCCTCCCTGATCACAATTGCAGACAAGAAGTCGTCACCCTTATTGTGATACCGGATCAGATGAGTCAAGGCAGCGCCGAACTTCTCCGTTACCTGGCGGTGGTTCAAAATCTTGGGCATCCATTGCGCACACAAGAGCCGATAACCGAGATGTTTATGAATTGTGGTGTGAACCGGACCGTGACTGATGTTCAACGCTCTGCCAGTTCATTGATGCTTATCCTCCGTTCTTGTCTCAACACCTCATTAACCTTTTGCAATTTGGTTAGGGGTGATTGCCCGATGGCTTTGGCCTGGTCTTGGACCATCTTTGTAACTTTCACGTCCTTCTTTGAACAGTTTGCTCCAACGCTTCACAGTGGCCAATGAAATGCAATTTTCAACGTACACGGCAGCCATGCGGTGACTAATTTCTTTTTGTAAAATGACTTCAGCTGTCAAAAACCTCAGGGCACCACACTACGCAACTTCTAGAGCGTCCATTATGTCGCGCAACCATGTTCAACCCAGTGCATAAGAGCATTAAACAACCTTGATACTCACACCTGCGTGTCACTTCTGTAATAGAGAGATGCCTCTGTGTCACGCGCATGCCTCGCAGATAATGGACCGAACAATTGCGCGGGGTGGGTTGGCTCACTTTCATTTTACTCACCTTCGTACATTAGAAATGCGAAGATACAATGGAATATACAAATGCCAAGATACAGCTTGATAAAAGGCAAAAAGTGTCACTGGAAAGAAAGTTCGATGCACGTATACACAACATCCCGCAACTAGATATTTAAATATACGTATATCTCTCCAATAAATCTACGTATCTAAAAGAAGTCACTGTGTACAATGCGTCAAACGAGGCAAATAAACATGTTGTGCAAACAGAGATTCACAGAATCCTAGATCCCACCCCATTCCCTCCACTCCTCCCGATGTATCGCGTGCGACGGAAGGCGGCGCGCTTGCTCCCCGCTTTTCTCTTTTGCGCACACAAGACTGAGCCACCATCGCCGTCTCATCCATTCCAGCCCCCCATTCCCCTCCCTACGCTTTCACTCGCATATACAGCATGCGGCGCGCGGTCAAGTTGTTATCGCCCTCGGACTTTATACGAAACATGAGGGCGACGGCAGGACTGCGCCTGGAGTGCCCATATAATTGCTATCGCAATACTATATAATAAGACTCTCCGGCAACTGATGCGTCCCGTGGCCCATTACTGCCACAAAAGAAGACGTAACAAAATCGAACTTTCACCGTACAATTCGCTGCGCTACAACAATGTCTTTCTTTTTCTTTTGTGCGGCCGGGGCACCGATATGAAAAAGCGCAAAGTATGTTGGCCACAATCAAATGCCTATTTTGGGCACCTAATGCAGGTACAGAAAGAATATCGAAGAAAACGTGAGACGCTGGGTCCACCGAGAACCACACGCATACTGCTCGGTATCCTACACAGGCGAGACAAGACTTTCCGGAGAGGTTGCGCTCAAGCGAACGCGGTGCAGTTCGAGTCCCCACAGTAATGGCGGCGAGCGACCATTGTTTCTTTTTCTCGTCTGCTAGACAGAAAGCGCCCAAAACTCTGCCAGGTGAAAATCCACTCGGCCAGAAAAAAGCGAACGCACGCGTAAGTGTGCCGCGCAGTGGTCGGGGTAGCACCAGTTTGTATAGGTATTCTGTGGTAACCCGAGTAAAACGCACGCGCTCTCTCTGGCAGCCCGCGGGTAGGGTGGCGAGGATAAAAAAATTGAAGAGGCTCAATGTGTCCTCCCTAATAAAAGTAAAAGCAGAAAAAATAAATAAGAACGTAGTTACCTTGACTGACTTTAGTGTCTTGACATGGATGCTTTGGCGTAGGTGAAAAAAAAAATGTTGATATTTTTTATGTGTCACGACCGTACAAATGAACCACAACATCGCTTCATTGCATCCGATGATGATGATGATGATGATGATGATATGTGGTGTTTATTGGCGCAAGGGCCAAGTGTGGCCAAAGAGCGCCAAGACAGTGGTGATGAGTTTGCAATGTAGTTATGGCATCGATGGGGATAATGTAAAGTGGCTGTATAGGGGCCTTAAGAATAGTCGCTCTAGAGTGCGTAAAATCTATCTGCAATAAGAATATGTCGATGACAATGACGTGTTCTATGTGCAATAAAATCCATCGTGAAAAGAGTCATGCAAAATAGAAAATATATAAGCTGGTAAAATCACTTGGAGCACTGCTGCCTCGCCAGAGCCCTTGACACGCAAGGGACGAGAGGCATGTGCTATACGGAAAAACTATCACAGCGCTATCCTCTATAGAGAGGAGGCGCTGCGAACGTATGGGCTAATTACATGTAATACAACATCTTTCAGGAAACCTAGGACTGCGTTAGTGTCAAAGAGCGGTTCTGCTCCGAGTAACATAACAGGATGGAGGGGGATATGCTGCCGGTATGCTAAGGGAAAATGTTTCTTTCTGTCATGTTCGGCTTCCCGACACTCTAGGAGGACGTGGAGGACGGTCAGCCTTTCCCCGCATCTACCACAGGTTGGAGGCTCGTTTCCCGTGAGCAAAAAGTTATGTGTGCCAAAAGTGTGTCCTATTCTTAGCCGGCAGAGTAGGACATCTGTCCGACGTGATTTTGTTGCAGAAGGCCAGAACCCTAATTGTGGCTTTATTACGTGCAGTTTATTATTTGTTTCCATGTCCCACGAGCGTTGCCAGTAGTTCCGCAGTTTTCTGCGCAAGTAGGGCCTCAGATCTGTGACAGGGACTGCTGCGGTAGGATTTACAGAATACGATGCTATTGATGTGGCCATCTGGTCCGCCAGAGCATTGCCTTCGATGCCCCTATGACCCGGCACCCAGCATATGGTGACATGCTGGTTACATATATACGTTTTACATAGGACGGAATAGAGTTCATTGATTACTGGGTTTTTGTGCTTAGAAAATGACATTAGGGCCTTCAGAACACTTAGTGAGTCCGTATATATAACTGATTTCTCGAGTTTTGATTTCTTTATATACTTTACAGCTGACAACAGTGCGTAGGCCTCAGCCGTAAAGATGCTTGTTTCCGGATGCAGTACATCGGATTCCGAGAAGGATGGGCCGACGGCTGCATAGGACACCCCCTCGGGTGACTTCGATGCGTCTGTGTAGAACTCCGTGCAGGAGTGTTTGTATTGGAGTTCCCGGAAATGCATTTGTATTTCAATCTCTGGAGCGTGTTTTGTAACTTGCATGAAAGATATATCGCATTCTATGTGCTGCCACTCCCAAGGAGGTAGCAGCTTGGCTGGCTGCATTAGGCGGGGCTCGAGGAGTGGGACATGCATTTCATCACTAAGCTCCCTCACACGCATCGAAAAAGGCCGTCTTACGGAAGGACGATTATGAAAGAGCGTGGCATATGTCATATCGTTAATGGTATTAAAACATGGGTGTTGAGGATTAGAGTGGACTTTCAGGAAGTATGTTTGGCTGATGTATGTTCTCTGCAGATGTAGTGACCACTCATTTGATTCTGCATATAAACTTTCTATGGGACTTGTTCTGAAAGCTCCAGTGGCCAGTCGAATTCCTAGATGGTGGACCGGATCTAGCATCTTTAGCGCGCTCGGGGCTGCAGAATGATAGATCACGGCACCGTAGTCCAACCGCGATCGGATGAGGCTCTTGTAAAGATTCATTAAACATTTCCTGTCGCTGCCCCATGCTGTGTGGGATAACACTTTAAGTAAGTTCATTGTTCTTAAGCATTTGACCTTGAGGTACTTTATGTGTGGAATGAAAGTTAATTTCGAATCAAGTATGATGCCTAAGAACTTGTGTTCTTTGTTCACAGGAATTCGCTGACCATACATTTCGATACTGGGTTCTGCAATGAGTCCTCTCTTTCTTGTGAAAAGCACACAAGAACTTTTGTTGGGGTTGACTTTAAATCCGTTTTCTTCTGCCCATTTGGACACTTTGTTCAAGCCCTGTTGAACTTGCCTCTCACATACTGTAAGGTTGCAGGATTTGAATCCTATCTGTATGTCGTCTACGTAAACAGAATAAAAAATGGCTGGCGGTAACGAGGCACGAAGGGTGTTCATTTTTATGATGAAGAGCGTGCAGCTAAGTACACCTCCTTGAGGTACACCAGTTTCCTGTATAAAAGGTCGCGACAATACATTGCCGACTTTCACGCGAAATGTACGGTTGGACAAATAGCTTTCTATTAAGACGAGCATATTGCCACGGATGCCAATTCCCCACAAGTCTCTCAATATTCCATAGCGCCACGTAGTGTCGTACGCCTTCTCCATATCGAGGAATACGGATAGGAAATATTGTTTATGTAGAAAGGCGTCGCGAATGTTTCCCTCAATGCGCACAAGGTGATCGGTTGTGGACCGCCCTTCTCTGAAGCCACACTGAAAGGGATCGAGGATATTGTTGAGTTCAAGGTAATGTACAAGTCTGCGGTTAACCATTTTTTCAAAAAGCTTACAAAGACAATTTGTAAGAGCTATCGGACGGTAACTTGCCGCCAAGGAAGGGTCCTTGCCCTGTTTAAGAACAGGGACCACAATCGCTTCTTTCCATGTGGATGGGAGGTTTCCCGCAGCCCAAATAGCGTTGAAAAGCGTGAGTAGTGTAAGTTTGGTGTCAGCGTGTAAGTTTCTGATCATTTCGTACATGACCCTATCAGGTCCCGGCGCAGAGCCCCTGCATGTGGTCAAGGCAGCTCTCAACTCAGCAATATTGAAAGGCCGGTTATAAGGTTCATTCTGCCTGGATTTTCGTATTATGGGCTTACATTCTTCTATTTGTTTGTATTTCAAAAATGATTGCGAATAATGGTTTGAACTCGACACGCTCTCGAAGTGTTCCCCAAGTGAATCTGCCTGATCTTTTATTGTTTCACCTTGTGTGTTTACCAAAGGAAGTGAATATGTTTGGCGCCCTTTTATCCTATTAAACCGGTTCCAGACTTTGGCCTCATCTGTATACGAGTTGATACCGGATAAAAACGTCTGCCAACTCTCCCTTCTAGCCTGTCGGCGTGTTCGCCTGCCTTGCGATTTCACTTTCTTAAAGTTAAACAGATTCTCCGCAGTGGGAGAGGCGCGTAGCAATCCCCACGCTTTGTTCTGTTTCTTACGAGCGATCCTACAGTCCTCGTTCCACCACGGGACACGCCGTTTGCATGCCCAGCCATTTCCTTGTAATATACATTTAGTTGCGGCATCTATTAAAAAGGCTGTAAAGTATTCCACGGCAGCATCAATTCCTAACGAGGACATCTCATCCCATGAAATATTACTGAGAGTTCGGAATTTCTCCCAGTCAGCTGTATCAATCTTCCACTTGGGAGCCTGTGGTGGATATTCGTTTTCTTTAGGTGTTCTTAATAGTATGGGGAAGTGGTCGCTTCCGTAAGGATTGTTTATAACTTCCCATGCGAGTTCAGGAAAAATAGAAGGAGAAACTATGCTGAGATCAATTGAAGAAAAGGTTTTGTTGGCAAGACAGTAATATGTGGGTGCCTTCTTATTAAGCAGACACGCACCGGAAGACAAAAGGAGCTGTTCAACGAGACGACCTCGCGCATCGATACGAGAGTCGCCCCATAGGGAGTTGTGCGCATTGAAATCGCCAAGAACAACATAAGGTTCTGGCAATTGATCTATAAAGGATTGGAATTCATGTTTCGTTAATTTGTAATGTGGGGCTATATAAAGAGAGCTAATGGTGATGAGTTTGTTTAGGAGAACAGCTCGAACCGCCACTGCTTCGAGAGGCGTTCGTAGCTGTAAAAGTTGACACGCAATGCTCGTATGGATAACAATGGCGACACCGCCCGATGATGCGACAGCATCATCGCGATCTTTGCGAAAAGTTATGTACTGTCGGAGAAAATTTGTGTGTTTAGATTTTAAATGTGTTTCCTGTAAACACAGCACTTTTGGATTGTGTTGGTGGATCAGTTCTTGTACATCATCAAGGTTTCTAAGGAGACCTCTGACGTTCCATTGTATGATTTGTGTATCCATATTTAATGTAAATTAGTGCTGTGTGTACGGAAACGGAAAGATGCCTTAGATTACAGAGCCCTTTCGAGGCCCTGTAATTGGTGTTTTGTTCTTTTTGAAGCGTTCGAGTGATTCTCGACGCTCCTTAGGCGCCTGGTGCGCCTTGAGGATAGGTGTGGTGTCCATTGCCTCTTGTGAGGCGCCGGACACGTGCTCTTGAGAGCGGGAAGTTTTCAGAGGGAGTCCCGCCTTGGAGGGCAAGACCCCTGCGCCCACCAGCCCGGAGGTCGATGGGGCTCCCAGAGGGATTTGGCTGCGCTGGCCGTTGCCAGCGCTGGAAGGGGCCTCGGAGGCTGGGGCAGCCTCGGCTGCACCCACCTTCGGGGTGGATGGTCCCTTCTCCTCGGTTGACGGAGCAGCGCTAGCTGCAACCGCCGCGGGGGCAGATGGCGTGACTGCCGACTCACTGCTTGTGGGTCGGACAGCCGCCGGAGGCCGTTGTGACGCTGCCCCCTGACGCGCCACTTCGGCAAAGCTGGCCTTAGGAAGGTATGCAACCCGCCTGCGTGCCTCTTTGAATGATATGTTTTCTTTTACTTTGATAGTGACTATTTCTTTTTCTTTTTTCCAAGACGGGCATGACCGCGAGTATGCGGCATGCTCGCCATCACAGTTCACGCAGTGTGGAGCGTTTTCGCACGTTTCAGAGGCATGGTCACGGGAACTACATTTTGCACATGTCTGGCGGCCTCGGCAGTTCTGTGAGCTGTGGCCGAATCGCTGGCACTTAAAGCATCGTAGGGGATTCGGAATGTACGGTCTCACTCGGATTTTCACATAGCCTGTCTCGATAGTGTCTGGTAGGTTGCTTGAGCCAAATGTAAGTATTAGGTGCATGGTATTGATTTCTTTTCCGTCACGTCTTATTTTAATTCTCTTAACATTGATCACGTTCTGATCATTCCAACCATCCAGAAGTTCAGCTTCAGACAATTCAAGCAGATCAGCATCCGATACAACGCCACGGGTAGTATTCATGGTACGGTGTGGGGTCACTGTGACTGGAACACCCCCAAAAGATACAAGTTTGGACAGTTTTTCAAATTGTTTCTGATCGCGGAGCTCTAGGAGAAGATCACCGCTAGCCATTTTCGATGCTTTGTATCCGGGACCAAAAACTTCTGTCAGAGATTTCGAGACAATGAAAGGTGAGATCATTCTTACAGTCTTCTCAGGCTTATCGGAGTGGATGACATGAAAGCGGGGAAAGTTCTGTGTACGATTGCCAAAAAACTTAAAGACATCTTCGGTGCGCCCTCGCTTCTGAGGGCGATCAGGAAGTTTGGGGAAACCAGTTTCCATGAAGATATATAAAAATTCGGCAACAGCGCCGACCGCCCACCACGGAGCCCAACGCGGGGACGCGGCAGAGCTTGCATACAAGTCTGCACGACGCCAGTCGTACGCCGCCACTATAACCAAATATGGTGTACCCAAGGTTGGATAGCCACACAGGGTTAACCCTTGCCACCAAGAAGAAGGAAGTAAATAGAAGAGAGAAGGAGACAGGAAAGGTGGAAAGTAAGGGAAAGACGAAGGTTGTAGGAAGAGAGAGACAGGAAAAGGCGACTGCCGATTTCCCCCGGGTGGGTCAGTCCGGGGGTGCCGTCTACGTGAAGCAGAGGCCAAAGAGGTGTGTTGCCTCCGCCGGGGGGCCTTAAAGGTCCGAACACCCGGCATCGGCTCAACCTCCAGGATCCCCCTTTCCCCGGACACGGCTAAGCCGCGCACGGCTACACGCGGGAGGGTCCAACCCTCGTGTGCTCGGGTACGTGGTGTCGCAACACACCAAACGCCTGCTTACGCAGACGCCCCTGCGGGGTCATTGCATCCGACCTCACTGCTGGCTTTGTCAACTTGACTGATAGTGTGTTGATTTGGCTTGTCTCGTTGTATGGTCCGATGTAAGACTTTAGAAAAATCAATGCGCATTTGGCGTTCAATACTTATAGTAACATCAAACCCACAAAGTTCCGCAATTGAATATCAGAAGCACAGCTTTGGAAATGTCAATGCACCTTTCACATCAAAAGTTTGCGAGAACTTTATACCCATAAATTTCGGAATTGTCATCCATGCGCTGCGTAGATTGCGCGGCCTCCGCAAGATGGCGTGGCGAGTCCGTTCGCCATCACAACGCCCTTGAAACTGTGCTCGGATGGGGCTGCTTGGCGTTACGTGACTCCCGGTGTAGGGGAGCTGCCGCGAAATCCAGCCCGAGTTCGGAAGCTTCGCGCTGACATGTCTTTTCGAGCGTGAAAAAGACATTCTAGAGAAAATTCAGAATGATTTCCGGCACCGGGGATTGCTTGGATGGGCGGTGCATGGACCGCACGAAAAAATTTCGGGGGGGGGGGGGCGCTGAAGCCTCATAAGCCCCCCCCCCCGGCTACGCCGCTGCCAACTTATCATTCTTCCCATTCTCTCAATGCACTCATTATGCTCCGGAAAGCAGACGCAGATGAGGACTTTGCGCGTACAAGCGTTCAATTAGAGAACGCGTAGTTTCCTCGCGGATTAGCCGAAGCCAGTATTGACACTGTTGGTGACACGAGTTCGTTGTTTACACTGCTGTATCGAAGGGGCATGACATGACATATTTGGCATACCATGCAAGCAGTGTACCTCAGAAGTTAAATAATGGGTCTGCGTCACAATACGTAATAATACACCCATGTTATGATTTGCCCATGTTCGTAGTCTAATTCGGGGAAGTGACGGTGAGTGCGGCTCTCAGATTTCCGTCGAAAACGGCAACGTACGGATGTCGATACAGCTCCTTGTCGTCGCTTCTCGCTTGATGTGTGTGCACTGTAGTAAATTAGCAACGGTTTATTCAAATGCGTGTGGTGAAAACTGAACTAGAGAAGGGGATTTTCTTCATCGTGATGGCTTAACTTCAGGTCGGTCGTTCCGATTCGCCAGCAGCAAACGCATGAACTACGCGACTGTGACTATAGGCTTAACCTCGGCTGAGCGCGATCGGCATCGGCTGGAAGTGTGTGCAGATGGCGAGCGCTGAAGTTCGTGCAGCCAATAACGCAACGCCACTTGCGTCTCATCTCTTGCCCGTGGACAGGGAATGCGATTTCTCGCGACAGCAACTTCTCACGACAGGCACCAGCTCACGATCACCAACTCCTCGACGCTCTCGTAGCTATCTGCATTTTACTGGCACGCTCTGCATGAAACACTCCTGACATCATGCACAATATTGCCTGTAACTGAGGAAGAGGTAAGGCTAATTAAATTTATTAAAGGTTAATAAATTAATTAAATTTATTCGTAAAAAAGTCTGTGCAGCTCTCAAACCAGCTTTTTGAGGACAGGCCGAAAGCGTTCAGAGAAACGTACCCAGCGAATTTCATCGACATCCTTTGACATCGGATAATCGCCGGAGTTGGCCTTTAAAGGGTTCTGACTCGGTGTATTTCCCGCCGCGCTGCATGCAAGTATACGGCGCCAGCTCCGGGGCAAGCCGAATGAGACGAGAGTGCACCTCTGGCAGTAGAAACAAGAGAGGAGGTGAACTGAGGCAGAGCACGGGGGAATACCGGGCGCCTTTTTATCGCCGAGAAATTAGCTGCCCACCCCAAACGCATTGCAAGAATAGGAGAGTCATCGCTCGTGTATATCTTTTACTTTGTGGATTGCCAACGCCGCTCCTGTTCCGGCAGAGAAAAATCGCGCGGGGGATGCGTCACCGCGCCGCCCACTTCGTCGCTTTTGGCGCCAGACGTATGCTCTGCTCGCCTATGGAGACATTCCGACCCTCGTTTCCAGCCCTCCATACACAGGAACACACGTGCGCTTTGATACCGTGAAATCATGGTAGTGGCAACGCTGACTGCAACGGCACCCATGTGGCTCGAGTGTCCATGTAATTGCCATCACAATTAAAAACACAAGGCGAGTGAAGACGCCGGCTGAGGGTAATAAGTTCTTTTTTTTTATTCAGATACCCTAAAAGCCCTTGCGGGCATTACGCGGGGGGGGGGGGCAGTTAACAACAATACAGTTCAAACACAATTAGGGGGGAAAGGCAATATAGAGCACTGTGGTAAATTTCACCGAGAACAACAATAAAATATAAAAAAGAAAAAAGAAATCCATACATGATGGAGAAAGAAAAACACTCAGTACAAGGCAAGTAGATGCACTTACAATGCGTCAAAGGCACAACATTCTGTTTTTACTCAACATGCGTATAACTGCGCTTCATATGACTTACGCATGAGTCATGATCATGTATAGAAGCAATTTCTTTTGGCAGCTTGTTCCAGTGTTAAATAGCAAGAAAGAGCGGTGATTGTCGAAAGAGATTAGTACGCGCAAACATGGGACGAAGGGATGGTCGAGGCAGGAGAAAATTTTTTGCGGCGGTTTCATATGGGATGCTGTAAAGGATGACGGGGTATGATACAATCTGTGGAAGTGGGAAGAAGTGCTAACAGTCGTCGTTTTCCTAGAGAGGGAAATTGCAGGGACTCTTTGATAGCCGTGATGCTGGATGTTCTAGAGTAGGTTTTAGTAGTGAAATGCGCTGCTTTACTTTGTAAAGATTCGAGCTTCTTTATTAGGTATGTCTGATTTCGATTCCATATTATGGAAGCGTATTCAATCTTTGAGCGAACTAGAGCTCTGTAAGCTAATCTCTTAGTTGGCTGGTTTTCTAAGTACAAATTTCGCCTGATGATTCCAAGTGTTTTATTTGCTTTAGAAATTATTTCATCAATGTGATCCTTCCATGTAAGGTTTCAAGTTAAATGATCGCCCAAGTATTTTAATGTAGGCACATTCTCTATGCATATGTTGTTCATAAAATATGAACCTAAGTGAACGTTACTGGCTCAGGTAAATGTCATTGTTTTTGTTTTAGAAACATTAATTTCCATTTGCCATTGCTCGCACCAAAGTGATATTTTGTTTAGGTCGGCCTGTAAAATATTAGTATCTTCAGAGGTGATAATTTGTCTGTAAAGAACCCAGTCATCTGCAAACAACCGAAATGTTGAGGCCAGGTTGCTACTGATGTCAATAATGTAAATTAACAAAAAGATTGGTCCAAGTACGGAGCCCTGAGGAGCGCCAGATTTCACTTGTGCTAAGGCGCAAAACTGATAATTCGCGCAAACAAATTGGTAGCGATTGGTTAAAAAACTTAAAATCCAATTAACAATTTTACCATGTATGTTAAGCCAGCTAAGTTTCATCATTAAGCGAGAATGGGGAACTTTATCGAATGCTTGATTGAAGTCATTAAATATGGCATCGTTTCTTATGGAATCGTGAACGGCTTGATGAAGATCAGTTATAAGTTCAAATAGTTGTGTGTCACAAGAGCGTCCTTGTTGAAATCCATGCTGATTATTAGAAAAAGTTATGTTCAGATAAATATTTCATAACTGCGGAAGATATGATACGCTCAAGTAATTTACCTGGAATACAAGTCAAGGATACAGGTCTATAGTTTGAAGGCACTGATCGGTCACGTGATTTGTAAATGGCAGTCATACAACCGATCTTCCAGTCGTCTGGTACAATCCCTGTATCTATTCATGGCCGGAAAAGGGCGGCAAGTGCGTGAGTAAATATAAAATGTGATGGCAACTGCGTGAGTAAATGTAATTGCTGACACATTTTAGTCTGTGTACACGTATTATATAGGAGGTCCGGACAGGCCACCATTGGAATATGAATCTGGCAACGTTTAACGCTAGAACGTTATCTAGTGAGCCGAGTCTAGCACTGCTGTTGGAGGAATTAGAGGGCAGAAAATGGGATATAATAGGGCTCAGTGAAGTTAGGAGGCCGAAAGAAGCATATACAGTGCTAAATAGCGGGCACGTCCTGTGCTACCGCGGCTTAGCGGATAGAAGAGAACTAGGAGTCAGATTCCTGATTAATAAGGATATAGCTGGTAACATACAGGAATTCTTTAGCATGAACGAGAGGGTGGCAGGTCTTGTTGTGAAGCTTAATAAGAGGTACAAAATGAAGGTTGTACAGTTCTACGCCCCTACATCCAGTCATGATGACCAGGAAGTCGAAAGCTTCTATGAAGACGTGGAATCGGCGATAGGTAGAGTGAAAGCTAAATACACCATTCTAATAGGCGACTTCAATGCCAAGGTAGGCAAGAAGCAGGCTGGAGACAAGGCAGTGGGGGAATATGGCATAGGCACTAGGATTAACAGGGGAGAGTTATTAGTAGAGTTTGCGGAACAGAATAATATGCAGATAATGAATACCTTTTTCCGCAAGCGGGACAGCCGAAAGTGGACGTGTAGGAGCCCGAACGGCGAGGCTAGAAATGAAATAGACTTCATACTCTGCTCTAACCCTGGCATCATACAAGATGTGGACGTGCTCGGCTAGGTGCGCTACAGTGACCACAGGATGGTAAGAACTCGAATTAGCCTAGACCTGAGGAGGGAACGGAAGAAACTGGTACATAAGAAGCCGATCAATGAGTTAGCGGTCAAAGGGAAAATAGAGGAATTCCAGATCAAGCTACAGAAGAGGTATTCCGCTTTAACTCAGGAAGAGGAACTTAGTGTTGAAGCAATGAACGACAATCTTGCGGGCATCATTAAGGAGTGTGCAATAGAAGTCGGTGGTAACTCCGTTAGGCAGGATACCAGTAAACTATCGCAGCAGACGAAAGATCTGATCAAGAAACGCCAATGTATGAAAGCCTGTAACCCTACAGCTAGAGTAGAACTGGCAGAACTTTCGAAGTTAATCAACAAGCGTAAGACAGCTGACATAAGGAAGTATAATATGGATAGAATTGAACATGCTCTCAGGAACGGAGGAAGCCTAAAAACAGTGAAGAAGAAACTAGGAATTGGCAAGAATCAGATGTATGCGTTGAGAGACAAAGCCGGCAATATCATTACTAATATGGATGAGATAGTTCAAGTGGCTGAGGAGTTCTATAGAGACTTATACAGTACCAGTGGCACCCACAACGATAATGGAAAGGAAAATAGTCTAGAGGAATTCGAAATCCCACAGGTAACGCCGGAAGAAGTAAAGAAAGCCTTGGGACATATGCAAATGGGGAAGGCAGCTGGGAAGGATCAGATAACAGCAGATTTGCTGAAGGATGGTGGGCAGATTGTTGTAGAGAAACTGGCCACCCTGTATACGCAATGCCTCATGACCTCGAGCGTACCAGAATCTTGGAATAACGCTAACATAATCCTAGTCCATAAGAAAGGGGACGCCAAAGACTTGAAAAATTATACACCGATCAGCTTACTGTCCGTTGCCTACAAACTATTTACTAAGGTAATCGCAAATAGAATCAGGAACACCTTAGACTTCTGTCAAGCAAAGGACCAGGCAGGATTCCGTAAAGGCTACTCAAACATAGACCATATTCACACTATCAATCAGGTGATAGAGAAATGTACGGAATATAACCAACCCTTATATATAGCTTTCATTGATTACGAGAAAGCGTTTGATTTTGTCGAAACCTCAGCAGTCATGGAGGCATTGCGGAATCAGGGTGTAGACGAGCCATATGTAAAAATACTGAAAGATATCTATAGCGGCTCCACAGCCACAGAAGTCCTCCATAAAGAAAGCAACAAAATCCCAATAAAGAAAGGCGTCAGGCAGGGAGATACGATCTGTCCAATGCTATTCACAGCCTGTTTACAGGAGGTGATGATGAATTGGGATTTTTATGGCGCAGCAGCCGTGCAGACTATAATGCGCCAAGAACATGATTTTCGTATTAGCTTATTTGTTTAAATGCTGTAAAATGGTGTAAAAGGCCAGGTAAAAATATAAAACATGAAATGTGCTACAGTTCTTGTAGGATTCCTGTGGCTTTTAATAAGTTAAAAGTATCTTCATGTGGGACCAGGGGCGCATCGCTCAATAAGAACATAGGATGGATAGGGATTCTTTTTTCGCAAAAAATCTTAAAATATCTTTCCCTCCATTTTTCTAAGCCAGGACATGTTATTAAAATATGTAGCACGGTTAAAATTTCACCGCAGTGTTGGCATGCTGGTTGTGGTTTGTTATTAATTAAGTAACTATGTGTCAGCCTTGTGTGACCAATTCTTAAGCGACATAAAATAACCTCGTAAAATCTTTGTCTGTGGCGACAACTCTGCCATTCTTGTAGAATAGGTTTTATGCAATGAAGCTTGTTAAGTTTTTCTTGATCCCACACTTTCTGCCAGTGTTTCTTAACTGCTATTTTTAAAGTGGCTTTACAATCTTGCCAAGGTAGGCCAACATCATGTAGCTCCAAATCTTTGGTACGGACTGCCATAAAATCTGCTCTTTCATTACCAGGAATTCCTACGTGACTAGGAATCCAGCAGAAAGTGACGTTTAACGCTCTCTTGTGACATGTTGTGTATTGTTTTTTTTTATTTTCTTCAGTAGATTATTTCTAGATGGCAACCTAGATGCGAGAGCTTGAAGAGAGCTCAAGGAGTCGTAAATATAACAGATTGGTTATTTCCTCTTTTCAGGATGTCTTCAAGAGCTAACGAAATGGCATAAAGTTCTGCAGTAAAGACAGTAGCCTGAGTTGGAAGTCTCATTTGTTTTTCAAATTGATTTGATGTCACTGCAGCGTCTACATTGCCATTGCTTTTTGATCCATCTGTAAAGTATTTCACGCAGAAATCATATTCTGATTCTATTTCTAAATATTCGCTTAGTAACGCCTCTCTTGGTGAAAATTGTTTTCTGTTTTTTGTTAACCTAAAGTCGCATTGCGCATGTTTCATCTCCCAAGGAGCAAAAGAAGGTTCATCTTGCAAGAACTTATTTCTTACGTCGAAACATAGGTCCGCATTCAGCTTTTGGTACCTGATGAAAAAGGAAGGAATGATTGCCGGTTTGTTGCTAAAATGTATTTCAAAGCGCGGCCTTGTAAATAGTCGTCTACAAGGATGCGTTGAACAGGACAGTACTCTCATTATGTACATGTTTCCAAGAAATAGTCTTCTGTGTTCCAAAGACAGCTGGTTGGTTTCTGCATACAAGCTTTGTACGGGAGACGTACGAAACGCGCCGGAACACAGACGTAGTCCGAGGTGATGCACCGGATCAAGAACCTCTAATGCTGACTTTCGAGCTGAGCCGTACACAAAACATCCGTAGTCTAACTGTGACCGGACAACTGCATCGTATATGCGAAGCAGACATATTCTATCTGAACCCCATGATCGGTTTGATAGGAGCTTTATTACATTTATGGATTTCAGAGATTTCTGTTTTGCATAAGCGATGTGCGCTTTGAAGTTGAGTTTTTTGTCAAAGATCACGCCAAGAAATTTGTGTTCGTTCTTTACTGTGATTTGTTGCCCTTTATTATGTAATGTTGGGTCCGGTGTGAGCCTTCGGTATTGACTGAAAGGAAGGCATATTGTTTTTTCTGTGCAAAATTTAAAACCATTTTCGTTTGCCCATCGCACTATGGAGTTTACACCTAACTGCAGTTGGCGTTCGCAAGTAGCCATATTACAAGAGGAAAAACAAAGTTGAATGTCATCGACATACAAGGAATACATTAGGGAAGAAGGAATAACTGTACTTATCGAATTGAGCTTCACTAAAAATAGTGTAACGCTCAATACTCCACCTTGCGGCACTCCATTCTTCTGTACAAAACAGTTGGAGAAAGTTGGGCCAAACATCACCTGAAAAGTTCTGTCCTCCAGATAGCTTTTGATTATACCAAGCATGTGCCCTTTTATTCCGTATCTGTTCAAGTCAATTAAAATCCCATGTCTCCACGTCGTATCATATGCTTTTGATAAGTCAAAGAAAACAGAGACGCAATGTTGCCTTTGGACGAAAGATTCACGGATTTTTGTTTCTAACCGGACTAATTGGTCGATTGTACTGCGATTGACTCTAAAGCCACACTGGTACTGATCAAGTAACCCGTTACTTTCCAAAAGGTGCACAAGCCGTTTGTTAACCATTCTTTCGAATGTTTTTCCTAAACAACTGGTTAAGGCAATGGGGCGATAACTGTTCGGGTCAGAGCGTGGCTTTCCAGGTTTTAGAAATGGTAGAACAATCGCTTTCTTCCATGCTTTTGGAAAATAGCCTTCCGCCCACAACCTGTTGAAGAGGTGAAGGATTGTGTCGTACGTGTTCATAGGTGTCGCAGCATTTCGTAGTGTATGTTGTCCGGACCTGCTGAATGGCTCTTCCCGAAATATATCGCATCGAAGAGTTCAGTTTTCGTGAAAGGACAGTTATATGGCTCAGTGCTATTCAGTGATATCCGAAGATCTTTCTTTTCTGCAGTGGCCTTTATCTTAAGAAACTCGGGCGCGTAGTGAGCGTCACTCGAAATTTCAGCAAAGTGCTCGCCAAGTACATTTGCTTGACCTTTAGGATCCCTTTCCTCGTCAAATATAGGGAGTGTGTATTCTGTATGAATACCGTCAATTTTTCTCACTTTCTCCCAGACTAATTTACTTGTTGTGTGACTGTTTATAGAGCTCACATATTTCACCCATGATGTCCTTTTTGCTATCCGTCTTTCCCTTCTAGCCTCACTGCGCTTTTGTTTAAAAAACAATAAATTTTCGAAAGTTGGGTACCTGTTTAGTCGAGACCATGCACAGTTTTGTTTCCTACGAGCTTTATCACACGCATCATTCCACCACGGTTTTGGTCTACGTGGCAGCTTCCCTTGTGAAAGTGGTATGGAGTTTTCAGCTGCATGTAATATTTGTTTCGTTATCGCATCAGATAAGTCGTCAATATTGAGTGCGATGACATCATCAATCCTTATTTCGGAGCTTTCCAAAAAAAGGAAACCAGTCTGCTTTACCCAGCTTCCATCTCTGTCTTCGTGCTGGCATTGTTGGAGGCGCGTCGATCGGCTTGAGTATAATAGGGTAGTGGTCGCTGCCACGTGGGTTTTCCCTCACGTCAAAAGTAAAAAACCCGGAAAGTGACGGCGTGCCACAGGAGAGGTCAATGCTTGAAGTAGATTGTGATTGAGCAATAAAATATGTTGGCTTTCCATCATTAAAAAGATACAAATTGCAGTTGTCTAAAAATTCTTCTACCATTTTGCCCCTTGCGTCAGTGTGGCTACTGCCCCAGATGTTATTATGAGCATTAATATCACCCAATAAAAGGAAAGGTTCTGGAAGTTCTTCCACGAGATTTTCTCATTCTTTTCTTGTGATATTCTTACCTGGTGGTAAGTACAGGGAGCATACTGTTATTGTTTTTTCTATCTGAACCTTTACTGCAACAGCTTCTAGGTTGGTGTTAAGCTTCACTTCACGTACTGGGACTCCTTGAGCAACCACTATAGCGACTCCTCCGGATGCGACTGAAGACTGTTCCCTATCTTTTCGAAAGATGCCATATCGACGCAGAGGTTGTTTATGGCAACCTTTCAAATGAGTTTCTTGCAAGCACATAAGAGAAGCCTCAGCGTCCTCGAAAAGGTCGTAAATGTCATCTATATTAGTTCTTAAACCACGGCAGTTCCACTGCACAATAGTAGCCATATTTGATGATGAGGATTATCAAGTACTTCACGAAGAGATTATATGTAAGAGGTCACCAAGATGACATATGTGAATGAGCAAGAAACTTGCTAAAATGCTTTTTAGGTCACGTCTCCTTGGACGGGGGAATGACCGGTAGTCTACCCCCTTTGTGTTTTGCAGGGGCGATGCCCGACTTTTTGGTTTGCCTACCAGATGTAGGCTCTTTTGTTTGATTCGTGTCCGGCGGGCACACTTCCATCATATCATCGCCCTTTGGGCGTTCATCGTTGATGGTGCTTGATGAAGGTGCCGACTTCTTGGAAAGAAAGCGGTCTTTCGGCACCGATGTTGAGACCTTCGTGGCCTCTACCGCGTGCTGACCGACGTCAGCCCCAGCAGAAGCTTCTGGGCCTCTTGGGGGAGGTTTGCTACGAGCGTCTGTTTTTTCACTGGGTGAGGAGGGCCGGGGTGCTGACACTTAGTCCAGCAGCTCCACCTGTGTTCCAACTGACACCATCGGCGGCGCACGCCCTCTTTGCACAGCCTGTGCGTAAGTACCTCTATCAGCAAACGCGACTCTCTTTTTGGCTTCAATGTACGATATGTTCTCCCGTACCTTCAATGCGATCACTTCTTTTTCTTTTTTCCACTCAGGGCAAGATCTGGAAAACGCCGCGTGCTGACCCGCGCAGTTTGCACAGCACAGCTCGCTTGTGCACGTTTCATCACCATGGTCTGGTTGACCGCATTTAGCACAGGTTGCTCTTCCGCGACATGACTGGGATCCATGCCCATATTTCTGACACCGAAAGCACCGGCGGGGATTGGGCAAATAAGGTCTTACTCTAAGGTACAGGTAAGCGGCCTTAACGGCACTTGGAAGCGTTAAGGAGTTGAAGGTCAGCACAATGTGTTTGGTCGGATTTTCAATGTTATTTTTTCTAAATTTAATTCGTCTTGCACATAGAACACCCTGATCTCTCAAGGCTTCTTCGATTTCCTCGTCTGTGCACTTTAGAAGTTCTGTGTCTGAAATCACACCCTTCGCGTAGTTCAGTGTACGATGTGGCGAGACAGACACACTGTTCTCACCGATCTTGTCAAGTTTCTTAATCTGCCTGCTATGCTCAGCCGTCATAACTTCGAGCAAGAGGTCTCCAGAATTCATTTTCTTTGCTTTGTATGTCTCACCAATACACTCGTTAAGTGCCTTGGCGATGAGGAAAGGGGACATGTCTTGAATTTTTCGTTCACTTTCAGAAGTGATGACAAAAATTTTGTAAAGCTATCGCTAGCTATACTTAAGTTCATTACCTCGGTCCGGAGCCTTTTCGGCCTCCGATCAGGTTTTGCTGAAGAGGGGGTTCTATCCATGAAGTTACTTATACGTTCGGCCGCTAAGCTGGCCGCCCACCATGGAGCCCAACATGGGAGTGTTTTAAAAACCACTAGCCATACATAACTGCTATAACCATATAGCCATGACCAAGGAAGGCCACGCCCACATGGTTAACCCTTGCCGCCTTGAAATTCGGAAGTGAGAAGAAGTGATAAGAAGACAGGAAAGAAGAGACAGCGAGAGAGAAAGACGAAGATTGAAGAGGAGGACAGGAAAAGGTGACTGCCGATTTCCCCCGGGTGGGTCAGTCCAGGAGTGCAGTCTACGGGAAGCAGAGGCCAAAGAGGTGTGTTGCCGCCGCCGAGGGGCCGTAAAGGTCCAAACACCCGGCATTGGCTCAACCCCCAGGATCCCCCTTTCCCCGGACACGGCTAAGCCGCGCACGGCTACACGCGGGAGGGTCCAACCCTCGTGTGCTCGGGTACGTGGTGTCGCAACACACCAAACGCCTGCTTACGCAGACGCCCCTGCGGGGACAGGAGGTATTCAGAGACCTGATTGGGAAGAATTGGGGACAAAAGTTATTGGAGAATACCTTAGCAACTTGCGATTCGCTGATGATATTGCCTTGCTTAGTAACTCAGGAGACCAATTGCAATGAATGCTCACTGATGATGATGATGATGTATGGGGTTTATTTGGCGCAAGGGCCAGGTATGGCCAAAGAGCGCCATGTCTGTGCTAATGGGTTTGCAATGTACTTATGATTACTATGAAGTTGGTGTGACGTGGCTATAAAAGGGGCCTTAAAATATACACATTAAAGTGCGCAAAATCTGTATAATAAAATTATGGCGATGACGTATGACTTCTACTATGAACATTTAGATGCATTTAAAAAGAATGATACGATAGGTAAAATATAGCAGATTATAAGAAATGATAGAGCACTACTGCCTCCTTAGGGCTCTTGAAACACAAGGGCCTGGAGGCATGTGCTATGCAAGACAATTATCGCAGTGGCATCCTCTGGAGAGAGGAGGCGCTACGAATGCATGGGGCTAATAACATGTAAGACTACATCTCTGATGAAACCTAATACTGTGTCTGCATTAAAAAGCGGCTCTGGACCAAGAAGCATTGGAGGATGAAGAGGAATGTGCTGTTGGTATGCTAATGAAAAATGTCTCTTTCTCTCAGATTCGGCTTCCCGACACTCCAGGAGGACGTGGAGTACGGTCAGCCTCGCGCCGCATCTACCACAAGTTGGAGGCTCACTTCCGGTGAGTAGAAAATTATGAGTGCCAAACGTGTGTCCTATTCTGAGACGACAGAATAGGACATCTGTTCGGCGCGATTTTGTAGTAGAGGGCCAGAATCCTAACTGTGGTTTTATCAGGTGGAGCTTATTATTCGTTTCCGCGTCCCACATGCGTTGCCAGTGGTCCCGCAATCTCCTTCGCAAGAAAGGCTTCACATCTGTGACAGGCACCGCAGCGGTAGGGTTTACAGTTTGCGATGCGATTGACGTGGCCATCTCGTCCGCCAGAACGTTACCCTCAATGCTCCTGTGGCCAGGCACCCAGCATATAATGATACGCTGGTTAGATATGTACGCTTTACACAAGACGGTGTAGCGTTCACTAAGTACAGGATTTTTGTGTGTATAGACTGACATCAAGGCCTTGACGACGCTTAGGGAGTCTGTATAGATCGCTGCTTTTGGAAGTTTTGATTTTCTTATATGCTTCGCAGCAGAAAGTAATGCGTAGGCCTCAGCCGTAAATATGCTTGTTTCCGGATGCACTACGTCGGATTCCGAGAAGGATGGGCCGACGGCTGCATAGGATACCCCGGCATTTGACTTCGAAGCGTCTGTGTAGAACTCTGCACAGGAATGCTTGTGCTGGAGTTCTAGGAAATGCATTCTGATTTCGGCCTCAGGAGCGTGCTTTGTAACTTGAATGAAAGATGTGTCGCATTGTATCAGCTGCCACTCCCAAGGAGGTAGCAGCTTGGCTGGATGCATAAGGCGAAGCTTGGGGAGTGGGACATGTATCTCATCACTAAGCTCCTTCACTCGAAGCGAGAAAGGCTTTCTTACAGAAGGACGATTATGGAATAGTGTAGCGCACGTCATATCGTTAACAGTGTTAAAACATGGATGTTGATGATTGGAGTGTATTTTTAGGAAATATGCAAGTCTGATGTAAGTTCTCTGTAGATGGAGCGACCATTCATTTGATTCCGCGTATAAGCTTTCAATCGGGCTTGTTCTGAAAGCACCAGTGGCTAAGCGGATACCTAGATGGTGGATAGGATCTAGGATCTTTAGTGCGCTCGGAGCGGCAGAGTTATATACGACGGCACCATAGTCCAATCGTGATCGAATTAGGCTCTTATAAACATTCATCAGACACTTCCTGTCGCTACCCCATGTTGAGTGGGATAGAACATTAAGCAAGTTCATTGTCCTTAGGCATTTTTCTTTAAGATATTTAATGTGCTGTATAAAAGTGAGCTTGGAGTCAAGTATAATACCTAAAAATTTGTGTTTTTTGTTGATAGGTATTTGATGTCCACTCAGTTGAACACAAGGATCTGGAGCCAGGCCTCTCTTTCTAGTCAAAAGAACACAAGAGCTTTTGTGGGGGTTGATCTTAAATCCGTTTTCGTCAGCCCACTTGCAAACCTTGTTCAGGCCCTGCTGTACCTGTCTCTCGCATACTGCGAGGTTGCAGGATTTAAAGCCTATTTGTATATCATCGACGTATACGGAATAAAAAATGGCCGGTGGCAGTGAAGCACGTAGTGTGTTCATCTTAACAATAAAAAGAGTGCAGCTGAGCGCACCTCCCTGGGGTACACCAGTTTCCTGCGCAAAAGGATGTGACAGTGCATTACCGACTTTTACTCGGAAGGTACGGTTGGACAAATAGCTTTCTATTAGGGCGAGCATATTGCCACGGATGCCCATTCCCGACAAGTCTCTCAAGATTGCGTAGCGCCACGCTGTGTCGTACGCCTTCTCCATATCGAGGAACACGGATAGGAAATATTGCTTATGTAGAAAGGCGTCGCGAATGTTTCCCTCAATGCGCACAAGGTGATCAATTGTAGACCGCCCTTCCCTGAAGCCACACTGAAAGGGATCAAGCATTTGGTTTAATTCCAGGAAATGTATGTGTCGCCGATTAACCATTTTCTCAAACAGCTTACAAATGCAACTTGTGAGGGCTATCGGGCGGTAACTTGACGCCAACGAAGGATCTTTACCTTGCTTCAGAATGGGAATCACAATCGCTTCTCTCCATGCAAGTGGAAGATATCCAGCAGCCCAAATAGTGTTAAAAAGTGCAAGTAAAGTCAATTGTGTATCAGTGTGTACGTTCTTAATTATGTCGTACATAATTCTGTCAGGTCCTGGTGCAGAGCTCTTGCATGTGATCAAGGCAGCTCTTAGCTCGGCAATGCTAAAGGGACGGTTGTAAGGCTCATTCTCTCGACCTTTTCTTGGTAATGGCTTACGTTCTTCTGTTTCTTTGTGTTTGAGAAAGGATTGTGTATAATTTGTTGGACTCGACACGCTCTCAAAATATTCCCCAAGTGAGTCGGCCTGGTCTTGCAGTGTATCTCCCTGTGTGTTTACCAGGGGGAGTGAATGTGTTTGCCGCCCTCTAATCCTATTTACTCTGTTCCAGGTTTTGGCCTCATCCCTAAACGAGTTAATACTTGATAAAAACTTGTGCCAGCTTTCTCTTCTGGCCTGACGGCGGGTTCGCCTGCCTTGGGACTTTATTTTTTTAAAGTTCATAAGATTCTCTGCAGTGGGAGAAGCGCGTAGCAACCCCCACGCCTTGTTCTGATTCTTACGGGCGATCCTACATTCGCTGTTCCACCACGGCACACGTCGTTTGCATGCCAGACCACTCACTTCGGATATGCATTTAGATGTGACATCTATTATGAATGCTGTAAAGAATTCGACTGTACCATCAATTCCTAACGAAGACAAGTCAGCCCATGAGATACCAGACAGAGATCGAAATTTCTCCCAATCAGCTGTCTCAACCTTCCATCTAGGAGCGTGTGGTGGATATTCAATTTCTTTCGGTGATCTTAGCAGTATAGGGAAGTGGTCGCTGCCGTAAGGGTTGTCGGTAGCTTCCCATTCAAGTTCAGGCAGTACAGACGGGGAGACTATGCTAAGGTCTATGGAAGAATAGGTTCTATTTGCAAGAGAGTAATATGTGTGTTCCTTTTTACTCAACAGACAAGCACCAGAAGAAAAGAGGAACTGTTCGAGAAGACGTCCTCGCGCATCTATACGAGGGTCGCCCCACAGGTAGTTATGTGCATTGAAATCGCCAAGAACAACGTAGGGTTCTGGCAATTCATCAATAAAGGACTGAAATTCATGTTTGATTAGTTTATAATGTGGGGGTATATAAAGTGAGCAAATAGTGATAAGCTTGTTTAGCAGAATGACTCGAACCGCCACTGCCTCAAGGGCCGTTCGTAGCTGCAAACGTTGACAGGCTATGCTTTTTTGAATTATAATTGCAACACCGCCCGATTATGCGAGAGCATCATCGCGATCATTGCGAATAGTAACGTGTTGTCGAAGAAAATTTGTGTGTTTTGGTTTTAAGTGTGTTTCCTGTAAACACAGCACTTTCGGATTGTGTTTATGGATAAGTTCTTGCACATCATCGAGATTCCTAAGAAGACCTCTGACATTCCATTGAATGATTTGTCTATCCATATTTAAAGAAAAAATTGTGCTGTGTTTACGGAAATGGAGGTGATGCCGCTTAGTTTACAGAGCTCTTTCGAGGCCCTGTAACGGGGGTTCTGCCCTTTCTGGAGCGTTCGAGGGAGCCTCGCCGCTCCTTAGGCGCTTGGTGCGCCTTGAGAATAGGTGTAGTGTCCATTGCCTCTTGTGAGGCGCCGGACACGTGCTCTTGCGAGCGAGAAGTTACCAGGGAGAGTCCCGCCTTGGAGGGCAAGACCCCTGCGCCCACCAGCCCGGAGGTCGATGGGGCTCCCTGGGGGATTTGGCTGCGCCGGCCGTTCCCAGCGCTGGAAGGGACCTGGGAGGTTGAGGCAGCCTCGGCTGCGCCCACCTTCGGGGTCGATGATCCCTTCTCCTCGGTTCACGGAGCAGCCCTAGCTGCAACCGCCGCAGGGACAGATTGCGTAACTGCCGACTCACTGACTGTGGGTCGGACAGCCGCTGGAAGCCTTTGTGTCGCTGCCCCCTGGCGCGTCACATCGGCAAAGCTTTTCTTGGGCAGGTATGAAACCCGCCTGCGTGCCTCTTTGAAAGTGATATTTTCTTTTACTTTTATGGTTACTATTTCTTTTTCTTTTTTCCAAGACGGGCAGGACCGCGAGTACGCGGCATGCTCGCCATCACAGTTGACACAGTGTGGGGTATTCTGGCAAGTTTCAGAGGAGTGTTCGTTTTCACTACACTTGGCACAAGTCATCCGGCCTCGACAGTTCTGTGAGCTGTGGCCGAACCTTTGACACTTGAAGCATCTCAGGGGATTTGGCACATATGGCCGAACACGAATCTTGAGGTACCCGGCCTCGATGGTGTCGGGCAAAACACTTGAGCCGAAAGTAAGTATTAGGTGTTTTGTCTGAATTTCTTTTCCTTCCCGCCTAATAATTCGTTTGACACTGACGACGTTCTGATCACTCCAGCCGTCCAGGAGTTCAGTTTCAGATAGCTCTAGCAAATCAGCATCGGAGACGACGCCGCGCATGGTATTCATGGTACGGTGTGGGGTAACTGTAACCGGAACATCGCCAAAGGACACTAGTTTAGGTAGTTTTTCATGTTGTTTCTCATCACGAAGCTCCAGTAGGAGGTCGCCGCTTGCCATTTTCGACGCTTTGTAGCCAGGTCCAAAGACTTCAGTCAGGGTTTTCGATACCAGAAAAGGTGCGATCATTCTCACCGTCTTTCCAGATTGATCAAAGTGGACGACGTGAAAGCGGGGAAAGTCACATGTTCGGTTGCCCGAAAATTGAAAGACTTCGGTGCGCCCTCGTTTAGGGGGGCGATCAGGAAATGGGGGAAAAGAATTTTCCATGAATAGGCATAATAAATTCGGCAACAGCGCCGACCGCCCACCATGGAGCCCAACGAAGGGGACGCGGCAGAGCTTGCATGCAAGTCTGCACTACGCCAGTCGTACGCCGCCACTATAACCAAATATGGTGTACCCAAGGTTGGATAGCCACACAGAGTTAACCCTTGCCGCCAAGAAGAAGGAAGTAAATAGAAGAGAGAAGGAGACAGGAAAGGCGGAAAGTAAGGGAAAGACGAAGGCTAGAGGGAGAGAGAGACAGGAAAAGGCAACTACCAATTTCCCCCGGGTGGGTCAGTCCGGGGGTGCCGTCTATGTGAAGCCGAGGCCGAAGAGGTGTGTTGCCTCCGCCGGGGGGCCTTAAAGGTCCAAACACCCAGCATCGGCTCAACCTCCAGGATCCCCTTTTCCCCAGACACGGCTAAGCCGCGCACGGCTACACGCGGGAGGGTCCAACCCTCGTGTGCTCGGGTACGTGGTGTCGCAACACACCAAACGCCTGCTGACGCAGACGCCCCTGCGGGGTGCATGCTCACTGACCTGGAGAGGCAAAGCAGAAGAGTGGGTCTAAAAATTAATCTGCAGAAAACTAAAGTAATGCTTAACAATCTCGGAAGAGAACAGCAATTTACAATAGGCAGCGAGGCCCTGGAAGTCGTAAGGGAATACATCTACTTAGGGCAGGTTGTGACGGCGGATCCGGATCATGAGACGGAAATAATCAGAAGGATAAGAATGGGCTGGGGTGCGTTTCGCAGGCATTCTCAGATCATGAACAGCAGGTTGCCATTATCACTCAAGAGAAAAGTGTATAATACCTGTATCTTACCAGTACTCACCTACGGGGCAGAAACCTGGAGGCTTACGAAAAGGGTTCTACTCAAATTGAGGACGACGCAACGAGCTATGGAAAGAAGAATGATAGGTGTAACGTTAAGGGATAAGAAAAGAGCAGATTGGGTGAGGGAACAAACGCGAGTTAATGACATCTTAGTTGAAATCTTGAAAAAGAAATGGGCATGGGCAGGACATGTAATGAGGAGGGAAGATAAGCCATGGTCATTAAGGGTTACGGACTGGATTCCAAGGGAAGGGAAGCGTAGCAGGGGCGGCAGAAAGTTAGGTGGGCGGATGAGATTAAGTTTGGAGGGACGGCATGGCCACAATTAGTACATGACCGGGGTTGTTGGAGAAGTACGGCAGAGGCCTTTGCCCTGCAGTGGGCGTAACCAGGCTGATGATGATGATGATGACACGTATTAACGCTTCGGTTGCTCTCCCCTCTGCCACATAGTTTACACCATGCGACGTTGGTGCTGCGCTGGTTCCTTGAAAGGACTGACAGCCAATTTTCATGGTACCTGGTTTTTTTTCAGTGCAGTGGAAAGCTTACCGGTCAGAGTGCCTAATCGTGAAGTGGTAACGTGGAAAACGCCGTGGAAAATTTTTTACCAGCATTTTTCGATCTGCAGCGAAGATATGAAGATGTAGTCGTTCACTGGAAGCATGCTGGAAACCCTGATAGTTGAGCGCCATAGCGAATACACGCTGGCATTAGCGAGATGTAGGCGACAGGCGCGGCCGTAGCCATAACAAAGTATTATTTCGTTCATCAAGTCGATGTTCCTGCGGTCCGTGTTTCCCGAAGTGTTAAGGTGTTTCTTCGATACTAGTCACCTGCTTCTGTGGTTTCCTGTACAACTATACAGATTATTACTATCTAATTGCAGACCGATATATTTAACTTCCTCATGTTGTAAACTTATGGAACATATTATCGCCACTCAGATTACAGAATTCCTTGACAAGCCCTCCATATTAACAAGTTTGCAGCACCGCTTTAGAAAGAAGTAATCGACAGTGGCGCAACTCGTCGCTGTTACGCACGAGTTTGCCAAAGGTCTTGAGAATAATATTCAGATAGATACAATATCTTTAGATTTCAGTAAGGCCTTTGACATGACATGTTGCTCATGTTGCTCATGACAAACTAATCTATAAATTGAGAAACATTGGTGTTCCGAAGGTGTTGGTCGCTTGGGGGGCTGAATATTTGAGAGATCGGGTGCAGTTGGGTCACAGTCGAGAATTCTAATTCGCACCTTTTACCAGCCACCTCGGGTGTGCCCCAAGGCAGTGTGCTAGGACCCTTGCTCTTTTTGTGCTACAGAACTGATATCGTAGATGATGATGATGTATGGGGTTTTATGGCGCAAGGGCCAGGTATGGCGAAAGAGCGCCATGTCTGTGCTAATGAGTTTGCAGTGTAATTATGATTGCTATGAAGTTCGTGTGACGTGGTTGTAAAGGGGCCTTAAAATATGCGCTCTAAAGTGCGTAAAATCTGTATAACAAAATTATGGCGATGACGTATGACTTGTGCTATGAACATTTAGATGCATTTAAATAGAATGATACGATAGGTAAAATATATCAGATTATAAGAAATGCTAGAGCACTACTGCCTCCTTAGGGCCCTTGAAACAAAAGGGCCTGGAGGCATGTGCTATGCAAAACAATTATGGCAGTGGCGTCCTCTGAGGAGAGGAGGCGCTACGAAGTGTGGGTCTAATAACATGCAACACAACATCTTTCAAAAAACCTAGGACTGCGCTGGTGTCAAAGAGAGGTTTTGGACCAAGTAACATAACAGGATGAAGGGGGATGTGCTGCCGGTATGCTAAGAGAAAAAGTTTCTTTCTATCAAATTCGGCTTCCCGACACTCCAGTAGGACGTGAAGCACGGTCAGCCTCTCCCCGCATGTACCACAGGTTGGAGGCTCGTTTCCCGTGAGTAAAAAGTTATGTGTGCCAAATGCGTGTCCTATTCTTAGACGGCAGAATAGGACATCTGCCCGGCGGGATTTTGTTACAGGAGGCCAGAAAATTGTGGCTTTATTACATGCAGCTTATTATTTGTTTTCAGGTCCCACAAGCGTTGCCAGTAGTTTCGCAGCTTTCTTCTTAAGAAAGGCTTCAGGTTTGTGACAAAGACCGAAGCAGTAGGTTTAACTAAATGCATTGAAATTGATGCGGCCATCTGGTCCGTTAGAACGTTACCCTCGTTGCCCCTATGTCCAGGCACCCAGCATATAATCACATGTTGGTTAGATGTATATACTTTGCACAGGACAGAGTAGAGTTCATTAATTACCGGATTTTTGTGGTTACAGAATGACATCAAGGCCTTCACAACACTAAGGGAGTCCGTATATATAACTGATTTCTGTTGTTTTGATTTCTTTATATGCTTTACAACAGACAACAGTGCGTAGGCCTCAGCCATAAAGATACTGGTTTCCGGACGAATTACATCGGATTCCGAGAAGGATGGACCTACGGCTGCAAAGGACACCCCCTCGCGTGACTTCGATGCATCTGTGTAGAGCTCCGCGCAGGAGGATTTGTACTGGAGTTCCCGGAAATGCATTTGGATTTCAATCTCTGGAGCATGCTTTGTGACTTTCACGAAAGATATATCGCATTGTATGAGCTGCCACTCTCAAGGAGGTAGCAGCTTGGCTGGATGCATTAGGCGGAGCTCGAGGAGTGGGACATGCATTTCATCACTAAGCTCCCTCACACGCGGCGAGACAGGCTGTCTTACGGAGGGACGATTACGAAAGAGTGTAGCATATGTATTCTCGTTAACGGTATTAAAACACGGATGTTGAGGATTAGAGTGGACTTTCAGAAAATATTTTGCTGATGTAGGTTCCCTGCAGATGAAGTGACCACTCATTTGATTCTACATATAAACATTGTATGGGACTTGTTCTGAAAGCTCCAGTGGCCAGTCGGATTCCTAGATGGTGGACCGGATCTAGCATTTTTAGCGCGCTCGCGGCTGCAGAATGATAGATCACGGCACCATAATCCAATCGAGACCGCATAAGGCTCTTGTATAGGTTCATTAAACACTTCCTGTCACAACCCCATGCAGTCTGGGAAAGAAGTTTCAATAAGTTCATTGTTTTTAGACATTTTTCTTTCATATATTTAATGTGCGGAACGAAAGTGAGTCTGTAGTCAAGTATAATACCCAGGAATTTGTGCTCTTTGTAGATAGGTATTTGGTGTCCACACAGTTCTAAGGAAGGGTCCGGAACCAGGCCTCTCTTTCTTGTAAAAAGAACACAAGAGCTTTTGTGGGGGTTGATTTTAAATCTGTTTTTGTCTGCCCACTTGTAAATCTTGTTCAAGCCCTGCTGCACCTGTCTCTCGCATACTGAAAGGTTACAGGATTTGAAGCCGATTTGAATGTCGTCAACGTAGACAGAATAAAGAATGGCAGGTGGTAGGGAAGCTCGAAGCGTGTTCATATTCACGATGAAGAGCGTACAGCTCAGCACGCCTCCCTGTGGTACACCTGTTTCTTGTGTGAAAGGTCGCGACAATACGTTGACGATTTTCACTCAGAAGATGCGATTCAACAAATAGCTTTGAATTATTTTCAACATATTGCCACTTATACCCATTTCCGACAAGTCCCGCAAGATGCCGTAGCGCCATGTTGTGTGTCATATGCCTTATCCATATCAAGGAATATTGACATGAAATACTGCTTATGTACAAATGCGTCCCGAATATATCCTTCAATGCGTACCCGGTGACCTGTTGTCGACCGGCTTTCTCTGAAGCCACACTGATAGGGATCAAGTATATTGTTGAGTTCAAGGAAATGTATTAGTCGGCGATTAATTATTTTTTTTTCAAAAACCTTACACAGGCAGCTTGTAAGAGCTATAGGGCGATAGCTTGTCGCCATGGAGGGGTCTTTCCCCTGCTTCAAAACAGGGACCACAATTGCTTCTTTCCATGCAGTTGGAAAGTATCCTGCAGCCCAAATGGTGTTGAAAATTGTGAGTATTGTAACTTGGGTGTCATTGTGTAGGTTTTTGATCATTTCATACATGATTCTATCAGAACCCGGTGCGGAGCTCTTGCATGATCTCAAGGCAGCTCTGAACTCGGCGATACTAAAAGGACAGTTATATGGTTCATTATGTCGACATTTTCTTATGAGTGGCTTACATTCTTCTATTTGTTTGTATTTGAGAAAGGATTTTGAATAATTTGTTGGACTTGATACGCTTTCAAAGTGCTCCACAAGTGAGTCTGCCTGATCTTGCAGCGTATCGCCCGGTGTATTTACCAGAGGGAGTGAGTACGTTGGTCGACCTCTGATTCTTTTTACCCTGTTCCAGACTTTGGTCTCATCTGTAAACGAGTTAATACTCGATAAAAAGTTTTGCCAACTTTCTCTTCTGGCCTGCCTGCGGCTTTTCCTGCCTTGAGATTTTACTTTCTTAAAGTTGATAAGATTCTCTGCAGTGGGGGAAGTGCATAGCAGCCCCCACGCTTTGTTCTGTTTCTTACAAGCGATCCTACATTCATCGTTCCACCACGGGACACGCCGTCTGCATGCCAAACCACTTCCGTCATATATGCATTTAGATGCGGCATCTATTATGAACGCTGTAAAATACTCCACAGCCGCATCAATTTCTAAACAAGACATATCTGCCCATGAGATGCTAGATAGAGTTCGAAATCTCTCCCAATCGGCTGTATCTATCTTCCACCTAGGAGCTTGTGGAGGAAATTCATTTTCTTTGGATGTTCTTAGCAGTACGGGGAAGTGATCGCTCCCGTAAGGATTGCTCATACCTTCCCATTCGAGTTCGGGCAGTATAGACGCAGAAACTATACTAAGATCTATTGAGGAAAAGGTTCTGTTTGCAAGAGAGTAATATGTGGGTTCTTTCTTATTTAGAAGGCACGCACCTGAAGAAAAAAGGAACTGTTCAACGAGACGACCTCGCGCATCGATACAAGAGTCTCCCCACAAGCTGCTGTGTGCATTCAAATCGCCAAGAACAACAAAGGGTTCTGGCAATTCATCTATGAGGGACACTCATTCAGGTTTGTTTAATTTGTAATGTGGGGGTTTGTAAAGCCAACAAATAGTGATGAGTTTGTTTTGCAGGACAACTCGAACCGCCACTGCTTCGAGAGCCGTTCGTAGCTGTAAACGTTGACACACTATGCTTTTTTGAATTACATTTGCAACATCGCCCGATGATGCAACAGCATCATCGCGATCTTTGCGAAAAGTAACGTGCTGTCGAAGAAAGTTTGTGTGTTTTGGTTTGAAGTGTGTTTCCTGTAAACACAGCACTTTTGGATTGTGTTTGTGGATGAGTTCTTGCAAATCATCAAGGTTTCTTAGGAGACCTCTGATGTTCCATTGAATAATTTGTGTACCCATATTTAAAGTAAATTAGTGCTGTGTGTACGCAAGCGGAAGAGATGCCTTAGCTTACAGAGCTCTTTCGAGGCCCTGTAATCGGGGTTTTGCTGTTTCTGAAGCGTTCGAGGGAGCCTCGCCGCTCCTTAGGCGCTTGGTGCGCCTTGAGGGTAGGTGTAGTCTCCATTGCCTCGTGTGAGGCGGCGGACACGTGCTCTTGCGAGCGAGAAGTTACTGGAGAGGATCCCGGCTTGGGAGGGCAAGACCCCTGCGCCCACCAGCCCGGAGGTCGATGGGGCTCCCTGAGGGATTTGGCTTCGTCGGCTGTTGCCAGCGCAGCAAGGGGCCGGGGAGGCCGGGGAAGCCTCGGCTGCGCCAACCTTCTGGGTCGATGATCCCTCATTCTGGGTTGACGGAGCAGCGCTAGCTGCAACCGCCGCGGCGGCAGATGGCGTAGCTGCCGACTCACAGCTTGTGGGTCGGACAGCCGCCGGAGGCCGTTGTGACGCTGCCCCCTGACGCGCCACTACAGCAAAGCTTTTCTTTAGCAGGTATGCTACCCGCCTGCGTGCCTCCTTGAATGAGATATTTTCTTTCACTTTGATCGTTACGATTTCTTTTTCTTTCTTCCATGATGGGCACGACTGCGAGTACGCGGCGTGTACCCCATCACAGTTTACACAGTGGAGAGCGTTCTCACAAGTTTCAGTGGTGTGTTCTTTGGCACTGCATTTAGCACAAGTTTGGCGGCCTCGGAAGCTCTGCGAGCTGTGGCCGAAGCGCTTCATTTGAAAGAATGGAGTGGGTTTGGCACGTACGGTCTAACATGGAGCTTGATGTACCCGGCCTCGATTGGCTCGGGCAGGACACTTGAACCAAAGGTGATTATTAGGTGCTTGGTTTGGATCTCTTTACCATCTCGCATCATTTTAATTCTTCTGACATTGATAACATTTTGCTCACTGAAACCCTCCAGGAGTTCCGCCTCAGTAAGCTCAAGCAAGTCATGATGATGTTTGAGGTTTAATGGCGCAAAGGCCAGGTATGGCCAAAGAGCGCCATGCTAGTGGGAATGAATATGTCGTGGTTTGATGGGCTCTGTGAATTCAATGTGACGTGGCCGTAAAGGGGCCAAAAGAGTTTGTGTAAATTGCATAAAAATTTCACGTAATAAAATTATGGCAATGATTAATGACATGGTACTATGATCACTAAAATGCATTAAAAAAGAATGATGCATTATGTAAAATATTCGAGTTGCTAAAATTGTCTAAGTGCACAACTGCCTCGCCAGAGCCTTTGAAACGCCAAGGGCCGAGAGGCATGTGCTATACGAAATAGCTATCACAGCGGCATCCCCTGGAGAGAGGAGACGCTATGAGCGTATAGGGCTAATTACATGTAACACAACATCTTTCAGGAAGTCTAGGACTGCGTTAGTGTCAAAGAGTAGTTCTGGGCCGAGTAACATTACAGGATGAAGGGGAATGTGCTGCCGGAATATGCTAACGGAAAATGTTTCTTTCTGTCAGATTCGGCTTTCCAACACTCCATGAGGACATGGAGGACGGTCAGCCCCTCCCCGCACCTCCCACAGGTTGGGGGCTCATTTCCAGTGAGAAAAAAATTGTGGGTGCCAAATGTGTGTCCTATTCTTAGATGGCAGAATAGGACATCTGTGCGGCGTGATTTTGTTGCAGAACGCCAGAACCCTAATTGTGGCTTTATTACGTGCAGTTTATTATTTGTTTCCATGTCCCACGAGCGTTGCCAGTAGTTTCGCACTATTCTGCGCAAGAAGGGCCTCAGGTCTGTGACAGGGACTGCAGCGGTAGGATTTACAGAATACGATGCAATTGATGCGGCCATCTCGTCCGCCAGAACATTGCCTTCGATGCCCCTATCACCCGGCACCCAGCATATGATGACATGCTGGTTACATATATACGTTTTAAAAGGACGGATATAGTTCATTCATTACTGGATTTTTGTGCTTAGAAAGTGACATTAAGGCCTTCACAGCACACAGGGAGTCTGTATATATAACTGATTTCTGGAGTTTTGATTTCTTTATATACTTTACAGCCGACAACAGTGCGTAGGCTTCAGCCGTAAAGATACTAGTTTCCGGATGCAGTACGTCGGATTCCGAGAAGAATGGACCGACGGCTGCATAGGACACCCCGTCGTGTGACTTCGATGCGTCTGTGTAGAACTCCGTGCAAGAGTACTTGTACTGGAGTTCCAAGAAATGCATTCGGATTTCGATATCTGGGGCTTCCTTTGTAACTTGTAGGAAAGATATATCACATTGTACCAGCTGCCACACTCAAGGAGGTAGCAGCTTGGCTGGATGCATTAGGCGAAGTTTGAAGAGTCGGACATGCATTCTTCACTAAGCTCCCTCACACGCAGCGAGAAAGGTCTGACGGAGGGACGATTGCGAAAGAGTGTAGAATGTGTCATATCGTTAATGGTATTAAAACACGGATGTTGAGGATTAGAGTGCACTTTCAGAAAATATGTTTGGCTGATGTATGTTCTCTGCAGATGAAGTGACCACTCATTTGATTCTACGTATAAACTTTCAATGGGGCTTGTTCTGAAAGCGCCCGTGGCTAAGCGGATTTCTAGATGGTGGACCGGATCTAGCATCTTTAGCGCGCTCGGGGCGGCAGAATGATAGATCATGGCACCATAATCTAACCGTGACCGAATCAGGCTCTTATAGAGATTCATTAGGCACGTCCTGTCACTACCCCACGTAGTCTGCGATAGAAATTTCATTAGGTTCATTGTTTTCAGACATTTTTCTTTAAGGTGTTTAATGTGTGGGATGAAAGCGAGTCTATTGTCAAGTATAACACCTAGAAATTTGTGTTCTTCGTTTACAGGTATCTGTTGTCCACACAGTTCTAAGCAAGGATCCGGAACCAGGCCTCTCTTTCTTGTAAACAGAACACAAGAACTCTTGTGAGGATTGATTTTAAATCCATTTTTCTCTGCCCACTGTGACACCTTGTTCAAACCATGCTGTACCTGTCTCACGCAGACTGTGAGGTTGCAGGATTTGAAACCTATTTGTATATCGTCTACGTAGACGGAATAGAAAATAGCTGGTGGTAAAGATGCACGAAGCGTGTTCATCTTTACGACAAAGAGCATGCAGCTGAGTACGCCACCCTGGGGTACCCCAGTTTCCTCTATAAATGTACGCGACAGTGCAGGACCTATTTTTACTCGAAATGTACGGTTCTCTTGGTCGCTCTCTATAGTATTTAACATATTGCCGTGAAAATCTAGCGCGGAAAGGTCGCGCAGGATTCCGTACCGCCAGGTTGTGTCGTACACTTTTTCAATATCCAGAAATTCAGATAAGAAAGATTGCTTGTGCATGAAGGCATCGCGAATGCTTGCTTCGATGCGCACAAGATGGTCGGTTGTAGATCGCCCTTCCCGAAAACCACATTGAAATGGGTCAAGCATTTTACTGGACTCTAGGAGATGCACGAGACGGCGATTGATCATTTTTTCAAATACCTTACAAAGGCAACTTGTCAGGGCTATCGGGCGGTAACTTGCCACTGAGGAAGGATCTTTGCCTTGTTTCAAAACCGCGATCACAATGGCTTCTTTCCATGCAGTCGGGAGGTATCCCGCAGCCCAAATGGTGTTGAAAATTGTGACTAGTGTAACTTGGGTGTCTTTATGTCAGTTTTTGATCATTGCATACATGATTCTGTCAGATCCCGGTGCAGAGCTCTTGCTTGCGCTCAAGGCAGCTCTCAACTCGACAATGCTAAAAGGACAGTTGTATGGTTCATTCTGTTGACATTTTCTTATCAGTGGCTTACATTCTTATATTTGTTTATATTTCAGAAAGGATTGCGAGTAATGGTTGGCACTTGACACGCTCTCAAAGTGCTCCCCAAGTGAGTCTGCCTGATCTTGTACGGTATCGCCTTGTGTGTTGAACAAAGGGAGTGAATATGCTTGTCGCCCTCTTATACTATTGACCCTGTTCCAGGCTTTGTCCTCATCAGTAAACGAGTTGATACGCGATAGAAACTTCTGCCAACTTTCTCGTCTGGCCTGTGGGCGGGTTCGCCTGCCTTGGGATTTTACTTTTTTAAAGTTGCTAAGATTCTCCGTAGTGGGAGAAGCGCGTAGCAACCCGCACGCCCTGTTCTGTTTTTTACGAGCGATCTATGCGACATCTATTATGAAGGCTGCAGAGAACTCGACTGCGGCATCAATTTCTAACGAAGACAGGTCAGCCCATGAGATACTAGTAAGAGATCGAAATTTCTCCCAATCAGCTGTCTCAATCTTCCACCTAGGAGTGTGTGGTGGAAATTCGTTTTCTTTACGTGATCTTAGCAGTATAGGGAAGTGGTCGCTGCCGTAAGGGTTGTCGGTAACTTCCCATTCAAGTTCAGGCAGTACAGACGGGGAGACTATGCTAAGGTCTATGGAAGAATAGGTTCTGTTTGCAAGAGAGTAATATGTGTGTTCCTTCTTATTCAACAGACACGCACCAGAAGAAAAAAAGAACTGTTCGACAAGACGTCCTCGCGCATCTATACGAGGGTCGCCCCAGAGGTAGTTATGTGCATTGAAATCGCCAAGAACAACATAGGGTTCCGGCAATTCATCTATAAAGGACTGAACTTCATGTTTGCTTAGTTTATAATGTGGGGGTATATAAAGTGAGCAAATAGTGATAAGTTTGTTTAGCAGAATAGTTAGTTAGTTAGTTAAATGGGGTTTAATGGCGCAAAAGCGGCTAAGGCTATGCTGCGCTAAAAACGAGGCGTTTTAAAATCCAGTTTGTGAAGGAAAGGGCTATGTTAATAATCTATATTTTATGTAAAAAGCCAGTGTCATCTAGAAATTTACGGATGTCACATATTGGGACTAGCGTGTCATCACCTAAAATTAGAGCACGGTGTAAAGGTATGTGTAGTTGATATAACTTGTGCAAAAGTGCTCATCTGTGTGTATCAATATGCGTACATGTCAGTAAGATGTGCATAACTGTTAGTGGCTCTTGACATTTCTCGCATGTTGGTCTGTCTTCTTTCGTGAGTAAATAATTGTATGTGAGGTGTGTGTGCCCAATGCGTAGTCGGTGTAAAACTACTTCGATGAACCGCTCTTGATGACAGCATGACTTCCACTCGCCAACTATGGGTTTAGTGAGATTTAGCTTGTTGTCGGCACAACGGTTTCATTCGCGTTGCCATTTTGCCGTTAAGGCTTTTCTGATCGCACGGATGCTATCTTTGTATGGAAGTATTGTGTTTGTTATCTCTTTGTACGCTGCCATCGATGCACATCTATCAGCTGCTTCGTTACCCGGTATCCGAACATGGCTTGGAACCCAGCAGAAACGAATTGACCTCCCGTATTTGTTAAGCGCCAACATATATAAAAATTCTTCTATCAGGGGTTCACACTCATATTTCAGCTGTAGGGCCTTCAGTGTACTTAAAGAGTCTGTGTATATGAGTACATGTTTGTGTTTATCAGTGATTATCTTTTTAACAACAACCCATATAGCGTAAACTTCGGCCGTGAACACAGAGGCGTGTTGTGGCAATCGGATACTTGTTTCCAAATTTTCTGTTACGGCCCCCACACCGACGCGATTTTTTGCTTTAGAGCCATCAGTGTAATATTGCATGTTATATTGATATTTGTCCTGAAGTGCACGGAATTCTTGTATAATGTGTTCGTGTGGGGTGTCTTTGTTCTTTAAATTCTTTAAATTGGTGCATGGAATTAAACATTAAAAAATGCAAAGTTATGCGTCTAACTAGATCTACTAATGCAAATGTTTCATATCATCTTGATAACTTTCCTTTAGAAGTAGTATCGTCATATAGATATCTTGGCGTCACTATATCCTCAAAACTAACCTGGAATGATCACATTGAATCCATAATCGCCAGCGCCAACAAAACACTTGCATATCTTCGCCGGAATTTCTCACGCGCTCCTCAGGCTCTGAAACTGTTACTTCACAAAACACTGATTCGTTCGAAGGTGGAATACGCCGCCTCTGTTTGGGACCCTTTCCATGACAATCTAATCTACTCACTCGAAATGGTTCAAAATAACTCTGCACGTTTTGTTATGTCTAATTATGCTCGAACCGCAAGTGTGACTAATATGAAATCGAGCCTTGAACTACCATCACTAGCATCTCGCCGTAAGTTTTATCGCTTGTGTCTTTTTCACCGCAGATTTCACCATCATTCACTACACGATGATTTCATCTTTCCTCCCCAGTACGTATCATCACGCATTGACCACCGACATAAAGTAGCCGTTCCTTTTTTGCAGGACTTCCACTTTTCAGTATTCATTTTTTCCGTGGACTTGTGAAGAGTGGAACCATCTTCATGCCACTACTGTAGAAATTACCGACCATCAACATTTCAAAAATGCTTTAACAGTAACTAAGTAGTTCTTTACCTCATGTTATTTCTCGTTTTTTCCTCTTGTTTGCTTGTGCTTACCTGTATCACCTACTCATTTTACATTGTTTTGTAGTTTGGTGATTTTATTGATTTGCTTCTTAATTAGAGTATTTGTATTGGTACATTATATAACTCCATGTATAAGTGTATCTTTTCACAGAAATGTTTTTTTTGCCACTCCCCTCTGTAATGCTTCGGCCCTGAGGGTACAATAAATAAATAAATTAATTAATTAATTAATTAATGTGTCATTGTGCAGTCGCACAACTGTGTGAAATCGTACCACAGGGCCAACCGTTGTGGTTTCTTGGCAACCTGGAGGACTTCGTGGGGAATGTCATAATCCCAGCAGTATTGCCCATACCGCAGGACGAATGGCCTAATCATGTTCGGTTTATTTGTATAGTGTAGGCGTGAGTTGCATTGTGTGAGGATGCTGTAGCATATGTGTTGCGGTGATGACTGAATTCTGAGTACGTAAGAAAAAGTGAGTAATGCTCTGCGCTGCTGTAAGGAGGGTTCATTGCACTCGACGTATAAACTTTGAATAGGTGAAGTTCTGTAGGCACCACGTGCCAGTCGCTGTCCAAGGCTATGTACTGGGTCAAGTCGTTAGATGCAGGACTGTCTCGCTGAGCCGTAAACCATGGAGCCGTAGTCTAAAAGGCTACGCACAAGAGACCGGTAAACACCTAAAAGGCACGTTCGGTCGGAACCCCAGTGCTTATGAGACAAAATTTTAAGGATATGTAGAGCTTTATTTGCTTTTATCTTTAGTGCTTTTATGTGAGTTAGGAAGTTAAGTTTGGTGTCAAAGGTTACTCCTAAAAACTTATGGTTTTGTTTCACCGGCAGTATGGTGTCGTTCAGTTTTAGGACTGGATCGCTGTGTAGCCCTCGTTTCTAGGAGAAAAAAAAAATAACTGTTTTTTGTGTGGAGAAACCGAAACCATCTTTGTTGGCCCATTGTGTAAGTTTGTTTGTTGTCATTTGAAGCTGCCTTTCACAGGTTGTCAAATTTGAAGCACGGCAAGCCACTTGGAGATCGTCTACGTAAACAGAGTGCATAAGAGACGACGGTATAATCTTATTAACTGAATTCATCTTTACTGTAAACAGCGTCGTGCTGAGAACACAGCCTTGCGGAATGCCGTTTTCCTGCGTAAATGTATTAGAATGAACTGTACCCAGACGTACCTGAAATGTTCTATTAGACATGAAATCAGTTAGGCATTTCAGCATTTCACCACTGATGCCGATGTCAGCCAGGTCTCTTAAAATTCCATATCTCCATGTGGTATCATAGGCTTTTTCTAAATCGAAGAAAACTGCAAGACAGTGTTGTTGGTGTAAAAATGCATGTCGGATTTCATGTCCAAGACCGACTAGAAGGTCAGTAGTTGAACAACCCTTTCCATATCCACACTGGTGAGGGTCTATGAGGTTCCTTGATTCCAAAATAAATGAGAGTCTGATATTGATAATGCTTTCATATGATTTTGCCAAACAGCTCGTGAGGGCAATGGGTCTGTAGCTGCTTGCGGATGTTGGGGATTTACCGGCTTTTAGAAATGGAACTACTATAGCTTTTTTTCCACTCTTCGGGCATTATACCTGATTCCCAGATTATGTTGAAAAACTTAAGGAGAGCTTCTACAGATGCCTGGGATAGATGAGCCAGCATTGCGTAGTGAATACGGTCGTGTCCTGGCGCTGTGTTTTTCCTTGCAAAAAGGACTCTGTTTATTTCTTGTTGTGTGAGGGGGGAATCGTGCAGTTCGTTTGATGCCCCAGTGGTGGGCAGCCTCTGTTTTTCAGCAGACTGTTTGTACTGTAAGAATTCCTTTGTATAATTTGCTGAAATGGATACATCGCGGAAATGTTCGCCAAGTATATCTCCCTGTTCTTGTATTGTTGTCTGTGTGTCTGGACTTGTAAGTAACGGTATTGTGTAAGATGAGTAATCTCCCCGAAACTTCCCTACCTGTTCCCAGATGCGTTTAGACGTGACTGAACTGTTTATGGACGATACGTATTTTTTCCACGATGATTTTTCTGCCTGCCTTCTGATAAATCGTGCTTTGGCTTTGGCCTGCTTAAAGCGTAAGAGGTTGGTGTAGGAGGGGTGTCTTCGTAACATGCCCCAGGCCCTATTTTGAAGCTTTTTTGCTTCTGTGCACGAAGGAGTCTACCAGGGGTAGATTTTTTTGCTCAGAAGGTTGGATGTTTGTGGTATTCACTTTTCTGCCGCTGAAATTAAAACCGCAGTGAACTTTTTATTGATTTCATTTACACTGAGTTCGTTTGAAAAGACTTCTTCGAGTTTTGCGTGTTTCACAAAAACCGGCCAGTCGGCAAGATGTATTTTCCAGTGACGTGGCTTGGAGTTTAGGGTAGGTAATGGGGATGTTAGCTTGATAAATGCCGGCAAATGATCACTTCCATATGAAGTGTCGAGGAGTTCCCACTTAAAATCACTAAAGACAGATGGTGAGCAGAAGGCTAAATTGAGACAACTAAATTTGCGTGAGCTTGGTGAAAATTACGTTGGTGAACCCGAGTTTAAAAGACATATGCTGTTAGACAATATAAAATCTTCGATTACTTGCCCTCTTTGGTCTGTTCTATCGCTGCCCCAGAGGGTACAATGGGCATTAAAATCTCCTACTAAAACAAAACGCTCCGGTAACTGGTGTATTAGATTTTCCAATTATCTAGTAGTAAAATGTGTATGGGGCGGTATGTAAGGTAAACAGATGGTGATGGTTTTATGCGATAGAACGGTGACGGCAACAGCCTCGAAAGACGTATTCAGCTGAACATTTCGTGTAGGGGTGCCACCCTGGACGACTATGGCGACTCCTCCTGACAGACGGCTAGTGTGTTCGCGGTCCTTTCGGACAACGGTAAAACCTTTAAGGATTTGACTGTTCTTGGGACCTAGGTTTGTTTCTTGAAGGCAGAATGCCACTGGTGAGAACCTATTTATTATGTCTTTTATGTCACCTAAATTATGTAGCAGACCTCTACACTTCCAATGGATGATGAAAGCCATTGTCAAACAATTAGAACGGTTCACTTATATGTGTGTGTTCTAGAAGTTTATAGGTGACATGTAATGATAAGATAGCTAGTCTAAACAAGGGTGGTAACTGCTCAGGTTACCTGACCCTTTGATGATGCAGTTACGAGATGTTTGTCTTTTTTAGTGCGCTCCAGGCAGCGCTGGTCCTTTGGCGTCGACGATGCCGTGGTTTTTGGGTCAATCTCCATAGCCTTCTCCGAGGCGCTGGAGGATCGAACGAGGCTCTGAGACCGTGAGACGCTCGTCACGGGCCTTGGAGTTCGATTAAGTCTTGGGCCCTGCGTCACAGCAGTCTGGGGGCCCGCCTTAGCTGACGACGGCACAGCACTGGCCGCTGCCACCAAGGGGGCGCATGGAGGTACTACGGGTCCACTAGCTGTGACCCCTGCAGACCCCTGGAACCGATGTGGTGCTGCCCCCTGTCGCGCCACACTGGTATAGCTCATTTGAGGTAGGTGAGATAGTTTCTTCCTTGCTTCATAGAAGGAGGTTTTCTCTTTCACTGTGAGTGCAATTATTTCTTTCTCTTTCCGCCAAAGGGGACAAGATCGCGAATAAGCAGCATGATTTCCTTCGCAGTTTGCGCAACGTGGAGGAGCATTGCAGTTGTCCGAAGGGTGATCATTGGCACTACATTTTGCGCATGTTGCCTTTCCTCTACATGATTGTGATGCATGCCCGAACTTTTGGCACTTGAAGCACCGTCTTGGGTGCGGCATGTATGGCCTAACGTTGATTTTTGCATACCCTGCTTCGAGTGAACTGGGAAGAATGCTTGTGCCAAAAGTAAGTATCACATGTTTGGTTGGGATTTGTTCGTCCTTTCTCCTGATTGTTATTCTCTGCACTTTGATCACGTTTTGCTCTTGGAAACCCTCGAGCAGTTCTTCGTCGCTTAAGTTAAGGAAATCTTCTTCAGAGATCACGCCCCTTCATTTATTTAGTGATCGATGTGGTGAGATCGTTACTTTGATGTCACTAATGCTGGTGAGATCGGACATCTTTTTCTATTGTTCTTTATTTTTAAGTTCCAGGAGAACGTCTCCACTTGTCATCTTAGAGGCTTTGTAGTCTTCTCCAATAGTTTCTCTGAGGCATTTTGCCACTAAGAAAGGGGAGAGTTGTCGCATTGGGGTGGTTCCTTCGCTGTGCATGACATGGTAATGCAGAAATGTGTCTGTGTTTACTTTGAATGTGAAATCGAAAGGTACTTCGGTGCGACCTCGTTTCGAAGGCCGATCTGGAAGGCGGGGGAAAGGTTCTGCCATAACATGGTTTCAAATTTCGGCGGCGGTGGTAGCCACCCACCACCGAGCCCAACAAGTGGACGCTGCAGGTTCCGAAAATCTGCAGGCGCGAGCTTTACACCGCCACTATAACCTAATGAATATACCCAAGGCTGGATACATTACACACGGTTAACTCTTGCCGCAAAGAAATACGGAAGTAATAAGAAGTGAAGAGAAGACAGGAAAGATGTAAAAGTGGGAGAGAAAGACGAAGATTGGAGAGGAGGACAGGAAAAGGCGACTGCCGATTTCCCCCAGGTGGGTCAGCCTGGAGGTGCCGTCTATGCGAAGCAGAGGCCAAAGAGGCGTGTTGCCTCCGCCGGGGGCCTTAAAGGTCCGAACACCCGGCATCGGCTCAACCTCCAGGATCCCCCTTTCCCCGGACACGGCTAAGCCGCGCACGGCTACACGCGGGAGGGTCCAACCCTCGTGTGCTCGGGTACGTGGTGTCGCAACACACCAAACGCCTGCTGACGCAGACGCCCCTGCGGGGTTTAGCAGATTAACTCGAACCACCACTGCCTGAACGGCCATTCACAGCTGTAAACGTTTACAGGCTATACTTTTTTTTGAATTACAATTGGAACACCGCCCGATGATGCGAGAGCATCGTCGCGATCTTTGGGAAACGTAACATACGTTCTGAGAAAGTTTGTGTGTTTGGATTTTAAGTGTGTTTCCTGTAAACACAGCACTTTTGGATTGTGTTTTTGGATAAGCTCTTGTACGTCATCAAGGTTCCTAAGAAGACCTCTCACGTTCCATTGAATAATTTATGTATGCATGTTGAATGTAAATAAGTGCTGTGTGTATGGAAGCGCAGGTAATGCCTTAGGTTACAGAGCTCTTTCGAGGCCCTGTAACGGGGGTTCTGCCCTTTCTGGAGCGTTCGAGGGAGCCTCGCCGCTCCTTAGGCGTTTGGTGCGCTTTGAGGACAAGTGTAGTGTCCACTGCCTCTTGTGAGGCGCCGGACACCTGCTCTTCCAAGCGAGAAGTTACAATAGAGAGTCCGCCTTGGAGGGCAATACCCCTGCGCCCACCAGCCTGGAGTTCGATGGGGCTCCCTGAGGAATTTGGCTGCGCCAGGCTGTTGCCAGCGCTGGATGGGGCCGGGGAGGTTGGGGCAGCCTCAGCTGCGCCCACCTTCGGGGTCGGTGGCCCCGTCTGTTTGGTTGACAGAGCAGCGCTAGCTGCAACCGCCGCGGGGGCAGATGGCGTAACTGCCGACTCACGGCTTGTGGGTCGGACAGCCGCCGGAGGCCGTTGTGACGCAGCCCCCTGACGCGCCACTTCGGCAAAGCTGGCCTTAGGAAGGTATGCAACCCGCCTGCGTGCCTCTTTAAATATGTTTTCTTTTACTTTGATTGTGACTATTTCTTTTTCTTTCTTCCAAAACGGGCATGACCGCGAGTATGCGGCATGCTCGCCATCACAGTTCACGCAGTGTGGAGCGTTTTCGCACATTTCAGAGGCATGGTCACGGGAACTACATTTTGCACATGTCTGCCGGTTTCGGCAGTTCTGGGAACTGTGGCCGAAACGCTGGCATTTGAAGCAGCGGAGAGGATTTGGAACATACGGCCTGACCCGTAGCATTACATAGCCGGCCTCGAGTGTCTCAGGCATAATGATTCAGGAGAAAGTCAGTACAAGACGCTTGGTTTTTATCTCCTTGCCGTCGCGCCTTAGCATGATAACGTTTTGCTCACTCCAGCCTTCCAACAGTTCGGCTTCTGTGAGTTCCATCAAATCGTCGTCAGAAACAACACCACGGCTGGTGTTCATAGGTCGGTGTGGGGTTACTGTTACTGGGATTTCCCCGAAGGACTCAACTTTAGGAAGGTTTTCAAACTGTTTCGGATTGCGGAGTTCCAAAAGGAGATGGCCGCTAGCCAGTTTCGATGCTTTATAGCCTGTACCAAGAGTTTCAGTGAAATACTTAGAGACGAGGAAAGAAAAAATCATTCTCATGGTCTTCTCAGGTTTGTTTGAATGAATTACGTGGAATAGGGGGAAGTTTGGCGGTTTGTTTCCAAGAAATTGGAAAATATCTTCGGTGCGCCCTCGTTTCTGAGGGCGATCAGGTAGTCGGAGAAAAGAAGTGGCCATTAGAAGTATGGTGTTTTTCGGCAAGGATGGCCTCAGCCCACCATGGAGCCCAACCAGGGGACGACACAGGACGGAAATATTCAGTTCTGCGCACGCCAGCGGTACAAGCCCGCTATAACCAAATACATATACCCAAGACTGGATATAATGCACAAGGTTAACCCTCGCTGCCTACGAAGCCGGAAGTAATACGAAAATGAAGAGAGGACAGGAAAGATCAAAAGTGAGAGAAACGCGAAGATTTGAGGGAGAAAGAGAAAGGAAAAGGCAACTACCGATTTCCCCCGGGTGGGGCAGTCTGGAGGTGCCGTCTATGTGAAGCCGAGGCCGAACAGGTGTGTTGCCTCCGCCGGGGGGCCTTAAAGGTCCAAACACCCAGCATCGGCTTAACCCCCAGGATCCCCTTTTCCGCAGACACGGCTAAGCCGCGCACGGCTACACGCGAGAGGGTCCCACCCTCGTGTGCTCGGGTACGTAGCGTCGCAACACACCAAACGCCTGCTGACGCAGACGCCCCTCCGGGACATATCGTAGATATAATTGATCCAACTGTTCAAATTCGATTGTTCGCAGATGACTATATTATTCCGTGAAGTTTACGGCATACATTATCGACAAGAACTAAACAAAAATCTAGATTACAGATACCAATGGTGCAACAAGTGGAGCATGGTTGCAAGTGCACAAAAAACTGTTTCCATTTCTATAAATAAAAAAATCCCTCTTTCGGTATGCTTACTCCCTAGGTCCATCTACAGGTAATCATGTCGAAAGCTACAAATATTTAGGTGTAACATTCACTGGTAACTTCTCCTGGAATTCGCACGTTCATAAGATTTGTTCTTCTGCTTTCAGAAAGTTGTGTTTTAAGACACAAGCTTCGCAATTCACCACCAAATGTAAAACTTCTATGCTATCAATCATACATCAGACCAAAGCTAGAATATGCAAGCATAGTATGGGACCCTTACACAAAACGTAACGTTGATAAACTCGAAATAATTTAAAGAAAGGCCGTTCGATTTATCTTTTCTAAATTTCGTCGTGTGGACTCTCCGTCGGAACTAATGACAGCCAATAAGATACCCGCCCCCCTTCAGTACAGAAGAAGGCAATTTCGCTTGGGCTTCCTGAAATCTCTCCTTAACCAGAAATTCACTATTGACCCTTCATTGTATTTATCCCGCCTACCAACAAGACATACACGAAATAACAACCAAGATCTCTAAGCCATATTTCCCAAAAACAGATGCTTATAAATTTTCCTTTTTCCCGCACACAGTGTCTCAATGGAATTCTATACCAGAGCGCGATAGTCTTGCTATCGCGTAGCAGTGTGTACATTTACCCATTGTGTTCTTTTTGCTATTTATTTGTCTCTCTATATAAAACACAATGTATGTTCACCCTTATAGTGAATGAGATTTGAAAAAAAAATGCCCGTCCTGCTTGGACCACGTTATATGGTCTGCAGTATGTATAAATAAATAAGTGAACTGTTTTGATATTTAAGACGTAAAAAACGAACCCAATCGGATCGTAAACGGAACCACACTGATGATGTATGAGGTTTTGTGGCACAAGGGCCAGGCATGGCCAAAGAGCGCCATGTCTGTGCTAATGAGTTTGCAGTGTAATTATGATTACTATGAAGTTGGTGTGACGTGGCTGTAAACGGGCCTTCAAATATGCGCTCTAAAGTGCGTAAAATATGTATAATAAAATTACGGCGATGACGTATGACTTGTACTATGAACATTTAGATGCATTTAAAAAGAATGATACGATAGGTAAAATATATCAGATTATAAGAAATGCTAGAGCACTACTGCCTCGTCAGAGCCCTTGAAACTCAAGGGTCTGGAGGCATGTGCTATGCAAAATAATTATCGCAGTGACATCCTCTTGAGAGAGGAGGCGCTACGAATGAGTTGGCCTATTAACATGTAGGACCACATCTCTAAAGTAACCTAGGACTGTGTCTGTATTAAGAAGTGGTTCTGGACCAAGAAGCATTGCAGGATGAAGAGGAATGTGCTGTCGGTATGCTAATGAAAAATGTCTCTTTCTCTCAGATTCGGCTTCCCGACACTCCAGGAGGACGTGGAGTACGGTCAGCCTCTCCCTGCATCTATCACAGGTTGGAGGCTCACTTCTGGTGAGTAGAAAGTTATGGGTGCCAAATGTGTGTCCTATTCTTACACGACAGAATAGGACATCTGTTTGGCGCGATTTTGTATTGGAGGGCCAGAATCCTAGCTGTGGCTTTATCAGGTGGAGCTTATTATCCGTTTCCGCGTACCACATGTGCTGCCAGTGATCTCGCGGCCGCCTTCGCAAGAAAGGCCTCAGATCTGTGGCAGGCACCTCAGCGTTAGGGTTAACAGCTTGCGATGCGATTGACGTGGCCATCTCGTCCGCCAGAACGTTACTATCAATGCTCTTACGGCAAGGTACCCAGCACATAACGATACGCTGGTTAGATATGCACGCTTTACACAAGACGGTGTAGAGCTCATTAAGTACAGGATTTTTGTGTGTATAGATTGACATCATGGCCTTCACGACTTTTAGGGAGTCTGTATAAATCGCTGCTATTGGAAGTTTTGATTTTCTTATATGGTTCACAGTAGACAGTAATGCGTAGGCCTCGGCCGTAAAGATACTTTTTCTGGATGCAGTACATCGGATTCTGAGAAGGGTGGGCCGACAGCAGCGTAGGACACCCCGACATTTGACTTCGAAGCATCTGTGTAGAACTCTGCACAGGAGTGCTTGTGCTGGAGTTCTAGGAAATACATGCGGATTTCGATCTCTGGTGGGTGTTTTGTTACTTCTAAAAAGGCTATATCACATTCTACGACCTGCCACTCCCAAGGTGGTAAAAACTTGGTTGGATGCTTTATGCGAAGCTCGAGAAGTGGGATATGCATTTCGTGACTAAGCTACCTCACACAAAGCGAGAAAGGCTGTCTTACAGAAGGTCGATTCTGGAAAAGTGTAGAACACGTCATATCGTTAACAGTGTTAAAACATGGATGTTGATGATTGGATTGTATTTTCAGGAAATATGTAAGACTGATGTAAGTGCTCTGTAGATGGAGAGACCATTCGTTTGATTCCGCTTATAAGCTTTCAATCGGGCTTGCTTTGAAAGCGCCAGTGGCTAGGCAGATACCTAGATGGTGTGCAGGATCTGACATCTTTAGCGCGCTCGGGGCGGCAGAATGATAGATCACGGCAATATAATCTAATCGTGACCGAATTAGGCTCTTGTATAGATTCAATAAACACTTCCTGCCGCTACCCCATGTAGTCTGAGATAGAAGTTTCATTAGCTTCATTGTTTTTAGACATTTTTCATTAAGATATTTAATGTGTGGAATGAAAGTGAGTCTACAGTCAAGAATAGTACCTAGGAATTTGTGCTCCTTGTTGATAGGTATTTGTTGTCCACACAGTTGTAAGCAAGGAGCCGGGACCAGGCCTCTTTTTCTTGTAAAGAGAACACAATAGCTTTTTGGGGGGTTGATTTTAAATCCATTTTCGTCTGCCCACTTGGACACCTTATTCAAGCCATGCTGTACTTGTCTCACACTGCGAGGATACAAGATTTGAAAGCTATTTGAATGTCATCCACGTCGACAGAGTAAAAGATGGCCGGCAGTAATGAAGCACGAAGCATGTTCCTCTTCACGATAAAGAGCGTGCAGCCGAGCACGCCTCCTTGGGGTACACCCGTCTCTTGCGTAAAAGGACGCGAAAGTACATTGCCGACTATTACCCGGAAGGTACGATTGGACAGGTAGCTTTCTATTAGGTTAAGCATATTACCATGGATGCCCATTTCTGACAAGTCTCTCGAGATTCCGTAGCGCCACGTTGTGTCGTATGCCTTCTCCATATCGAGGAATATGGATAGGAAAAACTGTTTGTGTACAAATGCGTCACGGATGCTTGTTTCAATACGTACAAGGTGATCAGTTGTGGAGCGCCCTTCTCGGAAGCCGCACTGATTAGGATCAAGCATTTTGCTCTGTTCAAGGAAATGAATGAGTCGCCGATTTATCATTTTATCAAACACCTTACAAATGCAAGTTGTAAGCGCTATCGGGCGGTAACTTGCCACTCAGGAAGGTCTTTGCCTTGTTTCAAAACAGGGACCACAATGACTTCCTTCCATGCGGTTGGAAGGTACCCTGCATCCAAGATGGTGTTGAAAAGTGTGAGTAGTGCAACTTGCGTATCACTGTGTAAGTTTTTGAGCATTTCATACATGATTCTATCCGATCCTGGTGCGGAGCTCTTGCATGTGCTCAAAGCAGCTCTCAATTCGGCAATACTAAAAGAACGGTTGTAAGGCTCATTCTCTCGACTTTTTCCGGTTAATGGCTTACGTTCTTCTATGTGTTTCTATTTGACAAAGGATTGTGAATAATTTGTTATACTTTACACGCTCTCAAAATACTCCCCAAGTGAGTCTGCCTGGTCTTGGACTGTATCGCCCTTTGTGTTTACCAGAGGAAGTGGATATGTTTGCCGCCCTCTAATCCTATTAACCTTGTTCCAGGCTTTGGCCTCATCTCTATACGAGTTATCACTAGACAAAAACTTGTGCCAACTTTCTCTTTTGGCCTGTCGGCGGGTTCGCCTGCCTTGGGACTTCGCTTTCTTAAATTTAACAAGATTCTCCGCAGTGGGAGAAGCGCATAGCAACCCCCCCGCCTTGTTCTGATTCTTAAGGGGGATCCTACATTCGCTGTTCCACCACGGTACACGTCGTTTTCATGCCAAACCACTCAATTCATCATCATCATCATCATCATCATCATCATCATCATCATCATCAGCCTGGTTACGCCCACTGCAGGGCAAAGGCCTCTCCCATACTTCTCCAACAACCCCGGTCATGTACTAATTGTGGCCATGCCGTCCCTGCAAACTTCTTAATCCCATCCGCCCACCTAACTTTCTGCCGCCCCCTGCTACGCTTCCCTTCCCTTGGGATCCAGTCCGTAACCCTTAATGACCATCGGTTATCTTCCCTCCTCATTACATGTCCTGCTCATGCCCATTTCTTTTTCTTGATTTCAACTAAGATGTCATTAACTCGCGTTTGTTCCCTCACCCAATCTGCTCTTTTCTTATCCCTTAACGTTACACCTATCATTCTTCTTTCCATAGCTCGCTGCGTCGTCCTTAATTTGAGTAGAACCCTTGTCGTAAGCCTCCAGGTTTCTGTCCCGTGGGTGAGTACTGGTAAGACACAGCTGTTATACACTTTTCTCTTGAGGGATAATGGCAACCTGCTGCTAATGATCTGAGAATGCCTGCCAAACGCATCCCAGCCCATTCTTATTCTTCCGATTATTTCCCTCGCATGACCCGGATCCGCCGTCACTACCTGCCCTAAGTAGATGTATTCCCTTACGACTTCCAGTGCCTCGCTGCCTATTGTAAATTGCTGTTCTCTTCCGAGACTGTTAAGCATTAATTTAGTTTTCTGCAGATTAATTTTTAGACCCACTCTTCTGCTTTGCCTCTCCAGGTCGTTAAGCATGCATTACAATTGGTCCCCTGAGTTACTAAGCAAAGCAATATCATCAGCGAATCGCAAGTTACTAAAGTATTCTCGATTAACTTTTATCCCCAATTCTTCGCCATCCAGGTCTCTGAATACCTCCTGTAAACACGCTGTGAATAGCATTGGAGATATCGTATCTCCCTGCCTGACGCCTTTCTTTATTGGGATTTTCTTGCTTTCTTTATGGAGGACTACGGTGGCTGTGGAGCCGCTATAGATATCTTTCAGTATTTTTACATACGGCTCGTCTACACCCTGATTCCGTAATGCCTCTATGACTGCTGAGGTTTCGACAGAATCAAACGCTTTCTCGTAATCAATGAAAGCTATATATAAGGGTTGGTTATATTCCGCACATTTCTCTATCACCTGATTGATAGTGTGAATATGATCTATTGTTGAGTAGCCTTTACGGAATCCTGCCTGGTCCTTTGCTTGACAGAAGTCTAAGGTGTTCCTGATTCTATTTGCGATTACCTTAGTAAATAGTTTGTAGGCAACGGACAGTAAGCTGATCGGTCTACAATTTTTCAAGTCTCTGGCGTCCCCTTTCTTATGGATTAGGATTACGTTAGCGTTCTTCCAAGATTCCGGTACGCTCGAAGTCATGAGGCATTGCGTATACAGGGTGGCCAGTTTCTCTAGAACAACCTGTCCACCATCCTTCAACAAATCTGTTGTTACCTGATCGTCCCCAGCTGCCTTCCCCTTTTGCATATCTCCCAAGGCTTTCTTTACTTCTTCCGGCGTTACCTTTGGGATTTCGAATTCCTCTGGACTAATTTCTCTTCCATTATCATCGAGGGTTCCACTGGTACTGTATAAATCTCTATAGAAATCCTCAGCCACTTTAACTATCTCATCGATATTTGTAATGATATTGCCGGCTTGGTCTCTTAACGCATACATCTAATTCTTGCCAATTCCTAGTTTCTTCTTCACTGTTTTTAGGCATCCTCCGTTCCTGAGAGCATGTTCAATTCTATCCATATTATACTTCCTACTTCCATATTCTATCCGTATTATACTTCCTACTTCCATATTATAAGGAGATCACCGCTTGACATTCTCGACACCCTATATCCAGTACCGAAAACTTCGGTCAAAGACTTGGAAACAAGGAAAGGTGAAATTGATCGCACTAGTTTGTCTGGTTTTGCTGAGTGAATTACGTGGAATCGAGGAAAGATGTGGACTTGTCGTCCGAAAAACTGAAAAACTTCTTCGGTGCGCCCTCTTTTCTGAGGGCGATCACGTAGTTTAGGAAAAGCATGTTCCATAAGTAATGTTGGGTTTTCGGCCGCGATGCCAACCAGCCACCATGGAGCCCAACAGGGGGATGTGACAGAAGTTCCTGCTAGAGAAACCCTGCCAACACCAGCCGTACATTGCTGCTATAACCGAATACAGCATAACCAAGGCTGGCTAGCCACACAAGGTTAACTCTTGCCGCCGGGAAACTAGGAAGTGAGGAGAAGTGAAGAGAAGACAGGAAAGATGAAAAAGGCGAGAGAGAAAGACGAAGATGGAGAGGAGGACAGGAAAAGGCGACTACCGGTTTCCCACAGGTGGGTCAGCCTGGAGGTGCCGTCTATATGAAGCAGAGGCCAAAGGGGTGTGTTGCCTCCGCCAGGGTGCCTTGAAGTTCCAAACACCCAGCATCGGCTCAACCCCCAGGATCCCCTTTTCCCCAGACACGGCTAAGCCGAGCATGGCTACACGCGGGAGGGTCCAACCCTCGTGTGCTCGGGTACGTGGTGTCACAACACACCAAACGCCTGCTGACGCAGACGCCCCTGCGGGGGGAACCACACTTTTGCACGTGAAACGCATTAAAGCGTGTTGCCGTACCCATGCGTGCGCTTTGATTTCCAAAGCATAGAATAAAGCGCCAGTGTAATAAAATATAACAGCTGCAATTTTAAGCAGTACTTATGCTGTTCTTAGTCAGTGTCGATTTACGAATAGTAATCTTATAGAATATACCTAAGTACGGAAATTTCACCACCAGGACTCGCCACTTACTGGTTTTAGAGGCTTTCTTTGCCAATTTAAAATCATAATTCCTACACAACTCGCAAACACGTTGATGGATTCTATCACTAGAATCGTAGCAACGTATCGCAAAACATTTGGGCCAGTTGTCAGTCCCTTTAAGTTCATAATGGTACGTGCTAAGTAGATACTAAAGAACGCAAATTAAGAAACAATAAGCGTCTGCATGAGCAATCTGTATTCTCTCATGTTCGTCGAGCTGTTTCATGCACGTTCAACGAGTCCCACTGTAGTGTTTTTTTTTTCTGTTGGCATCAAACATTGAAATTGCATAGAACATCTACGGAAGGATTTAGGACTAAAGTCCTTATAAGTTTAACGCGAATAGCATTCCTGGAATTGACAGACCTGATTTCTTTGCGCCTATATTGCTGTTTATCCAGACGGCCACTTAAGTGAACACCAGCTATGGCCATTGCATATGTGCAGTTGTATGTGCTGCTCTTAAATAAACCTCTTCCGCGCCAGCTTGGGTCCTCTGTCAGCTGACGTCAATCTTTACATGCGGGTACTAAGAGCTTGTGCATTTCCTAAAGATTATCTGTTAAAATTGTTGTGGTGGTTTCTGGCTTTGCTTCAAGCAATCGCTTGGAACGGTGTGACGCAAGCTGCCATCAACACCGAACCATGAGGCCACGCTCATGTGTTTTGAGAGTAAGCAACACGGGATAGCTCTAAAATTTCTTTATTCAGGCAACAGAAATGATCAATTGCGTTAGGACAAATGTCACGTCCGATCCTAAAGTCTTGCAAGGTCGTAGCGGATAACACAGCTGTTAAAAGCGAAGTTAATCAAATACTCGTTGTGTTGTTGGCTTGCATTGACGAGATATAAAAGAAAGAGTGATCAGACCATCGCAAAGAAAAAAAACGGTCTTTCGTTGTTGGATGAAAATAAACGGATGAAATAAAAGAATATTCTTTGGTAATGGAAAGTACCGGAGTAAATGCGGCTTGTGAAGCCTCGACATGACTCCTGCATGTCGAGAATATACGAGCATAGAATGAAAGTGCTGATGAAGGTTTTGGAAGTTATGCAAGATGAAATGAAGAAAATGATCCTCGAGATTATGGCCGCTCTCGCATTAAGTTTGTGGCATGCGCATGTGATATACTTTTGTGGTATGCAGTACAAGAAGTTTCACGCAGACAGCATTTTACCACTCTTGTGCTGCCCATTCGTACATTGACCCATGACGTTCGAGAGAGCACGCAGAAATTCCGAAGGCGAAATTTCACCATATCACGGGTTCAGTTCCTCCATCGAATTTTGTGTTAGCGGCTACAATCTCCTGCAAGATGACGCGCATGCTTAGGAAACGGCTGATGTATCAGTACCTTCTGGCTCGTTGTTCGTTGTTAATACGGCTGCCATCACGTGATGATGATGATGTGTGTTATTTTGTGGCGCAAGGGCCAGGTTTGGCCAAAGAGCGCCATGACAAGTGGTAGCGTTAACGATGTATTATGAAAGATGTGACTTGGCTGTAAAGTGGCCTAAAAATAGTCGCTGTAAAGTGCGTAAAATCTACGTTCTATAAAATTATGGCGATGACTATGAACATTAAAATCCATCGTAAAAGAATGATGCATTGTTTAAAATATGCGAGATGTTAAATTGGTTACAGCACTACTGCCTCACCCGAGCCCTTGAACCACAAGGGCCTAGAGGCATGTGCTATTCAAAATAACTATCGCAGCGGCATCCTCTGGAGAGAGGAAGCGCTACGAACGTGTGGGGCTAATAACATGCAACACAACATCTTTCAAAAAACCTAGGACGGCGCTGGTGTCAAAGAGTGGTTCTGGACCTAGTAACATAACAGGATGAAGGGGGATGTGGTGGCGGTATGGTAAGAGAAAATGTTTTTTTCTTTCGGATTCGGCTTCCCGACACTCCAGTAGGACGTGGAGGACGGTCAGCCTTTCCCCGCATCTACCACAGGTTGGAGGCTCGTTTCCCGTGAGTAAAAAGTTATGTGTGCCAAAAGTGTGTCCTATTCTTAGACGGCAGAATAGGACATCTGTCCGGCGGGATTTTGTTACAGGAGGCCAGAAACCTAATTGTGGCTTTATTACATGCAGTTTATTATTTATTTCTTCGTCCCACATGCGTTGCCAGTGGTTTCGTAGTTTCCTTATTAAGAAAGGCTTCAGGTCTGTGACAGGGACCGAAGCAGTAGAGTTAACTGCATGCAATGAGATTTATGTGGCCATCTGGTCGGCTAGAACGTTTCCCTCGATGCCCCTATGTCCAGGCACCCAGCATATGATCACATGTTGGTTAGATATATATGATTTGCACAGTGCGGAGTAGAGTTCATTAAATACTGGATTTTTGTGATTACGGAAAGACATCAAGGCCTTCACAACACTGAGGGAGTCCGTATATATAACTGATTTCGGGAGTTGTGATTTATTTATATGTTTTACGGGCGACAGGAGTGCGTAGGCCTCAGCCGTAAAGATGCTAGTTTCCGGATGCAGTACGTCGGATTCCGAGAAGGATGGACCGACGGCTGCATAGGACACCCCGTCGTGTGACTTTGATGCGTCTGTGTAGAACTCCGTGCAGGAGTATTTGTGCTGGAGTTCCCGGAAATGCATTAGGATTTCAATCTCTGGAGCATGCTTTGTGACTTCCACGAAAGATATATCACATTGTATGAGCTGCCACTCCCAAGGAGGTAGCAGCTTGGCTGGATGCATTAGGCGAAGCTCGAGGAGTGGAACGTGCATTTCTTCACTACGCTCCCTCACACGCAGCGAGAAAGGCTGTCTTACGGAGGGACGATTGCGAAAGAGTGTAGCATATGTCATGTCATTAATGGTATTAAAACAGGGATGCTGAGGATTTGAGTGGACTTTCAGAAAATATGTATGGCTGATGTATGTTCTCTGCAGATGAAGTGACCACTCATTTGATTCTACATATAAACTTTGTATGGGACTCGTTCTGAAAGCGCCAGTGGCCAGTCGGATTCCTAGATGGTGCACAGGGTCTAGCATCTTTAGTGCGCTCGGGGCGGCAGAGTGATAAATCACGGCACCATAGTCTAGTCGCGATCGAATGAGGCTTTTATATAGATTCATTAAACACTTCCTGTCACTACCCCACGTAGTCTGGGACAGAAGTTTCATTATGTTCATTGTTTTCAGACATTTTTCTTTAAGATGTTTAATGTGGGGGACGAAAGTGAGTCTGTAGTCAAGTATGACACCTAGAAATTTGTGTTCTTTGTTTACAGGTATCTGTTGTCCACGCAGTTCTATGCAAGGATCTGGGATAAGTCCTCTCTTTCTTGTAAAAAGAACACAAGAGCTTTTGTTAGGATTGATCTTAAACCCATTCTTGTCTGCCCACATTGACACTTTGTTCAGGCCATGCTGTACCTGTCTCTCGCAGACTGCGAGGTTACAGGATTTGAAAGCTATTTGAATGTCGTCCACGTAGACAGAGTAAAAGATGGCGGGTGGTAGTGAAGCACGAAGCGTGTTCATCTTCACGATAAATAGCGTGCAGCTTAGCACGCCTCCTTGGGGTACTCCCGTTTCTTGCGTAAAAGGACGTGAGAGTGCATTGCCGACTTTTACCCGGAAGGTACGATTTGACAGATAGCTTTTTATTATATTAAACATATTACCGTGGATGCCCATTTCTGACAGGTCTCTTAAGATTCCGTAACGCCACGTTGTGTCATACGCCTTTTCCATATCGAGAAATATCGATAGGAAGAACTGCTTATGTATAAATGCATCCCGGATATTCCCTTCAACACGCACGAGATGATCGGTTGTGGAGCGCCCTTCTCGGAAGCCGCACTGATAAGGATCAAGCATTTTGCTCTGTTCAAGGAAATGAATGAGTCGCCGATTTATCATTTTTTCGAACACCTTACAAATGCAACTTGTGAGGGCTATCGGGCGGTAACTTGCCACTGAGGAAGGGTCTTTGCCTTGTTTCAAAACAGGGACTACAATGGCTTCCTTCCAGGCGGTTGGAAGGTACCCTGCATCCCAGATGGTGTTGAAAAGTGTGAGTAGTGTAAGTTGCGTGTCATTGTGTAAGTTTTTGAGCATTTCATACATGATTCTATCAGATCCTGGTGCGGAACTCTTGCATGCGCTCAAGGCAGCTTTCAACTCGGCAGCACTAAAAGGGCAATTGTACGGTTCATTCTGTCGGCATTTATTGATGAGTGGCTTGCATTCTTCTATTTGTTTATATTTTAGGAAGGATTGCGAATAATGATTTGAGCTTGATACACTCTCAAAGTGCTCCCCAAGTGAGTCTGCCTGGTCTTCCAGTGTATCTCCCTGCGTGTTTACCAGGGGGAGTGAATGTGTTTGCCGCCCTCTAATCCTATTTACTCTGTTCCAGGCTTTGGCCTCATCCCTAAACGAGTTAATACTTGATAAAAACTTGTGCCAGCTTTCTCTTCTGGCCTGTGTGCGTGTGCCTTGAGATGATTGCAGTTGACGACGCACAAGTAAAACTGAATGCCGCCTGCTCCACGGACAAGCTGCAAGAGCACACGAACGAGTCAATAGGGTACTCGCTGTTTTCCGGGAAATCTATGTTTCAGTCTAATGTTTACGACTGCAAAGACCTGCGGCGCGTGGTGAAGGTCCAAGGGTTGGGGGTGCAACCATTCGAATGGAGGATAATTTTTTTAAAGATGATGATTCACAACGGTGTACCACCGGCGCGGTGCATACAGAAGAATGACCTGGTAAGCGAGCCTCAGGGATCCGCAACGTCGGCCACCTTCAGGTACCGACGGATGCGCAGCCAGCAGTCGTGGTTCAGTTGGTCGAGCTGCGTGTTGCCGTCCCGCCGAATGTGGCATTGAACGCAATCCTCGACGACACCGATGAGCTTCATAAACTCGCGCATGTCGGTGAGGCACGGAAGCCGCAGGGCGCTTCTGATGATGGCCGCGGCTTCGTTTTCGGTCACGTTTGCCCTACGACGAACATTGTCGACGAGCTTCGGGTGCCACGAGACAAGCTCGACGACGCGCGCACAGTGCGGTTCGTAGTCTCCCATCACGAACCTGGTCGCTCAGTCGACGAGGCTGCAGTTGCGTCGAACGATGTCCTGCGCAGCGGCTATCTCAGCGCTACACTGTGGGCTGATGGGAAGCTCCAGGTGAAGGATGCTGTAGTTTTGCGCCAGGCCCGGATTGAGATGACCGAGGATCGATGCAGAGAAAGCGTCGTCAGCAACCCTGAGCGAGAGTTCGTAAAGCCGACGGTTGGTGAGCACTGCGTCGGCAAGCGCTCGCGCGTGCTCGTCGCCCAAATGCATGGTCCACTCCAGCGTAATCTTCGCGAGGCTTCGCGAGGACGACAATGCGCGTAACAAGTCCAACATGGCCGACCTAGTGACACTCTCGTCTTTTTCTCCACGGAAGCAGTCGACTTCGATGTTCAGATCAATTTCTGTCAAAGTGGTTGCGCCTTTTATGCAAGCAGTCAGTGACGCATAGAGGTCTTCCGTGAACCGATCACAACGCGCAGAAAGCGACGTTACGTGTTTACAAGAAGTCAGGACTTCGAAAGCGCGTCGTAGACAATTCACGTCTTGGAAAAAGTGTCGCGAACTGACCGTGACGGCTGTGAGTTCTTTGGAATCGGAAAGCGTTGGCACGTCATCGGGGCCGACGTGGTGGTCTTCGATGTCAACTCTGTGGCCAACGCCGCCGTCCCGAATGACTCGGCAAACTTCACGCAGACCGCCGTCATCGGGAAGACTACGCAAGATAAGTTTTTGGAGGCAGCTGTTACTCCGAAGCTCTTGCAGTAAGGCACAGCAATCCTCGGTTGAGGACCACGGAATGTCGAGGACTAGTTTCTTTAAAGCGTTGTTTTTCCTCAACGCCGAAAGCCAGGGCCGAACGTCGAACGCCTCGATCCCTCGAGCTCGGTACTGGGGAATTGGTTCGCTGCAACAGCCTGCGAGGCGCAAGCTCAAACTGCGAAGTGACCGGCTGGCGCTGACCACTGTCGAGAATATCGAGCAGTCTCTGCTTCTGGCGTGCCACTGCGCGACGAGGTCTTCCAAAGTCGTCATAGCGGAAATAGATTCGGTCAAGGTCCGCAGCCCGCACGGGTTACTAAAGTAACGCGCTCTCAGAATGAGCTTTCGGAGCGTCGCATTTTCCTTGGCCAGATACTGCGCGAACCATTCCGATGGCATGTTGATGGCGGGCCCGCAGGTGAAGACGCTGGCGCCGACGGCGAGTTCCGTGATGGTGCCGTTCGCGATGAGCGCTTCGATTAGCTTCCAGGCCATGCGCGGATTCATTTCCAAGTCAGCGACGTCAAGCTTTGTAACCCTGGCACTACGCCGTTCCAACAGACGAGTGGGAATCGCCATTTTCGCCTCGCACGGTTCGTAGCCGTCCAGAAACACCAACTCTGAGACTGAGTCCTGTGACCCGATGGCGTTGGCGAGATTCTGTAGGGCTTCCCGTTCGTCGCTCGGGATGCCAAAGATGCTGAGTCTTCTCACGCTCGACGAAGACACCAGGGATTCGAGCAGAGAACTGTTTTTCGCAAAGCAGTAATTCACCTGCACAGAAACAATGCATCGGTGTACAGTCAAGAGACGGTGCATGAGATGCACTGCCTCCTCCTCGTCGTGAAGCGCGGAACGGCAACACGGAAACCCGCGGCAAAGCACTGGCACCATCGCGATGCTGACGTCGCCAAGTTCATCTCGAGCGTCCTCTCGTAGCTGCAGGCCCGCATGCCATAAGATCTTGTTGCACTCTGTCAGGTGTCGCAGCAGTCGACATACGCGAGCCTTCTTATGGGTGCACGTCTTGGAAAGCTCGCTGCCGACGGCGCCTCTCTTCTGGGAAGCCGTCTCGGCTGTCGACGTTGTCGCCATGGGCCAGGACTTGCCCACTGCGGCGACTGTCCTTCTTTCGTACAAGTATTGGCTCTTGTCACTTCGTTGCGTGTAGCCTATTTACATGCGTAGCGCATCGAGCCCTCGCACAGATCAGAAGACGCAGCAATAATTTGTCGACATGTCGCCTCATTGATAAGGGTCACGATATCGGCCACCAAATTGAGAGCCGAAATATCATTGAGCTGTATGTTCACCGTAATCTAGCAGTTCGCTGTAGCCGTGAGAAGCCTAAAAGAAAACGGAACTGCTTCCACTGCGCATGCGATGTGTGACTTTTGCCCTTAAAGAAAATTCGCAATGAAATTGCTTGGAACACTGCATGCGGTTTCAACAGTCGATGAGGCCAACTAGGCCTTTTAGCCTGGCAAGTAGCCAGGCTAAAAGCACTATCTTATAAGTGTAATGAAAAAAAAGAAAAGGCGATAGGATAACAAGTCATGAGCCATTCCACTCTGTGGCGATGGATGAGCAGCGAAGCTGTGTAGCGTACGACAAAGATGTGACACAGAATTTTGAACGAAAGTACAGCGGTCATCGTGCCGTAAGGCGCAGGCGGAAAGTTTTCATTTTTCCGGGAGGGGGGCGGGGCTTCGGACCGACCAGCTTTCCGGAACTCCCCCTCCGCACACGCACGCACGCACACGCACACACACACGCACACAAACACGCACATATTTATTTATTTTATTTTCAATACTGCAACTTTCAGTTGAGAGCATAGCTGGTGGGCATTACAAAGACAGTCATGTTTAAACAGAAAAAAACTGAAAAAAAAGAATTGACAAGGAAATACCGAAGCACATCCGCCAGGGTAGCATTAAAGCAATAAATATAAACTATGCAGTTTTTCAAGCAAAAACATCCATATTACAATAAAGTTTAACAGTGCACAATGAAGCACACTGTAAGAAAATTAAAAAATACAATATTGTGCGAAAAAAGAAGAGAAGAAAGCACGCTTATATACAGAGCATTTAAGGCAAAGATCACCCACAAATTCAAATTACCATTTCAAAAACGTGCATGCTGTGCACACAAAATAATATTCAATATAAAAAACCGAAGCACAACCAGGCACAGGATTGCAATGTGTTACAAAAATGGGAATGGAATAAAAAAGCAAGCAAGTGATAGTACAAGAACAAAATTATGTGCAATGGCATCAGCAATCTCTTACACCAAAGGATATATATACATATATATATATATATATATATATATATATATATATATTTCTCACATTTCGATAAATTTTGTGTGCCCTCGAAGAATCGTTCACTGAGGTGACAGCCATAATGACAATTTGCAAGACCTCATAATAGGACACAGTTCAATTTCACAGCCCGAGTCCTACCGCACGACCAAGAATCTGGCGTCTATCAGTGGTGTAATCTTCCTTCGTGTAATTCTCGTATACTTCGCTATCACTAATACTGCTTCGCCTTTCCGGCGAAACTGCAGCCTCTGTATCTCGCTATTTTTCTTTCTTTTGCTGTGAGTGCGAGTATAAGCGCCGATGCGCATTACTGCTGTTGATTCTGATTTAGAGCGGATGCGGCATGCCCTCATTTCGGTTACTGAGTGAATCATACAGGGTGCCCCAAGTGACATGCGCCAAGACTAAAAAAAGAGCAGTAGCGTTTCTCGAAGAAAACCTAGTGCATGTTATTTCCAATACAGTGCGGTAGGCGCCAGTATTTCTTTCATTAGTGAGATTTAATTCGGTAATTGCAGTTCACAATCTAACTCGAGAAGTACTGTGTCAATTATCAAAGTGTGAATGAGGCATTTGTAGGAACCCCAAATTACATCTCACTGCGGTGTTTTCAGCGACTTAATAATTGCATACAATATTTTCCGAGTAGCAAATAAACCTCATGAAATATGAAAAATGCCACGTGACTCCACCAACAACCCTCATCATAAAGCAGCACCCTTAAATAAACGAACTGAAAGCAACTGCCTGGCCTGCGGCGAACCCGAAGAGATAGCGCATCGCCTTGATTATGGTATCGTAGGAGCACCAACGGCAGGTTTCCCGGCTTTTCAGCTATTCTTTCCTGTGTACGTCACACTTACTATCCGTCACTCAAGGCCGACTGATCCCATGGATAACAAAAGCCCCTTGATAACGCGGTCGAAGCGCCACTCTGACCACCCATGAAAAGCGAAAAGCAATGGAATAGGCATATAATGTTTGAAAGTCCCGCCTGTGCTCGCATTACAAGAAACAGTGTGGGCGCAGCTATATTTCGCGCCAGAAGCTTGCTTCGGAGCACAGCCAAATTAAAGCGACTGTGTTATATTTTTGAGAGCGTATACGTGCTGCAAAAACAGCTTCGTGGCAAAAAACTAAACCGAAATAAACAGACCCGGAAGCGACCCACGTGTACAAAAGAGGCAAAACCGATGCTTTCAAGAAAGTAGATACACCACTTCTAAATGAGCTGAATTAAAAATCAAACACTTCCAAATAAAGATAAGAAAAACATCAGATTTCAGTGTGCCCTTATTATCTATGAATTATTATCTATGAAACGCCATTGAACACCAGCGACTGCCTAGAGGACGTGTTCGAATAGCTCTCCTTCTGCAGCTACACTGTACTTATTCCGCCGACGCTGGAATTCTAGAGCAGACATTCATTTCCCTTGCCTTGAGCTAATCTGACGTCCGTCTCGAACATGTAGGCACGATCTTTAACATAACCCCAGAGAAAGAAGTCGAGTTTAGAGAGGTCACGTGACCTAGCCTGTCAATTTACAGGCCCATGCCTTCCAATCTATTGCGCATGAAAAGTCGCATCGAGTCACTTTCGTGTTCCGCTGCTGCTCTGTTGTGGTGCCTCATCTTGCTGATACCACGGAAGTGGAAGACGTGACAGCGGGACTTCGCTGAGAAATTCATTCACGACTCCTTCAGGAATTTGGTCCACGTAACCCTGTCCAGTCAATGTGTGTCAGCGAAGAAGATGGGGCCGCTTAAGTAAACCGAACTAGTAAATTCCGAACCAGGACCTGTAAACCAGGACCGAGTACATTCCGAACCACACATTGAACCACCACTGGTACTGGTACCGAGTGCGCTTCCCCCAATGTGGATTAGAGTCACTCCAATAGGGTACATAAGGCAAATTTACGTGGCCATTTCTTCATAAATTGGCTTCATCTGTGCCCTTGGTGTTCCTCAAAGAGTCTGGGGACTCATCGGCTTTTGGGAAGACGCGATTCCAGAAATCTCGAAAATTCTGCAAGTCCCTATCTTCCAAGTTCTGCTGCAGGTTAAGGTGGTAAACAACGGAGGAAGCCTAAAAGCAGTGAAGAAGAAACTAGGAATAGGCAGGAATCACATGTATGCCTTAAGAGACAAAGCCGCCAATATCATTACTAATATGGATGAGGTAGTTCAAGTGGCTCAGGAGTTCTATATAGATTTATACAGTACCAGTGGCACCCACGACGATAATGGAAGAGAGAATAGTCTAGAGGAACTTGAAATCCAACAAGTAACGCCGGAAGAAGTAATGGAAGCCTTGGGAGCTATGCAAAGGGGGAAGGCAGCTGGGGAGGATCAGGTAACAGCAGATTTGTTGAAGGATGGTGGGCAGATTGTTCTAAAAAAACTCGCCACCCCGTACACTGTCGGGATGCGCGACTTTCGCGCGTCCCCAGATATCTTGTTTTATCTGCAATCCCGCTTCGCCGCGTGGCCTGCGTGACACCCGCGGCGGTCGATGTGGTTGAAGCGCAGCGCGAGAGATGGCGCGAGTGTCGCGCCGCTGCGAGGTTACTTGGGCGCCGAAAGTAAGGCGCTTGCTCTCTTGGGGGTTCGGGAAGCAAGCGGGACGGACGTGCCGTGCCGCGCGTGCGCCGACCCTTGCTTCTGCGAGACCGTCTCGCGTGGCCGCCTTGGAATGCGCCACCATTCGCGTGACAGTACGCGCGAACGGCCAGGCGCTGGGATCCAGTATGGGGCGAACATATTCGCTCGCTATCAGGTAGCGGTAAGTCGGACCTCTAGATTTGTCGCGCGCCCATCGGCATGTTTTGTGGATAGCAACTCGGCTAGCAGGCATTGATCTATGAAAGGTGCAATAAGTGCCCTCGTGATTGTTTGCACTACTGTGCTGTCGTTCCTTTGTCCCAAGAGCACGGGAGGAGAGATCCCGCATCTGGCTGCCCAACGTGGGACTCTTGGGGCATCGGACGATAGTTTTAACAGTTTTGCTTCGTCCGAGACCTTTGTTTGAACCGAAGCGTAGGCCTAGCGTGAATTTTGATCGCTAGCGTCGGCGGCGTGCTTTCTTGAGCGGGGTGATGGTGGCTGTAGTGTGTTTGAACATGTCAACATGCTAAGCCTTTTCGCAAGTGTTTTTTTAATGACATTCGTCAGTACGAGAGCCACGTGGTCTGCATCCTGGGAGAGCGAGGCTGAGCGCCCGCGGAGCAGTGGCAAGCCTGAAGCGAGTGAGTAAGGAAGCCTCGTGGGTGGTCCGAATTTCTTATGTAAATAGCTTCTTCTATCTCTTTGACTCGGATGAAGTCGCGGCTCTGGGAGCCGGGTGGCCGCGGGCCACGGGTGCCACTACGGGCTGACTGGTATTGCGGCCTGGCACCGGGCGCTCCGACACCGTCTGGGACGGCGGGCGCCGTCAACTCGGATGCTGTGTGCACCGAGCGGAGTAGGACCACCTCACTGAACTGACGTCTCCTCGCGGCTGCCTGTTTTGCGCTCATTTTGGGTGTTGTTTTTGGATGCCGGTTGTTGTCTGGGTAGCGACGCTTTAGGCCTAAGGCTTTACGAAGCTGCCTGTCGCACGTGGAGGGACACAACCTGGTGGACCGTGGCGTTGAGGTGTTGCAATTTGCTTCCCTCATTCTATTTAGCCTCGCACGAATTGAAATTACTCGTTCGACTCAAGGAAGCGAGCTTCGTTCACGTGAACTTAGCATCTGAGTAGCTGCCCGATCTTTGCTAGCCGAATTGAACATCGTACCACGTGGGCGATGCGCATGCAGAATTCCTCTCCCTTGCACTACTTTAGTGTTTGCCGAGTCTGTTGAGTGTACGCAGCGTGATTGGAGTCACCCCTCGCTTGCTGTCACCTGCACATCGTCTGCGCTGCTGCTCCGGACTACGATCGAGCCACTCCGGGCGATGGTGTTGCTGTGGCCAGTTAGGCGCAGCGACTTCGGCGGCCTCCTGTATCCAGCTCACAACCCTCGGCGGCGGACAAAAGAGACGGCGGTCACCGACAGCTACGGCGGCTCTTGCCAGCAGGGCGCGTCGGTGCGAGTGACGCTTGCTTGTACCGACTACTGCGTCGTCGTCTCCGGAGTCCTGGCCTGGGATCGTGCCGTCGAGTCGCAAAGCTGCTGCTGTGACCGGCGGACGCCAGCGGTGTACCCGGGGACAATGTCGGTCCGCATACTATGGACAGCGTGTGGACATTTCTTCGGGGCGGCCTCTGTTGCATGTGCTACCTTGTTCGCGAAGCACGCATTGATGTTAGACCGAGTGACATGTTTCGCCGGAATATGTAGGATTTAAGGTTGGGGGGATGTGGGGATGCGCGACTCTCGCGCGTCCCCAGATATCTTGTTTCCCCCCATCTCCTGCAATCCCGCTTCGCCGCGTGGCCTGCGTGACGCCCGCGGCGGTCGATGTGGTTGAAGCGCAGCGCGAGAGATGGCGCGAGTGTCGCGCCGCTGCGAGGTTACTTGCGCGCCGAATGTAAGGCGCTTGCTCTCTTGGGGGTTCGGGAAGCAAGCGGGACGGACGTGCCGCGCCGCGCGTGCGCCGACCCTTGCTTCTGCGAGACCGTCTCGCGTGGCCGCCTCGGAATGCGCCACCATTCGCGTGACAGTACGCGCGAACGACCAGGCGTTGGGATCCAGCATGGGGCGAACATATTCGCTCGCTATCAGGTCGCGGTAAGTCGGACTTCTAGATTTGTCGCACGCCCATCGGCATGTTTTGTGGATAGCAACTCGGCTAGCAGGCATTGATCTATGAAAGGTGCAATAAATGCCCTTGTGATTGTTTGCACTACTGTGTTGTCGTTCCTTTGTCCCAAGAGCACGGGAGGAGAGATCCCATAAAACGCAATGCCTCATGACATGGAGCGTACGGGAATCTTGGAAGAACACTAACATAATCCTAATCCATAAGAAAGGGGGCGCCAAAGACTTGAAAAGTTATAGACCGATCAGCTTACTGTCCGTTACCTACATAGTATTTACTAAGATAATCGCAAACAGAATCAGGAACACCTTAGACTTCTGTCAACCAAAGGACCAGGCAGCATTGCGTAAAAAGCTACTCAACAATAGACCATATTCACACTACCAATCAGTCGATAGAGAAATGAGCGGAATATAACCAATCTTTATGTATAGCTTTCATTGATTACGAGAAAGCTTTTGATTCAGTTGAAACGGGCATCGCCAGGGGGGTGGGCTCTGCCCCCACACCGGTAAACTTTGGAGAGGCTCGGGTTCCGGAGCCCGCCAGCCCGTTGTTGGCGCCTATGCCAAAAGGTACGCACACACATCTATTTTTATACATCTGCGTTCATTCGTGTTATATATTCGTTATATAGATTCGTGTTTTGATTTCGCTATAAATTGAAGCAAAAAATTTGCGACCGAAATCACCGCACCGACTAGCAGTGGGCCAGTGCCGTCAGTGCCAACGCAGAGGGAGGGACAGTATGGGAACGCTAGTATGAGCGGCAATGGAGCCAGCCAGGGTAGAAGGCGACGGTGAACGCGCGAGTGATGGCACACGGCATTGCTGATGATTATAATTTAAGCTGACGGACATTTGTTGACGGACACGAAAGATGCTCGGAACCCTAGCCATGAACAGCTTAGCTGTAAAAATAAGAATGTCACACCGCGACAGCTTGCTTCAGGAGACGAAAGCGCGAAGTTCAAGAAATCGACGCTAAGCTGTGTGAAGGCTCCGCAGATAATGCTAATGTGCTTGATGTTGATTTGTTAAATGATTGCTCTGTTCCAGCCTCGGCGACCGCCATTTAGATGGAAGGGACATGCAAAAATGCCCATGTTCCGTGCAGCATTGGGGGCGGGGGAAGGGCACGTTAAAGATTCCGTGTAGGTCAGAATTAATCCGGAGTGCCGCACCCCACTCCCGGATATTGCGTGCCTCATAATCAAATCTTGGTTTTGGCATGTAACACTGCAGAATTCAATTCAATTGCAGTATGATGGGACCCTCTTTGCTTGAAAGCACATCGTCTTCTCGTCATCTGACGTCACAAGCTATCGGGAACGAAACGTATCATATCCGCGGTCCAGCATACTGGTGATGTCTGTTTATAAACCGACCTCTGAAGAGTGCGTTATGTGTAAGAAAATAAAATGGCTCAAGTGATTGTGGTCAAATCGCATGTGCTTGCGCGCAACCAAGACTGTGGAATACATTTACGGGGACGTTCAGGACGTCTCCCACTTGGACATCCTTGCAAGGTTCTATCACGTGTCTTGCATTAAAATTGATATCACTGATGCGTGCACGGAGCCTATGCGTATAATCTCGATTATAAGTCTCCAAATATCAATACTCGCGCTCGTAGGCGAGTGTAAGTAGCTTCGTTTACATGTACTAGAGGCGCGTGGGTTGACTCACAAGTATACAGCTCACCTAGGCCGACACGACCGCGTTCGCTGGAGTTTTTACAGCGACGCTGTTAAAGGCTAGTTCCCACAGGATCAGTGTGCAGGCATGATCAGTGTGTAGACAGATCAGTGTGTCGGTGTGTAGACATGAAACTATCATCATCAGGATTGGCTCCAGCATCGTCGTCTCCCACAGCTGGCTCGTTGGCGTCCCTCGGCGCTACCGCGCGAACGCGGTCGTCCTAATGCTCCTGCGTTCATCGTCGTCAATAATTAATTGAAGGACATAAAGACGCAGCCAATTTTACAGCGAACTACAGCGAAGTTGTTAAGGGGGTATAGTAGGGTAAATCGACCAAAAAACTGATTTTTTGATTTCATCAATAAAGATAATGCACACTGTGGGGAGTAAAACAGTGCAGCGGCGAGCGCGTAGGAACGCTCTAAGCCATTTAAAAATGGCGCCAAAAACCTCGCCTCCTGGTATTTAAAAATGACGACGCGAGGGTTTGTTTACATGTTGTTCTCCGTCATTTTTTCAGTGTTGACGTAATTTTTATAATAAATATGGCTAGATCTGTTAAGTATATTCACTGTTTGGCATTTTCTTTAAGTTGCGATTGCAAATTTGTCCACCAGACATGAAGCCTACTGGTTGTTTTTGTTGTGAGCACCTTCCGCGCGTGTTATTTGACATTGTATTGCCGGTTATTTTGCCTCATTATTGTAAGAACGGCTGGGAACTCGACGAGGAACAGGAAGTTTCGCGGCAACCAATTTACAAGGAAAGAAACGAACGAGGAGCCGGCACGTCGAAGTGCTAGTTTTTCAAAAATAGGGGTGAGTGCGCCATGTGACACATTCAGCGTGGAAGAGGCTACCACTTCAGGATTTCCTTTCGTTGACATTGAGATCCTTCGAGACTTTCTACGGGAGTCGGCATTATGCAAGAAATGCGGGAAAGGTGAGCTTCAGCTAAACGAACAAATTGACAAGAGGAGTGGACTGGCGTGCACCATGAATGTCTGTTGCGATGAATGCGGTGCGACAAGCTCATTCAAGACATCTAAGCGATCACAAAGAGTGTTTTTTGAGGTAAATGAACAGTTTGTTTTTGCGCTACGGACATGTGGAAAAGTACTTCTGGCTGGCCGTGTGATATGCGCTGTTATGAACATGCCTCCGCCGCCTACGAAATTTGCGTCGTACACTGCGCGCCTACTTCATGCAACAGCGACAGTTGCTTCACGAAGCAAAAAGAGAAAAGAAAGAGAAACATGAAGAAAGGCTTTGGAGAAGACACCAAAAAAGCCAGAAAGTGTGTGAACTCTGCTGGTGCATTTTGAACTGTTGTAGTGCAGGTGCAAAGATAAAGATGCGTTTTTCTCAAAAGCACCTTTTTTTCAAATTTTTCGGAACTTGATGTACCTTTTCTGGAAAACTATACAGCCGATTACGCTGAAATTTCCCCACATTATACTCACATATCTTGCAAGTAATCTGAACCTAAACATTTAAAGAAAAGGTTACTCAGTTTCAATTTAAAAAAATATTATTAGAAAGACCCTCCACGATACGAGACATGTCAGGGCAATATTTTTTTTTTTTTTTTTTGTGACGTGAATGCGAGAAAGCATTTTTGTAAAGGTTCCAGTTAAACCCACTATTATACGGAATTATTGTACAAAATTTCACGGTCATGCTGTCTTTTTTTCTGAGAAAAGGTACATATTATTTTCGGTCACAGCTTAAAATTTGGTTCTCAACTAAAAAAATAAAAAGGGCTGCAGCGAAAAAATTACGCCAATTAAGGCCAATGCTGTTCTTATTGAGCGTGCATAATTTCACCCTAATATATAGAACAGTTGTTGAGATATAAAGCTAAAACCAAGATGGCTCATGCACCCTACCATACCCCCTTAAGAGCTAGTTCCCTCAGGATTGTGTCCTTGCGCAGGCACAGAACTCCTCATACGTGGGCCGATCCAGAAGAGAGTACAATGCCGGGCCGACCCACGGCGGAGGTGCAGTTCACCAATCAGGGGCCCACATAGACAGTTTTGCTGGCCACTTCTTCACAGAGCGGAAGAGCGCTGATTTTTTTTCAAAGGGGCTGCCAATTAGGCGAGTCCACGCATCCCTTACAGCTACGTCTACTGCGATGCGTTACTTACTACGATTCGTCAGCGTTTAGGCGAATACGACGACCTGTTTCATTTTTCATTTTTGCTTGGTAATCAGACTCGACCCGACTTGAATGAATGAATGAATGTATGTGGTTTAGTGGCGCAAGGGCCAGATATGGCCAAAGAGCGCCAAGACAGTGTTAGTGATTTCGCGGTGGAATGATGAGTTCTGTGACGAAGATGTGACTTGGCTGTAAAGTGGCCTAAAAATAGTCGCTGTAAAGTGCGTAAAATCTATGTGCTATAAAATTATGGCGATGATTAATGACGAGTACTATGAACATTAAAATCCATCGTAGAAGGATGATGCAAAATATAAAATATATAAGATGGTAAAATTTCTTGGAGCACTGCTGCCTCGCCAGAGCCCTTGAACCACAAGGGCCTAGAGGCATGTGCTATTCAATATAATTATCACAGCGCCATCCTCTGAACAGAGGAGACGCTACGAACATGTGGGGCTAAAAACATGAAACACAACATCTTTCAGATAACTTAGGACCGCGTTGGTGTCAAATAGCGGTTCTGGGCCGAGTAACATTACTGGATGAAGGGGGATCTGCTGCCGGTATGCTATGGGAAAATGTTTCTTTCTTTCATATTCGGCTTTCCGACACTCCAGAAGGACGTGGAGGACGGTGAGCCTCTCCCCGCATCTACCGCAGGTTGGAGGCTCGTTTCCAGTGAGTAAAAAGTTATGTGTGCCAAATGTGTGTCCTATTCTTAGACGACAGAATAGGACATCTGTCCGGCGTGATTTTGTTACGGAAGGCCAGAATCCTAACTGTGGCTTTATCACGTGGAGCTTATTATTTGTTTCCGCGTCCCATAGGCGTTGCCAGTGATTTCGTAGTTTCCTCCGCAAGAAGGGCTTCAGATCTGTGACAGGAACTGCAGCGGTGGGATTAGCAGAATGGCATGCAACTGACATGGCCATCTGGTCCGCCACAACATTACCTTCGATGGCCCTATGTCCTGGCACCCAGCATATAATCACATGCTGGTTAGATATATATGCGTTACATAAGATGGAATAGAGTTCAATTATAACAGGATTTTTGTGCTTACAGAACGATATCAAAGCCTTCACAACACTTAGGGAGTCCGTATATATAACTGATCTTTTGAGTTTTGATTTCCTTATATGCTTCACGGTCGATAATATTGCGTAGGCTTCAGCCGTAAAGATACTAGTTTCCGGATGCAGTACGCCGGATTCCGAGAAGGATGGACCGACGGCTGCATAGGACACCCCGTCGTGCGACTTCGATGCGTCTGTGTAGAACTCCGTGCAGGAGTGTTTGTGTTGGAGTTCCCGGAAATGCATTTGGATTTCAATGTCTGAAGCATGCTTTGTAACTTGAACGAAAGATGTGTCGCATTGTATCAGCTGCCACTCCCAAGGAGGTAGCAGCTTGCCTGGATGCATTAGGCGAAGCTCGAGGAGTGGAACATGCATTTCTTCACTAAGCTCCCTCACACGCAGCGAGAAATGCTGTCTTACGGAGGGTCGATTGCGAAAGAGTGTAGCGTATGTCATCTCGTTAACGGTATTATAACAAGGATGTTGAGGATCAGAGTGGACTTTCAAAAAATATGTTTGGCTGATGTATGTTCGCTGGATATGAAGTGACCACTCATTCGATTCTGCATATAAACTTTGTATGGGACTCGTTCTGAAAGCGCTCGTGGCTAACCGGATTCCTAGATGGTGGACCGGATCTAGCATCTTTAGCGCGCTCGGGGCGGCAGACTGATAGATCACGGCACCATAATCTAATCGTGACTGAATCAGGCTCTTATAGAGATTCATTAGGCACGTCCTGTCACTACCCCACGTAGTCTGCGATAGAAGTTTCAACAGTTCATTGTTTTAAGACATTTTTCTTTAAGATGTTTTATGTGTGGGATGAAAGTGAGTCTATTGTCAAGTACAACACCTAGAAATTTGTGTTCTTTGTTTACAGGTATCTGTTGCCCACACAGTTGTAAGCAAGGATCCGGAACCAGGCCTCTCTTTCTTGAATACAGAACACAAGAACTCTTGTGAGGATTGATTTTAAATCCATTTTTCTCTGCCCACTGTGACACCTTGTTCAAACCGTGCTGTACTTGTCTCTCGCAGACTGTGAGGTTGCAGGATTTGAAACCTATTTGTATATCGTCTACGTAGACGGAATAGAAAATAGCTGGTGGTAAAGATGCACGAAGCGTGTTCATCTTTACGACAAAGAGCATGCAGCTGAGTACGCCACCCTGGGGTACCCCAGTTTCCTGTATAAATGTACGCGACAGTGCAGGACCTATTTTCACTCGAAATGTACGGTTCTCTAAGTAGCTCTCTATAGTATTTAGCATATTGCCGCGGATACCTAGCGCGGAAAGATCGCGCAGGATTCCGTACCGCCAGGTTGTGTCGTACGCTTTTTCCATATCCAGAAATACAGATAAGAAAGATTGCTTGTGCACGAAGGCATCGCGAATATTCGCTTCGATGCGCACAAGATGGTCGGTTGTAGATCGCCCTTCCCGAAAACCACATTGAAATGGGTCAAGCATTTTACTGGACTCTAGGAGATGCACGAGACGGCGATTGATCATTTTTTCAAATACCTTACAGAGGCAACTTGTCAGGGCTATCGGGCGGTAACTTGCCACTGAGGAAGGATCTTTGCCTTGTTTCAAAACCGGGATCACAATGGCTTCTTTCCATGTAGTCGGGAAGTATCCCGCAGCCCAAATCGTGTTGAAAATTGTGACTAGTGTAACTTGGGTGTCTTTATGTAAGTTTTTGATCATTTCATACACGATTCTGTCAGATCCCGGTGCAGAGCTCGTGCATGCGCTCAAGGCAGCTCTCAACTCGTCAATGCTAAAGGGACAGTTGTATGGTTCATTCTGTTGACATTTTCTCATGAGTGGCTTACATTCTTCTATTTGTTTATGTTTGAGAAAGGATTGCGAGTAATGGTTGGCACTTGACACGCTCTCACAGTGCTCCCCAAGTGAGTCCGCCTGATCTTGTAGGGTATCGCCTTCTGTGTTTACCAAAGGGAGTGCATGTGCTTGTCGCCCTCTTATCCTATTGACCCTGTTCCAGGCTTTCGCCTCATCTCTGAACGAGTTAATACTCGATAGAAACTTCTGCCAACTTTCTCGTCTGGCCTGTCGGCGGGTTCGCCTGCCTTCGGATTTTACTTTTTTAAAGTTAACTAGATTCTCTGCAGTGGGAGAAGCGCGTAGCAACCCCCACGCCCTGTTCTGTTTTTTACGAGCGATCCTACAATCGTCGTTCCACCATGGGACACGCCGTTTGCAGGCCAAGCCTTTTACTTCTGATATGCATTCAAATGCGACATCTATTATGAATGCTGTAAAAAACTCGACTGCAGCGTCAATTCCTAACGAAGACAGGTCAGCCCATGAGATACTAGTTAGAGATCGAAATTTCTCCCAATCAGCTGTCTCAATCTTCCACCTAGGAGGGTATGGTGGATATTCATTTTCTTTATATGATCTTAGCAGTATAGGGAAGTGGTCGCTACCGTAAGGGTTGTCGGTAACTTCCCATTCAAGTTCAGGCAGTACAGACGGGGAGACTATACTAAGATCTATTGACGAAAAGGATCGGTTTGCAAGAGAGTAATACGTGGGTTCTTTCTTGTTGAGAAGGCACGCTCCGGAAGAAAAAAGGAACTGTTCAATAAGGCGACCTCGCGCATCTATACGAGAGTCGCCCCACAGGGAGCTGTGCGCATTGAAATCGCCAAGAACAGCATAAGGTTCTGGCAATTGATCGATCAAGGAGTGAAATTCATGTTTGTTCAGTTGGTAATGCGGGAGTATGTAAAGGGAGCAAATGGTGATGAGTTTGTTTAGTAGGACAACTCGAACCGCCACTGCTTCAAGGGGCGTTTGTAGCTGTAAAGGTTGACACGCAATACTTCTATGAGTAAGAATCGCAACACCACCCGATGATGCGACGGCATCATCGCTATCTTTGCGAAACGTAACATAAGTACGGAGAAAGTTTGTGTGTTTAGATTTTAAGTGTGTTTCCTGTAAACACAGCACTTTTGGATTATGTTTGTGGATGAGTTCTTGCAAATCATCAAGGTTTCTAAGGAGACCTCTGATGTTCCATTGAATTATTTGTGTATCCATGTTTAAGGTAAGTTGGTGCTGTGTTTACGGAAACGGAGTGGATGCCTTATATTACAGAGCCCTTTCGAGGCCCTGTAATAGGTGTTTTGTTCTTTCTGAAGCGTTCGAGCGATTCTCGACGCTCCTTAGGCGTTTGGTGCGCCTTGGGGACAGGTGTAGTGTCCATTGCCTCGTGTGAGGCGCCGGACAAGCGCTCTTGCGAGCGAGAGGTTTTCAGAGGGAGTCCCGCCTTGGACGGCAAGACCCCTGCGCCCACCAGCCCGGAGGTCGATGGGGCTCCCTGAGGGATTTGGCTGCGCTGGCCGTTGCCAGCGCTGGAAGGGGCCTCGGAGGTTGGGGCAGCCTCGGCTGCACCCACCTTCGGGGTGGATGGTCCCTTCTCCTCGGTTGACGGAGCAGCGCTAGCTGCAACCGCCGCGGGGGCAGATGGCGTAACTGCCGACTCACTGCCTGTGGGTCGGACAGCCGCCGGAGGCCGTTGTGACGCTGCCCCCTTACGCGCCACATCGGCAAAGCTGCTCTTAGACAGGTATGACACCCGCCTACGTGCCTCCTTGAAAGATATATTTTCTTTGACTTTGATTGTGACAATCTCTTTTTCTCTTTTCCAGGACGGGCAGGACCGCGAGTATGCGGCATGCTCGCCCTCACAGTTGACACAATGTGGAGTGTTCTGGCACGTTTCGGAGGAATGTTCTTTGTCACTGCACTTGGCACATGTCAGCCGGCCTCGACAGTTCTGTGAACTGTGGCCGAACCTTTGGCACTTAAAGCATCTGAGAGGACTGGGCACATATGGCATAACACGAAGTTTGATATAACCGGCCTCGACGGACTCGGGGAGGACACTTGAACCGAAAGTGAGTATCAGGTGTTTCGTATTGATCTCTTTACCGTCTCGCCTGATCTTAATTCGCTTTACATTTATGACATTCTGTTCACTGAAACCCTCCAAGAGTTCAGCTTCAGTGAGCTCTAGCATGTCATCGTCCGAGACAACACCGCGTGTGGTGTTCATGGTTCGGTGCGGAGTAACTGTTATTTGGGTCTCCCCAAATGAGACAGGTTTCGGCAGTTTCTCGTACTGATTCTTATCGTGGAGCTCCAAGAGAAGATCACCACTTGTCATTCTCGACGCCTTATATCCTGTTCCAAAAACTTCAGTTAAAGACTTCGAAACAAGGAACGGTGAAATGTTACGCACTAGTTTGTCTGGGTTTTCTGAGTGGATTACATGATATCTAGGAAAGTTCTGGACTTGTCGCCCGAAAAACTGAAAGAGATCTTCGGTGCGCCCTCATTTGTGAGGGCGATCAGGGAGTTTAGGAAAAGCGTTTTCCATGAGTACAGTAGGGTTTTCGGCCGCGATGCCGACCACCCACCATGGAGCCCAACAGGGGGACGTGACAGGAGTTTCTGCTAGAGAAACCCTGCCAACGCCAGCCGTACATCGCTGCTGTAACCAAATACAGCATAACCAAGGCTGGCTAGCTACACAAGGTTAACCCTTGCCGCCGGGAGACTAGGAAGTTAGCAGAAGTGAAGAGACGACAGGAAAGGTGAAAAAGGCGAGAGAGAAAGACGAAGATTGGAGAGGAGGACAGGAAAAGGCGACTGCCGATTTCCCCCGGGTGGGTCAGTCCGGGGGTGCCGTCTATGTGAAGCCGAGGCCGAAGAGGTGTGTTGCCTCCGCCGGGGGGCCTTAAAGGTCCAAACACCCAGCTTCGGCTCAACCCCCAGGATCCCCTTTTCCCCAGACACGGCTAAGCCGCGCACGGCTACACGCGGGAGGGTCCAACCCTCGTGTGCTCGGGTACGTGGTGTCGCAACACACCAAACGCCTGCTGACGCAGACGCCCCTGCGGGGACGACCCGACTTGATTGGGCTGATGTTTGTGTAGGTGATGTATCGGTGATGTGTAGGTGATGAGTGAGGGTGGGGAGCGGTGCAAACAAGGTGTCGAAGATAAAAATAATAATGAAATAAAAAAAATGAGTGAAAACACCGGTTCGTTTCTGGTTCAACATGCACCGGTTTTGTCACGGTTCAGTTCTGGTTCGCAGAAATAAAGCTTCATAGCGGTTCGCGAACCAATTCGCAACACAGAAGCAGTTAGCGAACAGGTTCAACAGTGTAAAGTTTTACCTTGCCCCACAGCGATGCATGTAAAGTGCTATATCTACCTTAACGCACAGTGAAAGTGCAACTTCTGCCAGCAGACGTAAGAAATGGGCCCTCTAGCACATGGGAACCCAGCAATCCATGTTTTTTCAGGAATATCGACGAAGTTTATAGATACAACCATAGAATGTACATAAAAAATTGGAGGACATTTAAGCTTCGCCTCTAAGAGTGGAACGCGATAGCATTCAAAGGTCCCTCACTGCTTGCCACACTTCCCGGTAACCGCAGTTTCTTACGGATGCGCGGCGGCGAGAACTATCTCGATGGTGTTGTTTGAAGCAACCCAGTGGGCCGCGCCACTCTATAAACGGTAGATATGGTGGAAAGCGGTTTGTGTTTGAGTGTCTGCGTAAAAGAATTATGTTTTCCGGTATATTCAAATTACAATTCGATATTATCATGTGTGTAGGTTCTGTCTAGGTCATACCTTGCAATTTTTCTCGTGCACTTTACTTTGAGGAATTCAATTAGTTAAATAACGCCTCTGTGCCACGCAGAGGACCTGCGTGGTTGTGGTTCTGAATGAATTTTGCGCGAAATGTCGTCCGACGCCGACACCCGATTTTGTGCGACCAGGGGCCCCTAACGCTATGGCGGTAATATTGCGTTTATAGAGACGGCCCTTCTAGCCAGTGGTATGGCAAGAATGCGCTGCGCGCGGAGTGGCGTAAATATATATATATATATTGATTGATTGATTAGTGGGGTTTATTGGCGCAAGGGCCAGATGTGGCCAAAGAGCGCCAAGTCGATGATCCGTGTTTCTCAATGATAGATGGGTGTTAATTGCGGGGGTTAGTGAAACACGGCTGTATAGTGGCCTAAAATATTCACTAAAAAGTTCAAAATGTGCATGTGGTGCAATGTGGATGTAAAAGGACCTAAAATTTATTCGTTCTAAATTACGTAAAATACAAGTATCTGCGTATTAAAAAGCACAGTGATTGATCGTTCCTCCGATGACAATAGATATTTCATGAGATAGGGATGATCAGTAAAATATGTTGTATCTGTAGCACTAGTGCCTCAGCAAGGCCTTGAAAGCAAGGGCTGGGAGGCACGTGCTATAGAAAACGGTTTCATTGCAGCTACGACCTCCAGGTGGAGGTCGTGCTACAAGTAGCCTGGCCAAATTACATTTAAGGTGTCAGTTTCAGTTAAAAAGTTTATTACTGTTTGAAAAGTAAAAAGGGGTTCATTGCTCAGAAAGAATGCTGGGTGTAACGGTATGTGTTGCAGATAAGCGGAGGGGAAGTACTTTTTCCTTTCTGCCTCTATTTCAGTGCATTGGATGAGAACATGAATAACTGTAAGCCTGTTGCCACATTTGGTGCATGTCGGAGGTTCGCTTCCCGTCAAAAGGTAGGAGTGAGTGGCGTACGTATGTCCTATTCTTAATCTACACAGAAGCACTTCCTTATGTCTTGCTATTCTTTCAGTTATCCAGTTCCCTAATTTTGGTTTGATAACGTGTAGCTTATTCAATATTGCATTATCCCATTGATCTTGCCAGTACTTCCTCAGTTTATGGCGTAAGAAGGGCTTAAGTTCTGTTGCTGCTATGGGTCTATTCACATCCGTTTCATTAAAGACGACTGACGTTGCACTTTCGTCAGCAGCTACATTGCCTTTTATGCCCCTATGGCCAGGTACCCAACATAGGACGATGTTTTGGTTGTACATTAATGCTAGGCATAGTTGTGTGTACAGTTCATTAAAAACAGGGTTCTTATGTTTTCGAAAACTCATTAAGGCCCTTATTACGCTTAACGAATCTGTGAAAATGATGGCCTTATTCAGATTTGTTTGTCTGATGTGCTTTACAGCTGAGAGTATTGCGTACGCTTCAGCCGTAAAAATACTTGTGTTAGGATTTAGAGTACCGGAGGTGGAAAAAACTGGCCCAAGAGCTGCATATGCGACACCAGCAGATGACTTGGAAGCATCTGTGTAAAACTCGGCGCAGCAGTACTTCGCTTGGAGTTCGAGGAAGTGTGATAGTATGTGTGCCTCAGGTGCATATTTCGTTATTGCAACAAAAGAGATATCGCACTCCATGGTCTGCCATTCCCAAGGCGGTGGAAGGCGAGTGGGAGGCATTAGAATATTTTCTGGGAAGTGTATGTCTGTTTTTTCTGCCATTGCTTCCAAGCGCAGGCTCAAAGGAGTTCTAATAAGTGGGCGGTTACGGTAAAGTCTGGCAGCGGAGAGGTCGCTAACGATGGAATGACATGGATGTTCGGTGTCTGATTTTACCTTAGTGTAGTATGATAAACTTAAGAATGTTCTGCGTAGATGTAAGGACCATTCGTTGGACTCAACATAAAGACTTTCAACAGGGCTCGTTCTAAAGGCGCCTGTTGCCAGTCGTATACCGAGGTTGTGGACTGGGTCAAGAATCTTTAGCGCAGTCTCTGTTGCGGAGTGGTACACCACGGCTCCGTAGTCGAGGCGTGATTGTACGCGACTCTTATACAGGCTAAGCAGACACTTCCTGTCACTGCCCCAAGTTGTTCGAGAGAGCAGCTTGAGGAGGTTCATGGTCTTCAGGCACTTTTCTTTAAGATATTTTAGGTGTGGAATGAAGTTGAGTTTTCTGTCGAGGATAACACCTAAGAATTTGTATTGGAGGCTGACAGTTAGTCTTTCTCCCTTAAGGTTAATATCTGGTTCTGGAAGTACACCTCTCTTGTTTGAGAACAGGACACATGTGCTTTTTTGAGGGTTCAATCTAAAACCATTCTCATCCGCCCACTTTGAGAATCTATTCAAGCCAAGCTGTAGCTGTCTCTCGCAAATGCTAAGGTTACACGACCTGAACCCTATCTGAACATCGCCCACATAGACTGAGTAGAAGAGCGTGCGAGGTAATATGGTGTGTAGGGCGTTCATTTTAACAATAAATAGCGTACAGCTGAGTACTCCACCCTTCGGTACACCTGTCTCCTGTACGAATGGTCGAGATTGCATGTTGCCAACTCTAACACGAAATGTCCTGTCAGAGAGATAGCTTTCAGTTATTCTCAGCAAGTTGCCGCGAATATCCATTGCAGAAAGATCACGAAGGATCCCGAAGCGCCACGTAGTATCATACGCCATCTCCACGTCAAGAAATACTGATAATGCAAGCTGTTTGTGGACAAATGCATCCCTGATGTACATTTCCATGCGCACAAGCTGATCTGTCGTCGATCTGCCTTCTCTGAAACCACATTGATATGGGTCTAATTTCTTGTTTATTTCTAGAAAGTGGACCAGGCGACTGTTTACCATCTTTTCAAAAACTTTGCATAAGCAGCTCGTCAATGCTATAGGCCTATAACTATTTGCCACAGAAGGGTCCTTACCCTGTTTCAAAATAGGAATTATGATGGCCTCTTTCCAAGCAGAGGGAATGTGGCCGGAAGACCATATAGAATTGTAGAGACAAAGAAGGGTTTTTTGTGATTCAGACGGCAGGTGTTTTAGCATTTCATATAGGATGCGGTCAGAACCTGGGGCAGATTTGTTGCAGCTATTTAGTGCTGCCTGAAGTTCCGCCATGGAAAAAGGTCTATTGTATGCCTCGCATTTTGTGCTTTTCCGTTCTAATGGTTGTCTTTCTATTTGCCTTTTGTATCATTGGAATGTTTCAGAGTAGTGCGACGAGCGGGAAATCTGTTCGAAATGTGCGCCAAGAAAGTTCGCCTGATCTTCCATGCTGTCGCCTTGAGTATTTACCAAAGGCAGCGAGTAAGGCTGTCGACCGTTTATTCTCTTCACTCTATTCCAAACCTTTGTTTCATCAGTGTATGAGTTAATGCCCGATATATACTTTCTCCAACTTTCTCTTCTAGCTTGTCGCCGCGTTCTCCGACCCTGGGATTTGACCTGTTTGAAATTGACAAGATTTTCTGCCGTCGGAGAATCCCGAAGTAAAGCCCATGCCTTGTTTTGTTTCTTACGCGCTATTCGACAGTCATCGTTCCACCACGGAAGACGGCGTTTTGTGGATAACCCACTTGTTACAGGGATACATTTGGAGGAGGCGTCAAGGAGAAAAACCGTATAATATTTGACCGCAGCTTCTATGCATAGAGCACACATGTCGTCCCAGGATAAACAAGCAAGCTTTTTGAATTTTTCCCAGTCAGCTGAGTCAGTGCTCCAGCGAGGTAATTGTGGAAGGCATTCATTAGCCATTGGTGTGCTTAGAACTACAGGGAAATGATCACTTCCGTATGGGTTTTTAATAACTTTCCATTTAAAGTAAGGTAGAAGGGTAGGAGATGCAATGCTAAGATCTATTGAGGAGTATGTTTTGTTTGCTATGTTATAATACGTGGGCTCCTTCTCATTCAAAAGACATGCATCTGAAGAAAAAAGGAACTGTTCAATCAAGCGACCTCTCGCGTCACAGCGCGAGTCTCCTCATAGGTTGCTGTGCGCATTTAAATCTCCAAGCACAAGATATGGCTCAGGCAGCTGATCTATTAATGTTTGGAATTCTTGTTTGTGAAGCTGAAAATGCGGCGGTATATACAGGGAACAGATGGTTATCAGTTTACTTAAGAGTACAGCTCGAATGGCCACTGCCTCAAGGGGCGTTTGTAGCTGTAAGTGTTGACAGGCTATAGATTTGTCTGCTATGATGGCTACACCGCCTGATGATGCGAGAGCATCATCGCGATCCTTCCGAAAAATAACATAGTGACAAAGGAAGTGTTTATGTTTAGATTTCAAGTGAGTCTCTTGGACACACAGCACTTTTGGAGTTAGTTCATTAAGGATTTCTTGGATATCATCGAGGTTGCAAAGCAGGCCTCTGATATTCCACTGAATAATTAGTGTATCCATATTAAAATAAATGTTGTGCTATGTGTCGAAGAGAATGTGTACATCGTTTAGGTTACAGAGCCCTTTTGGGGTCCTGTAATTGGAATTTTGTCTTTCCTGGAGCGGTCGAGAAAATCGCGCCGCTCCTTAGGCGTCAGCTGCGCCTTCTGACTGGGTGTTGTGTCCATGGCCTCTTCAGAGGCACTGGACACGTGCTCTTGCGAGCGGTGTGTTTTTCGTGGAGGCCTTGTCTCGGAAGACAAGGCCTTGGAGCCCATCGTGCTGGTAGTTGATGGGCTTGTGTTGACCTCTGAGCTGTGCTGACTGGTGCCAGCACTAGCAGGGGCCTCCGCTTGGGTCAAATTCGGGAAAGGTAGGGCAGCCTTCGCTGCTCCCACCGTGGGGGCGGGTGGCGTTGCCACACGCTCGCTATGCGTCGCGCTGGCGTCCGCCAAGTGCCGTTGTGGTACTGCCCCCCGACGTACCACTTCGGCGAAGGATGTGCTCTGTGCAAATGTTGGTGCAATGCGTTGTCGTGCTTCTCTGAAAGTTATGTTTTCTTTTACCTTTATCGTAATTATTTCTTTTTCTTTTTTAGTTTAGTTTAGTTTTAGTTGGGGATATACGGTCGTACTCTGATTTTGATGTATCCAGTTTCTATTGTCTCTGGTAACGTGCTAGAGCCAAAGGTAACTATGAGGTGTTTAGTTGGCAGCTCCTTATTGTCCCGTCTGATCTTTATTCTTTGTACGTTTATTACATTTTCATCCTTCCATCCTTCCAGGAGTTCTTCGGTCAAATCCATCAAGTCAATGTCAGAAATTACGCCTTTGGCAGTATTCATGGTTCGGTGTGCTGTTACACTGACGGGGATGTCTCCAAGTTGTACAAGGTTCGTTAGCTTGTCGTGTTGTGCTTTGTCTTTCAATTCGAGTAACAAGTCGCCACTGGCCAGCTTGGTGATTTTATAGCCGCCTCCAATGGTCTCTGTGAGATACTTCGCCACAATGAATGGTGGAATCTTTCTTGCCTTCTTGTCAGGTTTTTCACTGTGTACAACGTGAAATTTCGGGAAAGTCTGAGTGGGTTTGAGAGAAAACTGAAATGTAGCATCGGTGCGCCCCCTTTTAGAGGGACGATCGGTTGAAAAAAGGTTGGAAGTTCCCATGAGATATGTTTAGTATTCAGCGACGATGTCAGTCACCCACCACCGAGCCCAACAAGGGGACAAGGCTGGGTATGTGGTGAAACAAGCCCTGCCATGCCAACTGTACGTCGTCGCTATAACCACATATGTTATAACCAAGGTAGGTCATACCACACCAGGTTAACCCTCGCCGCCAGGAGTGTTGGAAGTGATCAGAAGAAAAAGAAGACAGGAAAGATGAAAAAGGCGAGAGAGAAAGACGAAGATTGGAGAGGAGGACAGGAAAAGGCGACTGCCGATTTCCCCCGGGTGGGTCAGTCCGGGGGTGCCGTCTATGTGAAGCCGAGGCCGAAGAGGTGTGTTGCCTCCGCCGGGGGGCCTTAAAGGTCCAAACACCCAGCTTCGGCTCAACCCCCAGGATCCCTTTTTCCCCAGACACGGCTAAGCCGCGCACGGCTACACGCGGGAGGGTCCAACCCTCGTGTGCTCGGGTACGTGGTGTCGCAACACACCAAACGCCTGCTGACGCAGACGCCCCTGCGGGGAGCGAAAAATGATGTCTTCTGCATCAGTAAATTACCGTTCTACAACACCAAAAACACCGCTGTTACAATGATAAGATGTTTGGTAAGCTAGAAAAAGCGCAAGAACGAAATACGGGTGGCGACACCTACTTGAGTTCCCGCACCTGGGGGCTGTGACGTCGTGGATTTTGATGGCATCTTCTAGGGCCTACTAATTATATATAGCGGTACAGATGGACTATATTGAGTTTTAAAGGAACCAAATATTAAACATAGCAAGTTTCAGGAACCTTTATTCAGCCAACGCGGCCCAAATGCGAAAGATACTTTGGAATCCCTGACGTCACGCTAACGTACCGGCGCTGGGGTTTCGGCGCAAAATTCAAATACTGATACTTGGACCTTAGTTAGTTAGTTAATTCGGGTTTTATGGCGCAAAAGCAACTAAGGCCATGCTGCGCCAGCCACAAGATATTAAGGATTCAAATGTTTAACATTGGAAGCAGCGTTATTTTAGAGTCTATGTAAAAAACCGGTTTCTTCTAGAAAGCTGAACAAGTCAGCGAAAGGTACTAGCGGTTCATCTCCGACTATTGAGGCGGGGTCTAAAGGTATGTGTAAGTTATAGAGATTCTGTAAAAGCTTGTGTCTCTGTGTTTCAATATTTGGACATGTCATAATAATGTGCATAACGGTGAGTGGTTCATGGCACTTCTCGCAAGTTGGCGGGTTTTCGTTTTGAAGTAGAAAATTGTGGGTCAGGTGCGTATGCCCCATTCGGAGTCTACATAGGATCACCTCATAGAAGCGTTGCTGGTGACAGCACGACTTCCATTCTCTAAGCACGGGTTTTATCGTGTGTAACTTGTTATTTGTGCATGTGTCCCATTCTAGTTGCCACTTTAATGTCAGGGCCTTATGAATAGCTCGGATACTGTCTTGGTATGGAAGTGTTGTTTGCGTTATACCTTTGTGTGCTGCCATGAACGCGCATCTATCTGCTGCTTCTAATTAATTAATTAGTATTTATGGCGCAAGGGCTACAACGGCCAAAGAGCGCCAGCAACGATGTTTAGTAGTGCAGTAGAATGTTATAAACATGTCAGCAGGTATAGTGGGTTGCAATGCCTGTAATGTACTGCGGTGGCTGCAAAGGCCTACGAATTAAAAACATAAGGCTTGCATTTCTTGGGAGAATTTAGGATGATCATGTAGGATTTCAGGTAGCGTAGAGAAGATGAGTTTAAAAGCGGTAAGATATATTCTTCAAAAAGTTCACATCATTAAGATAACTTAACAGCCGGTCGAGGGGGAACATCGGCTCAGCCGATAGGAAAAATGCAGGGTGCATGGGTAAATTGGTGCGGTAAAGTTCAGGAAAGTATCTTTTTCGCGTAGCTTCCATGCCAGGGCATTCTATAAGAACGTGGATGACTGTGAGTTGATTTCCACATCTAATGCAGACCGGTGGATCAGTACCTGTTAGCAAGTACGAGTGAGTTGCATGTGTGTGTCCTATCCTCAGTCTCGACATCATTACTTCCTCCTTTCTATGCCGGTGTACAGGTGTTTGGGTAATGTAGGGTTGGCTGATGCGAAGTTTGTTATTATTTTCTGTGTCCCAAGCTTCTTGCCATGCGTGACGCAGTATTCCTCGAACGACAGGTTTCATATCTGTATATGGTACATAACTTAAATCTATTTGGGGCCTTAGACCTGCTAAGGCCGCATTTGCGTCTGCCGCTTCATTACCAAGTATACTAGTATGGCCAGGTACCCAGCAGATTATAATATGTAGCCCTCTCTTGTAGGCTAAGGTTAAGCTGCTGATGAGAGTGTTTATCACCGGATTCTTTCTTTGTTTTTCAAGGTGTATTGACCGGACCACACTTAAGGCATCTGTGTATATTATCGATTGATTGATCTGTTTTGTTGTTATTTCTTTAACTGCGAGGAGTATAGCGTGAGCTTCAGCAGTGAAGATACTTGTGTATTTGTTTAATCTTAAATGGGCTACAAAATCTGGACCAATTGCAGCACATGATGTTGTTTCAGCAGTTTTTGAAGCATCAGTGTAAAATTCTGGACACTTGTACTTACTCTGTAGTGATAAGAAATGTTGTTTTACAGCTTCTTGGGGTGTATGCTTTTTGTTTGTTTCTGTGAACGAGAAGTCACAATGTATGGTGACTGATTCCCATGGTGCTACTAACTCGTTAGTGTTATGCAGGTGAACGTCCGACAGCAGTATGTTGTTTTCTTGACATAGCGACTGTGCTTTCAATGGAAATGGCTTTGCTAATGATGGCCGCTTTGCAAAGAGGGTTTGCGTTTCTGTGCTCTTCAACATTTTGTAACACGGGTGTTCTCGGTTGGAACTAATCTTAAGTGCGTACATAAAACTACAGTACTTACGTTGTCGGTCTAGGTTCCACTGATTAGCTTCTACGTGCAAACTTGGAACAGGGCTAGTATGGAATGCACCTAGGGCTAGTCGCATGCCAAGGTTATGTACAGGATCCAGAATTTTTAAAACAGAACGTGAAGCTGATTAGTAGACAATGTTCCCGTAATCGATACGTGTTCTAATCAAACTGTTATACAGCGAGAGCAAGCATTTCTTGTCAGTTCCCCACGACTGGTGCGAAAGAATTTTGAGGATATTCATAGTTTTTAAGCATTTCATTTTTATGTTTTTTATATGTTGCACAAACGAGAGCTTATCATCCAATATAACGCCAAGAAATATCTGCTCCTTTTTTACACTAAGCACATACCCGTTCATCGTAATATGCGGTTCAGGATGTATGCCTCTTTTCCGAGAAAATAACACGCATGTCGTCTTTTCTTCATTAAAGCGAAAGCCATTCTTGTCCGCCCATTTTGAAAGCCTGTTCACTCCCAGCTGAATCTGCCTCTCGCATATGGACAGATTGCATGATTTAAAACTTATCTGTATATCATCTACATATAGTGAGTAGGATATAAATGGTGGGAGTGTTTTTTGTAGTGTGTTCATTTTAACTAAGAATAGTGTGCAGCTGAGCACTCCTCCTTGTTGTACACCGTTTTCTTGCACAAAGACTCTCGACACTGCAGTTCCCACCCTTACTCTGTACTTTCGTTCCGACAGGTAGCTTTTTATTATATTAAACATGTTGCCTGACACGCCATACGACGCGAGGTCTTGCAATACGCCATACCTCCAGTTAGTGTCATAAGCTTTTTCGAGATCAAAAAATACTCATAGACAGTATTGCTTATGAACAAATGCGTCTCGTATATAACTCTCAAGTAGAACTAGGCTATCTATTGTACACCTTCCTGGCCTAAAACCGGCTTGGTGGGGATCCAGAATTCTATTGTATTCCAAAAAGAACATTAATCGGCGGTTTGTCATTTTTTCAAACACCTTACATACACAGCTCGTTAGAGCGATAGGTCTGTAGCTCTGTACACAGGAGGGGTCTTTTCCATGCTTTAATATTGGCACTACTATAGCTTCCTTCCAGCAGGACGGCAATCGACCACTGCAGAAAATTTTATTGAACAGGTATAAGAGGCATTCAAGTGTTTCCTCGGGTAGGTGCTTGACCATCTCATAATTAATACTGTCTAATCCTGGCGCAGAGTTTTTGCAGTTGTGCAAAGCTATTTTTAATTCTTGCATCGTGAATGGGCAATTGTACCCATCGCTATGGGATTTTCGGAAGGAGAAGGGTATTGACTCAGCTAATTTTTTATATGTTAGGAATGCTTTTGTGTAATTCGCGCAACTCGATATGTGCTCAAAGTGTTCGCCCAAAGCATCTGCTTGCCCTTCTAATGTAGACACAGTGTCATTTACCACGGGCAAGGGTAGTGTGGTATTCCCCTTCAGCCTTCGAACCCTACTGTAGACTTTCTGGCTATCTTTGTATGAGTTTATTGAGCCGATATAATTTCTCCAACTATCTCTCTTGGCTTCCCAACGAATGCGTCTTCCGTTTGCTTTTGCACGTTTGAAATTTATAAGGTTTTCTTCTGTTGGATATTTGGAAAACGTACGCCAGGCTTTGTTTTGTTCTTTTCGTGCTTGCTTGCACTCTTCATTCCACCAGGGCTTAGGATTCACTATTTTACCAGAGGTTTGTGGTATCGATTGTTTCGCGGCATGAATAATGTGTTCAGTTATATAGGCGGTCATTTCTTCAATGTCAAGCTGCCTTATGGATTCAAGGGATATACATGCGAGCTCTTTGAATTCTGCCCAGTTTGCAGCGTTTAGTTTCCATTTTTTTGGATTCACAGGTGGGTCATACGTATGTATTGCCTCTAAGAGAACTGGAAAATGGTCACTTCCAAAGGAGTCTGTGAGAGCTCTCCATTCAAACAATGGCAGAAGTGTTGCAGAGCCAACCGCCAGATCTATTGAGGAGTAGGTGTTATGTGTAATGCTATAATAAGTCGGGAACTTTTTGTTAAACAGGGATGCTGCGGAGGATAGAAGGAATTTTTCAATTACGCGGCCTCTTGCATCACAACGTGAGTCCCCCCAGAGTCCACTATGAGCATTAAAATCACCAACCATAATATACGGCTCAGGAAGCTGGTCTATTAGTTTTTCAAACTCAGTAATGTCGAGCCTCTTGTCTGGTGGGATGTACAAAGAGCATACAGTAACAAGCCTATTAAGCAAAATAGCTCGTACGGCTACTGCTTCATAAGGCGTGTTAAGTTGGAGATTTTGGCATGCAACAGTCTTTGATATTATTATTGCCACGCCACCTGATGCAGCATGTCCATCATCACGGTCTTTACGAAAAATTCCAAACTGAGTTAGGAAGTTCGAGTCACTTGATTTTAAGTGCGTCTCCTGAACACAAAACACTCTAGGCTTATACGTAGATAACAATTCTTTGACGTCATCTAGGTTATGCAAAAGGCCTCTGGCATTCCATTGCAATATCTGTACACCCATTATGACAAAGGTGTTTTTGGGAGTGTTCTGTGTAGAGTGATAATCTTATTTAGGCTTTGGTGGAATTACTCGAGGGTTTTTTTCTTTTTTACGTCCCTCAAGCAAGCTGCGCTTGTCTTTTGGTGCCACTGGCACCGATGTACTTGCGTCAACCTCCATCTCCTTCTGAGAGGCGGTGGAGGCGGGGTCGCGAGGCTCTGAGAGTGGTGTCTCGGGCCTCGATTTTTGCACAGTAATGCAGCCCTGCGAGAGCAAGGTCTGCGTGTTGTTGGATTCGGCAGCACTGGGTGCTGCCTGTGTGGGGGCAGAAGAAGTCCCCCGTGGTTCACTGCGTGTGACCAGGGCTGGCTCTTTAGGCCGTTGTGAGTATCTGCTGCTTCATTCCCTGGAATAGTTAGTTAGTTAAATGGGGTTTAATGGCGCAAAAGCAGCTAAGGCTATGCTGCGCCAAACACGAGGTGTTTTAAAATCCAGTTTGTCAAGGAAAAGGCTGGGTTAGTAATCTATATTTTATGTAAAAATCCAGTGTCGTGTAGAAGTTTACGGACGTCACACAATGGGACTAGCGGATCATCCCCTAAAATCAGAGCAGGGTGTAAAGGTATGTGTAGTTGATATAATTTGTGCAAAAGTGTTCGTCTGTGTGTTTCCGTCTGCGTACATGTGAGTAATATGTGTATAACTGTTAGTGGTTGTTGACATTTGTCGCATGTTGGTGTGTCTTCTTTCGTAAGTAAGTAATTGTGTGTGAGGTGTGTGTGCCCAATGCGTAGTCGGCATAAAACTACTTCGATGAACCGCTCCTGATGATAGCATGACTTCCACTCGCCAACTATGGGTTTCGTGAGATGTAGCTTGTTGTCGGCACAAAGGTCCCATTCGCGTTGCCATTTTACCGTTAAGGCTTTTCTAATTGCACGGATGCTATCTTTGTATGGGAGTGTTGTGTTTGTAATGTCTTTGTGCGCTGCCATCAATGCATATCTACCAGCTTCTTCGTTACCCGGTATCCCAACATGGCTTGGGACCCAGCAGAAACGAATTGACCTCTTGTATTCGTTAAGCACCACCATGTTTAAAATGTCTCCAATCAAGGGTTCACACTCAGATTTAAAATTTAGAGCCTTTAGTGTGCTTAAAGAATTTGTGTATATGACTGCATTTTTGTGTTTATCAGCGATAATCTTTTTTTACAACAAGCCAGATAGCGAAAACTTCGGCCGTGAAGACAGAGGCGTGTTGTGGCAATCGAATACTTGTTCCCCAATTTTCCGTTACGGCCCCCACTCCCACGTGATCTTTTGTTTTAGAGCCATCAGTGTAATATTGCATGTTATTTTGATATTTGTCCTGAAGTGCACGGAATTCTTGTATAATGTGTTCGTGTGGGATGTCTCTTTTCTTTAGATGTGTTAAAGTCCAATCACAAAGGTATGTGAAATCGTAACACGGGGGCAAACGCTGTGGCTTTCTGGCAACCTGTAGGACTTCGCAAGAAATGTTATAATGCCGAACATATTAGTTAGTTAGTTAAATGGGGGTTTAATGGCGCAAAAGCGGCTAAGGCTATGCTGCGCCAAACACGAGGTGTTCTAAAATACAGTTTATAAAGTGAAAGACTATGTTAAGAACCTATATTTTATGTAAAAATCCAGTGTCTTCTAGAAATTTACGGACGTCACATAATGGGACTAGCGGATCATCACCTAAAATTAGAGCAGGGTGTAACGGTATGTGTAGTTTATATAATTTGTGCAAAAGTGTTCGTCTATGTGTTTCAATCTGCGTGCATGTGAGTAATATGTGTATAACTGTTAGTGGCTGTTGACATTTCTCGCATGTTGGTGTATCTTCTTTCCTAAGTAGGTAATTGTGTGTGAGGTGTGTGTGCCCAATGCGTAGTCGGCATAAAACTACTTCGATGAACCGCTCCTGATGGTAGCATGACTTCCACTCCCCAACTACGGGTTTCGTGAGATGTAGCTTGTTGTCGGTACAACGGTCCCATTCGCGTTGCCATTTTACCGTTAAGGCTTTTCTAATTGCGCGGATGCTATCTCTATATGGGAGTGTTGTGTTTGTAATGTCTTTGTGTGCTGCCTTCAATGCATATTGATCAGCTGCTTCATTACCCGGTATCCCAACATGGCTTGGGACCCAGCAGAAACGAATTGACCTCCCGTATTCGTTAAAAGCCACCATGTTTAAAATGTCTCCAATCAGGTGTTCACGCTCAGATTTCAGATGTAGTGCCTTCATTGTGCTTAAAGAATCTGTATATATGACTGCATTTATGTGTTTATCAGCGATAATTTTTTTAACAACAACCCATATAGCGAAAACTTCGGCCGTGAAAACAGAGGCGTGTTGTGGCAATCGAATACTTTTTTCCCAATTTTCCGTTATGACCCCCACACCCACGTGTTCTTTCGTTTTGGAGCCATCAGTGTAATATTGCACGTTATTTTGATATTTGTTCTGAAGTTCACGGAATTCTTGTGTAATATGTTCGCGTGGGGTGTCTTTCTTCTTTAAATGTGTTAATGTCCAGTCACACAGCGGTTCAAAGTCGTGCCATGGGGGCAAACGCTTTGGCTTTGTGGCAACCTGGAGCAGTTCACGTGGAATGTCGTAATCCCGGACATAGTCCTCATATCGCAGGACAAGCGGCTTAATCATGTTTGGTTTATTTGTATAGTGTAGGCGTGAGTTGCATTGTGTGACGGTGTTGTAGCAAATGTGTTGCGGTGATGACTGAATTCTTAGTACGTAGGAAAAAGTGAGTAATGCTCTGCGCTGCTGTAATGAGGGTTCATTACACTCAACATATAAACTTTGGACAGGTGACGTTCTGTAGGCGCCACTTGCCAGTCGCAGTCCAAGGTTATGTACTGGATCAAGTCGTTGGATGTAGGATTGTCTGGCTGAGCCGTAAACAATGGAGCCGTAGTCTAAAAGGCTACGAACAAGAGACCGGTAAATACATAAAAGACACGTTCGGTCGGAACCCCAGTGCTTATGAGATAACACTTTGAGGATATTCAATGCTTTATTTGCCTTAACCTTCAGTGCTCTAATGTGGGCAAGGAAGTTTAGTTTTTTGTCGAAGATTACTCCCAAGAATTTATATTCCTGTTTTACCTGCAGCGCAACATCATTCAACTTTAAATCCGGGTCTAAGTACAGCCCTCTTTTTTGCGAAAATAGCACTGCAACAGTTTTCTGAGTAGAGAAGCGGAAGCCATTTTTCTCAGCCCACTCCATTAGTTTATTTATTGTTATCTGGAGCTGCCTTTCACATGTTGGTAAGTTTGAAGCGCGGCAGGCTATTTGCAAGTCATCGACGTATATGGAGTACATAACAGAAGTGGGAATGACTTTGTTGATAGAGTTCATTTTTACAATAAAGAGTGTTGTGCTAAGTACGCAACCCTGTGGCACGCCGTTTTCTTGGATAAACGTGCGGGAGAGCGCAGTGCCTAGACGGATTTGGAATGTTCTGTTGGATATAAAATCTGCGATACAGTTTAGCATTTTGCCACGGATTCCTAGCGCGGCGAGGTCACGTAAGATTCCAAACCTCCACGTGGTGTCATACGCTTTTTCTAAATCGAAGAACACTGCCAGGCAGTGCTGTTTGTGTACGAATGCCTCACGTATTTCGTGTTCAAGTCGGACGAGGTGGTCTGTCGTTGAACACCCTTTTTTATAGCCGCACTGATGAGAATCAATGGAGTTCCGTATATGAAGCGTGAAAGTTAATCTGGCATTTACGATACTTTCATATGTTTTCGCCAAACAACTTGTCAGGGCAATGGGTCGAAAGCTGCTTGGGGATGTGGGGGATTTACCTGGTTTTAAAAATGGCACAACTATTGCGTTTTTCCAACTTTTTGGCATGCTTCCAGATTCAAATATTTTGTTAAAAAATTTAAGGAGAACATCTACGGATGCTTGGGACAGGTGTGCGAGCATAGAATAATGGATCCGGTCCGGACCTACTGCAGTTTTCTTGCCAGTACAGAGAACCCTGTTAAGCTCTTGTAATGTAAATGGAGCGTTGTATTCGTCCCTTGACATACAAGTAGTTGGGAGTTTCTCTTTTTCTGCCGACAGTTTGTATTTTAAGAACCTGTTTGTATAATTAGCCGAGCTAGAGACGTTATAGAAATGTTCCCCAAGTATATTCGCTTGTTCTTGTAGTGTTGTCTGAGTGCCTGAAGGTGTGAGTATGGGTATCGTGTATGATGAGTAGTCCCCCTTAAACTTCCTGACCTGGTCCCACATCCTTTTGGATGTGACGGTGCTATTAATTGTAGATACATATTTTCGCCAAGACAATTTTTCCGCCTGTCTCCGAATAAATCGGGCTTTCGCTCTGGCTTGTTTGAAATTGAGAAAATTGTTTTGTGTTGGGTATCTGCGTAAAATTCCCCAAGCCTTGTTCTGCTGCTTTTTTGCTACGGTGCATTCACGTGTCCACCAAGGATTCAGGTTTTTCCGAACCACGCCAGAAGACTGCGGAATGGCCTTTTCAGCTGCAGAAATTATGCAATTGGTAAACTTTTCATTAATTTCCTCAATGCTTAGGTCTGTTAAATTAAGTTCCTCCAGCCTGGCACTTTCTGTAAAAACAGTCCAGTCGGCCATTTGTAACTTCCAGCGGCGTGGTTTATGAGCTATAATGGGTAGCGTTGATGGAAGGTGGATTAAAGCAGGTATATGATCACTGCCATATGGATTCTCCAGTACGTCCCATTTAAGATCGCTAAATATATCCGGAGAGCAAAACGCTAAATCAATGCACCTAAAATTATGTGAGCTCGTTGAGAAATGAGTTGGCGCACCTGAATTTAAAAGACAGATGTTATTAGTCAAAATAAAATCTTCTATAAGTTGTCCTCTTTGGTCATTCTTATCGCTACCCCAAAGAGTACAGTGAGCATTGAAATCTCCAACTAAAACAAAAGGCTCCGGCAGCTGGTCAATTAAATTTTCTAAATCTCGAGTCGTGAAATGGGTATGGGGAGGGATGTATAACGAACAGATGGTGACAGTCTTAAAAGTTAAAACGGTGGCAGCTACTGCCTCAAAGGCAGTATTTAGTGAAACGTTCCGTGTAGGAATGCCGCCTTGAACGACAATAGCGACACCTCCTGATAGACGACTGGAGTGCTCGCGGTCCTTTCTTATGATTGTAAAGCCTTTAAGAAAATTTGTGTGCTTTGGTCCTAGGTTCGTTTCTTGAAGGCAGAATGCCACTGGTGATAACTTATTTAAAATGTTCTTGATGTCACCTAGATTGTGAATTAGGCCTCTGCAATTCCAATGAATGATGAAAGCCATGTTATTGGGATTGAAAAAAAGAAACTTGTTTGTGTGAGCTTACGAGTTGTAGGTGACATGTATTTAAAAGCTGATTACTCTTACGAAAGGCGGTAACCGTTCAGGTTACCTTTCCTTTTCTTAGCGAAGGTATAATATGCTTATCCTTCTGTAAGCGCTCCAAGGAACGCGGGTCTTTTGGCGTCAATGACGCAGGGGTTTTCGGATCGACATCCATCGCCTTTCCCGAGGCGCTGGACGATCGAGAGCCAGGCGCCGAGACACGCGCCTCGGGCCGTGGAGTGCGGTTCAACTTAGGGCCCTGCGGCACTGTGGTCTGCTGGGTCGTCTTCGTTGCTGATGGAGCAGCAATGGCTGCAGCCACCAAGGGGGCGGTTGGGGTCTCTACAGGGGTACCGGACGTGGACCCTGTAGATTCCTGAGGCCGGTGTGTCGCTGCCCCCTGCCGCGTCACACTGGCATAGCTTGTTTGAGGTAAGTTTCCTAGTCTTTTCCTCGCTTCGTAGAATGAAATCTTTTCCTTTACTGTGAGTGCAATTATTTCTTTTTCTCTTTTCCAGCAAGGGCAGCTCCGCGAGTAAGCAGGATGATCGCCCTTGCAATTGACACATTGTGCGGGAGCATTACAGTTGTCAGATGGATGGTCGTTGGCACTACACTTCGCGCATGTTTCCTTTCCTCTGCATGATTGAGATGCATGCCCGAACCTCTGGCACTTGAAACACCGCCTTGGGTTGGGTATGTACGGTCTGACGTTGATTTTCAGATATCCAGCGTCGAGTGAACTAGGGACAGTGCTACTACCAAATGTCAAAATCACATGTTTCGTCGGGATCTGTTGGTCATTTCGTCGTAGTGTTATTCTCTGAACCTTAATTACGTTTTGCTCTTGAAATCCTTCGAGTAGCTCTTCGTCGCTGAGGTTCAAGAAGTCTTCTTCAGATATAACTCCCCTGCTAGTGTTGAGTGAGCGGTGTGGAGAGATTGTTACTTTGATGTCACCGATATTGGTGAGTTCGGCGAGCTTTTCTAGTTGACTTTTCTTGGTCAGTTCAAGGAGGAGGTCTCCGCTAGCCATCTTTGAGGCCTTGTAACCCGATCCAATTGTGTTTGCTAGGCATTTCGATACTGTGAATGGTGACAGTTTTCTAACGGTGGTGTTGCCTTCACTATGAAGAACGTGGTATTTCGGAAATGTGTCTTCGCTTGGTTTTAAAAAGAACTGGAATGCTGCTTCGGTGCGACCTCTTTTCGGAGGCCGATCTGAAAGTCGCGGGAACGCTTCTGCCATTGGATGGTTTCAAAACTCGGCGGCGGTGGTAGCCACCCACCACGGAGCCCAACAAGGGGACGCTACAGGTTCCAAGAAACCTGCAGACGCCAGCTATACAGCGCCACTATAACCTAATGTATATACCCAAGGTTGAATATATCACACACGGTTAACCCTTGCCGCCAGGAAATACGGAAGTGATAAGAAGTGAAGAGAAGACAGGAAAGATGGGAAAGTGGGAGAGAAAGACGAAGATTGCAGAGGAGGACAGGAAAAGGCGACTGCCGATTTCCTCCAGGTGGGTCAGTCTGGAGGTGCCGTCTATGTGAAGCAGAGGCCAAAGAGGTGTGTTGCCTCCGCCGGGGGGCCTGAAAGGTCCAAACACCCAGCTTCGGCTCAACCTCCAGGATCCCCCTTTCCCCAGACACGGCTAAGCCGCGCACGGCTACACGCGGGAGGGTCCAACCCTCGTGTGCTCGGGTACGTGGTGTCGCAACGCACCAAACGCCTGCTTACGCAGACGCCCCTGCGGGGCCGAACATATTCCTCATATCGCAGGACAAGCGGTTTAATCGTGTTTGGTTTATTTGTATAGTGTAGGCGTGAGTTGCATTGTGTGAGTATATTGTAGCGTATGTGTTGTGGTGATGACTGAATTCTTAGTACCTAGGAAAAAGTGAGTAAGGCTCTGCGCTGATGTAATGAGGGTTCATTACACTCAACATATAAACTTTGGACAGGTGACGTTCTGTAGGCGCCACTTGCCAGTCGCAGTCCAAGGTTATGTACTGGATCAAGTCGCTTGATGTATGACTGTCTGGCTGAGCCGTAAACCACGGAGCCGTAGTCTAAAAGGCTACGCACAAGAGACCGGTAAACTCGTAAAAGGCACCTTCGGTCGGAACCCCTGTGCTTATGGGACAAAACTTTAAGGATATTTAGAGCTTTATTTGCTTTAATCTTTAGTGCTTTTATGTGAGTTAGGAAATTAAGTTTGCTGTCAAAGGTTACTCCTAAAAACTTATAATCTTGGTTCACCGGCAATATGGTGTCGTTCAATTTTAGGACTGGATCGCTGTTTAGTCCTCGTTTCTGAGAGAACAAAACAGTAACTGTTTTCTGTGTGGAGAAACGGAAACCATTTTTGTTAGCCCATTGTGTAAGTTTATTTATTGTCATTTGAAGCTGTCTTTCACAGGTTGGCAAACTTGAGGCGCGGCAAGCTACTTGGAGATCGTCTACGTAAACAGAGTGCATAAGAGATGACGGTATAATCTTATTAATTGAATTCATCTTTACTATAAACAGCGTCGTGCTGAGAACACAGCCTTGCGGAACGCCATTTTCCTGTGTAAATGTATTAGAATGAACTGAACCCAGACGTACCTGAAATGTTCTGTTAGACATAAAATCAGCTAGGCAATTCAGCATTTTACCACGGATGCCGAGGTCAGCCAGGTCTCTTAAAATTCCATATCTCCATGTGGTATCATAGGCTTTTTCTAAATCGAAGAAAACTGCAAGACAGTGTTGTTTGTGTAAAAATGCATGTCGAATTTCATGTTCAAGACGGACAAGATGGTCGGTGGTTGAACAACCCTTTTTATATCCACACTGATGGGGGTCTATGAGGTTCCTTGATTCTAAAATAAATGAGAGTCTTATATTGATAATGCTTTCATATGATTTTGCCAAACAGCTTGTGAGGGCAATGGGTCTGTAGCTGCTTGCGGATGTTGGGGATACCGGCTTTTAGAAATGGGACTACTATTGCTTTTTTCCACTCTTCGGGCATTATACCAGATTCCAAGATTATGTTGAAAAATTTGAGGAGAGCCTGTACAGATGCCTGAGATAGATGGGACAGCATGGCGTAGTGAATGCGATCGTGACCTGGCGCTGTTGTTTTCCCTGTAGAGAGGACTCTGGTTATTTCTTGTTGTGTCAGGGGGGAATTATACGGTTCATTTGACGCGCCAGTAGTGGGCAGCTACTGTTTTTCAGCGCACTGTTTGTATTGCAAAAATTCCTCTGTATAATTCCCTGAACTGGATACATCACGGAAATGTTCGCCAAGTATATCTGCCTGTTCTTGTATTGTTGTTTGTGTGCCTGGACATGTGAGTAGTGGAATTGTGTACGATGAGTACTCTCCTCTAAATTTTCTGACCTGCTCCCACATTCGTTTTGATGTTACTGTACTGTTGATTGAAGATATGTATTTTTGCCATGAAGATTTTTCAGCCTGTCTTCTAATGAATCGTGCTTTGGCTTTGGCTCGTTTGAAGTTTAAGAGGTTGCAATAGGTGGGGTACCTCCGTAGGATTCCCCAGGCCTTATTTTGTTCCTTTTTAGCGTTGGTACACTCCTTCGTCCACCAGGGGTTTAGCCTTTTGCTCACAATTCCGGATGACTGGGGTATCGCCTTTTCTGCCGCTGAGATTATTACCTCAGTGAATTTTTTGTTAAGTTCATGAACGCTTAGATCTGGCGAAAAGACACCTTCCAGTTTCGAATTTTCCGTAAAGAGCGGCCAATTAGCCAGCTTTAGTTTCCATCGGCGTGGCCTAGTGGTTAAGGTTGATGGTGATGATAGGAGTTTAATGACTGCTGGTAAGTGATCACTACCATATGGCGTGTCGAGGGCCTCCCACCTAAGATCATTAAAAAGAGATGGTGAGCAAAAAGCTAAATCTAAACAGCTAAAACTGCGGGCAGTTGGTGAAAAGTACGTTGGGGCACCTGAATTTAAAAGGCAGATATCATTGGATAGGATAAAATCTTCAACCAGCTGTCCTCTTTGGTCAGTTTTGGCGCTGCCCCAAAGAGTACAATGAGCATTAAAATCCCCTACTAAAACAAATGGTTCCGGTAATTGATCTGTTAAATTTTCTAATTGTTTAGTAGTGAAGTGGGTGTGGGGTGGTATATACAGTGAGCAAATGGTGATGGTTTTGTAAGATAGGATGGTGACAGCTACGGCTTCTAAAGATGTATTCAATTGGACGTTTCGGGTAGGAGTGCCGCCCTGCACGACTATAGCCACTCCGCCTGACAAACGGGTGGAACAATCGCGGTCCCTTCGGACAACGATGAAACCTTTGAGAATTTGAGTATTTTTTGGACCGAGATTTGTTTCCTGAAGACATACGGCAACTGGTGAAAAGATGTTGATGATGTCTTTGATGTCACCTAGATTGTGCATGAGACCTCTACAATTCCAATGAATAATAAAAGCCATTTTAAAATTGAAAGGTAAGAATTGGCACTATGGAATGAATAAGAGGTGAGATGTTAGGTGACATGGAATTTAAAAGGCTTATACAAATGAGCGATAACCTTTAGGTTATCGCTTTCTTATTCTGAGTGGTTATTGGGATCTTGTCCCTCTTACCGCACTCAAGAGAGCGCTTGTCCTTTGGTGTCAATGACACCGGGGTTTTTGCGTCGACCTCCATCGCTCTCTCTGAGGCGCTGGAGGATCGAGAGTTAGGCGCCGAGACACGTGTCTCGGGTCTTGGGGTTCGCTTGATCTTAGGGCCCTGCGGGACTGGTGTTTGCTGGGCCGTCGAAGAGGGTGGAGCAGTACTGACTGCTTCCACCACGGGGGCGGGAGGAGTCACTGCGGCACCACTGCGCGTGGGCTCGGAGGACTCCGGAGGCCTCTGTGACGCTGCCCCCGCCTGCGTCACTTCGGCATAACTTCTTCGTGGAAGATACGATAGCCGCTTTCGGGCTTCAAAGAACGAAATTTTTTCTTTTACAGTTAGAGCAATGACTTCTTTTTCTTTTTTCCAGCAAGGGCAGGACCGTGAATAAGCTGGGTGATCTCCCTTGCAGTTAACACAATGTGGGGAAGAGGTGCAATTCTCAGATTGGTGTTCGTTGGAGCTGCATTTAGCACAAGTTGTTTGTCCTCGGCATGCATGTGAAGCGTGTCCAAACCTTTGGCACTTGAAACATCGTCTGGGGTTTAAAATATATGGTCTTACATTGACTTTAACATAACCTGCATCGAGCGAGGTAGGCATTACGCTTGTTCCGAAGGGGAGTATAACGTGTTTGGTGGGGATTTCTTGATCGTTTCTGCGGATTACTATTCTCTGTACTTTGGTAACATTTTGTTCCTGGAAACCTTCCAGCAGTTCCTCGTCGCTTAATCCAATAAAATCTTCTTCAGATATTACTCCCCTACTTGTATTGAGTGTTCTGTGGGCTGAAACAGTCACTGTCGCCTCGCCAATACTGGTGAGTTCAGACAGCTTATCTGCTTGGTTTTTACTATTCAATTCAAGGAGGAGGTCCCCGCTAGACATTTTGGAGGCTTTGTATGTCTGTCCGATTTTATCTTTCAGGCATTTGGCGACCAGGAATGGAGAAAGCTTTCTAATAGGCGTGTTACTTTCACTGTGCACTACGTAGTATTTGGGGAAAGATGGAGCGTTGCTTCGAAAGGAGAACTGGAATGGTACTTCGGTGCGGCATCTTTTGAGACGCCGATCGTGGACAACAGAGATTTGAGCTGCCATAGGAAAGTGTGTGTTTTCGGCAACAGCGCCGACCGCCCACCACGGAGCCCAACGAGGGGACGCGGCAGGGCTTGTGTCCAAGCCTGCACGACGCCAGCCGTACGCCGTCACTATAACCAAATATGGTGTACCCAAGGTACGATATCCACACAAGGTTAATCCTTGCCGCCGTGGAGAAAGGAAGTAAATCGAAGAGAGAAGAAGACAGGAAAGGTAAAAAAGTGAGAGATAAAGACGAAGGTTTGAGGAGAGAGAGACAGGAAGAGGCGACTACCGATTTCCCCGGGTGGGTCACTCCGGGGGTGCCGTCTATGTGAAGCAGAGGCCAAAGAGGTGTGTTGCCTCCGCCGGGGGGCCTTAAAGGTCCGATCACCCAGCATCGGCTCAACCTCCAGGATCCCCCTTTCCCCGGACACGGCTAAGCCGCGCACGACTACACGCGGGAGGGTCCAACCCTCGTGTGCTCGGGTCCGTGGTGTCGCAACACACCAAACGCCTGCTGACGCAGACGCCCCTG